>NC_143395.1:87466741-88716741 GCF_052110815.1 Crocodylus siamensis
CTAATCTCCAACCTAAATTTTCCTGCTGAAGCTTGAAGTCATTGCTCTTAGTCCTGCTCCCTATATTCATAAAGAAAAGCCCATATGTCCATCCTCTCTGTCAGAGCTGAAAGTCGAGGTATAGCACACCATCTGCTCTCCCCCCATCTACAGAGCTTGTCACCTTATAGAAGGAAATCAGATTGGTCAGATATGACTTCTTCTTTGGGAATCCATGCTGGCTGTTTTTGATTACTTTATTCTCTTCTAGGTGCTTCACAGTAGATTCTTTGAAGATCTTCTCCATGATCTTCTCCATGATCTTTCCAGGTATTGAGGTCAGGCTGACTAATTTGTAATTCCATGGATCCTCCTTCTTTACTTTCTTAAAGATGAGCACTCTATTTGTCCTTATCTATTCATCTGGGACCTCACCCAACCTCTGCAAGATCTCAAAGAGTATAGCCAGTGGCTCTGAATTTACCTCAGTCCATTCTTTCAGTACTCTAGAGTCCATTCTCTGTAGCCTTCCTAACTTGTATGCATCTAGCTTCTCTAAGTAATCCCTAACCTGTACTTGTATTACTCTAGGCTGTTTTGTCTTTTTCCCTGTCTTTGCTGCCAGCTGCACTCATCATTTTGTAGCTGCCCCTGTTGGTGAAGACTGAAGTAAAAAGGGAATTAAATACTTCAGCCTTCTCTGTATCATCTGTAACTAAATTACCTTCCACATTCCATAAGAGACTTATAGCTCCTCTGTTCTTCCTTTTACTTTTGACATGCTTATGGAATCCCTTTTTATTGCCTATGTCCCTTGCCAGCTACATCTTTGGCTTTCCTAGTTTTCTCCCTGCATGCCCATGCAATACTCTTCCCTAGTGCTATGACCAGATTTATACTTTTTATAGGATTCCTTTTTGAGTTTCAACTCATTGAAGCAATTTGTGTTTAGCCAGGTAGGTCTCCTGTTGCACTTCTCAGTCTTCCATTTGTTTCCTCCTCCCTTGCTTACACTTTTGGGAGCTTTTTAAAGCTCCTAGCAAGATGCTACCTCCCTATCTAAATGTCCTGCAGCTGGACTCTCTCAACAGTGCTGTCTGTTCATTCTTAAAGGACAGGCTGTTATAGGTTTATTTTACTCCAACTAAAAACTATGAGGCCAAATTCTACTCTCTTCTGCACCTAGGCAATCTGATTGAATCAGTGGTATTGTTCAGCTCAGTGTCAGCTCTACTGCCTGTGTGGCTTATATGGGCTAAGGGGTAGGCATTATAGTTTTATTTTCTCTCCATTTATTTTAGGAATTGGAACAGAGGCTGGACTGAGTAAGGACTGGAGTAAAGTCTGGGCCTTAAATGGGCAATGGAGGAGAAATCCATTTAAGAATGAGGAAGGTGATTGGGTGTAGCGTATGGGAGACCAAAGGAATTAGAAACCAAGAAAAAAATTAACCTACATTAGTTGTTTTGATCTTAATTCAGATTCTAGAAGTTGTAGTTGTGGTATACATTGGTACTAATAATCTGGTACCTAAATTTAGGCTGAAAATATTAATCAAATATTAATCTTGATTATTAAGGAGTCAGCCAATATTTATATACTATTGAACAATCATCCCCAAATGAACATGACCTTGGGTTGGAGTATTTTTAGATAGGAATTACAGGCAAAAGAAACATGGCAATAACAGCTGGGGTGTGCTGTATGTTTTCTGGGTTGGGGCAGGGGAGAAAAAGAAAGGGTATAATAAAAAGAGACCAGACAAACTATGAAATGTTACAGTCTAATGATAATGACTGATTTTAACTACCCAATGCTAAGTGAAACTGTATTAGGAGAAGCAATGTATCAGTTTATTTTCAGCTGTAGAAGTGATAGGGCAACTCCTGGGGTATTTTTATACAGTGCATCAAACTTAATACAGCAGGTGAGTGTACAGTTAGGTTTGCAATATAAGAGTGTAACTTTCTCCTAGGTGAAGAACTTTCAAAGGGTAGATTCTAAAATAAAAAGGAAACGGGTTAATAGTGAGAAAATTGAAAAAAAATAAGAAACATTAAACCACCCTGGAGGCTATTTAAGAACACCATATTAGAGGCACAGATGGTACATATACCTCTGAGTAAAGAGAAAGTAAAAAGGGGAGAGTAAATCTGGCATAGTTAAGCAGAAAAAGTACATAAGCTTAAAGGGACACTGGCAACTCAAAAATCACACTTCTCTGAAATTTTGTTACCTACTACTGTTATAAACAACACCTATGATTACTGTAACTGAAGGATTACAAGGGAGAAAAATATCCTCTGGTTTTCAGTTTGCTTATTTTGGGCTTGTTCCAAATCCCCATGGAGTAAGTGGGTGACATTTTATTGACTTCCTGATGAGCTTTGGATCAGGTCCTTCATCTGTTTGACTGTACTCTGTGTATAGGTAGTTTCATTGTTTCAGCTGGTTTATTGCTTATGTGGGTCTTTCACATTGCAGGAGGGGAGAAAAACATTTCTTTTTGCAGGAGGGAAAAGGTCTAGCAAAATATCAAATTTTTGCCTTTTAAGGAAAAAATGCAGCCTTCAGGAAAGTTGAGAATAAGGAACATAACTAGATTATAAACGCATGGCATGATAAATAAGGTGCACGCTGGAAATTAAGATGGTAAAAGATTGTCTGAAGAGCAAATGAAACAAAGTTTAAAATAAAATCCTAATCACATTAGAGGAAAGAAAGCTCTGTGTGTGACTCTCAACTCCTTTAGACTATCACGTGGTGAGTCACGCAGTTAGACATGGTGAAGCAGTGGAAAAGGCGCATTAAATTTCCGCATCAGTCTTTACTGTAAAAGATTATGAAGAAATTCCTACTCCAAGGGCAGTCTTCACAGGAAGTCAGAATGTGGCCTTAACAGAAATTGAAGTCTTACGAGGAACCCATGGAGCAACTTCAGAAACTCGAGTGCAGTAAATCATCAGGACCAGATGGCATTCATCCGAGTGTTCCTAAGGAAATAAAAGTGTGAAGTAGTAGAGATATTGACAAGGATATGCAATATATCATTAAAACCAGCAACTGTTCCTGAAAATTTGTAAGTCACTTGTGTGGTGCCTATCTTAAAAAAAAAAAGGAAAAAAAAAGAGAGAGAAAAAAATTATTGCTTCATCTTGCCTTTAGGCAACATGATTGAGAGTCTTGTACATTTTTATTGTTTCATTTTATTTAATGATGGAATATATTGAGTTTTGGTCACGTATAACCAGATGGGGCTCTAATTAGCCTGGCTTACTAGCTTTTAACTTGCTAGTAATTTTATAAGAGTGTGTGTGTGTTGGGGGGGGGGGTGGTATTCACACTCTACTGAAACTGGCTCAGCTAAGATGGGCCGGCCACCTTTCAAAAATATCCAACACTCACCTGCCGAAAAAAATCTTCTATGCGAATTGTCAAATGGAGTATGTTCTCGCAGTGCACCAAAGAAGTGGTACAAGGACACCTTAAAGGTGTCCCTAAAGAGTTTCAGCATCAACCCGGACTTGTGGGAGCAAATCACTTGTGACTGTCCATCCTGGAAGTCATCAATCCAGAGTGGAGTGCACGACTGAAGCAATGAGGAAACATGTGGCCAGGGAAATGAAAACCTCTCATACCCAGTCCTCATCCCTTTCCTGCCCTGCTACAGCAGATTGTTCAAGGCAAAGATCACTGTTGTAAGTCACCTATGTACCCATACAACCTAGCCTCGGCCCCCTCCCTTTTCTTTCCACTCTCTTTTCTCTTTTTTCCTTTGTTCCTCCTTTTCTCCCTCCCTGTTTCTTTCCCATTTCTTTTCTCTCTTCACCCCCCTCCACTGGATGTGTTTATCTTTGCCTGCAAAGGACAACCACCGTTTTGAAAATGTAATAGCGTAGTAGACAAGGTTAGTCTGGTAAGCAGGTTTTCTTACAATTTTGGAATTTCTAATTTGCTGGAGTTCCTTATAAGGCTGGTCATACTGATGTGAAACATGGTATGTTTGATTTAGTTGTTGTACTGCATCAAGAGGTAGATTCATTTTTTTAACACTTTTGTGTATATTGACCCATGGCCTAGCCTTTGGCACTTAACTCAAAGTTGCTTGATTTTTCCAGAGGAATTCTATCACAGAAGCCCAGAAGTATCTTTTACTGAACAGAAAAAAAAGATGAAAAAAAGTTATTTATAATCTAATTTTCCACCTAATATTTAGACTGTTAGTATCATAGAATCAATGAGTTGGAAGGGACCTAGACAGATCATCAAGTCCGACCCCCTGCCATGGGCAGGAAGGAGCACTGGGGGTGGGAGGGGTCATAAGACCCCAGCCAGGTGCCTATCCGGTCTCCTCTTGAAGATTTCCAGGGAAGGTGAGAGCACCACCTCTCCAGGAAGCCTATTCCAGGCTCTGGCCACCCTTACAGTGAAGTAGTTCTTCCTAATATGTAACCTAAACCTATCCCCCCTCAGCTTGTGGCCATTGTTCCTGGTGACTCCAAGGGGGCCCTGGTGAACAGACTTTCTGTGAATCCCTGCTGCTGGCCCCTGATAAGGTTGTGGGCAGCCACAAGATCCCCCCTCAGTCTCCTCTTGCAGAGACTGAAGAGATTCAGGTCCCTCAGCCTCTCCTCATAGGGCTGGCCACAGAGGCCCTCAACCATACGAGCGGCCCTCCTCTGGACCCTCTCCAGGTTCTCCATGTACCTCTTGAAGTGCAGCACCCAGAACAGGACACAGTACTCCAGCTGTGGCCTGACCAGTGCTGCACAGAAGGGGAGCAAGACCTCTCTGGACCTGTTAGTGATGCCCCTGTTGATGCATGACAGGGTGCAGTTGGCTCTGCCTATTGCTTCGTCGCACTGGATCTGGAACCAACTTCCAAGGGAAGTGGTGCTGGCTCCTACCCTGGGGGTCTTTAAGAGGAGGCTTGATGCCTACCTAGCTGGGATCATTTGAGTCCAGTTTTTTCTCCTGCCCTGGCAGGGGGTCGGACTTGAAGATCTATAAGGTCCCTTCCGACCCTACCTCTATGATTCTATGATGGGCAACTCATATTCATCCTGGAGTCAATCCTGACTCCAAGATGTCTCTCTGCCTCTGTGCTGCTGAGAGGGTCAGCCCCTAACCTATAACCATAATGCTGGTTCCCTCTCCCCAGGTGCAGCACCCTGCACTTGTCCTTGTTGAACCACATCCTGTTCGGATCCGCCCACTTCTCCAACCTATCCAGTGCCGATGTATTCACTTTACCCCACAGCTTGATGTCATCAGTGAACTTGAACAGGGTGTTCTCCACACCCTCGTCCAGGTTGCTAATGAAGATGTTGAACAGCACTGGCCCAAGGACCAAGCCCTGGGGGACTCCGCTGCCCACGCCCTCCCAGGTCAAAATTTGAAAGCCAAAAAACTCACTTCAAAGAGGAGCACATTTGTTTTTGGCTAAAATATTTATTTTTCTGAGATGACTTTTTTAAGATGTTGAATTTTTCCACAGAAAGCTGACATTTTTCATGAAAAGCTTTATTTAATCAGAAAAATAATATTCTGGAAAGTTTCTGATCAGCCTTATCTGAGTCTTAGAACTCTCACTGAAGTTTAAAAAAAAAAAAAAAAAAAAAGTAGCACCTTTAGAACATTTTCCTATTAGTAGATCTCCAAGTGATTTACAAAAGAATTCAGTATCATTATTCCCATTTTACGGGTGAAAAACTAAAGCATGTAGTTACTCATAAAAACTAAATCCTCTGTGGGAGGATCCAAAAACTAAATCCAAGGCTCTATCTCCATAAATACAAGAGTAGATGCCCAGTATGAAGAGTTCTGGCTCTGCTCCATAAACCAGGGGTGTCATATCTAAGCGATTTGGTGGGCCTGATCCAGACCATGGGGCTTCTCATTGCACTACTCCGTTGACACAGCCAGCATTTGGCGGTTAATGCTGTCATTGATTTGCATGTTGAGGGGTGATCAAAAACTGGAAATTCTGTGATCAGAAAGCAGAGGATGAATTAAATCCCACCCCTGTTACACCCCTGTTGTAAAGCATTTTGCGTTTTGGGACTGAACAGTACTGATTAAGGAACATAACCATAGAGTGACAGCAAAATATTGCCACAGTTTACAAAGGGAGAGCAAAGAATTGTAGTCGAGCTGTTTTTAGTAGAGAGAAAATCATACTGGGCACTGCAAGGAGTTTGTATCATGAGCAAAGATATTTAAGATGTTTATTAATGCAGTAGAGAAGTTTATTAATACAGTAGAGTAGAATACCATTTATTCAAACTGTTCAGTTACCTGAATGTAGGACCTGTTGCCACCTTGTGTGGTACAAGTGTAAGCAATGGTGACTAAAAGAAAGAGAACAGTTTTTAATGACTGAGAAAAATATTTGAATAATCAACAAATTGAAAAAAAGGATAAACTATTCCTACACTAGTGTACAACACCAGAGTATGTTCATTTTGTATATTTTCATTAACCAAAAAATTTGATTTTATCCTGGTTAGCTCAGATAATTGAGGCTCCTGTGTAATTTGATGGAAGAGGTGTACAAAATGTTGATTAACAGTGGGCTGTCAGAAAGCCTTGGACATAATCCCTTTCCCTTACTGCAACCCCCTATGCCGGCTGCAGTGGGGTGAGAATGACACAAGACCCCTATTCTAGATTTATGTCCCTGACGTTTTCCATAGGCTGTAATGACTTCTCTGTAGCTTTAGGGCCAATATCTTAAAGGGGCGAAGCACAGAATAGCGATATTGCACCAAGAATTTAAACATACTGTAAATTTAACTTATACTTCTAATTAAATAATGCACAAATGTCAAAAGAAAAAAGATATTGAACTCCATATATTGTGAAAAAAAGATGAAGGGATATCAGAAGATGTAATATATTTGGTATTTAGTAAATTGTTTGTGAAGCATCTCATGAAATCTTATCCTCAAATTAATTCAAATCAGCTTGGAAAAGAACATGATCAAGTAGATTGAAAGTGGCTCAAGAAGTGTAAACAAAAGGTAATGATAAGCAGCAATGTACTTATATTATGGACAGGGAGGTACCATAGGGGCCCAAGTTAGGTACGGTCTTGTTTAATATTTCATTAATGATGCCCAAAAGGGCTCAGACAGCATGTTTATAAATAGTGCATATGATACTAAATTTGGAGGAGTTGCAGACACCATTAAAGATAGATAATATTTCTCTTGAAAAGGTTATAAATACTGGCCAAAAGTAGCAAAATCTGCTTTAACTAGAAAAACAGTAAGCAGATGCATCTTAGGAAAAATAATATGAAACATTACATATATATCATATTTCAATATTTATATATACAGTATCTATCTATAGATTTATACTGTGTATTATATGTCAAAATATTATATATATTTAATGTTTCAGATTCTCAGAGATGTATGTGTGTGTGTGTGTGTGTGTGTGTGTATATGTATGTATGAATGTGTGTGTGTGTGTATGTATATGTGTGTATATGTATATATATGTATATATATGTGTGTGTGTGTGTATAAATAAATTAGTGAAAGGGGGGATCTGGACAGTAATACTGAGCCTGCAGATGGTTGAAGGTAATAAATTAGACATTGAGGAGTCCAGAGAAGAGAGATTAGTAATTAAATGGGCAATAACAAGGACATAGAACAATGCTGCGAATGACTATATGGACATTGAGGAAGGGATTGTGGCTTTTTAAGTAGGTATAAAGAAAAATTTGTAAGCTTTAGTAGCAATCTAAATGTGCAGGGTTATAGAAATAGAGAATTCAAAATGACCTCCATGATGGTTATAGTGTCAACATCAGTGGAGGAGGCAGAGAGGGTTTGAGAGGAAATATGAGGCTCTTGTCATTTTAATCTATGAGAATTATACCTTTTAGCAGGTTGAGTAGTATCCTGAAGTGAGTCCTGTCACTTGGAATGTTTAATACTGGAATAGACAGAATACTAGTAAATGTATACTAGAGATTAATTTTATCCTGGTGATGAGGTTAGATATATGGTCTCAAAGGCATCTTCCATCTCTGACACATGTGAAAATTAAAGGGTTGTGTTTTGAGATCCAAACAGCTCCAATTTATTAAGAAAAAACCCTCCTGTAAAGCTAACCTGTGGAATTCACCACCACAAAGACTGAATTAAAGGCCACATTCACAAGGTGCTGAAATAAATAAGAGTATTTTGGTGACTGAATAGGGATTGGATCCAGTCTTAAGATATATGCATTGAGATTTCTCATGAACTTTTCCAACCTGTTCTGAATTCTGTAACAAGTGTACAGCTCTGTTGAGTAAGACCATGACAGAAAGTAAATGCCATATATCAGACAGATTGTCTGCTAGACTCACCACCTAGTAATATAAATTATGGGATATTTTTCCACTTTCCTCTGAAACATCAGCATTGCCCACTGTCAGAGGTAATTAGCCAGACTGGATGGATAAATGATCTGATCAGTATTGTAAGTCCCGTGTTCCTAATCAGAATGGTTGCACTGATGGTATATCAAGCATGAAGGGCTTTGTGAACATAATCCAAATGTGAATGGAAGTGGCCCATTTAGTGGGCCAAATGCACAGCTAGTACAAGGAGGCAGAATTCTATTAAGGTTAATTGAGTTGTGCCTTCTTACACCAGCTGTGATTTTTGTTCCAATATATGAATTATAATTGCCCCATTTACTTTATATTGGATCTGGAGGAGCAGTAGACCTTACACAATGTCAATTGGAAGGTTTTTTTATTATTATTTAAATGAAACTATTTCGTATAACTTATAATCGTACGGAAATGGCTCATGAAAGCTCTCCACACTGATGTGGATATAAATGTGATTGCAATGTTGTTTTGAGAAGACCATTCTCTTAATTTAAAAAAAAATATATTAATGGTAGAAATAAAACCAAATAAATTAATCGCAGAAAATTAACACAATATTTGGCGTCGAATTTAACTGACAGCAGTAGCAGGCCAGTTTTTTAAAGAAGAGAATTCATCGTTGGCTTATTTTAACTCATTGTACCTACCATAATGTCTAAGGCCATGTGATATATAGGCACTTCTGTTTTGCCTAATATTTCCAAATAATACTAGATATAATAAAAATTGCAGTGCAGTTTATAAGCTATGGCATCAAGAATTTCAATTATTTGTTTGATATTGAAAAGATACAGTGCACATAAATAACTCACAATACACATCAGCTGCATTTTTAGGCAGCAAAAATAAAGTGTTTTTCTAAAGGCATCTAATTTTGGGTGTATCTTTTTTTTTTTTTTTAAACCCCTATTGTTTCTTTAATTTTAATACTTAAAACATAATTTTACCAAATTGTAATGATGCTTAGATTGTGGATTAAATTAAACACTCGTACACTAATAACTAGCAGCCATGTTTCAACAAAGAGGAAAACCCCAAGCCTACTGGTGTCAATAGAAAAATTCATACCAACACCAAGGAGACCAAGAGTAGACCCAAAGGTTTAAGCCACCAATGAAGCATGGGAGGAAAGCCAGAGGAGAAAGTAGGTGGGTTTTGTCCGCCACATGATCTGTATCTGATACAACTTTATCAGCAAAAAGAAAGTGAAGAAAGTAAACATAAAAGAAAGTTTACTTTAAACTTCAGTCAAGTTAAATAAACTAAAGGCTACATTCTGCTACACAACTGAACGGCACCTTACTCTGCCTGTAGCCCTGCACCCTAAATAACTTCACAAATGGGGAATCAGGCAGTTAATATCTTTTCATTATTCTAGCTCCTCCTTTATCCTGCCTTTATTGGAATTCTTTTGCCCTTGACAAAATATCTTCCAAACTCAACCCTCGTGTGTTACACTTTATCACAGTCTCAAACTGATTATTTTTAGTGGCAGATATTTGCTGAGGAAAGCCAAGCAGTGATTGTTGTGAAGGTCTCTGTTTACAAGAAGTCACTTGAATTGTTTTAGGCATATTTCATGGATTTTCCAGCAGGATGCTACTGAGATTTTTTTTTCACCAGATTCCTGAATTTGCCCTTAACAGGGGTTAACTCACTATTGCATTAAACAGTCATTTCTTATGTGCAGTTGAGATTGCTGTTATCAATTATCTCTCCATTCCTGTTGTATTGGTGACAGGAGCAGATGTGAATATAAGTTTGGATCTAGGAGGCAGACAACAATCTTATTCTTGGTGAAATGAAATTCAACTTGTGAAACAAGAAATGGCTTTTAAAAGTCATTTTCAGTCATTTTTGCCTATCTTCTTACACACTATTCTATGGCGATTTTCAGTATGCCATGCTAATTATGACTTGTATAGATTTAGTATTATTCATGACAATATTCCAAGAGATGTAGGAACAGCTGGAAAAAACACTCACATTAAATCTGCCAGAATATTTACCTTAGAATATTTCCCCAGTATTTACCTTAAAATACAGACCCCAGTAATAAGACATTCTGGTTTCTGGGATCTCTTCTTATACACATGAGATTAACTTCAGTATTATATATGTAGCGATAGATACTGCCATACCTTTGTTTTAAAATCTCACACGCACGTGCGCGCGCGCGCGCACACACACACACACACACACACACACACACACACACACACACACACACACACACACACACACACACACACACACACACACACACACACACACACACACACACACACACATATACTATATATGCATGTAGACATTCAAGGAGAAAGACCAAAAGATTTTCTGCATATTCTTTTAAAAACATATTCTTTTAAAAAACTGATGTAACAGCTTATTGACAAAGAAGCAAAGAGGAGTGTACAGCTGTAAACATTCTGCTCTTAGATAATCAGAGCCCCAGCAGGAGCACCTTCCAAGCACAGCTGTACAATTCCCTTTGCTCTCTAGAAGGCACTGCACCCTACGTGCAGTTTCCAAGCTACATTTAACACAATTGCCCATCAGCACTTAGGAAGCAGTTACCACAGAAACCCAGCAGAGACCAATTAGTCACATGATTAAATTAATTAAAATAACCCAGGGTATCTGCCATCTTGCTTCTTTCTGCTACAGATAGCACAAGACCTAGACAGAGCTGTAAGTGGTCACTGTTACCGTGCCTTCTAATCCTAGGATTGTCTTCATACTGGTCTTGATTTTTTCCTTTTCTGTGGATCTGTGTTATTCCTTTTCTGTAGCTCTGTTATTGCACAAAAACATGTCCCCCCATAAGCCAAGTAGTATCAAATTTATAAAACATCAGATTTAACAACAATGGGATTTGTTATGTTTGGGATAAGAGGATTTGGAAACATTTTCAATTGCACAGTTAAAACTTTTGGAGATCTTTAATGACAGCTTTAACAATACTTGCCAGAGAAAGTTCTGTAATATGTATTAGCACTTGACCTGAGAATTCTAGAGCACAGTGAAAAGACTGTGTATTGTGTTTTTATTTCCCAAGTAATAGTGTTATTGCAGCCAGGCGTGTTCAAGTGGTACAAGCTGTCTGCACTGTAATAGTGTGTCAGTAATGAGTGGTTCAGTAGCCTCAGTCATTTTTAAAAGATGGAAATGTAAACTCTTACACTAACTTAGTAAATCAGTCTTTCCATCCTTGATTCTTCGGAAGTCTTATTAATGTTATCTCCAAAGTATCTGTGTAGTCAGTGGTTTTTCTACTATACCAATGTCACAGTTCTCTTATGCACATACAGCTTTATCTGCAGTCTCATAAAACACAGAACATTGCAATTTCTGTCACTTCAAAGATTTGTTGGTGCCTGTTCTAAAGTTACCTTAATCAATGGCACTAAAGGCAAAATGAAAACAATTCTGGCCATGGTATTAGAGAGTGGTGTGCCTTTCCAATTCAGATCCCATACAGCCAGAGTTGACAGAATAGCGTGCATAAATTACATGGCTCTGATGCGTTAATTTGTGCTTAACAGAGCAAGTGCAACAACATTATATTGACAGTGGATGGTTATGAGAGAGAAGAAATGTCATTTACAGGTTAATGTATAAATAATCAACTGTCACAGAATTTGCAAATATTATGGAATAAAACTAGGAAATTTAGCGTGCACTGTACTGCTGAAACACTTTAACAGGAACATATTTATTGGTCTCACCTGCCTCTGATCGATGATAAGAAAAGATGAACACAGTTGGCAATGTCAGTGCACAAATGAACCAAATATGAGACAGGATTGAGCCAGAAAGCCAGGGAACTGATTTCCTGCCCAGCACTCTTAAGGTCAACAACAAAGTGAGCCTTCATGAAGTCATCAAACTTGCCTTAGACTGAAACAAAACTTACACAAGACATATTGTAACTGGATGATTTTGTAGAAATTGTTTCCTTGTGGCCACTAACACCTGCTTTCATAGTGTTGGGACATAAAACAATTACCAAGTATTCATAGGAACAATGACATAAGACAGTGTGCTGTGTGTTTCTATTTTACATACATTTTTAAATTATTGTAGTCTACCATATTCTGTAGTGAACAGACCCTGCAAAATAGTTTCTTAAGTATTATTTGATAAAATGATATTTTTACAGGAATTCTTTATAGGATAACTCAATGTTATACTGGTTTCCCATTGAAACTATATCCCATAGAAATCAGTGAAAGTATATCCAACATAAAAATAAAGCAGCCCACTGGAAACTTTAAATACAATAGTGCACAATATTTTTTTTTTTAGTAAAATAATACCCAGTTAAATTTACACATGTAAAGGGCAATGACAATTATTTCCCCATTACATATTTACTTAAACCACTTTGTTTAGCTTATACTACATTTTCAGGGTTGTCTTCCAGTTGTGACTGACACCCCCTAATTATTTCAAGTTAGATAAATGAGGAGGTCTGAGTGCTCATTCTTGTCATGTTATCTTTCTCTTAAAAACTAACTTGGCTAAAAACAAAGGATAAAATCCTTGCTAACTGCACATGGCAACATGATGCAGAAAACTACAGATGCCTGTTCTGAGGTATCCAAAATGACTGATGGAAGGAAAGATTGTGGATCTCTTAGTACAACATTCTACATTTTTTCATGATGAATGGCTGGGATTTCCCAATTCACTTGGATTCTGACTTGGATTCTTTTCTATGAGGGAAAAGAGGTAGCAGAGCTATAGTGGAATAAATGTATACAAGAGCACCCAGATGGACAGTTTAGAAATACATACAGCAATAATAGCAATTACAGAAGGAGAGAAATATAGCAGGATAGAAAGTTGAGGGAACTCAATAATATGCAGGCAATTCTGAAATGAGTAAGACAGCAGTGTTACAAAGGTTGTGCATTAGAATAAATTAAATGAAAGCTAGATAATAAAAGAATTTAGTGGAATATTTTTCTGCTAAATGCAGTAATAGAAACAGCCAGCAATGGGTCATATCCTGAATTTTTTTTGAGCTGTTGAGCACCCCACAGCTCCCAGTGACTATAGGAATAATAGCAGGAACTCAATGCCTTAAAAAATCAAGCGACCAGGGCATACTTAGACCTTAATCAGGCATACAGAGCTCAATAGGAGTTTGTCTGATTAGTCTTGAGTGAAACCATAGTAAAGATATTAGGATTTGGCTCATAGTTGTTTAAAATGTAGAAAGGTGTGAAAAAATGTACTTTTCAATGATTTACTTATAACATCATTGTGTGGCATGGGAACCAAACAAAGGTCTGCAAGCTGACAAACAGCACAGTGTAATTTGCTCCTCAGATGATAATGCCAAGCACAGAAAAGGTAGTCAGGGAGCAGATAGTGTAGACGGAATAGATAATTTTCCTAGAACCCTTAAATGAGCAAGTTATTGCTGCTAATTCAGAAGAATGGATGGGGTTGCAGTAGAAGGCCACCCAGCCTCCATGTATTTTTAATGTCTCATCTGGTTTTATTATCTTAAAGTGGTTCTATCATATAATCGTGAAACTGAATGAATAAGGTTGAAAACCACCCATCTAATGCATTTCCCTACACTTCAACATCTTTTGTTTAATTTATTGGTTACATAATTAAAGCCAATATTCTTTTTTTGTTCCACACACTGCAGTAGTATATATACGGACTAGGGGCCTGATTCTGTTCACTGTCACTGTTTTCCTCGGTGAGTTTAATGAGAGCTGATTCTGATTTATGTCAGTGCAGTTGAGTTCACAGTTGCACCTATTGCTTTAGGGAAGTATTTGTTACTTTGAAGGACGCTGTTAGTACCCTTGTCTAGAAACCCTATACACTGTGTGATAAATGTCAGGAGGAGACTATCCAGCTAAAAGGTAGAGGACATTTCCAGTGAGCTGTGATGGAAAAAACAAGATGCATGTGATTCTACTTAAGACAGACATAGCTTCTTCTCACATTGAAACAAAATCCATTTTCCAAAGCCATGTTCTCTATAACTTGTGTTATCATCTAAGCCATCTAGACAACTAGTTGGGATGAATATTATTTTAGATTTGATTCTATTTAATCTCTTTGCCTGACGGCCCCAGCACTCCCCCTCTCTACTTTCTCAACATTTTTTCCATTCAGTTGCATCTCCTCTTTCTTTCACTCTAGATCTACTACTCTTAAAACATCCTTACTTGCTCTACACCTGCATGCCTTTCCTACTTTTTATAACCTTTTAATGGATCTTGACTTTTTTCTTTTCCTTTTAAAATTACCCCAAATGTGACAGCTAAAATAAGTCAGGGATGAGGTTTCTCATATTCTGCCCAACTAATATGAAAGACACTTAAAAAAAATGCACAAGTTTTTGTTCCATTAATTGTTTAAATCTCAACCTTCAAAGTTTTCTTGAAGCCACCATCATGCATGTCTTCTCCACAAGGAAGCTCCAGTAATGCTCTTCCTTTTCTGCACCTGATCATAGTTAATGGTATTCTAATACAAGTGGAAAGTAAAAGGCATCTAGAATAGCACAGGGGCGGGCAATTATTTCAAACAGAGGGCCGCTTACCGAGTTTTGGCAAACTGATGAGGGCCGCAAGGGTAGCCCCACCCCTTGACAGGTGCCCCACCCCTAGTCACCATCTTGGGACTAGAAGTCCCATCCCCTAACCCCTGACTTTTGCCACCAATGTTCCCTCCCCTTGCCCCTGGAAGTACTCCTTTCATCAAGGGTGTTTGCCATCTCAGAACCAGAAAAATACCAAATTATAATTTAAAAAATCAAACATCTGCTATAACATTCATTAATTTGATTTCAAAAAATGTTTTTGTCCTGATTTACTTGTCTTTGCATAGTGTACATAGAGGTGATTGTATAATAGCTTAAAATGAAGTCTTACTGTTGTATATTGTGGAGAGGTATGGGTGGGTGGGTATAGGTTTGTGGGGGCTGTTTGTGGGGGGTATGTTTGTGTTGGGTGTGGAGGAGGGCATGGCTGTATGAGTGTATATACAGTTGGGCTGTGGGTGTGTATATGGGGTGCAAGAGCATGT
The DNA here is from genome assembly GCF_052110815.1 of Crocodylus siamensis. Taxonomy (NCBI): domain Eukaryota; kingdom Metazoa; phylum Chordata; order Crocodylia; family Crocodylidae; genus Crocodylus; species Crocodylus siamensis. The sequence continues at coordinate 87,482,184 of NC_143395.1, forward strand.
GGGTATGTGTGTGGATATGTGAGGTATGGGGTTTGTGGGGGGCTATGAGTGTGTGTGGGGGGAAGGTGGCTGGGGAGGGTTGTGGCATGTGTGGAGGGGAGGGGTAGCTGGGGGGTGTGGGGTGTGCATGTATGGCAGTCTCTCTCTCTCTCACTCTCTCTCCTGCCACTTCTGGCCCTAGAGCACTGGTGCGGGCCCTGTGCTCCTGCTCGCTGCCACTTCTGCCCCACCCTGTGCCTGCCACCACTGTCCTTCTCCTGCTACTTCCCTGTCTCCTCCCCAAGTAAATAGTCTATTTTTGTCTTCCAAGTAAACAGACTATTCCAACTTTTCTCTGAGCCTAAACTGCTTAACATGAGCTGTGCTGAACAAGAGATTTTATCACACCTTTAACTCTCCTATGAAATATGAATTTTCATTTCTACCTGGAAGAACTTCCCAATCTTTTCTCCTATGCCTGAAGAAGGGTGCTTGTGCCCAAAAGCTTGCAATTAAAGACATTTTTTTGCAAAAATCTAGCTGGTCTAATAAAAGACCTCTACCTTGAGTCAGTGGATCTTCCTATTCTACAATTTTTTGCTTTCAAAACACCAAACATACTTTCTGTTCCCTTTAACTACTCTTCTTCCTTCTGAACTACTCTTTCCAAAGGACTCCTGCATTGAAGTCCTGCCCTCGCTTGAAGTCAATGGCATAACTCCGTTTGGCTTCATTAGGGACAAGATTTCACTCTAGAGCTCCACCTGGAACAGACACAACACAACCGAATTTGTCTGTCTTAGCCTCCAATAAAGCTGTACTAACCCACCTGAGATCTAACAAACCTAGCCAGAGACAGCACTCCAGCTAGTGTAAAGGAATACATGGAGGATAGTAAACTGAGATACGTCAGTTTTATTATCTTTGCCTTTCTGAGCAGTTTACAGCACAGCATGCTCCTCTGTCAATTCTACTCAGATTAAAAACCACCGTGAAATGTTTCTTTTTGTGCTTCTGGACAGGAAATCAGAGATAACTTAGATACCTAATATGTATCTGAAAAGATAAGTGGTTTATTGTTGTTTTTTTTCCTGTTGGAGAGTATTTCAGAAACAAACAGTTGTCATGAGCTATCTATAAGATGGTTCCTTTCTCTAGAGAGTTTATTACCCTTCATCTTTCATTACCTTGGGATATTTACAGATTGCATATTCATTACTTTGAACATCCCTGCATGGTTGTACAGGCACACAACATGCAGATGCTAGGAGATGGCTGCTCAGTGTTGCTGTTCTAACATTGGATATTCTCCTTTAACATTTTAATTTCAGTGTACCAAACTGTATACCTGCAACATAAGTAATTTAGGCATATTTACTCAGTGTGTGAGACTAAGTGAAACAAGGGAGTTTTGACTGATCAAATTACTTGTCAGGCTAAAGAGTCCCTTTGTTTCTGTTCAAGCCTTCTGAAACAAGACAAATTATGATATTTTCTGTTAATTTCTGTTAATTTCTTTCGTTAATGAGTTTCATTAAAATCAAAGCTTCCAGAAGACTGAGCCACGACAGCTGTCTAAAGACTGTTTCATTTGCTTTGGGCTGTTTGGACTGAATAATTATTACAGCTTTGTGAGGATTATTTCTTTAAATAAGGACAACACTACTCTGCTTGTGAACAGAAATGAATGCTTTGATTGGCATAGCGTAATTTGTTAGTGATCCCTACTAGTCCACCATGCCTCTGAGAAATACCTGTGGAAAAACAAATCTTTCAAAAACAGATAGTTAACTAGTCCCACTGAGATATTTGTTAACGATTTGACGTCAGTGTACAATACCAGCTATAACAGTTGGGAAAAATAAGAGGGGTTGTAGAATTGTGCCAAATAAATCAGTTCTTCAGAAATAGGGGGCCTGAGTTGACTAGTGTGCTACTGTAAAACTGGAGCCAATGCAAAGAAATCAGGAGGCTTACACAGCTGTAAATGAGAACTAAGCAAAAGGGAAGCAGGCATTGTATATTTTGCAGTTTGCAGGGTGTTTCTGCATGTGACAGCATTGATGCTTTAGTCTTGTTTACATGTCTTAAAATCTTACAGATGTGTCCATGCACTGTGTATATGGGAGTTATCTATGTTCCTTAACAAAGACAGTGGTTTTGTTATACAGTATGATTTTTTCTTAGTTGCCCATTTTCTACTAACAGTGAAATTCTTAAATGAAAGGGTGGGAAGATGAGAATTTTAAAATGGTCCTTTGCTTCCAAATCTGAACTGGACACTCGCCACCTGTTTTCATGGACTGTTGTGTAGAATTCCATTTTAGAGTTATGGAAAACCAGACTGGTTGGACAGAGCTCATATTCATACCAGGAGTCTCAGATTTCAAGATCTGAATGGTAGATTTTTGTTTTGGGAAAGCGAGCATATTTTGAGGGTTTGAGCCCCTCCCCCAGTTTTAATCCTGTATCTTTCCTGATGTTAATCTTTTCAGGGTACATTTTCTTCTGGGAAGATGGAGGCAAGTTACTTCCATATAAAATGATGCTATAACCAGAAAAGTAACTATGTAAAAATGGCATCTTCTTAGTGAATGCATCTACACTCTGTCATTTTGCTTATTTTATTGACTCCAAACATATCTTGTTACTGCAAGTTCTGTAAAATCATTACAGCTATGGAAGAAGGAGCTAGACTGTTTTGTGCCCTAAGGCTTTATTAACGTAATTGTCAGAAAAGTCTAAACTGCAGAATTTTTACTGCTCTTTTATTTTATTCTATAATTCTCGTATTTTTATTATTATTATTTTACTTTTGTTGGCAGAATGAATCAGAAAAAGGCAGCATGATTTTTGAGTTAGCAGAACGGGGGGGGAATCAGTTTTTAGCATATAAATAGAGCAAGCTTGATATAGCAACTGTGAAAAGAGAATTCAGTCAGATTAACAGAATCCTTCTCCAGCTATACCCATAGTTTGACCAATACCCAGACACTGCATGGAAAATGTGTTTTAATATAGTGACTCTTGAATGGTGTCCCTCAGACATCTAAAGATACATGGTGTATTTGCTAGTAATCTGCTGAGAACAAGCAGTTCATGTGGAGCATACTCAACTGAATTCTAGTTGCTAAATATCACTACAAGAAGCTGAAAATACATTGTAGGCTTTCCTAACTTTACTTTTCCGTGTAACCGATGCTGGTAGTTGCCATACGGATATTTGTAACCATGGGGAGAAAAGAAAGTCCAGGTTCTCTCTAAAGAGGTATGGAAAAATTGATAAATTCAGGTTTGTCTGAGACTTAATGGCAGAGGCTAAGTACAGACAGTCAAAAAACCCAAGGATGAATCGATTCAGTCTTTGTGGGTTAGTCTAAACTTCAGAGAGTAACAACTGGACACATTCACTTTCAGGAAATGCACACACATGCCTACAGTAGCTTGGGGCAAAAGCCAGGGGGCACTAGAGCACAGCTCTCTGGCACAGCCAGCATGGGCTGTGTGCTCACTTCCTCTTCCTGCTGCCCTAGAAGTTTCTGAGTTTTGTAGTCCAGAATTATAGCAGCAGGACTCTGCAGGGTTGCTCATTACTTCCTCTTCCTGCTTCCAGGTGCCTCTGGGATTTGTAGTCCACAGTAGCAGCCAGCAGTAACTTTACATTTTGCAGGGCAGGGAAGGGCAGGGCAGCTCAGTACTCAGGGGAAGGGGAGTATAACTCCCCTCCCTGGCCTCAGACTTCAGTTAGGGTTTGCCTGTGGGGTGTGGTCCCTGTCTCTGCCTCTCCCTTACTCCCAACCTTCTTTGCTGGAGCAGACAGCACAGCCCAGCTCAGGGCTGGAAAGCATGCCAGGATGCTGGAGGGCTGATTTAACTTAAACCAGGAAGGGTTCTGGGACAGAAGTTTCATTAACTGGTTTGACCCAAATCAGATACTACATTCAACCACAATTATCTTAAACCAGTTTCAGCCATTTTTCAACTGATTTATTTGCACTTAACTTATATTCTGTTACAGGTTTAAACCAGTTTCTGATGACTTAAATTAGTTTATGTGTAACTTCTGTCTCTAGTCAAAAAATCATCTTCTTAATTTCAGGGGACGACTGTAGCCTTTTTAGATGGTGAACATTCTTATCCCCTCAAAAGCAGATATTTTGTTCAAGAGGATCTTGGATAATTAAGTAAGCAATTTCCTTTAAAATAAAAAATAAACAAACCAAACAACCTCCTCCCCTCATCTTCCTCCTTCCCTCCTCAGCATAAAGGAAAAACAATGGAAGTGAAATGCTAAACTCCCGTTCATTCTTTTGAAAATCCGTGCTGAAGTATTCTAGGTTTTGTATAATGCTTAGGTTCTTCTCTTCAGAGCTAAGCTCTAGAACCCCACACAGTCATATTATGAGAACTGATTAGGAATTTACTGCTGAAATGATTTTTTTGATAGAAAGCATAGCTTCTACAAAGCTGCAGTTTTCTCCAGGAAAATATCCCAGATCTTTTTTTTTTTTTTTTTTTAAGTAGTCCAAAGTGCATCTTTAATATAGTATTATTGTTTGATTTTCTTTGGTAAAAGTCAAAAGTTGATGGTGCAGTTTGTCTAACGAACTCTATTGCAGCTGTGTTTTCTGCTTTACTGGGGTAACTTGGAACCCATTTATTTTTAGTGTGTGTTGTACTTAGTTTTCTAGGCTTCTCTGAGTGTTGCAAAAGCTCTTAATTACATGCAATCCATGAAAGATTTATCCTTCTGATCAGCTTTCTCACAGGAAGTGATTTTAGACTCAGCAGTTTCCAGCTGTTGCTCAATTCTATTTAGGTATCAAGCCTATCAATTCTGTTAGTAAGTATTCCATCTCTGTGTTCTATATAAGACTCAACTATTCTTTTATTATATAAGTCAGACTATGAATATCACAGATTTATCTTGAGTAGCTGATGTGTGGGAAGATGAGCAAATAAGTGAAAAGGATAGCAGTTGGCCTGATCTCAGCAGATCCTGCAAGTATTGTTTAAGATGTTTCTCTTTAGCCTTGTTCTTAAGTATCCTTATACTTGCTATTTATTTCTACAACAGGCAGCACTAAACCCCTCAAGGGGATTTCCCAACCCCAGTGCTGTGCTGGCAACTGTATGGAAGTTCAGTTAGATGAGTCTCACTGGGCCTGATCGAAGTTAGACTTCCTTGTAGGTACAGTTACTTTTGCTCAGGTCGGCCATTTTTAGACCAGTCTAACTGTCCTGAACATCTGTACAGTTCACGTTTAGATCCACCTAACTTGGAATCTAAGTGTAAGGTCCACACATGGGTGCACTAAATTAGATCAGGTGGTCATTTTTAACACGATCTAAACCTCCACTAACCTCCCTGAACATCTGTATGTATTCTTGAACTTATAAATTGGTGTAGAGTTTCTTCAAGAGAGGACAAAGTTGCCCCAGATACTTGGAGCTAGTCAGACACTGAAAAATCACAAGAGTAGGTATGTTTTATATTTTCTTTTGAATCACTGAACCCTCAGTGCTGGGAGTTGAGGAAGTAAATCTGGATGTTGGGAGGCGTGGATGGGATTGGGGACGGTTGGTTTGCTGTGGGGTGGAGGGGGGCTAAAAATAGCTCCTGGTCCTGGGGAGGGGGAGTAATACCTTTCCATCTCCCCATGCACCCTGCTAGCCCCTCCAGTTTTCCAAACCTTTCTAGACCCTACCAACCCCCTGTGGATCCTGCTAGCTCCTCTGATCCCCAGGAGACCCTGCCTGCCACCTTAAACTCCCAGCCCCCTGTTCAGACCCCCTTGCCCTCCTGATCCTCCAATCCCTCCACAGACCCTTCTTGCCCCCCCGATCCTGTCCCCTGAAGTCTGCTTGCCTCTCCAATCTCCCAAGCCCTTGCCCCCCCATATCCCAACTTACCTTAGATCAAGTGGCCATTTCAAACTCCATCCAACCACCCCCTAAGCTCCCTGAATGTCTGTATGTACCCCAGCTGTTGACTGTAATCAGTTCTGAGTAACAATATAACTAAAACCAGATAGACAAATACATGTGTATGCACAGCCTAGGGCCCCAACTTGCTCTTTTCTGTGCCAGTTACAGGGAGAAATGATGCACCTTTGTAAAATTTGTAGGGCTTTATTCCCTTCTATCACCACATCCCTTTTCTGTAGTGCTGCTGCCATGTAAATGCTACTTATTCTACCCATCACAACTTGTGATTGATAATAGCTTCCGATTATAGATTTCATGCTTCCCTAAAAGCCAACAAGACGGTGTTAGAAGTGAGCTAATCTGATTTCAGAGGACCTGGGTATTGTAGCAAATAAACATACAGCATTAAAACTTGCTAAAAATGTGTTCAAAGCCAACCTTTGCTTGGTTAAGTAACTCTTGTTTCAGTAATGTAACTATTAAGAGTCCTACTGGGTTCTTTAGTCAAAATAATTTCCTACCATCTACCATTTGTCTTTTCTCTCCACTACGCATACTACAAGACAAGCATGTGTGCAATCTGAGGAATCATTGGCTGCCTATACATGTGCTAGTTTGTGTTCTAATTAGAACTTATCAGAGAGGACTCAATCAATGGGAGTTTCAGATAAATTTCTGCTGGCATAGCCACCAAATCAGTTTTCTTCAAAGCCCTCAGATTTTGGGGATGTGTGCTGTGTGGTGCTGCAGACCTGTTTGCAGCACCACGCACTACACATCCAGGCATTCCCTATGCTGCTACTTTGCAGCACTGGGATGAGGGGATTGACCCTGGGATATCCTGCAGTCAAAAACCCAAGCCAAAAGTGGGGTAGCGCATGTGGTGGCAGTCTGCACTTCCCAAAACTGGAGACTGGCTGGCCAGAGCCACACTGGGTAACCTGCCACATACCAAAGCACATGTGGCACAGGCATTCCCTGGGGAAAAGTAGTAGCAGCACACCTTTTGCCACTGCTATGAATGCCATATGCCCCCGGAGGCTGAGCTCCTGCAGGCAGTATAATATTGGCAGTGTGGCAGCAGCAACTGGTGAGCTCCCTCAGGTGAACACAGTGCTGGTGGCAGCGGGTGGTGGGGTGGGGTGGGGTGGTATGCACTGACTGGCGTTGGTGACTATCCGCAGACGCCGTCAGCAGCAGCCAGTGGCGATCGGAGACTGCTCGCAGACGCCAGGGGAGGGGGATGGCGCCAGGGGAGGGGGATGGCGAGTGGCGACCACCTGCAGACGCAGCTGGCAATATTGGCAGTGCCTTTTCACAGGGGGCACACCACCAAACTCAGGGGGTTCACGTGCCCCCCCTACACATTGTCAATGGCCGCTGCTGATTGTCCCTGGGGAAACAAACATCTGTGCTCATTTGGACGCACCCTATGTTCTATGTTTATCATCATTTCTTCTACGAGGAAACAAATTCACTGAAGTTTGCATCTGTAGTGACTAAATGAACTCAGAGTTAGGCATCCAAATCATCCCTTTCCAAAAAGTCTGACAAAGCTTTTCCTGAGAGAAGCAATGAGACAATTATTTGAGTAAACATGCAGTAAAAACTCATAGATAACTGTTGGAGCTATAACTAACTTCAAAGACTGTTTGTAGTAATGTTCTCAGACCTCTGATTGGCAGATGAAATGCTGTCTGTTAGGATGATAATATTGTTGTTATTTATAGGTACTACAGTAATGCCCAGAAGCCCTAAACCTGGATCAGGACGTAATTTTTCTAGGTACTAGAAAAATTATAGGTACAAACACAGAACAGAAACATGGTCCCTGCTCCAAAGAGCTTACAGTCCTACACTGAAAGAAATTTAAAATGCGAACCCTGATATCTTTGGTTTAAGGAGGGTGTTGTTGCATCTTAGATTTATCCACATAGAGATGCAATTAAATAAACTATTGAAAATGAATAATATTAGCATAAATTAATGCCTAAGGACAGCATTTGCTCACCCCCCGCCCCATCCTTTATTTACTTCTATTTAATTTCCATGTCTTTGATAGGAGACGTGATAAGCTAGATATTTAACTAAGGCTACACATTGCTCTTCTCTGGTCCTTTTGCGAATTGGAGCCCCCTCCCATGTGGATAGGAATAGATCAGCGGCTCCTATAGTACAGTTTCCATTTCCTGTGGACTTGGCTTGTGGTTAGAGCAGAGGAAGGCTTACAGAGGGCAGGGAAAAGCTGGGCAAATGTACAGGAAGGGTAAAAAATGCCTGGAACTGGGTTACTATTTCCACAAAGCTGCACTGTGGAAATCTTTCTTTAAGAGGAATCCTATGGGCACCCACTGTCAAGGAGTGCCTCTAATAAAGGACTCTATAGCCATCATCACTGTGCAGGAGCCTCTCTGTGAAAGTTTTCTGGCCTCTCATGCATACTGGAGAAATTACTAAGTTTGTACAGTTGCTGTTGATTCTGAGAGGGGAATCCTACCCCTGAAGTGCTGCAGGGGAGATTCCTGGGGAGAAAATCCTCCCACAATTTATTCTTCTTTGAATCCTGCCCCATGAATGGAAGTGTTCACATCCTAAACATCTATATTTCAGACCCTAAAGGCTATAGTCTCTCCTACAACAACAACAACAACAACAAAGTAGGGCTTTGGATATTCAGATTCTCCTGGATGATTCCCTCCAGGGTGAAGGATTTCCTCTCCCACAAATTAAGTGAATGGCGGAGTTTGGTTGCTGAAACCTATATTTCTTGGGGAAGTTCCTGGAAACGCTAGGAGTTTCTGATTCTATGCACCCTTGGGCTAGAGACAGACATTCAAAAAGCTGGAGCCTGAATTAATTCAATCTTTGCAGGTTAGTCTAACCCGGGGCAGGCAAAATGCGGCCTGTGGGCTGGATGCGGCCCACCAGGCCATTCTCTCTGGCCCGTGGGGCCCCTAAAAAATTTAGAAAATTAATATTCATCTGCACCTGGCTGCCTGTCATGAAGCCCTCAATGGCTTGCCAAAACTCAGTAAGCAGCCCTCCGCCCAAAATAACTGCCCACCTCTGGTTTAACCTGACTAGGCTGAATTGGTTTGAAACTAAACAGACATCTCTCTGGACTGAGGAAACTCGGGCACGTGCCTGCAGTGGCACAGGCTAGAAGCCGGGTGGCGCTAGGGAATTCCACCCGCTCCCCCCACCTTAAATTAGCCCTGTTTTTCCCCACCCTGTTCAGAGAAAAAATGCCTAAGTAAATAGATTCATTCTTCATCAAGATGAAGAATCCCCCTGGGCATTTCTCTTCACAAGGGACAGATATCCAGAATGTGAAACATGATGGTTTGCTTGGAAGAAAGAAAAGTGCCCAGGAAGCAAGGATGATCCTATAGCTACTGGATTTGTCTTTAGCTTTTCATTTCTTGCTGAAAACAGTAGGGGTTAGTTATCTTGTTTTTATTGTCTCCCTCATTTACCTTTCCTTTCACCATTTCCACCTTTATTCATGCTATGGGGCTTATTCTCATTTACTGCAACACTTTCTCTCCTACATAGTCCTAATTTCTTCTCCCTCACTTATCCTCTCTCTCTGAACCACAGCAACAAAGCAAAGAAAAGCTCTGGGTGAGAGGGGAAGAGGTTGGCTATATTCACAGGGTTTAATTCTATGCAGAGCTGCTACACACTGCTTGAAACACAGTCACCATGCATGGATAATCAGTTTGACCGATCAGAAAGCCTTGTGTCCTGATCCTGCAGTCCCCAGCAAGCAGGTGTACCCCATTAGAAGGACAGCAGGACCAGTCCCTTATGGTTGATGCATAACCAAACTAAAATCTCTGCTGCCAGATCACAAAAAATACAGATGGAAAAGGTTTCATAGTTTCATAGTTTGTAGGGTTGGAAGGGACCTGAGCAGATCATCTAGTCCGACCCCCTGCCATGGCAGGAAAGAATACTGGGGTCAAATGACCCCAGCAAGATGTTCATCCAGCCTCCTCTTAAACACCCCCAGGGTAGGAGCCTGCACCACTTCTCTTGGAAGCTGGTTCCAGACCCTAGCCGCCCTGACTGTGAAGTAGCGCCTCCTGATATCTAACCTAAACCTACCCTCTGCCAGCTTGTGACCGTTATTCCTGGTCACTCCTGGCGGTGCTCGGGGAAACAGTGACTTCCCCAATGCCTGCTGATCCCCCCTGACTAGTTTATAACAGGCCACAAGATCCCCCCTCAGCCTTCTCTTTTGGAGGCTGAACAGGTTCAGGTCCCTCAGCCTGTCCTCATAGGGCCTGCCCTGTTGTCCCCTGATCATATGAGTGGCCCTCCTCTGGACTCTCTCCATGCTGTCGACATCCCTCTTGAAGTGTGGCGCCCAGAACTGGATGCAGTACTCCAGCTGCGGCCTGACCAGTGCCACATAGAGGGGGAGGATCACCTCCTTGGACCTGCTCGAGATGCATCTGTGGATGCATGCCAAGGTGCGGTTGGCCTTCCTTACTGCCTCTCCACACTGCCAGCCCATGTTCATCTTGGAGTCAATGATGACCCCCAGATCCCTTTCCACCTCCGTGCTGATAAGAGGGGAGTTACCCAACCTGTAGGTATGGTGCTGGTTGTTCCTCCTGAGGTGCATCACCTTGCACTTGTCTGTGTTGAAACCCATCCTATTCTCGTCTCCTGAGGTATCTCATCCAGTGAGTGCAAGGTAGTTTCCTACCATATGTTTCTATCACAGTCTATAGTGCTGAGAAAGCAGGAGCCAGGAGAGTTATCACAGTTATCACAGTTTCAGGCCTCTGCTAGCAGGCATGGACTAGACTCACTGCTGCTTTCTGGTTTTGGCATTGAGAAGATTCCATCTCCTTCCACCCCTGGACACCCTTCCCAGTGTGCACGGCCTACCTGGGCAACTGGGGAATGATTTACATATTTGTTTGCACATCTCTGGCTGGAAGTTAACAGCAGGGTCTGTGAATCATTGTCTTGTAACAATGGTCTACCATTTGCAACCCCAACCAGCAAAAGTTCCCAGTATAAAATTTAGGTTGGTGCTCCTTCTTTTAACTCAAGCTATTGTGCTTTTTTCCCCAGTGCCAGGAGTTGTCAGGTTTATCTTTGGCTTTTTTTGGCTTGTGTCACAACCTAATAAGTTATAGCCCAGCTTCTCTCGTCGATGTTTTTGCTGCACAGAAGGCTTCACATTTTGCAAGCCTTTACAGCACAGCTGTGCTCAGGGATAAAACAGAATGTGTATACAGTACAGTATGCATTCAACTGATGCACTAGATTCTTCCCACCATATGTATGGAGTGGTGTGCATTTCACTCTGATACTTTACTGCCAAAACTGCCAGAAGCAAATAAACAAATGGCGAAAGAGAGACACCACATGATGCGTTGCCAGGCGTGTGACCTAGACCTTCAAAAAGAGACCCTGGCTGCTTTCAAAGGATTACAGTAGTCTGATTTTTAAAACCTCACATTCACTGCATGAAATTTTTTCCCACTGCATGCTGTGAAGTGTCCCAGTTGTGGCAGATGCATGCGCATTTTACATTTCCAGCCAATTGTCCCATCCGATATTTTACCTCCCCCCTCAATGAAATGTGCACCCTCTCTGGTGTCAGTGATTCAGCAGCAACTTTTTAAACCAGGAGGAACAATGAAAATCCGTGTGAAACAGTTTAATTCTAAGAGGAATGCAGTGATGAAAAGACATAACACAGTCAATTAAGATAATAGGAATAATGATATTAGTAATAATTCAATAAATAAAATGTGAAACAAAGCAAGTGACACAAATGATTGTTCCATCTTCCTCCCCACAGAAAAGTCACTAAGTTGCATTTCACGGAATAGATCACGAAGATGCCTGTAATAGACTGACATTAATGTCAATGACATGGTTTGATGCAATTAATTTAGATTATAAATTCTGTTGCTAGAACTCTCATTCTAAGGAGATAATTTCCATAGCTTCCCTTCTTTCTGAGCATTTCTTTTAAAGCAGATGATGCTTAATGTCACTCCAACCATCCTGAAAGTAGGGAAGAGTGGACTGATTCCAGCGTCTGATGGCTCTTCAGACTACAGTTTACACTAGATTGGACATGTCTCACCCAGTGATTATGTTTCTAGGTCTATCCTTTGTCTTATCTTAGAATTATTGATGACTGCCTCAGGGGGAAACAGGGACTTCTTTCACTTTACAGACATTTTAGCCACAATCATTACAAAGGATTCCAAAGCACCAAGATGCAGCACCCATTACTGTTCCTGACAAATCCAGTACCTAAAGTATTCAGAATAGTAGCCTGTGACAGTAACAGGGCTCTCAGCTTTGATGGAAATCACTGTGGAGAAGAAAATACTGCTAGGGATGTCAACTTAAGACACCATGCAATTAGAGTATGATTTTGCTTAAAGTATTTGCTTACAATTGATTATTTGCTTGATATTGTTACATTTTTGCACAGTGACACCAACAGGAATTCTGCTTCCATTAACCTTACAACCTGCTACTTTAACACTCAGTATTAGTAAGTGAGTGTTAGTAACTGCTTCACAGTTAGATTATAGTGAACTAGTTGTGCTGAAACAGAGATGGAAGGCCACAGTTCTATGTGTGTTTCTATGGAGTCTGTTTAGACAGAGTCATCATTTCACATCCATTCTAAAGTAAGGTCCTGTACATAGGTTATGTATTCTTTGTCTTTTACTTACAGGAGCTGTGGACTTTCAAGTTACAGAGCAATAGGGCAGGACTGGGGGTTGGGAAATGACCCAAGCACTTTGTGCCCTTGCATACTGGGAAATTAAATTATCCACCCAATACATTTTCAGAAGGCAGACAAGGGTTAGAGGTTTTTGGGGGACTAGGAGGTTAGTGGATCTGCTGCTGGATAAGATCTTCCCAGCTATCTCCCCAGCCAGCTATTATCACTTGCTCAGCAGGACTGAGATGAGCATGAGGCTTCAGTAGGTGCTAGACAGTAGTTCTTTGCTTTGGTGCAGTGGTCTGCACTGAGGAGGAGGAGGGGATCTGATGCCTTCTCTTAGCCCTGTGGACCCTCCTTCCTTTAAGATGATTCTAGCTCCAGACAGATATTCCATGCTTAATCTGCCCCACTGGATGAAGAATAAATTAAAGACTTGGAGGGTGGGGAGGAAATCAGGGGGCTAGGAATAGCCCAGTCAGGGTGGGGGGTGTAGGAGGAGCACAGTCCGGGGTTGGGGTGAGCCAGTGGGCTTTCCCAGCCTGAGGCTGCGTTTCCAGTATATGCAGGTGTTCACTAGGTTTCATAGTTTCTAGGGTCGGAAGGGACCTTAGCAGATCATGGAGTCTGACCCCCTGCCATGGCAGGAAAGAGTACTGGGGTCAAACGACCCCAGCAATACGTACATCTAGCCTCCTCTTAAAGACCCCCAGGGTAGGAGCCAACACCACTTCTCTTGGAAGTTGGTTCCAGATCCTAACCGCCCTAACCGTGAAGTAGCACCTCCTGATATCTAGCCTAAATCTACCCTCTGCCAGCTTGTGACCGTTATACCTGGCCACTCCTGGTAGTGCTCGGGGAAACAGGGACTTCCCCAATGCCTGGTGACCCATTCCCAATCTAATTTAGTTTACCTCCTCTGTTCACCAGGGCACCCCCTGGAATGACAAGGAACAATGGCCAGAAGCTACTAGAGAGAAGGTTTAGGCTGGACATTAGGAAAAAGTTGTTCATGGTCAGGTTTGCCAGGATCTGGAATGGGCTCCCAAGGGAGGTGGTGCCCACCTCATCCTTGGGGGTCTTCAAAGAGACTGGACAGGCACCTGGCTGGGATCACATGACCCCAGGGTTGGTGACTTTTCTCGCCTGCCAGGGGCAGGGGGTCGTACTAGATGGCCCACTGAGGTCCCTTCCTATTCTATGAATCAGACTGGCATTTTTTGCCCAGTCTCACCTCCATAAATGTTTGCTCAGATTGGCACTTGGCTAGATCAGCCTAACTAGGGTTAGGCTTAAGTGTAGCATCTTAATGCACCCTTTTTATCCAATAGAAACAAATCCATTTTTCAGCACATCTTTGAAAATCAGAAGGATTCTTTTTCTCTTTCTCTCTCATTTTCTTTTTCCTGTACTTACAATACCCAGACTCACAGCATTAGCCCATATTTACTATTTCCTAGTACACAAAGTAAACTGTTGAGAATTATTAAAAATAAATTTCTGTGGGCACAGGAACCCAGTCTATGATTTACCTGCGACTATTCCATATGAGAGCTGGTAACCAAAGAAGGGAGAGAGGCAGAGGACTCTCAGTCATTTAATTCAGTCACACACACAACACCCCCTCCTTCTCCCAACAACAGCCAGAACTAGATTTCTCAAATCCTAGGGCATGGTAGGAAGATAAAGAATAAGTCACCTCTCATTGTCTGAGAAGATCAGTGTGCTGTACAGCACCTGCCAAGGTTGAATAGCCACTCTGCTAAGTTTTTTGGACGTGATATACATTGCTGGCATCCTGCCAGAGGATATTATGTTGCAGCATTTACTTGGTGGCAGAGGATAGTAGAAAACACAGGTGTGTGACAGTTCATTTACAACCAGATATCTGCATACCTCTGAGAGTAGCCTAGAGGTGCTGAGTTGCATCCTGTTTGTCAGTGGGAATACAGTAAACCCCTCATAATAAAGTATTCCTCTTAAAGAAAAAAAGGGAAGTTGGGAAGGCAGGGTACCTCGTTTCTGCTATAGTAGTCTTTCACTGAACTGTCTTTAAAACATAACTTTAAGTGAAGGACTGAGAAAAGCATTGTAATTGAGGTACATAACTCGGGTTAGAACAAAAGCAAATGTTGATGATGGTGTTGACCTCAGTCCTTGACCTAGAATTCAGCTGTCTGGAATAGTAACAAACATCCCTCACCTCTGATCAGAGTTTACTTTTGTCCTGCTTATAACTGCTGGTAGCCTATCTTTTATTACAGTCATTTATCATCCTCTGAAGGACTGAGAGATGAAATTAAGGTTGCAGACTGTGTCATTTGTACTGAAGTTCCCCCTTCACCAAGCTCCTTGCCTGTTAAGTTTTGCCCCTTCCAGAAAATGGTTATCCCTTTACAGAGATCTTAAATTAGTATTATTACTTTAAACACTACAGCCCCTGCATTTGAAATTATTAATGGACAAAGTGGCATATCACTCATAATTGAATCTCTGTTAGAAAAAAGATTTCTGTTAAACATAGCTTTATATTTCCCCACTCTGAAAAACCACCAAAGACACTAAATGTTTCCTGTCTGTTCTCTTCACCTATGTACACATAGCATTAAGCACAGTTTAACATTTATTGTTAAGATATAGCCGGCAGAAACAGCAGACTTAGAGGAGGACTTTGCCATCCAGATTTAGCCTTTTCTTTCATTTTTGACAAAATTTAGAGTTTGGAAATACAATACAAAGACAATTAAAAAAAAGAGGAAGGCTACTGAGTCTTCAAGCCTTATTGTTATCTTTTCCAGCAATCAAATTTGGTGGCCCTTAATTGGATATTGACTGTTGGGAAACAAATAAGAAGAACTGTCAATGAGGAGGGTGGGGGGTGAAGGTTTATCTTAATGGTACCTCCATCATAGCTGGTCTATAAAAGCCAGTGGGGGAAGAGTTCATTAAACCAACCAGGAATTGCTTAACAAAAATTATGCTCAAAGTCAAGTTGATTAGTCTTATATGTAACATCACAATCAGAGAAAATCCTTGTTGCTAGTTGAGCGTTTACATACCTGAAGCCTGAGAGAAGCAGATACCTTGAAACAAATTCATTAGGGACAGTGATTTGTTTGGTTTGTGAGCCTCAGCTAACCATAACCAGCATTTGAGATTTTTTTCCTTTTGTTGTTATATTGTGTCAGCCCCTTTCCCTTCTGTCCCTGGCAGGCTAACTGGACATATTTGCTTTCTCTATACACAAGTGTCTTATCTGTATTGTGGAATCCTTGTACTAATGGGATCAACTGAAAAGACTATTTGAGTTACTTGACAAAACTACACAAAATAAATTTGAAAAAGCTTTTATCTCAAAAATTAAAATAAGAAGTGCAAGATCATCAGGAACAATTGGCTACTTTGGTGCTTGCTAGGCATTACAAAGATGGAACCTGTATGTAGTATATTTTAATTTATTTTCTAGCTGTATTTTAGTCTGGTACTGGGTATGCTGCAATAACTGTCAGGCACAGTCCATTAGTGTCTCTGAATCAAGCCTGCCATTAATCAGAGAGGAGATCAGCAGAATAGTCTCACTTTTATGGAAGTCCTGTGTAGCTGTGACTTGACAAAAAATGTTCAAAGAGGCAGTAAACAAAGATTATTTCAAATTATCTTGATGTTATGCATTTGTTATAATATTTATTTTTTGACAATTCTGAATTAGACATTAAAAATTTATGACGTGTAAAGATTTGTGCAGTTTGAAAAATTAGCTTTTGTGTCAAGCACTTGAATACTTCTAATATATCACTACACTGTGAACTGTCAGGACTCACACGGCCTTACAAGAAACCAGTAATATTACAGGAATCGCCTATTTATTGTCCAGTAGAGGGAGGAGAAAGATGGGATGTGCTTGGATTTAAAGGGAGTCAGTTTCTCCAGGTTTATGGTTTTAATGGGGAATTTTTGCATAGGATCATAGGAAAGTAGGGATGAAAGGGACCTCATGAGGTCACCTAGTCCATTCCTTTGCCTTCTCCTCGACCTCCACCATTCAAGTCAGGATCATCCCTGACTACACCATTCCAGCCAAGTGTGTCTCTAACCTGCTCTTGAAAATTTCCAGGGTTGGAGATTCTACAGCTTCTCTAGGTAGCCTGTTCCACTGCTTGATCACCCTTATAGTCAGAAAGTTCTTTCTAACCTTCAAGCTAAATTTCCTCTGCTGAAGTTTGAGGCCATTGCTCCTAGCCTTGTCCCCTGTAGCCAGAGAGAATGTAAAGGTAGTCGAACCGGCAGTGGGAAAGCCTGGGTTCCAGCCTAATAATGCTTCAACTTGATTCTGGACTCATTTAGCATCTCAGTCTCACCATTTACCCCGTCATAAAAATAGAGACTAAACCAAGCCTCAAGAACAATAAGTGCCCAGTGCCTTTCTAGACTTGGTTCAACAATACTTTGTATTTTGCAGAGATGTTGTGAAACTGAAGATGGATATCTTGCACTGGAAGGTGCTATATTGTAATAGTATTAGAAAGACTCTTAAAGACACACATCTTGAATTTTTTTAGTGCGATAAACTATATATAGCATATGAAATAGGACTTTAAAAAAAAGGTAATGAGTTCAGAAAGCTGAATCTTCATTCATTGATAAAGTCTTGACTGGCTCTTTAAAATACAGTGAGATGAAAAGTATGATTTCAGTAAGTGCTAGAGTGATATTGTTATTTCTGCTACTTATCTGATTCAATTATGTTATTTTTTGCATGAAGGCTTGTAGCTTACATTTTAAATATAGGCTGGGGTAGTTTTATAAAATAAAAGCATGGCTGAAAAATGTAATGTGTAATAGGAACCATTTTCAGGTTACATCCCTTTCAGGAATATCCAAAGCTATTGATTATGTTTTAAAATATTATCTTCCTAGCTTCTTTAGTACAAAGAAAACAAATGTGCTTACACTACCTAAGACTATAAACATGATACTTTTTGATAGCTGAGACAACTTGGATAGGGATTGCTTCAGAAACATTACCTTATTTTTTCACAGAATAGCACTGTCTCCTTTATCAAAATAGACTTTCCTGGAGCAGTTTTTCTCTCTGCCTGCCTCCCAAGTGTTTTTATCCCTGTTCAGTATGTGACAAGGAAGAGTTCTTGAACTGAGTTCAGCTAGAATGATAAACTTTAACTCACAGGGCTTTTAAAGTCAGACAGTATTTTGTAAGTCAACATAATAGGACTGCAAAAAATTTGGAATGATACGTTTCCTCAGTTCCTTAATAATAATAAACTATAAGCCAGGACTATGACTCTTTACATTTTATTCTCACCAAAACTATTGCACTGTAAGATCTCCTGAACATGAAGATTTTAAATCCATTTGTAAATCTAGATTTTCTTTAATATTGGACTCCTCAGACTTAGCATTTGCTTTTGGCTGTTACAGAAACAGGGCAAGATCTGATATTGGAACAAGGTTGATGGTATGGGTCTGGATCCATCTTTGCTAATGCGAGCTGTTTATATACCTCTATTTGTGATTTGTGATTTTAAGGCATAATCAAACAGATATTTCAACTCTGGTTTAATGTCTTGACAAGAATGTCTCCAGGGTATTGAAATACATGGAGTCTGCTTCGACTATGAAGCTGCAAAGGTGACTCAGATCCTGAAGGTGATTCTCTTCCTCCACATAACTCCTATGTGACCTAGATAGCCATTCCCATCTTCAAAATCCTTGATACACTGCCTCTGATTGCCAAATATGGCAACTGGAGGCTGGGGGATTACATCATGATAAACTGTAGCTCTGACAAAAAAAATGGTGTGCATAGGTCAGTGGTTCTCAACTTTTTTAGACTTGAGGCTCCCCTCATTTTGTGAATGGAACAGCACTCACTGTGCAGCAAAAACAAATGGATTTTTTAAATAATGCTTACCTGCTTGAAGAGGGGCCGGGAAGGAGGAAGAGCAGAAGTCATGGAAGAGCCTGTGCTGTAGTGAATTCAAGGAGGAGGAGCAGCTGGAAAGCCTATACTTATCTTTTCACTGGAGTCTGTATTTATCTGGCACCGTTCAGTGGCTGTCACGGCTCCCTAGGATACCACAGCACCTTGGCTGAGAATCACTGGTATAGGACTTCCCCAGTTGTATACACAAGCACTGGATTGGACTGGGTGTGGGGGTTACACATCACAGCTTGCTGTAATTCATCCAGTGTCATTTCACTCATTGCCCAAATACCACACATTTCTCCAGGACACGAAAGATCTGAATTTCTGTGCAAGCAGTAAGCAGAAAGGGGGACAACATTAAACCAGAGATATCCTTGTTGTCTTTCCTCGGTACATATCATCATTTTTTTTCGTTCCAGTTTACCTCCACTAAACAGATGGTCTCATGGACTATTTCCCCCTCCCCACAGCAGTCAAATAACATTTCTGTGGCAGCTATAGCTCTTGCTTACATGGAAAAGTAACATTAGGAAATAATTTAATGTACTTTAGCTGTCTTTTAATGCACCTGGAAACAAGGAAAGTTAGCACTACATAGGTTGCCATCAGTTGCCACACTGGTGGACTATAGACCACAGTTTGAGAATTATAGAACAGAGCATTCATTTCCAGTCTGGGCTGACCATAAGAAAGCAGACCTGAGAATTAATCCAGAAGAGAATACAACAAATGTGATTTCAGCCCTTACTTGTCACTAATCTAGTTTTGTAGGAATTTATGAAACAACTTTCCACCTGTGAAAAAACTTTACAGACTGTTTCAGGGTACCTGGTAGCTGGTTAAAAGGTTCTCCTTGGTTTGGGATGCATAGATGAGAAAGCCTAAGGCAAATAAGTAAATACATACATAAATAAACGTGTGCTTTATTCCATTATTCTGTGGCTTGGGCAAAATCCTGCAGTCACTTCTGAGGCAAAACTCTTTTAAATTTCCCTGGGAGTTTTATCTGAGTAGTGATTGCAGGATTTGTCCTTTTATTCTTTGGTAGCAGAAATAAAAAAAAAAAAGTTCTATGCACTGTAGTCTGCAAGACGGTCTCTGGTCTATGCTGGGGGATGTTGCACTTTTCTTAGGGTTTGGGGCAAAGATCCTGGTCAACCCATATTTAGTGAATTAATATTTATGGCTATAATATACATAGAGGTAGTTAGCCATGTTAGTCGAAACCCGGGCAGCAGGCAGGGTAAATTTACGACATATAGGATATCTCTGATTTAGTTAGTTTATAATATATGTTACTGGTAGAAACAGAACTTTCATTTCTGGATGAGGTGAATAGAGAGTAGAAGACAGGGTAGATTTGCACCTTATAGAGAGACCACAGTAATTCATTAGCTGAGAAAATAAAAATCCACAAGAACTAAAAATCACGATTAGGTTGCCCTGAGGATTCCCTTCAAATTGTGCTGAAATCTTCAAATTCTACGATTTTTGTTTGGGCGGTGGGGGAGAAGTAGTTCTGTGTGCCCTTCTGGTAGAAGAGATAACCTTCAGGATGAAAAGGGAAACAGTGTTTTCTTTTTGCATCTGTAACCGGACTGACTTAAACAATAGCACTGAGAGTGATGTGAACTTCCCCTGTTCATCTCAATGGGATGTTAATTGTGAAGTCTAATTATATCCACTTAAATAGCAACATTGTTAAACTTTTCACAGCTTATTGTCCTACCAGAAACATCCAACTAATGCATGTATTTAATGTGTCTGGATGTAGCTGTCACATTGAGCTATCTCATTTGTTCCAAAGGATGCTTTATAGGAATTAGACTGCAGGTTTGACTGTACAAGTAGTCAAAATTCTATCGGTTTGGGTTACTCAGATATTTGCTTTTGCCTTTAGACACTAGTTATCTGAAACATTTTCAACTAAATAGCATTGGATTTTCATGGAGTATCTTGTGAGATTAGTCCCACTTTAGTGAATGTAGTTTACTTAAAAAAATCCATTTTAATAAATAATTCTGCAGTACCTGCCTTGTACGTTATATTACAGGGCATCTAAAATGTATACTCACTTTAGTTATCAGGAATACAGGAACATATCAATAAAGCTGATTCTTATTCCTTTAGAAAGCAAAAAACGTAACTTACAGTGTATATTGCTCTAGATGTCGAAATGTCCACCATTGACATTGAAACACTCATTAGAACAGCAAACAACAGAATGATACACGTGTGTGTTTTTTTGGGACACCCAGGATAATAAAACTTTACTCTCACTTTTTAAATTGAAAAGCAGATTTCCTCTCTTAAGGCCAAGGGAAAAATTGGAAAATATCTCCATTGTGGCTGGGAGTGTGCCTCTAGATCGACAGTCACATTTTCCTAATAATAAAATAGACATACATATCCAAGCCGAAAGCGAAGTGAGTAAGGAATTTCTCTGCAGGTTACTCTAGTTCCTGCTTCTTAAATGATAAAGACTTGAGTGAATAATGATATTTACAATTTTAACAGTAACTTTTAATTTTAAAGAGGTTTTTTAAATCCCCAGTCCCTGCTTTCTTCTCTTTTATACCTTATCTCCTCAAGGTTAAATATCATTCTAACCTCACAGTCAAGCCAATGGCATTGAGCTAAACATATTTTCCCCTCAAGAGAACTTCAGTGCCTGTTTCATTGGAAAGGAGGGATATTCTCTTCTTTTTTGGAGCCCGTCCACAATGCCCCTGCAATAGTCCTAGTACTCATGGACACGTCTACATGTTCATTAATTCGCTTTAGGTAATGCACATTAAATTTAGTACTTCCATTGTGAAGTACTAGAAAAAATAGGCACATTAGCCTATTTTAATGAGCATTAGGTAAAGAGCACTTTTTTGTGACACTTTAATGCACATTAAAATAGGTTAATGGGCATTAAAGTGTACATGTAGGGTGTGTGTAGACAAAATGGGGGCCCTAAATTGAAGCGGTGTGTTTTTAAAAACACTGCTTCAAGTTAGGGCACTTTAAACCCCCATGTCATGCACACATCCAAACTTACCTGCCCCTCTGGTGGCAGGGAGGGGAGGGGGAGCTACGAGAGGGTGGAACAGTCCCTGGGCTGCTGTGGGGATGGTGCTTCCCTCTGCATCAGTGGTGCCTCCGCCCCCCCCAGGCGGCACCCATTCACAACCACCTGGCTCGGGCAGTCCTGGGGGGCACTGCAGCCTTGGAGGGAAGTACTGGGCCCCTGTGCAGCTCAGGCAGGCAGGCAAGCTATAGGGGGGTGAAAAAAAAGATCAGGCTCACCACTTTTTTTTTTTCTTGGGTGGAGCCTGTCTTCCCAGACTGCTGCCAGGCTGGTGGCACGAGTTTGTTGCAGAGCCCCTGAGCTGCACGGAGCCCATGCTTTGCTCCACTGCTGTAGGGCAGCAAACTAAGACTCCTTGGAGGAGTTTTCATTTTCTGCACTCCAAGTAATTTAAGGCACATTATGCCACCAAATTTGGTACAGCAGCTGGAATTACTGCACAATAAGCCGCCAACATGTGCAAACGCCAACACCATTAAAGCAGTGCAAAAGCATTTAACCTGCTTTTAACTGTCAGGCACACATGCCCCTCGTTTCATCTACACGTGGCCATGGACGTGCCACATTTGTCTAGTGTGCCTGCTTTGAAATGTTTGGGGATCTATCAGAATTAATATTACTTGAAAAGCAGATGTCTTCAGAAGGCTTTAGATCTCTAACTGCCCCTTCAGCAACTCCAAAGAGATGCCCATCTATAACAATATTGCAGCCTTTTTGGGTTGCCCTGCTGCTTCATAGCACTGAATATGATTCCAACTGTGCTGGTCTGGAATAGGATTTGAGTAATCTTTTTCTGTTCCAAAATAAAAATGAGCAATAACAGAAGTCACAGTACTATGTTTGATATCACCTTGACTCATGAGTCTTTCTGTAAAGTTTTTAACAGTTTAAAAGTGCTTTATAAAATTAGGTAGGCCACAATTTTATTGCTTTTCTTTTAAATAATGGGGCATGAGGTGGTTTTCCTACCTGTCTGATGTCCATTTATGTGACTGTCTGGGTTATTTCAAATGTCACATGCTGACAGTTAAGGTGGACTTCATTGTTTTGTCAGATTGTCTGTTAAAAGGTGATTGTCAAAGCAAGGGAAATATAATAAACTAAGAATGAGAAACACAAAACTATTAACTTGGCTAGATAAGTTCTGTGCTTCGTTTGTATTGTATGCATTTCCAAAACATTGATCATTACTCTTTCTAAATGGCTTGCAATTAAAATATTCTAGATGTAAAGTAGCTGGGGAGGAAGAAACAGCTCTGACCATTCTGATTAGGGTTTCGAGATAACTGTGTTTATAATGTAAAGGATAGCATTATGTGGTTACACAAGTTTTGGATAAGGAAGCATAGGAGTACATTGCCATCAGCTACTGTGTCTGACTTCTGCTTAACTGTCCTGTTTGGCTAAGTGGATTATTTAAAATGGGGGTATATTTGGACACATTCACTAAAAGCACTGATCTCTAGCTTTATGTGTTCTTGTACCTGCATAATGCAATTCTCCACCTCTATCAAGGGTCAATGATGCATTAGAGAGTATAGGCTGTCATGTTCAGGGTTCTGTACTAATCTTTAGGTACATTTTAGCCTGTTCAGTGGAAGCTGATAGCATTTTAGAGCATTATGTGATTTCTTCACTGTTCCTATAGAACTGTCTCTCTTGTATACAGATATTTTACATTTTCCTCGTTCAGTAGAATAGATCACTGGGTGAAAAGCTGGTCACTTATTCAGCAGCTTTATATTGCTACATGGGGTACAAAGTTGATACACACAAATTCCAATCAAAGAGGACAATTCATATAGGTATTTGTCCCCCAACTATGCTCTAACTTATTTGGAAGAGTAATATGACCATAAGGCTTTCTATAAACTCAAGTAAAACTTCCTTTTAGGGAGAGAATAAAGGGAAAGATAAAGGGTGTTCAAAAGGGAAAAGGCAGTTTATGCAATACAAGGTAACTTGGACATGCTTTCCCCCCACCAAGACATAATAGGTACATTTGCTATGCTGATAGAAGTTTAATTCTTTAAGTAAGAATTGAAGGGATACAGCAAACTTCATATTTAATCAATTAAAAAAGAGAGAAAGTTAAAAATAATTGCAGGTACTTTTCTTGCCCATAAGCCCCTTGCCCTTTCTTTCTTTCTTTGAAAATTAATTGCATTTAAAAAAAAATTCCAGTTCCTACCTTCTGTGAAATATGTGGACAAAAGGGGAAATTAATTACCAGACTATTCATGGTATTGAAACAGGACATTAGATAAAGTGCTATAAAAACATACAAAGTAAACCAAAGAAGCCCCTTCTTGTAATCATTTAATACAAATAATTGCCAATTAGATATTATGTGTAAAACCTATTTAGACAGTGTATGAATTTAAAAAAATGATGATGTTCCTATAAAATGAAATTTGGATCTGACAGAGACAGACCATAGAGGTCCAATTCATAGCCTATTCCAGTCAATGGGCTTCAGATGAGCTATAAATGGTCTTTAACTCCCCGCCCCATACACGCACATACTAGTACAGTTAACCTATCATTCCCCTTTCCCACCCCACAAGGAGAGACAGAAGCTTATTTGAAGACAAACAAGTTATAGGACGTGTAAGGTGTAAATATCTTTCATAAATGCCAACACTAAAAAAATTCTCAGAGCTCAGAATATGACACATGAAAATAGACAGTTCACACTACATTAAGGAGGAACAATATGTAAGCGCTGTCATAGCTTCCTAGATGTGTGTTCATTGCCCCTGCTTTCCCCTCAATCCATACATCACAACAGGTAGTTCTCAGCTGTTCCCTTTGCAGCAGGCATACACTTCATCTAAAAAGACAGAAGACAGAACTACCTGCTGCTTACTGTATGGCTTTCCTGCATTTCCCTCCCAACACCTTCCCTCCCACCCTCCCCACCCCCCACCAGTTCATCGGGGCTTATTTAAATAAGTTGGCATGGAGCCAGAAGCTCATCATTTTAATGCAGTGTAAAATGGAATATGCATAATTATATGCAAGCCATATGTGAGGGAGACAGCTCAGCTGTGAATTTCAGGAGGCTGAGAGAGAGTGAACAGTCAGGGATTAGATGAGATGAGAGTGGAACAGAGTGCAAGTGTCACCCAAATGAACAGTGTAATGAGTGTGTTGCTGACACTCCTCCTTTCACCTACTTCTCCCTTTTGCTTTAACTCTAAACCAGAAAATGTTGTAGATTAGAAGGTAAATACTATATGCAAGCAGTATTGCTAATGGGATCTGCTAATGTCTCAATTTAAACTTCAGCTTTCTTAATTAACAGTGTAGATCAAAATAACTAGTAACTTTTAATGCATTTTCTTAATTAAATATTTTATCACATTTGATTGAAGAATCATTGTTCTTGTTAGATGATTGCTCCATTCAGATCTTTACTTAAAAATGGAGGGGTAATCCATTTATCTTTAATAGTATTACATGTAAATTATGAATATGAAAACCTATTTATTATGGCCTTGCTGTTAAAATGAAAATAGAAGTACATTTTATAGGGATTGCTTAAGCATGTCAAAACGTTTAAACAAGTACGTATGTAATGTAATCCTGAAAAATGCAATGAAGTAAACTGAAACCCTGCAGTACTTGCCATTTCCAGCTCAAATATTTCATTTTGGGTTTGTCTCTTGTTGTTCTAATTATTACACCACAGTGAATTTGCATGTTCAGCCTAAACTATGTAATAAAAGAGCATCCCAAGTTCTTATATCTAAAAGGTGTACTGCGTATTTAAGCAAACTACTTAATAATGTTGTATTTTGGAATTCCCGTTTGTTTTAATGATCTGAGCTGTTATGCTTTTAGCTATTTTTTTCCTTCCATTATTTGTAAGTCCCTAAATAGGCCATTATATTTCCCTTCAGGCTAGAGATGAAGATGGACATGCTGAAAATTTTCCCCAGCAGCACTATGCTAAGGAAACTCCAAGGCTTGCCTTCAAGAATAACTGCGAACTACTTGTAAGAATAACATACTTACAACAAGTCTAGATTGTTACTTTAGCACAGTGAAAACAGTTTTTTGAAAGGCTTTTGTTCATGATTACATACATTATGAAATATTATAGCTTTTTTCCTGTCTAGAGTTCTAATGCTAATTCTGATATCACTGAACAATTTTAAGATATCAAATTGTTTGCAAATCTTTTATATCTGATTATAGAACTTGAATGGCCTTGTCTTACTGTCTTGTTTTGTACAGTAGTTCATAAGAAGCATGTAGGGAATGGCCAGAAAACACAAAAAATGTACCTCAAAAATCTCCCAAAAGGCAAAAATCACTATCCCCTCCACATTTTAGCTATACATTGTTTTCAGAAAACATCGTAATATTTTGTTCTGGTAGGAAACACAGCCGAGCTGACGCGCAGTACTCCCTTTAGAATTCAACAATTCTTCTACTTTCTAGCAAAATGTAGTCAGGCACTTTCCCTTCTTCTCTTCTGTGGGGAAGGAGTGAAAGCCAGGAAAACACTGACAAGGAGCCTGGAATGTTTACAAGCCGTAAGAGAGATGATATCAGCTGTGAAAAGATCTCTGTTCCAAGGCAGGGTTAATTTGCTGTTCATTTTAGCATTCGTAGCTAGGCAAGATTAAAAGCAAGCAGGAATGCCTATTATATTTCTATTAAATGAATCTGTTGGGACCTAATGTTCTTGATTAGCTTGCAAAAATGAGTGCTCCACAATGAATTTTTCTGTTTACCTAAAGTAAACAGAGAATGAATTTGTAATTTATTTAAAGAGAGATTCGCACATTGACTTAGAAAATGAAGTTTTGAATGAATTTATAGATGTTTTCCTCACATTTCCTTTTCTTTTTGACTGCATTTAAGTAAAATACATAATTCAGTTAAATGAGAAGTAGAACACACAGGTTTATTATGAAACTACTTAAAAACATTCCCCCCCCCAAATATAAGTCTATAAAAATGGGGAGGAAAGTGGCAGGTAGTACTCCTTTGCCTCTGAAAACGCCTTCTACAGAAACTTAAGGCCAAATTTTGCTTTCAGTCCCACACGTACAACACCCAGGGAATTTAGTCAGTTGTACTAATGTAACTGAGCACAGCAAGCCGTCTCTGGGTTTTCAGTTGTGTCAGGGATTTGAAAACAAAGCCAACCTGTACTTGCCACAGGAGAGGGGATATGGGAAACAAAGGTTGCTTTATTGTCACCTTTGCATTCCTCCCTAACCTTAGGAGCAGCCCTGGGATTACACTGTACCTTGCCTCTAGCTTTTTTCCTGTACCATTGCAGCCACAATATCAACCCAACACTACTGCTATACCCCTTGTCATGAGACAGGGCACTGCAGCGCCCCAGGGGCAATTCCAGCAGTAGCTGCTGAAGCTGTGAGGAGACTAGCTGTCCCTCCATTCCCTGGGGATACCCCTTATCAGTGGGCCAGGATAGGACATATATATAGCGCCTAAGTGGTAGCCCCATAATCATCAATGGATTTCCTTTATTAAAAAAAATACCCAGGTAGCTGGTTCAGATGCTTTCTAGCTGCTTGTGTCACCCAAATGAGCCAAATTCATTCCTAGGGTTGCTTCTGCATTTTCTCTGCATGTGTCACCCTTAGTAGCTAATTTTAAAATTAAAAAAAAAATGAAGACATGGCTGCCTTTACTTCAAGGGAGTAACACCCACAGTCTGGATCTCAGGGACTGATCTTGAAAGGAATTGGATCTCAATTCAATTGCATAATTCCTGTTGACTTCATTGGGAGTAGGGTTAAGTCCTGAGTAAACAAAGAGCAAAAATTATGCACAACTATACAAAATTATTTCCCAGTCCAGCTATATTTACTGTGCTTCATAAGAGGTGCTTCTTTCCTTTCTGGCCATGCTGAACTTCAGCAGCACTAGTTAGGTAGGCCTGACACCCCCTTTCCTACATGATCAAGACTGGGCAATAGGAGTTTTGAGTACACAACAAAGAAAATGGGCTTGAAAACAACAGTCTCATTTAGCAATGAAATAACTAATTTTTTATTTCAAATGAAAAACTACTTTTCTGTTAAAATATAAGCAAACAGTAGAACCATTAATCCCCACTTCCATAGCCTCAAAAACAAACATTGTTTTAATGTGCAGTTATTTCCCCTGCCCCTCTCCCCACCCAGTCAATCTACATTTAAAATATTGCACAATTATATACATGTACCAGCAGCATCTCACAGTCATCCTAGCTAGTCCTCCATGTGCTTTTTGGACAGGCTTCAGTTCTTATTTAAGGAAGGAATCAGAGTAATTTGTCACCATTTTACTTTTCCTATGCTGTTGGGGGGGGGAATGAGGGAATTGGCAGGGGTGCCATCTGTAGTTTATTTCATATTTGAAAGGAAGTGTATACAATTATGAATATGTTCTGCTGTTATCATTAAATATATATTTAGGACATATCTCTTTGAAAATGGTATGTTAGTAATATGCTCTGGCAATGGGGGACTGATGATATTGTTTGGCTAAGATGTTAAATGATTTCTAGGCAGGTAATCATTTTCCTCATATATATTTGTTCTGAAGCTATGTTGTGTTAAAATGTGGTTGAGAACAAACTAACATTTAAAGGAGCTAGTCAGTCAAACAATATCTCTGTCTGAAGTGCTAGTCAGTATTTCTATATTTGTTTTAGCAATTTTCTTCTGGATGAGAAGGAAAAAAATCAGAAAGAATGGAAAAAGGGAATAAAAATGAGGAAGGTTGTTTCCCTGATGGAAAAAGCTTACCCAGACCTTGACAGGAAGAGGCAGAAGTTGGTTTCTTGCTCTTTATAAAGCAGTAAAAAGTTAAGATTTTAAATGAAAAAGAAATTGAAACTTGTTTATTCTTTTGAGAATCAGGAAATCCTTGGAGTTTTCTTAGTGCAGTTTAAGAGTAAGTTTTATAATAGCCTGTCAGATGAAATTGGAAGCTTAGGCTCAGAAGTGCTTTCTTAGCTTTAGGGTCCAGCTGCCATTTCTCAGTGTGGTTTGTAGCAGCAAGTACAGACTCTTCTGTTTGGGAAATGCTTGTGCTCTGAGGGTGCTGCCAGGATGGATCTAGGGGATCAAGCACTGATGGGTTCTGTATGCTAGTGTACTCTCACAAGAACAGGAGCACATGGTGAGAATGTTAATAGCCTGGGTCACAGACAGTCATTGAAAGCCTTAACTCCTAAGCACTTGGATGGACTTCTAAGCATAATAACCTATACTATTAGCAATCATATGCTTTCCTCATTGCTTATTTATCTACAGAGTAGAATATTTTGGACAGTGAGGTGCAACTTGACTATTTTTTAAAACAGCTAGATAGGAAATATGATGAAATAGGTCGTCATTTAAGAAAACCGAAGTATAGTATGAATCCATGCTAGGCTTGGGTATTCAGAAAGCAGTAACAATTAAAGATATAGTTGGTATAAAAATTCATTGGGCAGTTATGGGATTATTTTATGGTATTGATTTCCTACTTTAAATCCAAAATGTGTTTTGTGCCATCATATTTAATGTAGAATGTAGAAAGCCAGGCATTAAACTTAGTGGTTAAGGTGCTTGAATCTGTGAGGATATAGAATATTCCTTGTGAACTTTCAGTCATTTTGCAAATTTAGTTTTCTTAAGGTTAGCTGCACACGATAAATCTCAGGAACTATATAATCCAAATATTTTTTAAAAGAATAAGGCCAGCATGGTGGCTTGGCTGGTAGCACACTTCATTGCTATGGACCCTGCCTCAAGACTTTAATTTCGCATTCTGTCAGCTTTTATACAAGCACACCTCTTTGTTTCTGCAAGGAAAGGGCAGAATTTAGACCCCTGGAAACTGATTATTGAGCAGCAGTTGGAGCCAGCTAATAGTGAATGTAGGGAGAGAGATGGGATTAAACAGCAAGAAAGGGTGGGCTAAAATGAAAGGACTAATGAAAAGCCTCCAATCTTTGCTTTAACCATCCCAAATTCCTGAGTCATTGCCCAGGGAAAGGGCAAGTAATGTCCCTGGCCCATACCCAGGTTAGTGAGAGCAAGGGACAGCCCATGCCTGGATGCTCCTCTACAAAAACAGAAAAGGAAAAAATAAACCCAATTCTTATTTGTTCTCTCTTGCTACTCAGGCAGTGCCATGTAGTTTCCAGAAAGGCATGCTGCTTTAGGAGCAAGAATTTGAGGGAGAAGGATTGCTAGATTATTTTCTTGATAACTTGTTTATGTTGATAACACAAACATCCTTCTCCAGTAGAATTATATTTAAAAAACACAATCATGAACCACACACCACTGCCAAAGCTTTACATTTGACTGTCACCCACTCCACAGTCCAACTAGTTCCCTTGCTATGGAGTTACGATTATCTCTCTTTACAGTCAAATGTCTGCTGCTTTTAATACTGCTACGGTCTGATAAATTCAGCATCCGCGACATAATTAGTTAAAAGATAGGCTGGTTGGGTGAAAGCCTATCTTTGAAGCACGTAATTAAATATACCCTGCCATCAGTTTTTTTATGCAAAACTCCTCACATGCAGAACAGCAATCACATATGGCCATATATCTGTAGTAATTAAGAAGGGGGAAAGGGAGACTATGAAAACATATAATAAACAAATAGGTTTAATGGTGTGGCATAAAGAATTTCCCCCTTGAATGCAAGACCTTCTTTAGGATAATATAAAAGACAAACAACAACTGATGTCGTAGATGATGCACAGTCTTAATTCATGCTGTTGTACCTAGGTATTTAGAACCTATTTCATCTGGCAGGGGTTGGCAAGCTACAGCCCTCGGGCTGGAGACATTTGATTTGGCCCATGGACTTGGGTCTTCAGCAGCTGTCACTTTCCTATGCTGATGCAGGAAAAAGCTCAGGCAGCGGGCACTATCCTTGTGCTGCTGTGAGAAAAAGTGGTGAAGGTGGCTAGGTCCTAGTGCCTATTCTTCCATTCATCTTTGACCTGAGCCAGTCACTCCAGCCCTCAGCATAAATAGGTTGCTGACCACTGTCACATGTGATCAGATGTTGTGATGTAAATAGATACCTAGACACTCCAGTGGGAATAAAGATGAGGACAGACCTAACTTTGAACATCATCAGTAGCTAGTTTAAATCACACCCTTAATATTATACTGCTTAAAACATTTTTAGATGTTATCAGTCAGGGCTTTTTCGGGGGGAGGAGGGATGTAGGGACCACCAGAAGCTTATTTTCTGAAACCAAGTGTCTTGAGTCCTTGTTAATACAAAGATGATTGACATGTATACTTACATTTAACCTGGCTGACTACAACAGATCCTGAACTTGTTACCTTATCAAAGATGTTCTTGGTGCTGTTTTGTTTTAGTGTATCATAACAAATTTCCTAGCTCAACTGCCTAGCAAAACTTCCACCAATCACCAATTCTTCTGTGAAAAAAACAAGCAAATTTTGTCAGTATGATTATTAACATGGGCTGCTTACAGATGTAAAAAAAAATCAACAAAAAACAGCGCTTTACTTTAAACTCTGCACACCCTCACACTGAGCTCAGCACATGACCAGTAGAGTCATCACATTAGTTGGACCCATCTTGCCCAATATCAGTTTAGATTGGGTGCTTCAGTGGGGCTTTTCTGGCACTTGTATCTAAAAGCTGATATGATCGTAGGTCTGATCATATCAGCTTTTAGATAAAAGTGCCAAAAAGCCCTGCTGAGGTGCCTGATCTATACAGACACTATGGAGCCGGGTTGAACTAACGTGCTGCTTCTTCTGGTTAAGTACATGTTTTTTTCCCCCACATCTGTCAGCACTCATGATGTCACACACAGTATTTACTGCCAGGTTATAGAGATATTAAGTTTAACGTTTCTATTTAGCTTAGGGATGTCAAACTCAACTGGTGCCCAGGGTTGGATCTGGACCGCAGGGTTCCTCTGGGCCACACCTGTGGGGAAAGTGGCGGCTGTGGCAGCAGCACTGGCCGGATAATCAGAAAATGTGGTGCAGCAAGTGGCTTCCTGCTGCAATGTAGGCAGCACAAGTCACAGTGGCAGTGGAGCAACCAGCAATGGGCCAAGCAGCTGTAGGATGAGCAGGCGTGTGTTGCCAGAACCATCATTCATTGCCCTGCTGCCAAGAGCTGTGGGCCCCAGATTCTCTGGTAGGCCCCATCTGCTGCTAACCATGCAGCCCCTTCCCACCCCCACAACCATGCCCCCATTCTCCCCAGCCTGGTTGGCTGAATGGAGGAGTTCTGCACAACAGATTGTATATTTGATACCCCTGATGTATTGGGTATTTTAGTACTCCCATTATTGCCTTTGCCCCCTGTTTCTCATTTTCTTTTCTTGTGGCCATCTCCTTTTCTTTCCTTTATCCTTCCATTTTGATCTCTTTTCCCTTCCTCCCTCATTTCCCTTCTGAACTCTTTCTGCTTTCATTCTTACTCTTAGGTCCGAATCAGTAGGGGCATAGGTGGAGTGGTTCCATATTCCTGCCCTGAGATGTATTACACAGCCCGTGGTATCAGTGAATTTGAATAGAATGGGGTTATCTTAGTAAATTATAAGTCTACCTGCTACTGTGAAGGCAGGGCTCTATATTTTATCTTTAAACACAGCCCTATGTTGAGGTCTATACAAAATGTCACTACCCCAGGGGAAGCTGCAGGAGGCACCATGCCTCAGGAAGCTGGCTGATATGAAAGAGAATGATGATTGATACACCATCCTCAGAAAGATCATCTTGGTCCCACTCCTTAATTCTCCTCTTGGGGAAAGCAAATCCTGCCCCTAGGTAAGAGCAGCACCCCCTTTTAAATGCCAGACCATGAGGTTGGTTATTGTTTTAGTTTTCTTAGCCGCCCAGCTGGGAGAAGTCCCTTACATTCAGTGTCTTGTCTGAACACCCAGACACAAATGCCTCCTGATATTTATATTTTCTGAGAGGGCTTGCAATACACAGAGAAATAAGAGCATAATTGTAACGCACAGCCATGATTGTTCTAAATCTAGCTGAGATAGTTAACAAAAGCAGTGAACCCAGCTGTGGAGGCTAACTGCCAGACTGTGCCAAAGCCCCTGGGAGACTTGTTTGCGAGAACATGCAGAGAAGCTCATACCACTCTGTCTTCATTGCAGTTGTTACCCATGCTACCTAGATTTACAGTGATCACATATATGCCCATCCCTCTTACAGTTGCACCTGCATTTTGTTTCAGAGACAAAATTGTTCCACTTCTGCTATTTTTTAGCAGATAGCACCAGATTTCTTCAAGTCCCCAGTCCAATGACAGATTGTGACTCGCATATCATGTTTCATCAGTTGCCTTGTAGTAGATGCTGTGATCTGAATGGACATGGATTCACAACCCACAGAAATCAATGGAAAGTCTGCCATTGGCTTCAAGGACGTTGGTCCAGGCCCATATAGAGTTGGCAGAATTGCATGTTATGGCTTTATAACAAAAATCTTGGGGAAAAGCAATTGCAGCATAGATGTGATGATGGTGTTCTTAAAAGCTCAGTAATTTTGGCCATATGAATTTTTAACCATTTTTTGTAACTAAAATAGTGAAATGGCTTAGGTCAGTGGTTCTCAACCTTTTTTGCACCAGGACTCATTTGTAAACATCAATGGCCAGTCCCGACCCAATGCCCCTCACTCTTTACCCATTGCCTGTGGCCCCCAGGCGCCAGCCCTGCAGTGTGTGGGATAGGTGGGGCCCCAAGCAGCCCCTTGCAGGCTGGAACTCTGACAGCTGGCAAGGTAAAAGCCCACGGTTTCCCGTGTTTTTCTTTTTTTTTTAATGAGAATCCATTTCTAAAGTTTGTTGATCCATTTTTAAAGTTTGATTGCAACCCTTTCATATATTCCTGTGACCCACTTTTGGGTCTTGATCCATGTGTTGAGAAGCACTGGCTTAGGTCATATCATGGACTGCTGGCCTGCAACATTTCATTTTCAAACACAAAACTATTCTTGAGTTATAGGGGCACATTTTTTTTAAAAAAAAGGTCTGTAAGAACTACAAAAACATGCATTCTGTTTCTTTTCATGTTAGGAAAAAAATAGCCAAAATGATTGTAAACCTTTTTTTTTTAATGGCTGTCAGGCTGCATTTGCAGGGTATATGGTGCTTACTTTGCACACACATAATGACCCTTCAGGTCTGCAGGAGTTAAGAAGAGACTACAGTCTCCCTGTAGGCAAAGTTCCAATCCAAAATGAAATGGAAACACTGACATCCATATTCATAGCAAATGGGCTAGGCACAAACACTGAATGACTGATCTGTTGGCCTCCCTACACACAGTGCATTTCAAAGGTAGGCATGCAGATAGACACATGATATGGTCACTAACCCAACAGGTGCAGTTTGATAGAGATCTAGCAATATTAATAACAGTCAAATAAAGAGCGACACCAAAAATGCCAACATGCCAATCACTGCTAGATACGCTGTCCCTTGGAATTTATATGCTATATGCCTGTCTACACACATCTCTTTGATCTGGAAAATGTTACTATTTTAGAATAAATAGCTCCACTGCCTCGCATGATGCTGGCCTGGTCCCTCTTGCCCTGCCTTTTGTTGTCATTTTTTTCCTACTCTGTAGTGGAGGGGAAAGATTTTTTTGTTACAGCACTGGTTGTGACTTCAGAGATTTGGATTCTATTCCTGGGTCTGCAGCAATTTTTCTGTGTGACGGTCAGCAGGTTACTAGAACATCTAGTGCATTCGTTTCCCCATCTCTAAAATGTTAATAATATTACCATATTTTCTTACATACAGCATACCCCCTATAATACACACTTTGTTTTTGATGCGCTGCACAAAGAAAAAGAATCTTCCTTTAGAAACTGAGTAGCAGCAACTGGCCTGATTTGCTTCACTGGGCTATGTCATTGAGCTGGGGGCCACTTACAGGTCTCGAAATGTGGTGGGGGGGGAGCTAAAATGGATAAACAGCAGTAGAATAGTTTCTGCCCTACTGGAGACAGAGGCCAGGGCCAGAACCGTGGATGTTTCCCTTTTAGAACTGCATCTGTCTTACTGAGCAACTCTGCCTCTAGCTTGTATTCCTCCTCCCATTGTTAGTTGCAGTTTTCACCCATCAGTCAGTATATCCCCGGTACAGGATGAGCATAGCTACAGGTGCAAATGGAATCCAAAGTGTGCCTTGATGCCAAAAAATGCAATTGTGTGGTTATGCAAATGCCACTTAGGCCTGTTGAAATAGGAATTTACCCCTAAGGGTTTGACCTGACGTTCAGTGAACTCAACAGGGTCCTTCCATTAACTTTGATTGGGCTTTAAATTATAAACTAGATCTTGTAGGGTGATAGGAGAGAAATGTATAGATGAAAGAAAGATGTATTATTATTATATGCATCTTTTTTTCTTTCTTGTGAACAAAAATTGATGCAAGTTAATTTGTATCTTGCTCTTTATTAACAGCATTTAAGTTGAAGTTTAAAAACCTGCTGTACAATGTTATAACAAAGTATAACCCATTCTGAAGTGCTAACTAACTCTGAGAGTCCCATGTAGCTGCCTTAGCAGAAGTGAGATGCAGAAGTCTATTTCTTTTATATTTGGGGTAAGAAAGTGGTTCTTTATCTGCAACATTAAAAAAGACTGAGGGAATTCAGCCCACCTAATCTAATATAACAAATGAAGATTGGAGGTGCTCTGGGCAATAGTGATCAGATTCATCGTCTACCATAAGGCTGGGAATTCTACCAGCAGAACAGAAGTCCTTGACTTCAGAAAGGCAGACTTTTGTAGACTCAGAAGTCTAGTTGGAAAGGCCCTTTGCAACCAGCAACTGGATGACTTGGGAGTTCAAGAACAGCGGCACTTTCTTAAGGAGGCAATTTTTGCTGCTCAAAAAGAGGCCATCCCCATGTGGTTGAAAGAAGGGAAAGGAGCCAAGAAACCTACCTGGCTCAACAAGGAACTTCTCAAAAAGGAAAAAGAAGCATACAAGCAATGGAAAAATGGTTCAGCATCCAGAGAAGAGTATACTTATATGACCCAGGCCTGCAGGTATGAGACAAGGAAGGCCAAGGCGTGCATGGAGATAAAGCTGGCAACTGAAATAAAAGACAATAAAAAGTCCTTCTATAGGTACATAGGGAGCAAGAAGAAACCAAGCTCCACTGTGTGTCCCCTACTGAACATGGAGGGGGAGCCCACAGTTGATCCCCGTGAAAAGGCTGAGCTCCTTAATTCTTACTTCATGTCAGTATTTTTGAAGCCAGGTGTGAACTAATCATCTGTCCAGAGACTGAGAAAATACAGTGATGACAGCAATTCACATAAAATCAGCCCCAAACAAGTGAAGGTACTCTTAGCGCATTTGGATGTTTTCAAGTCCACTGGGCCGGGTGTCCTGCACCTGAGAGTCCTGAAAGAACTGGCCGAACCCATAGCGGTGTCTCTGGTGAGGCTGTTTGAAGAACCATGGAACTCAGGAGAGGTCCTGAATGATGTGGGGGGACGTGGGCACACTGGAAGGATGCAACAGGCTACAATCAGACCTAGACAGGTTACAAGCGTGGGTGGACGAGAATAGGATGGGTTTCAACACAGACAAGTCCAAGGTGATGCACCTCGGGAGGAACAACTGGCACCATGCCTACAGGTCAGGGAACTCCCCTCTGGTCAGCACAGAGGCAGAAAAGGATCTTGGGGTCATCATTGACTCCAAGATGAACATGGGGAGGCAGTTATGAAGGCCACCCGCACCTTGTCATGCACAGATGCATCTCGAGCAGGTCCAAAGAGGTGATCCTCCCCCTCTATGCGGCACTGGTCAGGCTGCAGTTGGAGTACTGCGTCCAGTTCTGGGCGCCACACTTCAAGAGGGATGTGGACAGCATGGAGAGGGCCCAGAGGAGGGCCACTCATATGATCAGGGGACAACAGGGCAGGCCCTATGAGGAGAGGCTACGGGACCTGAACCTGTTCAGCCTCCAAAGGAGAAGGCTGAGGGGGGATCTTGTGGCCTGTTATAAACTAGTCAGGGGGGATCAGCAGGCATTGGGGAAGTCACTGTTCCCCCGAGCACCGCCAGGAGTGACCAGGAATAACGGTCACAAGCTGGCAGAGGGTAGGTTTAGGTTAGATATCAGGAGGCGCTACTTCACAGTCAGGGCGGCTAGGGTCTGGAACCAGCTTCCAAGAGAAGTGGTGCAGGCTCCTACCCTGGGGGTGTTTAAGAGGAGGTTAGATGAACATCTTGCTGGGGTCGTTTGACCCCAGTATTCTTTCCTACCATGGCAGGGGATCAGACTAGATGATCTGCTCAGGTCCCTTCGGACCCTAGAAACTATGAAACTATGACTGGAAGAAGGCTAACATAGTGCCCATCTTTAAGAAAGGGAAGAAGGATGACCCTGCAAACTATAGGCCAGTCAGTCTGACTTCGATCCTGGGGAAAATCTTTGAAAAGGTCATCAAAGAAACCATCAACCACAAGCTTGTAACTCATGGGGTACTGAGAAACAACCAGCATGGATTTGTCAAGAGGAGGTCATGCCTAACAAACCTGGTGTCTTTTTATGACCAGGTATCTAACCAGCTGGATATGGGACATGAGGTGGACATCATCTACTTAGATTTCAGCAAGGCCTTTGATACTGTTTCTGTGAAATTATTTCACTTAAGCTGGAGGGTACTGGCCTAGACTAGCCTGCAGTGAGATGGGTTGGCAACTACGGCTGATCCCAGCGAGTTGTAATTGATGGGGTGACCTCATCCTGGAGGACTGTCTCCAGTAGTGTCCCCCAGGCATCAGTGCTTGGACCCATACTCTTTAACATCTTTATTAATGACCTGGATGAAGGAGCAGGAAGCTGAATGATTAAGTTTGCGGATGACACCAAGCTGTGGGGAAATGCGGGCACATCTGAGGGCAGGACAAGTATCCAGGATGACCTTGACAGGCTGGTCCTATGGACAGAACACAATCAGATGAGGTTCAATAGAGAGGAGTGCCAGGTGCTTCATTTGGATAGGAAGAACCTTCACCATAACGATATGTCGGGAAGCGGCCCACTGGCTGGCACTGCATCTGAAAGGGACCTGGTGGTGACAGTCGACCAAAGGATGAATATGAGTCATCATCAGTGTGATGAAGTCACCAACAGGGCAAATAGAACTCTGGTGTGCATCAGCCAGTGTGCTGCCAATAGATCCAGAGAGGTGCTCCTCTCCTCTATTCAGTGTTGGTGAGGCCACAGCTGGAGTACTGTGTCCAGTTCTGGCCACTGCACTTCAAGACGGATGTGGATAAGCTCAGAAGAGTACAGAGAAGGGCCACCCTCATGTCAGGGGCCTGGGGGATAGGCCCTATGAAGAGAGACTCCGGAAACTGGGCCTGTTCAGTCTGAGTAAGAAAAGACTGAGAGGCGACTTGATAGCTGCCTACAAGTATGTCAGGGGTGAACACCAAGGTCTAGGGGAGCAGCTTTTCTGAAAGATACCCCTCGGGAGGATGAGGTCCAAGGGCACAAGATAGTTTAGGAAAAATTTAGGGTAGACATAAAGAAAAACTTCTTTTCCATAAGGGTAACCAGAATCTAGAACACACTCCCAGCAGAGGTGGCGCAGTTGCCATCCATGGAGGTGTTCAAGAGGAGGCTGTACAAGCACCTCGTGGAGTTTGTCTGAACCCAGTTACCTCCTGCCCATGGAAGGGGACTGGACTTGATCTTACAGGTCCTTTCCGATCCTTCTAGTCTATGAGTCTATGATTCTATATGTGTTTAGAAAGTGATTATCTCTTGAGAACAATGATACAGATAAGTGGCATTACTGAGTTATTTTTCCTGATGATGTTGATAGGTTTGCTGTTGATTAGAGAGTGGACATTACCTTTGAAAGAGATTCCAAGCTTCACAGAGTTTTGAAGAGCTAAAATTATTCCGCACTCCACCGCCTGCCTCCCCACTGGCTGCCTTTTATTATTTTGAGGAATTGGGCCATCTTGTGGTGCAAAGAAAAGCAGAGGAAGGTGGGTCAGGAGTTTTTTTAGGTCTTTCTCTTTTGGGGTGCATTTCTGGTTTGGTTCACATATGATCAGAGGATGATAGTTAGCTGTGTTAGTCTGAACTCAGGCAGAAGGCAGGGTAGATTTGCATGTTACAGACTAAATCAGAGATGTATAACATAAGCTTTTGTAAACAGAATCTGATGAAGTAAGCCCACTGCTTACAAAAGCTTATGCTATACATTTCTGATTTAGTTAGTCTATAAGGTACAAATCTACCTGGCTCCTACCTGTATATATTCCAGCAAAAAGCAGAGTGGTTCCCTTAGTAGTTTTAAATAACCCACAAGTCTGGTCTAGTGAACAGTGAACCAAATTGAGGAACATAATTCAATAGGCAAAGGAAAGGGGAAAATAGGAAAATTCAGAATGTGAGGGGCTAGAAATCAGATAGAAAGAGGTGAATATGGTAAATTTGAGAAGGGCAACTATTGTCACTGTATGTGCTGGGATCCCTGAAACAGACTGATTGCAAAGCAATACACTCCCCCCCCACCTGTAAAATCCATCCTTGTAAATGCTAAGAATAAGGACCAAGGTACTCAGACTTCTTTCAGATGATCATTTTCCTTAATACAGGTGTTGTTCTATAGGCTAAGGACAAACATTAAAAAACCCAGAGCCTGAATTGATTCAGTCTTTGCAGATTAGTTTAACCTGTGCAGATTGAACTGATTTGCAAGTGAATAGACATTCACTTTTGATTAGAGAAATGCAGGCACATGCCTATAGTGGCTCAAGCTGGTAGCTGGGGGGGGGTGCTAGAGCAGTTCTCCCTTCCCTTCCTTAGCAGCTACAAGGAAGGAAGGGAAGCTGACCTGCGGGGTGTGGTCAGGCCACAACATGATTGTGGAGGGATTTAAATCCCTACCCTGGTCTGCAGGGACCAGAGCTGTGGTGTACCTGGAGGAGGAGGGGGGAAGCAGCCCTTGCCAGGCTTGTCTCCAAGGCCAGACAGTGGCCAGTGCAGTGCCCCAGGCGAAGGGAGGGAAGAGGGTGGCTTAAACACCCTTGTCTCTGGGCGGGCACAGGACCCCAGCTGGTGTCTACCCAGCTTTGACCTCTGCTTCTGCTTGGGTGGTGGGGGGCCTGGCCAGAGCTGGCCAGCATGGCCCTGCTGTCTGCCCACAGCTAGGACTGGGGCTGCAGCTGGAGCTTCAGGGCTGGGACTGTGGGGCTGAGCAGAGCTGGCCTGTGGGTGCTGTTGAGGGCAGACACAGAGGAGCAAGCCTGGGCTGGGTCTCAGGGGGCTAGGCCCTTCCCAGTGGGCTGTGGCTTGGACTGGGGCTGCAGGGTGCTAGGTGGGGTTGTCATGGAGCCGCAGCTAGCTGGGAAGAGCTTGGCAGGGCTGTCATATAGTCCAGCTGCGGCTCCTTGACAGCCCAGCACAGCAGCGTGGGCAGGGGCTGCTTGGGCTGGCCTGGAGGCAGCTGCCTCCCACAGCACCTCTACACTCCCTGTCCTGTGCAGGACCCAGCAGCTGCAGCCTCACAAGCTGTGGGCTGGTCAGGGCTGGGGAGGCTATTTAACCTACCTCACCCCCAGCTGCTGCCACCCCTGCCCCTGCCCTTACTGTGGTGCTGCAAGTGGACAGGCGGGAAGCTTCAGTCCCGTGGCTTCTGCCCAGCACATGGGGCTCTGGTTCCAGCTCCCAGATGCCTTCCCACAACTACCCACAGGAGCTGCTCATCGCACTGGGCAGGCAGAGCGAATGGAAGGCAGCTGGAACTGGAGCCAGAGCTCCATGTGCTGGGCAGAAGCTGCTTGGCTGACATTCCACCTGCCCCTCTCTGTTGCATGGAGTGGCACAGCAGGAGTGGGAGTGGGAGTGGGAGGGGAAGTAGCCGCTGGAAACGAGGGGAAGTTCGTTTGGCCCAGAAGGGCTGTTCTGCTCCCCTTACCTCAAGTTGCAGCTCCTTGTCCTGCCACACCGCATAGCGCTGGGGCAAG
Organism: Crocodylus siamensis; assembly: GCF_052110815.1. NCBI lineage: Eukaryota > Metazoa > Chordata > Crocodylia > Crocodylidae > Crocodylus > Crocodylus siamensis. The sequence goes on from NC_143395.1 coordinate 87,522,843, forward strand.
TGGAAGCTTCAGCCTGGCAGCTTCAGCCCAGTGCATGGAGCTCTGGCTCCAGCTCCAGCTGCCTTTCATCTGCTTCTCCTGCCTAATGCAATGAGGAGCCCCTGAAGAAGGTGTTTGGGAGCTGGAACCAGAGCCCCAAGCTCTGGGCAGAAGCCGTGGGGCTGAAGCTTCCCATCTGCCCACCCAGAGAGAGGGGGCAGGAGTGGCAGATGGAGGCGAGAGAGGCAGAACAGCCCCCCTGGCCAACCCACAGCTTGTGATGCAGCTGCAGTCACTGGGTGCTGCACAGGACAGGGCATACAGCAGCAGCTGCAATGGGTGGCTGCCAGGCTCAGGGCCCGCCAGCACCTCCGAGCCAGCCCAGGCAGCCTGCTGCCCAGAAAGCCCCCACCCATGCTGCTGGGCTGGGCTGTCATGGAGCTGCAGCTGGCTGGAAAGGGCCGTGCCCTCACAGCCTGTCCTGGATCTTGGGGGCCAGGCTCTTCTCAGTCAACTGCAGCTCCATGACAGCATGGGGAGCCAGGAGCAATCTACCCATGCAGCCCCTGTGGCCCCAGCTTGAGCTGAAGTCTGCTGGAAAGGGCCCAGCCTCTGAGGCCCAGCCTGAGCTAGACCCTCTGCATCTGCCTTCAGCAGCACCCACAAGCTGGCCTGGCACAGCTCCACAGCCCCAGCCACTGGTGAGGCCATGCTAGCTGGCTCTGGCTACACTCCCTCCTCTGCCACTGGAGTGGGAAAAATGGTTAGCTGGGGCTGCTCTGCCCCAGCCAGACGGACCTCAGCTGCTAGTGGGACAGGGGATGGAGGGGGCGATTAAATCCCCCTCTCTCTCCCCATTCGCTTCAGGCTGTGCATAGGGGGCTGGCCATGCCCTCTGCTACCACTCAAGCAGCAAGGGAGGAAATGCCTGATGGGGGAAGCTACGCCCTGGTCAGGCAGATTATGGCTGCAGTCTCCCAGTGGGAGAGGGGAGGGAGGGGGAAATAAATCCCCTCCCTGCTCCCTTTGCTTTAGGGAGCCATGCCAGGCCTGCATCTGGCCATGCCCCTACCCTTGCTATGGCTAGGGAACAGAGGGGTGGGGCCAGCCCTGCTGTTTGGAGCCTACAGCACAGCACAGCCCAGGGCTTAGAAACATGCTGGGATGCTGGGGGACTCTGGTTTAATTTAAACAAAGAAGGGGTCTGGGACAGAAATTACATAAACCAGTTTGACCCAAATCAGTTTGATATATTACATTCAACCAGGTTCTTCTTAAACCAGTTTTGGCCATTTTGAAACTGGTTTATGTGTACTAAACTTATGTTCTGTTACAGGTTTAAACCAGTTTCTCTTGACTTAAACCAGTTTATGTGTAAATTCTGTCCCTACCCATAAGGTGCATGCTCTCTTGTGGGTTTAGGAGACCATGCTTTCTAAGCCTGAGCTGCTTTGTTCGGTGAAATGGCATCTAATATTTACTGTTTATTATCATTATTTTTTAGATGAGGCACAAAATATATTAAAAATATTAGAAAATAATTCCAAATCCATTACAAGCACTAATTGCATCTGTTTCTCCAAAGATAGCATTAAAAATCCTTCTTATAAGTGAGCAGCCACCGCCTCTCTATAAGCAACTTCTAAAATACCTGACTAACTTTAAAACACATCATATATTTAACCATATGCTTCATAATGTTTGTCTATTTCTTCTGTCTTTACTTCTTTGGTTTCCTTTTTGATCTGTCCACTAGGCTAAGTACAGACAGTGAAAAAGCCCAGGGTTGAATTGATTCAATCTTTGCAGGTTGGTCTAAGCTGCATAGATTGAATCAATAAGTAAGTGAACAGACATTTACTTTTGATTGTAGAAATGCACCTGCATGCCTTCAGTGGCCCTGGCCAGAAGCCAGGAGATGCTAAAGCATGCCTCCTTGCTCGGTTGGAGTAGACAGCTTGGGCCAAAGCTACTCATCCTGTGATGAAGAGGGCTGGGGGCGGGGGACTGCAAAGCATCATAAGGTGCTGGGAGACTGTGATTTAACTTGAATCTGGGGGAAGTCTGGGACAGAAGTTCAATAAATTGATTTAACCTAAATCACTTAAGTCTGATACCACATTTATCCAGGTTTATCTTAAATCAGTTTTGGCCATTTCGAAAGCAGTTTAAGTGCACTGAACTTATGTTGTGTTACAGATTTGAATCAGTTTCTGATCACTTAATAGCTGTTTATGTGTAATCTCTGTCCTTAACCCTAAAGTTACAAGTAGAACAGGTTGAAATGTTTTCAAATGGAAATTGTTTTATTTGAAAAACAGCAGTTTCAATGTTTGAAAAAATCACGCTTCTTCAATTTATTAATTTATTGTAAAAAGCAGTAAAAAAATCTATTTATGTATCAATTTATTGTAAAAAGTAATGAAAATTTAGGTTTGCTGAAAGACCATTTCGGTAGCCAAAACCTAACTGATATACTCAACATAACGACTAAAGGAAACATTTACTTTTTTCTATGTTTCACTATGTATTAAAAATCTATGGCATTAGATTTTATGTAAGTATGTATATTTATATATTTTAGGGGCCATATCAATTTCTAACTGCAATGAATATAGTACATGCAAAAATTATTTTTAATTAAAATGTTTAAAAATGGAAAAAGATCAATAAAATTAAAAATTGATCTGCTTTGAAACCCACAAAATGAACACAATCCTGACATTTGACATCTTTTCCATGAACTGAGGTTTTCTATTTTCCTGCTAGCTCTTATCTTAACCAGTTTTAATGCAATTCAGCCTGTTTTCAGTGGAAACTACTGAAAGTAAAAGATAATGATATGCTTTGATACAAATGAAATGAAGGACGGTAAAGTAATATCTATTCAAAATTTCTTTTTTTAAAAGATTGGAAGTAAAACTTTCAGACCATATAAAGCTCCAATTGCTTTTAATATAAAAATTAAGTACTTGCAGAGAGAAAGCATAGATGACTTAGGGCCCAGGTCATCACAAGTTTTAATACCTTTAGAAAGCCTTGCATTTCTTTGTCTGAGGAGCCAAAGATACTGGGGCTTGGGCACCAGCCACACATGCCAACTTAGGAAATCCTCACCATTTGCGGGTTTGACATTCAGAGTTTCAAATATTCATGAATGCCAAACCCACATCTTAAATACACTTAAAGGAGCTCCTTGGGAGCTCTGCTCTTGCCGCTGCCACCATCGCCAGTGTAGCTGTGCCCCCCCCCCCCCCACACACAGCTGCCAGGGGCACTGCATTCATGAACGTAGATGGTGTTCATGAATGCAGTGCTGTATTCATGGATTTCGACATTCTCAGGGGATACGAGAACGTATCCCCCGCGAATGGCAAGGGTTTCCTGTATTGCAACATGTACCTGAACAGTTATCCTGGGATTGCATCACTGAATGGCAGAAAAACGGCGGTACACTCAGCTGCTTGGTAAATCCCAATTAGAAAGCGATATGTATACATGTCAATCCCGGGATATTTCTGTTCTGGGACAAACACAGGCACAACTTGTCCAGGGAAAAATGAAATGTCTGTTCCATAGCTCTAGGATTCAAGGCACCAGAGACATTTCTGAAGGTAGGATTTAGGCTCCTTAGGTCATGTCAATATACAGTAAATTTACCATGCCCACTAGTGAGGCTTTAATTAACATGGGGATTGGCTAATTGTCCCTGTCACTCAGCAGTGCTAATTAGCCCACATAACACAGCTGCATTACTTCTTTTTTTGAAAGCAGCCAGCCTGGAACAGTGCAAAATGCTTGAAGATGCTATTGCTAAAGACAGTACATTTATGGTGTCAATGTGGCCTGAGTCACTTTTGACATGCTATCTAGAAGAATATGCAGTTAGGTTTGACACAAAGGCATGCATAGGGACATCGCATTGAAAGGGGATGGAATTTTTATGAAAACTAGTTAGGATATGGCCCATAATGATCCCTAAATTGCCCCAAACTTATCTTTTTTTTTAAGTTTAAAATAAAATTGCTTTGCTGACATTAAAAAAAAGAAACATATACAGATTTCTAAATTATTTCTTCTGAGGTAAGAGGAAAAAAAGTGCACCTTTTTAAAAGACAGAATCTGGTCTTGTATTAATTTCCAAAAATTAAGATTCAGCTAGACAAGAAAAATAAGGAAAATCTGGGTAACTTTAAAGCTCAGCCCAGGAGAATGTTTTGAAACCTACAGGAAAAACAGCTATTCCTCACCCTGTTCACTACTGTTACTCTCAATAGTAGACAGCTTCCAGGAATAAGTAGAGCTGTTCTACTCAGAGTAACATACGTATTTGAAGGAGTGCCAGTGAGTATCTACTGGGAGCGTATATTTCATGGTTAGCCCATTTCTATATCTTAAATTATTTTTGCTTCCCAACTGTGGCATATTGAAGTATTTTTATTGCTATTAGAAAATAATAAAACCCTTAAGTCCTATATTTTATTATAGAAGTTAATACCAATAATTACTTAAAATTTAATGAATTTCAGTTCTGACTTAATTGCTTTTGAGTAGTTCACTTAACTTATTAAAAAGAAGCAAGGACATATTCATTTAATGAGCAGAAACCTTGGCCTAGCATCTGCCTACATTCTCTTTTCAATTAATCAATTATAGTCCAATGGTGTGTAATTACACATTAAGAAAGTTATTGGATATCTCAGCATGGCTGTCCCAGGGGGCTCATGAATACACTAATATAACACACCTGTAATGACCTGTTCTCACATCTGCAAATTGCTCCCATTTCTCTCTCTCCCTCTCTTTGCTAAATGAAGATGAGAGCAATTACCATTAACTTTTTGAGTCACATCTAGTCAATGAGAGAGAAAAAAGGTTTCTACCAGCATTCATAATAAATCTGCCTTTTGGTACCCAGTGTTTTAGCACTGGGTCTCAAGCTTCTCTGTATTTGTGCTTCTATAAAGCAGTAAACGAGTATCTGAATCTCACAAGATGCTGGGGGAGCCAGGGCCAGTCTTAGATGAGCACACACACTGCTTTGCCTCTCTCCCTCTTTCCAGATGAGAGAAGCAGGCAAGCAGGAAAACCTTGTCAAATCACATCCAGGCATAATTTGCTTGGCTTGGTTCAAATCAAACCAAACTCTGGAACTGATCCCTATGCAGTGGTTCTAAGTCTTTGCATAGCAACTAAGCTGTGTTGTTGTGTTGTTTTTTTTAAATGCTAGAAAGAACAAAATTTACTATGTAATGGCACAAAGGCTTTGGTTCTACCAGAGGATATATTCACTGGTGCTTTCCTATTAATGCATAGCAAATGAAACCAGGAAGAGACTCCTAATCCACATAATGAGGTCTGACAGATTCTAAATTGGTGATTCAGCCAATAAAGGGATCCAAAAATGCTTTCTGGAAGTGAGCTCTTGATGGCTACATAAATCAAATGCAGGAAGATATCTGTCACCGTTTTTATAAATGTTGTCTTGCATTGTCTGAGTTGGATGTGCCATTGTCTCTCCTTTAGGGAAAAATAATGCCTCTTTCCCCTGATTTCTGTTTAAATGCTCAGTTCTCTATGCATTCTAAAAAGTAAACTAGGTAAAGCAGAAAAGGCTGTGCATATGGATGATAATGTAACAGCATATACAATGTAGTCTTTTGTGGAAGCAGAAGTAGATTCTGGTTTGTTCATAATAATCCAGATCCTTTCCGTGCTGTATTCTCTACTCTTTGATCCCAACGTAACACGCATGCCCTTCAGTGAAATCTTCAGTGTTCTGGGCATAGCACTGTTTCCCAGCTCTTTAGAACTGTTTAAATCAGCAGTGTAACTAGAGGTCAATGAACAGGGCACTAGCCCTGGGTGGTGAAATAAAGGAATGTGAGAGTGATGACCATTGCTCTGGCCACTGCTGCTCCCCAGGGTGCAGAAACTGCTTGGTGCCTTTGCTGTAAGTGTCCTTGTGATAGGTGTACCCTGATAGTGACACTGATGAGAAGTGGTAGTATGTTACTCTTGAGTTACACTCATTATGGATTTCAGTAATGATGTGTAAGAGTAAAAAGAAGCAGAATTCAGCCCAAATATGTGCTTGTGATTGGAAAAAGGTGGTTGTGTCATACACAGCTTGATGACCATGAATCAGCTGGAAGTTTTGCCAGTTATTGATAAAATTTAAATAATAAAATGAATTATACACCAGCAATCCCCAGTGGTCATCTAACTCCTATTTTATAAAGCAGCTTTAAATCTGTTTATTCCAAAGGTGTTAAGTTTGACCTCTGCTGGTCCAATGCCCATTGTCTTTTCTTTACTGACTGACTTAGTAAAGCTGTGGAGAAGGGAACAACAGTGTTCAGTGCAGTCAGGAGACCTAGAGTGACATCCTGGCTCCACAGTAGTCAATGTGAGCTTGCCTTTGCCTTTGAATTTGAAAAGGCCAGGATTTATCCCAGGTTTTATTCCTTCGTCTACCATTCACTCACTGTGTGTTCTTCAATACATCACTTGTGTCTCAACTCAGAAACATACTTAGTACATGCCTAAATTTAAGCATGGGTGTAAACTCAGTGAATGGAATGGCACTACTGACATGCTTCAAGTTATGTATATACTGACTTGGGGCTTAAATCACTGTTCTTCAGTTTTCCTGTCTTTAACATAAGGAAGGTGATATTTATCACTTCATAAAGCACATCACCATCCTTGGATAAAAAGTTTTATGCATCAGACACTCAAGATAACGATTTGTTTCCCTTCCCTGTATTCTAAATGGTTTGTAACAGCACCCGAAGTGCTTAGGGAAGGATTCATTTATTATGAATTATTGTGATACTTTCAAGTAGAAAACATGTTTCTCGCTCTACCTTCATGTATTTAAAAATAATTTGACTCTCCAAGCAATGCCTAGTAATGAAAGCAGTTAGTGTAGATCACACACGTTGCCCAAGCTGTGCATGTGTGCTGTGATCTCAAATCCTGCTCAATGCACAGCTTTGTTTATGTTTAGGACCTAAATTAAATTCTGTGCTTGTTTTTTTTAATCAGTGCTTGAACGATCAATTAAAAACAATTCAAACAGAAAAACGACTGTGTAATAATCTACCACTTTAATATATTCTATAATATACAACCATGCAGGCAAGTTAAATATGGGTCCTAAACACCCTGTCAAGAGGCTTTTAGGTTGTGTAGTTATTGTGTATGTGATAAGGATGAGGGTGGGAGGTATTTCATTCTGCTGCAAAAATTCATTTCTTGCTGTACTCCCTGCACAAGGTTGTAAGTCTTTGCATGTCAGATTCCTAATTAAGCAATAAAGACTGTATTGTACTAATACTTTTTATTATGAGGAATAAACATACTTCTTTTAGACAGACAGAAAAATAATTGACCACCTGTGCCCAGCACCCAACAAACATTACTGCACATGCAACTGAAATTAATGCCTTTTTAGTTGTGGAGGGGGAGGGAACAGAATTCATTTTCTAAAAGATTTTCTTTTTTTCAGCATGAAGTTAACACACCCGATATATTTCACTTTTCTAGTGGGCTGGGTCCATGCCTGCCAGATGAACAAGCGTTTGGTAGTTGCTCAATTACTGACCCTTGCCTGGTCTTTTGGATTCAAACAGCAGTTTCATAATTCATTAGACATTCAACTAAGGCCCAGATACTCATTTAAACCTTGGACCCCTTTACATCATTTGGGCAATATAAATGCCATTTTCTGATCTCTGTGTTAGATACTGTCCTGATCAGTACTGGGTCCTGTCTTCACGATGGGTGTATACCCATTTTTGCAAGAACTCCCTGGTACTATGATTTGAAAATGGGGCCAGTTTTAGAATACGCTGTCTTATTTCTTCCTGAGTTGTTCCAGGAGGCTATATCAGACAAACGATTTTCTCTCACAAGGGTTTTCTTATGAGTACTCTGAGAAGAGTCAGCAGGCTCTTTGCAAATGTGAGGATTTACCTGTGCATTTCTCAATATAGATTACAGAGCTGAAAGTTGCTAATTCTTTTCCCTATCCTTTTGAAGAGGCATTTGGGAAGAACTGAGAATGGAGGGAACTTCTGAGAGGATTGTGCAGTAAGGAGTTTGGGTCTGGTAGTATATATTCCCTGACTACTTAGCGTTTGCTGGGTGGGATTTGTTGCTTTGGTTGGTTATCAACCTTTTTTGATGGTAGGTGGAGCTAGAAATGGAAAAACCTACTTAGCTCCTCCAACCATTGTCCTAGCCAATGTGCAAATTCTAAAGCATGCTGTATTGTATGGTGCTACAACAGTTAAAGGGAGGGAGGATTGCTTATTTTCTTCATGTGAAGAGGAACAGAAAGTTGTTTGACTTTAGTCTGAGTGAAACTGGTCCGTGGTCTTACATCTAGCAACCCACTTTATTTTTAAATGGAAATATCCAAACATTTTATAGATGTGTTCAGTCCTCATTAACTATAAAGAGAGAGAGAGAGAGCTTTGTTAAGGACAAAGAAGTGATTTCAGGCTTTTTTGTTATTGTATGAGCTTTGCATGTTTACCATCTTCCTGAATGTGATTCAGCTGAGGTGGGTGGAGGGAGCTGTAATTGGTGCAGAAGTTGGGAGGAAAGGAGTAAAAACTTCCTGCAGATGTGGAAACAAAATGAATCCAGAGACAATATGTCTATTTTTAGCAAGACTAAAAGTGCAAACAGTGATAGATGCCATGGGGTTGCTGTCACTAAAATTTGGCTATAAGCAACACATTCATATTTAAACATGTCAGCTTTGCAAATTGAAATGAACAAACACTGCCTCTCTGTTTGTTTGTTTGTTGTGTTGAAGCTATCAGCTTCACTCTTCATCCCTTTAGATTGGTGGTGACACTGAGGCAAGATGATGGATTGCCCTTCTATTTAGCTTATCTATAATGCTACACAATGTTTATATCTTATTTTGTGCAGGAGGCTCTTACTGCACAATGGCAGAAATAAGAATAGTATTCTACCCAGGCAAAAATAACATCAAGTACATAACACTACCTCTCTGGTGAGGAACATTTGGTACAATTTGCACAGCTAAGCACATACGTGTTGAACTATAACACTCAAATTCCTATGAATAAATATATTAAATGAAAAGATATCATATCAAATAAGCCATTGAACTTGGAGTGAACTGGTAAATGGGAAAGATGAAATTCTTGCAGTTTGCCTGCTGATTACAGTAGGTTAGAATTATCCCTGGTGTAAATCAATTGATTTACACCAATTATGAGTTTGTCCAATTATCTTATTTACACATCTCTTAAAGATAGGCCTTGAAAAGGTCAACAGCAGTGCACTGCCATGCAGAGTCTTTTGAAGCTATAGACTTGAAGCTTTGCTTCTGGCATCATTAGAAAATAATTGCTTGTGAATGTCTAGGGATTTGAATCTGCATGTTAGGGCTCTGAAAAGGAGGGCAGGAGGGTTTTAAACATTATTGAAATGGCTTCTACTAACATTACACTTATCACAAGTGACAAATGACTATGAATAGAATTGGAAGACCTCACCAGGGGGCTTGACTAGCTGCATCTCACCTGGGTTGGTCCATTTTCTCTCATTAGATTTTCTTTTCCTGGTTGTTCTCTTTATTCTTTCTTGAGTGTAATCTCACAACCTGCTGAATCCAAAGTTCATGCAGAATCTGACATTTATGCACCATATTTCCTCATATACCAAACAGACCTTTCCCATAAAACTTAGCCCTCCAAAATTAGGATGTGAGTCTTAAGTAGGGAAGCTGATTTTGTTGCTGGAATGGAAACGTGGAGATGCTGTGCTTTTCTCTTAACCAGCATATAGTAAAGGTAGAAGCTACTCTTCACCATCAGACCTAGAATTTTAACCCTCTCTCAGCCACTGCCAAATTGGTAGTTTTGGCTGAGCAGCCAAAAGGTGCTTGCCAAATCAGCAGTGGCTATGAGAGGGTTAAAACTCTAGCTTTCAGCTAAGCAAACAAGGGCAGGTAAGTGATACTGAAAAGTAGACTCTGTCCCTGCTCCATACAGTCCCCATTCAGCCATGACTCTGGAAAACTCATTTCTGATTTGTTCTGTCTTCCTATAACAAGGCACATGTCTTATTTAGGGCATATAGTATGTAAGAAAATGTGGTATCTAATGCTTCAGTAATCCCTAAGTGAGGATATTCCTTATGACATCCCAAAGAATCAGTGCTTACCTCTAGGTTTGGGGACTTTTCATTCTTCCATTTGTTACTGCTTCTGTCCATCATCTTGGGTTTCATCCTTCTCACCATTTTTCACATTCTATATATCTCTCCTCTTCTCCCCTACTTCTCTAACCCTGGTCTGTGGGGAAAGCCATTACACATACTCTTACCTTTTCAGCCTTCCTCCATATTTTTAGCTTCCTTGATTCTTCTGTTTCTTTATTCTATTGCTTTAACTAGATGTTGCAGAACTCAGGGTAAACTTTGCAGACTTAGGTAAAGATAGTCCCCATCTCGCTGAAGAAGTGGGATTAGCCATGATTGTATGGCTCATTCCATCTGTATATTGACAGATGTTGACAGGTCTTGTGTGGCCAGGGACTCTCAACCTATAACCTGGCTTTCTAATGAAGAGGAAGGATGGTCTTGTGCTTAAGGCACTAGGTTGGGATTAATGAGCTATACGTCAAGTTCTGAGCTCTGTTGCTGATATCCTGCCTGACCTCAGGCATGCTACTCAGGGCCAGAACCAAAAGTGGTCTTAGGTGCCTGAAGTGCAATTTAAGCACAAATTGGACACATACTAGACCATGTGAATGAGGCATAACACTTCTACCCAGCCACTTAGAGAATCCATAAGTGCTTACATTTTTACTAGAAAGCTTATAGAGGTGAAGAGTTCAGGTACTGTTCATGTCAATAACTCTTGCCATCTTGGTTGAGCTTAGTCTGTTGGAAATTCACAAGCATCCCTATGTCCCAGGGGAAACTGATTTGGTAGATGTGCTTACAGAAAGCCCAGCACATCCCAAGTGTGGTACCATAGCACAACAGGCACTTCCATTTCCGTTCAAGCATAACTAAGGACCTACCTAATTTGCAGCTTCGTGGATTTTACGGAAATTGCAAAATCTAGGATTTTCTGTGAAATCCAAAAAATCAACAATAAAAAAATATAAAATTAAAATTCTGGCTCCCCAGTAGAAGCCAGCAGTCCTTGCTTCTGGGAGGGAAAGGTGTCATCTAGCAAGGTAGCATGAAGGGTGGAAGACAAGCTGGTGGCTTCCCACTTGTCCTTTCTCCCCCACACTGGGGCCTCCCTGCCAGTTAGCACTGAGGGGTGGGGCAGAATGAAGGGCAAGCAGCAATCATGATGAAGGCTGCCCCCTTGTCACTCCTCCCTGGGCCTCTCCACCAGTCAGTGCCAAGGGGTGTGGCTGCTGTGAACTGCCCAGTTCTGTGCATCATGAGTAGGTTGTGAAAAACTCTGTCTTGCTGCAATTTAGGTAGGTCCCTGAACATAGCAGGTGATGTGTCTACAACAGGGTTGGGCAATTATTTAAGCTAGAGGGCTGCTTAATAAGTTTTGGTGAGCTGTTGAGGGCCCCTGGTCACCACCCTTAACCCCTGAACTTTGCCACTGGAAGTCCCTCCCATTGGCCCTAGAAGTACTCTTTTTGGGAAGGGGGTTTGCCATCTTGGAACTACAAAAAAAGACAAATTATATACTAAAAATTAAACATCTGCAATAACATATTTTAATTTTATATTTTTAAATTGTACTGATTTATGTGTATTTGTGTCATGCATATAGAGGTGATTGCAAAATAGCTCAAAATGAAGTCTTTCTCTTGTGTATTGTGGGAGGGAATGGAAGCATGTGGGGTGGTGTGGATGGGTAGGTATGGGGTTTGTGAGGAGCTGTGGGTGAGTGTGTATGTGGGGAGGGTATGGGTGTGTGTGGGGTTTGTGGAGTGGGGTGGGTGGGTGGGTATGGGGTTGGTGGGGAGCTGGGGGGGTGTATATGGGGTGTATGTGAATTTGAGGGGGTGGAGGTGTGGGTGGATATGGGGGATTTGTGGGGGGGAAGTTTTTAAGGATGTGGGGAGTATGGGGTTTGTGGGAGGACTGTAGATGTGTAGAGGGGTTGTGGGATGTGTAGAGGGGGAGGTGTTTGTGGAGGGTGTGCGTGCATGTGTATGGTGGGGTGTGTGTGTGGAACCCTCCCCTAGAAACACCCCTCCCCTCCTTGCACACAGCCCCTACCACCAGCAGCAGCGGCAGGTGGGGCCCCCTGGCGGCATGCAGATGAAGCTGGTGATGCAGGTCATGGGGCTCAGCTGGGGCGGCAGGGAGAGGGGTGTAGCCATCCTGGCTCCATAGTGCAGAGCTCCTTCCTGTTCCTCATGATGCAGCAGTGAGTTGCCGGCTCCATCACACTGGGATACTCCCAGAGGGGCATGACTTGGGTGAAAAACCTGGGAACTGCATGCAAGCCTCACACAATAGAGCCAAGCGAACCCTGCACCCCTGTTGGCCCAGGCTCTGTGCTTCTGCCCTCCCACCCTGGGTCCTCACCAGCCCTGGCCCTGCACTTGTGCCCAGCTGCCGCTTCACTCCTGCCCACCACTGACACTGCACTCCACCCACCTTGCAGCCATCACCACCACTTTCACCCCCCGCCACCACATCCCCTGCCCCCACCCACCACTCCAGTCACCCTTCTCCTGCCGCTTCTCTAACTTCCCATCTGCCCACCACCCCACTCCCCCCCCAACTGCTACCATTTACCCCGCCCATTGTCACATCCCTACCTGCAGGGCCGGGATCAGGGCATCCCATGGGCGATGGTGAGAGCACAGCAAGTGCTGCCCCCACGGGAGTGAGCAGGGCTTGGTCCATGCGAGCACAGCAGGGACAGCCTGGGGCTGGGCCAGACGCAGTGAATCGGTGGGCGCCTGTCCATGAGCTAAATGAAATCACCTGGTAGGTTGAATCTAGCCTGTGGGCTGTATTTTGCCCACCCTTGGTCTACAACCGCACCATCTTAGTGGTTACAACACTTTGGAAATGGGCCACAACTCTCAGCTCCCAGCTATAGGCCAAACTGGGTGAGGCATCTTCTGCTGTCCTCTTGAACCTGTGCCACAGTGTAAAAAAGAATGTAACTTTCATAGGACAAGAGAGAGTAAGCTTGAGAGACCCTGAAACTATAGCCCAGTAATAGGAACACACCTCCGGGAGCAGGGAATGTATGGAGTTCCAGTTCTTTCCACCAGGACTGCTAAAGCATTTTGCATTAGAGAGTTACTGAATAAGAATATGTAAACAGAACTAGAATACCACCACTGTGGGGTGTATCTTAAAAAAAAAAAAAAATCCAGTCTCTTGTGTCCAAATCCAGGAAGCAGTTTCAATTTGTGAATCCCTGTCTTATAGGTGTCTAACTGATCTGCAGTTAGGCACTTAAATCTGAAAAAGAGGTAGGGTTTCAGACGCACCATGCTCTCGGTGGTCAGTTCAGGTGTGAATCCTATTCCTAAAGCCTCTAACTCTCCCCATACATTGGCAACTTAGGCAGCTAAACTGAATTTGTAAATGCTATTCCCAGAGCCAGGTATTGAAGCCCCTGTCAGAGGCTCTGATCAGGCATGCCCGGGTAGGCTAAGCATCTGAGTCATCACACACCTGCCCATGATCCTGACTTATGTGACTGCCCCACTTCTCTGCAACTGGATTGGCTACTGAATGTGCCATTCTCCCCTTATAAGCACACGTGCAGCCTCAGGCTGCAAGCATATCTTTACGTAGCCTCAGTCTGTTCTAGCAAGCCTTGCATTCATTGTTTTCTAGTTCTTTTGACTTGGCATGGCTTTCCCTGACCCTGATCTTGAATCTCCCCTGAACCTTGGTGCTCACCCTGTTCTCTCTGATTTTCCTGGCATTCTGACTCGGCTTCCTTGACCCTTGATGGTTCCTACCCTGGGGGTCTTTAAGAGGAGGCTTGACGTCTACCTAGCTGGGGTCATTTGAGCCCGGTTTTTCTCTCTTGCCCAGGGCAGGGGGTCGGACCTGATGATCTACAAGGTCCCTTCCGACCCTACTTCTATGAACCTGTGAATCTATGACCCTGACTTCGGATCTCCCTTGGAACTTGGCACCAATTCTCTGACTCCTAGCTCCTGGCCTCAGCTTATGTCTCAGGCTACGTCTCTTGGACCTTTCCTCTTGGCTCTGGTAACAGTACCCCTGCCTTGCTTACTCCCAGCTGCCTATGTCCCAGCTGAACTCTCACAGCCCCTTTGTGGATCTGGGCCTAAATCTTTCTGTGCTTCAGTTCCCCTCTTGTTAAGTAGGGATAATAGCACCTGCCCATCTAAATAAATATTGCGGCAGTAAATTAATTGTCCTGATCTTCCTTTGCCTCACCCCTTTTGTGGTTATATACATTACATTGAATATTATCATGCATTGGGCTCTTCTCCCACACCGCTGCCAAGCACCATTGACTAACTGACTTAGTAGCATGTCCTTTCATCTGTCAAGATGTTGGATGGCCATGAATACTGTTGAGTCAGAATGGCAAAGTTTGGTACAGAGCTTTTCCTTCCATTTGCAGTGTACAGTAGGCTTCTCTGCACTTCTCTGCAGGCAAGTCCCAGTTTGGACATTTTTGAGCATGCCTAACCCACCTACTTCTTCAGAAATGGAAGTAATCTAGTGAAGATATTCTGGGGAATCCATCTACAGCTGCTGTTGAGACCTCTGTCTTTGGTATGTTTGAAAGCAGCTACAGGGAATGATCTCAGAGATCCGTATTTTTGGACTTTGGTGGAGTATGGGTGCCAATGGGCAGGGCAGGCCTGCCAACAACCTACTGAGGACTCATGGCTTCTGCAGTGTAGACAAGCCCATGAAGTTAATTCTTTTTTGTCCCCACCTGCTATATGACATTAATGTGTTTGTATAAAGTGCAAGGCAATTGACAATGAGATTTATTAATATTTCTATGATGTTCCCCTCCTGCTACAAGAGCACTGTATTTGTAGGTATGCAAATAGTGAATAGATATGGTACCAGGAGATGGCACTCAGGACTCTATAGCCTAATTCAGGGGTTTGTAGGATCAACAAAACCTGGACACTGAAAAATGGCTTTTTCAAGCTAACAGATGTCTGCAGCTCTATGGAGGTTATGTAGTGATGAGACCAGTAGAAGTACCAGACAGAAGAATATGGTGGCAGCCTGATTGCTGCAGTTGTAAAATATACCTCTGTTTTTCCCTCACTTTTTCTTTTATTGCTACAGGAACAAAGAAATAAAATAACTTGAGGTAAAATTGACCTTTAAGATTATTATTATTGCTAAGTAATGCTAATAGCGCTTCACATTCTGAGATACATACTTCAGAGCACTAATGTCATTTAATTATAATAATGCTTCCAATGAAGGTGCCCCCACAAATTTAATATAGATTTAATTATTATATTCTTAAATGCCAATTAAGTCCAAAAACACATTGAGGTTTACCATCCTATTTACTAAATTTTACCTGCTATATATCAAATGGCCCATGACATGAGCCAGAAGTACGGGATCAGCCCCTTGTGTATAAGCATTTAAGAATCTGGAACTCACAAATAAAGAGTAATTGATGTGGGACAATTATTAAAACACAATAGGGAAATGTAGGTAAGAAAAAAAGCTGCTTCTACATGCAAGTTAGAAATACAAGGGAAAAATCTATTTTGGCAGGACAAAAAACGAGCTGCAGAGTCTCATTCAGAACTATTATATATTTTCTTTTTCCAACTAATTTTGTGCTGTATACTTTAAGTATGTAAATCATGCCTCTAGTCTGAACTTAATTGCCCTAGTCTTCTATCTGTATATACTAAACATTAATTTACAAATATATTTTGGATACATTTTTTAAGTTGGGAAATCTGTTAGTAAAAGTCAAAACCAGTTAAAAAAAACTGCAGTGATGTTAAATATGTTGGCCATTTGGCCAATAGGATAAAAGAGAGTTTGGGTAATAGTAGTAAGACTCACTCTATTCCTACCCTAGAAATATTGTTTTACTTAGGTTTTAAGTATCCATTAGTGTTTTTTTTCCAGGTTTAGTCAGCCAATTCTGCCTTCAGGTATAAGAAGCACAATGCCAGGGGAGTATCCAGCTTCTCAGTCTGAGAACAATTTACAGCGTTTCCTTGCTTTCCCAAACTGTAAACAGGCCATCATAAAATAGTGTATGCTACTCTAGCACCATGTGAACAGCTCATTATCCCAGGCATTTCAAGACTAATTTGTAGGACATTTGGTTAATTTGCATAAGCCATCCAGTACACAGAAGATGTCTCTAAAATAAAGCAATATGCCAAAATCTGGATTTATGTGAAAACATGAATAGTGTATGTTTGTGGGGGGCAGGGATATTTCAGGAAGCTGACAGTGCATCTAGCCTCAGTACCAGAATCCTGCCTCTCTACTTGCTGCATACAAAGCTTCCATATAATTTTCTGTATTGAATCATAAACCTCTTTTAATAAGTAAGATGAGTTTTGAGTCTTAAAATAACCTTGAAATGTGAATACTTTGTTGGCTTTGTATAAAAAGGTAACAAAATCCTGAACTGAATCTGAATAAAAGGCCATGGTTTCAGATATTGCTGCAAGAAGCCTAACATGTATACTGTTCTGATTATTACTGTGAGTCCAGAAAGACTAGGGTTTATAATCCTTGCAACAGCTGATATCTGAAGCATTGGTTCTTCCTGTGCTTTGAGTTAGTCAGTCCTTGATCTCTATGTTTGGCATAGAATCCTGTATTTTCCTGAAATCTGACCTTGTGCTCTTTCCTTGTGCAGCAGTGTTTGTTCTGGTGTTCAGAGATGCTTAGTTTCTGTCCTCGGGACTCAGAATTAGAGCTGCACAGGTCAATGGAGCAAATAGGAGAGTTGTCATTATTGGATCTGATGCCTGCCCTCTGGTTTGTATGTTATTGTTTTTGATAAGAATTATGAAATAGGGAATTAACAAGAAGTTTCAAGTATAGTTTTCCCCGAAAAATGACTTTGTAAACTTGTCAGTCTTTATTACCCATCTTTCCATAACTATTCTAAACTTGTTTCACATAAAGGTGGAGGATGTTTTTTCTCACTTAGTAGAAAAATAAGCCTGGATTCTGAAAGTCAAGCTGCTTTCTCCTCTGCCCCATTTCCCCCAGTACATCTTCACCAGAACGAAGACTTTGCAGATCAAGTTAAATCCTCCTTTACCCCTGTGAAATCCAATTAATTTATTTAATACAGAACTTGATTTGAAGACAGTGGTGCTGCACTCTTGTAATTGAGGATATTGTTTGGCCAGTAGAATTTCTATTAGTAGTAATGATGTGTGAGAATGAAAGAATTCAGTTTGACTTTTAGACAGAATTTGCGAGGCTGATACCTAGAATACTGTGTGGGGGTGGGGTGGAGGGTGTCTTTTTAAACGTAAATAAAGCTAATTTGAGCTAGAAACCACATGCACAGAGTCTTTTTGTGGGGCAGGACTACAGATTAAGGGAATTATTGTAACACTTTATAGTAAGGTTTTATGGATACAGGCTTGTAGTCTTTGTTTGTTTTGCCTTTGACAATGAAGAGTATATTTGGAGTTTAGTTAGATGGAACTAAAAAAATATAAGGAAACAATGTTCTCATATGAAATGGAAATGATATTTCAGTTGCTGTTCAGATTGGCTGGCTCAGTATTTTGCAAATATAATGGAATGAAGGTGGAAACAACAGGTTGCATGGAAGTGGTAGCATTAATCTGAAAATAATGAGTAGAACAGGAATAATACCTAGGGTTTTTTCATTTACTCTATTCTACTTTTTATCATTTTGCTTTTCTAAGGTTTTGGAAACAGTTTTTCTTTTAGGATTTATAGCCTGCTTTAACTGTTTTGATTAACAATTCTTGAACTATTGGATAGAAAAACCACTTACATTTGTGTCTATGATCTACAAGATGGCCCTTGAGGTCCTGTCCAATTCTATGGCTCTATGATTCTGTATCATTTAGCTGAATTGTATTTTGAACTATTCCATACATTCAAACTACAGTTTCTGCAGATGGCTAAATACTTCCCAGTGCTGTCAGATTGGAAATCTCTTTCTCTCAACTTCACTCAAGTTTGTTATGTGTATAGCTCCATGAAGTTCAATAGATGTAAATACAGATTAATTATTTAAAAAGTAATAGGAAGGAATGAGCTTCCAAACATGTAGTGTTTAATTATTTAAAACCTATAATGGAATTTCAACCCTCACTCATCTCTCAGATCTCTCGTAGTGCTTGGACAAATGCCTGAGGTTAACTACCATGCCTCCACCTCCTAACCATCTCCCTTTTTATAACACAGGGTAATAAATGTGCCTGCTAGATGTGAAGTACAGTCAATAGTCTCAGTCAACATGCTTTGCTTAAATGTCTCCTGCTTTTCTTCTTTATTCTATTGTATCCTCTAACTGCTAATTTCAGAGTGCTATATTACATAGCAAGGTACATGTATTAGTGTGTGTGGGTATATGGGGTGTTGTCTGTATGTACACATTGAGGACCAAATCCTACAGTCTTCCTTGAGGTGAAACTCCCATCGACTAGTTAGTTGCAGAATGGAAGACTGGACAGACTGCTTTCTGAGCAGTGTAAGCGTACAGTGCTAAAATGGACTTTAAAGCAGCAGGGAATCAGGGTCGTGCAAACACAAATGCAGTTGCGTTGGTATAAACGGGAAATTTTGTTTTGTGTACACACACCCTATTAGTACGTGTTTGGGTTTGGTAGTGCTTAGAGACCTCAACTGACCTGGAGGCTTATTTGGGCTGAGCACTCTACACACACCAAGTAAGTCAAGATCTACTTCAAAATGCTGAGAATCTGAATAGGCAAGGCAGAAGAAGGAAGTATTGTTATTCCCATTGTACACATAAGGAGCCTAGAGGGAATTTAAGTAATCTGTGCAGAAATCACACAGGAGTTCTGTAGAAGAGAGCAGGGAATAAATCTCATTTGCCAAATCCCAGTTCCATGCCTTCGCTGCAAGGTCATACTTCCTTTACTGGCGGTAAATTAGTGAATGGTAATAACTTGACCCAGATTTAATTTCTTTCATTTTCAAAATATTTGGTAGCACTTTTGTTGCATGGGACAAATGTCAGGTTAGGAATCTTTGTATGTAATAACTGTAAATTGTCTTCTTCCTGACCAGATTCTCAGATTAACTCCATTAAGTCTGCCTTGTGGAATTCCAGTTGCCGTCAACAGGAATTTTGTAGTAAGATGGAGGGAAGGACATGACTTTATAGAAAGTTACACATAGGCACAAAATTAGGAGTCAGTCCTGCAATCAGATATTTATGAGGAGGTTTTTATATTTGTATAGAAACTTACTGAATTCAGAGGAGTTTAAGTAGGGTTTAGCTAAGTGGATCCAGCAGTAGGATTAGAGTATAAATTTGTTTTCTTCTATCCTGGAGCAAAACTTCCCAAGAAGGTAGTTTAGTGCCTTTGTAGAGTAATAAGAAAATATTCTGCATTAAATTGTAAGTGTGACAGTGTTCGGCCATTATGCACTTATGTGATAAAACCTGTGTAGTTACATGTAGTTGATCCATACTGCCATGAAATGTGTTCCCTGTGCAGTTCCAAATTTGGGATTGTTTTTTTTTAAGGCTGTGTTGTTAGCCTAATAGCTTCTTGTTTGTTGCCTTGTGTTTGCAATGTGCCCTACTCAGTTATACACAGTTAGTGCAGGACAAATTCTACCCTCATTTAATTGAGATAAATCTGGAGTAACTCATTTGAATACTGTAGAGGTATTCCAGATTTATTTTATGACTACACTGCTCCTTCATCCGATGTTATGTAAATAATAGAGCATCTGATAAAACCTTATGTTGGATAAGTCTTAAAACAATGGGATAAGTAAATAACTTTCTGAAAATACTTGTCTGAATTTCAGTTTTAATAGAAAGAGCTAGAGAGATTTTTTGTTTTTTTTACTCATAGGTTCCACACCTACATGGTATGGATTACTAAGGAAAAATACGTGTATTTATTTCTTTATTACTTGAACGCAGACAATGTCTGTTACGGTTCAGGGCAAAGTTTGATGTCTGTTATGGGTGATGCAGGACTTTAATACCCTAGCGCTGTCTACTGTACAGACAGAAGTTCAACTGTCAGCAGGTACCCTTATCATCAGACTTTTAGTTGGAAAGGAGGTATGGGCTGGTGTAATCTGGGCACTTCACTCTGGCCTCCCAAACCACAAGTAGTCCAGGACCATAAGTTGAGAACAGGCACATAATTAGCATTTTGATGCCCTTAGCAAAAGTGTGTGTGTGTATGTCAAGTTGTCAGTGCCAGAATTGTGGGGAAGGAGAGGTTAACAAACACCCTCTTTGAGAATGGGGGTGAAGGGCGTACCTAGCTGCTGCTGCTGCTATGTGAGATCCCACTCTGTTGCACCCTCTTAAACTTTAAATAACCTTGAGCTATGCTTCTGTCTGAGAAACACAAACCAAGAACAACCATTTTGAAAATGTGGACCTTAGCTTATCAGATTTTGGAATGATTTTGATCATTCTAGAAGGTGGTTGAAAAAGAAAAAACTTTCTCATGAAAAATGTCAAGTGTTTTCAAGCAGCTTCAAATATTTTCAGCAGCACTCCTATTCAGTCTCTCCGTCATATTAATGTTCCATGCGACCAACTGCTGCGATCCCTATAGATACCTATTGTGGTTGGTAACGGTGGAAGAGGTAGTCTGTGCGAATCTGGCTGGCAGTCACGTGGCTGATGCAACTTCGCTAAGTTGTTCTCCACATTATGGCAGTGTATACTTTTTCAGCACTGGGCACAAAAGTGGAGTGCTCTAGGCACCTCCATAATACAATTATTAAAATATAGTAAGATTTGAAGATACTTGATCTAAATAAATGAGTGGAACTCTAGTTAACAGCACTCAGTCTATTATCTACATGTTTCTCACTTGTGTTGGTGTAAATGGGCATGTCTTCACAAGGCATTTACTGTGCAGTAATCTAATTAGCTGTGCAGTAAACACTGCACATCTACACATGTGCCCCTATTAAGCTGGAGTAAGGTAATTAACTCTAGCAGGATCGTACTTGTTTACAAGTAAATACAAGTACGATCCTACTGCAGAGATTTTTATTCCACAGTAGCTCATGTAGAGACACTGCCCTAGCTAGCTGAGGCGTGAAGGTGCTCAAGTGTGGGAGCTGCTCTGACCTGGTTCAATGTGTTGCAGTCCAGCATGTAGGCAGTGCACCTGGGAGCAATAAACTCTGTTGCGATAAGCAGCAGAGTTTTCATTGCATCACAGTTATATGCACATGTAGGCACACCCAATTGGAAGTAACTAACGTGCAGTTAGTGAAGGTTATGCCAGTTTGATATTGGTATAAAAGTAGAATAGAAGAATTCTTTATTACTGATAAATAAAGACAATTTCTCCAGGTTTCAGCTTACATTTTGACTTAGAATTCTGTGGAGCAACAGTATTTCAAACTTAGATTACAGTATTATTCTCTGGATCCAGTAAATATTACATTTAAGTCTGACTGATTTAATGGGTGTTCAGTGGTAACTGTGGCCCAGGTGAAGTGGTATTGGCCTGAAGCAAAGCCTAAGGCTGAAAGCATCATGTGTGAGCAAAAAACATTAACCTGCCCCTGAAACCACCTCATTATTACATTTATATGCCTGTCAACCATCTTGTGTGCCATTGGAAACATAATGGAGAGGTTTTTATTGTTATTTTTATATTCACTTGGATATAAAAAAGAAAATATATTAGAGAAAAAATACATAAACTAAAAGATATTACTAGGCATAAATTCTAGACAGGTGAGCCACATGGGTTCTTTTTCATCTGCAAATGTTATATTGCTATATGACCAGGATAAAGTTTACTGAAAGAAAGGAGAACATATTTATTCAGGTGCTGAATAAAGGAGTGAGTTAATTATAGAATACAAATCTTTATCAAGGCCTAAAATTATCTGAGGATTTGACAGTGCAAAACTGTTGAGCTTGAATATTTGTTGTGTGGAGAGATTTTAGCCACTCATTAAGCAAGTTTGTATTTGGAGTTCATAAATTGCTTACTTCCCCTCGTACCTTTAAGTTTTCCCATTTTTAGCTATGTTCCCAGTTCTCAAAATGATTTACTGTATAATCTCAAATACTAATTAGTCCAAGGGTGAGCTTCACTTCCCCTTCCTGATTACTAGGGTTTGATGCAGAGAATTATGCAAAAAACAGCAAATATAGAATCTACTCTTAACCTGCTGGCTGATGCTGGGGCTGAAGAATAGACCTTCTGCAGTTGCTATATACTCCTGTTACAGATTCACAGAAGTTCAGGGCTAGAAGGGACCTTGTGAAATCATTGGGTCTAGCCTCGCTGCTCTATGTAGGAAAGACTGGTAGGGACAAATAACCCCAGCAAAGTATGCATCCAGTCTCCTTTTGAAGATCTCCAGGGTAGGTGCCTGCACCACCAAGTTTCCCTCCAAGCTGCGCGTGTGCGCGGCCATGCACAATTTAATAGCATGCTGCGCAGTAACTTATTAATCCTGTGCTCGTTTGCAGTGGGGCATGGCAAGGCGGGGGCTGGGAGCTGGTGTAGGCTCTGCAGGCGCAGGGGAACTGCTCTGCTCCCCAGCGCCAAGGCCATGTGGCTCCTCACTCCTGGAGGTGAGGTGGGGATGGGGGCTGGAGGCTGCCGCTGGGAAACTACTCTAATCCCCAGACCTGAGGCTATGTGCCTCCTCCTCACTCCCGGAGGCAAGGTGGGGGCGGGAGCTGGGGCTGGGCCTGGGCCTGGGGCTGGTGCAGGTGCAGGCTCCGCCAGCTCCGGGGAACTGCTTTGCTCTCCAGCCCCAAGTCCATGTGCCTCCTTGCTGCTGGAGCAGGGACACATGTGGTTCTTGGCTTCCCCAGATCTCAGATTAAATACTGCAGGCAGCAGCAGCTCGAGGCAGCCAAGAGCGCACCCTGACATTTCACTCCTCTTCAGACAGCATGTTGCTCTCCCAGCAACACTGTTTACACAGCCCAATGTACCATGGTAGGATTCACTTTGGTTACCTGCAGCAGGAAAAGGTGTGTGGGGCAGAGCAGGATGGTGCAGAACCTGCATCTGCATCAGAGGAAAAGGAGCAGGCGTAAGGAATCGTTCCTAACCATGATGTAGTTTGGGGGTGCTGGTTACAGCTGTGTTGCTCATAGGCATAGGTAGACAAGGTGCTTTGGGTAAATTCTATCACATTTACCCAAAGCACTTTGTCTAACCATGACATAAGATTTCTGCATCATGAATGGGGAGTCCCCATTACCGGCTCTGGGGAACTGCTCTGTTCCCCAGTCCCCAGCCTTGTGTTTGGAGGATTATTGCAATATCCACTGCATGTGGACCCATTACATGAGGATTCTAATCTGTTAGGCGTAGCGTAGTCCAGATTCAGGCTTAGCGAAAGGGGGAGGTGGGACTAAAGCGGTGAGCTTACGGACCAAAGTGGTGCACTCACAGATAGCTCCACCTTAGAGGGAACGTTGTGCACCACCCCCGCTGGAGGTCCATTTTGGAGTCTGGTCACATGAACTATAACGAAGTTTGTCTTTGTATGTAGTCTGAAACCTCCTTCTAAGAATAGCAACTGCTAAGTTTCTGTGCCTCTTCTACAGGAGTTTGGAACTGAAAGAGCTGTATAAGTGTAGATCTAGTCAGTCCTTTGTCCCCACAAATAGTTCCCAACAGCTCTTCCAAACCAGAACTGTTATGGGACCCCCATTTTTCAGTGCCCTTTAGGCAATGTAGAAGTTTTTTTGCACAGCCTTTCACAGTCAAGAATTTGGAGAGGTGCCTTGTGTAGAAGGCATTGCAAGGACATTAATGAGACCTTCATTCTGTATAAAGAAATAATTTGTATTATTTGAGGAAGATTTTCCTTAGTGTGACCTTCCATTGCTATACCAGAGTTGTTGCAGGCATGAAGGAGTGCTGGATAAGCCCTAGAAATGTTTTTCCAGCTGTTGACTTTGTGACCTTCTTTCATTTTATTTCCTGAGTATTCAAAGTCAACAATTTTTGTCATGTTTTCAGGGCACTTAAAGTGCTCCTCATTTTTGATATTTTGAAAGGCCGCAGTAGCAGCAGTTTGAGGTGATAGGTTCGTGCCATCTTTATGAGGAAGCAACTATCTCCTTGTGGTGCAGAGGACTTAGAAATCATACATGAAAATCACTGGTTTTAGAAAACTGGACCAAATAGTTAAAAAACTAGCAGTTGCAACTGTTGTTCCTTAGTTCCTTAGTTTTTATTTGTATTACATTTTGATAAAGAAAAGTCTGATAACTTACAAAAGGCAGGTCTAAGCTGCTCAGTTATGGTCCCAGTCAGCACTGTACAAAGATGGAACAGGCCTGCTTCCATGCAAGTACCTTCCTGAACTGGAAGAAGTGTATTCTACTTCGTGTGACCCTTGATGCATACCAACAACTTTTGCCTCCCAGGAGAATTATGTAGATGTCACATCTCAGTGGGTATATCTACATGTGCAATTAATTGCAGAAAATTCAGGCTCATTAAAGTGCTTCCCAGTACATGTCTACATGTGCACCCCAGTCAGGAGCAAACTGAGCCTGACAGGAGCAGTCCAGGCCAGGGCTGCTCCTGCCCTGCTCTGCCTCCCTACAGCATCCAAGGGGAGCTTTAAGCTCCCCTGGGTGCCAGTCCTGGGTTGGCAGGGGCCATGGGGGCTTCACCCTAGCTCCAGAGGGTGGGGAGGAGTTGTCCTGGTTCAGTGGGCAGGTCCATCCCTTCTGTGGGAGGATTGGGTTGGCCTCAAGCAGGGGAGTGTGGCTCCCTGCTGTCTAGGCTAACCAGGAGCAATTAGCTCCCAGTCAGTGTCTACATGTATGGTATGGCACATTAGTTAACACACAATTTTTCTAGTACCTGTATCTACAGGTGCTAGAAAGCAGTGCATTGGATGAATATACTGCACATTAATTGTTGTGCATGTTAAGACAGTGAAGTTTTACTGTGGATTAAAGTGTTTCTTGTATATGCACCCAGTATGGCATAGACATGCCCACAAAGAAAAGTCTTTTGACTCAATCATTGAAATTTATGGCAAAACTGTGGTTATCTTGTGCCCATGTGGAGTAAGTTGCAGACATTAGTGTTAACTTTTCAAAAGTGCTGGATGACTTTAGCTTTCATAGTGACTTAGGTTCCTGAGTGTTGTGTTATAGCATAATCTTGATCTATGCTATAACACAACTTAGGTTCCAGCAGCAAAAACTATGAGCCCATCCATACTTAGAGTCTTGCCAAGTCATAACCTTACTTGCCCAGTGGCAGAGCACCACCAGTTTCTCAATGGAAAGAAAGGGCTTCTCTGTCATGGGGTAGCCAGAAAAAAGCTTATGTTCATATCCCTGCCCCTTCTGCCAGCTGTCATGACTTCTTCAACAGCTATGCGTTCACAGGGTGCAGTTTGTTAAGAGCTGTGCAGAGCTTCCAGAAGCCATGAGAACAGTGTGCAAGGAAGGTGGCAGAAGTAGCCCAAGGGTAGGCAATACCTGAGTCATGTGAATGGAAGTTAGGCTTCTAAGTCATTTAGGCATCTGGGAAAATGTTACTCGACTCTGCTTCTCTCTGTATTCTTTATTGTTATTGTTGTTTAGATTTATATTCTGCCTTATCCCTAAAGGCTCAGAGTGGCTTTTTGGCTCTTTAGGCTTAGATCATACTTAATATACACATTTAATTTTAGCACTGAATAGTCTAATTGACTTTAGTAAAACTGACAGGACACAATTAAATATGTGTGCAAAGCTTTTTTGGGGAGAGGGATTAAAACTGAAATATCTTTGTATGTGTTTGTAAAGTATGAGCAGAACTGGGCCCCAATTCTGATTTGGGGTGTCTGCGAATATGCATAGTAGTCATCCTCCTAGGAAATGGCTGAGGAACATTGGGAGGGAAATGTATAGGTGATGCTTCCCTTTGCTGTTTATTTGGATGTTCCTGTTCAATAAGTTTACAGGAAAATAGATGAGAATCTAAGGTCAGATGCTCCACTAGTGTAAATTGCCACAACCCAGTTGCTTTTCAGTGGAGCAAACTGATTTAGAACAGCGGAAGATCAGGCCCATGCTGTTTTTAATTTACTGCATCTTCTTGTTTTTTAGCATTCCCGGCACAAAGGAGGGAAGCTAAAACCTACCTACGCAGTGAGCAAACCACGTCTGAAAACTTTTTTTGCAAAAAGTTGTTTATAAGCAGCTTGCCCCAGGTGGTGACAATAGAGGGGCAAAGGAGAATGACATCGATTGCATCCACTCTGCCAAACTTGTCTCACAGCATCACTTGCATGATCATCTTAGGCTCTTCCAGTCCAGGAGACAGACTTTCACAATCATTCCAGCACTAGGTCACTCTGCCTGCCAAATTGTCTGTCCTGTTGACAGCACTTAGACCGCTATTCCCCCTCCAGTCATCTCCCCTTCTGCAGCATGTTCATTTTATTTGGGATTTATTTCATTGCTAGAATGATATCCTTAGCCAGCACTGAAACAGCAGTAAGGATGATCCCTGTAATCAACACTTATTCAGTACACAAGTGTAAAAAAACCCACATTAAGGAGTTTAAGGCTTAAATGCCATTGTTTTGCATTCTGTAATATTTTAGACTGGCAGATTTCTGGGGAGAAGAAGAGCTTCTCCCCAGAAATACACTTCGTACAAATTTCACTTCACACTACGTTCATTTCCCCATAAGTTTTGGCTGCTGTATTATTGGCTTCACCAAGGTTTTAAGATCAAAAGTTTTTACAAAGCTTCAGCCTGGATTTAAAAATTGAAACTCAGCTGTTTATAAACAAAACCAAATATGCACTGATTGTGATGAAATAAGAACCAACCTAGAATTCCACTGGGCATTAGCATAACTTACATCCATTGCTCTTGATTGGAAACATTAAAATAAAGCCCCCCAAAACAAAGAAACACAAGGGTTTTGAATAGACCATGTTTTAAATACTACAGATGACAACTGCAATAACTCAAAAGTAAAATCAATTTATCATTAGCCATTAATTACCAAATAGCTCTATTTTTTCCTTATGCTTCATGTAGCTTAGACTTTTGCATATAATTAGAATGAAAAATGAAGGCAGAGTGGGTCTTGCATTTAAATGACTGTATTCTCCCCTTCAGAAAATGGTGGTATAAATGTAAAGAGAAGGGAAAGAAATTAGTAAGGTCACATCACCAACAACAAGAGGGAGCCTTAAAGAAAGCAAACATAAAAGTAAGCAAGAAAGAAACTTGCATTCTGCTTTAAAATGGGTGGCTAGATAGGTAGATATTAAAATTTCACAGGACAGATTTAAATTACAGGTTAATGCAGTGATGATCTTCCTTCTAAATTCTCTTTTTGCAAAATTACCAACACTATGTTTTCATTCACACCTAGAGCTCCTATACACGTGCAGGGAGCTGGCTCCAACATGCTGCAAATCCGGTGCGTCAGAGCAGACTTTGATTAATCAAGGATTATTTTGTTTATTTCAGAGCTTGATTAATCAAGTCTGACTTGATTAATCAAGTCTGCTGGAGCTCCGAATTAAACACACTCCAGCAGACTCTGGCATCATATGTATTAGCATCCCCATACTTTTTTGATGAGCTTTAGTTCAAAGTGCCCCACCACCTTTTTTCAGAATGGGGGATGCTGATACATGTGACACTTGGGCGCTTTTAATTAAAAGCGTTCGCTAATTAAAGTGTCCCCCTCCCCCTGTGCCTCTCAGAGCACATGTAAAAATGCCCCTAGTATAGCTATAAACTATATTATAATCACATTCATAAACTGTGCTAGCATCTGCCTTTGGGTTACTGTGTAGTAGAGTTTATAGTTGGTTATTTTAAAATATAATCCCTGACCACAATGGACAGGGAAAGCCTGTTTCAGTCTCTTGCAATAACCCTTTTGGAAAATAGTTATCATGTATGAAAAACTATTTTAAACAACTGTTTTTGAACATGCCTGTTGCTAGCATTGTTCAATCACTGGTATTGACAGGGCTTTCGGCTGCTTCTCACTGCAATTACAACTGAGTCAGAAGGCTCAGTTACAACCATGTTGAAGCCAGGTTCTGCAAACTGGTTATAATTGTAGTGTACACACAGCCTTAGTTACACTATGGGAGTTATTGGGTTACATGCCAGCCCTGAGCAGATATGCCACTTATTCTGATTCTTATAATAATTTGTATATGACTGAGTAGGCAACATCTGCACATAGGAAAAAGTATCAAATGAAATAGCATTATAGGAGGCAAATACTTTTTGAGACATCATTTATGCTTCGTCACAAATAGTCCAACTACCTCATTGTATTACACAAATTAACAACATAGCTAACATAAATCAACATAGGTCCTTGGACACTGAAAATTTACACAGGCGTAGAGTTTCCTGTCTGGTTCCTACTGAAGATGTCCACACTCACTCACACATATAGTGGGGAAACCTTGCACTGCCCCTGGAGAGGCTGCCAGTACATAGGAGAGCTGAAATTCCAGCACTTTTGGTATGTATATACATAGAACTCACTTTTCAGAATAAATGCATTCACTGAAAAAGAGTAAGACAGTTAAAACTAATAAAAATCCCAGATTTGTATTAACTCCCTGAATCTGTATGCCAGTATCTCTGGGTCAGCAATAATCATTTCTTCTTCCTCTCCTTTGCCTCACCCAGGCCAGCATTTCTGAGTGGAGCTTGGAGATGGCCATGATTCCTTCACATGCTCTATTTCTTACACAATATGTCTGGATGAAGCTATGCAAATAGCAGTTGACAAATATGAAAGTGCCCTAGCTCACACTGTTTAATATTCATTTTTCATCCGAGTCAGAAAATGTGAAAAGGGAATTCTACCTCCCTGGGATGATCTTAATGTCAAACAAATTGCTGCTTGTTTGTGTACCAATGGTTAAACGGCATCTTTCCAAGTCAGCTTGAAGCTTGCGGCTCTGATGGCGGAATCGTCCAGGGAGGGAATGGGAAGGTACAGAACAAAATGCAGAATTATTATTAAAAGAGGCCAGAAAAAGAGAAAAAGTGAGATGTGGTCTGTACAACCCAGAGGAAACAGCGTATGGGATACAGGTATTAGGGTCAAGTTTCTTTTCCAGTAAGCATTTAATTATTTATATAAATAAGAAAATGGGAAATTTGGGAGAGACTTACTCTAGAACATCCAGCAGTTAGGGCAATTGCAGAGGAAGCAGGAGACAAGAGTATAAATCCCCTCTGCCAAAAAAAAATGAAGCTCTTCTACCTCCTGGCTGAGTACTGTTACCACTGGGCTTTTGGCTATAACCCCTAGCCCATGGGCCTGAACCAGCAGTCAGGGCTCTCCAGGTTTGAAAATTTGGCGGTGGGGGAGTGGTGGCAGTGTTAATTGTTGCTTCCTAGCTGCCAAATTTCCAGGCCAGCGGGGAGCCCTGTGGCTTGGATAACATGGATAGATTAAGCGTACAGAGCCAATCCAGGTGGGCCAGGCCAGATGAGGACAGCTTGGGGTCTAATCAGGGCATGCAGGGCTGACTCGAAGTGGTACAGGCCTTATCTGGGTGGGGTCAGTGAGGACCCAATCCAAGAGCACAGGGCCCAATGGAGGTGTCCCGGGGCCCAATCCTGGTGCCTAGGGCTAGGCAGTAATGGTGCGGACCCTGATCAAAGTGTGCAGGGCCAGGTGCAGCCAGTAATGCCTGGATCTGAGAACTTAAAGCCAAGTAAGGGTGGCACAGGCCCAATCCAGGCATGCAAGGCTATGCAGATACAACACGGCTCTGACTGGTGTGTGGGAGCCAATGGATTGGCCCTGT
The DNA here is from genome assembly GCF_052110815.1 of Crocodylus siamensis. Lineage (NCBI taxonomy): Eukaryota > Metazoa > Chordata > Crocodylia > Crocodylidae > Crocodylus > Crocodylus siamensis. Next base: position 87,552,793 of record NC_143395.1, read on the forward strand.
GCCCCACTATGGGGCCAAAAGATTGAGCATTATTGGACTGTAACAGAGGATGCATTTCCAGAGAAATTTGGTCTCCATTGTTTTATGGTCTGATTCAGTAGGTGCTCTGAAAGGACTCTCAGGCTGCCCACCCACTTTAGTCCCCCAGGAAAGACTAGCGAAGGAATGGCTAGGTTGAAAACACTGCTGAGGCTTCATTGTGATTGAGTCAAGACTTCATCACTTTTGCATATGGCCACCAGCAGACATAGGTATCAAGGAGATAGGAAAAAGGCTTTAGGACTAGAAAGCACCAAAGTGATGTTTTTTAGCATCTTTTGGCACCTTAAATTTGGATGCCTTAAGTAGCAGATATATAGATTTAGTCTCCAGAAGTTGCTTCTGTTTTGGACTTTCCCTCCATGACAGACCTTAGGGAGAAATATAAGGGGGCCTTTATGCCAAAGATTTCTCTTTCCTCTCTGCCAAAACCAATTTTAGTCAGTAGATACCTCTATAAAAGCAGCGGTGTTTCCAATGATTCTGTTCTATCTGGGGGTTGGAGACCTCTTAGGTGCTGATTATGGAGAGCACCTCAGACACCCCTCACATACAAAATAGGACTTCCTCCCCACAAACATCCCACAGCTCACATTGTTTTCTTTTTTAACTGTGCATGGCAATTTCTTTGCAATTCCTTCACTATTTCTGAGTACACAGGTCTATTTTTTTGCCTATCAGAGGAGACCAGTTTGGGTTCCAAGATGGTCTACTGTGAAGGTATCATCCACAGCCTTCCAGGGCTTACACAGCCCTGAAGTCCACTGGTTGGGGCCTTTTGTGGTCTCTGGCACTCTCTGCCTAAATTCCATGGCAAGACTTCTCCATTTCTGTGGCTGGTTGAAAGTTGGTTCTGCAGTGGAGTGCATATTCTCTATGCACAGGAAAGTAAGGAGGATGATTGAACTATATGTAGCAGTATTAATCATGGCCCATTTGAATATTTTGTAGAAACCCCTGTACTTGTTCATTTCAAGCCATTTACTAATTTCTATGTTGTTGTAGTATTGGCCGGATTTAAAAAACTTGTTCCCCTGCTGAAAAATGTATGGCTGGTGTGTTAGACTCCATCTTGGCTGTAGGGAGGGAGAGAGAGAAAGAGAGTGCCCATGCATGTGTGTATATGCAGGGGTGGTGGCTTTATCTCCCTTTCTTCCAGCACCTGGAAGAGGGAGAGATTATCTCTGGCTTCTTTGGCACTGTCTAGGGGTATGTTCCAGGCAGCACTGACAGAGATTGAAAGGAAGGGTTTGGACCTTGATTGAGTTTAAGGAAAGACAACCATGGGTCAAAATGGGAGGGAATGGGACTGGGCCAGGTGGGATTTAGGAAGTCTGCAGGGTACATATATAAATTGGTGCAGCACTTGGCAGACTCAGTTTCCAGGATGATTACTGAGCTACTTAATGAGAAGGGACAAATTGGTGTGTCAAGGTCTGTTGCTCCTGCTTGAAACCCAGCTGCCTGGGAAGGTATTTCTTGTAGGTCAAAAGGCAAATTGACTTAGCTTAGAGCTTATTTAGAGAAAACATCTAGAACACCCTACTGGGGGTTGGTGGGGGCGAGGAGGAAGTAGTAGGGGGGCAAGTAGGGAGCACAACATGGAGTCAGGCTGGGATGAAACTAGCAAGCACAAGTGAGAAGTTCCATGTCTGGGTAGAGATGTGTGAGGCAGTCTGCCCAAAGCCTGTCCAGCAGGCAGTTCTGTGGCTTTGGACGTACAAAGCCTGTAGGTGAGAATTTCTGCTGAAGCAGGCTCTAAATATTTCTGTTAGTGATTGCTTAAATTGCAGTTCCTCTCTAGAGGATCTGACCATGGATAGTGGCTCATTGCGCTAGGCACTCTCTATACATGTAGAACATGAAGACAGTTCTTGCCCCAGGGGACTTACAATTGCTGAGTGAAATCCTCCCTTGAAATCCCTTGGGGGCGAGGAGGTTTCCATAGACTTCAGTGAAGCCAAAATTTTAGCTTAAGCCTGTGAAAAAAGAAAGGTACAAGAGAGAAATGAGTTCTCAGTAATTAGTAAATGTAAAGTTTGATGCATGATTTTTATTTTCCTTCAGTAGTTTGCAGCCACTTGCTCTAAGTATGTTGAGATAAGGGCCTGAATCTGAGGGTCTGATTCAGTCCTTATTTAGGCAAACTCCGACTGGAGTTAACACAAGGGAAGGGTTTTTTTTTAACTCAGTGTCTGCTTCTGGAGACGCAGAAAGGAAGATAATCTTTGCCCTACTGGCCCTTTTCTTTTCTCTACAAAGGGGAAGTTGTGGGTTCAAAAATTCTGGATAGGCTTGGAGATGCTTTTTATTGTGACTGTGTTGTCCGAGTATTGCTAATGCCTGATTTCTCTTAGGTTAATGCAAATTTCTCAGCAGGCAGAGATTTTAGCAAATGTGTTCCTTAATAAAATAGTGTCTGGTACTAGATTATTGCTCAGAGGTTACTGGTGGGCTACATTAATGGATGAACTTCACTCTGGCATCTGACACCTGATTAAAGTATTAATTATTCCAGGCTCAGAGCCATATGCATTTCCTTTTAAGCTTAGCAGAATGTGTACATTGTGCCTGTGTGGGTAACCTCATGGCAAACTTTGGATTCCACTTTGGATGTTTCTATCAAAATAAAGGCTCAACTGAATAGCTTTCTTTTTGTACTGGAGAAATACAAGATGGGAAGCGTTATAGGATCCCACAGTCTGGGCTTTTTTGGTGTTCCCATATCAAAAACGAGTAATATTTCTGCTGATGTAGTGTCTTCTCAGCGGTCTAGTGGTGTAGATTGCCACACATTTCACAGGAAAAAGGATGAATGATATCAAGCCATTGAGCTTATAAGTACTACGTTGGCAACCAGCCACTAAAATATAAATACATTAAATGTACTAAAGGAAATGTTCATTCTTTTGTTTAGAATTGGACATGCCCCAGTTAGGTAAATTCAATCTTCTTGAGGGTTGTTATGTTACAACTGAATGGGATATTGTATTTATCTCTCTTCTGATCTTTCTGTCATTCAGGTGTTAAGTTTTCACATTTGTGATATGAAATATTTCAGCTGGATCTAGGGATTGATACTGCAAGGTTCTTCAAAGGAAAATGAAGGCAGTTAGAGGGCACTCAGTGCCTTACTAAAGGAGGCTCTTCATTTCCCAAATTTTTATCACACATCCTTTGCTAAGCACAAATTTCTCTATCCCTTTTCATTTGAAATTTGCAGTCAGAAAATGCAACTAGAAAAGGCTGTTTTGTGTAGCTTGGAGTGGGGGCAGGGGAGAAGCCTGATGTATTACATGGATAAGCATCTCAGTATTTTCCTCTGAATTCCTTTTGTTAATTTTAGGTACTGATTTTTCTATCATGTAGAGGGCCAGGCAGCTCCTTAGAAAATATTCTCGTCTTGCTTCTGATGCTCTTGAGGTCTGTGGCAAAAATCCCATTGATTTCAGTGCAAGCAGAATGTGGACTAAGAGTCTGATCCAAAGCCTATTAACATAAGCAGGAGCCTTTTGCACTATTCTACAGACATTGGATCAGACCCTAAGAACTCGATCATGTAGCACTAACTCACATGAATAATCCTTCTGAATCTAAGAGGGATACTTCTGTGCATAAGCATTACAGAAGCAAATGCTGTCCATAACTATTACAGAACATTCTGCAGCAATTTAACTCCCCACCAGTAAAAAGAAAAGGTAACGCAGTAAAAAACAGCAGAAGAAAGAAATGGACAAAAAGATTTCCCACTGCTTGTTAAAAAAAACACTAAATCAATCAGCCAGCAAACCAGTCCTTCTCTCAAAACCTAACAACGTACAGCCTGTATCCAGAATGAAAGTCTTTTTTAAAAAAAAATTACATTTGTTGTATGTTTCACAGATAGGAAAATGTTATTTTATTGAACTGAATGATATATATGTTTCACCTATCACATCTTAAGTAATCAGCATAGGCTCTTAGAAGAAATCTGTAATTACTCTGAGCATGTCATTAGTTAGATGTAAAATGAATGATATTGCTCCATTTTATTACCTCTAGTGATATAGCCATTTGTATCATAAATTCATTGACCTCATCTTAAATGATCAATCCTGTAAGACAGACTTGATTCATTAATTCTTAAGTGACATTTTTTTCTCCTCCAGTAATTTTCCCCCTCATTTGAAAGACTGTTTTTCTACATTTTAATACAGTATGCAAACGTGCAATATTACCTGTAGATCTCTCTCTCTCTCTCTCTCTCTCTCTCTCACACACACACACACACACACACACACACACACACACACACACACTAACCAGTGGTCACTGACCTTGCCCTTCATACTTTAAGATATTGCATAAAATCAATGAGATTATTATTGGATATTTGATCCATCCAGGATAGTCACAGAAATAGAATTATTATATTTAACTTTGTGCCTTTAATTTAATTTATCTGGTGATAAAATATACTGAATGAATGGGCTTTGATCAAAAAAGGGAGTGAGGCAGGCAGGCTCAAGAATTTCTTGTGCCTCAATGAATTATTGAAAATATGAGAAATCAGAAGAGAATTTCAAAGTGGAATTTCTAAATATTTTACTGAGGAGAAAATATTTGTTTATCTGCTGATGACACAGGGTCCCACTTGAAATTTACAAGTGAACGGAGCAATAAAACACTGAAGTATTGCAGTGAATTCATGAACTGATAACCAATACAATTAAATGATTAGAAAAGAGGCTGGGAGTTTTTTAAATATATTTTTCTTTTAATCTGTTTAACTAAAGCAGTGGTACCCAACTAATCTGGTCCCACTGTACACTTTTCAGTGGGTGCTCCCCCACTTACTGAATTGTTGCATGCTAACTTTGAAGGGCTAGAAAGGATGATCTATGAAAAGTCCAGCCCTCAGCTCTCTTCTTGCAGCCATCCACCTGCTTCTGTTCTATTTGCTATGGGTAGAATCTTATTTTACTTTATACATCCAAATAGTTCCTTAAGCATTTATTTACCTTGTTACATAGCTGCCATTCTGGGCACCTACACACAGATTGTGATCCTATTGCATGTGCATTTTGGACATATATGCATTCATGTGGCTACTGAGCACATGCAGAAGGATCTGCTCTTGTTGGTAGGCTGCTCCATACCAGGAATGTAAATCCTCACGCTGCCTATACATAATTAGAACATGTCAGAGCAGACTCAAGTAACTGAGCCTACTCCGAATTTTAATTAGAATGATGCAGTGTTGCTGCAGCATCACATGTATTAATCCCCCATGCATTGTGAAATGACCGTGGGGTGCTTTAACTAAACCTCATTGAATGAGGTTTAGGTAAAGCATCCTGCGGCCATTTTTAAATGCACAGGGGTTTAATACACATGATGGTAAGTCGTTTTAATTAGAGCAGCTGCTTGGGGACTGCTCTAATTAAAATGCCCCGCCTCAAACACAAGCATAGGCAGCTGCAGATTCTAGGCTTCTTGCACCCAGAGGAGGTTTGAATCTGCACTTCTAACTTAGCACAGCAGTCTAACCACCTCTTCACAGGTGAGACATTAACCTGTCCCTTTCCCAGTCCTCCTCTTGAAGCTAAGCCACCACATCTGGTATTTAATATTGATTGGCTAAAATAGATGAAGAGCAGTGAGGAAGTTACTTCATTGGGATTAAGGGTGCAGGCTAGAACCCAGGGCTCCTTTCTTTCCAAATATTACTGAGCCGCACACTCCCTAGCTTGGTCTCTGCTTATCTCTTTCTCTGGCTGCTAGGCTATTACTTATGCTTCTACACTATAGATGGAACAGGGTCACAAACTGTGTGTAAATGCCAAAGTTGCCAGTTATGTGGCTGGGTAACTGCCATTTGGGTATGTAAAGTGGAATAGGATTCAGCCCTATGAGTTCCCATCCTATTACAGTTTTATAAAGGTTTTGGAGCCCCTTTGCAGCTCAAGGCTTTTATCTTGATGCTCCTGTAATGAGTTTACCAGCCTACTTTCCTGCATTTCTAGGCAGTTTAATTTTTATTTGTCAGCTTCAAACAGAGTGTGCCATTTCTAACGTGCAATGAAATGTTTCCCATTGTCTGGCTCAATGCAATAGATATAAAAATGTACTAGTGCAGGATGCATAGGCTCTCTAGCTGGTGTGAATCAATGCAGTGGTTTACATTTTACATCTGTTTACACCAGTTAACAATCTGCCCCATAAATTTCCACACTTCAGGGGTTGACTTGGTTGGTTTTCATTTTCAAAGAATCATTTAGTTTGAGATTTTTAAAAGCCTCCCAGACAGGATGTAAAGTTCATGAATGAATTAAAAATGGGATACATGTGGGTGAATATAACGGGGGAAAGAGAGAGACGGATAATCCAAAGGTGAACAGGGAGCAATAACCCTGGGATTGCATTGGTTAAAGAAACAGTGTAACAATGATAAAAGTATATATCTTTACGTTATATAAATGAAAACTCTAAAATGTCACCACTGTTTGTATTAAAGGAAAACTGAGAGTTAAATGAGATGAGTAATCAAATGCCCGACATATGTTGTTTTGAATTGTTTATATGGCCAATAGTTATTAAAACTAATTATCCTTTTAATGCTATCATTTCACAATTACATTCTTTGTCTTTTTTTTCTAAAAAAGGCATAGCCATCTCACGTCAAGATAATATGGGGCTGCTTGGAAAAGTAGGAGCACATATAATATAAAGCTAAATTCTGACATGGTCCTAGGCTCAACATACTGATTATAGAAAGCACTAAAAATCTCTGTCAACAGAATATTTTGAGAACTAACATAAATGACAAAAATGGGGTTTTTTGTGTGTGTGTGTAAAATTCTGTCAAAAAAGTAAGGCACTGAAAAATCTGACATCTGTTTATCTGTTTATAGCTATGGCAAGATTACTCATATTAATTCTTGTTTAAAATGCCATATGAAGGAAAGGCATTTGTGCAAACAAGAGTCATATTTGAATTGTAGATCATGTCTTCACCATCTGTGAGAGCTGTTGGTGTTGCAAAATTAATGTGTTAATGAAATCACAATAATTTCTCTGAAGTAATGGATTATAAAGCCTAGAATGACTATTTTTTGAACTTTGGTGTCTAGTGGTTTACAACTGGGAAAACCTTTCACAGCTTAATTAGTTCTGCAGCCTTATTTTAAAAAAAAATTGGCTATGCCTTCACCACACCAATTGTAACAAAAAAAGGGCAAAATAAAATTTAAAAAAGGATCTGTAATACTAACTTTTTGCTGTAGTATCTGAAAAGTTGCTAAATAAGACATTGCCTGCCAAGAAGTTTTACACAAAGTGACTAGTGAACGAGAGTGGGCAAACAGCTCAGAAAATAATTCCAGCTTGTCGAAACATCACAAATTGGGTATATCTGAACCTCACACAGATTTCATGACTATTTCCAAATTTCTACTTGGAACACAGAGCAAATGATGAATGGTGCTTTGGCTTTTTGATACCATTTAAAACACTGCACCCTTTCCAACTTATTATCTAACACAGTTAATAATGTTACAGTGTGCTGTAATTTAGCACAGACAGCTTGCATTCATTTCCATGGAATTTTCTGAGGTCCTTTTCTCACTGTTTCTTGATCCGGTTTATTATGTATCATCATGTCAAAGAAAATATTAGGGGGGCGTGTGTACTTCAGTATCTACGGTGTAGGCACATATTAGACAAACACAAAGGTATTTTACATACTCACATACATGCACACTTTCTCTCCTCAGGGACAGATCCTGAGCTGGTATGAGTTGTCATATTAGAGATATCTAAGAAGTCAACAGAGCTCTGACAGTTGAGGATCTGCCTTTCAGTATGAATATATGTGATATTTGACATATTGTGTAAGATAGAATGTGTGGGCCAGAAAAGCTTGTGAGATTCCACTCATTTATATTTTAGTGTCCAAAAGGCATAACTTTTGCAAAATGCTGCTAATTTTTTTTCCCTATGAGAAAAATAATTCAGATATTTAGAAAGCACTGAAAAATGACTTTTAGAATTACGTGATTAAGAGGAGATCACTTTTTCTCACCTGTTTTGATTTTGTTACTGTGTTGTAGGTATGTGACTGGTGTAAGCACATAAGACACACAAAAGAGTATCTGGATTTTGGGGACGGGGAACGAAGGCTTCAGTTCTGCAGTGCAAAATGTCTCAATCAGTACAAAATGGACATTTTCTACAAAGAGACACAGGCCAATCTTCCAGCTGGACTGTGCAGCACATTACATCCTCCAGTCGAAAATAAAGCAGAAGGCACTGGGGTGCAGCTGCTGACTCCAGATTCTTGGAATATACCGCTAGCAGATGCTCGGAGAAAGGCCCCATCCCCAGTGTCTGCAGCTGGCCAAATTCAAGGTCCTGGACCATCAGCGTCTACCACTGCCTCTCCGTCTGACACTGCCAACTGCTCTGTCACTAAAATCCCCACGCCAGTTCCTAAATCTATTTCCATCAATGAGAATCCAAATATTCCACCCGTTTCTGTTCAGCCACCTGCTAGCATTGTGCCTCCAATTGGTGTCCCACCTCGAAGTCCTCCCATGGTGATGACAAACCGCGGGCCAGTTCCTCTGCCCATATTCATGGAACAGCAAATTATGCAGCAAATCCGTCCACCATTTATTCGAGGGCCGCCTCATCATGCTTCAAATCCTAATAGCCCCTTGTCCAATCCAATGATTCCTGGAATTGGTCCGCCACCAGGTGGTCCCAGAAATATGGGTCCCACCTCTAGCCCCATGCACAGGCCAATGCTATCTCCTCATATTCATCCCCCAACAACACCTACCATTCCTGGAAATCCTCCAGGCTTACTACCCCCTCCCCCGCCAGGGGCTCCGTTGCCTAGTCTTCCCTTTCCCCCTGTCAGCATGATGCCAAATGGTCCTATGCCTTTGCCACAGATGATGAACTTCGGGTTGCCATCCCTTGCCCCTCTAGTGCCGCCCCCAACCCTGCTAGTGCCATATCCTGTCATTGTTCCGCTACCTGTACCCATCCCTATTCCCATTCCCATCCCTCACATCAATGATTCCAAGCCCCCCAATGGCTTCTCCAGCAATGGTGAAAACTTCATTCCAAGTACCTCCAGCGATACGCCTGGAGCAAAGCCATCAAATAACTCTACGTCCCCTCGAGATTCAAAGCAAGGGCCCTCTAAATCCTCTGACTCATCACCAAGCTGCTCAGGCCAGTCCTTAAATCAAGCTCAACTGCTCCAGGAGCATAATAAAAATGAAGTTGTTGATTTGACTATCAGAGCTAGTAGTCCAGTGAACAGTAAATTTAGTTTTTCCAGTGTGCTACAGGGTCCACAGGATGGTGTGATAGACCTAACTGTGGGCCACAGGTCTAGGCTACACAATGTTATTCACAGGGCTTTACATGCTCAAGTTAAAGTTGAACGTGAACCTAACAGTGTTGTAAATTTGGCTTTTGCTAACTCAGATAAAAGGAACTGCAGTGACTGCAGGGACAATTGCAGCCCAGTTGAAACAAAAACATTGCCATGCAGTGACCCAGCTCACTGTGGCCCTGTCTCACTGGCCTCCAGCACTTCAGGACTAGAAACCAGTGGCGCAGCTTGCAATGTCATTGTGAATGGCACGAAGAGCACAGAGGGTTCTAAGAACTCAGAACAGTCTCAAGAGCAGAAAAAGCCTCCACCGCCAGAGGAGTCAGCTGTAAGTGAGTTGGAATCTGTTAAAGAGAACAACTGTGCATCCAATTGCCACCTAGAGGGAGAGGCTGGCAAGAAGATTGGGGAAGAGCCTCTCCCTGGGGGAGACAAGCAAGACCCAAACCTTAACAACCCTGCAGATGAGGACCATGCCTATGCTTTGCGGATGTTACCCAAGACAGGTTGCGTGATCCAGCCTGTGCCAAAACCAGCAGAAAAGACTGCGATAGCACCATGTATAATCTCAACGCCAATACTCAGCACAGGGCCAGAGGATCTGGAGCCACCATTGAAAAGGAGGTGTCTCCGAATTCGAAATCAGAATAAGTAAAGGTTTGTGTAAACAGTGCTGCCTTCTGTGTGACTAGAATGAATATTAATATTTTGAGTTATGAGTCAAACTCATGTGGATGTGGCCTTTGTAAACAAAGATACAGATTCTGATTTTTTAAGGAAAAAAAATATTGTTATTTATGTTTTTAATGCTGTCTTTGTCTTGAATCACCTCTGTGTCGGTCAATTTGTCACCCATCAGCAGCTTCGTTAACATTTTGTTTACAGAACATTTCGTTATGGTGCTGGCTGTGATGTTGTGTGTTGTGCATGTCAAACTAGTGGATAAGTTCTAGGTCTGGGCAGTCAACTCACTTATAAAAATGATCCTGCCTGAGTACCAGGAGTTCATGACCTCATGACCATCCAAATTAATTACCATAATTCCCTCTCAGGAGTGTTTAGAGTAGGGCAACCCTGCTACTTGATGCTAGCTCAAGGCATGGTTGTTCACTGATTTGGTCTGCTGCAATCATACTACTCTGACCCTGAACTCAGAGCAACATACTTACCTTAAGCAGGCGGTGCTGCATATAAGAGGAGCTTGGGCTTTGTGCAAGACTTCTTTCTTGAGCTTTGTTCCATTTTGTCCTGAAATATCAGCTGTGATTAGAGATTTTACCATCTTATTTTAGGTTAATAGGGTTGTATCAAGGTGGACTTTATATTGTGGAACCCGACTCCCTTACCTCAGGTACCTGCCTCAGTCCATCTTTCTCACTTTGAGAAATCACTTTATAATTTCCGCCCCCAAAATGTGTGTGTGTGTATGTATGTGTGCGTGTGCATGCATGTAAACACACATGTATAGACGTGCATATTCATGTGCGTGTGCACACACACATACAATGTAATGATTCTTGGTGTGGGCCTCTGAGTACTATAGCAATGCAAATACCAAGTAGTTATACCACCAGCTGGGTTTGGTCTGGTAACAATGCTCCAGAGGCATAAAAGCCCCATTGAAGTCCCCCAGCAAAATAGTGTTATAATAAAACTGTTTATTTAATATATGTCTATTCTTGCTTCACCCTGTGAGCAAGAAACAAATGTAATTGCATTTCCTTAGATTCATGAGCTTGGAGAGCTTCTGTAAGAAAAAGGGAGAGGGGTGGGTGTTACAAGAATCTGTTCAGAAATCAAATACTGATGATTTGCCGGATGTGGCTTGGTGACATGCCAAATTTTATTACAATCCGTTGAGTATTCCAGAACCTCCAGTAAATCATATTCTGTGTTGTCCCTTGTAATGCCACAGTCACTCTCAGACGTTCAATACAAATGTTACCTTTAACAACTCAACACCTACCAGCAGTAGATACCACATATCTGATATCTGAGATACTGCTATTTTCCCCAGTATTAAAAACAGGAGATCACTGCACAATCTTAGATCCTGCAGTGTGGCACATATAGATTTTTAAACAGTTTTCCTGTTATTGCTGCAATACCAGGTTTATCATCCCCATTAACCATGCACACTATTTATTTACTTACTTGAATGTCTATTCTTATATAATGAAATAGAGACCCTGTTCTTTGCTCCAGGCACACACTGACACATTTAAAAGATTTAGTATGAAAACAAAGCACAGCTGTATCTTTCTTGCACTAATAATTAACATGTATAATAACTCAGCAGCCCAAAATATCATTGAAGTCATTAGGCCAGATTTTATTCCAGCTATTAGACACCTAAGTGGATACCTACATGGGATACTATTCCACCTGGCTTAGGTCCTTGAAAGACTGTTGATGCAAGAAGTGGGTGGGTCTTTTTCCTCTCCATTGCTTTTTTGTGACTTAGTTTTAAGGCTTAAGTGATGGTGTATTACACAAGTAGATTCCTTAGTGGTTTTTCAGGGACTCGAACAAAGTGGAACAAGTCTACTTACATGCCTAATAGGTGGACAAGAATGTGGCCCAAAAGAATCTTCCAGTGGATCACAATTAGGCCCTCGTAGCATATCTATCACACCATCTTGCCTCAAGAGTTTTGCTGCCAGCATGACTGCACCATGTTCAGAGCTTGAAAGGTTGTTCAACCTAAACTTCACATACATACCTATGCCTTCCAAGCGGTGGTGCTTTGATCTGTAGGAAATGCACTATTTGACTGTATTCCTATTTTTTAATATCAGAGCCATCCATAATAGCTGTTGCATGAATTCCATTTATTTCTTCCCCGCTGTCCATGCCTTGTTTGTAACTAATGTCAAAGTGCTTTAACATCTATAAGCTGACAACTCATTCTTCTTATTCAGCCTTCCTCTTACTGGGCATTTCCTTTCTTGTGTTGTGCAATTGCTTTCTGATGTCTGGATCCCTAGGGGGAGTTCAGCACTTCTGAGAATGGAACACTCTAAGGTCACAGAGAAACTCTATTTTCATTCATGATTATTTTCCTCATTGATTCTATTCTAAAAATGTAACTGTGCAAATGATATGCCCCACTGAAGCTGGAGAAACCAGGCTCAGCCAAACTGCATCCTAAAAAGAAAAACTTCTGCCTCTCCCTACCAATTCCCTAGACCAGTGGTCTCCAAACTTTTTTGATTGCGCACCCCTATCAGTAAAAAATTTTTGAGCACCCCCCCCCAATATATGTATATTTATATAAATATAAATAGAAGTTCTAATATTTTCTTCCCGCACCCCAGTGGATTGTCTTGCGCACCCCCTGGGGTGCATGCACCCCACTTTGGAGACCACTGCTCTAGACATCCACAAGTTTAGTACTGAAAACAACCAGTTTAACTATCTGGCTGAATGATCATTTTCCTATTTACAGAGGTGTGTGTTTACATTTAGTATTTGTTTGTCTCCATTTAAAGGTTGTATTTATAACTTACGTTACTTGTAGGTTTTTAGTTTGCAGTATCTATAGGGTCTGTGCAATAGCACAGAAATGGTTACCCCTGACTTCCTCAAAAAAAGATATGCAAGGCCAGAATCTGTATGTATTCTGAGGGAAATCTTCACTCCAAAATACCCTACAGAAGAAAATGGTGTGAATAACACCATTGCTCCATATTATACCACAGTGAAATGCTGAGAGGGAGGGGGTCAATATTTCTCTAAGGCATATGCAGCTAACTCACACAATACCAGTGTCTATTTCAGATGAGGGTTTTTTGACCTCATGTCAAATCACCCTTTGTTAATTAGTGAAAAGGTACCAGCCAATCCCAGCTGGAGTGATGTCAGTTCTGTGGCACCTTCCCATTGACCCAACTTTCAAGAACCCCCTTCCTATGAATATTTCAGGGAGGTGATATTCCATGTGTACCATGAGGATGGGCATGGAGACATCTCAGCATTGTTATGCACCGTCAAAACTTTCCCTTCCATTTTATGTATGGTAACTGAGTTTGTTAATGTAGATGTAATCACCTTGAGCTCAGATCTTCTGTCCCACACTGTAAATCCCTTGCTTTTGAAAGTATGGCAGTGGAGATTGGGAGAAAGAGTGGAAGGGAGTAATCATGGTAGCCCAGCTCCCACAGAAGACATACTGCCAAAGGCCCTGAGACAGCCGCCTTCATGACTGCAAGTGGACATTAACTAGCACTACTGGATTTAAAAGGGCACATCTTGAGCTTTGTTCTGATTGCTCTCTGTGACTGTGAACAAAAGGGCATTTTGAGCCACACAGAGTTTCTTTGATGGTCTCCATAAAGTCTTTGGCTTAGCATCCCTGTCCCTGGGTCTGATAAAGGTGGAGATAAAGCCCTGCTCCCTTGTAATGTGGTAATAAAGAAATTAAGTGTATATAGAATCATAAATTGATGGATCTTTCAGCTCCCTGAGCAGGAATAAGCTACATAGGCAGTATTTGGCCCATCACTTTTCTTGATTGGGTCCTTGGAGCTGAATTATTACACTAGTCTCACAATCGCATTATCTTGTTAGAATAAACAACCCTGGTTCCCTTAATTGGGAAATGTGAACATACATGACATAACATGTAACTTTTCCTGAATTTAGTTTCCTATCAAATTGCATTAATTGAAGGAAATGAGCCAGATACGTCCATGCTAGAGTTCTGGACAAGCAGATAGCATCCTAGGACTAGTAACATAGATGCCTTTAAAAAGAAATCAATGCAAGAGTGACCTTTTTGGGCAAGTGGCCAGCCTCTGGATTATTTAATGTACCAATTAGTTGATTATTGGAAATGCTAATCAGCAACATAATCCTTGATGTTAAAGTTTAGCCTCTCCATCAGGATGTAAACTGTCAAGTTGGTCTAGCTTGATGCTATTCAAACAAACAGTGAAAAAGTTTCAGTGCCAGCTCCATAGTGTGATAAAGACATGACGCTAGTAAGAAGAATATTTTGTTGGGTGTAATTGTTTCAAGTTTGAACAGAATGAACTTTCTAAAATTAGCAATGTTAGTGTTGGCTGCATGTTCATAGTACATCCAGGCAGAATCATTTTTAACCCTACAGTTTCAGTATAAATGTTTTTAAGGTGAATATGTTAGAATGCTTCATTTGCTTTTCATTTACTATTTTCAGTAAGCTGAACTGGAAAATTAAATAGCACATATGACTAACCCATGACTAACTTCTACGTGTGTGTGTGTGCATGCACATGCATCTTTGTAGCTATGCATACATTTGCAGGAGGTGAGGAAGGAGCTTCTTACCCCATACACACAGAATATCTCCCTAGTCATACTGGAAGTGCTAAGAGTAGGCCAACTCCCATACCATGTCCCTGTGGGGTCAGGATCTGCAGAGGAAATAGTATATTTGATCTGGCAGTTGGCTAAAGGATATAGTGTTGCCATAATAACATGAGGTGCAGAATGCTCCATTTCAGAGCAGAAGCAATATCCATCCCACTCTGAATCCTTTCACCTCCCTTGGGCCAGCATAAGGAAGTCTGCTCTGATTGGGAGGCTTGAGACAAGGGGCACAGTCATTAGTGTTCCTTCTTTAGCCCTCCTCACTGTAGCACTTAAGTATATCTACCTATATCCCCATTGCATTGGCCAGGGACGATTCGGCCCTAAGTGTATAAATGACAAAATTAAGTATTTATATATTTATGCAGTTATTTTATGCTAATTTCTTTTGTCTGACCCAGCACTACAGTGATTCTCAGCTAATTTAAGTAGGTATAACTACACTGGAGTAATGCTAATTTACATTGGTTGAGAGGATGGCCATATATACTTAACACCAGCTCTCAGAATTCCAGAAGTGACTTCCTTACCTGATGTCCTAGGAGCCTGCATCTTTCCTGCTATTCTGGCAGAGAGTGCTAACACCACAAACAGTGATGCTCATTTGCTTGGAATTGCAGTTTGGTCCTTGAGGACTGCCTGACATTAATAGTGATCTTACATTTCAGAATCACCATGGTAGCTACTCAGATATTGAATTAAAAAGGGTTTCCCAGAAAAGCTATTCTTTAAGTGCCAGAGTGTAAGATGACATGTTTTGTACTCAATTTCAGTTCCCATATCTAAGACCGTCAGGATGTGGGTGCTCTAAATTCAGTCTGCATAGTAGGAAAGTATCAGACTATGGTCTAGATCCTCAGCTGTTGTAAATCTGTATAGATCCCTTGAAGTCTAAGGAACTATGATGATTTACCTCAAATGAGAATAGGGTCCTTTTTCTTTTCTACAGAATGGCTTGCCACAGGCCACACTTTTCAGATGCAAAAGTCAGGTTCTTGACTAAGCTACAATGGGACAGTATTCAGCCCATCACTTTTCAAGCGAAAAATAAACAGATTTTCGGAAACACCCAGCACCTGTAGTTCCTTTCAAGCCAGATAAGAAGCTGGTTCCTCAGGTACTTAAACTGCTACATCAATTTACAGAGGATCTGATTTATAGAGATTTAAGGACTGCTTGTGACCTCCACATATTTCATGTCTGGGACCACTGATTTGGGTGGAGTTGCACCAAAGATTACTTTGGCCCTTATGGATTTAATTGGTATCTGTGATCTTTGTGTGAGAAGGAAGTGATTTGAAATAATACTGGAAAAAACGCTTCATATGTGGCCTGCCCAGATTTTGTCTGGTCCGTATAGGTACTGCATGATAAATGTGTGCGTCAAATTAAAAGAAAATGAAAGAAAATCCTTGTATGTTTTAGGAAATAGAAAACCAAATGTTTGCTCATGTGTGTGGCTCTTAGTCTCATTGAAAACAATGGGGTTTCTCACACCAGTGTTTATAAAAATGGGTTCCAGAGGTAGAACAAGGAACTTCAGGTATTTAGGACTCAATTCCTTTCCCATCTGCATCAGTGTAAAGCAGGTGCAACTCCAAAAGGAGAAGAGAAGCAACCCCTTCTTTTTGTCAGTACACTCTTGTGCTACAAAAGTTTGTATTTATAGGGAATATGGGGTTTTTTTTACGGGGATGGCGGAGGGTTCTCATGGTTACGTACAGAAAGCAGAAGAGGTACTTGTTTGGCAGTACATTTGTGGAACCTTACTACAGCAGCCAAAGGTTCTTACAGAAATGTCATCACTCAGAAATGATGAAATGATGATGGCCTTTACCATCAGAGGGAGAAACTACAGCTTAGAGCCTTAAAGAGAGTTGGGGCCTGCCTCCCATTGAAATCAGAAGGTGAGAGTTAGGTGCCTAAATGCTTCAGGGGATATGGGCCTAAAATAAATAGTCCAAAAACCTTAACATTATGGTGACAGCTGCTCCTAAGTGCAGCCAGTTCTAATGGCATCTCAGTATAATAAGCCTCACCCCCAAAATTATGTTTGTGTTGAAAACCAGTGAAATGTTTCAAGTGTGTTTTCAAAGGATGTCAGTCACAGAAGAGATAGACATCATTAGACAATGAGCTGTAGGATTTAGAGAACTACATTTTAAAACACAAATTCTTAGAAAAATAGAGAAGTCCAGTGCAATAGAAAGCATACCCTGCAGGCCAGGAATTGGGGATCAGATTGAATAGTCTGTGACAAACAAGGCTTTCAGAATTGCCTTAAGATCCTTTTACATCCAAACTGTTGGCTGAGTCTCTCCCTGTCTATTTTAGAACCTCATCCAGCAAAGAATTAAAGCTACACACATGTTTAAGGGGCTGGGTTGTGGCATTACTGTTGGGGCATGTGTCATTTGTGGAGGGGTTTCTGATGGTGCGCTATGTTATACTTACATAAAAAGGGTTTGTGCTTGGTAAGAAATCTGTTGGTACAATAAAAGGAGTAGATCAGGTAAAAACAAACATTTTACAGAGGCTCCAAAAATGTAAAATTTGCTTCCAAAAATAAAAAGATTATTAAATTACTGGGCTTGATCCTGTAAAGGGCTATGCACCCTTATCTCCCACTGTCTCCAATGAGAACTAAAAGTGCTCAGAATACTACAGTATTAGTTCTTCCCCACATCACAGAATTAGGCCCTGTCTCTGACTCATTTGCATGGATTTACTTCTCCAGACATGTTTTTGGTATTTGAAAAGAATGGTATTCCTGTACAACATGTGTCTCAATTTGTAACGATATCCTCCTTGCAGCTGGCTTAGTTTTCCAAGTGTTTCTAAAATGTTACTGTCTTAAATTTGAGCCAACCTACAATAACAAATTATCTAGATGCAAAGAGGCTGAACTGCATTTGTTAAAAGAACACCCCAGCCCCTGCTACATTTCATCTTCCAATCCCTGTTTTGGAAATGCAGACCATGTAATATAATCAGCCTCTATGGAAGCACACTTTTTTCAAAGTTGTGGAGATTGGGTGGTATAGAATGAAACAACTATCTAGTTCTGATTTCTCTGAAAAGTTCTGCATCCCATCAACGACTTACTGATATTTTAAACCTATATTTAGAGCAATTTTCAGCTATTTATTTGGAGTCCATGTGGTTAAATATAAAACTTTATAGCAATATGATTTGTTGAATGCTTATGCTTCAAATATTTATAAGAGTTTATGCACCAATTGTGCTGCCATTTTAAGCACTTTATCCAAAAAATGCTTCCCACAGGAATTCTATAATCCAGTGATGTCTGAATGCTAGTTCAGAGGAAAAGGATATATAATGAGGTCAGTGCAGACTTGAATTCTGTACCCAGCTCTCTGAGTTTAGTTCAAATGCAGATTTGGTACTATACCATAACAGTTTACCTTTACTGAGGTACCAGTTATTTGAGGGGTAAAGATGTCAGTTCTGTTTTTTTGCAGAAATATTTTCCTGCATGGGAAAACATGGCAGCATTCACTGGATCCACAGTAGTATAAACAATTACCAATAGGCATGTGAATAAATGAGGGACACTGTAAGATATCTGGCATTGCACCTATGAAATGTTTAGCTACAAGTTACTAACTCCATATTTTAGACTTTTTTTCTCCTTTCCTGGCCCCCCACTGAATCTGCTTGATGTTGCAGCCAGCAAATGAAAAGTAACACATGATAGCATATCACTGTTTCATTGGGGGTAAGCTCCCATGGGATAAGAGCATGTAGACAGGCAGTTACCTTAGAGCAACTTTCTGGCTATAAATCTCTAGCTTCAGATTCCCTGTAGTTGTTTTGTTTCCCCAAGATCAAAATCATGCCTAGGACATGTGGCCTGAAGTTCCTGACCACCTGGAAATCTTGGTCTCTGCGAGTAGACTGGGATATAGAAAAACCCCACTGGCTTCAGTGCTGCTGGTTGTATGAATAAGAGTTAAATTAGTAGAGACTAGCAGTCTATGTTGTGGCTGCTCTGTTTGGATTTTTGTATTTAATATTTTGAGATCCAAAGCATGAGTTTCATAAAAGTCTGTTTTTATGTAGTCTGAGGCTGTATAATTGTGTAACCAGAGTGCAGACAGCTAATATCTGTACAGAGGCAGCAAAAAAGAAATAAATCAGCTAACTCCTAGCAGTTACCTGGGGCTTTTCACGCATTAGTTAACAATAATTCACTATATGCTATGCAGGGCAGTTCAGCATTAATCTTCCCATTTTACAGATGGGGAGATGGAAGTAGAGGAGCAGACTGATCTCACTGTGGCTACTGTGAATATATTGGTTCACCTACAGCTGCCAGATGTTGTGTCACTCTATATATAACACATTATGTAAATAAGAATGAGCTAACTACAAAGAACCCCAAACTGCAGTGGGGTCAACACTCAAAACAGACAAGTGTTAGGCATACGGCTTGGTAGGTGGAGATATGTCTGATGGAAAGGTGGTGGGGCAGGAGCTCAGTGGGGATGATCTTCCCAAAGACCAAGGTTAAGCCTCTACTTCCCTGTGGCTGCCCGCTGTGGCTGCCAACACCTCTGTGTCCTCTCTCTGTTACTGGCTTCTGTGCTGCACCTATCTTCTACCTCTTTCTTCCTTCTTGGACCCAGCTGGGGAAGTAGTGAGAAGGAAAACAGAAAATCAAATGGTGCAGCCCCCAATGCCACAGCAGCCTCTTGTGTCCGGCACCCGTCATAACAAGCCCATCCTGCAACTCATTCAAAAGAAGGAGCAAACCAGTCAAAAACTTGGGGAAGGGTTTGGGTTTTTTTGGTCAGTAAATATTGATTCATTGAACCTGAACTTTTTGAGGGGAACACAGCAGTTTTAGTGAAGTGCTTTAAAGGAAGGTTGTATAGATCCTGAGCATAATTTCTGGTTAAAATGAAACCTTGGAATAGCCAGCTGGATAAGGCAGTCACCCAAGGTGCCTGTGTTCAAGTCCATACTTTTCAAAATCCACTATTCTCTATTTATCAGAGTACAAGCTTGAATCTGGATCTCTCACACCCTAGCTGATGGTTATGGCTATAGCTTAAGTTATGGCTATAGTGGTTATGGCTATGGCTAACTGATGGCTATGGCTTCCTTTGATTGGCCTCATGAATGTGTACTTACTTATATAACAGGATAAATTAAGAAATGTCCATCCCAGAAAAATCCAGTGTGAGGGCTTTCATGTGTGAAATCAGTGTTCAAGTCTCTATTCTGCATCAGGAAGAGCAAGGATTTACATCTCCAGATCATAGCTGTCAGGCTATTGGCTCTTTTGGGGTGGGTCTCTATGCTTTTGCAAAACACAAACAAAAAATCCAATGTAAAACACACGCATGCGCACACCTCTTTGAAAACTCTCAGGGTCATGCCAATGCAGAATGTTAAAATATTTGTTGCAGTAGATGCCTGAAAATTTGGCAGACTTGCTTTAGTGGGGATGCATCACATTAGCTCAGCATAAAGGAGACCAGAATCTGATCTAGGCAGATTTGTTCTAGGTCACAAAAGAAATCGGTGTTAGAGCTGAGTTTAGGAGGCAAGAGTGCCTTAATTCCCACTTTGGTGTCATCTCTTTTGTCTGTTCTGGCTAGTGTGTCTATACATGTCCCTGGGATATAAAACAATGTCCCTTTTCAGTGGTATCCTTGGAAGATATGGTGCCATTTGGGGGAGATGAGGACAAATGCTGATTTCTCTAAGATAAAATTGAAGTTTGCAGAATTTCATGAAATCTTTGATCATCACTCTGAGACAGCTCCAATCTGAAAGGTGGTTTTAGAAGTGTAAAATTACAAAGTATATTAAACACTTTTTTAAATTGGAAGAGATAGGGCTGTTTACAGGAAAGGGTGGTAGCAGCAAATGAAGAATGAGGGCAATAACTTCAGCCATCAACGATGTCATTGGTCTCCTTTTATGCTTAAAGGCTTCCCAGCTCATGATATGGTGATTTTTTTTCTGATTCATGGAGAAGAAAATTAAATTATTAACGGTTCAAAGGGGAAGGTTTTAAGGGTAAAGCTTGAACTACTTCAAGAATTGCTGAAAAGTACAGAACTATTACATACAGCAGATGACTTCAGAGTGTCTATAGGTCTAAGCTGCACTCTTGTGGTGTATGTCTTCAGGACTTCCCTGAGAAAATTATTGGGTTGACTTTGCTCTGGAGCCATTTATGTCCCAAAAGAACCAGGAATCTTCTGGCATATCAACAATTTTAATGTTCATTGCCTGGTTGAATTAACTATTACCTCAAAAGATAGACCACTCTGCCAATCCACATCAGTGACTGCCTGACACTAAAATCCCCACACTTGGTCACCATATTTTTTTGAACAGTAAGATACTGCTTCTGTGACAGAATTGTGCATTAGAGTGGAGAACGAGAGAAGCCAAAGGAAAAAAATAGTTTCTAGTGTTGTGCTTTGTGTTGTGTGTGTGTGTGTGTGTGCATGTGGCATTTTAGGTAATACAAAACAAGCAAGAATTTAGGGAAGAGTCTAAACACATACTTACAAGCATTAACCAACTCTAACTAAGGAAGGTCCAGAAGAAACTGGAAGAAACTTTGAACAACTGGTTCTGTAACTTCTTGCTGAAGGGTCTGTGAAGCATGTTTGTAGACCTGTTTGCTATTTGTGCTTGATCCATCATCAGATGCTCCCCACCAAACACTCAAAGAGCTGGAAGTCTGTAACGTGGTATGTACAGGGGCATGTAAACTTGAAGGCTTGCTGTGAAAGCAGAAGGAAGAATTCAATGAGTTCTTTTCCTCCATGCTACCTAGAGAGCATCTGTGTGAGACAGGCTGGAATTCAGCTCAATACTAAGTCTGCTTGTATTCATGAAAATTATTTTTTCCTTGTGGGTTACACATGATGCATCCTTCATTTCTCATCAGGAATATTAGTTCTTTGTTGGGTTGTGGTTAGGCTGGGCAAAGAGTGAGTGCTACTGTCCAAGAAAGCCATTTCTTTCCACTGAAAAATATGAATAGTCAATGGTTTTCTGTTGGGCATACCTGCTGGTATTGGTATAATTTGTCTTAATTGGTAAGTGGCAATGACTAAAATGTCCTTGTTTGTAACTTCACATATTATAATGGTACGGATTTTTACTCCCTTTGGATATTGATCACTACAAATATACATTTATCACCAAGGACATGTGTGATAGATACCAAAGAGGAAAGTCTCCTGTCTGATCTCTGAGGATGGACCTGTTGCCCAATCAGAGTTGGCCTAAGCAAATGCACAGCTCCTACAAAAACTTCTGATCACTCACAGCAGAAAGCCTCAGGATTACATTTCACTTCCTTCCCCACACCCTCCCTGCACCTCCCCTTATACTTCTGTGGCACACCTTGTCAGCTAATATTTGTGGGGGAATGGAAAAGTAGAAAAAGTAGTACATTTAGAACTGCCTATAGAAGTGCCTAGAGGGATTTAGAGGAATAGTAGATACAGAATGGAAAGAAGCAGTTATGTGCTTCATGGTGAATGAATCAAAACATGGACCTAAAACCTACCTCATTCGAGCTGGACTGGCATCTGCGACCTGGCTGATGGTGAGATCAGCATGCTCTGAACTAAGCCAAAGTGTAGTACACTTCTGTACACTCCTCTCAGCCTTACATTTGATGACAAGGGCAGTTCTGCGTGGGATAGAAGCACAGAAATGCAAGGTGGCAACAGGAGTCACTCTGAGGGTAAAAGATCGATGGTGCACATTGAGGAAAGTGTCTACTGGCCCAAACACTAACACTGATACTGTGCTTCAGATTTTCTTTCTACAAGCTGGCAGAAAGTTGGAAGTCCAAACCAAAAGATAATCTCAGTGTGTATCCAAAACACAGGGTCTATTTAGATAATTCAAAAAATATAAATGAGATTCCTCAAGTTCTCTGAGATCTAGTAACAGGCATAGTAAAAACATCCAGAAAAGGGAATGGTGGGTCTGTCTCCCAATGGGACAAGTATATGGTTAACTAAGATGCTGAGAAATAGCATCAATTACTGTATACTTACTACCTCCAATAGTTCAATGATTTAGTGAATTTTTTTAGGTAAAAGATCCTTATGACCATTGCTTTCATGCTCCTTTCCACACAAGTCCTGGGTGGGCATGCTTTGAAATCATTGTGAAATCCCTCATTTATTTCAGTGAGAACAAGATCTGACCTGGTATGCAATATTCAGATGGGTTCACTTATGACTTCAGTAAGTTTGATCCAGTATTGTTTATACAGTCAAAACTACCACTGGCTTCGGAAAGGGTTTTTTCTGAGTAGACATTGCAGGAGCTGACCCTTGAATCTAATGTAAGAATGAAATGAAATATGTTTTATTTATCATAACTGAAGAAAAATAATTTCTCACCTTCAGAACAAGCAAAGAGGAAAGTAATTTAATCAAACAACAAAAGGAAAACAATTCTAGATGACAGGAAACGTGCAAAGAACTAAAATGAAACTTCACACACAATACTGTCATCTTCACTGACAGACTGAGAGGTTTGTACTCTTGTAGTAGCTGGTTCACAGCTGAGATTTATGACTCCACTAAGGAATGCTGCTAAAGTTAGATAGCCCTTTACCACAAGCAGTGGCAGCTCATACTTGGATTGTTGAAAGGCCTTTGTTCAAACCCTACACTAAGCACAATTAGTTACAATGCTATGGATGATAGCATTCCTCTGAGACACTTGGAAATGATAGCCTGTAGTGTGGTGGGTAGAGGCTGTCAGAGACCCAGTCCAGAGCACGGGATTGGGGGTGGGGGACAGCTCTGGGTTTTGGAATTCACTTCCTACATTTTTCACTAGTCTGGCTTTGACAAGCTGTATGATAGCATACAGAGGATTTGAGGAAGGCTTATGACGTCGTCTCCCATGGAGACTAGCTTGTGATAAGAAGGTTTTCTGGGTATTTAGTAGATTTGATATTCTTTCTCTAATATTCTTTATTAAAGCTTTTGATTTTAAAAAATCGCTAGTGTTGTTGGAGCATGAAATGCTGAAATAAATAAATGAAGGATCTGAACTTAGCGTTGGTGTCCAGTGTGAATTGTTCAAGCATCAATGCTCTGTCCACTTCTCTACTGCAAACTCAATTTTTCCTTCTGAAAAAATCCTTCATTTCAGCCTCTAAATGGAGTTTTAAGTCTTTAACTCCCTTCCATTTAGGCAGCACTGAAGATATGTTTGTAAAAGGAATCTTTACAAAGATATGCATGAACCACAATTTTATTATTCCAAATACTGTTTTCAGCTACATTTAGGCAACTAATTTGTGATATCTGAAAAAAAAATAGGGGCTCTGACTTATCGGGAAGCAACCAAGTTTGATAGTTAAAATAGTTGTTAGGTGTGTGTTCTACTCGGGCACTGTGAGATGTAGAACTAAATCACCCATCCTCTAAGCATTTCTATAGTGTTCAGACGAGATGATACATCCCACCTTTGTAAACCCTTTGAGATCTATCTGTGCAGTGCACTGTTTAATTGCACAGCATTATTGCTCACCTTTGATTTCTTAGGATGAAAGGTGCTCTGTAAGTGTGAAGGATTAATTATCGTTGTATCACTTTAGCTTGTTATCATGGGAATTCCTCCATCTTCTTTCCAACTATTTTGCTGCAAACAAGGCTTCATATGCTTAGCAATTTACTGACAGTATTAACATTATCAGACATACCTGAGGCTGAAGCAGTGCAAGTTGTCTCCTTACAGAGTTGCCATCACAGCCCTCAGCTGCATGCCTAAGTTCATGCTTTTAAGCACGTTACCTGCAGTGAATCATCTGCAATATGTTCTGACCATTTTTTTTCTTTTTTCCAGGAATGCTCACTGACAGGGTACCTTGCATGGAGAAAGGGAGCAGAGCAAACCTTGTCACTTCACCAAATGACACCAGCTGGTCCGCTCACCACCCCCTCTGGCTAAAAGTCAAGCAAATAAAGCAGCTTCCTGTCATTAAGTCTCTCAGAGGAAGCCTCAATCCCATGGGTGCCTTTGGCCCAGAAGACAGCACATCACGGACCCACACAATGTGCTCAGCATTCCTACTACCACCTCTTCTCCTTTGAGGAATACACTTTCCTTTTGGTTTCTTTCTGGGGGGATTTTCACCCTGGTTTCAAAAACCACATGGACCAATGTAGGTACTTTTCCCTCTCTGACTTCAAAGTTCAGATATTTGAGACTGGACAATGATGGATTTTTTTTCAAAAAACTGCTGTGGTTTTGCTGCTACATTAAGAATCGTGATTTGCATTGTATGGTTTTGGACCTATTCAAGTTTTGATGGGGGAAAGGGGTAATACTGGCGTAGCAACGCTTCAGAGTCATCTCTGTCCTACCCATGATGCACTTTTAAATGAAGAGTTAGAATATTTTATTGGCTAATATACTTTCCTTGTTATTTTTACAAAGGCCATCTTTATCCTTTTTAATGCCATATTTTCAGTGTTACACTTTTATGGCTTTTAATTTTTGATTTGACAGATGTAAGAAGCAGCATGAATAGTTTATACTGTGGTTTTTCAGAGACTGAATGCCAAGAGAACTCAGTAAATGTTTATTCTTCTCAGCTTTCTCTTTAAATTCCCCTAAATAGCGCCCCATTTGGGAACAGAGCAAGAGTGTTGAACTAAAGACCAAAATTCCCTCAAGGTGTAAAATAATCTGAGGGGAATATTTGCTGGGCGTCACGAAAGACTTGGATGAAATTTCAACCCTGATGGTTTTCAGTGATCCAGGAAGCCAGTGAGACAATCTCTCCATATGCATAGCCCTTTCATGATAATTAGAATGGTATGGACAAACCAATGAAAGCAAGGGGTAGAGTGAGAAAGATCCCCCATGATTCTGTTTCACTGTTTGCTTTCTCCTGTCATGGTGAAGAGAAATGTGCAATTCGATCCTCAATCAGTGGGTGGAGGATAACAGGGTAGAATTTACTTGTGTGCACTTGTACAGTTGTAGCCAAGAGTCCAAAAGTACACTAGAGCATGTATACTGGCACTGAATTGGTAAGACAGTTGTGGAGTATCCCATTCTGACAAATACAAAACTTAAAAAAAAACACAAAACAAAAACAAAAAACAAAAAAAATTCAAATCACCTTGTGATTCAGTGTAACTGTTTACTAACTCGAATAAAGCAATTGTTCACTCTCAAGTGTTCAGAGTACACCTTTTCTATAAGGCTACTGTTCGGAGCCAAGGAACAGTTTGCAAAAGAAGTGTCTCAGTCTCCATGGTGTTGGGAGCAGGGTATCAAAGCCAATCAAACCAGAGCCTTGTAGTGATGGTGCACTATGAGTACTATGTATATACTGTATTTCTATATTTTCCTTTGTACAGATTCACTTAAGTCAAGCTACTGTTTTACAGGTGCTCCTTATTTATTAGAGCTGGGAAAGCTTGGAAAACACACCGGGCGAGCAAGCTCGCTTTTTAAAAAACAATAATGAAAAAAAAAGGGTGGGGGTGGGAGAGGGAGGCTCCTAAGCCTGGGGAGAGATTGCTAAGAGCTACCAGAGAAACATCTGTGGGAAGACAAGAGTATGAAGTACTTTCAGTGTGCTTGCTTTCATTCTGGGCTCACAACACTTCTCTCTCTCCCTAACTGGTGTCAGATTTATTAAAACAAAATAAATCTCCAACAAAAAATGCACTTCAATGTGCTGGTTTTTTATTATTATTTTTTCCCTGTGTGCATAATGTTATTCTTCTTGCTCCCTGACTAATCACAGATCAAGCAAAATTCAAGTTGAAATCTCTAAAAAAAAAATACTTAAAAGTGTTCTTGGAGGCTGCATCTAAGCTTCTCTTATTTCCTCTTTCTTCTGTTTTTCTCTCAGTATTTGCAGTAATGAAGCAGGGTGGGGAAAGAAAAAAATAAAACTTCTTAAAAGCATTGAGTTGGGCCCTGATCTTGCAAACAGCTCAGTTTGGGTGGATCATTGTGTTGGGCAGAGCCTCACTGATTTAAATGGGCCTCCTGTACAAGTACAAGAGTCTGCCAACTTGGAGGGTTCCTGCAAGACAGGAGACTTCTTTCTCCCATCTACTGGAATTCTAAATCTTTCCACTTACAGAGATCTGGATCAAGTCAAGCATGGAACTCCTACTGAATTGCCACATAACTTTCCGTAATATCTATATGCATATTCACCCAATTTACGCTCTGAATAATGCATATATTGGAGTTTGCCTTCCACATACCACCCTGTAGATTCAGGAACGCTGGTTCCCTGCTGCTGGAGGACCTGGAAATGTTTGGAAGCTCTGCTGCTTTTAGAGGCATGATTTCATCATCAAGTGAGTAAAAAAAAGAAAGTGCCTTATTAGACTAGGCATGCACACCAAAACTTCCTACGTTTCTATTCTTCTGATCTTTACCAGAACATGAGGGTTTTGTATACTGATTTTGCTTCCATCAATTGCCAAAATTATTAACACATTTTTCACCTTTCTAGAAACAACAGATTCTTTCTAAAAGTAAAATCTCTCTCTCTCTTTCTCTCTCACCCTCTTTAATTAATTACTTTTTTCAGAAATGAAATGATTTTATCAAAAGGCATAATGTAAGCAGAAGCTACAGAAAGCAATCCAAACTGAAGCTGGCTACACACAAACACAACCAGCTAAAAGTCTCTTTAGTTTTCCTAAAAACTTGCCAAATTAATTTCTTTTGAACCTATACCAAATTCTAAGCCTGAATACAGGGTTGGGACAGTCTGAGCATCTCATTATTTACTGTTTCAAAAAAATCTATGGCTATACTCCTATAAAGAAATCTCTGAGTATGCATAAAGGATCAACAAAATGTAGACCAAATGGGTGGTACATCATGCAAAGGAAACCTGCTTTATTTTCATGCCAAATACTTCCTCTACAATAACCATAATGAAATGAATGGAATTACACAAGAAATGATTTGGTCCTCTGTGATTAATGAGATCCCAGCAAAGTCTTAGTACATTCTGCTGGCTCGTTATTATTATTTATTAGGTACTAACATACAACCATCACACCCATCTCTTTCTGGGACAGCAGGATACAACGGAAGATGCACAAGGAAGTTCTTGTGTGCCCCAGAGGCCCTTCCCATTCTTGAATGTGTGAAGTTTTGAGACATACAAGAGGCAGACAAGGTTCTTTGGGTAAATCCTATATCTTTTATTAG
Source organism: Crocodylus siamensis (assembly GCF_052110815.1). NCBI lineage: Eukaryota > Metazoa > Chordata > Crocodylia > Crocodylidae > Crocodylus > Crocodylus siamensis. The sequence continues at coordinate 87,580,799 of NC_143395.1, forward strand.
ACCAACTAAAGTAGTTGGAAAAAGTCTTCTTTGCAAGCTTTTGGGTACAAGCAACATTTATCAGGCTGAGGAAGCATCTACAGTTGGTCTGTGCTCTTCCTGGATGGAAAAGAATAGAAGCCTCACTAAAAACCATTCTCTCTCTGATCTCACAGTTCTAATCCTCCAAGGGAATTTACAAAACACCTTTCACAGATGAGCCTATGAACTTCACATCATCAACCTACTGGATACAAAAAATCATGGGCTAAATATAGACATTGGATTTATGACACATTATAACCTGCCTAACATCTGATACCCCAGTAACCTCTCTACTATTTACCAGGTATATTCTTATCACGAGGTCTACATTCCTCCCTCTTCCCTCCCCCCACCCCTGTTTCTCACCCATTGACTGCCTCAATTTGCATTTTCAGTGACTGGCATTCTCACATGTCTACTGGCCTCTGGCTTCTATTCTGTACCATCCAGGAAGAGCACAAACCAACTGCAGATGCTTCCTCAGCCTGATGAAGGATGTTTGTACCTGAAAGCTTGCAAAGAAGAACTTCTAATTATTTTAGTTAGTCTAATAAAAAATATCAGATTTACCCAAAGAACCTTGTCTGCCTATGTCCTTAGACCAATATGGCTACAACCTATAGCCTTGAGCCATACAAAACATTTTTCTAAAGTGAGGAGAAGCAGCTTTGTCTTGGCTCTCTAGCAAGCTGCAGCCCAGGCTTGCATTCCCTCACAGTGCCATTGAAGGCAATGAGAGTTTTTTCTTAATGGGCAGGATAGGTCCCTGCTGAATAAAGGCTTGTTCCTGCTCTTATTGAAGTCAGTGAGTATTTTACCCTTGACTACAGTAAGAGCAGGATTAAATACTGTAGACATATTATATTAATTACCTCCTATGCTGATGCAGAGTATTTTGTGGGTTTCATTTTTTCACAAGAAATTATAAAAGCTTCTATCTTTATTTATTCCAATTTCATGAACACAAAGCCCTCAAAAATAAAACCATATTCATGAGCTTAATACACATGACATTGAGGCATTTTAATTAAAGCAACTCTCGAGGAATTGTTCTAATTAAAATGCCACCCCACACACACTTTTGAGTATGTCTATAGGCACCCATGTTTCTTAGGCTATAATACTGAGGGCTTGAGACTGCCTTCAATCATACTGGTGCAGCATAAGAGAAATTTCACAGAAACCTAGTCTTGAAAGTGCATTTAACACTGCCCATGGAAGATGACAATTGGTAGGGTATACTAAAGTATGAAAGGACACGTGTACATGTGCCTGAACACATATGACATGCCAGTAGTGTGTCTTATTGATGAAATAGCATCTGCTTTAGACTGGCCTGTGTTCAAGAAATGTGGAGCTCCTCAGAGTACTTCTGAAACAGCTATCTTGAAGACATGGGGATACTAGAAAATAATTCCTATATGTTTTCTGCAGCGATGGTCCAGCCATGTTGCCTGTTAGGTCAGATGAGCTGCACAGCACTACAGTACTTTGGGTGGTTACTATAGAAGTGCATATTCATTTTTATAAGGACATATTCCTGAGTTCCCTGCCATTTTGGCCCATCTACAGCAGGAGCTTGACCTTGAATCTTCTAGATGTCAGAGGAGTGACCAGGCTAAGTCACTTCAGCATGGATCTCTCCTACTGAAGCTGTTCCACTGTGTATAAATAATTATATATTTATTGAACCCATGCCCAGGTGAGGCTAACTACTGGGCTATAAACTCCGTTTCATCTTCACACAACAAATAATTGATGATACCAAATGGAGTGATTAGGCACCTATCTCCAGCAAAGGTTTTAGTGCTCAAGGTCCTGAGTGGAAGGCATCACTAACCTAGAGATAGTGACCTGCTTGTGGTGAGGAGTACCAAAGCAGGCATGTATGTCACAAAGGATATAAGCACTTAAAAGCCTAGTTACTGGCATACCTAACAGACAGGTGCCTAGCTCCTGAAGTGGAACCCAGAACTATGGGGTAAGTGCATAGGCTCCCTATGCAGTGAGTGCATGGGGAGAACCTGGAGCTTAAGAACAAGTTCCAAACCAAGCAGCTTGCTGCTCACAGAACTGCCTGAAGGCAATATGCCCATTGTGCACCTGCCTAGGGATAGCAAATATGAAACTGAGGACAGGGTAAAACTTAAATCCTACACCTTAGAAGCCTCAGTCAGGGCTGAATCTCCATCCTCTAATAATTCACAACCTGGCAAACACTGTCCCAGCTCGTTAAGACCACTGAGTAAGACCACTGATATGCCCTACCAAGACTGGGGCAGTTCTGGGCACATACAGAGGAGCCACTTGAGCTTAAAACTCAGAACATTAGCAGCTGATAGGGGTAGGGGGAAGTTTATGGTTATAGATTTAGGCACTTAAATTTTGCCTAAGTCCTTTATTGGATCTGGCCCCCTCAGCCCTGCCCCTTTTCTCTGCATTTCACACCTAGCTAGCTTAGGTATCAATCTCTGTGCTGCTGATTGCTGAGGATCCTTTCTTTAGGCAACTAGTTTTCCATATGCATTGCATATGGAGCTTGGTCACATATGGTAACACAGGTTTGAAGAGTCCACTAGGTGGCAGGGTACCTAGGAGAGAGAAATTATAACCCCTTAGTACTTTTGAGGATCTAGTCATTTGCATCTAGCGTTGATTCATCAGGTCAACAGAAATGTTATGAGCTTGCTACCTCTCTGTGTTAATCTGGTTTTCCATGGGTGTAATTTAGTGGAGTAACACAGTAGGGAACCTGACGCTCTGTGTTGGCAATCAGGGCTGCAAGGTTGACAATATGGTCCAATTGATAGACACCCTGGACCAGGGGTGGGCAATTATTTCAGGTGGAGGGCCACTTACTGAGTTTTGGCAAGCCATTGAGGGCCACATGACAGACAGCCAGGGGTCAATCAATATTAATTTTCTAAATTTTTTAGGGGCCCTGCAGGCCGGATAGGCTGACCTGGTGGGCCGCATGCAGCCCGCGGGCTGCGTTTTGCCCACCGCTGCCCTGGACTGTGGCAGGCAAGCTGGATTTTTTATTACCAGGTCTTTCATTGATTTGCTCTGCTTAATCTTCTTATGCCTCAATTGCCTCATCTTTAATTTCCTGGCTTCCTTTGGAAGAATTACATTGACTTTAACATGAGTGCTAAATGAAAAATGACTTCATCTTTGGAAATACAGCCTTGTAAAAAATAGTATAATGATCATCTAAGACACTGCAATATTTTAACTGAAAGTAGGAAACTGAGGTACAAGTGAGTTAAATGATTTGCCTGGGTCACCTGCTCTGGAGAATGAATATCACTACAGAAGTGTGAAAGATTTATTAGCCATGAATGGTTACCCTGGGCCCTTGAAAAACCTCACTAAGCATATACATTAATGCACATACAAATCAGGTCTTTGGTTTTTTGGCTCCCCTTCTACTCACCCAACCCCATCCCATCCTATCCCTTCCCACTCCCTTACAAGGTTCTACTTCTTTTTTTTTTAGCTAACGGGTATCTTTTTAAGGAACATGCACCTCTTCCCATTGCAATGGATGTTCTATTTGGGAAAAGAAAGAACCCGAGGTCACTCCGCAGTCATTCGGGATGCCTGAGCATTCCAAGATGGAAAACAGCAGGGCCCAAAAGCCTCAGAGTACTGGGGAAGACTGGCTGCTGACTGGTTTGTGGAGAGGTCCAAATTGTGATTTATAGGCAGGGTCAGGTAGAGAAACTCAACACAAAAGTCAGGGAGGAAGGGTGCCAGGCCACAGACTTATTGTAGGTCGACATCTAGAGCATGGAGGGGAGGGGGGAACTGAATTCCTTAATAATGTGAATTATAAAATCATTTCCTGTGTTAGGGGTTAGGAAAGAGAACGAAGGACCCAGAGATCTTCCAAACAAAAAACAGCTTTTGTTAAGGCGTTTGGCCTAAGGAGTTTGGGGGCAGGGTGGGACGAGAAAGTGCTGGCATATTTTTGGCTTGGAGCCCTGGATAGCATATTATTTTATTCTGTTGTTTATTTTTCAAAATAAAATGATTGTGAAGCAGTAACAATGACAGAAAAAAGATTGATGAAATTAAGGGGAATAAATCCCAACAACATTCCCCCAGTTTCTGCCACCAAACACACACAGTATCTCCTTTATTATATGTAGTAGCTGGATCAAGCCACTAGACCAAAGGCCAAGAATGCAATGAGATACTTTTATACTTATTGATCCTTTTTTTTAAGAGAGATTGTTTTCATGAAAGTTTAATTCACCTTTTTTAGCTTTTTAGTCTAACTGCTACACATTTTATCCTGCTTCTTTGTGAAATGCTAATCCATCAGTCGGGTTTGGTTTTCCTGGTGTAACTTTTCAGAAATTGTATATCTGCATAGCAACCCCACTGCAGGCAGCTTATGTCACGGTATCACATGTCAGAAAGATGAAAAGAACTCCAAATCCGAGCTGCACCACAAACTTGTGTCCCTGATTCTTGGACATATATCTTCTGTACTTAATATAAGTGTCAGGAAGGCAATTTCAAGGCTGGAGAGGTGCAAACTTTTATCTTGTTGATGACAAAAAAATGACACCTGACCTCAGTTCAGCCCTGCGTGGACAATCACATGAGAAACAAAGATTGTCTTTTTTCCTTCCTCTGCACCCCGCCCTCCTCCCCCCCCCCCAACCCCTTGTCCCTGTTGTCTGCTTCCAACTGCAACTTGAGCCTGGATCCTGAGTCCAGTGTCCAGATTAGAGATTGTTGACTCAGATTTAGTGGTGAAACTTGAGCTAGACCCTGTTGATGGCACAGCCTTGAAGGAGCAGGTTTACTTAAAGCCAAAAGAGAGATTACATGTCAGACGAGAGCCTGGCTTTTCTTTATCACAAACTTCCTGATCTGCCTCTGTTTTAATAGTTTCCACCAAAAAAAAAAGAAAAAGTGCCCACTTTCAATTCCTTCTATATTGTGTCATAAATCAGGAAATTAACAAGTGTGTAGCTGGCCTTTGCCACAGTCAGAGACAATGAGCTTTCTGTATTTTTAACCAGTGGGTAGCACTTAACATAATCAATGGAGAGCTACGTGCAGAAAGGATGAAAAATGGGGGCTTGGTCTGACCACTTACAGGGTATTTCTCATCACCCAGGCAAGCTGCTTTTATGAGAATATGACATGCCCTGGAAGCACGCTCTCCATTTTGCAAGAGAGTCATTAAAAGAAATCATTACATCTTTTTTTTTTCCTTTGGCACACATGCTGCTTTTCCTTGGCTTCTGATTTCATCCATCTTTCAGGCGCTTCATGCCTTTGGTAATTTATGTGCAAGATTTTTCCAAACCTCCAAATGTTTTTCCATTTGGCAAACTGTATCCTGAAGCCTCCACAGAATGTAACTGTAGAGTTTTCTTGTACTTGAAAACATGAGCTCTGTTAGCACAAAGATGCACCAAATACTTGTAATCCTGTATATAAATGGTATAAATTCATATAGAACTATCAAAGGGGCAGTTCCTGCTTCCAAGTTCCTACCAATCTTACCACTCTAATATTCTATTTTATATACAATAGATGGATTTCTGTAAAAGGGTTGTTGTTTTCTTTAACTATAGTTTTTGGAAGCTTCAGGGTACCATATGGAGAACAATTTTATTTTATGGCTAATGGCTTTCTTAATACTGGCTATAAATTAGATAATTTTCCTTATGTTTGATAGCCATACATTATCATTCAGACTTGTTATCCCTGATGAATAAAAGTCCTATGGAATTTAATGGAAAGTGATAACCTGTCTGCCCTATAGAATTTAATAGAAAATTGTATCCCTGCTGTAGACTTCTATAGGACAGTTGAGGGAAAAAAGAAAGGATTTCACCCTCCATTAAATTCTATAGCTATTAGAGTAATTTTTATAGCACTTGCCTCTTTGTATCCCTATTCAACTCTATAGGACTTTTCCGCAATAGCAGATGCTCCAATGGGATTTTCAAAGGGACCTAAAGGAACTTGGGCACACAAATGCCAATGAAATGTATACGCATTAGGCACCTAAATGCCAGTGAAAAACTTGCAATACTAGCAGGATAAATAATTAAACAATGCTTGGGTTGATTTGAACCATAATGCAGGCTGCAGCCTGAGGTGGCCTTCTTCAGGAATGTATGGTTCCTGCAGGATTTCATGAAATGCTTCTACCATGTAGTCTGCTGAAGGACATAAAATAATGGCACTGTCATTCCTGGTACAGGAATACAAGAGAGATGATGAGCAGATACTCTTCCTCTGGTCTGCATGCCCGTGAAATCATGATTGGGAGAAGCACATCCCTCTCTCTCTCTCTCTCTCTCTATATATATATATATATTTAAAAGCATGGTACATTTTACTAGGTTATGCTTTGAAAACTATTCTATTTTTGATAGTAGTGCTGGAGTGATGTTGTAGCTGTGATGGCCCAGGGAAAATGCAAGATGCAAGGATTTCTGTGTGTGATCACTTGGACCAACTGCATAGTCGGGAGGGACATAAACAAATTTCAGGTACCATTGTACCTTTGAGGGGTACCTGAAAGCTTGTTTATGTCTCTCCCAACTATACAGTTGGTCCAGTAAAAAATATCACCAAAAAAATCCTTGTCTTTCGCTCTCTCTCTCCTTAAAAAAAAACAATTGAAACTGAGATCTAAGCACTGGGACTAAAAAACTGAATGGTACAGGCCAGAGCTTGGCAGCCATTACAAAAAGGCAGTGTTCCCATTTGCTGCACTGGGATTTTTCCCTGAGTGGCAGACCAGACACCTGAATTGTGCTTTAGCTCCAGTATTTTACAGGGTCATCATTTCTCCCGAATTCCTAGTGCTTGCCAGTCCTGGATCTAAATGATGTGGATGAATACAGACTTATCACAGGGTTAGTGCCTCTCCCCGCCACAACTGCTTACCCAAAGTGGTACATTTAAGCAGAACTCAGATGGGACGTTATGTACACTTTGATTATGAAGGACCAGATTCTTCTTTATTATGGTATCAACCCATTGACTTAAATACAGTTGTTCCTGATTTACACCAGTGTACGAGATCCAGATCAATGTTAGTAACTTTTTTTTAAAACTGGATGGTGCGTGAACAGAGAGCACTTTAAGAGCCAAATGCTGTTTTCATTTACATGGGTTTAAATCCAATGTCACTACAACGAAGTCAGTGGAATAGCTTCAGATTGACATTGGTGTGGCATGGAGCAGAATTTGCAGCTGATTGTACACATTTCATTGCAGCCTGCTGAATTACAGTGACATTTCTCTGGAGATCCACATGACATCCACATTAGTAGCAAAAGACTTCATTGTGATCAGTGCTATTACAGTGAATTAATTAATTTTATATCACTTAAAATAAACTATTCTCTGACTAAATCAAATTAAGAATATTATCAGCGTAGGCGTGAAGCATATTTTCCTCTACTAATTTACTTCCTCTTAAGTGATTTTAGGTTTTTGTTTATCTTATTTGATTGAGAATGTAACCTGCTCAATTATGAATATACATTAAAAAATCACATGCATCCAACAATGAGGAAATAGGATATTTGGAGATGGCTATTGCCCAGGGCACCTACAGGGCAAGATTTAGCCTTACCGATAAGCTCAAACAGCAGCATCATGATGCAGTATTCCCTATTTTATGTAGCTTGTTTTTTTCTTTGTGTTTTTTGTTTTTGACTGCCCAAATGATTTTCCTGCTTTCTCAGACTCCTCCACTCTACAACCAATTTGCTCTTCCAGAACTGATCGACTTGTACAGCAGGTCACCACCCCTGCTGAAATCAGCCAACAAGCCGACCATAACCCCAGCAGATGTTTGTGTTTTATAGGCCAAATGAGAGCCCTACAGACCAACCAAATACCAGCACCACAGATGTGGAACCTGGCCACTTGACACTAGGAACACAAAGCACTGTCCTGTCCAGCAGTGCTGGGACTTCCAGAGGAGCAGAAGGTCTGAGCGACTAATTAGCCTGCAGAGCCAACATGCTGGCCCGTGCTCCATCATTCTGATGTGTGCACAGTCCTTTAATGAAACACTGCATGAGTGAAATCAGATGAGGCCCCTTTTAAGTTCACCTCTGAGTCTGGCAATCACCTGAGTTCATAATGTCTCCTAAATGTGCCAGCCTGCCATGTGGAGGCTCTGCTACTTCCCCCTACTGGATCACTGGGATGGAATGGTTGCTATCATTACCACAGTCTAAAATTCCTGCAATTTAAATCCCCTACAGACGTGGAAGAAAGTAAGATGCTATAAACCTGACACAGGAGAGAAAATACCTCTGTATATCTATTACAGGTATTCTAGTAAATAGCAAGATTGACAGCCCTCTAGAAATTCAGAGAGACTGAAAATGCTAAGACCAGTACAGCATGCAGCACTCTTGTTCAGACTACCTATTACGTTTCCTCCTGACAAGCAGAACGTTGTGTTATCTGCTCCTGAAAGGGGATAGCAAGATATTTTTCATGGTTAAGATTAAGCCCCTGCAGCTTCCAGAGCTCCCAGCCATTCCTGTGGTAAGTATTAGTACTGAAGTATCATTAGGGCATCATTCAAAAAAGACCTGATGAAAAATTTGTGGTCAGTGTACACTAAAGTGCACAGCATGGCCCCAAATGTACCATCAATGCCACAGCTGATAATATTCATTTTTAGAATGGATTTTTCTGCATGTCACTGATGAATTAAAATAACTCAAGATATCAGAGCAGAGCCTTTTAGTTTCAATGAGATGGGGCTTAATAGGATTGTTTGTAGCTCCCTCAGGGCAGTGACTAGTGGACAGATCAGGTTTTGTGCCCAGTGATGCCTTTATGAACAAAGAGCGGGATTATTAAAGATCGTGTTTAAAAACCACAGTCTAAATTCTACCGCATTATTACTTCCTCTGACTGCTCACTGCCGTGTATTCAGGAAGGTGGGGAGGACGGACTTTCAAGCAGAAATTCTAGCCCAAACCGGTAACAAACGTGGAATTTATCAATGACCAACTCCCTACACAAATACTCACGTCTGTCCTGCAAAGGATTGTTTCCATTTCACTTGGACTCAAAACCTTCCCTTCTTTACCAAGCTTCTTGGATGTGGATGTTGAAAACAGAGTCAGGAAAAGCCTCCGCTCTGCAGACCCTCTCTGCTTAGCCGCATGAGGAAGTTCTGGCCCTTGCTTTGCTAATAGAGGCGGGGGTTAGCCACACCTTCTTCTGCAACACAATTGCCATCGGTGACATGCCCTTTTCCCTTAAAATTCTTTGTTCTTACAAAAAACAGGAAAGAAAAACCCCCACATACAAACCCCACAGTCCTTTCTTTCAGCTGGAGAACAACCAGAAGTCAATTAGATTTAAGCAGCTGCCTGCTTTCTTTCTTTATTTTTTTTTTAACACAGCAAAGCCTTTATTGTGTTGGTTTATTGTTATTACTAGAGAACTTTCTCACAGTTATTACAGTCTGAAAAAGCCTTTGTCCGCAGGGCGCCACCCCGTGGTACTGCCATGCACATGCTTTGGGGGCGGAGGCCAATTATCCTCTCAGTCTATGGCAGCTGAACATTTCCTCTGGTGAAGGATTGTTCCACAAAGACAAATTGAGTGCACTAGGACTAAACTGAGCAATCTGTATTTAGCAATGAATTAAACTCGTTCTGGCTTTTGTTTTCATAAAGCTGAAAGCTTCCGATGAGTTTCACTGCCCGTTTTAATTATGTGGAAAAAGAGCAGAAATGTTGCCATGTAGCCACAAGGTGTCAGTCGTGGGCTTGCCAGGCTGCAGCTCAAGGCCTATGTTGCCTTCTGTTTCAGGGGCATCCCTTGGGTTGGACTGCTTGCGGTGAGGACAGCACTTGACATTATTATTCATACACAGATTTTAGCTTGAAGAAGATCATGCACATTTGCAAGCTGGGTGCTCTGCGCAGCAGAGAGAAGCCAAAAAGAGAAAAGTGCGTGTTGCTTATTTTAACAAAGGACCATTCGTGTGGTTGCACACTGACGCCCAAATTCTGATGAAAGAAAACTGAGGGCCACTTGGTTGCTCCACACGTTTGTGGCTTTTTTTCGATGCAGATGTACCATTATGTATGGGGGCAGCTGACATCCCTCCATCCCCTCAGAAAGGAAATGTAATAAAAAAATGGCCAAGATAACATTCTCAATGAAAAAAAAAAACCCTTTGTGGAAAGCCCATTTCCCACATCATCTGTATTCTGTCATAGATAGTACTGTGCTCAGCTACTCCTTTTCTGCAGTTAATCTCCTTAATATGGTATTTGATGGGAAGGGAATGGTGGAGTTAAAAGAACAGCAAAACCCATAGATGTCTCTCAGCAATGATTTTGGGCAGAGGGCTGCTTACTGAGTTTTGGCAAGCCATCAAGGGCTGCATGACAGGCAGCCCAGGGCAGATAAATATTAATTTTCTACATTTTTTAGTGGCCCTGCGGGCTGGATAGAATGGCCTGGCGGACCACATCTGGCCCCTGGGCTGCATTTTGCTCACCTCTGCTCTGTACCAAGACCTAGCTCCTCTTGTGGTACTGAGGTGCCTAACTCCCATTGACTTCAGTGGGAGTCAGGGATGTAATACATTTAAGGATCCCAGTCAACATGACTTAAATTGCAACCTCAATGACTTATGTTCATTTATTCAGTTGCTTTTGAAAATCCCAATGGAAGAGCCAGATTCTTGGCTGGCATAAATCAGGGAAGTTCTACTCACTTTCTTCAGGCTAGGAGGAGTTACCCCAGCTGGGGACAAAGAGCAAAACACACAATATGGAAAACATGGCTCTTTTTCTAAGCAGGACTCAGGAAACAGAGAGATTCACTCATTCTGAAAGTATGTGCTTAACTCATGAAAATAAAGTATTTTTTTCTGCTTTGTGCGGTTATTTATTAGGTCCAGTGAGATGCCAGGTCCCAAAGCAGTGCTCCTCAATCCCGGCAAGGAGCATGTTTCTCATTTTGAACAACATAGTTCATTTGAGAACTAAATTAACCTCTCCTGGGAATAACCCAAGGGTTATCCCTCTAGCTAATCATAAATGCCTAAAGAATGCTTTCCAAAATGCAAAGACTAGTAACAGAAGCTAAAAGACATATGGTTAGTGCCTCACAAAAATTGGCTTAATATGTACAGCCTGACATAGAGGTGAGGGGTGTGGCCACAAGGAACCCTATATCCCTCACCAGAGGCATAACAGGGCACCCTGAGCAGCTACTCTGGGCAGGACAGTATAGGCTGCTGCACTGCTGGCAACAGCAGCACAACCAACTGCCAGTCATGACACTGGGTATTTTTGCATCCCATTGCCCTTCAAATGCGGTACATGGGGTCACTGACCCAGTTGTCCCTCTCAGTTATGCTGCTGTCCCTTATGATACTGGTACCCTGGTGCCTTATGCTGGAATGGAGTTTGCAGTCACCCCATTATCTTCCCCTGCATAAACAACCAGCTGAGCAAGGTGATTCACTAGGAACAAAACACTGTGGTTGACAAATCTTGCACTAAGTCCATAATGGAACTGCCTGGTGTGGTTTTGCCCAGTGAGATCCTGGACACAAGTGAGGATGTGCTACTTTGGTATCATCTGCAGGATGTGACACCTGGTTCTGGGTGTGGGAGAAAAATGTGGACGGGTTGGAGAGAGCTGTCCTGCAAATGTGGGATGATGAACAGTGGGAGAATTTTAAGATGAGGATGGCCCCGTTCTTGCCTCTAGAGCTGGGGAAGCAGGCCACCAGAGGAGAGTGTCTTTGAGCACAGAGAGGAGTGTGGTGAAGGACAGTCTGAAATCTGACAATCCCCTCTTCCTCCCAGCTGCCACAAATCCACAGCCAACCAGTTTGGCATAAGCGCAGTCACTGCTGGAGCGGTTACCCATGAGATGGGTGACTAGGGGAATTTCCTATTCCAAAACTCAAAAGACATTTTTAGATTACTTGTGGAATATATTTTGTGATGCTTCTGGAACCAATACAATTCAAGGGTTTATAATAGGTTGGGTCAAGTGATAAGTACACATAATTACAGTCTTCAAAAGGATAAAAAGCCCTGTTTCCCATAATTGAGGACTAGAGCAACCTGGAATTCTTCAGTTAATTCTTTATTCACTGAAAAATGTAGAGTCAGGTCAATCAAAACTACTGCAAGGTGGTGTCAATTTTAGAGAATTCTTTCACATGAAGTAAAAGAACAGATAGACACTAAAAAGTCAAAAGAGTTCTTTTTCACATTTTTTTGTCTTGAGAATAATTAAACTTTATTTTAAAATAATAACTTAGTAAAAAGACACTGAAAATGAAACTTGAATCCATGCAAGTTTTATTTTTTCAAAATTTGGTTCACTCAGTGACCTGCAAAATCAGTGGTGTGTCAGGTTCTGATGCAGATACCAAAGGGGCTCTGCATTTTAAGAATTTTACTCATTCATATTACTGGGATTTTTTTCTTTAGAAGATGATATTATATCACTTTTTAAAACTTTACTCAGGTGTAAATTAAATTGCTGTTATAAAATTTAAGGTGTGCTGCACAATGAAGATGTAACATGCCCTATCGGTTCTAAAAATCGGCAGCTATCCTTAGAAAAGGTTTAATTTGGGTTATTCTAGAATTGGAACAGACGGTCAGCTGAAACGGAGAAGTTGGTATGCAGTTGGTTCCCAGGAAATCTGAAATAAATGCATAAGGTAATTTCTCCAGCTTCTTTCTTTTTCTTCCTAGTGAATCATTCAGGTTCCTAGCTCCCCCATATCTTCTGCATCTATGTTATTCTCATGTCTTTCCCTTGGAAGGTGATGCCACAACCAAGGGTGTATCTTGCATATCTTTGTGTACATCTCTGGCTCAGACTCCTCACCATAGCATGGAATCTGCCTCATCCATAAGGCACCCTCTCTTAGTAGTTTTGAAATGGATTTAGAGTTATGGAACAAAGCAGAGCTGACGTATTGACTGTTAATGTCCTAACTTTATCTACGACAGTCAGTAAAGGCACAGGATGAATTACAAGATCATTTTTAATGGGACAAATTTCATGTCAGAATATTAATAGGACACTAACAGGAGTGGATGTCAGCTAAGTAACTACATTTCTCAAGTAGGTGAAGTTATTTTTGCTTCAGGACCTGGACTTCAAACACCACAGGAAGTGTTGTCTATGATGACCAAATGTCATACTGCTCTTGTGAACTATTGCCTAATCTGGTGTAGTAGCTTAGAACAATATTTAGGACCAATCCCATTAGACTCTGAGCTCCCTCAGCTTGCACTGAATTCAGTCGGACTTGAGGACCCTTGGTTTCTTAAGTGGTTACTTATTTATAGTGCAGTAACATACAAGTACCCCAGGCTTGGAACAGAACCTTATTATTCTGCACACTGCACAAATACAGAACAGAACTGTGCCAAGGAACCGATAGTGGAGTGATGTAGGGTTAAAAAAACCCTTTCTCACACAAGTGCAGTAGAAAAAACCCAAAAACAACAAAACCCCCCCCTCAAAAAAAAAAAGGCATAGGGAGACTTGCAGCTGAAGAATGATGGAAGAGAACAGGACTTTTTGGTTTGGAGAAGATATGAATGAGAAATGACAAATTAGAAATACAGAATAAAATCATAGAATCATAGAAATTAAGGGCTGGAAGGGACCTCAAAAGATCATTGAGTCCAACCCCCTTGCTCTGTGCAGGAATACAGCTGAGATCAAATGATCCCAGTAAGATGTCTGTCCAGTCTTCTCTTGAAAACTTCCAAGGTTTGGGACTGCACCAGCTCCTTAGAAAGTCTGTTCCAGATTCTGGTCACCCTTACTGTAAAGAAGTTCTTCCTTACATCCAACCTGAAACCATCCTCTAACAGTTTATGGCCATTACTCCTTGTCCCCCTCTGGGCCATCCTAGTGAACAATTTTTATCCCAGCTCCAGATATTCACCTCTAACATGCTTATAGATGGCCACCAAGTCCCCTCTCAGTCTTCCCTTCCCCAGGCTGAACAGTCCCAGATCCCTCAGTCTTGCCTCATAAGGTCTGTCCTCCAGGCCCTTAATCATTCTTGTGGTCCTTCTCTGGACCCTAGCAAGATTCTCCACATCTTTTTTGAAGTGCAATGCCCAGAACTGGACACAGTACTCCAGCTGGGGTCTCACCAATGCCGACTAGAGAGGAAGCATCATTTCCTTAGTCCTGCCTGTGATACATCAGCTAATGCATCCCAGTCTGCTATTATTAGCTCTGTTGACTATAGCGTTGCACTGGCAGCTCATGTTCATCCTGTGATAAACCATAACCCCGAGTTCCCTTTCAGCCATCATGCTGAATATAGGTTAGGAGGACATCTCCTCCTAACCTATATTCATGTTGCTGGTTACTTCAGATGAAGCACTTTGCATTTATCCTTATTGAACTGCATCTGGTTCCACTCTGCCCACCTTTTTAGCTTGCCCAGCTCCGCTTGGATCTGCATTCTATCCCCTAGTATGACCACTTTTCCCCGTAACTTAGTACTGTCCACAAACATGGCCAGTGTGCTTTCCACATCCTAATCTAAATCAGTGATAAAGATGTTGAACAGCATGGGGCAAAAAATGGAACCCTGCAGCACACCACTGGCTACTTCCCACCAAGGTGATACAGACCCGTCCACTAACACTCTCTGGGTTTGATCCCTTCGCCAGTTCCCAACCCGCCTGACCATGGCCTCTGCCAGCCCAGAATCCCAATTTTTTTATAAGAGCATCATGGAAGACCATATCAAAGGCCTTTTTAAAATCCAAGTATATGACATCAACCACATCTCTCACATCTAAGCAGTTCATTACTTGATCATAGAAGGAGATGAGGTTGGTCGGACAGGACCTGCCTGGAACGAAACTATGTTGGCTATCCTTCAGTATCACACCTTCTGCCAGTCTCTCACAAATGGACTTCTTGATAATTTTTCCCAAAATTTTACCTGGTATCAAGGTCAAACTGACCAGCATATAGTTTCCTGGATCCTCCCTCCTATCCTTCTTAAAGTTTGGTACCACAATGGCCCTTTTCCAGTCTTCTGGGAACTCTTCTGAGCACCATAAGTCTTCATATACCATCCATCCAGAATCTGACCAGGTGTGCAGCCATCATTTGTATGCAGGAACACCTAATCCCTATATACCTAAAAAAGGATGTCTTATTGTCCTTGATTTCAGTCACCAACCTGATCTCGGTCGCTGCCCTAGCCTTCCTTATCCTCTCCCTACAAATACAGATTATATTTGGGTGTTCCACCTTGGTGACTACTCCTTGTTTCCACTGTCCATAAACCTCCTTTTTCTTTTTTAAGCACTCCTTGACTCCTCTGGTGAGCCAAAATGATACACAGCAGATGAATCAGACAGTCTTATTTTCTCCCTCACAAAACAAGCATGATGTGGCATTTTGGCTACATGTTAAAAACGAATAAAGGAATTTTTTTAAAACACACTGTATAATTACCCCGTGGAACTCATTGCCACAAGATTTTGGGGTCCAGAGCTCAGTACATTTGAAAAAAGATTACACATTTATATAGGCAGTGACCTCATTCCTACTTACAAGATCCAGGGATTCAGCACGAATGGAGAGGATTTAAGACAAGGGTATTATCATTGTTTATTGAGGTTTTCTTTGCCACATTTATAGAAGCACCTAGTAATTGCCACTGTCAGAGATGGGACTGGACAGGTCTTTGAGTCCCAAAAGAATTTCATGAATGCTATTGGCACAACTTGTGTGAGTAAAGCCATTTTTATTTAGTCCTTATACTATGCTGTAATAAACCCTGAGAATATTTACTTTGTTCCTGTTGGTACCCAGTGGACCTTCTGCTGTCCTCAAGCACTTATATTTTAACTCATCAGTGAAGTAAATGCAGCCCATGATAGAGAATAGTAGAAGTACAATTATTCCCTTGTGTGATAGTAAAACCATCATAACTCACCTGCTGACAGTAAATGTATCACAGAATACATGTAGAAAAATGATGCCTGATATAGATCACTGGTCTAATAATAACAAGGAAACAAATCTGAACCTGAGCTAGAAAAAGTTAATAACTTTAACGGCAACTGGTGCATGAAATATTCAGTAAAAAAATGCACCCAAAAACAGGCTTCTTCCTGCAAATCCTTAGTCATAATCTTTGCTTTTTAAAGAAGTCTTGCTGGAGTCAATTGAACTATTCGTGATGCTGATGCTTCCTAATGAGAGGAAGGGTATATTTGACAGAATCTGGTCCTCCATATGTCTGTGAAAAAGCAGCAAAGATACCTGATGGCCTTAACAGACAGTTATTTAAAATGACTAAACCCAGGATTTTAAAGGGTATTTTACTGTTGCTCTTGTCTACGTGTCGTACATCCTAGCTGAGTTAGGAGCCTAAGTTTCATAGATTTCATAGACATTAGGGCTGGAAGGGACCTCGGGAGATCACCGAGTCCAGCCCCCTGCCCAAAGGGCAGGAAGTCAGCTGGGGTCATAGGATCCCAGCAAGATAAGCATCCAATTTGCTCTTGAAGGTGTTCAATGTAGGTGCTTGAACCACCTCTGATGGCAGACTGTTCTAGACCTTGGGGGCTCGGACAGTAAAGAAATTCTTCCTTATGTCCAGCCTGAAATGGTCTTGCAGGAGTTTGTGACCGTTCGACCTCGTCATCCCTTGGGGCGCTCTGGTGAACAGACGTTCCCCCAGATCCTGGTGGTCACCCCTGATAAACTTATAGGTGGCCATCAGATCACCCCTGAGCCTGCGCTTTTCCAGGCTAAAGAGCCCCATGGCTCTCAGCCTGTCATCATAAGTTCTGTTTTCCTGACCTCTGATCATGCGCGTGGCTCTCCTCTGGACTCTCTCAAGCTTCTCCACATCCTTTTTGAATTGTGGAGCCCAAAACTGGACGCAGTACTCCAGCTGCGGCCTCACCAAGGCCAAGTACAAGGAGAGAATGACGTCCCGGGATTTGCTCGAGAAGCATCTATGGATGCACGCCAGCATTTTGGTTGCTTTACTAGCCGCAGCATCGCATTGCAGGCTCATGTTCATCTTGTGGTCAATGATGACCCCCAAGTCTCTTTCTTCTGTAGTGCTATCCAACGTAGCACTGCCGAGCCTATAAGGGTGCTGCAGGTTTTTCCTCCCAAGCTGGAGAACCTTGCATTTATCGGTGTTAAACACCATGAGGTTCTCATCTGCCCATTTGCTGAGCTTGTCCAGGTCAGCCTGGATCACCCGCCTATCTTCTGGCGTGGATGCTTTGCCCCAAAGTTTGGTGTCATCGGCGAACTTGGCCAGTCCACTCCTGACTCCAATGTCCACATCGTTAATGAAGATGTTGAACAGTATGGGTCCCAGGACAGAGCCTTGAGGGACCCCACTGGTCACAGGGCACCACGATGAGTGACTGCCATCAGTTACAACCCTCTGGGTCCAACCACGGAGCCAATTTCCCACCCAGCGGATCGTGGTGGAGCCAAGGCCACAACTGGCCAGTTTGGCCAAGAGGTGATCATGGGATACCAGATCAAAAGCTTTTTTGAAGTCAAGCTATATGACATCAATCTCTTCTCCCTTGTCCAGGTGATAGGTCACCTGGTCATAGAGGGAAATGAGATTGGTCAAACAAGACCTACCCACAACAAACCCGTGCTGGCTGTCCCTTAGAATGTTAGCCTGGGCCAGTCCCTCAAGGATGGCCTCCTTAATAAACTTTTCTAAGATCTTCCCCAGGATAGAAGTCAGGCTAATGGGCCTGTAGTTAGCCGGATCCACTCTCCTCCCTTTCTTGAAGATCAGCACCACATTGGCCTTCTTCCAGTCTTCGGGCACTACACCAGAGCACCAGGAGTTTTCAAAGATCCGTGCCAGGGGCTGGGCTATGACGCTCGCCAGCTCCTTGAGTACCCTGGGGTGCAGATTATCAGGGCCGGCTGACTTGAAGGTATCCAGCTTCTCAAGGTGTTCCTTCACTGTAAACCAATAGACCTTAGGCTCCTAAGTGCCCAAGAAAGTTTGAACATGAGATGTTGGATAGACCAATGCAGGGCACTGAGGTACCACAACATTGAGGGCTGCAGCACCTCATGTTTGAAGTCTTTGTGAAATTCAGCAACAATTCAACCAGGCACTCAGGCTTCCTAGCCCAGGCACAGGTGCAGGGAGATGGGAGGGACCCAGTGGGACTTGCAAAAGCCACCAAGCTGAGTGGGAAACAGAAAACCATGGGGACACAGGCGTGTGAGGTGCCTAAGCCCTTGCTTTCAAAAACTGGTGTGTCCTTCTATCACAAGGTAAGTGGAGGAGAAGGCAGTGTGCTCCCTTGAATTAAGAATTTATGGCAGGAGTGCCTAACTGAAATGAGCTGGCAGGCTGGACCTGGCCCACAGGGCTTCTCTCAGACTGAATCTGGCCCATGGGGCTTCTCATGGGCTGGAGAACCCACCTCTAGATCTGGCTTGTGGGCAGTTAATGCTGCCACCGCTGTAGCCATGTCTCTGTGGCTGCTGGAGCCCAGGGACAGTGCAGCCAGCACCCAGGGGGTTAACATTGCAAGTTTTGATCACCAGCAATGACCAAAAAATGCTGAATGCAGTAGCAGGTTTATCCTCTGGGTGCTGGCCACTCTGACATCATGGGTCCTGCAGTTGCTGTGACAAGGCTTCAACAACAGTGGAGTTAACTCTTTGGCTGCTTGCAGCTGTTGCAAAAAGCCCCACTGACTGGACTCTGTGGGCCAGATCTGGCCCACAGGCCATTAGTTTGACACCCCTGGCTTAAGGGAAAGAGCACTCAAGCTCTCAGTATATGGGAAGTCTCAATTCAATTCTCTTTTCTGCCCTGGGGTTTTAAACCTGCATCTTCTAGTGGCTGGGAAAGCACCCTAGCCATTAGGACATACTGTGAGAGGTCATGCTCTCAGTCTTCCATATCAAACATTAAAGGTCCAGAGAGACTGAGAGCAGGAGTATGCACAAGCATAACTCTGCAGCCTAGTGTTTGAGGCAGCCACAGGGTTGGGAAAGCCCAGGGTTTATATCCTTGCTACACTGAATATATTGCTAGTTCTCATTGAGTAAATCTACACATGCATACTAATGCACAACAATAAACTCTGGTGCATATTACATTGGAGTTTATTGCTCCTGGGCACTGCATTTACACATGTGCCTGGGACTGTAGTACATTGAGTTGGGTTGAAGCAGCCCTGGATGGCAGAGGCCCTATTGGGGTCAGCCTGCCAGCCAAGGGCTGTTCCGACCTGGTTCAATGTGCTGCGGAGGGGCTGACTGGGGCACAAGTATGCTCCAGTGCAGGGCTACCTGGCTGTGGAGTATATTAGTTTATTCCAGCCTAATAGGGGTGTACATTAGATGCCGAGACATTTACTGCAGACTTAATTAGACAACACTTCAGTAAATGTCTCATGTACATGCGTCCATTGAACACAAGTCTTTTGCTTGAAAGATCTTGTTTGAGGTTGGGGGCTGTTTGTAAGCCAGGACAGACTGACTAACTCCCATTCTCAATGAGGCACTAGGCCTTGCAATGGACCCAAATGCCTGCTGTGCCCCCACATCAATACAGACCACATCATCACTGGACCAAATAACAAAAAGTACAACATCTGAGGTTCATTCACCTGCAACTCTACCAATATCACATAAGCCATCACTTAGTTTCATAGTTTCATAGTTTCTAGGGTTGGAAGGGACCTGAGCAGATCATCTAGTCCGACCCCCTGCCATGGCAGGAAAGAATACTGGGGTCAAATGACCCCAGCAAGATGCTCATCTAACCTTCTCTTAAACACCCCCAGGGTAGGAGCCTGCACCACTTCTCTTGGAAGCTGGTTCCAGACCCTGCCCTGACTGTGAAGTAGTGCCTCCTGATATCTAACCTAAACCTACCCTCTGCCAGCTTGTGACCGTTATTCCTGGTCACTCCTGGCGGTGCTCGGGGAAACAGTGACTTCCCCAATGCCTGCTGATCCCCCCTGACTAGATTGTAACAGGCCACAAGATCCCCCCTCAGCCTTCTCTTTTGGAGGCTGAACAGGTTCAGGTCCCGCAGCCTGTCCTCATAGGGCCTGCCCTGTTGTCCCCTGATCATGCGGGTGGCCCTCCTCTGGACCCTCTCCATGCTGTCGACATCCCTCTTGAAGTGTGGCACCCAGAACTGGACGCAGTACTCCAGCTGCGGCCTGACCAGTGCCACATAGAGAGGGAGGATCACTTCTTTGGACCTGCTCGAGATGCATCTGTGGATGCATGACAAGGTGCGGTTGGCCTTCCTTACTGCCTCCCCACACTGCCAGCCCATGTTCATCTTGGAGTCAATGATGACCCCCAGATCCCTTTCCGCCTCCGTGCTGACAAGAGGGGAGTTCCCCAACCTGTAGGTATGGTGCCGGTTGTTTCTCCTGAGGTGCATCACCTTGCACTTGTCTGTGTTGAAACCCATCCTATTCATGTCTGCCCACCCTTCTAACCTGTCAAGGTCTGATTGTAGCCTGTGCATCCTTCCAGTGTGCCCACGTCCCCCCACATCTTAGTGTCATCAGCAAATTTGAACAGGGTGCTTTTTACCCCCTCATCCAAATCACTGAAGAAGATGTTGAACAGTGCGGGCCCAAGGACCGAGCCCTGGGGGACCCCACTGCCCACGTCCTTCCAGGTTGAGAAGAACCCATCTACTACCACCCTCAGGGTGCGGCCCTCCAGCCAGTTGGCGACCCATTTGACTGTGTGCGTGTCTACGCCACAGCCCTCCAGTTTCTTAATGAGAACGGGGTGAGAGACAGTGTCAAAAGCCTTCCGGAAGTCCAGGAAGATTATATCCACTGCTACCCCTGCATCTAATGATCTGGTGATCTGATCGTAAAAGGCCACCAGGTTGGTCTGACAGGACCTGCCACTGATGAACCCATGTTGGTTGCCCCTAAGCATGCAGTCCCCTGCTGGCCCCTCCTGGATTTGTGCCAGCATAATTTTCTCGAACAGCTTGCCTAGGATTGAGGTAAGACTGACTGGCCTATAGTTTCCTGGGTCCTCCTTCCTGCCTTTTTTGAAGATGGGGACCACGTTGGCCCTCTTCCAGTCCTCCGGTACCTCACCAGAGCACCACGAGTGCTTGTAAAGTTGTGCCAGGGGACTTGCAATGACCTCAGCCAGCTCCTTTAGAACTCTAGGGTGGAGATCATCTGGACTGGGTGACTTGAATATGTCCAACCCCTCCAGAAGCTTCCTAACTAAATCCTCGCTAACCCGTGGCCCATGTGTGCCTCCCCCGGGGCCCGAGGGGGGCCCAGCAGAGAGGTGGCTGTTCTGGTCCCTACTTAGGAAGACAGAGGCAAAGAAATCGTTAAACATGTTAGCTTTGCCGTCTGGTGTGACGACCAAGTTTCCCATGGCATCCTGCAGGGGCCCCACATTACCCAGGACCTTCTTTTTACCCCCTATGTATTTAAAAAAGGACTTCTTATTGTCCTTAATCTGGGAAGCTAGTCCCAGTTCTATCTCTGCCTTGGCCTTCCTAACAACCCCTCTACATCCCTGAGCAACTACAGAATAGTCCTCCCTGGTGATGACCCCTTCTTTCCATTGGGTGTAAGCCTCCTTTTTAGCAAGGAGGCATTCCCGGATGCTTTTGGTGAGCCACGGAGGCTTGTGTGCTCTCCTGCTCCCTTTGATCCTTGTTGGGATTACCTTCCTTTGGGCTTGGAGGATCGTCTCCTTAAGAAGCGACCACTCTCCTTGGACACCTGGCTCCCCTCCCCTCTGGGACCTCAGCGCTTCTCCAACTATCCTCCTTAGCTCGTTGAAGTCTGCCCTCCTAAAATCTAGGGCCGCTGCCTTACTGCATGTCTTTGCCACCTTGCGCTGGATGGTGAATTCCAGCAGGCGATGATCGCTGTCGCCCAGGTGGTCGAGCACTCGCAGCCCCCTCACCAGGTCATCACCCATGGCCAGGACTAGGTCCAACAAGGCGTCTCCCCTGGTGGGGCTGTGCACCTCCTGGGTTAGATGGAGGTCCTGCACTCTGTCTAAGAACCTATGTGAGTGGTCAGACCTGGCTGACTGTTCTTCCCAGCAGATGTTCGGGAAGTTCAGGTCCCCCATGACTACCACATCCTTAGCCTTCACTACCTCTGTGAGCTGACCTAAGAATTCCTGGTCAAGCTGTTCTCCCTGGTTGGGAGGTCTGTAGTAGACTCCCACCATTAAGTCCCTTTCCCCTCGACTGCCTTGTACTCTAACCCAAAGCACTTCAGAGTGCCCTTCCCCTGACTCCTTGCTAATTAACGAGGATGTGTATTCCTCCTTTATATAGAGCACCACGCCCCCACCTCTCTTTCCTATCCTGTCCATCCTGTACAGCCTATAGCCCTTGACATTCACTGCCCAATCATGCATTTCGTCCTACCACATTTCTGTAATCCCCACTATGTCCGGGCTGGTGTCAGCCAGCAGGAGGGTGAGTTCCTCCTGCTTGTTGCCCATACTACAAGCGTTTGTGTAAAGGGATTTGAGGCCTCCTGTGGGTGTGTATACTGACCCCCTAGTCCCAGTGTTACCCTGGCCCCTCTCTCTTACCTGTTTGCTTGCTTCGCTCATTGGGCTGGGCTGGGCTGTAGTTGTGGGTGCTGTTTGGTCTGGCAGTCTGATGTTTCCTCCGCCCTCATCTTCCCCTTCCCCCGATGAGCCTAGTTTAAAGCCCGCCAGAGGAGGTCCGCCAACCTAGAAGAGAACACACACTTACCTTTAGGGGAAAGGTGGAGCCCATCCCATCCTAGCATGTCTCTCGTCGTGATGTGCCGGTCGTGGCTGAGGAAGCCAAAGCCCTCCTCGAAGCACCATTCCTGTAACCGCCAGTTGGTCTCCACGATGCATGTTTCATGCCGTCTGCCTTGTCCACTCACTGGCAGGATAGAAGAGAAAACCCATCTCCTTCAGCACGCACCCCAGAGCTTGGTAGTCCTCCATCAGGCGATCAGGGCTCCTCCTGGATGCATCGTTAGTGCCCACATGGAGTAGGACCATGGGGTAATAATCGGTGGGCTGGATTACGGTCTGGAGCATCCCTTTCACGTCCTGAATCCTCGCTCCAGGTAGGCAGTATACCTTGTGTGCCGAGGGGTCCCAGCGACAGATGGGGCCCTCCGTACCTCTCAGGATGGAGTCACCAATGATGATCACGCAACACTTCTTCCTCCTGGCCTTCTTGCCTCCTTTAGCTTGCATGGGACGTGGTGAGCGTGGAGTTGCCTCCTCCCCGGTTTCGTCCTCTCCGTCCTTCTCCTCCAGGGCTGCCAGGGCTTCATACCTGTTCTCCAGCCGGACTGTAGGAACTGGTGCTGCCGTGTCTCGAGCAGCCCTGGCACGGGAGGTGACATTCTGCCACTTAGCAGTGGAGGGCTCATCTTGAGGTGCACCCTCCTTGGTCGTACAACCCTGCAGGGAAAGAAAATAGCTGTCAATTTCTTCCTCTGCCTCCCTGATTCCCCTCAGCCTGCTAACCTCCTCCTGGAGCTCCCTCACCCATGCCTCCAGGGCCCTAAGGTGGGCGCCTGCAGGACAGGTGTGGGGGTCTCCAGTACCTGCCCCCCCAGGCCTTCCTGGGCAGCTCCTGCAGGCCAGGGGTTTGGGTGACGCCAGCCCCCCCATGGGCTCCATCTGGGTGGAGGCCTCAGACAAGGCCCGGGAAGGCTGCGCCCCCTGGGCAGGGGCCCTGGTAGCACTCCGTGTCGACACCATCGTAGGAGTTTCTAGCTGAATTTGGGTCCTCTGGCCTGCTCTAACACGAGTTGGCCTCTGGGCCCTTCCTGCTCCCCCTCCGGCGTGAACACCGGTGCAAACTTGCTTACAATGCCCATCTGCTGTCTACATTGGACAGAGAGTGAGATCTCTGTGTGCAGGAATGAATGAACACAGATCTGACATCAGCTGTAGAAAGCCACAAAGGTTGGTGGCCAGGGCCAGTCCAAGGATAATTGGCACCCTAGGGGAACTGTGTACCTCGGCACCCCCACCACTTCCAATATAGAGGAAAATAAGAAGTCTAGAATGAACTTTTACCTTGGAGATCTTTTCAGAGGTCTTTCTCCCCTTACCGAAAGGTCTTAGACCAAGGTGGAGCCGTAGCTTGCCAGGGATGTTATTTAGAATGATTTTCCTGTTATTTTGTTCTGCATATAATTTTGGTGCCCCACAAATTTTGGCACCCTAGGGACTGCCTAGTTTGTCCTACTGGTTGGACTGGCCCTGTTGGTGGCAGAACACTTTAAGCTTTTTGGACATCCAACGCTGATCTCAGGATGGCTATTCTCAGGCAGCAAAATTTTAAAAAACAATCTGAATGGGAAATTTTGGAGCATGAAATCATCCACAGAATGGACTGTGTTGAGTATGGTTTAAACAGGGACTACAGATTCTTATCCCATTACCTAGATTAGCTTCTGTGATGCTTTTGCTCCTGTGGGTATTTTGCTTGTTTGTTTCTCCCAGCATTTCCCCTGTCCCCACTCTTTATCTCCAGGCTGTTTTCCCACCTTTTGTATTCAAATCAGTCACACTACTTTATAGTACAGAATCTCTGCTCTGTGCTGTCCTTTCATAGCACCTGATGACGTGAGCTTGAGTTCATGAAAGCTTGTGCTCCCTATAGATCTTACTTCACTAGTCCATAAGGTACATACCTACCCTGCCTACTGCATGAAAGTTTCACTCCAACTAGGTTACCCCCCCTCCCTCCCCCCCTTAACTCTTGAGTCATAGTTACTTATTCTCTTTTTGGCACTCTGTTTTCCCTGGTCCAATGAAAAATTAATTATTCCATTCCAAGCAGAACAACACAGACAAGATCAAGAGCTCTGGCTCTTGTACAAAATCTCCCTTTTTTGGGAGGTAGGAATTATGAGCTAGAATCCTCTATGGCACTGAAGGACTTTGTATTCAGGTCTCCTGCACCCCTGGTGTTTGCTGAGCTAATGGGTATCAGCCCAGGACCTCTTCCCCTCCTTTTGTTGCATTGTTTGCAAAGCCCAATCCAGTGTGCCTATTTAGGGAATGCTTACCTGATTGGCAGAGGAACACTTTGTTTGTACACCCTTGATAGGCCTTAGGTATGAGGTAGACTGTAAGCCACTCAGCACTGTCAAGACTGATGTGCTTTGGGGCATGCCCAGAAGCAGAAATTCAGGTACCTCAGGGAGATGTAACACTGGAATCTTAAACACCTACACACTTTACATGCCTCTGGGGTGAGTCAGCAGCTGAGTTAGACATCTGACTTCCACCTAACCTCTTCTGTGGCCCTAGCTCTAATGTTCTTAACATTGCAACAGAAAGTGGAAGCAGTACCCAAATACCTTAACAAATTTTGGTTTTATCAGGATTACACTGTCAGATACATGTCTAAGTATACGCAGCATATTGGCCAAATTCGCTTTGTTTCACCTATGGAAATACGGTGTAACTTTGTTGAGTTTCAATTCAGTGGAGTTACTAAACTTTCCCAGTGATACAACTGAGAACAAAATTTGGCTCTATTCACACATGAGCACAGCACGTGCTTCAGATAATGTACTGTGAGCCTCTTGTCAAAAATGCCAGCTGGGCTATCTCAAGCAATCCAAAGCCCCATGCCAAAGCTATTTGACAGAGGGTGTCTCTGCTGAAAGTCCTGCAAATTTCTCCCCTCGACCAGCCCGGGCAAGGGTCCAGTTCCACAGAAACATGGAGTGGAATAAGGTAATTTGTCAGGAGCTGCAGAGCTGACAGTTAGGAAGGAAATTAGGTAAAGAGTGGATCAAGATTTTTTGTGGAAAGCTCTTATGTGACCCTGCCATGGCCATAGATAAGTCACTTCTTTTCTCTGTGCCTTTGCCTCTCCTCTCATCCCAAGTTTATATGTGGCAAGAGCAGCTCTGTGCTTGTGTTTAGTGCCATGGAGCTGCAGTCCATTTGGTGCTTCTGGATGATACTATAATAATAGTTTAGCGCCAAAGAAAATTTACTGTGTGTAAATTTGTGTGTATCAGTTACAAAGATGGACATAACCATGTTTCAAGGCCTGGAGAGGAAAAACAGGTATGTTCACACCATTGGAAATGGCATTACACCCTTATGAAGAAGCAGCAGATGATACAAACCCCATTACTGAAGTAATCACCCACACCAATAGAGGATTACTCCTGAAGAACCAAGGATAAAACTTTACTGGTGTAAGTTGCACTGATTATAGTTGTGCCTGTCTGTATCGGGGTATCAAACTCATCTGCTCCCCATGGGCCAGAAATGGATGATGGGGCTTCTTGTGAGCTGGATGACCCATAAGTGGCAATAGCAGTATTACTCCCCACGGCTGCCAGAACCACTGTATCAGTGTGGCTTTGGAACCTGGAGTTTTAATGTGGCTGTCACTCACCCCCTCTTTTCCCCTGCTGCTGATTTTGATAGCCAATGTGACTAAAAGCCATGAATTCAGGTGTGGGTTACGAGGGAAGGATGAATGGCAGCAGTGTTAACCCCCTGGGTTCTGGAGCTGCATTGACACAGTGGCTTTGGCAGCTGCGGTGATGAGCCCTGTGGGCCAAATCTGGGCCATAGAGGTAGGTCATCAGCCTCAATAAGCTCTGCAGGTCAGATGACCCACCTTTACTAGCTGGGTCTGGCCTGAAGGTGGTATTTTGACCCCCCTGATCTATACCTATCTCAGAGTAGCTGTTTCCTAAAGGCAAACAAGTGATTACCTGCTCCCCTGACATCTAACAGTGAGGCCCAGTAATGGCCACACATTGTGTGAGCAACCTCAGGGTTACTTCATGTCTGTCTGTCCTTGATCCCAGTGTCACTGTTATCACCATACAAAACCAATGGCAATTACACCAGGGTATGTTCTCGCCTGTCCTTGCCCTCAGAATTAAATCAACATTGTGGAGGAACATGAGCCTGAATCAGAAATGTGAAACTCGTCAAGATGCCTAAAATACTAAACATGGAGCTACTTCAGTCTCAGTGGATTTCCAAATTTCTGGCCTCTAAAGAAAGATCAGAGCTGGAGAAGCAGACTACCTCTGCCTTGTTTCAGGAAAGTTTTCATTAGAGCTGGAGTATTAGTGACAGCTATGGTTAAGGCTGCCGAAGTGTTTCCATTATGTTATATCTCCTTGTTTTCAGTTGCTTATAAACCATCCAGAAGTTCCACCTCAAGGGCTGAAATTTTCCAGGCCTGCTCTCTATCTGAAGGTAAAAGGTTTTGGAAAGTTGGAGCAGAAAATGGCTCTGCTCTTTTTAGGACTGCGCAGTGCAGGGAAAGGTGATAATTTAAGAAAACAATATTTAATAAAAGCAAATGGAACTATTACAAGCTTGGAAATGCCTGACACTTTGGATTTGGACAAGTATCCAAGTTAGCTCTTATTTCAAGAGATCCAGCTAATCTGTATTTGGCACTCATACCACTTCCCTCCACCTTCTGCTCAGCCTGGGGACCCTGCTTCAGACAGCTCAGGCTGTGGCTCCTTCCACCATCACCTTCTGCCTTTATTGCATGGCTGGGAGCCCTCTCCCTGACTACACTACTTGGCATAGGTCCAGTTACTAAGTTCTTCCCCATCTTCCACTGAGCCTTGGGTCTCTTGCTGACTTCAGCCTGGAGCCTCTCTCTAAATCTCCCTCCTCTGCTTGTCCCAGCTCTCCCCCCTTCTCCTCTTCTGACCCGCTCAGCTTTCCTTGTTTGGCATGAACCCCACTGGCTGACTCTCTCCCAAGTTTTCACAATATTAGCATATGTGTGATGAAACTGAGGGGCCTCTCCAGGTAAGTGTGAATGGTAACAGTGCAGCAATAGGGACATCCCTTCATCATTTGTAGAAGGTCTAGGAACAGTGTATCATTACATAAGATGACTACATAGTATTAAACTCTTGGTAATAAATCTACAATGTAAAATTCATTAGCATTAATAGAGCTTTTATTAGTGCCAAATGTGCAGTTCTGTCATTGCTCCGATAAGCATGCAAAGCAGAGAAATTAGAAGCTAAATAGGCTGTCACAATTAATCACTCTATTTCTGTTTAATTTCATTTTTTTTGAATTGGAGTATCTTTTCCCCAAGATGTTCATTTGAAAATATTTCTGGGTTCAAAAACTGATGTAGTTCTAGGTATGTATGCAGCCAGACTCTACTGTATTCATGGAGCTAGTTCAGAGTTAAAAGCATCCATTTCACAAATCTTTGCAAGAGGAACATTCAATGATCTTGCTAACATTTCCAGCAGATGCTAAGGGAAACCCAGAAATCTACACACACACACACTGCAGGGATGATTTGGTAGCTGTGTTGGTCTGAGACAAAAAGAAATGCAAAACTCTATAACTCTTGATTTCAGAGATGTTACTTTCTATTAGACCAACTAAGAAATCTTTCTCTCTCTCTCTCTCTCTCTCTCTCTCTCTCCCTCTCTCTCTCTCTCTCACACACACACACACACACACACACACACCTTTTTCTGCAAGCTTTCAGGCACACGTGCCCTTCCTCAGGCTCAGGGAAAATTAAAGATGGTAAAAAGTCCCCATAGGTAGAAAATAAACTTCATTTTGCACAAAGGAAGCTGAAGCTGGAAGCCTGTTCCTCTGGGTCCATGAGAGTGTCTTTGTGAATTGCTCTTTGATGTGCAGATAAGGCAGGATTCCTTCCCTGGTGGTGTCACATGGCAGAAAGGCAAAGAGGTGTAGAAATCTTTCTTGTTGTTCAGCAATGAAGTTTTGTGATTTCTTAGTTGGTCTAATAAAAGGTATCATCTCTTTTGAGATGAACCAAGAGTTGTAGAGTTTCACGCACACACTGCAGGCATTCTTCATGTCATACGCTGGCAGAAATCTTGGGAAGAATTTTGTTTTAGCCAATGGACAACTTGAAATGCAGCTGATAACTATCTCTGAGTTACCCAAATAAAGTGTAGGAGTAATTCTAATACCCTTTTCCCCAGCATGCACAATTGCCCCATTATAGGAATAGGATCATCCTCTGGAGATATACTTCTGTTCCTACAGTGGGAGTGCTTGAGTGGCATGTTGGTTGGTACAATCTACACTTTGGTCATCCCCTAGGTGAAATAGAATTTTGTGCTCCCTTTTAGTGATTGGTCTGCACAGAAGAGCTCACTGGTACTGATCAAGCTGGCAGAGTTACTCCTTTAGCTCAAGTGATGGTGGCCTGTGCTTTTGAAGTGTCCCTACTGTGGACCCTGGGTGGGGGGTCATAATGCTAAACTAAGCCATCAGTAAAACAACCAAAATGGGATAGTGAAAACACAGAAGGTAGGGGATGAGATGAGGGGAAGAAAGCTTTAAGAGCAAGTATTCAATCAAATACAGTAAAAGCATACCAACATTCACAGAGAATGGACCTGCTGTACATATGGCTTACTCCCAACATATCTATTGGTTAGCATACACAGGTCTAGATCCACAAAAGGACTTGAGCATCTCAGTGCTCAACACTGCTTAATTTTTAAGTGGCTGGCCTTCACTGAGGAATTTGCAGTATCTAATATAGTATGTAGTGAGAGTTATGTGATAGGTAAGGACTGTTGTGGGGGATATCTTTTATTGGACCAAGTGGATAGTTGGGATAGATCTAGACTAACTTTCCAGTGCTTTGCAAGGTCCTGATGAAGATGATGACATGATGAAGAATGGGTCACATTCAAAAGTCTATCCCAACCAGTTGGTCCAATGAAGATATTATCCACAAAAACCCTTACCTCTTGCATAAGTCCTGACTTGCCATCATTACAACATGACCAAAACATAGGCATTTAAGAATGAACTCTCCAGAAGCCAGCTTTCTGAATAGGGAGCTATAGAAACACTTTTTATTTCCTTCTCCTAGAAAAAGTTCTCTGGTTTTGCACTCAGAAACTCCAAGAGGTAGGCCCCTAATGTGCATGAGTTTTGAGTCTTGTTCCATAATAGATCAGAACTTCACCCTTTGTATGTGAAGCCTTTTGAATCTTTGGGGAGCTACAGGTGAAAGGTTCTGTCTAAGTGTCATTATAAATGTCAAGTACCATGACAACAGGCAACTCTGATACATCATTTCAGTTATAAATTAAAAACTAACTCAGAAATTCCTCTTGAAAATAGGCCTAACAGTGACTAAAATTCTAATAATATTTTGCACTTTTAAAGCACCTTTTATTTGTGAATCTCAAAGCTCTGTGTAAACAAGAGACCAGCCTGAGCTGCAGGAGGTTAGATTCAGATCTCAGCTGAGTCAGCAGTGCTCAACATCAGGGGTTATCCCAGTTTTTGTTAGAGGTTTGTCTAGGCAACAAGTCTCAGCTTTATCCACGTTTAGAGATGATTCAGGTACAAGATTGTAGTCCAGGCCTTCTCTAGCTCCTGGATTAATCAAGCTCCACAACACCTTGGTGAGAGAAGCAGCCTGGTCCTGCTCCTGAAAGGCATCTGCCCAAGCCAGAGCCAGGAGAGCTAATCTTTGATGTAGACAGGTAAAAGTGCTATAAACTTCAGTTTGCACTAGTTCAGCTTACCCTGACCCAGAGGTACAACTCATGGAGTTATGCCCTAGACAAGCCTGGTAGAGTTTGCTTACTGGGGCTCTGGAACAGATACAAAGGGGCTCAAAGCTCCAGCCATGCCAAGCAGACCAGAGGCAGGATAGGATGTCACTGCCAAGAGTCAGGCTAGCTTTTCCCCCACCCTACAACCAACACAGTCTTATATGGCAAGTGAGGACCCAACGCCCTTATTTTGGTGGTGGCTGCAGAACCAGGGAAGGATGGTGATACCTGATACCTCCACTCACAGCAGCTGCATTCCCTTGGAGAGAGGGGGTGGGAAGCTGATGAGTGGGCTCCTGACACACTCAAACCCTTGCAGCCACAGCATGCTGGGGACAGGCAGCACAGAGGCTGCTGGAGGGACAGGGGGAGGCAGCAGTGGTGGCAATCCCAAGAGGAGCAGTACAGGCACTTCTGAGTAGTTGTGGCAGGCACAGGGCACTGGACTCAGGGGAGGGGTTGTGGGAGAGTGGGAGAGTTTTACATCCTCAAACAAAGTTAATGTATAACTGTGGGGAAACTCTAATGATGCAAGCACCATATGTGAATGTGGAGGAAACTTTCAGACTACAGACCACCTACTGGCCTGCCCACATATGGCACCAACAAGAACCTTACTAAGGCTGCAGATGAAGCCCATATGTGCCTATTTTTGGACTCCAATTTGAACACGGTGATAGGACATGAGAAACAAAAGAAGAAGAAGAATAGGGGCCAGGCAGCATGACACCCTTAATGGAATCTCGTCTCACCCAACTAAGAACCATCAAGAGAGGGGTTGGGACTGGTACAACCAGGCCAGTGGCTGGGCACTGATGGTGTAAACATGAACTATTCGTAACCTCCTTCCATAGGGCAACCTGAGCACAAGGAAGCACAGGAAATGGCTTGGCAGCATTGGGAAAAGAGCCCAAAGACCCTGACTACAGGTCACCTTCCTCACTTACTGAACCATGCTCCCTTCCTTCATGTGGCATACATATACCGAAAAAGACTTTTTTGCTTTCCATTCCTGTTCCCTGGAACCAGAGCTTCATATCCAAACATTTCCCATTTGGATTTTGAAATGTTTCAGCCTAAATCTTCTTTCCAGAGGAAAAATGCAGAAAGAAGATGCACATGAATATGTATTTTCTGGTGGAAAATGTACAGCAATCAGAGAAGAACCAAGCTGTTCTAACTGGAAGGGTGGGGAAGGGGGAGGCAAGGGAAATATTTATGGTAATGAACTCACTGGGTCAAGCAAAGGAAGGATCCAGTGGTGCAACCAAGGGGGAAAAAATTCTGCATAAAGCATATGAAGTAAAAACCAGCCAAAAAATACAAGGTCCCACCCAGCAGGAAATTGTAAGCAGCTCTAAGAAATACTAAAGAAAGCAAAAGATGTGTTAACAGAACAGAAAGGGGAAGAAGAAAGCACAAGACGTCATCAGCTGGCAGCAAGGGAAAACTCTTAACTGAAAACTTTAGTAGTGAATTTGTCAGTGCCAAGAAAAGGCAGCACCAGGAATTCTAATGGCGTTGCGGTATCAGTAACATGGGCAGCTTCTCCACAACCCTCCTGCCCTGTGCTCTTTCAGTGAGTTACAGATACTGCTCTCCCTAGCAGAGATGTTTTAACATGCAGAACAGATTGTGTATTCCCCTGGGTCACATATGCTTCTCCTTCAAAATAACTGTTGTCTTGCAGCTTTTTCCCTGTGGGGGAGTAACCTTCCCTTGGACCCAAGCATAATATTTCCTGTCTGCTGCCTGTACACCATTACACCATCTCTCCTTCCACAGGGGACAATGCCTCTGTATATATTCCAGAACAGAGCTGCAGCTGAAGGACGTAGCAAAGCTCTCTCTTTCAGTCTGAAGCATGTGGGCTCCACAAGGCTGAATAAAATGCATGCACAAGTAAATAGGGACAGATCCTTATGTCACTTACACATGTGACACTGGTGTCTTCCAACAGATTTAAACCGTGTCTCTGCTTTAGTAAGTCTATAAGGTGCAAATCTATTGGCTTCTACCTGACTTCAGATTAATACGGCTAACTACATCTAACAAGGTCTGAGTCTGGCCCATAGTTGCTGGTGTTTTTACTTTGGGGGTGAGGAGAATGGGAAGTAAGGCCAAATATCTATATGGAATGTATATATTAAAAGGCAAATCTTTGATATACAGCTAGACGGTGTCTTTGAAACAGGGGAGCTAGCCTAACTTAAGGGGGTAGAATTTAAGCCCAAGGAATTGGCAAAAATGAGACACAGTCTGATGACTCTTGCTCACAGGTGACTGGTGCCTCTTGAGTCTGGGGGGGCACCTGCAAAAGCCATTGGTGGAGTTGGTGGTGGGCACAGGTCTGGTGACCACCCACAGAAGCTGCCAGTGGCATTGGTGGTGAGGATGGCCCCCCCATTTTCCCCTTACCTGTCACCTATGCTTTTGCTGATAATGATTCATCCCTAAAAGGGGTAAGCTTTGATTATACCTGCTGAATCAGAATAGCTCCAGCTGGAAAGGTAGCTAGGAATATTTCACATTGGGATAAAACCCTATCCTATAAAGAATTATCGAGACTCAGCTTCTCACCCACTTTATTTTGATCTTATTTCGATCACTGCAAAGGCAAGGCAGCAAGAAATGGAGCAGTAATCAGTAAAGGCTGGTGGAGTAGCTCCAGATTCCCACCTGTGTAGCAAAGCAGAAATTAATCACTACATTAAAAAACAGCCTTAAATGTTGGGAGCCTTATTTTTTTGACTTATGGACATTTATGGTCAATTTTTGCATTCAGCTGTAATAGTGAAAATGTAAAATCACTCTACCCCATCAGTGAAATAATTCCAGATTTGCAGTAGTTTACAGGAGAAAAGAATCTAGCCTGTAAACAGGCTATACTGTTACAGTGAGTCTTCTTTTAAATTTTGCCCTCATTCTTAAGTCAGATTCTCATTTACTTTACATCAGGCCACACCTGACATCAGTGGAGTTGCTCTTGAAATGAAAGAGCAGCGTCCCTGTGATGAGGATCCAGTCCAGTGCTTTCCCTCCCCAAACATCCACATTCCAAGCCAATAATAAATGCTTGAGCAAAAGAGGTATAATTTTAGTGACAGAAAAGCAAATTGACGCTGAATGTATATGACACTTTTTCAATCTTCCCCTTGTTTTGCCTGATAGTGTTTTGTACTAAATGTTATATTTGCAGATGCAAAATTTAAAGAACACTTTATGTTCAGTCCTGAGAAAATAACATGTAATTTGCAGCTACAGCCAAGAGTGATGGCCTTATTAGTAATGGGAATTTACTGATTAACTGTTGTTAGCAAAACATCATCTTCAATTCTGTTAGCCTGAAATTGGCAGCCACTCTGCCGGCCGGGGCTTTTTTATTTTGTCTCAGGGGAACAGTACAGAAATATTTCTCATTTAAACAGCTTTAGCCTTGGCCTTTCAATAATTTTTATGGCCTCAACTAATAGGTTAACAATTAGTTAAGAGCAACTACCGAATTAATGTCAAGACATTCACAGGGAAAAGTTCAAGGACAGAAGTAATAGTATTTCAAAAGATAGTTTATTTTATTATTTTAACAAAGAGTGGCTGTTAGTTTTAAAAGCCATGGGGATAAAGATGAATGCAAAGAAGGAACCAGAAGACAAGGCCTGCTACTGTCCAGCACTTAAGGCCAACAGGACCAAAATCCTGAGGTCTGAATCAGGCAGCAAAAAGGCTTTGTCCAAAGAGAAGAACTGGCCCCATTGTAAAGGACTTCTCCAGGCAGATTTGAGCTGTTGAAATGAATCTGTGCCAGCTCCCCTCATTGGCCCAGGTATGAGGGATGGCATCAGGGGAAAAGCATGTGGCTGGCCTCTGCTGTGATCTAACATTTGCTGCTGAAAAAACAACCCTTTAGGGCAGTGCTTCCTAACATTTTCTTCAACATGACTCCATCTAAACACTGGAAAATTTTTGCGATCCCAAAATGATGAAGACGAGATCAGTGCCCTGCAGGCAGCATGACCAAAGCAGAGTGCTGCTCCCCCAGATGAGTCTTCCATGGCTTCAGTCTGCTGCCTCAGCTGGGACCCACATTTCTGCCCTGTTCCCAGGCCCCATGTACCTGGGCAGCACCCCCAGCCCCAGGTCTGCCTCACTCCCTCCCTCCATCCCTCCCTCACCACCCACTCAATATCCCCCTCCCCCACATAGACTTATCTGGAAGGAGCTATGGGAGCTGCTGTCCATGCTGCCATGTGTTCCAGGCACATATATACATGTTGCTCCCTCTCTGATTGCCCTCTTCCTGCTCCCCCTAGCCCCAAGCAGCCCCTTGCAGGCTGGGACTCTGCCAGCTTGCAAGGAGAACCTGCCATTTCCTTCTTTTTTCTGTGATTTTCATCATAATCAGTCAACACTGTCAAGTGTCTTTGCGACCCCATTTTTTATTGGTGTTGGGAACCTCTGCTTTAAGGGTTGTCGCATTCACACTGAAGCCACATATACCTGGTAAGCTTATCAGCCCCAGAAGCAGCACCCTCGCACACACCACAGTGCTCCAGGCAGGACGCCTCCTAATCTGAAAGCAGTATAGCTGTGTCCAGGTGCCACCCTAGGTCATCAGACTAGCCTGAGGTTGGCTGATTGGATTGTCCTAATTAGCTTGCTCAGAGCAGCACACTGAGGTGCCTATGCTGCTTTCAGATTAGGAAGCAGGCTGTCTGGGTAAGGAGACAATGTCATGGAGTCAAGAGGACCAAAATGGAGAGAAAACTGTGACTGTCAGAGTGAGGAAGTTGGGACAAGGAATCTGACAGAAGGAGAATGGAAGCTAGGGTGAGGAGAAAACTTTGACTCAGACAAGGACAGGGCAGATCCAAGGGTGGGAGGGCAAGGTTCACTGGTGTACTCACCACCCAGCACCCCCTTTGATTCCAACTTCACCCAAAGTTTAAAACCAACTGCCTGGCAGTGGCAGCAGCATTTCTAGTTAGGCAGCTGCAGAGGGAGTCAATTGACTTCATGGCTCATTATAATCTACCCCATCCCTTCTAAATTCTTCATTCTGCAGGTCTTAACAACCCTCTCTTCTTTTTAATGGTCTTGATGTTCCACCAATCAAGCTAGCCTTTGTTCTGCAGTTCTGCAGTCTGTTAGCTGCTCTTGGTAATGAAGCTCCTGTTTCACAGCCCTGCAGACTGTTTTTAACTCTTTCCAATGAAGTTATATTTGTTTTTGCTTCAATCTGAAACTGAATAATACAGTTCTAGGCCCCTAGCATTTTAGCAAAGCTTCTAGGTTATTTTTACCTGGAGAAAAATATGTGGTGTTTTATATGTGGTGATGCATCTCACCATCTGTACCCACTCCCCACCACACGCACACTTCAAAATTCTGTATCTGCCATGAACAAAGAATCTGAAGGAGGAGACCAGGACTGACTGGGAAAGTATTTGGAATTGGGATGAAGAGTCTAGAAGGATGGATACTGGGGGTGGCAAGGGGAGAAGATTGGGATGATGGATGAAGAGCTGGTTTTGGAGATGAAGAAGAGAGAGGACTAGTACAGAGACAGGGTGGGGGCAGAGGGCTGAAGGACTTCAGCGGTTCAGCAGAAAAAAGATTGTAAGCACTAGATCACACTCCTCTCCATAGACTCTGGAATCTTGTCCTGTCCTTGCACTCAGAAAATGTGAAACCCACTACTAAAGTTTGTGTCCTGTTCCTCTCAAGCTAGTAATCCCCATAAAGGATGATAACCTACTACGGCTGCCAGGCATTCCATTAACTAAAGTGGCCATGATTTGTTCTCTGGGTCAAAAAGTTCCATCTTTGCTGTTAGGGATTGAAGGACTCTACTTGATGACATGTGCATGGTGTTTTTCATATTATTTTTTGAATCACCTAGGATGTGACACACACAGAGGTGATACACATACTGTGTTAGAAGAACAGGAAGGTTGCAAATCCAAGAGTTCTACAGATAGGGAATACCATCATTAAGGATACCTCTGCAGGAACAGAGGGAAGGGACAGAAGTGACTTTAGGCCCTTCAGGTGTTGGTGAACCTAACATTAGAATTGCACATTTCCAGCTCTTGGCCTGTCCTCACTAGGGGGTAAGTTAGGGAAACCTTAGAGCTCCTCTAAAACTATGCCTACACAGCAAACCTGATATGCTTTGCAGCATCCCCTTAAACACATTGTCTCCTTACCAGCCAGTTGGAGGTGTTCTTTCCCAGGTCCTTGGCTAAGTGTTTTCTCCTCCAGGTCTCAGTCCCAATCCTTCCTACAGTCTCCTAATTCCTTTCCCACTGTTTCCAAGTCCCAGTCTCTTTGCCTAAGCAAATTCCATCATCACCCCACTAACCAGGATGCTGCTTCTTTCTCCTTCTTCCTTCAGGTTGTCTGATTGGCAGTAAACAAGTGAATGAGAGCACAGGAGAGACATTTCCCTGCTTTTAGACTATATCAGAGCCCACAGAAGCCCCAGGCAGCCAGGAGGGAAAGTCCTGCTGAGCTCAGAGCTGCTGCTTGTGCAGTACTGATGGGATTTTCAGAGAACGTAATTGCTGTGCTCTAAGAAATCTCACTGCCTCTATATAAAGTGAGAGGTTTCAAAGGCTTATATCTTGGTTAAATTTGGGCATTATTCACAGGACTAATTCCTGAACATGAGACCAAACCCCTGCCATATTCCATGGCATGTGGCAGGAGAGGGGGTTGCTCCAAAGCCACTGGGATCTTGCAGCAGGGGCAGCTTGGTTGGGACCAGGGCAGAGCTGTGACCTGCAGCCTGCACGCTCCAGGCAGGGACATGCAGGCAGCAGATCACAGCTCTGCCCTGGCTCCAAGCCAGGGCAGAGCCACAATCCACTGCCTGCACGCTCCTGTCCAGAGCATACAGGCAGTACATTGTGGCTCTGACCAAGCTGCCCCTGCCACAAGATCCCAGTGGCTCTGGAACAGCTCCCTGCCTTGCCATGTGCCCTGCCGGCATGGCTGGGGCCAGTCTCCATGGCAACTCCAGCCTTGCTATCACAGCACAACTGTGGCTGGGGTCTCCATGGAGACTGGCCCCAGCCATGAGGGCAGGGGGTGCTGGGAAATGGGGTCCAGCTGCTGGCTGGATCTGCCATTTGGCCCCCATCTAACCCGCCACAAGCAAAACAGGGGGACTACCGTGGCCAACATCTTGCTGTTGCAAAGGTTGTTAGAACATGCTTGTGCGATTCAAGGAAGAGGGCCACACCCCCGGCTGCAGAGGAAGGCAAAAAACCCCATAGTCTTTACCAACCTGACCATAGGATAAAACCCCTTCTTGACCCCCAATATGGTAGTCATTCTGACTCTGAGTGGAGAAGCAAGGCCCTCTAACCAGGAACCTCCAGGTTTCAGTCTCAGCAGGAGCACTGTCATACCTCAGCCAAAATCCCCAGCCTCAGCTGTAGCCAACACCCAACATTTTTGAGGAAGGTGAAAAGAAAAAGAAAAACCCTGATGGACGTAGCAGTAGGAGCAGGGAAACATTCCTTCCTGCAGCCTCATGGCAGCCAGCACAGCCCAGAAGCGTGGAAAATACCCATAGGCATAGCTACTCCTAGATCATCCCTGACCAATGTCTGTCCAATCTCTTCTTGAACACCTCCAGTGATGGGGAGTCCACAGCTTCCTTAGGCAGTCTATTCCACTGCCTCACTGCTTAACAGTGAACAAGTTTTCCCTGATATCCAATCTGAACCTTCTTTACTGTAACTTCAAGTCACTGGTCCACACCTGACTGTACTTTCTGTTTTCCCTTTTCTTTATGACAGCCCTTCAGATATATGAAGGCTGTTATGATGACCCCTTTTAAAAACCTCTTCCCCAAGCTATAATGTAATTATGAACTTCTAATGGGACAGTCACAACAGGGATTTTGAAGTGACTTTTGTAGTTCAATAGCAGGAGTACTCTCAGATTACTTTCAGTGCAACTGGGCAGGAAGGAACCCTATTGTAGTGGGAAGGATCAAGACAACCTCCACCAAGAAATGATGGGTGTGGTGTTTGGAGATCCCTTTTGTGGGGGATGGAGTGAGCCATCCGCCGACCTGCTTTCTTGGGAGGTCTGCTTCTTGCCCAGAGCCCAAATCCAAGATGCCACAGAGGGGCTACCGAGGCTCATCCAGCCCTCTGACTACTACCCCATGCTGCTTATCAATATGGGCACCCATGATACTGCCAGGGGAGACCTGGAAGAAAAGCAAGCAGGAGGAGAAAACAGGGGAGGTGCTCTCATAATTCCTGAGAAATCAGGACAATCAACTACTTACCTCAGGTGCCTGTAAACAGATGCATGGAGCCTGGGAAACAAGTAGGAAGAATTGGAAGTCCTCCCAGTCACAAAACTATGACATGACTGGAATAACAGAGACTTGGTGGGATAGCTCGCATGACTGGAACACTGTCATGGATGGGTACAAACTCTTCAGGAAGGATAATCAGAGGAGAAGAGGACGAGGGGTTGCACTTTATGGAAAAGAGCTGTATGACTGCTCAGCGCTCCAGTATGAAACTGGAAATAGGCCTGTTGAAACAGCTACTGAAAGTTTCCCGATCAAAGGCCCAGATTCTCATGGGGGACTTCAGTCACCCTGACATCTACTGGGAGAACAATGCAGTAGTGCACAGGTGATCCAGGAAGTTTTTGGAGAGTATTGAGGACTACTTCCTGGTACAAGTGCTGAAGCAGCCAACTAGGGGCCATGCTCTTCTTGACCTGCTGCTCAAAAACAGGGAAAAATTGGTAGGGAATGTAGTAGTGGATGGCAACTTGGGCAGCAGTGACCATGAGTGACCATGAGATGATTAAGTTCAGGATCCTGATGAAAGGAAGGATGGAGAGCAGCAGATGGAGAGCTGCACAGCCTGGGGGGGCGGGAGAGGCGAGGTGCAAGACGGAGCCACAGGTGGCTTGTCCAGGGGACGTGGCTCCTGCTGCTATGTGCACCTTGGGAAGGCATGGGGGCGGGGGTGGGGTGGGGAGGCATGTGCCCCCTGGATCTGCATGGGGCAAAGCCGACTGCGGCTGCAGGCTGGGGCTAGGGTGGCGCTGGGCTCGTGGGGGCTGGGCCAGGCTGCACTGGAGGCAGGTGGCTGCACTGAGAGGGGGTGTTATGTGGGGGCTGCAGCCACTCCAAAATTTGCTGTATGCCCTGCAGCCCCCCCTCCCAGCACTGCAGCCACCCACCCCAAGCACAGCGTGGCCCAACACGCCCCCTGCTGGGAAAAGCCCAGCGCCACCCCAGCCCCAGCCTGCAGCCTATCCTGCCCCATGCAGATCCAGGAGCACATGCCCCCTGTGTCCTCCAGGGGTGCATGCAGTGGCAGGAGTCAGCACCTCCTCCCTGCATCATATGCCCTGCGGACAAGCTGCTTGCAGCTCCGTCCCACATCCACCCCAGCTGTGCAGGGCCTGCCCCCAGCCCCACTACCTCCCCCCACAGAGTTACCTGTTGCAGGGCGCATGCATACATGCATGCGTGTGCTCAGCCTTCCCCAAATAACTCATGGGCAGGATCCCCTGGGAAGCCAGACTGAGGGGGAGAGGAGTCCAGGAGAGCTGGCTGTACTTTAAAGAAGTCTTACTGAGAGTGCAGGAACAAACCATCCCAATGCACAGGAAGACTAGCAAGTATGGCAAAAGACCAGCTTGGCTTAGCAGGGAACTCTTCAGGAAACTGAATCACAGAAAGAAAGCTTATAAGAAGTGGAAATTTGGAAAAATAACTAGGGAAGAATATAAAAGTATTGCTCAGGCATGCAGTCAGGAAGGCTAAAGCACAACTGGAGTTGCAGCTAGCAAGGGATGTGAAGGGTAACAAGAAGGGGTTCTGTAAGTATGTTGGTAGCAAAAGGAGGATCAGGGAAAGTGTGGGTCCCCTACTGAATGGGGAGGCAACCTTGTGACAGAAGATGCAGAAAAGATTGAAGTTCTCAATGCCTTTTTTGCCTCAGTTTTCACAGGCAAGATTAGCTCCCGGACTACTGCACTGGGCAACACAGTTTGGGAAGGAGGTGAGAAGCCCTCAGTGGTGGAAGAACAGGTTAAGGACTACTTAGAAAAGTTGGATGTGTACAAGTTGATGGGGCTCAATGGGTACTGAGGGAGTTGGCTGATGTGATTGCAGAGCCACTGGCCACATCTTTAAAAAAATCATGGCGATCAGCAGAGGTCCTGGATGATTGGCAAAGGGTAAACATAATGCCCATATTTAAGAAAGGGAAAAAGGAGGATCTAGGGAACTACAGACCAGTCAGCTTCACCTCAGATCCTTATGGAATCCATCTCTAGGTATTTGGAGGAGAAAAAGGTGTTTAGGAACAGTCAGCATGGATTCACCTGGGGCAAGTCATGTCTGATCAACCTGATTGCCTTCTATGATGAGGTGACTGGCTCTGTGGGTGCAGAGAGACCAGTAGATATGGTGTACCTTGATTTTAACAAGGCTTTTGATATGGTCTCCCACAACACACTTGCAGGCAAGCTAAGGAAGTATGGGCT
Organism: Crocodylus siamensis; assembly: GCF_052110815.1. Classification (NCBI taxonomy): domain Eukaryota; kingdom Metazoa; phylum Chordata; order Crocodylia; family Crocodylidae; genus Crocodylus; species Crocodylus siamensis. The sequence continues at coordinate 87,621,997 of NC_143395.1, forward strand.
GGATGAATGGACTGTAAGGTGGATAGAAAACTGGCTGGAGCATTAGGCTCAGAGAATAGTAATAAATGGCTTGATGTCTAGTTGGCAGCCAGTATCAAGCGAATGCCGCAGGGGTCAGTCCTGGGGCCAGTTTTGTTCAATGTCTTCATCAACAACCTGGAAGATGGCAGAGACTGCTCCTTCAGCAAGTCTGCAGATGACATCAAGCTGGGGGGGTAGTGGATATGCTGGAGGTTAGGGCGAGGATTCTGAGTGACCTAGACCAAAGGATAGAGGCAAAAAAACCCCAGGACAAATACAAAGTCCTGTACCTAGGACAAAACAGTCCCATACACCAGTACAGGATGGGGACTGACTAGCTGGGCAGCAGCTCTGCAGAAAAGGACATGGGGTTACAGTGGACAATAAGTTGAATATGAGCCAACAGTGTGCCTTTGTTACCAAGAAGGCTAACAGCATACTGGGCTGCATTGCTAGGTGTGTTGCCAGCAGGTGCTTCCCCTCTGTTCAGCACTGGTGAGGCCACATCTGGAGTACTGTTTCCAGTTTTGGGCCCCCCACTACAGAAAGGATGTGGACAAAGTGGAGAGTCCAGTGAAGGGTGACAAAAATGGTAAGGGGGCAGGGAGACATGACTTATGAAGAAAGACTGAGAGAACTGGATTTAGTCTAGAGAAGAGGAGACTGAGAAGGGGCCTAATAGCAGCCTTCAACTACCTGAACAGGGTTTGAATGAGGATAGAGCTAGACCAGGGGTTGTCAACCAGGGGTACACATACCCCTGGGAGCACTTGGGAAGGCCCTAGAGGATATGTGTGGGCAGGTGGGGATGGAGTGCCGCTAACTCCCAGGAGCAGGGCTGGGGTGGGGAGGGGGCAAGAGCAGCAGCACCCCTCTGTGGGCTACACAGATGCTGCTGAGCCAGCCAGACGCAGGGCGGGGGCTGGGAAATCTCACATGTGGCCACCACCACCACCCACCACCCCATGCTGCCACTCTGCGTGCAGCTGCTACCCCCTCACCCCAGCTCTGCATCCAGCCATCAGGGGTACTCTTATTGAAAAAGTTTGAAAACTGGAACAGCTTAGCCAGAGAGGTGGTGGAAGCTCCATGCTTGGAGGTTTTCAAAACCCAGCTAGACAAAGCTTTGGCTGGGATGATCTAGTTGGGGATGGTCCTGCTTTGAGCAGGGGATTGGACTAGATGACCTCCTGATGTCCCTTCTAACCTTAATTTTCTATGATTCTATGACATCGCCATATCTAATGTCATGTGGATGACTAAGGATTCACTCTGATGTGGAGTTTCTATCAATTAAGACAGGCTTTTTTCCCCCTTCTCTTTTAAATTAAATAGTGTGTACAAACTTCATGCTTGTGAGCATTGCTATATTGATAAACCTGGAACTGAAGACGTGTATCCACAAAACTAGGACTACTTGTCAAAGAGAGTTTGGGAGATGGTTAAGCTCTACTAGCCTCAATGAGAAGCTCTACATCATAGCTAGCAGGAATTGGATCGGGACATGAATGCTGCTCTTGACTAGAGGGCCTAACCTCATTGGTGCTAGTTGCAGTGTTTTACCTCTACTCTGCCAGTCCAAGGGACTTTTCATCCTGGCCATTTACTGGGTCATTTCCATCCCACCTGGTCTGTGAGGAGAAGAAATTCTGAGGAGCTGCACTGACTTTCCTCTTGCCCTTGCCATAGGAAAAAATGACATGAGAAAAATGTGAAGGACACGTTTTATTTATACTTGTTAAAAAAACAACTTTAAATTCAGGATTTAGAAAAAGAATATGTCCAAAGTCAATGCAGATACAAGGTATAGTGATAAACCAGCCTCTGTTGCGGGGGTGGATACAATTATCTGTTCTTGGTAATACGTACTTTTTGCTCTTGTCTGTCACATGACACAGAGAAAAAAAGGCTGATCTAACCTGGGAACTAGGAGCTGGGAGCCTGTTTTTCCATCCCTCAAAGTTAATAGCAAATCGACTACAAAAGGAGCTGTATCATGGCGTAGTGCAGATAGCATAGGCAGAAATCTGAGGAAGAAAGATGAGGAGACTCATTCTATCTAATACAAGCATATATAGGCAGATAGATGGGCTGGTCAGATTGGCATGTCTACCTTGAGATATTATGGGCCAGGGACAAATGTAGTTTTTGCTTTTCCCATGTGTACGTATGGGATAACTCTAGTGCAGGGATGGTATGGGTGACCTCTGTATGGCACACAACAGATCAGGGAGGGTCAACAGCTCCAACAGGGAGCAAAGGGTAGGGGGCAGAAAGCAAAACTGTGGATTCAGCAAGGGAAAGGGATCCAAATAGCATTCAGGGAGGGTGTGGGCCTTAGCTTGTGGCACACCAGCCAAAAAATGTAGCTTTGCCCGCTCCATTGACTTCAGTCGTGTTGCTTTAGATTTAAACTCTCATAACTGAGAGTGGAATATGATGCTTCCACTACAGGCAGTAGGTTTAGGAATCTGGCTGTGTCTACACCAGCTTCAAACTGACATCACCACCCTTGATTCTCTGGAGAACCAGGAGAAACTGCCTTTCTTGCAACTGATCATTGATGTTAATGTGCTGCAGTGGAATTTATCAATAGGATGACACCACAGTATTCATCTTTGCTTGTGTACCAAAGGACGGAGAATAAAAATATGAGACAAGCTCCGCACAGGGAAAGAGAGGTGGTAATTCTACCACTGCAGGCACATGAAGTGCTTAATACCATGGGGAATTTTCAAGCTAGCTGATTTGCTTTAGGAGAAATGCTGTGTGTGTGTGTGTGAACAAATGAGTAAAGACTGAGATTGGCCACTTGTTTAAAAAATACAGTTTATTAGATAAAACATACATAGAACCAAGTAAATTCAATTCTTTATTAAAAATACAGAAATCATCTTGCAATAGTAAAAGAAAGTACTGGCTTTCCTCATGAAACATAAATTTTAAAATTTGGAACCTTGCTGATCAATCACAGCAGGCCCTCCACTATACTGCATCTCAAGCATACGGCCTTGAATAGGGAAACACAAACCAAATGGAATTTTAAAACAGTTAAGAACATTAAGGCCAGTAATACTCAGTTTAATTAAGATGCAAACAGTAGTATACAGCACATGGAACAGTCAATATACAACTATACATTAAAACATGCCTCTAGATAGTGACATACAATCCACTTGCAGGATTTTTTTTTATTTCTTCAAACAGTTTGACATAATGTTTGTTACATGGTAGTATATGCCTTAAAACACTGCACATATTAAGACTGAATACATTGGAGCCATCCATACAGACCATGCTAAATTGGTGGTCTTTATTTTGCTTGTATGTGTGTATGTCAAATACATAAACATACTCAGAAAGTTGTATGGGTCTTTCTGCATGTTATACATACATGCACATACACACAAATGTGCACACACCTTCTTATAAGCTCAAAACAAATTAATAAAACCCTGTGAGGCGGGGTGAGAAAAATACTAACATTCTGTTTGTCATAATCATGCTGTTCCTAGAGCTCCAGACATTTTATTTCCACGTTATTCTCACCCCTCTGTAAGTTTCACATTCTCCATTAACCCCAGCTGTCTCTTGTTTGCATATTTGCAAACTGATACAAAACTATTCAATATAATACAGTGTCCACATATGTGATATGATTATTGTTAAATAAGAGTGCTTGGGCAGTTTTACTGTTTGAGAAAACAATGAAGCATTAAAAATATTTGCATTGCATTTTCAGTAAGAAAAAAATATGAGTATGATGATTTTTCCCTGATGATTGTTAGTACCATGCTGGAACCCTGGCATAATTAGCACTAAGCTCTATATGTTGTTTTCAGTACCTATTCCTATTGTGAAGTAGAAAAGTACTTGCATTAAAAGCAAAACAAAACAAAGCAGGAATCTAAACTGTCCTTGAAATTGATAAAATTGGACCCCTTTGCCCCTGTAAAAATAGTCCAAAAAAACCCAGTGCTGTTTCTTCTATACCCTAGGGCCTCATAGAGTCAGCAATTACGTGGCATAGACCCAAATGCATCAGTGCACCTAAAAAGACATTGAACCAGAAGTGCACATTTATACTCTGTTGGAATGGAACTTAAGCAGGTGCTTAATGTTATGCATGTGCTTTACTAAATTAGAGCATAAATGAATTTAAAGATCAAGATTGTTTTTGCTTATTGAAAGGGAGGTGAGACCAGATGAATGAAATACAGAGTAATCCTGATTTTCCTCTCATTGTACCAGCAGCATGCTTTTGACTTCCATGGAGTTAGTCCTAATTTACTGCAGTGTAAGAGAGTCTGGCTTTTAGAAAGTTTCATTAACCAGTGCACGAATCAGATGCATTTGTGAGTTGCCTGTGATGCAACTCTTTCCTTCCCCCACCTCCTTTCCTGAGAATACAAAAAGGCAAGGAAGCTACAGGTACTGGTGACATGGTGTACTGAGAAAAAGCTTGGCACTACATCTTTGTTCTCAGGAGAAGGAATGGTTAGACTCATGCCCTTTTTTATAGCACGCAGTGCTGTGACAATAATTTTATAGTGAAACATTCCTGCTAGAGAAGTCACCAAGTCTGCCTTTCACAGTTACATAGAGAGTAGAAAAACCTGGTCACACCAATATGGCCATATGGGGGTAGAAGTCTAGCAGAAGCATGAACATAATGAAGGCATAGCTGAAGCAAGGGATTTCAAAATAAACCGGGCTTTTATACATCTTAACATTTAGTCACAAGACCCAGTATTTCAGTCAACATCATTCAACCCCATAATCTCACCATTACAACATATTTTTAATAAAAAGGAAACATTCTTATTTACACACTATTTTTAATATGCAGAAATTTTAGTGGAGAGACTTGCTAAACTAATGTATCTTAGCTAATCTCTCCAGTAAGAGAATGGTTATTAAGGCCTGATTCAGAGCTTGTGGCAGTCAATGGAAAAACTCTCATTCACATCTATGGACTCTGGATCAGACCAGTCGTACATGTATTTCCTCATAGTAATCTGTGATGCATCAATGTTTTAGCTACCAGTAGCAATTTATAGACTGCAGCAAACAGAGAAAAATGAATATTACTTATTTATCCTTGTATTCAGTTTTCTGGTGAATACTGTATGTACATGAAAAATGTAAGGAAATTATGTACAAGTTCATTTGATGTGAAAATTACCTTGCAAATCAGCTATTGCTAGAGATATGCAGTACTGAGAAGGAAAAGATGCCATTCATTGTTTGATGAGGACAAGAGCAATATATATAATACATATAAAATATCTGCAGGATGTGATGAAAGCAGATCTGCTTATCCAGTCACTGCAGAATCTGTGGCTTATCTAGCAAATACAGTGCATTAAAAATCAAAGCTAACATACCGTGAGTTCAGTTAGCAATACAAAAAAAATGACAGCGATCTACACATTAAATACGCACAAATATGCACCACTAGATGTGGGAACTACTGCTGAGGATTTGGTAGGGAACTCACTGCAGCATTAAAATGTATAAGCAGGATTTGTGCTATATTGAGCCCTTATTTAAGCCTGCCACTGTCCATCTGTCTTGTGCTCAGCTTTCCAGCTGCTTGGAAACAGGTACAGAGCCTTGGATCTCAGCATCACTGAATCAAAGGTGTTACTCTGAATTCCTGTTGATGCAACTGAGTTAAGATGTATCCCATGCTATTGCATGTTTCAGGATGAATCATGACTATATACATGTCACAATACAAGTGCAAGATGCGTGTTTGCACACATCTCTGTGTACTATCCAAACCATCATCTGCTGTGGGCTCTCCTATTCACATGACTCTTCCCTTAATGGGTGGTGCTAGTTCTCCTCTTTCCCTTGTCTGATGGCTCTGTCCTGCCTTATTCTCTCCTTACTTCTGATTGTTAGAAATGCTATCTTCAGAGGGCTTGAATGCCCTCTCTGATTAGCCTTTTTATAATAGTGATGTAAGTAAGTAGTGGATATATGATCTAAACCCCTTCAATAGTGTGCTTCAGTTCTAAAGTTATCCTGGGAAACATCTGTAGGAAAATACAGTGGTGTAAGGAGCATCTATCAGATTCCACCTCAGGGCAGCAATGTGCTCCCTCTGTAACAACATAGAGGAACCTCTAGGCTTGAGCAGGAGTTTTGAGGGACAATTTTGAGGGTGATAAGCTTCCAGGAAAACTCTATGTACTAGAGCTGCAAGCAACAGCAGTGAGTATAGTGCACTTAATACAGATCTAGTTGCTATAGTTCCAGTGGCGTTCTTTCATTGCTGCACAGTGAACTGTGCATGAACAACCTCCCTCCTGAAGGGCCAGGTGTGGTTATAGCACCTATTGCACAGGATTGCTGCTTATCTGCTCACCTATGACCCAGGTGTCATTTCCATTTGGGCATAAACCCAGTGTAAATTACACTGGAGTAAAGGTGTTTGGTCCAAGGGTAGCAGACTTACACATGCAGGATGGAGGGAGGTCGGGTTTTTTTTTAGATTTCTAGGGTGCTAGCTGACTGTGGACACTGTGCCTGTATCTGCCTAATGGTAAATAACTCAGGGGACTGAGCTGCTTAGTACCAGAGGCATATGTGCTGACCATTTCATGCTATGAGGTCAATGTTGAAAAGTAACTAAGGCCCTGGGAGTCAACATAATCATGAGAACAGAGCTGGAGCCATACTGGATTTATCCCAGGGTGCAATGTATGTTTAGTAATTGGGTGCTGCATAGCTAACAAGCAATTAAACCTCTTAAAAATCCAGGGACAAGGGAATGTTGGGAGGCAGTGGGGAAATACAACAAAAGAGAAAGACTGTGCTCACCATGTAAGCAGGTGATGAGCCCTTCATTTGGTATATACTGCAAATAATAATTAACCAGGCATTCAAAAGTTTCTCTTGAAAACCTTTCATCCTGGCACTAAAGCTGAGAAATGTTTTGTGTACAAAATGAGGAGGAGGTGAAAAATACCAAAAACCAAACCAAACCAACCAAACAAACAAAAACAATTAAAAAGTGTCTTTGGCAGACCTAAACTTGAACTAGAATTTTCTGTGAACAAAGTCCACTCTGTATTTATCTTTCTGAAAGAAGCGGATGAAGGGAAAAGGCTGAAAAATGATGAAGAGAAAAAGGAAGGTGAAACGGTAGGTAGAGGCAGAAAGAGAGAAGGGGTGGGGAAGAGGTCTCAAGAGGTAGTTAAGAAGAATGGTAAGGGGACAAGAGAAACACAGAGAAGAATTAGGTATTGAGAGGTGAAAGGGGAAGGAAAGAAGAAAAGGAGCTGAAAGGGAGGGAAAGGGAAGGGACACATAGAAAGGAACTGGGGGAAGAAAGAGGGATGTGCATAACATGGAGAGGGTCCAGAGGAGGGCCACTTGCATGGTCAGGGAGCAGCAGGGCAGACCCTATGAGTATCGCATCCAAAAACCCAGATGAACTGCCAGGCTGCTCCGGCATGCCTATGCTGAGCTGGCCCATAGTGGACCGCGTGCATAGCACATGGCAGCTCCTGAGCTGGCTAGCGCCCCTGGGGAGCCAGGAGCGAAAAGCAGGGATCGCAGGCACGCGTGGAAACAGAGAGAAGCACACACGCGACCATATAAGGAGTGAACGCGGTGTCAAGATGTGATTAGCCAGAGCGTAGTATAAAACACCAATGCGGGAAAAGCCGCGTTGGAGAGAGAGAAAAACACAGAACTGAGCAACAAGCGCAGCAACGGCAGCCAGCCTGATCGCCCGAGCAGCCACTCTCCCCTTCTCCTGCAGAAGACGTCCTTAAGGCCTTCGCGTAAAATCTATCAGAAATGCTGACTGTGGTTTTGTCTGGTAATGTATTAAGTTTATGATTAGTTTAAACTTTGTAATTTTCGTGTTAATTATCGTTGAGAGTGTTATATCTGTTATATATCTGATAAATGTGCCAATCCCGAAAATGACCAGCTGACCAGGTCTGGGACTAAGGTCTAACTCAGCCGCCCCAAGACTACTACCAAGTAGTTTTGAAAGCAAGGGGGTTGACCTGAACCTCATGACTCAGCGGACACCCTGTGTGTTAAAGCAATTGCAATACTCTCTCTCTCTTTTTCCCTTTTCAAATTGTTACTGTATGAACATGTTTAGCATTTGTGCTTATGTCTAGTTACTGTCAAAAAATAAGAAGAAGAAGAAGAAAAAACCCTCAGAAATCGTGACTGGTTCTTTTGCCCGGGCCTAGCATTATAAGAACCTAGGAGCCATTTCAGCAGCTCTTCCAGAATGAGGAGAGGCTACGGGTCCTGAACCTGTTCAGCCTCCACAAGAGAAAGCTGAGGGGGGATCTTGTGGCCTGTTACAAACTAGTCAGAGGGGACCAGCAGGCACTGGGGGGAGTCCCTGTTCCCCCAAGCACTGCCAGGAGTGACAAGAAATAACGTTCACAAGCTGGCAGAGGGTAGATTTAGGCTAGACATCAGGAGGCGCTACTTCACAGTCAGGGTGGCTAGGATCTGGAACCAACTTCCAAGCGAAGTGGTGCTGACTCCTACCTGGGGGTCTTTAAGAGGAGGCTAGATGTACACCTTGCTGGGGTCGTTTGACCCCAGTACTCTTTCCTGCCATGGCAGGGGGTTGGACTTGATGATCTGCTCAGGTCCCTTCCAACCCGACAAACTATGAAACTATCTAGGAAGGCAGGGAAAAAGAAGAGAGGGGCAAAGGACTGGAAGGAGCAGAAAGAGAAGGAAAGCACCAGGGGCTGTCTTCATAAGCAGTAAGTTAGAAATGGGCATCACAGAGAAAGGTTGGCATAATGATATGTGGGTTAAGGCACTCAACTTGGACCAGGAGATCTGGGTTCCTACTCCTGCCAAAGATTTTGTTCAATGATAGTTGGACAGAAACAGGAAACATTCATGGCAATGCTTTCTCAGCTTCAAAGATCCATTTTTATTAGAAGATTTCACAGTGTTTTGTAACAAACTTTTCATAAAAGCTTTCTTGGCATGTCTCAACCAGATCTGCCACAGGCTTCCTGGCTTCCACTTAATGACCCCCTCTGTGTCTCAGTTCCCCATCTGTCCCTGGGAGGAAGGCCATGAATGGTGTTCCTAACTCTCACCATTGCTCTGCCTTGTCCAATTACATTCTAAGCTTTTGGGGCAGGAATTGCTATCATGCCTCCACAAGACCTAGCCTAAACACCCATTGCTAAATTATATTGTAATACAGATAATGATGATTATTACTAATAAAAGGCAGACAACCCATCTAGCAAACAAGGGATTTTGGTTTAGATCCCCACGAGCACCTAAAGATGGGAGGTCAGATTCTAATCTCATTACATCAGTATAAATCTGAAGGAATGCTATCCATTTTCACAGCAGTGTAACTGAATGACTGGATTCTGCCCTGCTTTCTTAGTTAGATGGCCTTCATGAACTAGCAGCTCTTTTTTATCACTTATTTTTAGGATTCCAAGCATGGATGAGAGGCACACAGTGGCTTGGGTTCAGTAAGAATACTTGCAATTTACTAGCTTGGATTTTGATTTCTGCTCTGTAAAGGATAAATAAGACACACAAGATCCTCAGGTGGTTGAAGATAAGGCCATCAAAGTCCATGAAGTAGCACCAGCTGAGGATCTGTCTCAGGGCTTACTAGCCTACCTGCTCTCTGATATTTTTGGGTTGTTTTGCCATAAGACAGAATGAAGTATTCTTCCTGAAACACAAATTAATTCCAAGCTAATAAGGACATTTCCAGATTCTACAGCACATTAGAAATGCAATGAAAAAGACTGACAGACAGGCAGACTTTCTGTTCCACTGAAACAAGGATGCACTAATTTTTTCTTAATACAGACACTTTAGTGAATATTTAGGGCTATAAAACACATTACAGACCAGGGCACGGTCAAAGGAAGGAATAAAGTTAATCATCTCTCTTTCTGTCTCTATGATGTCAGTTCAGCCCATTTCAATGATCTTTGTTCTCACCTTCCTTAACATTTGCACCAAAACCAGTGAAAGTTGTACTGTGACTCTATTCTAAAATGTCTTAACTATTATGTTTCTTTGTCTTCAGCACTTTACTCATTCTTGTTCTTCCATAAAGTGCTGCTTATGGGGAGTTTGTGGCCTGTATTTTCATCTTCAAAAACAGATTGGCAGCATGATGCCAGCTCTCACCAATTTTAATGAAAACTCGGGACTATAGAGAAATTCTGCTGTGTGCAAGGAGGATTCTGTACAAATCTGGAAGTAGGGCACAGATGACAAGGAACACTAGGAAAACACAGGACTTCCTCCTCTTTAAAACCTGCCCTTCCCAGCTGCTGTGCCAGGCTTTTAATTTACTGACTCTGCTACCTGCCTACACAACCAAGCCAGCTTTGCTAACCTACATATGTGCTCCTCATCTTTCTCCTGTCCAGTTTGACACACTGCTGTTGATTGCATCCCATCCACCAAAAGCAGAAAGAATCTTCAATAGCAGGTGGATTCTGTTAGTTCTTATTATGTTATAACAGTATCCAAAGAACTGAAATAGTTAGTACTGTTGATATGAAAAGGGCCAGGTTTTAAAGGGTCACTAGGACTAGATCACAATAGTTTTCTAAGTTCTAAGATTACAGTCCTTATGCAAAGAAAACTTCCAGTGAAGTCTCAAAACAATCAGTGGGCGTTTTTCTTGTTTAAAAGACTACCTGAAGAATTTAATTAGCCTTTGAAATGAAACAGAGCAATCATCTTATAGTCACATATACTGAGCAGCTCAACAGAATTTTTATTTCTTGTGATGGGATGAAAGGACTCTAATGCTGAGACCAGCAGGGAGGAGGTTGACCCCTTGATGTATGCACCACCCCAGTACTTTCTTGACAGAAATGGGTGGGCTAGCAATTAACAAAGCATGGAGAGCAGGCAATGACTCCCTCACAGGCTGAGGATACAAACAGCAGGGGAGAAAACAGCAGGGGAGAAGTTGTACGGGAGCAGATCTGAAGTATGGCAGTGGGTTTTTTCTGCCCCCTAGCAATTCAAGGAAGGGAGAAACAGCCCATGTTAGGGGAAAGTTACATGTTACACTTAGACCATACTAAGGACACTTAAAATGCAAGCATCCGTATGTTAAAGCTCCTTAATTCATGCTAAGTGTCCTCTGAGCATCTCAAAGTTATGCCACTTCAGGCAAGGGTTAACTTTGGCTGTGCTACTTAGCTCTTTAGGGTAACTTTAGTCTGCTCCACAGAAATAAGACAACAATTAACAATCCTACAGCATCCCAAGATGCACTACTCCCTCTCTCCCTGCCCCACCCAGTGGGGATAAAGGCCAGGTGTCCTGGCTCCTAGCCATGCCTCTGCTCATGAGCCCTTTAGGGGCAAGTCAGAGGTATGCAGGCAAGAAATGATATTAAATCTTTATGTCTGAGAGCTCATATAACATTCTGACTTTAACACTGCTTAACATTCCACATATTTAGTATGGTCTAAGTGTAACGTGTAACTTCACCCTTAAATTCTAGTTAATCTGGGACTTGGCTGAAGCCAGACCTGCTTCATGAGCCAAGTCCTGGTTAATGGTAACATTTACATGGACTTCAGTGAGACCAGCATTTGGCCCAAGGTATTTTATTTAGCAAGATGGGGAAGGGGAACATTTTTCTTTGGACTGCAGCTGAGAGAAGACTGACATGTCAGTCTGAATCTCATGATGACAGTGCATTTCATTATAGCATTTCTTTTTTAAACAAACCTTATTTCTCTGACCAAAAGCCCATTGCTTAAATTGCAGTGGATCATTACTCATATTTCTGAAAGCAATCCTATCTAAAATGCTGCACGTGCAGTGACTGATCTCCAGTATCACATAAACACGTCCATCAGTTCAGATCCAAGCACCTGGTGGGGAGCCCAGAGACTGGGAACAAAGCAAGACACATCCTCTAAATGCAGATTTGCATAGTTTTAATTCCGAGTCAGGGGAATCTGCTGAAACTGGTGCCAGAATGAAAGTTCTGCTTGAGTCAATCATATTTGTGAAGTACATATGTGATAATACCACTGCAACCACAAAAGAATTTACAACAGGAAGCATCACAGCTGTTGCTTATTAGCATTAGTACAAATTACACAAAGCAAATTGTTAGCAGACATGTTTCCATAATATTTAACTCATGGCAATGAATAAAAGTGATTCCTTCTCAAGGAAAATTTTTAGATTTCCAAGAGAATCAGTTTCCAATTGTCCATGAAAGGAGTGTGGATTAGGAAGCATCATATAACTATTGCAAGGAATCAGAAGCAATGTGCACGGTGATTTGTGAAGATTCAGGGACTCAAGCTTAAGACCGCATTTTTTGTGTAGGAATAACAAAATCCATGTACCTTCATTTGATCTAATTACGTGTTATGAAACATATAACACTTCATGTGTTTCTGTGTTGCACACTGGAGCTGTCTTACCAAGTTTCCTTTTGGAAAAGGACATTGTCTCTGCTGTGAAGCTGTTCTTGCCCATTTGGCTCTCACATTTAATCTTCAAGTTACTTTCCTAACAGCCCCAAGTCCACTGACGTGGAAAAAGCATATGCCAGCCGAGTGCTCACTTGTAATGCTAACCCTAAGGGGTGAGTTGGCTAGAAACAGAGAAAATCCATATGTAGAAAACAGTTTGATATACAGAATATAACATGTGACTGAAAGAGCGCAAGATAGTTCTCTGGATTGGAGCAGTGAATCTCCTTTTGCTTACGCTGCTTTTACACCAGTGTAAGTACTGGCTTCAGTGGAGTTATAGGGTTTGGAAAGCAAGCCACATGAGGAGAAATGGTAGGAATTAGGTGCATTTAGTTTGGAGACAAGGCAATTAAGCAGGGGGGACATGGTAGCAGTTTTCAACTACTTGAAAAGCTGCCATAAAAAAGACAGCAAAACATTCTTTTCCCTTGTCATGGAAGGCAGGACATGAGGAAACGAGTTTAAACTGTGGGAAAGATATTTAGAGCAAATCTCAAGAAAATGTCTGGACCGTAAAACAGTAGGATGGTGGAACAGATCATGTAGGGAACAGTATTTTAAGTCAGAGCGCACAAAGGGCACCAAGCCAACACCAGTTTAGAGGGGATGCATCAATAGCAGCCACTGGTGATGCTTCCCTGCTTGCTGCCATGGCCACTCTCTCCCAGGGTACAAAACATCCTAGTTACACCTCTGCTAGGGAAGTTGTGAAATCTCCTTAACTGAAGGTTTTCCAGAAGAGATGCTGTGATGGCATTTGGTTGGGATGGTTTAGGGGTTGTTGGATCAGACGATACTTTCAATGTAATACTCCTGATGGAAGGCCTCAGTAAAGCTCACTGAAATCAATGGATTTCTGTTTTAATGACTCCAGTGGGCTCAAAGGTCAGAGGAAAACAGAGGCATAGCAAGTTCTTTCAGGATCTGGGGAAGAGATGTGTGTAGAAAGTATTCTGACCACTGGAGGGGGAAGGCCGGAGAAGGAGGGGAGAGGGAGAGGAATCTTACCTGCCCCAGCTCTCCATACTTGGGCAGCAGCCGCTTGCTACTGCTCCAGCTGCTGCTGCTAAGGGACAGACAGAAGTATGATCTCTCTGGGGACCACTCATAGTGCCCTGGTCTCCCCCAAACCTTAGGTGCAGGGCTATGCCTCCCATGGCAAAACTTTTCGGGCAGGGGGAGGGTGTTATTCCATCTCACTTTGTCTCCAGTGGTGTACTGGGCACGAAGCAGCACCTGCCTGGTTCCTGTGACTGGGCTGCACAGGGCCAGCTGTGGCAAAGATGCCCACAGGGAGGAAGCCATACTGGCATGCCCTCTAAGTCAGTAGTCAGGGCTGGTGCCTTAGTTGCTCTAATGGCAGAATATGAGGAGGAGTCACATATTCAGCTTGTTCTCATGCATCCCTGTGATTTCTGGGCTGCAGGAATGGTGTGGTGTGGCTCCACCCAGCTTGCAGGGGGCCACTATGGTATCTGTTCTGTTGTTGGCATCCATGCCTCTCCACCCACTGCTCCTGCATTGAGTTGGAGCTGGGTAAAGCAGAAGCATAACTAGCGAGAGAGAACGGACGCAAGGAAGACTCAACACTGACTAGCGTTATTTGCTCATCCAGACCCCAGCTCTTCCCCAGCCCAGGTGCACCAGCATCCTCCACTTTCTCAGAGACAGTACAGCTCATGTTCCTTTGCAGATTCTGTGAATCTTCATTTTCTACCCTCCACCATCTTTTGGGGCAGAAGGAGCGGAGCTAACTAATGACTGAACTGTGTGCTCAGTCGTCAGGCCTCGAGGGGCAGGTAAGCAGCTTGCCAGACCCTGATGAGACTGATGCAAACAGTTACACTCATGCTTTGGTGGGTTGCAGAGTGAGCCTCCTCTTGCCTACAAGTGCTGTGTTCCGCTTAACGGGCCAGGAAATAGTCTGATAAAGCTATAGCATGCGTGGCTTCTAGAGAGGCTTCACTGCTGTTTTTGTTTAGTGTGAGAGCAGTGGCGCAAGCAGGGTTTAAAGTAAAATTTTTCTGGGTTTTTTTCCTCTATATAGAACCCTTGTGCTGTATTTTAAAGGCAAAGCATGTTCTTCAGTGTATCTTTGTGAATTAAGGATCAGCATGCCCCCCAACAGGGACTGTTCAGCTCTGCCTACACAAGAGAACGATATCCCTTCTTACTGTTCCCGTTCGACCATAGCTACTCAGCTAGTCAGACACAGCAGTATCTTCCAGATTGGTCCATCCCAAGAAACAAGCACCTTTCAGGGGGAAGGGTCATTTTCACTAGGGCCCATTTACATCATAAAGGGTACTTTGAGCAGTTACACCGGAGAGATGTACAAAGGCACCAGTGAAAATGAGAATCAGGCCCAGTGTTTCCAACCTTTTTCTCTCTACACCCATAAGCCTGTTTCCTAACAGTCATTTTTAAGCTCCCCACACATTACTGGCATTGGCTAAACGAAATATTACTGTTATTGCTGTTTCTAATCATGCCACAAATTCAATATTTTTCCTAATGGTTTTTATAATTTGTAATGGTTTGTTTAAATTTTTCCAAGTCATTCCATCTGTAAAACAGTGGGGGGTGGGGAGTGACAGTGTCACCTTAAGACAGCTGACTAGCTATAGGCATTCAGTATATAGTTTAAGGGCACTATATGGCCCTAAGTAATGCTTTGCACTTCCAGTCCCCAGGGTACTGCCTGCATCAGTCATGTTGAGTGAGGCTGTTAACTCTGCAGAGGTAGAAGCTCCCTCGACTGCCAAGCAAGAGGGATTCAGGTTCAAAAGCAAGCTCAGTCCAGGTGAAGGCTGACTGCGCTGCATTCCCATGGGGCAATTCATGAAGCTAAATTAGCTCTTGCCTTGGACACAGGCATTTGTCAATCATGGAGATGAGGCCATGGCAGCAGCAGTGGCCAGTGAGAAGGCAGCATAAATGATCTGTATTAACAGAACAGGCTGAACTGGCCAGCCATTTTAGAAAGCAAGTAGCAGGGTTGTTAGGGTACAGATCTACTATCGCAAGTCTGGGTGAACTACAATAGCTAAAAAAATCCACACAGCTTTCTCACATGTCCTTGGATTTTGCCTAATGTTTTTACAAAAGGGAATCCTCATAAAATATTGAAATTGCTTGAAGAAATAGAAATGCCTTCTGATCCAGTTATGATTCATTTAGGGAAGACAACAGATACACGCAAAACCTGGACGCACACAATAGCTTTGACGAACACATACACACACCTTTTTGGAATGATTCAGAAATATACATAACTTGATTGGCTACACTCTCAAGTGAAAGCTATGAACAGACTAACAAGCAAAGCAATTTGCACATGCACGGTCTAAAATAGCATCTAATTTGGAAGTGAATGACATGCATGTTCTGACTTTTTAGTGCTTGTTCAGAGGAAATGGCCTGACACATTTTACACTGGCAGAGCTATTTAACTATGCTTGTTGACAAGACTTGAAAGGGAAAAATTAGTTCTAATTACAATATTGCCACAATAATTTTTTACTCCTAATTGCCTTTCAGTTAAAAACACGCAATAAGGAATTCCTGTTGTATGCTACACCCTTATGCCATAAAATCCATTAAAAAAGCCCCGAGGACAAAACATTAAATATCATGGCTTCAACAGTCTGTCATACTTAAAAGTTAAATATAAAACAAAACAGCACCACTGGTTATATATACAAAATTCATACAAGAGCATATGGAAATTCTTTCAGCATATTAGATGTAAAAATATCATTGCTGTTAAATAATTTATAAATATTGTGTTGTGATTGTTTTAGGCTTCTGATTGCTGTTCAGTTTGAATGACTAAAGGAGATGAAAGAACATGAGAGAAACTGTGTTACAGGTTGGAGCTGTGGAGGAACTGAAGATTTGGTTTTGGAAAAATTCTGCAATTTGGAAAAGTATTTTCAGGATGACATCAAATTTCAAAATTTGTCACAAAATGAACATTTTGTAAAAAGTATCTGAGCTATCTGAAATGTTTTCCTTTGATTTCACCTTTTTATTAAAAATGATGATCTAAAATTAATTTCAAAAGCAAAATTAGTTCTGAAATTTAAAAAATCAAAAATGTTTAATTCTAAAATGCTGAAATATTCTGTTTTGACACTATTCAAGCACTTAGTTTCAATTTAAAATAAAATGTCATTGCTATCAATATATTTTCACAGGAAGTTTTACTTTTGACAAAAAGGTACTTTTCAGTGGAAAAACATTATTGGAAATGTTTTACTCCACTCTGGAACAAGGTATTTTACAATGAGGGTGGGCATTTAAGGAATTAAAATAGGAGTTCCTTTTAACAGAAATGGGTTATATCAAAGAACATGTAAGAAAGCTAGATTGTCTTAAGATTTTCTGAGGATGACACTCCAGATATTTCAAGAACCTTACACATTTTGAGGCTCTGGCATTTAAAATAGATTAAATAAATATTGCAGGAAAATGACTCAACCCTGCAAACTACAACAGTAAACAATGAACTGTACAACCTTCATGTTGGTGCGAAGATATTTACATCTCAAACTAACATCTGGCTGAGTAGACTTTCAGTCTCTGCAACATGCATGTAAACTGATGCAGATTGGTGTAACGTTCCAAAACTGATTAAGTTTAGATTTTAGTAAGTTTCATGGTATTACAGAAATGTTATTTAACACAGTTGCTCAGGTTTTCAAGTCTAACAAATTTTCTGTTGAAAACTGGTCAGACATTTGAATATCCAATCCTATATACATGTCTATAAGTAACTTTTTTCATGGGAGTAGCCATGAAAAGCCATGAAAAGCCTTTGAGGCACCGCAAAACACAAGTGTGCATTTGTGTGGACACAGCCTCTGAGTTCAATGAAGCTACTTGTAGCAGTAAAGTTACTGACATTCATAAGTATTTTCAGGATCACGCCCTGAATTAGTATCTTTTGGCAGAGTGAGCTTTATTCTACAAAGTATTTTTGGTAAAAAAAATTTCTGTACAAATAGAATGGGTGGTGTGATTGGATCACTGTCACACACAGGTTCAGGAAACTACTATCAAAGTTAGACTGAGTCTGGCTATAACAAAGCCTTAATATCTCATGAAGCTAAATCCTTGCTAAACAATCTGGATACCCATTAAAGACAATAATGTTTAAACTGAATAACTGATGTCTGTTTTTGATAAATCACAAATTTAAATGAGAACATGTAGGCATAGCCAACATATAAGTTACTTACTAATTTTTCAAAAATATACTTCTCTTGGCATGGCTACATAGACCGTGGAAAATCATCTTTTTGGTTTTTATTTGATGTAGAAGGACATTATTTTAAACTTAAGACCTTAAGCCTAGCACATCTGCATATGTGCTGAAAGTTAACATGATTACCACAAGGGTAGCTTCAGTCAAGAAATAGAACATCCTCTTTCTAAATCTAACAGTGCTGCAAATTTGCAATGAGCATTGTGTTTTCAGCTTCGGGGAATATTTCTACTATATTCCTGTTTAAGGGTGCCACAAGTGTGTGCCACCCAGGAATGGCTATAGGAAGGTAGCAGACAGTTGAGAATGCCAGAGACTGGGAGTTATCCACTCTTCCTTACATTTTATGAGGCGCATCCTTTCTAAATCACTGTCTGTGTTTTGGTTTGTTTTCTTAATTAATTACCTATGAATGGTGAAGGGTTGAGCACTGCAATTCCATAATGTGAGCATGTTAGATGTAAGGTGGCCCCAGCACACCAAACCACCATGTCATCACAGCTACAGCCTGAAATGTATTAGGATTTTCCCTCTAGTGGGAAGACAAAGTATTTAAACTTCCAAAAAATGTTTTTAAACAAAAGAATTCAAGTTTTCCAGATAGTGCAAGATGTGGGGCAGTTCCCAACAATAACTGACCAGCAAAGGAGATTAACTTGGGACTATTTCCCAGGCCTGCTGTGTCAGTGTTGTTGCTGGCTTTGCATTATAGCTACAGCCCTGATGATAGCAATGCCCCAGAGGCTGACAGGCAGCTAATAAGTGACTCTTCTTCAGCCTTTCAACAATCCTGAATGTATGCCAAAGCTGTATTTGTTTCTGATTTTTCAAGTCAAATTACAAAAATAGGACTTACTATAATCATAATAACAATACTAATGGTACAAAATAAGTATTATAATTATATACTTTTTGGAAAACCATTAACAGAAATACCCAAAAATACCCCATTGGAATAAAAAAAGCTGAAGATGCACAAGTATTAAAAAAGACAAAGTCCTTTGTAAAAAAGAGGGGAAAACAATTAGCAAATGGTTATATTTCTGTAAGGCAACACATTACCTTTAGTCTGCTCTCTTGGAGATTTCATTCAGATTGTGTCATTAAGAAAATGTCAGAATTTTGCTTGCTTGAGTTTATCAATGTGGTAACAAAGTTTCAGTGCTGGTCCCAATTTCAGCCCCAAGTATTTCATGATCATGTCACTTTTCAGCAACAGCAAAGCATTGCCATCAATCTCCTAGTTTAGAGAGAGAGAAAAATCAGGATAAATCACCCACAAACAGTGCTGAAAGAGCAAGAGAGCAGATGTTTCAGTGAAACGGAGGTATTATCCAGACACATTACTTCATCTCCACTAAGATGAAATTTCTTCAACTTGAATTTTCATTACCGTTTCAAAATTTGGAGGTGGGGAAAGAAAAAAATCCCAAGGAATTTTTCACAGTGCTTCCCTTTGTTCAAACAATTATAAGGCTTGTTAACATTTTTCAAATTTCAAGTTATGAAATTAAAAACAAATCATTAACAATCATTTTTAAGACCATGTAAGTAAATTCCTGCCCCTTTTTTGGACTACTTGTAATTTTGAAAAAGATGCAGGTGAAAAAGATGCAGAAGATATGAGATCTTGTGGACTGATTAGAGCACTGGGCTTCAGAACTCCGAATGTTAATCTTTGCACTGTCACAAAGTGCCTGTATACTTCAGAGCAAACCACTTAATGTTTTCCATCTCTGTTTCTTGTTTGTGAATTGGTGCTAACAATAACTTAATCACTTTATCAGATTTTTGTGGGACTCAAATTAGCCAAAAGGCCAAATTTATCCCTGATATAAATTAATGAAATTACCATGCAATTTAGCTGCTTAACTCCGGTCCAGTGACTTCAAAGCCCAGCAGCGATCAGATTTTCCTCAGCTTGTGACCCTGCTTTAGGCTTTCAACTACAGAAAGTCTCCCTTGGGACTGGCTGAAGCAAAGACAACAGTAGGGGAGGTGGGAGTTCCATTGATTCAGTAGCCACCCCCGAAAGAATTCCTGTGGACCCTTGGTCACATGTAAGAGGTGCCTTCCTTGATGGAAAAACCACAGAGAAAGGCCATAATGGTATCAGTCACGGCCCTCCTTGGTTGTTTCCATGTTGTGGAGGTAGACCAGGCCATGGGGGTTATCTCCCATCACCAATTTAAAGAATTAGTCATAGTGAGCGTAAATTAATCCACAAGCCCTGATAGTCACTTCAGTAGATTGTATGGCATTCTTTTGATTTTTCTATTTTTCCCCCTTCCTTTTGATGGCACCTACCTGCTATACCTGCAGTGCCAAGGCTAAGATTAGTTGACAAATAGTAATTTCAGGTACTTTTGGGCCTGTCAATGACATTAAGTGCTTCAAAGTAAATTATGCATCTGCTTCTTAGAAAGAAATTAATATACAGGAAGATACAGCTAAGGTTAATGGACTAATCACTTGTCCCTCACTTCCGGGATCTCCACACTAGATATGAAGGTTGAAGAATTGCAGGGATATATAACTCATTGGCTTAACTGAATTGAGGTGTGTTGTAGCTTCTATAAATATGCAAAATTGTCCTTTGCAATGGATGACAAGGGAGAGTTTAGTGACCTTTAGCTTGGTGTTGAGTGCCCTTTAACTTGGTCCCATAAACACTATTGAACTATGGGTGCTATATGGGTGCTATATAGCACTATGGGTGTTATAATACTGTTGACTTAGGTACTGCTGATAGTATTTCAGAGCAGGGTAGATTTGCATCTTGTATAGACTGACCTAAGTAGATATACAAGTGAGTTGTAGTTTGTGCTATACATATCAACTTTGATTAAGGTCTGGAAGGTACAAATCTATTCTGCCTTCAATTTGACTTCAGACCAACATGGCTAACTACATCTCATACTTCAGAGCACTATGCCTGAGCCTGTGTTTTTTTTTTTTAAATCATATAATCACTTGCTATATGGCAAAATAAAAATCTGACATTTTTATACTAGACAGACTTTTCAGTCTAATACTAAAATTTTCTCTTTGGGTGAAGAAGAGTAGGGATCTCCCTTTATGACTTGGATGCTGATGATGCTCTCTATATCCCTCCCTTCACCCCGTTTGTTTTCCTGATACTATTCGCCACTGCTAGTTTCAAAGCCTCATGTCAAATAAACTGTCCTTTTAAACGGTACACAGCTGAATCAGACCTGTGCTGAATCACCACAGCAGTCTGCATGGCCAGTTTGTATGATGCTTTTATAAATTTGTTTATAAGACAATTGTGAGCGACTTGTAATGATCAGTGAATATAACCCAACACTTTAATTGCCTTACCTGCCTTTAGGTACACATTTTATGTTAATAAAGATAGGGCCTTGAACTCCCAACCCAAATAACTTACTATAGAATGACAAAAGACATTCCCTCCTACCTACATCAGGGAGTACAATACTTTCTGGCTATTTTCAGCTGACACAGGAAACTAGAAACTGGGTCTAGAAACTGACCATCTCTCTTGATGATTTGGAACACCCGACATCTAGTTGGACTTTGGTAAGTCTTTTCATTTAGACTAGGGGTGCATCATTAGAGATTTTTGGGGCTGATACTGATAGCTGATTTTTTAAGGAGGCATATTGGCTGATACCAATCCAATTTCTGATACACAGCCCGGCAGCTTGAAGAGCAGTGTCCAGCTGGTAAGTCTGTTGTGGTGAAAGGGAAAAGGAAGGGACGGGGTGGGGGGGGGCGTAGATCAAGGTCCCTGCGGATGAGGGAGGGAGTGGGGTTGGGGCTGGGGCAGGTACTGTCCAGCTGGGGTGTGGAGGGGTGGGTGCGGGACAGAGCCACAGCTTGTCCAGAGGCAGCTTTCCAAGCTGCCAGGCTGTGCTCCTGGCCCCGTGTATGCTGCAGCTGCACACATGCATGGGGCATTTATCGGCCACATTATTGGCCGCATCAAGCAAAAACAGCCAATTTCCAATACAGTCAATTTTCTTTATATCAGTGATGATCTGATATCAGACCAATGTATTGGTATACTTCTAATTTAGATCTTATTTATGATCCCTACATGTTAATCTCGGGCCTCTGACTTTAAGGGGAGTTATGGTAGGGGACAGATTTGATCAAGCTGAAGTGGGCAAAAGGATCACACTCTTGGGCTTGTGGCTGCCCATCACTATCTAATACAAGAGAAAAAACACATCATCAGACATATGTTTACCATTTATTTTTCCTTCAGAAATCAGGTTGCTAGAGGGGTAAGAGTGTGAACA
Source organism: Crocodylus siamensis (assembly GCF_052110815.1). Taxonomy (NCBI): domain Eukaryota; kingdom Metazoa; phylum Chordata; order Crocodylia; family Crocodylidae; genus Crocodylus; species Crocodylus siamensis. The sequence continues at coordinate 87,644,082 of NC_143395.1, forward strand.
TACAAACCAGTAATGTTGATGTAACTTGGTCTTACTGTTTTAAATTATAAATTATAGAACAGACAATCCATCTTTCTGAGAGAGCTGCCCAAAATATGGACTATTATAGTACCTCATCAATTGTTGGCATGCAAGCCAGTCAGTAATAGATTCATTTCATTGAGCAAATAGCTAACTGGGAATAAAATTCAATAGAACTGTGGATAAACAGCCCATACACCTGTGTAGCTTACATCACTGCATAGTTGCTTCTGATTTTCTAAAAGGTAACTTTACCCCAGAGTTGAGTAGCTTATACCAGTGTAGGGTTGTATATCTACTAGGGGTGTGTGAAATGGGCCCTATTCGATTTGGATTTGGATTCAGCCTGAATCAGAGGCAGTGATTCGATTCGTTGATTTGGATCACTGTTCCCAATTTGATTCAGCTGAATCCGAATCAGAAGATTCAATGCTGATTTGGAGAATCAGTGATTTGGACATAGACACAGCTTTAAATATTATTCTACATACTTTGAGGTACCAGCACAGCTCGTGAACACTGTGATGCTGGGGTGGATGGAGTGTCCCACAGGAGTGGGGGTGGGGGCTGGGTCTATCAGGGAGTGCACAGGAGGCCCCCCTGTGTCCCTTGGCTCAACAACCGGCCACAGGGGGACCCCGGTTGCCCCCCCCAGACCCAGGAGGCACCAGTCGCTGAGCCACGGGGATAATGGGGGGCCCTCCTGCGTGCTGTCCGGCAGACTCGGAAGTGTACCGGAAGTGCTTCTGCTCCACTTCCAGGTCTGCTGCCAACCATGCTGAGGAGCCTGCTGCGCTTCTACGGGACACTCCAGCTGCCCCAGCATCACAGCATTCATGAGCCACCAGCTACCTAGAGGTATGCAGAAAAACATTTAAAGCTGTGTCTATGTCCGAATCGCCAAATCTTCCCGTATCTCTCTGAATTGATTCAGAGGGTTCCGATTCAATTCAGAGAGATTAAATGGTCTCCTGATTCAATTTGGATTCAGAGATTCAGCCACCGAATCAGGATGAATCTCCACCGAATTGAATCAGGGACCGAAGCTTTGCACAGCCCTAGTGTCTACTCTACATTTACAGTAGTGTAAAGAAAGACTATGCTTATGTGAATATAGGTGCCCACACTCTAAGTTATTTATGCTACAGAAGATTGCCATCATCTTGAGTGAGACAGAAGAAGACCTAGCATCTGTTAGATACATAACATTGTGGAATAAGTGAGGTACTGAAGTGAGTTGGGCTTTTCCTGCCTAGATATTTGGAGGCCATATAAAATGCTCTTAAATTTAGAGTAGAATCACAGATATTACTTTTGGGCCCAGTTCTTAAGAATAGGAAGACTTCTTATACCACTTTAATAGTAGAAATAAGTATTAGGCACTTTGCTTTGGCAATTCTTGGCTATGTGAAGCTTAAAAGAAAAACATTTTGAACTGACAGGGTTAGAAGTAGTGAGTGTTCAATCATGAGGTAATAAGGATCTTACAGGCCTGCCAAGGTCTCCAGAAAACACAAGACTACTCTGAGCCCCTTTGAAGGTGCTTATTGTACAAGCTTCTGAGTACAAAACAGTTCCCACTGGCAGCCAGTGGGAGTTGAGGATGCTCATTGCCTTGAAAGATCTCACTTGGTGAAGTCAGGGATCAATGGACTTAGTTGAAATATCTCAGTTACTTCATGGCCAACATCCTACGTACATGTTTTCTGAAAAGCTCCACATGTGGACCTAACGCGTGTGGGTCTGCATCCTTCACAAACCATATCACATCATCAACGGTCCAGGTCGAAGGATTCTTGCTTGATGGTCGAGCCATATCTTTTCTTTCCAGTGAAGGACTTGAGGCTATTGGTAAAAAAAGGAACACTGGTTTACTTGGTTTTAGAGCACTCTTAAGAATGTGCTTGCTACATGGTTGAACTTCAGGCTTTTGTGTGTGTGTGTGTGTGCGTGTTTTGTGGGGGAGGTTGGCAGTTTTGTATTTGACTGCTTACCAGGAGACGTGATCCCAGCTGGTGGATTGTGTTAAAAAACATGAAATCCTCAGTCTCCTGCTGGGGAAGGAAAATGTGCCAGCTGCCACGCTCTTAACAGAACAGCTCCTGCTGTCTGATCTGTAGGCAGCAGGGATATTGGCTCAAGAAGACGCCACCCTCCCACCTGGAGATAGAGCACTATGACACTAAACAAAGCAGTTAGCCATCAAGTGCAAAGACTAGAGGAAGAAATGGGAATTTAGCAAATTGTTTTCTCTTAGTGTTCAGATATTCTGACATCTTGTAGTTTAAAGGAGCATTTCTAGTCAATACCATCCTGATCTCAGGCTCTCTTGAAGCTGAGGCTCCCCAGTGGATGTCTATTTGCAGAGATACTAAAATGCACTAAGATGAATGTTCCATGTGTGACTTTTTAATGGTATAAACCCAGGATGATTTAAGGTCACTTCAGCTAGCTCTAGCTTTAAATCAAAGCAATAAAGGCACATTGGAAATGAAAATGAATTTATATTTTTATTCTTAGTCTCTGCAGAATTATAAATCTCACCTTCCACATGTATGTAACCCTTCTCCTCCCCCTTTTTCCCCCCCTGCAAGTTCCTTTTATGCTGCCTCACTCTTGCAAGAATTATATACGTTAGGGTACAGGAAAGCTGTTTCCATTTGTTTATATCTACACAAAGCAAACTTCACATTAGCAGGAAGCAGCGCACAGACCCATAAAATGTTATTTGCCAAAACCTGTTTGTCTCTCTTTGTTGGAGCACATTTTTTAATGAGTAGATGTATGCAGTAAGAGACCAGGCATGGGGAAGGGGAAGGAACAGAACAGCCAGAGGGAGAGATGGAAAATACCTGGTGAGTTGAAGAACTGGGGCCTAGAAGAGCCCATAGCAGACAAGAAGTGAGTCTGAGAGGCTCAGTCACTGAGGAAAGAAGACCTGAGTTGTCCAAAGATATACTGAACTTGTCCAAATGTAGATCATATATAAGACTGCCATACTGTCAGGGCCACTGATCGGGCATGCCCAGCTAGGTCAAGCACCTGAGTAGTTACATCTGCCCCTGACCCCTGGCTAATTTGACTGCCCTAGTTTCCTGCAACTGGACTGGCTGCTGACAGCACCACTCACCCCTTATAAACACACCTGCAGCCTTAGGCTTCAAGCACACTTCTTCACGCAATCTCAGTCTGTGGCAAGACTCATATGTACTGTTCTCTGGTTCTCCTGGCTCCTCACTCAGCTTTAGCTTCCTCTGACCCTGATCTTGGATTTTCCTGAAACTCAGCATGGACCCTGCTCTCTCTGGTGTCCCCAGCAGCTTGGCTTCCTTGATCCTGACCTCATATCTTCCTTGGGACTTGGCATTGGTTGTCAGACTACTGGCACCTGACCTTGTCTTACATCTCAGACTACATCTCTTGCAACTCCCCTCTTGGCTCTGGTAACCTGTACCCTTGCCCTGCTGACCTCCAGGTTGCTCCTTGTGGCCTACTGCAGGCCTGGCTGAACCCTCACACACACCATGCTCACTTTGCATGGTACTACATCTGAGCAACGAGTTAGTCTGAAGTTCCCATAGGCTGGCATTCTTTTGAGTTCAATGGAGCTATACTGATACATATTACCTCAGGATTTGGCTTTATGTGAATAATATCTGCTGGATGTGTATATTGATACTTTTGTGCCATAACCATCAACTTCCGGTATAAGATAATGAGGTCTATTTTAGCAATTATGAAGGACAATTTCCAATAAGCAGTTGCACGATGGATGTGCAAATCTGGTTGATGGGCTTCATAATGGGATGTGATGTAAATATCATGATAATTATACTCTCATTTACTAAGTTGCTGTTCTGGATATAAAGGGCAAGGAGTAGCTGCAGGTCTCCTAATTTGACGGCTAGTAATGGCATTCATATGGAATCACGCAACTCTGGGCTCCACTAGCAGAATAAATGCAATGCACAATGGTAAAGAGACCATCTGGAATCTTTGGCACGAAGCAGCAAAGATAGAGTGTAAAATGAAAGGCATAAACCTTGCCAACCATTGGATCCTCAGAAATGTAGACTATGTTGCCCATGACAAGTGAAAGAACTAAGATAAATAGTTCTAAGGTAGAGGCTCAACTACAGACAAATTGTGTCTGATTTCTTTTAGCCTAAAATATCACCTTTTCCATTCTGCTTGATCAAGCTGGTACCCTGCTTTAAATCTAATCCAGCTGCAGGCTGGTGTTTGGAGAGCTCTAGAAACTGCCAATTGGCAGTTCAAATGGGAGCTCAAATGACAAGCTTAAATGGAAGTTTGTCAGTGGGCAGAGGAATCCAGGGTTTCATTTCAAATTTGGCAATAGGAAAATCAAGGCAGAAATGCTGGAGTAACGAATAAGCTGCACCCAAAAAATTCAGAGGAAATTTCTATCCTGACACCATAACTGTACAATGAGAAGCCCTTGATAATAATACTGGTGTGCTACCTCTCTTCCAGTGTGCTGAATGGGCATAGGTAAAAACAGCAGGCTAAATCATGTTTTTTATTATGCCATTGTAAATGTAAAGTAATCCCATGGGTTTACGCTGGAATACACATTAATCTAAAGGCCTGGAGATATGGCATGTTTATACCGATGTAAAGATCAGACATACAATGGATTGCCCTACACCAGAGTAACTTTCTAGATCTGGGATAAAGCTACTGGTGTAATTATAGGATGTAGGCATTGGATGTTTGATTCTGTCTTGAAGTAGCCTTTGAGTGAATGCAAACAAGGTATTACAGGATCTTACCACCTATTAGTGAGGCAGGATAATGACACCTACTTTAGCAGCTATCCCGGGAAAGTGGTCTTTTGTCCACTCCAGACATCAACATAACTTACATTAGCACACAACACTAATGTATATTACACTGGCATTAAGGAATTGTGTGTCCAAGACCTCAGTGGTAGCAGAATATTGCCCAGTGGCTTTTGTCTGAAATTCATTGCTTCCAGAAGCACTGTGTAAGGGCAAAGTGAAACAGATGAATCACTGGAAACAGCAGGAAGCTTTACACGTATTAGAAATTTGTTTTACTAGAAAAAAGGAGAGTGAGGAGAATTAAGTTTGAAATGACAAGGAAATCCCATTTGTTTCCTTACAATAATGGAATAATCAATAACTCGAACCTAATGCAAATAGCCTTTCTAAGAAGACGATATTTATAGAACATTTTAAGGTAACCTAGAAAGCCCCTATAAGTTTTAAATAACTTTTAAAAATACCAAATCAGTTACAGAACATATTGATTTTAAAATGACAATTATATTGCAATATTAACTCTTTGAAAGCCATTTCCTTCTTCACTTGTCTTCCATGACCCAAGTTCATGGTTCTGCACCTCTCGTGTATGTGTTAGTATCACAAGCACTATAATCAGAATATTTTCGGGCATTTTTAGTTGTTTATTTGGCTATATTTGTTTTATGTGGCTACTGATTTTACATGAATAGTTTATACTGCCTATGAGTAAAGGTTAAAATATCACATCTTCAGTGAAGCTGAGATATCATCCATTTGTAGACAAAAATCCTGAACTGAAATAAATCCAGTGAATCTCCTTGTTTATATATTTTAAATTGTATTTCAAGTGTATTACTCTGGTTTTGTAGTTGATTAATCCAGGGTCTTAAGGAAAATAGGTTTATTCACAAGTTCTTTTCATTTCACATTTAAATGCAGAACTTGATTTATGTTATACAAGGAAATAAAATCACTTTGTTGAAAGAATCCTCCACTAAAAACAAAATTGTCTGATGGTTGTACAGTGAGCACCGTGCATTTTTCTATCTGAAGGTATTCAAACTTAACATGGGAATTAGTTAAGTGAGGAAATCTCATCTCTCATGGGTATCCTATGCCATCCTGTCATCAGAATTAATCAACACGATAATGAATACTCAGATTACGAAGAGATGGGAGTGCTCAGTACCAATAATTATTTTTAGAGATCGTAATCTAGGTCAAATCCAATTTCCTGTTTTTGACAGGTGGCAAAAAAAATGTCAAATTAGTGGAATGGGGTATGGAAACCAAGGCAATCAAAGGGAGGGAGAGAGAAGCACTTCTCCATTCTTCCTAAAGCAGCTGATGAGGAAGAAAGGGAATAGATTCTATTTAAAGAACCAAATCTTGGGGAGTCCATGGCAGAATACATCAGAAATAATGAACAGCTGCTGCCCAAGAACAGGAGCATGTCTGAACAAAGGAGGACTTCAGCAAAAATTCTGGAACTCAGAGGCAGTATCTGAAGCCCACTGAAGTTAATGGGAAGACCCATGCTTACAACCTCAGCTTCTCTTAGTAAAAGGCTCTGTCCCATTTGTGCTTTTCTCGGAGCTCAGTAGTCAGGCCTTCTTCCAATATCTGGAATCGCCATAAGGAAGAGGATGACCTAGTATAAAGACAAAACTCAAATTGGTGCAAGAATGTAGCAAAGAAATGGAGTGTAGAAGCTGAGATAATATCTGAAAAAGAAGTGTAGATATGTTATGTATGTTCTGGCAAACAAACAGGTCCAGGAGGGAGTAGGGCATTGATAAATAAGAATAAAAGTGAGTGACAAGTGAACTTTAATATTGCTTCAGGCCTAAATGATTTATATGCCTTGGGGCGGGAGGAGAGGTGGGGGAAAAAGGGATGGGAATGAAATTTTAATGTGGTCTGGAGCAGATAGTAAGGGGAAGTTGATCTAGTGAATGTAAACAGAAGTAGCAAGTCCAGAATGATCCAGGGTCCATCAAGGAAATAGGGAAAAGGGTTAAAGACTAACTTTAATATGAGAGAAGAGCTTAGATAACATACTTTTAGAGAGGGCTAACACAGAATAGACAGAGCAAATCTGGGCAGGGGGATGGGAGGTTGGAAGGGAAGCTTGTATGAAAGGTATAAAAATAACCCAGCACTGAATGGGAATATGGTTACAAAATGTTTAGGGGCACAGTGAAATTTAGTAAGGCACAGTCAGCACAGATGCGTGAAAAAGAAGATCACACTTAACCAATTAACTCAAGTTATGCGTTTCAGTTGTTTCTAGCTCCTGGCATGGGCAACTGGTGCCTCCTGAGTCTGGGGTGGCACTAGATTGCCGACGGGCTGGGGCCCAGTGGCCAATCGCTGAGCCAGTGGTGAAAATGGAAGTGCACTTCCACTGGCGCTTCCAGTTTCACGGCTGGCACTCCCACGGGGTGCACGGCCGATCTCAGGGGGTGCATGTGCACCCGTGTGCACCCCCTACATGTCGCCAATGGATCCTGGTATGCATCACCAGTGTTTTCACACTCTTTGACTGTGAGTTTTGGTTACCATTCTGTACCTTAATGATGAAGCTATACACTGGGTTCTGCTGTGCTGCTTCTTGCCTGTTATATAATCTGAACTGGAGAATTTTCATAGCACCATGCAGAGACAATTAGAGCAGGGTGAGGGGCCCAGGGCAAATCAGCCTGTGCGGGGCTTCACCCCCAGATGCAAGGAAGCCGGCAGCAGATTCGGTGGTGGAGGGTGGGGGAGGAGAGGGTGCTGAGTGACTGGACGTGAAGCTATCGGCACCATGGAGTCACCGCAGTTGCTCTGTCCAGCTCCACAGGACCCCCCACAGCAGAGGCCCGGGGCAGTGGCCCCAATTTCCACCCCGCCCAGGACGGCCCTGCCCCCATGCCACAGGGTGCTGCATAACATTAGCATGGTTAGGTGTACAAACAACTACACATGATTCACAAGATAAACCCAGAGATTTCAAGTAAGATGTGGGGGGATGTGGGCACACTAGAAGGAAGCAACAGGCTACAATTGGACCTACACAGGTTACAAGGGTGGGCGGATGAGAATAGGATGGAATTCAACACAGACAAGTGCAAAGTGATGTACCTGGGGAGGAACAACTGCCACCATACCTACAGGTTGGGGAACTCCCCTCTTGTCAGCACAGAGGCGGAAAAGGATCTTGGAGTCATCATTGACTCCAAGATGAACATGGGCCGGCAGTGTGGGGAGGCAGTCAGGAAGGCCAACCATACCTTGTCATGCATCCACAGATGCATCTTGAGCAGGTCCAAAGAGGTGATCCTCCCCCTCTATGTGGCACTGGTCAGGCCGCAGTTGGAGTACTGCATCCAGTTCTGGGTGCCACACTTCAAGAGGGATGTGGACAGCATTGAGGGGGTCCAGAGGCGGGCCACTCGCATGATCAGGGGGCAGCAGGGCAGGCCCTATGAGGAGAGGCTACAGGACCCGAACCTGTTCAGCCTCCACAAGAGAAGACTGAGGGGGGATCTAGTGGCATGTTATAAACTAGTCAGAGGGGATCAGCAGGCATTGGGGGAGTCCCTGTTCCCCCGAGCACTGCCAGGAGTGACCAGGAATAACGGTCACAAGCTGGTAGAGGGTAGATTTAGGCTAGATATCAGGAGGCACTACTTCACGGTCAGGGCGGCTAGGATCTGGAACCAATTTCCAAGAGAAGTGGTGCAGGCTCCTACCCTGGGGATTTTTAAGAGGAGGTTAGATGAATACCTTGCTGGGGTCGCTTGACCCCAGTACTCTTTCCTGCCATGGCAGGGGTCAGACTACATGATCTACTCAGGTCCCTTCCGACCCTAGAAACTATGAAACTAAGTAGGAATTCACAGTGGTAAAACCATTCTGATCTGCCATGGTCATTCTGAGTTCTTTGCAACAGAAGAATTGCTCTGTCATTTTTCTGTTGTCAAAAAAATATGTGAAAGGTAGGAATTGGTATTTCCTAAGGGGTGCCTTGAGTCGAACAAGGTGAGAACCAGAGCAGTAATACGATCACAGAGCAGCCCAATCTTCAAGCGAGTGAAATCGAGTGAGCAGGAATTCAGGTAAGCACCGGAAAATGTGGCATGCAAGTTGATTTAGAAAATGTGGAAGTGGGGTAGAGAAGGAGAGCTATTGCCATTAGAGAGCCTGCTGAACAGGAAAAATCAAATAACCAACAGATTTTCCAGGCGTAGACCTCTAGAAAACTGGAGGGTTTCCAAGCCTGTGAAGTTTACAGCAGAATTATTATCTTGCAGACCCTGAGATGCAATGCCGTTGGATGAGGCACAACCCATAGCAGGTAGCAATGTAGGGGTGCCTGCAGCCAGGACTTAGGACCAAAATACAAAGGGAACAGCTTCTCCTTGCAAAAGGTTGCAACTAACTTCTATTGCCCTTAGACTTGAACTTGAATAAGTGATTTGGCTTGAAAATGTTTAGTTTTATTTTTTAGGAACTGGTGTTTATTTCTGCAAAGGTAGAAGGAAATTAACCAAGTGTGCCTCTCATGCGTGGATGACCTCTACCTGACTCAAGAAGTCTATGGGCCAATGAGAGGCAAAGCACTGCGCGACGTGGTACTGGCTACAGGGGATGACCTAATCAGCGACCTAGTGATCGATGGGCAGCTGGGTGACAGTGACCACGAGCTGATCACCTTCACCATCCACCGTAAAGCTGGCAAATCAGTCAGCAACACTGAAGTCCTTGACTTCAGGAAAGCCAACTTTGACAAGCTCAGGAGGCTTGTCAGTGAGGCCCTAAGGGACCATGACCCCAGGGAAAGGGGAGTTCAAGAAGAGTGGTTGCTCCTCAAGGGAGCGATCCTCAATGCACAAGCTAAGTCTATTCCATCTCAAAGGAAAGGCAGCAAGAGGTCACAGCAGCCCCCCTGGCTCTCCAGGGACCTAGCAGACCTCCTGTGGCTAAAAAGGAAAGCCTACAAAGGATGGGGGATGGGATTAATCTCCAAGGAGGATTATTCTGCACTGGTCCGGTCCTGCAGGGAGCAAACCAGGAAAGCCAAAGCTGCAACTGAACTCCAACTAGCTTCGAGCACCAAGGACAATAAAAAATCCTTTTTCAGATATGTGGGGAGCTGGAGGAAAAGCAAGGGCACCATTGGACCCCTGCTGAACCAGATGGGGCAACTGACAACTGACGCCCAGGAAAAAGCCAACCTATTAAATAGGTACTTTGTGTCAGTCTTTCATCAGTCCCATGGAACGCCCATGCCCACTACGGGACAGGGAGGTCTGGGTGCGGGAGATGCCCTGCCCTCCATAAATGCTGACCTCATGAAGGAACATCTTGAGAAGCTGGATACCTTCAAGTCAGCTGGCCCTGACAATCTGCACCCCAGGGTACTCAAGGAGCTGGTGACCATCATAGCCCAGCCCCTGGCATGGATCTTTAAAAACTCCTGGTGCTCTGGTGTAGTGCCCAAAGACTGGAAGAAGGCCAATGTGGTGCCTATCTTCAAGAAAGGGAGGAAAGAAGTCATTAGCCTGATTTCTATCCCGGGGAAGATCTTAGAAAATTTTATTAAAGAGGCCATCCTTAATGGACTGGCCGAGACCAACATCCTAAGGGACAGTGAGCACGGGTTTGTTGTGGGTAGGTCTTGTTTGACCAATCTCTTTTCCTTCTACGACCAGCTGACCTATCACCTGGACAAGGGAGATGAGATTGATACCATCTATCTTGACTTCAAAAAAGCCTTCTATCTGGTATCCCATGATCACCTCTTGGTGAAACTAGCCAACTGTGGCCTTGGGTCCACCACAATCTGCTGGCTGGGAAATTGGCTGCATGGTCGGACCCAGAGGGTTGTAATTGATGGCAGTCACTCATCATGGTGTCCTGTGACCAGTGGGGTCCCTCAAGACTCTGTCCTTGGACCCATATTGTTCAACACCTTCATTAATGATGTGGACATTGGAGTCAGGAACGGACTGGCCAAGTTCGCCGATGGCACCAAACTTTGGGGCAAAGCATCCATGCCAGGTGAAAGGAAGGTGATCCAGGCTAACCTGGATAGGCTCAGCAAATGGGTGGACGAGAACCTGATGGTGTTTAACACTGAAAAATGCAAGGTTCTCCACCTTGGGAGGAAAAACCTGCAGCATCCTTATAGGCTCGGCAGTGCTACGCTGGCGGAAGAAAGAGACTTGGGGGTCATCATTGACTACAAGATGAACATGAGCCTACAATGTGATGCTGCAGCTAGTAAAGTGACCAAAACGCTGGCTTGCATCCATAGATGCTTCTCAAGCAAACCCCGAGACGTCATTCTCCCCTTGTACTCGGCCTTGGAGTACTGCGTCCAGTTTTAGGCTCCACAATTCAAAAAGGATGTGGAGAAGCTTGAGAGAGTCCAGAGAAGAGCCACGCACATGATCAGAGTTCAGGAAAACAGACCTTACAACGACAGCCTGAGAGCCATGGGACTCTTTAGCCTGGAAAAGCACAGGCTCAGGGGTGATCTGATGGCCACCTATAAGTTTATCAGGGGTGACCACCAGGATCTGGGGGAACGCTTGTTCACCAGAGTGCCCCAAGGGATGATGAGATCGAACGGTCATAAACTACTGTGAGACCGTTTCAGGCTGGACATAAGGAAGAATTTCTTTACTGTCCAAGCCCCCAAGGTCTGGAACAGTCTGCCATCGGTGGTGGTTCAAGCAAATTCAAGAGCAAGTTGGATGCTTATCTTGCTGGGATCCAATGACCCCAGCTGACTTCCTGCCCTTTGGGTGGAGGGCTGGACTCGATAATCTTCCAAGGTCCCTTCCAGCCCTAATGTCTATGAAATCTATGAAATTACCCTGATTATAGACACACACACCACCTTAAGTTAAATAGGATACATGATATACACATATACATATGTTTATACTTATAGTTATAGATATATATGCTGTATAGGAAACTCTTATGCATTTCTGAATTAGTTCAGAGGTCATCTAGTCCAGTTCCTGCTCTGGGCAGGATTGTCTCTAAAATATCTCATGATATGCCTCAAAAGATAATATTTAGTCACCAACACCTAACAACAAAAATAGTACATGAAAATACCAAAAGAATATATGGGGCAGAGCGAAGGTTATTGTGTTGTGATGAAATATGTATTTCTGTACACCTGAAAAGTAGCATGTGTTTGCTTATGATGTAAGCAGGAAATGGTAAGATTCATGGTGTTCTTAGCCATAGTTTTTGTCTTTTGAAGACAGGGGCAGGCAATTATTTTGGGCGGAGGGCTGCTTACTGAGTTTTGGAAAGCTGTCGAAGGCCACATTGGTAGTCCCCCACCCCCCTGACAGGTGACCTGCCCTCTGGTAGCCATCTTGTCACCAGAAGTCCCTCCCCTTGCCCCCAGAAATACTCCTTTCAGCAAGCAGTTTTGCCATCTCAGAACCAGAAAAATACCAAATTATGTCCTAAAAAGCTAACATCTACAACATTCATTAATTTGATTTCAAAAAATATTTTTATCCTGATTTCCATGTGTTTGTGCAGTGTACACAGAGGTGATGGCACAGTAGCTTAAAATGAAGTCTTACCCTTGTATGTTGTGGGGGAGTAGGGAGCATGGGTATAGGTTTGAGGGGGGCTGTTAGTGTATGGGTATCTGGGGTGTGGTGGAGGTTGTGGGTGTAGGGGTAGGGTGAGGGAGCATGTGAGGGTGTGGGTGGATATGTGGGGTGTGGGTGGGTATGGGGTTTGTGAGGGGATATATGTGGGGGAAGGGTGACTGAGTTGTGTGAAGGGGTGTGGGTGTGGGGGTCTGCATGTCTGGCAGTGCGAGGGGGGTGTGGGCGCATGTGTATGGTGGGGTGTGTGTGTGGAACTCACCCTATGAACACTTTCTCTCTCTCTTACTGGGACAGGCACACACATGCACATACACACACACACACACACGTGCACACACACCCTCCCACTCCTGGCCCTGGGGTACTGGCATGGGCCCTGTGCTCTGGCAATTCAGCTAGGGCCCATGTGGTACTGGAGTGGCCAGCAGGCAGGCAGGGAAGCAGTAAAAGCTGCAGCAGGCAGAGACTTCTGGTTGGGGGGAGGAGGGGGAGTGGGAGGGGGGCTGAGAGTGGGGCGGGGCTGGGCTGGCCTTTCTGGTGAGTCCTGCCAGCTTCCCCTGGGTCCTACTGCCCCTGTCTCCTGTCATCTTTGACAGGCAGCCAGCAGCAGATAAATATACATTTTCTAAATTTTTTAGGAGCCCTGCGGGTCGAATAGACTGCCCTGACAGGCCATATGCAGCCCGTGGACCGTATTTTGCCCATCCCTGTCCTTCCATTTGGTAAATGACATGACAGAGAGGTCCACTGTGGGTCATCTGAAACTTTAACTGGTGTTTTGAATTAAAAAATTTTTTTTAATGCAGTCTTGAGGAATGGATACCAAACTCCCATGCCACGCTCCAATTCATATTACAGGGAACTTTTGAAATTAAATCCCATACATTGCACTTGAAAAATGTACTGTACTATTTATCAGTATATATCTCTTAATCTAAGCAATGTATGTTTTTTTTATAATACTTGTCCACCATGATAAGTAAGGCATATGATTTTTCAAAAATATCTATGAGAGATTTTTCTTTGAGTTTCAAAAAAAACCCCTTTAGTTTTATTCGCTATTTAATGATTGTTCTATTTAATCAGTCCTTCTTAAGAGCACCTTGTAAGTATATAAGCTGAGATGGGTAAGAACATATTCTAGCATCCATCAATTACTCATCTGAGTTTGTTTATAATTTAACAGAACGTAAACTATCTCTAGAAAGAAGAAAAATACATGGAAGTGTCATAGAAAGAGAACAGATTTCTAAAATCTTTGCAACAGTGTTGTGAAGGCAATAAATAAACTACAGTCTTGCTGCATTGAAACAATTTTAGAAAGATATATGATTAACCAAGTCAAGTAATGCCAGTAAAGGTGAAAGCAACAGCTGAACTGAAAAATATGATCCATATGAAAAAGAAGAGTAACTAACTTTAAGGAAAAATACAAAGTGCTTTGTAGAAAATGTTTTAAGAATTCCAGCTTCCTGAGCAAGTTTGCAGATAACATGAAACTGGGAAGGATTTTGAACACATTGAATTAAGAAGGATCTTGACAGATTGGAAAGTTTAGCTAGAGTTATCCCAGTGAAGTTCATTGCAGACAAATACAAAGTGCTACACCTCCAGAGGAATAATCAAAAACACAAATAGAAAATGGGGGACAATTGGCTGGATGACAGCTCTTTGAAAAGGGACTTTGGAATCTTGACAGACCACAGACTTAATTTGATTCTGCAGTTTGATGCAGCTACACAAAAAGCAAATGTCGTTTTGGGCTGCATCTATAGAAGCATTAGGTGCAAGACATGGGAGGTGATGGTGCAGCCTCTCTACTTGGCACTGCAGTTCTGGGTACACATTTTAAAAAGGACTGGGAAAAGTTAGAGGGTCCAGAGGCAAGTAACAAAAGTGATCAAGGACTTGGGAAGCAAGTCAAACAAGGAGAGGCTGAAGGAGCTAGGCATGTTTAGCTTGTGGAAAAAGTACTTAAGAGTCTTCAAATGTTTGAAGGGCTACTATAAAGAAGAGAGCACCTTTTCTCTCTAGCTGCAGGGAGGAGGATGTGGACCAATGGCTTGAAATTGCAGCAAAGTAAATTTAGATTGGATGTCTGGAAAAACTTCTTTGCTGTTAAATAGTGAAGCAATGGAATCGACTGCCTAGGGAAGTTGTGTACTCTCCATCACTGGAGATGTTCAAGAAGAGATTGGACAGCCACTGGCTGGGGGTGATTTAGGTATAGCTATTCCTATTTTCTACCATGGGTATTTCCCACGTTTCTGGGCTTTGCTGGTTGCTCCTGCCCCTCCCCCTTTTTCTTCTATATGTTTTAAAGCCTCCCCAGAGGCTTTGGGTGTAACTAAGGCTGGGGACTTCAACTGGGTGTGCCAGTGTCAATCTCCTCAAGGGAGAGGCGGTTGACATTGGGTACCTTGACTTCCAAAAGGCCTTTGATCTAGTATCCCATGATGTTCTCATGAGAAAACGGAGGACTGTGAACTTAACCATGAGACAGTTAGGTGGGTAGGGAGCTGGTTGCGGGGTAGGACCCAGACAGTTCTAATGAACAGATCTGTGTCATCTTGGCGAGAAGAAGGCAGTGCTGTCCCTCAGGGATTGGTGCTTGGTCCAGTACTTTTCAACATCTTTATTAATGATTTGGATGCAGGGGTGAAGAGCTCACTGGCCAAGTTTGCGGATGACACCAAGTTATGGGGAAGTGTAGTCATGCTTGAAAATAGGCTGAAGATACAAGCAGACCCAGACAGGCTAGCACATTGGGTGGATTGGAATCAAATGAAGTTCAACGTCAAGAAATATAAAGTGCTCCATCTGGGGACAAAAGACCCCCTATACTCCTACAGGCTTGGCAACGCCAAACTGACCAGCACGACAAATGAAAGGGACTTGGGGGTAATAATAGACCACAGTATGAATATTAGCCAGCATCACAATGCTGTAGCCAACAGGGCAAATAATACCCTGGCATGTATCAATCCATACATCTCCAGCAAAACTAGGGAAGTGATTCTTTGATTCTACTTGGCATTGGTGAGACTGCAGCTGGAGTACTGCATCCAGCACTGGGTGCCACACTTCAACAAGGACATGGTAAACCTTGAGAGAGTTCAGAGAAGGGCCACCTGTATGATCAGAGACTTGCACGGCAAGCCACTAGAGGAAAGGCTGAGGGAGCTGGGACTCTTCAGCCTGAAAAAGAGAAAGCTGAGATGAGACTTGATAGTGGCTTACTGTTACATCAGGGGCGTTCATCAAGGGCTCAGTGAACAACTGTTTACCAGGGCACCCTTGGGGAAAACCAGGAGTAATGGCCACAAACTCCTGGAAGACTGTTTCAGGTTCAACATTAGGAAAAACTTCTTCACAGCTAGGGTGTCCAGACTGTGGAATAAGCTCCCTCCAGAGGTGGTGCAATCACCTACCCTGGAAATCATCAAAAGGAGACTGGACAGTCACCATGCTGGGGTCACCTGACTCCACCTGTCATTCTTCCTACCTGGTGCAGGGGGCTGGACCCAGTGATCTACTGAGGTCCCATCCAGCCTTGCAATCTATAAATCTATGAATTTCTCCTACTAGGAGCAAAGCCAGAGGTTCTTGGTTAGAGGATCTTGCCCCTCTACTCGGGGTCAGATCAATTGCCCTATTTAGGGTCAGAAAGAAATTTTACCCCTTGGTCAGATTGGTATGGACTATGGGGGCTTTTGCCTTCCTCTGTAGATGGGGGCATGGCCTCTGCCCAGGATCTCTTGAGTGTATACTGACAGCATTTTATAGAAGCAGGACATTGGCTCCTGTGGTTTCCTTGCTTTGTCTGTGGCAGGTTACAGTGTTAGGTCTATGTTGTGTCAGGGTTGACAGTAGTCTTATCTACAGTTTTGATTATGGCTGTATGAGATGGCTTGGATAGGGGTGTTCCTGTCTCAGGTAGGAAGATGGACTAGGTGAACTCTGGAGGTCCCTTCCAACTCTATTTCTCCATGACTCTATGACAATGCTAGTGCAAAGTATGTTAGAAGTGATGCTATCACAAAAATACATGAACTCAAATCACTATGGAAATATAATTGTTTCTTTCAAGCTCAGTGCATCATTTTTGCACTAAATCAATAGGCACCTGTGACTTCACGGGTGTCAGTACACGGCATGTGGTGGTGGAGCTTAGGATGCTTCTCTGTATCCTCTTATAATTTTTCCAAAGAACTATAGGTACCCCAGCTTTCCCACCTGCCATGTCTTGGATGTTATTATAATGTGTTCTAATTTATGATGTCACTAGTATATTTCGGTTTTTTGTTTGTTGGTTGGTTTGGGGTTTTTTTAAGGTTTTTTTGTGTGTGTCTCTATTAGGGTCCTGGTATTATAGAGGAAAATCTCGCTCGCCTTCTTGACTATCCACACACACACACACACATATATATATATATATATATTCACAGTGGGATTCAGATTAACACTTGTCTTTATTTTTATCCTTTATCACGCTATACAAACTTTCTTTACATTTAGGCAGAAGCGGTCCATTTATATCATTTTCCTTTTTTTTTTTAACCTTATCAGTTACGTCAACTTTGTAATTCTATCTATATAATGTTCTTACATAACTACTATCGGTTTGGTTGGACTGAACTTGGTTTTAGAAAACAAAGTCTCTTTATCTCTTGTTCGTCTGTTTATTTCTTTTGGGGCAGAATTTTATCTTCAAACCCCACCATATACTTTCTCTTTATTTTTGTTGCTATAAGTGTGTACTTTTTATCTTGCATGTGCCTGAAGCCTTGAATCCTCATGACAGACACCCAGATGCCGTCTCCAAGCTTATGAGAGTGGGTCAATTCACTCTCTTCTTTTTTTTTTGTTTATTTTTCAGGGCAACTGGCCACTGCGTCCCGCAGTGTGTCTCCTTGGGGTCGGCCCCTCCTCCTCTGAGCTCCGCTCTCTCCAGCATCGTGAGAAGTCTTGAGGTAAGTCCCTTATCCTCTGGGGATCCTCTTTTTCCCTCTTTTTCTCCTTCATCCACTCTCTTTTTTTCCTTTTTTTTTTTTACTCTCGGAGCTTCCATCCTAATATGGTAACGGCTCCGGAAGCGGCATTTACTCTTTCACATTGCACATGATGGCTTCTCAGATCATCATGGTTATTGAGAGCCAAACTAAGATCTCTTGTTTCAGAAAGAAACAGCTCCTATCACTCGACTAAAAGAGAAACTCAGTTAGCAGCATAGAGCTTTTGACACATACTGAGCTTTTTCTGAATGGATAAAATATGTGGAAACAATACACAAATACAGAAGCCTATTGACTACAATACTCTAAACATATTGCTGTATGTTAGAGTATCTAAGATATATATGAAAATGAATACTCTCATGTAAGCTATTTGAGACAGGGATTTTCTCTTTTTGTAGGTAAAGGCAGTGCTTAGCGTATTGTAGATTTTAGAACAACAGTAAATACATTATTATATTTTGGAGTGGAATTTGCCAATTTTCAGCTCCACATAAAAATATCATACATATCAGGTGTCTGGAACCTTTATCCTTTCTGAGCCCAGCCGAAATGCCTATGAAGTCCCAGACTCCTGAGTCACAGAAATAAAGTTTTGGAATGAACTCGTTGTCCTGCATTTTATGTGGTAGCTTGAATTTCTCTTGACCCATCTCAGAAATAATGAAGTTCCAAACAATTTTTTTCATTTCTTCTTTCCTCCATCCCTGTGTGTTTCCTACTTTGTTTCCATTCATTGCTGCAGCTTCCTGGGTTCAGCAGCTGTCCTTCATAACAAGAGATGCTGTAATTCCCAGGATCACATCCAGTCCTGAACAGTAATTGCCATTTTCCAGAACCTGGACAGTGTGTGACCGGATGGAAATCAATGCACACTGAGGTCATGGTGACAGACCCATTAGGTACAGAAACCTTGGGCTTGTTACAAGATAACATTAGGCATTTGAGAAGTGAGTCTCTGAACTACAGAAAAGGATTGTTTTAGTACCCACTGAAGTCAATGAAGCACTCCTAAGCATTTAAATGGGCACTTGGAACTGTGAGCCAGCCTGAGCCATGGCTGGCAGATAAATCACATAAATACATGGATGCATGCATAACTGACCAGAATGCTGCAGAGATAGTTTCATAGTTTCTAGGGTCGGCAGGGACCTGAGCAGATCAAGTCCGACCCCCTGCCATGGCAGGAAAGAGTACTGGGGTCAAACGACCTGATGCGAGGGACATGCCAGTTCTAGAAACATCACAAAGCACTACAGCACTTGGGTTTAATGGAGTACCTAGGTTAAAGATTTTAGTTGTGAGACTTTTATTCTTTCTTTTCATATAAAACTGAAACATGCTATGGGAGATTGTGATAAAAAGGATTGAACCTTAATTGCCGCTGGAACGTAGCTTATTGCACTTTGAACTGTCTGAATTTGAGTGGGGTGTTATCTGAATTTGTTTGGGAAATTCACACTTTACAAGGTGACAGGACCTGCCTCCTAAATGGAAGGAAAAAAATTAAAACCAGTAATTGGCAACATTGCCAAAATAAGGTGATTTTCAACTGGAAACTTACTATTTTCAACTGGAAGAACCTAAGCAAGGGAGCCTGCTTTTTGTTAAAACACTTGAGAAAAACAGGGAGATTCTAGTGAAACAAGCCATGAGATTGAAGGCCACCTTCCCTTCTGGGAACCTCAAAAGACACTAGATCGGGGTGCTCAACCTCTGGCCATGGACCAGAACTGGCCCCTGGTGCCATGCAGTTTGGGCAGCAGGGCTCCTATGGATCCTATGGGTAGCCCTGCAGACTGTGGCTCTGTATGCTAGATTGGGCCCAGAGGGCCTGATGCTCGTAGTATGCAGGGGCAGGGGAAATGCAGGGCTCTCTGGAGCCTGATCCCAGCTAGGTGGAGGCAGCGTGCGGCTGTGCACTGCTTTTGCCTGGCTGGGAATGGGCTCTGGGCTTCACATTGCCTCAGTCCAGCTCTTGTGCACCAGGATCAGACTGTGGTTGGGTGGAAGTAGAACAGGGCTCTGAAGATGGGAGCAGTGCAGGGCCTGATCTGGCCCATAGGCTGGCCTTGTGCCATTCATCTTGCCCTGAGAGCTAAAACTATGAGCACCACTGCCCTAGATGAAAACTGAAAAGATAATGGACTCTTTTACTTGGTAGATTTTTATATAGTCTTTGTGACTTTATTACCAAAACATTTTATCTTGTATTTAGTTATGCATTTTCTATATACTCCACTTTGGTTTCTGTGTTTTGGCCCTAAACAATGAAAAATAATGACAAGAGCTAGATTCTAACCTACACCTTGTATAATGGAATGGCATGGGGTATATGACAAGGCAATGAGAAGGAGAGTATGGTAAGAAAGTGAGCAAAAGCTTTTGGATTCCACATGAGAAGGATTAAAAGGATAAAAATTGGGGAAAAATCAGCATTTTAGAAGAAAAATGATAATCCTACTAAACACTGAAATTTAGAGGAATGGCTTATAGTGCAGTGCAATGCAATGCAGTGTGCAGACTAAGATATCTTATTGATATTGATGTGGATGCATGAGGTTAATAAAATACAAAACTGGAAACAGAAAATGACAGGGTCAGTGAACAAGTCACTGAAGGCTTGCTGAGAAGGAAGAAGGGCAGCAGAAAACACAATGAGTTAATGTTAGACAAAGGTGCTAGGAAGAATAAGAAATGCTCCTGCAAATATATCAAGGGAAAAAGGAATACCAGAGTGGCAGTAGGTTCCATTAATAAATGAGGAAGAGAAAGAAATTAATGACTTAAAAATGCCTGAGACACTGAACTCCTTTGTTAAATATGTCTTTGAGATGAAAAATGTATAAATGAATTTTGAATAATCAGTAAGGATGGGAGACACTGTTAAAATTACTATTGATAAAGAGCAGCTAATGGAATATTTGGAAAATGTGAACAAAGACAAATCAGGTAGCTGAGGAACTATGTATCATAGAGTGGAAGAGAATTTGCTCAGGAATGCAACAAACCACTGACCATTATTTTTGAAAAAATCATAGATAACTGAGAAAGCAAAATCCAGTGACAAGGTAAAGGTGTTTCTGATGTCTAAAAAGGAAAGGAAAAAAGAACAATCATGGTAATTACTGTGCTTTGACTTGATCCTAGACTGCATCCACAACCAGCACAACTTGGAAGATGTGAATGCATAGGCAGCAGTAAGCCACTTTTGTTATATGTTTAGCCTCCACTTTTCCTTGTTCCTGTAGATATTTGGATGTTGGCCTGTTGGGTTAGTTTCCGACTGGTCTGCTGTACAACTAACTGCCCCTTCAAGCCATCCATCCCCTTTTTGCTTGTCTTTTGACCTCTGAACGAGAGGTCACAGAGGAATTCCTCTGTTGGCTATATAAATCCATCTTTAGGCTGCTTTGCACCACCCAAACAGCACTGCACAGTGTGATGGGGCCAAGGAACAGACTCCTCAAAATAATGGATCAAACAATAAAGAAGGAAAAAATATTGAAACACATGAGGTGTGTCCCCACAAGTGCACACGTGCAGTTTGCAGCAGTTTGAGGTGATGCAAACCAAATGTGGCACATGTGCAAGCATTTGCCAGGCTGCTAGTTTGCAGTGTGGTGGGGGTTTTTTGACACTAGGAGATCTGGATGTTAAAAAAAAAAAAACAAACCGCTAAAAGAAGTGGCATGGTGCACTTGGCAGCAGTATGCACCACCAGAAACCAGAGCCTGGCTGGCCAGAGCCACATTCTGGCTGCTGGTTAAGCTCTGAGCACCTGGATCACAGCTGCCCTGGGAGGCCCCCAGGACCCCAGGTAAGGTTGATGGGGCCAGCCCAGGTGCTGCAAAAAGCAAAAGCACAAATTTGTGCCACTGCTATTTTTGCTGTAGCAACCTCCCCTGCCTTCCCCCCCGCATGTGGGGATGTGCCCATGAGGCCCAACCTGCATTAATTGAATGTGAAAACTCCCCTGGACTTTAATGGTCCTTTGAGAATAATGGGACCGTGAGCAGTAAGCAGCATGAGTTTATAAAGCATACATTTCACTAGACAATGTTTTTGATAAAAGCTGATGTAATTAGTAGGCTGAAGGTGAAGGTGAAGGCTGATGCTGGGACATAAAACTGAAAATGAACAACTTTTGTTGACACTATTAAAGATTATAAACATGCCATTCTGGAGATGTGTATCAACAGCATCATGCATGTTTATGGCACTATATAAATCACAGGTATGCAGTATGAACTGCATCATATGGTTCAAATGCATATTTAGCACCTTCATGATAAAATTTATAGTCATACAATCAATTATACCAATCCTGTTATGTGATGACATACCAGCCTTTGTTGAACTGACTGCTAACACTACTAGGAAATACTACTGCAATATATTTTGGTCCACTGCATAGTTTGCTCTGCCTTTCTTATTCGCAGTGCTTGTGACATGGTCAGTGGGGAGATGGGTCTGTAGTCCTTAACCTGAACTCATCTAAATTACTTTAATGGGAGTCGGGGCTGAGTAAAGAGTTGAAGAAAAAGCTTTGGCATAAAGCAAAAAACATAATTTGTTCATGTCAAGATGGAATCATAATATATGATGTTACCACTTCTGTTTCCTTCAAAATAGTTTCCATTTCTAGTTGGGCTGGAGGTCTGATGCCGCAGACCAGCAGAAGATGGACCCCCAGAGCTGTGCTTCTCAACCTTTTTAGTAGCAAGTACCCCCTGATTTCTGACAATTTTAATAAGTACCCCAACACTCAATTTCCAGGGGATTTTATACTTACAGACTAATGTTGGAAGAAGAGCTGTGTATATAAGGCCGTGCTGTGACAGACGTCTGATCTGGTGTGGGTACGGTTGCCACCTTTTACACCAGGGATGCACAACTCAAGTATGTACATGGGCTAGAGCTGATGTTGGCCAAAGGTAGGAGGGCTGAACCCAGTGCCACACAAAGCATGACATGCCAAATTATTACTGGGGAATTTAAAGCACTGCGCAATGCATGGTGCACCAAATTTTTTGCCATAGTTTTCAGAGGAAAAGAGGGCAGGAGAAAGAGGAAAAGAGGGTGAGAGAAAGTGTTGGGGTACCCGCATATCACAGGTTGAGAAACAATGCCCCAGAGGACAGCTGAACAGGATGAAGACTATGGAAGAGCCTCCAGAAAGATGTCCCTCTCCAGAGCTCTGCCTCATTATATACATGGAGCCTATGCAA
This sequence comes from Crocodylus siamensis, assembly GCF_052110815.1. Lineage (NCBI taxonomy): Eukaryota > Metazoa > Chordata > Crocodylia > Crocodylidae > Crocodylus > Crocodylus siamensis. The sequence goes on from NC_143395.1 coordinate 87,666,773, forward strand.
TGAAAGGCAGAACCAGAGGGACTGAAAATGTAGTGATTCATGCTCACAGGATCACCCAGGTAATCTTCAGGTATGACAGTTTCTGCTCAGTGGGAACCCAGTGAAAATAAATATAGATAAGTTAAAAAGAAACATTTCTATTCAGCCGCTGCAAATCCTTTTTCTTGTTAATTCTCTTTTGTGCACAGTTTGTTTGATCATTTCCATTATCACATACGGCCAACTGGAATCCACTGGCAACAAACCCCTGTGCTGAATTGCCATTTATACTGAACAACGCTTATGCTGTTGAGAACTTCAAAATGAACTGTTGCTACCACAGCTGTACATCTGTGGGGTCGTAATAAGTGGCAATAGGCAATGGACCAAATTCTGCCCAAGAGCAGCACCATCAGACCTCTTGGGCTCAACATTAATAAGGTTAACTTCCATGAAATCACTGGAGCTAAAGGGGGAATGAATTTGGCTCATTTGGATACAGTTATGTCAGTTGTTCTGAAATAATTATTTCTGCATAATCCTCGGGCATTTACTAATAGTTTGGAAAGAAAGGTAAGAGACAAATGGCCCTGGTGGGCTGAGGCACTAGTCTCATTTGCCTAATGGTGGTATATGGACAACAAAGCAAGTAGGGATTATACAGCCATCATTCACTTACTCCCTTGAATTTAAAGCATGAAGGTCAGGAAGAAAAGGAGGACAATGGGATGTGCAATTTATTGGTTAAAAACTCCTGCCAGCCAATGGAGAAGAGTACAGGTAATAAACCAAAATGTTCTGGCTGCAATTACAAAAATTAATCAGGAAATTCAATTGGCTCCAGCTACACATCAGCTCCAATATTCCACAAGGGAAAGAACGACTTGATGATTCATGAGTCGTTCTAAGTTTTATTACCAACAGAGACATATTATTGAGCTATCCAAACACTTTTCAGGTATAGACACGAACACAGGCATTGCAAACACATGCAAGCTTCTGCACTGTGCCTCTGCAGTTATATACAGTTGCTGCCTTCTGAACTAATAACAACCCAAGCCCAGGCTAAGTGCCTTTTTGTCTTGGTTATATTATGCCTCTAGCCCCGTAGGGGTCCAGTTAATTTACATATATTCCACTAGGGTTGATAACACTTGCCATTTTAAGATCTTTTTTCAGATATGTAGAACTTTGCCAGAGTTTAAGCACTCAGGCTGAAATGTCCTGTGCCTCTAACAGAATTATTTTGGAACATTTTAACTCAGACAGTTCAGCTGTTTCCAAAACTAAAACTAAGAAACCTGCATTGTTCTGCAATGTCCTGGGACCTTTGCTTCATGAAGCACAGGCTTCTGAGCAAGGACACAAAATTTGGAAATGTGATCTTGGTCTTTTGCTGTTCCTGGGAACAGCTATTCAAATTGGGCCAAGATAAAAACTACAGTTTACACATAATCAGTAGAGACTTATTAGAGATTCACAGCTAAAATCCCCAAATACCTTGTGTGCTTTGAGCATACTCCAACCACTTGGAGATCCTAGATGGGGCTGAATTATATTAAATAAACCTTGACTGAAAGGTAACAAAGGCACTTAACACATGCAAAACTTCTTGAACATGTGTCTACTTGCATGAAGATAAGTGCACTTAGTAAGGTTGTAGTTACAGCCTACAATTAGTGCATACTAATTTTAATTGGTGTTAAAGTCAGCATGTGATTTGAGCAGTCACATGCTCAGGGTGAGTACTGCTCTGACCTGCCCTTAGAGGGTTGGCAAGCAGGAGCATGGCTAAGAGCCAAGTTGCCTCTTGTGTCTGTTCAGTTCACCTGCTTTCAGGGGCAGGGTCAGTGGCCTACATTGTGGCTAGCCAGGGGGTGGCAGGGCCTCTCAGCCCCTGCCTGGCCTGACTGGGTCCCCACAGCCCTCTGCCATCTGGATAAGGCCCAGTGTTACCCCCCACCCACCTCTTGGTCTCCCTTCCTGCTCCTCAGGACTTTCCTAGTGTCCTGTCTGCCCTCACAGCTCCCCCTCTGCTCCCTCTGGTCCTTGTAGCTTACCTGCACCACTCATGCCCCCGGGCTCACCTATGGATGCCAGCACTGTCCCAAGGAAGCAAGCAGGGAAGGGGAACCCACTTGCCATCACCACTGCCACCACAACTGCTGGTCACTGGTGCTCTCTGGGCTGAGCCCAACCCAGACAACAGTGGCAGTGGCAGTGGCAGGCAGGTTCCTCTTTCGTGTTTGCTTCCCTGGGACCATGCCAGCAGCCACAGGTGGGCCAGGAGTCGGGGGGTGGAGGTGGTAAGAATGTAATACAGTATTTTTTTCTTCTCCTGCTACCAGCTAATTATTATTTAGTTCGATAGCTTAAGTACTCAAAGTGTGTGCTATAATGCTGATGCTACAGGATGCATGAGGAGAAGGAAGAAGATGTGTATAACTGTGTATAATTGTTATTTAACTTTATTTTCCTTAAAAAAATACACTTTGGTATACTACATTAAAAACCTACTGCTTATGTCAAAATCATATTATATAAGTTTACAAATCAAGTACTTGAAAGTTAGGAAAACAATGTGTTTGCTGTGGCAATCTTAATGCTCCCTAATTCCTGTATGGTGGCACAGTCTTTAATTGAATGATCAAATGCTATTTTTTATATGGTGCTCCTAGGATCATAGAAAAGCAGGGCTGAAAGGGACCTTACAAGGTTATCTAGTCCAGCCTCCTGCTCAAGGCAGGATAAACCCTGGCTAAACCATCCTAGCCAGGTGTCTGCCTAGCCTGCTCTTGAAGACTTTCAAGGAGGAAGATTTCCAGGAATTTCTGTAAGTAGTCTATCTCATAGCCAGAAAGTTCCTCCTAATCTCCAACCTAAATTTCCGTTGCTGCAGCTTGACACTATTGCTTCTAGTCCTGTTCCCTACAGTCACAAAAAAAGCCCATCTCCAGCCTCTCTATAATCATCCTTCAGGTATTTAAAGACTGTTATCAGCTCCCTTCACCCTCCAATTTAAGTGTTCTCCAGACTAAAAAAAACATATTTCTTTCAGCCTTTCCCCATATGTCTTGTTTTACAGGCCACTAATCTTTTTGTTGCTCTGCACTGGACTCTTTCAAATCTGTCCACATCCTTCTTGAAGCATGGGGCCCACAAATGGATATACTACTCCATATGAGGCCCGCCAGTGCTGAATACAGCAGACAAATAACTTCCATTGCTTCGCAAGTGATACTCCTGTTAATACAACCCAGTATGCTGTTGGGGTTTTTTCACACTGTTGGCTCATATTCACCTTTTGGCCCAATGTAACTCCCAGGTCCTTCTCTGCAGTACTGCAGCCTAACCAGGCATTCCCCAATCTGTATTTGAGCATGCAGTTTTCCATCCCAAGTTCAGGACTTTGTACTTGCCCTTGCTGAATCTCATCTGATTGCAGATGATTTCTCTAGTCTACTCTGCAACTCTATCCAACTTGGTGTCATCTGCAAATTTGCTAAACATGAACTCAGTCCCATCATCCAATTTTTAATGAATGCATTAAACAATACTGGAATGAGGACAGATCCCTGGGGAATCCCACTTGATACCTCCTCCCAAGTACACATTGAGCCATTGATGAATACTTGTTGAGTAAGATTATCCAACCAGTTATGTATCCACCTTTCAGTACTTTCATCTGCTTCATTCACTGACCAGTCTGATCACTCATGGAGGCAGAGATAATGTAGAACAGACATGTGATATTTCCTACCTTTTGGGAGCTCATTTTTGCAACCTCAAGTCACTTATTTCAAAGATATTCCTTTACAAATCACATATCCAAATGCATTTTTAGAGCAGATTTGGGTGTCTTGCTATTGTTGTTTGCTAAGCATGCCTAGGCCTGATTCTCACATGCAAATCAAGAATAATTCCATTCAATTCAGCAGGATTACCCTGGTGTAATACTAGCATAAAAAATCAGGATCCATCCCTCTGCATCTTCCCTGTCAGTGGCTACCCAAATTATATAGCAGTTGAGCTAAATACCTTACAGCTCAGACTCTTCCCAATAAACCAAAGAAAATCCAATCAAGCCTTCTCTTTCAAAGGAATTTAGTTACCATGTAGAACACCAATAAAAGCCTCTTACACATAAAGAGGACAGCTCTTCCTGAAGCATCCTGCCTGCACCGCGTGGAATAATTATGCCTCTTGTGAATCAATATATCTTTATTCCAGGGAAAGAATGTTCTTTTAATATGTTTATGAGAGTAAAGTGATACAGACTATCAAAACAGCAAATAGCAGGTTAAAAGAACCCTATTCTGTCAGTGAAGTACAGTTTTTATTATTATACGGGTAAATGACTTCCAAATTTGAGGGTAAACTCCAGGGATTTTCTAACTGCTGCAAAACTATTTCTATGGAGGTAAATTCTCCCCAAGGAACTATTGCCTATGATGTACAAGATCTGACTGTGAGCCAGGAGATCTGAGTGCTGTTCTTGGCTCCACCACAGGTGTCTTATTTGATCATGGTGATAGTGATTTCAAGTATCACTGCCCCAGTTCTGCCACATGTCAAGTGAAGATAATACCTACCTCAGACAAATGCTTGACAAATACTCCGAGATTCACAAATGAAAGGGACTTTGGAAGTTCAAAGTGCAGTTTATGTTGATATTGTTAGGAAGGATAAACTGCAGATGAGAATTAATCCCTCAAATTTCAAGGGTTCAAAATGTGCCTGTTAAAAGCTACTGGGTTTCAAGATGACCTTAACTATCACTACCATGGATAATCATCATCATCATAATAGCCTATGAATTCACCAGGAAGTTATTTCCTCTGAGCAACAAGAGATTGTGAGATGGTACAGGTCATGTTTAAATTAGGAAAAAAGGTTGTTTTTGAATGCTTTTTAACTAACGCACATTTAAACATGGCTTCGCACCTTCAAATTATATGTATGGTTCTTGGTCAACCATAGGCACCCTTTGTCTACACTGGGCACATCTACACGAGATGCTTACCGCACAGTAGCTCATTACTACTGTGCAGTAGCATCCCCAGGCACAAACCATGAAGCGATGTTACCGTGCAGTAGTAATGAGCTATTGCATGTGCAGTAAGCATCACTAGGCAACTGTGCTGGGATGCTACTGTGTAGTAATGCTGGTTACTGTATAGTCATTTAGTACTTGGTTATGCAAGTACTAAATGACTGCGCAGTAACAATTGTGCAGTTGATGGCTCGTGTAGATGCATCCACTGGTTACAAATTCCTGTTTAAAATTATGTTACCTAATACCTTGGAAACAACCAACTGGTTTTTTTTGTTGAGACATGGGCCACAGCATGGTCAGGCCCCAAGTCAAAAGAAGTAAGCTGAGTAATACCAGAAATTGGGCTTTGGGCATGGCACTCGCCCTCAAGAATTGATGAATAGATTATGGATGGGAGAATGGATGGAAGCTAAAGGAAATAGGAACATATCCTGTTAGGAAAGAGATTCTAAAACTAAAGGAAGAGCTGGATATAGAAAAGGAAGATGGCACAGGTAAAGGGGAGAGATGTGTAGGGGATGGCAGTAAGAGACCGGAGCAAAGAGGTTAAAAGATTCAGAGCCCTATGAACTTGGAAAAGGAGAGGGACTGCAGAGACAGAGGCCAGACCTTACAAGCAGGCAAAGGCAGAAACCACTTCTCCAGCAACAAATGAGAATGGATGTAAAGTGACACTGAAATCACAGAGAAGGGGTTAAATAGTCACCAATGGCTAAGAGCCAGGTTGTATAATTATGCGATGAACTGATACACCATCTTTTTAGCTAGTAGCCAGTGCAGTTTTTGCCATATGTGTACTATACCTAATTGGCTGGTTTATTGCTTTTTTAATTGTCTAAGTGAACTTTCATAGGCAAGGGCTTCTTTTATCCTTTATACCCTAGAATGTATGAGAATCATGTGGGCTGAAAGTATTTATGTGGACAGTCTATCAGAGATGAGATAAAATGTAAGGTCCATGGGGGATAAGCAACCTGAGGGTTTTTTCTGTCAAAATACTGTCTTCCAACATCAAAATTTGTCAGATTCAATTCTGCTTCATAGTAGATAAGTGTAGGGTCTAGGAGATACCTGTGGAGCCATCAATCCACTGGATCATGGTGCACGCATAAGAAGTCTAATCAGGTGCCTGGTGAATCCACTTGTGGCTGACAAGCACAATTCCAGGAAAGATACTGTGGTAAACAGATGAATATACTTCAAGGCTTTCTGAGCAAAGGTTTATCTTAGAGTCCTCTCAACAGGGCAGTCTTTGCTGGGGCAACAATGCAGACTGTTATGAAATGAGATTTCCCCACCATGTCTCCAACGCTAAAGCTACTGCAGCCAGTGGCTCTTTTTCACAGCCTCCGCACCACAGGATCTCAGAAAATTGTAGAAGAGATGCTCCTATTTTCACACTCACCAGGGCAATTCCCTAAAGCACCACTCTCCAAGGTTAGAAAATACACAATAAATCCCAGAGCCACTGATGGTACCTTTGATTCATTTGGCTGAAGAGGGAACTAACCTCACATAAAGACACTTTCTCTAATTCAGTCTACCTGGGTCTTGGTCAGGAGATATGGACTGCAGTTCCTGAGGTACTGGAGTATAAATATTCCCATTGGCGAGTCATTAGGTGAGAGGGAAGATTTCACTCTTTCTACTTCCTGACCAAGTGTTTGCAAGGGGTGAAGAAACCTTTCTTCTGCTTCAGTAATTTACTTTTTCTCCCTTGAACACAGCAGTTACGTATTACCTTTTATTCAGGGCTGAATGAGGGCTCAATCTAGTACTGATGGTCTAATTCAGGAAGGTAAATGTTGGCTTTGGTTCTGCCGTTTTTGCTCATGCAAGGAGCTCCACTGAGGGCAAGGATGAGTTAACACACTGAGATCTATGACTCCAGATCCTGGAATCATATGATTCACCTCAAACCTCAATTTTTTTTTTTAAACAAAGTTGCTGGACTTCATGGTAGCAGAGAAAGGTTTGAAAAGCTTACTTAAGTGCTTGAACATCCAGTGGAGGGCATGGGCACACGAACACGTTTTCGTGAGGTAAACAAGGGGGGCAGGGAGACATCCAGCATATCGGCTGCCCTGCAGTACTGCTGCTATACACACTCTTACCTCTGGTGAATGAAGGCTAACCCATGGTAAATACCCTGAGCACCTGTTTCATTGAGGACAGAAATACTGCTGTTTAAGCAACGGGTAAGAAAGCGCACAACCTTACTTATTGCGTGGTGCTCCGCTAAAAATGGTTGCAGGTACACTGTAGGAGGCTCATGGCACCTCAAACAGGTTTGAGGCACCACAAACCTCACATGCATGCTCATCTGTTCATGCCCTATGCAGCTAAAGTTATCAGTGTAAATACTACTAACCTGCCCAAGGGGGAGCTGGATTTGGGTCACAGTCTAAAGGTGAATATTTAAAAAAATATAAAGCTCTTGCTAACTCTTTGTGAGCCTGGAAGGTGGAAGGGGAAATAAACTGCACATCTCCATTTAAAAACATAAATCTTGAGTTGAGGGGCCAAGTGCCCTTTCTCTTCTCCAGCAATTCTGTCCTATTTTACTTTTCTCATTCTCCTCCCTTCCCTTCCCTTCCCTGAAGTTCTGTGCCTTTCTTCCAAAAAGTAAACTAGGAGTAACCCTAGTAGAAGAGTTAATCTGGGTTGACTACCCAGCTGTTTACCTCGCTTCTCAGGTGAATTTTGTAGCCCACCCTGAGCTCCCTGCTACCACAGCTACACTTACAGAGGCACCCAACGTTGCTAGCTCAGATGGGTCTCTGCTTTGTCTCATGAACCACCCCCCTCAATCTCAGAAATATGGGCATGTAACATTACATGCATGATTATTCCCATGGAGAACTACATGAGCAAAAATAAACTTCTGCCAAAGTGTTTATTAGATTGAGGCTCCAGATTAGAAATTACTTGAAGGAAGGAATCTATCTTCTTACCAATGGGTCTCAAGAGTATGTGTATACCAACTCCCCAGTGATCTCAGGGTGGGATGCTCCCAAACACACCCTCTCTGAATCCCACATGCCAAACCTGAAAGTGCAGCACTGAACCTGCTCTGGGGTCATCCCCCTATGGCTGTTCTCAAAACCTCTACCTCTGACATGGTCTAGTCACCCCCAAAACAGCTTCACAGCCACATTTCCAGGTTTGATGCATGAAACTGGGACCAAGTAGGCAGAGCTGTGCTTGGGGAGCTGTGCCCCTCCCCAAGGATGCCAGAGACAGGGGACTGCCCCTTAAACAGAGGTCCTGATCTGAGCAGACAGACACCTATGTGAATGCAGTTTTCCACTGGCTTCAACAGGGCTCAAAGCAAGGGTCTACCTGCATTGTTCATTTTGCCAGAGTGGGACCTGTGTTTATAAGTTCTTCCAGGGCACAATTTTTGTTAAGCTCTTCCCAATGATGAGAACTCTCCTTATAAACCAGGTTAGAAAAGTGTCCACCCCAGCTCACAAAACAAAACAAAACTGCTATAAATCATAAGCAGTGGACATTGTGCAAAAGACACACCCGTCAGCAAAGAGACCCTAGCAAGCCAATTCAGTGACATGAAGTAGATTTCATGAGCTGTTTCTAGACTACAACATTTCAGTCTGCCTCTGTCTCCACAAGGCCATTTATTAATCTGTAACTGCCTGGTAGAAGCCCCATGTGGGAACCTGTCGGACAAATCCCTAAAGCACAACTCCCTTTGTCAGTGTTAGAGGACACGTGGTCATTTCCTCTGGTCCCAGAGGTGCTAAGAGCACTCATTCTGGTACTCTTCACATCATATTCAGTGTGGACATAGGGTACAGGGGGTCACTCAGAGACACCAGTCACTAGGAGACATTGATTCCATAACCTGGACAATTCCTCTTCAACACTCTGATAGTTTATTAGGGTAGCTCATCATCAGGACACCATGTTTTCCCCCATGTGAGAAAATGTCCCATAACTTCTGTATTACTTGTTTCTCTCAGGTCCCTTCATAACCTCTTGTCCCAGCAGCCTCCATAGGGGTTTATTATTTTATTTGCTCCAGTTACATTTCTCACTAAATTTTTTCCTTGCTATATAGATTTCTTTCTTTCCATCACCTCTCCCAGCCTCCCTTTTTATCTTGTCTCTCCCACTGCACATATCATCTGCATGTGGGCTCACCCCTATGGCCCTTCTCTGTACCCTTTTAAGTGCTATAATATTTGTTCTATAATAGGCTGACCAGATGTGAACTCACTTTTTTAAGCTGCATGATATCATATCATCCTCAGTCCTCTTCTAGCCATGGCTTCAGTTAAGTTGTTAGTTTCTTTGCACTCCCAGGCATTTTGAGAGAAGATGGCCATAGTCTTAATCTCATTTCCCTAAATGTTTTTTATTCTTTTGTACTCCCTGGGTTTGATTCAACCTTTGCATCAAGAGGGAATTCATCCCAAAATAGCATCAAGTGGTGTATGTTCACTCCACTACCCTGCCACGTGCAGTTTAGGGGGAAAGGACAGCTTTAAAAGCTGTGAACAGCTGGGATTCTATAAAACACCGAAAAGCCCACTACAGAGTTGAAACAAATGGTCTGGTCACATGTCCACCAGTACCATCCATTTTGGGGGCTGGTTGCTAACAGATTCTCTCTGAGGGCAGAGGTTTTAAATAATGTGTGGTGCCAGTTCCCTCTGGATGAGCTTCCCATAGCCAAGATCATATAATATATGACATATTCCACAGGAAAACCTTATATTTAATGTTGCATAGTTTCATAGTAGCTAGAGTCGGAAGGGACCTAGGTAGATCATCAAAATGGACTTCATGCAAAAACTGGTCCAAATGTAAGTGCATATGACATCACAGAAGTCTCCTTGAGTTGCATCTGCTTTCGCTAAGGCTGAGTTTTGTTTATTGTATTCATAAATCGAATCCAAGAAAGGAACATTAATCTCTAGCCCAGCTTACAAACTCCCAGCTTGTCCCATAAATTTCAGGAGTAAATAAAGAGATTCAAGATGCGTGACACAGAAAATGTCTCATTTCTGTGTTTTTACAGAAGAAAAATCTAATGCTCCAGTTATTGCTAAGAGACTCTCTAGTCATTTGTACTTTCTCTTTTTTTCTGATTGTGAAGATACAGCTTTACAAACACAGCCTAATCTGTATAGCTTTTTCACAACACCCAGTATCTATTTCTTTTTCACATTATAGTTTGAAGACTTGGCATGACAGATAATGTCCAACATGTTGGTGTAGGAAATTTGCTTTGAGAAGTACTTCCCAAACACATGCCTGTATTGTATCCATGCACTGAGGAAGCAGAATGGGTGGAACTAGTGACAATTGTATTATCTAATGAGAAATTTTCTATAAAACCTGTAGTAACATTGTTAAAATGTTGCATTTTCATCAGATGAAATTGAGTCTAAAACTTTATATAAGAAAAAAGGAAACAGAGAATATAAAAGTTAAAGAGACAAATGCAGAAAGAATTCTGTAGGCACCTACATTCAATTTTGGATCTGGCCCTATATTCTTTGTAGGCCAGTATTCTTTCCTGCCATGGCAGGGGGTCAGACTAGATGATCTGCTCAGGTCCCTTCCGACCCTAGAAACTATGAAACTATGAATTAGTTTAATATGTCACTCCATTCAAATCTGCAGGGAAAAGTGAGAGAGAGAGTGAGAGATCAAAACGGTATTCACTGGACTTCTAAAAGATCCTAAAAGAATATTTCCTATGTCTTTCAAACAGTTTTATACAGTTCTGTTTAGTCAAAATGCTTTTTTATACCTTCTTACCACAATAGTTTAATATCTGAGGTGCTGATCTGAGAATGAGAGCCTGTCCTAATGGATCCAGCTCTGACTTCTGTGATTTACTTTATGATTACAGCACCTCTCATTCCTTTTAACTCCATTACCACCCCAGTTGTACAACTCTGGGAGAATAAGATGTGACTCACACGCAGGCATTTCCACAGCATCTCTGCACCGTACTCTTGCACACACGTGTATACTATGTATGGTTTGTCAATAAATAACCCCTATTTTTATTAGCAGTATGTGCAGGTCTTTACAATAAAGTGCTAAACTCCTACGCAGCAGCACCATCTGTGATGCTAGCTATAAACAAAGCATCTGCTGACAATTACTCCATTATCCCACAATAATACCTGACTCAAGAAGTCTATGGGCCAACGAGAGGCAAAGCGCTGCTCGACCTGCTACTGGCTACAGGAGACGACCTGTATCAGTGACCTAGCGATCGATGGGAAGCTGGGTGACAGGGACCACGAGCTAATCACCTTCACCATCCGCCGTAAAGCTGGCAAGTCAGTCAGCAACACAGAAATCCTTGACTTCAGAAAAGCCGACTATGACAAGCTCAAGAGGCTTGTCGATCAGGCCCTTAGAGACCACGACCCCAGGGAGATGGGAGTTCAAGAAGAGTGGTTGCTTCTCAAGGAAGCGATCCTCAATGCACAAGCTAAATCTATTCCAACATGGAGGAAAGGCAGCAAGAAGGCACAGCAGCCCTCCTGGCTCTCCAGGGACCTAGCAGACCTCCTGTGGCTAAAAAGGAAAGCCTACAAAGGATGGAGGATGGGATTCACCTCCAAGGAGGATTATTCTGCACTGGTCCGGTCCTGCAGGGAGCAAACCAGGAAAGCCAAGGCTGCAACTGAACTCCAACTAGCTTCAAGCATCAAGGACAACAAAAAGTCCTTTTTCAGATATGTGGGGAGCTGGAGGAAAAGCAAGGGCAACGTTGGACCCCTGCTAAACCAGATGGGGCAACTGACAACTGACGCCCAGGAAAAAGCCAACCTATTAAATAGGTACTTTGTGTCAGTCTTTCATCAGTCCCATGGGACGCCCATGCCTGCTATGGGACAGGGAGATCCGGGTGAGGGGGATCCCCTACCCTCCATCAATGCTGACCTCGTGAAGGAACATCTTGAGAAGCTGGATACCTTCAAGTCAGCCGGCCCTGACAATCTCCACCCCAGGGTACTCAAGGAGCTGGCGAGCGTCATAGCCCAGCCCCTGGCACGGATCTTTGAAAACTCCTGGTGCTCTGGTGTAGTGCCCAAAGACTGGAAGAAGGCCAATGTGGTGCCGATCTTCAAGAAAGGGAGGAGAGTGGATCCAGCTAACTACAGGCCCATTAGCCTGACTTCTATCCTGGGGAAGATCTTAGAAAAGTTTATTAAGGAGGTCATCCTTGATGGACTGGCCCAGGCTAACATCCTAAGGGACAGTCAGCATGGGTTTGTTGTGGGTAGGTCTTGTTTGACCAATCTCTTTTCCTTCTACGACCAGGTGACCTATCACCTGGACGAGGGAGAAGAGATTGATGTCATATATCTTGACTTCAAAAAAGCTTTTGATCTGGTATCCCAAGATCACCTCTTGGCCAAACTGGCCAGTTGTGGCCTTGGCTCCACCACGGTCCTCTGGCTGGGAAATTGGCTCCGTGGTTGGACCCAGAGGGTTGTGATTGATGGCAGTCACTCATCGTGGTGCCCTGTGACCAGTGGGGTCCCTCAAGGCTCTGTCCTGGGACCCATACTGTTCAACATCTTCATTAATGATGTGGACATTGGAGTCAGGAGTGGACTGGCCAAGTTCGCCGATGACACCAAACTTTGGGGCAAAGCATCCACGCCAGAAGATAGGCGGGTGATCCAGGCTGACCTGGACAAGCTCAGCAAATGGGCAGACGAGAACCTGATGGTGTTTAACACCAAAAAATGCAAGGTTCTCCACCTTGGGAAGAAAAACCTGCAGCATCCTTATAGGCTTGGCAGTGCTACGTTGGATAGCACTACAGAAGAAAGAGACTTGGGGGTCATCATTGACCACAAGATGAACATGAGCCTGCAATGCGATGCTGCGGCTAATAAAGCGACCAAAACCCTGGCTTGCATCCATAGATGCTTCTCGAGCAAATCCTGGGACCTCATTCTCCCCTTGTACTCGGCCTTGGTGAGGCCGCAGCTGGAGTACTGCGTCCAGTTTTGGGCTCCACAATTCAAAAAGGATGTGGAGAAGCTTGAGAGAGTCCAGAGGAGAGCCACGTGCATGATCCGAGGTCAGGCAAACAGATCTTACGATGATAGGCTGAGAGACATGGGACTCTTTAGCCTGGAAAAGCGTAGGCTCAGGGGTGATCTGATGGCCACCTATAAGTTTATCAGGGGTGACCACCAGGATCTGGGGGAACGTTTGTTCACCAGAGCGCCCCAAGGGATGACTAGGTCGAACGGTCACAAACTCCTGCAAGACCATTTCAGGCTGGACATAAGGAAGAATTTCTTTACTGTCCGAGCCCCCAAGGTCTGGAACAGTCTGCCAGCGGAGGTGGTTCAAGCACCTACATTGAACACCTTCAAGAGTAAATTGGATGCTTATCTTGCTGGGATCCTATGACCCCAGCTGACTTCCTGCCCTTTGGGCAGGGGGCTGGACTCGATGATCTCCCGAGGTCCCTTCCAGCCCTGATGTCTATGAAATCTATGAAATAATCTAACTGAAAGCTAGAAAGCCAAAAGAAGCAACTGAACTTTACAGTGCCTTTCCCACTATGCCATGGCTGCCTTAGACAATGAAACCTATAATGGAGCTACATCTGGTATATGGCAGTAGACCTAAGCCACTTTGTACTAACAGCAGAATGACATTGAAGTGCTTCCCTAAGGAGTTGGCACATGGCTGAGGCAACCACAAGAGCAAATGACCAGACAGAATTTGATGCATCAGGACGGTATTTCAGTGCTGCCACACCTGAATTTATCTAACCATGGGATGTTATTTATCTAACAAGGGGTGCACGACTATGATACCAACCCCAGGTGTCCACTTGTGGGGCACAGTGATGGCACCTGCTGCATCTGCCAGCTGGCTCTGCTGCTGCCCCACCACTGCCACTACTATCACTCATAAATTTCATAGATTTCATAGACATCAGGGCTGGAAGGGACCTCGGGAGATCATCAAGTCCAGCCCCCTGCCCAAAAGGCATTGAGGATCGCTTCCTTGAGAAGCAGCCACTCTTCTTGAACTCCCATCTCCCTGGGGTCATGGTCCCTGAGGGCCTGACAGACAAGCCTCTTGAGCTTGTCGAAGTCGGCTTTTCTGAAGTCAAGGACTTCTGTGTTGCTGACTGACTTGCCAGCTTTACGGCGGATGGTGAAGGTGATCAGCTCGTGGTTGCTGTCACCCAGCTTCCCATCGATCACTAGGTCACTGATTAGGTTGTCCCCTGTAGCCAGTACCAGGTCAAGCAGCGCTTTGCCTCTCGTTGGCCCATAGACTTCTTGAGTCAGGTAGAGGTCATCCACGCACGAGAGAAAGCTTTGCAACTGCTCGGATTTTGCTGAGTGATCTTCCCACGAGATGTCCGGGTAATTGAAGTCACCCATGACAACCAAGGTCCTGGAGCAAGCGGCCTCAGTCAGTTCCCGGGCGAACTCCTGGTCAAGCTCAGGACTTTGAGTGGGAGGTCTATAGTAGACTCCCACCGTTGTGTCCCCTGTGCCGTATTCCCCATGAATTTTTACCCAGAGGGTCTCTAGCTGTCCATGCTGGTCGCCAACATCAGCTTGCAGGGACATGTAGCTTTCCTTCACATAGAGAGCTACACCCCCGCCCCTTTTGTCAACACGATCCCTCCTGTACAGGGTATAGCCCTCTATACCCGTGGTCCAGTCACGGGTGGAGTCCCACCAGGTCTCCGTTATCCCAATGACATCATATTTCTTTGCACTGAGCAGGAGGATGAGCTCCTCCTGCTTGTTGCTCAGGCTCCTGGCATTAGTGTACAGGCAGGCAAGTATGCCCTTAGGGGCTCTTGCCTTGCCCACAGATTGTGCCAGGGCTGGGGCAGGGGTGGGCTCCCTTAAGTGCCTTGGTCTGCTGGCTTTGCAAGGGTCGCTCAGCGGGCCAGCAGTGGCAGTAGTCCCCCCATCCCCCAGCGGGCTTAGTTTAAAGCCCGGTGGAGCAGGTCAGCCAGCCTGGCTGAGAAGAGCCTCCTCCCCAGGGGAGAGAGGTGGAGGCCATCTCTTCCCAGCAGCCCGCTGCCTCTCTCACCAAAGAGCGGGCTGTGGTCATGGAAGCCAAAGCCTTCCCGATAACACCAGTGCCGCAGTCTTTGGTTCACTGCTTGGATCCTCCTCTCTCTCCTCAGCCCATAGCCCAAGACTGGGAGGATCGACGAAAACACCACCTCAGCTCCCAGACCCTTAAGCTCCGCTCCCAACTCCCTGTAGCACCTCATGACCTGGCTGGGGGTGCTCCGAGCTGTGTCATTGGTGTCCACGTGAATAAGGAGCATGGGATAGTGGTCTGTGGGCCGGAGGAGCGTGGGATCCTCTCCGCAATGTCTCGGATGCGGGCCCCCGGGAAGCAGCAGACTTCCCGGGCTAAGGGGTCGGGGCGGCAGATTGCCCCCTCACTCCCCCGCAGGATGGAGTCTCCCACAACAAACACCTTTCGCTTTGACTTGGGGAGAGCGGGGCCAGTAGCTGTGGTTGAGCCTGGGTTGCCTGCGGGAGCTGGCAACTGAGCAGGCTCTGCTGGGTCTGCAAGAGGTGCAAACCTGTTGCTAAGCTCCGGCGAGGAGGGGCCTTGGTGCGGTGGGCCTTGAGGCCTTGACCACCTTGGTCCATGCCCCTGACTGGGCAGAGCGGGAGGTCCCAGAGTCCTCCTTAGTCCTGGAGGGAGACGGTGCTCTACCCTGCGGCTCCCGGGGGAGAAGGGCCTGGCAGTAGGAGCCTATCTCCTGCTCACAGTCCCTGATGGCACGCAGTCTCTGGACTGTGGCCTGGAGCTCCTCCAGCTGGCGCGCCAGAGACCCCAGTAGGGAGCAGACCCCGCAAGGGGAGGCGGCCATGCTCCCAGGCCCCAGAGCCCATGGCACAGGCCCTCATAGTTATGCCTCTAACTGGCAAGAACAAGTGCTCAAACTCCCTGAGAAACAAAACAAATCACAAACAAACAGAGAACTGCAATTAAATCCCATCTATTAGTTCACGTTTACTATAGCCCTACAGTAAGAGGTAGATTAAACCATGATTTCTCATGGGTCTAGTTTGACTGAAACATTTATTTATCTTCTGATCTCCTAGCCACTAAAAACACATTTTTGTGGTAACTGAACTGCAGAAAACCTTAAAGAGACATTGTCAGGCAATGTCCAGAATTTATATTTTGTTTAAGAATTTTACACAATCTAATAGTCACAGGGATTTTTTTCACAAGTTTCACAGTATAAACAGTTTTACTTCTTGTTATTTAAACTATTTCCCTAGGAAGTTTGCACTCCAAATAATACTGACATTGTGTTAATACAGCAGAACCTGGGAATGAGACCAGTTAGAAATGGAGCAGTGTAGATTCATTGTCCAAGCTAAGGGAACTGCTAAAAAGTAAAAAAAAACCCAACAAAACCCAGCATAACTAGTGACAAATAAATTAGATGTAATAAGAAAAGGTGCTATCATTTATTAATTACCCACCAAGGGACTTTTAAAACCACCTCAGGCTGATAATGTAAGTTGATTGTATTGCAATGCAGGTAGGCAAGCACAGCAAATCATTTTTAGGTGCTGAACCTGCATGAATGAAGTCCACAGGAGATCTGAGGCTGATTTTAACAGAATACAGATCAGACGTTCTAACACTGCTCTTTCCTTTGTCAGCGTTCCTTAATCTCCCTATATTTTGATTATGAATAAAGTTTCCCTCTCTCATCTTTCTCTCTTGGGTTTCAGAATCTCTCTCCCCAACTCCCTCCTTCTCCAGCCTTCAATGCTGTACCAAGGTACGCATTATGAAATGAGTTTATTATGGTTCTCAGCCTTATCAAAGCAACCGTTTTGCACAAGATGACCCATTATGTCTTTTCTGCTTCTAATTCCAAAGAGTACCTCAGGCTGGTTTTACTTATCTTGCAAACTGACCAGAATTATATATAATAAGCCCCATAGGCTTACAAGTCAGCAGCTATAAAAGCAAAAGTTAGTATCTACAATACTTTGTATTTTGTGATGGTTTGTTACTCAGTTATTACAACACACTCGAATTCAGTGCAAATTTAATGAACAAATGTTTTTCTGTTTTGCAACACCAGAGCAGAAATTTCTTAAGCACGTTGTTAGATGATGCCTTAAAACATTTAAGAGTGATTATTTCATTTGATATTTGAGACATCTCAAGATAGAGCCTAGAGTTATGTTTAGCTATTGCAAAAAGAGCCATGTCTGCCCATTAGTAACTCATAACTTCATCCTCTAATCAAGATGAAAAGTAGCCAAGTACTCTGTCTCCTTCTGTGGCCTCTCAGCAGCAGGAGGGTTCAGTGGCATTTCTGCGGCAGGGAGCTTCAGGCAGTGGTGAGAAGCAGCCAGACCACTGTGGGTAGGAGTGGTGACTGCAGTAGTCAGGTTGAAAATGGCCCATGCCCAGAGCTAAGTTCTATTAAAGTGGCTCTCAGCTCCAAAATATTGCTGACCTAGCTCCAAAATATTGCTGACCCCAGCTATTACCCTCTTTCTTCAAACCAGTGTGTAGGGCCAGACAGGGGTGGTGCCCAATCCTGATGTGGGGAGCTGGAGGAACAGTGTCTGGCCCTTGGGACCCAATCCTGGTTCACTGGGATACGAGGGGGCAATGCCAGGCTTTGAGTGGTCAATCCTGGTGGAAGGGGACAGTGCTGGACCCCTGGGGACCAATCCTGGCAGGTGAGGGCACGGAGGAGGCGATGCCAGGCCCAGGGCCTGATCCTGGTTCATGGGGCTTGAATAAGAACATTAACCAGCCCCTGCCCCACTCATCTGGCCCATGGGGCCGAAAGACTGAACACCACTGCCCTTAACCATAGCTGGGCTCCTTTCTCAACAGTTTGAAAATCTTTTGGTTCTGTGTCCTATTACGATACGCATATACACACACATTATGTGTGGGGTTGGAGAGCAGCATGTTAAAGCAATGGTTAACATTTTATATTTGTAGTAAATGGGAATTTGGTGATATTAAAAAAAAAGTCAATCTTTTCAATGACACAGGAAGATGGAAAAGTTGCTAGTTTTGTACTTTTTAATTTTTCAACTCCTCCCACCTGTCAGTGGAAACATGGGGAGAAAAAGAAAAAGGAAGAAGCAGATGAAACTGGAAAACAGAGGGACAGAAAAATGGTAAACTGAAAAAAAATAAAAATTTTCCAGAGAAGAATGTCCATAACAGCTTGCTTCGAAAATTTAGAATGAATAAAAAGTCATTCACTTTTTGAAACTGCTGGAAAATAAAAACAAAATTTACATATTACTTTTTTTTGTGGCAGTCATCCCCCGTCTCCATTTTCCAGCTTTTCCTCTCAGGGGATACAAAGTCAAATCCTGCCTCGGGTTACATGTGCAAATCAAGCCTTAGGATCAGACCCACAGTCCATTTAATCCCACCTCCTGAAGCATAAGGCACTATCTCCCTTCCAAAACTTTACAGTGTACACTGCAACTCGTTTATAGCATACACTGCAGACAGACACAGGGATGGATTTCAGCAGCACAGTGCAACTTGACATTAATTTACCAGGCATTTAAGTGGTTCTAGTGCAAGGGTTACAAGGGCTCCCACCATGTCACGTGCAGCACAGGGCAGACCCTCCTTAGCCTGCACAAAGGATTTGGGCTCAGTTTTTCTGCCCTCTCCCACAAAAGGGATGGAGAGGCTTTCAAAAGGGGGCTGGCTTCAGAGATGATGCTCATGGGCAACCAGCACGGTTTCATTAGGGGCAGGTCATGTCAGACCACTCTGATTGCCTTTTATGATCAGGTCACAAAAGCACTGGATGTAGGTGTCGCCATGGACGTAGTCTTTCTGGACTTCATCAAGGCCTTTGATACTGTCTCCCACCCCATCCTCATTAAAAAACTAGGTGACTGTGGCATTGATTCCTACACAGTCAGATGGATTGCAGATTGGCTGAAGGGTCATACTCAGAGGGTGGTGGTGGATGGGTCATATTCGACCCAAGGGGACGTGGGCAGGGGAGTCCCCCAGGGCTCGATCCTTGGGCCCGCGCTGTTCAATTTCTTTATCAGCGATTTGGACGATGGGGTGAAAAGCAACCTGTTTAAATTTGCTGATGATACCAAAATTTGGGGTAAAGTGAGCACTCTAGTAGGGAGGAAAAGACTGTAGCAAGACCTGGATAGGTTACAGGGGTGGGGTAACAAAAACAGGATGCATTTCAATACTGACAAGTGCAGGGCATTGCACGTGGGCAGTAGTAAAACCAGCAGCACACTTATAAGATGGGAAACTCCCTTCTTGAGAGCATGGAGGCAGAAAGGGATCTTGGAGTCATTACTGACTCCAAGATGAACATGGGCCGACAATGCGAGGTCACGGTTAGCAGGGCTAAACGGACCTTCTCGTGCATCCACAGGTGCATCTCAAGTAGAGCCAGGGAGGTGATCCTCCCCCTCTATGGGATGCTGGTCAGGCCACAGCTGGAGTACTGCGTCCAGTTCTGTGCACCGTACTTCAGGAGGGATGTGGACAACATTGAGAGGGTCCAGAGGAGGGCCACCCGCATGATCCGGGGACAACAGGGCAGGCCCTACAGTAAGAGACTGCGGGACCTGAACCTGTTCAGCCTTCAGAAGAGTAGGCTGAGGGGGGACCTGGTGACTGTCTATAAAATCACTGGGGGGGACCAGAAGGGTTTGGGAGAGACCTTGTTTCCCCTACTGCCCCCTGGCATAACAAGGAATAACGGCCACAAGTTGTTGGAAAGGAGGTTTAGATTGGACATCTGTAAGAACTACTTCACAGTCAGGGCGGCTAGGATCTGGAACCAGCTTCCTAGGGAAGTGGTGCTGGCTCCTACTCTGGGGGTCTTTAAGAAGAGGCTTGATGCCTACCTGGCTGGAGTCATCTGAGCCCAGTTTTTCTCCTGCCCAGGCAGGGGGTTGGACTTGCAGATCTATAAGGTCCCTTCCGCCCCTACTTCTATGATTCTATGAAAAGGGGAAATGTGATCTGCAAAGACTGCAAGTCTTCCCTTCTGCCATCAGCACAAGGTTCATCAGAAGCATCCCCGCTTTCCTTACTTCTGTGAACTGAACCTTTGGATCTTTACCTGTACTAGATACCAGCTACAGTTTTCAACAGGGAGTCAACAATTTTCAAGTCATACACATTACTAATATCTAGCCATATAAATGTGCCTCCATGATACTGACAGGAACCAACAGACCTCTGCCAATTTTGTCCCCAGGAGGAAAACAAATCCTCTCTGTGCTCCAAAACCATGCAAGGAGTCAGACCAACAACATCATGAAAGCACACCACTAATACTAAAGACATATCGAAGGAAGAGAAGATAGGACATTCGCAGACAGCAAGAGGCTTAAAATACATGGGCCACATCAAGGGTCAGCAACATTTTTGGGCAGTGTCCCAAAAACACCCTACAACCTTGACTTATAAGATGTTGGCATGCCAGGGGCAAATAGTGGGGGAGCTGCAAGGGGCCCAACACTTGTTGTGGCAGTGCAGCCCCAGCCCCTTCCCCACCATTCACCCTGAGGCACGTGTGTCAAGCAGAATGCTTTTGTGTGCCACACTCTGGCACTCATGCCAGGGATTGCCTACCCTTGGTTTACATCATTTATGGATGAATTAGAGGGGCCAATTGACTTCCACCTCTCTCTGGATGGCCAATATGCATTTGATGTGCGCTCTTCTTTCACACTCCATTGGCTCTTCATCATCCTTATGTTCTTGTCGTGGCATCAATGCCCCTTTTGGGATAGGGGGAGAGAGCAGAGGAGACAGCTCTTCCTTGGAACTCCCCAAGAAGAAGCCTTATCTGGTCTTCCTCTCCTGAGAGAACCTGCTGGGGCCATCCCTGGTGTGACTTCACAAGGGGGAAGTCTCTAGTGTTGAGACTTGCCTTTTCTCACTTCCCTGGAGATCTGCAGCACTCCCACCCCCAAGAACTCCTTCTGTTTGGTCAGCTCCCAGGTAGTGGATGTTTTCTTGTATAAAGAGGAGGGGTAACAGAGTGCTGAGGTCCTGTGCAGCACAGCGGACTCTTGTTCCAAAGCAACCCATCTTTATTGTACCACTCTGGTTCCCTCTGTTCTTCTTTGGGCTCCACTCTGTCCTCCTTTGGACCATTTTTTTCTCATTAATTTCTGTCCTCCCTGGGACTTTCTGTGTGTTCTCCTTGGGACTACCTTTTCTCCAGCTCTCTGTCCTATCTTTTTACACTGCCTCCAGCTCTCTTAGAGCCTTACTCTTTTCAGCCACACTTGCAAGTAAACAGCTAAACTCACCCAATGCAATGAAATAAAGTCACAGGAAAACAGTCACGGAGCCTCTGGGCCCAGCTGCCAGGCCCAGACTTCTACCTCCTCCTGGGTGAAAAAGGTGTCCTGCTTATAAAACTATTTACAAAAACTATTTACAGCAAAGCCTGCTTACACTAACCCGCTTTCCCCAAAAATGTTCCCAACACAAACTGCAAGCTACAACTCAGCCCACTTTAGCCTCTTCCATCACAGCCCTCAAGAGCCCTTTCATCAAGCCTCCCACCCAAAAAGGCACGCTGGGGCTTGTGCACCGGTTATTTCTTCAACTTTTCATAAGTCTCCAGTTCACATAATGGTTATGTGTGTGCCTGGGTGTGTGTACGCCTGCCATTCACAAACAAAGGAAAAAACTTCATTTGATTTCATAGCCTATTTTGCATAGTATCGCTACAGCATTAGCACAATACATGCAGCACAGATATAACCCTCAGCAGCATGGCACAAACTGACACAAGAACAAAGGTTTTGAGGGTTTTTTCTACCCACCCCTCTAACTAGGAAGAATTTGGTAAGTTACTGACTAATGTAAATTTCACTTCAGTTGATGATATTTTTGATGACAAATGGTGGCCAATTGCCTGTGGGATTCACAGAACATCTGGTGATATGACTGCTTGAAATACGGCATTTTGTATCATGTCTTTAAATAAATATGAAATATTTTACACATTATTTTACAAATGGAGATTCATACTCAACTTTCATACCCATTATTTGAAAATGAAAGCACTTATTACTAATTAAAAGTCTTCTAAATGATTAATAAAAACAATGTTTTACAAATCCTATCAAGTTAAAATAAATTTGATGACAAACATGGACTTCTACATCTTACTGGGACTCTAGTGAACTTCTCCACCCATTCCACATGTCTAGACATGTAAGGCACAAATAAAAAAAAAAGATAGTCTTGGGGGCATTTTGTCTACAGTGGATCCTATCTCATCCATCATACTCTATGCATTTATTATAATGATTTCCTTGGTTGATGCACTTGAATTATGCGTTACAGAAAGGAGATTTTTCTTTAGATTTCTCTTGAAAGTCTCATTTCATATTAGTCTCCCTTGCCCTAATCTTTGCAGTAGCCACTGGTAATATCAGTAGCACTAATTCTGCTGCTGGAGTTTGTCTTGCAGTAAGGCCAGGTTACTCTGAGCTGTAACTCTGAAAGCAGTGTCGGTTCAATAATTCAAAGTAACTCACATCACTTCTTAATTGTTCTTAGTGGCACCCTTTAAAAGAAGAGAGATCAACAAGGCTCAGATCTTCAACTTGCAGGGAATCTTATTCAGTAGGGATGTTTTGTATTCAGAGTGAACTGGGAAGAAGGGAAGAACTATTTCTTCTTGGGTTGACTGATGAAGGGATTTCTGTTCACAAGCAAGCAATGGAACTGTATTTGGAGCAGATCTATTCCTTGGGGCTTGTGAGCTTCATTATTTTAAATTTCTCTGGAAAACAAAAACTGTATTCAGTCATGGGTTGAGTCCTTGTATCATAAGATATACGTCATGTTTCCACATAGAAACACAGAAAAAAAAAGAGGCTGGAAGCGACCACAGGATGTCATCTAGTTCACCTCACCTTCTCAGGGTAGGATCATTCCTGTTTAAATCATCCTAAATGTCTAACCTGCTGTTCAGCATTTTAAAGGGTAGGGATTCCACTATGTCTCTAGGTAATCTGCTTCAGTGTTTAGCCACTCTCAAAGTTAAAGAATTCTTTCTAAAATCCAACCTAAATCTCCTTTCTTGTAATTAAAGAATGGGACTTTTTGTCCTATCTCCTGCAGACACAGAGAATAGGCTATCACTATTCTCTGTATAGTCACCCTTCATGTAGTTGAAGACTGTTATCAAATCCCTCCTTTGTTTGTCTCTGATTCAGACTAAATATTCGGTTCTTCCAGTCTTTTCCTGAAAGTCATGTTTCCTAGACCTCTAATCATTTTTCTTGCTCTGCTGCACCCTTTCCATTTATCTGTCTTGAAGCGTGGTGCGCAAAATTGGACACAGTATTCCAGGTGTTAATATAATAATACATGTTAGAGACCAAAGTTATATCTAAAAAATATCTCTAACTTTGGTAGAACTCTACAGAATTTGGTGAAACTATGCCAGTGATGAATTTAACCTACCCCATGATCCTTGCCCTCCCGACAAAGCAGCATTGGGTCCCTGCTGTATATTTACTAGTGCTGTCCATGTGTTTGTAGAAGAACCCAGATGATGGGGATTCTACTACTTCCAATGAAAAGCTATTCCTTAGTTTAATAGCTCTTGTTCCAAGGACTCTTTTCTCTCTTTTTTTTATCTTCACTTTATGTTAGTCCTACTTCTACTCCTCTACACCATCCTCTCCTTTTCTGGCATTTATGAATGACAAGGCTACAACTAAGAGCAAGTGACTCAAGCAGCGTTTGCAACCCCTTTTCCATTTCTTCACACAGTTAACACTTTTGTCTGAAAAGCAATACAGTGAAAAAGATTCCATTTCTAATCTAAGAATTACAAATGACATTAAAGGCACATAACATCCCCTTCACCTAACTACAGTCCATTGCTGTTTGGGTAGGATGTAGTGGGTAGTTGAATACTTCCATGTCTCATTGCTGCTGGTGGGAAAAGAGAGAAAAGTCTACAAACATAGTCATTCTCTGTTCCTCCACCCCACCCCAGTTTGAGCACTGCAGTCAATGCCCCAACATCAGATAAATGCTTTACATTAGACTTTTTGTGGTTGGGTGACTTGCACAATGCCTCTGTTCCCTCTTTAAGTGTGGCCTTAATATTTTATTTATTGTTTAAGAGATAACGCTCATAGTGAAAGAATATATGAGGCAATAAATGGCCGTTGCAGGTAATTAAATGCTGAAGAAAGCTGAGGCTATTGATAACCATAAAAGCCATTTATTTTGAGTGCACTCCAAAGCCAGGAGCTTTGTTCCTAGTACACAACAAGATTAATCAAACTACAGCAGTGAGGAGAGAAAACACAGTATTTTTCTTGCCCTTTGAGGATTTGAGATTCCTGAACCGCTGCTTCTTCAGTATTTCTTGTGTCATTTTGATCATAAATTTGGATGATAATAATAATACTTAGCTTTTCTACACTGCTTTTCATCCCTTGTGCCATAGTGCTTTTCCAAAGAAGGCAAGAATCATTATCCTCATTTGAAATATGATAACAGAGGGGTACAGACAAGCGATGTGACTTGCCCTTCATCACACAGCAGTTTCATGGCCCAACCTGTAAAAGAACCCTGTCTCCTGACTCCCAGTCTGACATCCTGTCCACTGGGTCAGACTGCTACTTAGCATTCCTAGAGCATTTTTTCCATCACAGTATGTTTACACACATGGAAGCTATCTTTTCCCCTCTTTAGGAACCCCAGAGAAATGCTTTCGCAGGGAAGCAGTGGATCTGCCAGGGCAGGGGTCAGCAATGTTTTTGGTCAGAGTGCCAAAAACACACCAACCTTGACTTGTATGATATTGGCATGCCAGGGATGGATGGTGGGGGAGCTGTGAGGGGGCCTGATCTTTGCTGCGGTAGTGCAGCCCTGGCCCTTCCCCGCTATCCACCTGGAGGCATGTCTGTACCAACTGCCAGCAACGAGCTGGGCCTGGGCTCTGCGGATCCAAGTACAGTTGCTTGCAGCTTCCCTGCCACTTTCCACAGCTACCTTGGGCTGTGAGCAGGCCCCTGACAGCTGCAGTGGAGCCTGAGCTGCTTGCAGTAAGAGGTGGGGAGGCTGCAAGCAGCTGTACTGGGATCCACAGAGCCTGGGCCCTGCTCATTGCTGGCGCACACACCTTCAGGTGGATGGCAGGAGAGCTGCAAAGGTCCAAACCTTGTTGTGGCTGTGTAGCCTCAGCCCCTTCCCCGCTGTGTCATCCCCCCGCCTCCCTCCTGCCCCGGCACGCGTGCCAAGCAAAATGCCTTTGTGTGCCACACTCTGGTATCCATGCATGCGGGGGGTTGCTGACCCCTGTACTAGGGGCTGGACGTAGGGACCACAACACAGGAAAGGAAAACATTCTACATAGCTTAAATCTCTAATCTACAGGGACAGGCCCAAAATAATAAATCCAGGCAAGCCTGGGGATGAACAAGGCTGCAGGGTTCACTGTTCACAGATTACCCTTCACAGCCCTCCCCCACCCCCTTCACAGTGGGGAGTACCTAGTGTAATAGTAACAGTGGGGAGGGCAGAGCAGTGGTGGACATGCACAATGCAAAAGCAGGGGCTGGAGCTTGATTGCTGTAGGGGTTGGCTGCTGTGGTACTGTCTCCTTTTTTACCATTTAACCAGCTATTCTCAGGAGTGATAAGAAGAGGCAGAGCTACAGGATATTGAGGGGGAAGGTGGAGGACAGGCGTGAGGTGCCTCCTAGCTCCATTGTGGAGCTGCCAATCCCCAGTGTGCAGTACTGGCCAGTTAGGCCTCTGTAAAATACTGAAACGTGCTTTCTTTCTGGACATGCTGTCTTTTAGATGAGACTTAAACTGAAGTTCCTGTCACTGGTAGTTAGGGAAATCCTAGTGATGCAGAGAAGAAAGCAACACCTTTTGTATCATCAGTGGCATTCCCTACAGTAGACCTGTACTCACTTAGCAGTGGAAACAGACTATAGAGTGGTACAGCTGTGGGGCATAGGTTTGTTAATCATTTGTATTTCACGAGTGCCCTAGAAAAGATCAGTGCCCTGTTGTATCAGGTTCTGTGCACCCAAGAAGCCAGGATCTCTGTCCAAAACCCTAAAGCAACAACTGAGTTTAACAAAGGGTATGTCTTCACTGCAAAGTCAATCCATTTCTTACCTGGGTTTTAGCCTAAGCCCACTGCCGTCCTCACAGAAATCCTTCTGATTTGGTTTTGGAAGTGCTTTCAGCTCAAGCTACTTTATCCAGCTTGGAGTATACATTAGAGTCTGAGTGGCACATGTACGAGTGCCCTGGGCTTCTACTCAGGCTCTCAGGCTAGAACCCACCCACCTCAGAGTGACAGCACAGGCAGAAATGATTTGAGTCTTGATGGGTCTCCAAAACCTTTCCTACAATTTCTCTCAGAAAGCAGACAAGTTTTCTTGCAATAAACGCTATTGTAGCTGGAGAACAATCCTAAAATGTCTCAGCAGATGCTACCATGGGATGTGCCCTCAAATATGTAAGTGCAGAAACTCTGAAGATACAGTAGCATGGCTAAGATTTTGGGTACATGTTCAAGACACATACAATGAGGAAAATGTTATGGAAAAAGGAGAAGGAGAGCAGTGATGAAAATAAATACTTAGGCTGGCTGTATGTTCAGCTACATGGTTTTACAGTTCTTAGACTTTTAAAATTTTATTTAAACAGAAGCTTAAAGAAAGATACACATTTATCACAAATCCCACCTGGCCTTTATGTAGCCATTAGCATTTGGCAGTTCACTGTGGGAATAGGTGAATAACCGTGTAAGGTCACATACATGAGGGCAGGGCTAAAAGGTGACTACTAAATGGTGTAACTGGATTAATATGACTGGACACGATGCCTGCTTCTCTTCTCAGTGTAAATCAAGAATAATTGCACTGAAGTCAATACATGTGCTATGTTTCTTGGCAAGCAGAGGTGAAAAGGCACACGATTGTGAAAGAACATACATCTATATCCCAAGGTGAAGAACAGGCACTGCGAGGAATGTGGCTGCTTTTCGTGGTTGCCTGTGGATTTTATTATGGGAACAACATCCTCTATGTGAAAGTCACCCAGGTCCAGAGGGCCTAGAGTAACCTCTCTGCACTGGGAGCAAATCATTCTTATTATTACTAAGCCAGGGGAAGATGGAGCAGTACTCTCCAGCATGTACACGGAGGAGATTTGACTGTATTCTACTGCATATAACAGAGGAGGCTTCCATACTGACACTACTGCCTAAATTAGCACAGATGGAAAGGTTAGCAGTTAGCCAAAGGCAAGACAAAAGAGGGCTAATAGAATATGTTGTTATATACATTCAATGGGTCAAGCCTGCTCACTATTGTAAATCTAGAGTTTTTCCATTGACATCAGTGGTGTTATTGAAAACTACTGTTGGTATAAATGGGAATAGCACGTGGCTCACTGGCTCTTCTACAGATGTGAAAAGAAGGGCCTAGGTTTTATCAACTACCCAGTTTATCCAAAATTCTGTTGGTACAAAGATCTCAGGATACTACCTGCAGCAGATGGGTAGAAGGGATGGATGCATTGCAGTTTCACAGAAAAGGCCTTGTTCTCACTTATAACAGTGTTGTAGCAGTTTAGTGTTTTGTGCGTTCCATATACCCAATAACTACTTCAATGGCTCTTCATATTCTCTGCATTTCATATGGTACAAGGCCTGATTTACTACTGGGGAATATTTTCAGTGATGGAAAATGTATCTGGTTTATATTCTGCTACATTTACTTATTCTGAGTAGTACTGGGTCAGCAGACCCAGCAGTGGAGTGAGCAGCAGTTCAGAATGCTTTAGGAAGGTAGAGTCTGACTCATTGCTCACGCATCTGAAACCAGGGTTGCACTAAATAAAACAGCCCCCAACCCTGGTGCCACCTGTTTAAAGACAAAATAAACAAAAATTGTCCAAATTCTCTAAGGCGAAAGATACAAGAAGCAAAACTACATTTTATACTCAAATCATTTCTACGATGCGGGATTAAAATATGGCGGCATCATTGCCATACCATTTATATCCACTGTGTGGATGCTGTAGTGGAGGGGAAGGTAAGGGAATAATGCTTCTTGTGAGGTTCACTCCAAGAGAGCTCCTAGTGATTTATGTGAAACTGATATTATCCATTTCATACTAACAGCGATAGGTTGATGTATAATGGCACTATGCTCTCTCAGATTCTTGAGTCGCCTGGCAAGCACTTAGAATAATACAACTTCAGATGAAGTAAGGTAGTTCAAGGGAGAGCCTTTCACTCTAAGCTCACTCATTTCAATCCAAACTAAGACATAAGTGAAATAAATTTGTTACCACCTGATGTCTCTTCAGCAGCTCCTGTGAAATTGGAAGGCTGTTCCAGTCCTGCTCCTATAAAGCAGATACTTCACAAACACAAAAGCCAGCATCTCACTCGCTCACATTAGGGACAGATTAAGTTAAGAGCCTAAGGACTGAATATGTAAGGAGATTTTCAGCACTGATGTTTCTATTTCTAGGTCAGAAGGAGGGTCATGGGCAGACAACTGCCATGAACTGCACTCTGTCACTTTACCATCAGTTCCGTAGCTAATGCTAGACTTTCACTTTCTATCTCTGTTCCCCAGGCCTCTTACATAAGCATTAAATGCACTTTAAATATTAAAGGAAAATCATGTCAGTGACAGAGTGATGATGGACCAACTGTGCCCAAAGGTCTAATAGATCTGTAACAGGGAGATTAATGTTCCTGTTACTTTAAAGGAAAGCTTGTGGCAGACAGAGGCCAGGCAGCAGCATAAAGATCAGCTGCAAAACAGTAGGCAACCAGGGAGCACTGTTCCCTAGGCAGAGCTGCACACTTCAGAGAAAGGGACCACCTGCAGCCAGTCAAGGGAATATTGCTCAGAATTAGCTGTGAAAACAGGCAATTAGAGGCCAAAGGCTAGGAGTGCCTAGTGCAGAGGTAGCTCTGCTGCAATAAGACAACAGGCAGAACCTAGATGGGTAACAAGGAAGCAGTGGTAGCAGTAATTGTAAGTCCCTTGGAAGCTGGATGGCAGATTGTGATGAGCAGTCCCTGCAGGTGGTGGGGACTCACCTGACCTGTAGCAGGAGAGCTTAGGGAGTATAAAAGCCCGGGGCTTGATCTAAGGGTCAGTCCAGCCTGGCTGGTAGTTAGAGAAGGGATTCTGCCATGAAAGGATGCTACAGGTGTGATTGGTTGGGGATGATTTCCTTGAGGACTGCAAACTATCCAGAGAAGGAGCTCCGCACTTAAGGAACCATAGCTGAGAGATTTACTGGGAGCTATCTTCCACAAGTAAGGGATTAAAGGCTTATAGCGATAGGTTCTTTATATAGCCAGTAAGTTTACAATCTGTGTGGTAGCCAGTGTGCTTGTACTTTGATTACAGTTATAATTGGAGGACTGAATGGGACTGATGGGGGAAGTTAGGAGGTCCTAGTGTTAGAAATGGAATATTGTTAGAAATGGAGTATTGTTAGAAATGCACAGCTTGCATCTTGTACCTGATAAAAAAGAAACACTGCCAAGGACTCTTTTCCTTGCCCAGCCTTGCCACAGCTTTTCTTATGCTAAATCGCAGACTCTCCCCCAGCTTCTCCCTAGCCTTTCTCATGCAGATTACAGAAGCTGGAATTCAACTGACTGTGTCCTTGAAAGGGGGGGGGGGGTTGTTTAAACTCTTGGTGACCTATAGTACTCTCTGAGCATGCTTAATTAGCTGATGCATATTTACCTCTCCGCCCTGCATACTTAAGTAGTTAATTATAACATACATGCAATGTATGTAGTGATGTAACCACATGTATGCTTGTATGAAACGGAAGTGAGCTGTAAGAGTTCCTGTTTCTGCACACGTGCCCAGGAGGAAAAAGATAAATACAGCCTGCAACACTCCTTGGTGGGTTCAGAGTAATCTGAGTTTTTGACTCTGCTCTGACCCTATTTGCAAATACACCTTTTGTGCCATCTAATGAGTGTGTGTCTGTGATTTTGGTGGCCTCCAGAGAAACGAACTGCTTTAAGCATCAATTTTGGCACCGCCAGATGGGACGTCTCTGGATCACCTCGGGGCTCAGTGACAAGATCGTCTCTGCCACCACAGGGAGTGCGCACCGAGCCGCCTTTTTGGGCTCGCCTAGGGGGTTTGAGACGTGAGTCGGGGTACCCGAGAGATTAAAGGCTCCTGTGCAAAATTTTTGGTTTCTGAGGACACCAGACACACATTCCGGCATTCTGATCGAGATCTCTGGGGTATCTGAGTGAGTATATGAATTCCCTTGCCCAATTTGGTCTGGATCCGGGAACAAAGACGCGTTCGATTTGGTTTAATAGTGGGATAATTAAATTAACCCCATATGAAATTATGTTTGGCAAACCCCCTCAAGTCTTACCCCCTGTGATGCGAGAAAATGTAACTTTTGAATTAGGTAATAGCGAGCTTCATATGTACGTTATTGCTTTGCAGTCTGTCTCGTCTTCTCTTCACAGGTATGCAGCCTCCTTTCAGCGTCTGCCTTTAGACATACCGGTACATGACTTCTGCCCGGGAGACTGGGTCTTGGTGCAGTGGTAGAAAAAGGAACCTTTGACTGAGAGGTGGAGTGGCCCTTTCCAGGTACTTCTAACAACCCACACCGCTGTAAAGATTGCTGGCCATGCCATGACCGTTGGATACACCATACCCGTGTGAAACGACATCCACGAGTGTCAGAGGACACCAACTCCCAGGACGAACTCACTCCGGAAGCTGAGTCGTCCTCGGAACAAGAAGCCAGCAAGTGGAGCTGTGAACCTACTGGTGATCTCCAAGTGCGCCTGAGACGGCTTAATCAAAGTTCAGAAAATTTAGACAAGAAAGTAAAAAGAAAAAGTTTAGGCTGTATTTGATCTCAAGAAAGGGAGAATATGGTGAGAATCTTAATATGCTTTGTTGTTTATCTGTGTAGTAAGAGAAGCAAGATTGAGCAGCCCTAGCCGCCAGCCTATATTCCCGCTTCCCCCAATTGCTCCCCCAGGGACAAATTTGTATGTTGACATGATGGAAAGAATTGCAGGTACCTTCAATCTTACCAACTGCTGGGCCTGTGGGGGACTCCGAGAGGCCGGAGAACAGTGGCCTTGGAGGGCTTTTCCTTTGGCCCCAAAATGGTTGGTAAGTGATTAAGGCGGATATTAAGAGTACTGGTCAAGAATGGGATGAGAACCGCAGCTGGGATCTTTCCCAAGTGGCATTAGGAGAGTACTGTATTAGCAGTACAGGGGAGGAGTTTGGGACATAGCCAGTGTACATGGACGTTGAAATGGGTCCGAACATGCACTATCTGTTATGCCCTTAATTGCAGCAAGTATGCAGGTCAATGGAATTCTACTGCTGTTAAGCTCCCAAACTCCATGTGGATGAAATGTAACCCATCCACTCCACAATCATCCCCGTATGATGAAGACACCTGCTTCAAAAAGATTGATAACCACCACAGTTGAAGGGATGCAAGTTGCAGCAGTCCCCCTCAAAGCGCAGACTGTAGCAAAAGTCATGGTACTCAGAAAAATTCCTCGTAATTATCTTGATCTGCCTAAATGAAAATGGGGAGCAGAAAGCATCTTGAGGGGGGAATATTGTTAGAAATGGAATATTGTTAGAAATGGAGTATTGTTAGAAACGCACAGCTTGCATCTTGCACCTGATAAAAAAGAAACACTGCCAAGGACTTTTTTCCTTGCCCAGCCTTGCCACAGCTTTTCTTATGCTAAATCGCAGACTCTCCCCCAGCTTCTCCCTAGCCTTTCTCATGCAGATTACAGAAGCTGGAATTCAACTGACTGTGTCCTTGAAAAGGGGGGGGGGTTGTTTAAACTCTTGGTGACCTATAGTACTCTCTGAGCATGCTTAATTAGCTGATGCATATATACCTCTCCGCCCTGCATACTTAAGTAGTTAATTATAATATACATGCGATGTATGTAGTGATGTAACCACATGTATGCTTGTATGAAACGGAAGTGAGCTGTAAGAGTTCCTGTTTCTGCACACGTGCCCAGGAGGAAAAAGATAAATACAGCCTGCAACATTCCTTGGTGGGTTCAGAGTAATCTGAGTTTTTGACTCTGCTCTGACCCTATTTGCAAATACACCTTTTGTGCCATCTAATGAGTGTGTGTCTGTGATTTTAGTGGTCTCCAGAGAAACGAACCGCTTTTAAGCATCAGTACTTTCACTCACACACACACACACACACACACACAACTTTTACATCAAATAAAAAATAGTTTGATCCATATCAATTTTATAATGTTGTTGGTTTTAATTTCATCAAGGAAAACTTGGGGAGGGGGGCCTACAGGGGGAATTCTTCCACCCTTTTTTGCCAGCTGAAATGGAGAAAAAAGGGGGAAAAAATCCCAATGATTTATTTAGTTCCGGTAAAGAACAGCTGGAAAAAATATGTAGCACAAGCAAACATTAATAAAACTGATGAAGCTGGTCAGTAAATCTAGGATTGCAATGAAAAAATGTTACTATATTTTAAGTTGATATGCTAATTATCCAGAAAAAAGCAGTTGTTTTTTGCCAACAACTACAACTTGATCACACTGGACATGTGTGATGAGACATAAGGCAAATAATACATTTATGACATTCAAGGAAAGAAGTATTCCTTTTGCTTAACCCAATTCAAAGCAGTTATCGCTATCCCTATTTTTCAAAGTAAAAATCATGGCAATAAATGGGGGGTTGGGTTTTTTGGGAGGAGGGAGAGGGGATTACATCATTTAAAACTGAAATTTCTAGATTTAGTGCTAGAGACAACCATTATGCTGCGAAGCAAGGTTATTTGTTGCATCATCAGAAATGCAAGAGTTCTTAAAAGCCTCAAGGCCAGTTTCCCATTTGGTTTAATAATGACTTGCTAGAAGTAAAAAGAAAATAAAACAAAGCTAATGTAATGATTTTTTTTTTCCCCACAAAATGTCAAACTACTGCATTAAACGTGCATTTAAATGCACTCACATGCAAGTACATTCAAATAATTCATGCATATTTAAATATGCAGAACTTCAGCATATGCATGTACCTTGGTAGGCTTACAAAAAAAAGTAATTTATTTATACCTGCCACAAATTTAATAAGTAACAACTAAACTTTTTCAAATGCATGAAAAGCTCTTGTCAAAGGCCCAGATCCACAAAGGGATTTAGTTATGACACCACTTGGCATTGCCATACCTAGCTGTTAGACAACTGGCACAGGCAGCTGAATTCACAAATGCAAGCTAGGAATCTAGCACGGGAGAGTTAAGGTGCTACGAACAGGATTCACAACAGCCAGCAGAACAAGCATAGTGATACCTAAACCAGTTACAAGGGTAGTGGTTCTCAACCTGTCCAGGCTCAAGACACCCCTTCACCACTATTCTGAATGTGTTGGTATCCCCAGTTAAGGACCACTGTTGCAACTGCCTCAACTTACCTAAGCACTTTTCAACCTGTTTTGCTGCCCCCAGATAAAACTGTCTTGCACACCTGCTGTGCAGCCAGCCTGGGAAGGACTGTGGCATCTGCACATGCATGCTTTTGCTGCATTAAGGTTGGGATCAGCCTAAAGCAGGCAGGAGCTGCTTCGTGCTGCGTAACCATTCCCTGTCTAGCCCCTCCTGTGCTCCTCCTAGAAACATGCGGTGCATGGGGAAGAAATGTCCAGCACACGTCTGTTTCCAAGAGAAGTGTGGGAAAGGCCAGACCAGAAAGGGTTACAGCCAAGCCCATTCTTACCTGCTTTAGGCTGATCATTACCCTAATACAGTAGAAGTGTGCATGGGGCAGTTTTTCCTGGCGGACACCTGCAGCCTAATGATGAGGTCACCCTTCCATGACGAGGGAGTTGTGTGTTCTGGTCCCTGTTCTAGGGACATTCTGTATTGAAGTCACTAGATAAAATACATATTGAGAGCAGGAACCAAAACACCCCACGCTCCCTCATGAGGATGCCCTCATCAGTGAATTACAAAATCAAGTGTGCATGCTCTCATGCCTTCTGTCTGGTGAGACAGTGCAAGCACAGGTTTCTGAGGCTTGCAAAACACAGGAACCTTGTAGAGTCATCTCCTGTAATATGACAAGAACCAAGCAAACCCCAACATTAAGTGTTGACAGGTACAGTTCTGGTATCTGCTCAGGAAGAGAAAAATGTATTCCATTCTCTTAGATCAAAAGGCTCCTGAATTTCCAAGACTTTATTACTGCAAAGAGAAGGAGGCATTCCCTCTGGCTGTCATTTGGTAAGTCCTTTCAGCCCCAGTGGATTGGCAGCTCAGGTAAAAGTTCGAAGGTTCATGTCTTTTCACCATAACTAACTCCCTTATGCTTCCCTCAAAGGGGTTAATTAAGCAGTCCCGCTTAAGTGAGACAAATATTTCAAGGGCCTTTTCTAGGAAAAAAGTCTCTGGGAAGTTTCACCCCAGCAAATCAGGGCTAGCTGAAAGTTGCCCTTGGACAGCATCCATATCAAGGACAAACTATGAACTACACTATTAGAAAACTTCAGGAAAGAGCCTAGGTAGAGAATCGTTATTACCACACAAGCCAGTACTTGTTAAGCAAGTCAGGACATCCATCTCTTTCCAGGCACCCCCTGCCAGTTCTCTGAAGGGCGCTTTTCTTCTGGCATTTCAACTTAGCGATAGAAAAGGATGTGCAAGCAACCATGATAGTTAACAATGACAGTTAAGGATCTGAAGACTGTTGTAAAGAGCTCTTGCTCATACAGTCTATGAACCCATTGTTAGAAATGGAGTATTGTTAGAAATGCACAGCTTGCATCTTGCACCTGATAAGAAAGAAACACTGCCAAGGACTTTTTTCCTTGCCCAGCCTTGCCACAGCTTTTCTTATGCTAAATCGCAGACTCTCCCCCAGCTTCTCCCTAGCCTTTCTCATACAGATTACAGAAGCTGGAATTCAACTGACTGTGTCCTTGAAAGAGGGGCGGTTTAAACTCTTGGTGACCTATAATAGTCTCTGAGCATGCTCAATTAGCTGATGCATATTTACCTCTCCGCCCTGCATACTTAAGTAGTTAATTATAATGTACATGCAATGGATGTAGTGATGTAACCACATGTATGTTTGTATGAAACGGAAATGAGCTGTAAGAGTTCCTGTTTCTGTGCACGTGCCCAGGAGGAAAAAGATAAATACAGCTTGCAAAAATTCCTTGATGGATTCAGAGTAATCTGAGTTTTTGACTCTGCTCTGACCCTATTTGCAAATACACCTTTTCTGCCATCTAATGAGTGTGTGTCTGTGATTTTAGTGGCCTCCAAGAAACGGACCGCAATTTTTTGCATCAAATTTGGCGAGCCAGCCAGGAGATTTCTTGGACTACCCTGGAATTCAGTGCCAAGAACGTCTCTGCCACCATGAGGAGTGCGCACCGAGCCACCTTTTTGGGCTTGCCCAGGGGGCTTAAGACGTGAGTCGGGATATCCGGGAAGTTAAAGGCTCCTGTGCAAAATTTTTGGTTTCTGAGGACGCCAGACACACATTCCGGCATTCTGATCAAGATCTCTCGGGTATCTGAGTGAGTATACGAATTCCCTTGCCCAATTTGATCTGGATCCGGGAACACAGACGCGTTCGATTTTGGTTTAATACTGGGAAATTTTCGGCCTGGTATATGAGAACCGTCTGTAACTAGGATCTTTTGGTATTTGGTGTGCGTTGGACGCACTTTTGTGGGCATATGGGTGCGGGTCGCTCCCGTGTCGAAAACTCGGATGCGCCTTTAGGTTATATATTACAAAACTTCAGTAAATTTGGAAAGCAGGCAGATTATGGAGTGAAGATGAAAAAGGGTGATTTAATTAAGTTTTGTCAACTCGAGTGGCCAACATTTGGGGTCCACTGGACCCCAAAAGGATCCTTTGTAGTAAAAAAAGTGATAGCTGTCCATGAAAAAGTTATGCAGAACGGATATTGGAATCAATTTCCTTATATCGATTGTTGGTTGTGGGTGGTTCAAAATCAGCCACCTTGGATTAAGAAAGGCTTAGTAAAGTCTCATGTGATGGTTGTTAAAGGAAAGACTCGAGGAGGACCGCCTGTACTCCCTGAGTCTAATGAGGAGGGGAATTCTGAATTGGCTAAGTATCGGACCCGCTCTCCGGTCACAACCCTATCAGGTAGCGAGGCTGAATCAGACACCTCTTCGGGATCCAGTCCCTCTGCACCACCGCTCCCTCCCTCAGGGAAACCACCACCGGCATATCAAAGCATACCTAATGATTCAGAGCGTGAGCCTCAGCCAAGTGCCCCATCTGAATCAGGGAATAAAGGCTATTATTTGCGCAAGACTGTAGAATCACAGCCGGTGCTGAATTGCCCGATGCAAGAGGTTATCGGAGAGCGGGGCAATGCAACTTTTGTCTACACCCCATTTAGTACTTCAGATTTATTTAACTGAAAGAATCAGAGCCCCTCTTTTCGTGAAGACCCTGAAAAGATGAGGGACCTGTTTCAATCTATTGGGCAAACCCATCGACCCACTTCGGCTGATGTCCAGATAATGCTTCAAACCCTCCTGACCCCGGAGGAGAGGTGATTAGTGTTGGGGACGGCAGAGCGCATTGCAGCAGCCAGGGTAGAAGCGGAGGGAGCTGCTGGTCGTACCTTGCGTGATACCTGCCCTGTTGAGGAACCGAGATGGGATAATCATACTGCAGAAGGAAGAGAGCTGAGTGCACGGTATCTGGGGATTATAGTGGAAGCAATGGGGAAGGCAGTGCCTCAGGTTACTAATCTGTCTAAATTGTATGAAGTGAGACAGGGAAGAGAAGAGGATCCCTCAGCTTTCCTCGGGAGGCTGTATGAGGCGTTCCGCAGGTTTTCAGACCTAGATCCAGAAGCCCCAGATAATCAACGCATGGTAAATCTTATGTTTATTGGTCAATCCTCTGCTGATATTCGTAAGAAGTTACAGAAAACTGAGGGAGGTGCTGGGAAACTGATTTCAGAGCTGGTGGAAATTGCATATAAGGTATATGGGAATCGTGAGCATATGCAGGAGTGCAAGGAGGATAAAAAGGCTCAGCGACAGATGGCAGCGCTGGCAGCTGCTATAACTGGAGGTAACCCTGGAAAGGCTGGGATGCAGAAAGGGAAAGGAGAAAGAGTGGGAGCAGACGTTTGTGCTTACTGCAGGGAGAAAGGACACTGGAAGAGGGAATGCCCAAAGTTGAAGGAGAAGAGAGAGGGAGAACCAAGAGGTCACCTCATGCGGGCAGAGGAAAAGGGTGAGGACACAGAATGAAGGGGACGGGGATCTAAGACCACTACCCTTCGGGTTGGAGCCTGAGAAGATCCCATGGTAACCATTAGGGTTGGTGGCAAAAACTTTGAAGCCTTGGTGGATACTGGGGCTACATTTTCAATGATTCCAGAAAACCCCCACTGTGCAGGAACTAGTGAACAGCATGTACTTGTGGAAGGGATTGAGGGAACGCAATCCTGACTCCCTGTTTGTAAACCACTCCTCACCAAAGTGGGGGACCACTTGCTTGAGCACTCCTTTGTATATTCTCCAAGTTGCCCGGTTGCCCTACTTGGGCGGGACCTACTCACAAAATTGCAAGCTGAGATATTTTTCAGAGATGACCAGATGGTGGTCCAGCTACCTGTCAAGCAGAGCTCAAACTATCAGATGGCTCTCCTGGAGGACCGACGCCCTGTAGTAAGTTCTGAAGATCACATGACTGGAGTAGACCCTTCGGTATGGGCTGATGGAACCCCTGCATGAGCTAAGTCGGTCTCCTCGGTAAGGATCATACTCAAGGATCTGATTTACCATTTGGGTAAAGCAGTATCCGCTCAGCCGAGCGGCCAGAGCTGGACTCAAGCCATTAGTAGAGAAATACAAGAAGTGCGGATGGCTAGTGGAAGGGTCCTCACCATATAATACCCCCATTCTTGGAGTGCCGAAGGCAGATGGGGTCTCATACAGACTGGTCCAAGACCTGAGAGCAGTAAATAAGAAGGTCCTTTCAGACCATCCTGTAGTCCCGAACCCACACACGATTTTGACACAAGTACCGGGGGAAGCTGAAATATTTTCAGTGCTAGATTTGAAAGATGCTTTCTTCTCCATTCCCCTTCACCAAGAGAGTCAGAAATTGTTTGCTTTTGAATGGGAGGATCCAGATACTTTCCATAAAGCCCAACTCATGTGGACAGTTCTTCCACAAGGATTCATAGCAGCCCCCCATATTTTCAGACTTGCCCTTCAGAAGGACTTGGAGTGGAAGGGATCACACCCCGCAGTGACTCTCCTCCAGTATGTGGATGACCTGCTAGTTGCAAGCCCAAACTTGCAACTCTGCGAGGAAGCCACCAGGTCACTGCTAAACACTCTAGGGGGAAAAGGATATAAAGTCTCTAGAGAGAAAGCCCAAATATGTCAGCCTCAAGTTACATTTTTGGGATATAAGCTCTCAAAAGGAGTCAGAGCCCTGAGTGCAGACCGCATACAGGCAATCCAAGATCTAACCTCACCTAAGTCACCCAAGGAGCTGCGGGCATTCCTAGGGCTAACTGGGTTCTGTCGACTATGGATACCAGATTATGGTGGAAAGGCTAGACCACTGTATGACTCACTGACTAAGGAGAGTCTCACTGAATGGAAATGGAATAAAGAAATGCAGCATGCCTTTGATCTGCTGAAGGCAGCATTAACGCAGCCCCCTGCCCTGGCCATCCCAAATAGTAAAAAGCCATATTGACTGTATGTTCATGAGAATCGAGGGGTCGCATCAGGGGTGCTGACACAGCCATCAGGCCCAACCTGGAGACCAGTGGGATATTACTCAAAGGTTCTAGATCCGGTTGCACTCGGGTGGCCAGCCTGTCTTCGGGCTGTGGCAGCCACAGCAGTGGTTGTTGAAGAAGCCCAGAAGATAGTCATGGGTGCGGATATGGAAATACACACCCCGCATGGAGTTCCCCAGATTCTAGGGACTGAGGGAGGAAAGTTTCTCAACCCCTCCAGACAATCACGGTATGAGATATTTTTGCTCTCTAATCCAGGACTTACTTTCAAACATACTACAGCCTTGAACCCTGCAACCTTGCTGCCAGAGCCAGGGAAACCGACGCACGACTGCCTTGAGGTCCTGAATCAAACCACACAGGTGCAGCCTGATCTTGCTGAGGACCCAATTGAAGACCCAGATGCTGAATACTTCGTAAACAGCTCCAGCTCTGTCATCGATGGAAAAAGACGAACAGGATGTGCAGTGGTAACCTTGGATAAGGTAGTATGGAGGGAGTCATTGCCGAGCTCATGGTCGGCACAGGCCGCGGAACTCACTGCGCTCACCCGAGCATTACAGCTGGGGACAGGCCAGAGGGTTAACATATACACTGATTCTCGCTATGCTTTTTCTACAGTCCGTGCGCATGGACTATTGTGGAAAGAAAGAGGTTTCATTACGGCTTCTGGGAATAAAATTTCTAATGGCCCCCAGATTATCAAGCTACTAGATGCACTCCACCAGCCTAAAGAGGTAGCAGTCATTCATGTGCGAGCCCATGGGAAGGCTGCTGAGGAAAAGCATAAGGTTGGAAATGCAAAGGCTGATGCGGCAGCAAAGGAAGCTGCATTTATTGGTGGAGAAGCGGAGGAAGTATCCAGGCAGGTCTTGTCCCATGCCATATGGCCATACGTCCGGGATTTAGTCCCGCAGTATTCCCCTGAAGAAGATAAATTTGCACAGAAAGCTTGTGCAAAAAAGAACTCCCAGGGGTGGTGGATAGTACCGGGAGAAAAGGTCATGATACCCAGGCCATTGCTTCGGGAGGTGCTGCAACAGCTCCATGCAAGAACCCATATGGGAGGCTTGGCTATGGGTGATCTAGTGATCCGCCAAGCAGTAGCCCCAGGGCTATATGTAGAAGCTCAGCGTATTGCTACCAGGTGCATCACATGCCAGAAAGTAAACCCTCGAAGGAAACCTCCTGTGCCAATGGGAGGTAGACCCTGGGCAGCATACCCTGGACAAGCATGGCAGATTAATTTTGCCGAGCTCCCACGGTCCAGACCTCATGGGTTTTTACTTGTCATGGTAGACCAGCTCTCTGGTTGGGTCGAGGCATGGCCCACCAGGACTGCCACTGCGGCTACAGTAGTGAAGTATTTGTTGCAGGAGATCATTCCCCGGTAT
The DNA here is from genome assembly GCF_052110815.1 of Crocodylus siamensis. Classification (NCBI taxonomy): domain Eukaryota; kingdom Metazoa; phylum Chordata; order Crocodylia; family Crocodylidae; genus Crocodylus; species Crocodylus siamensis. The sequence continues at coordinate 87,707,099 of NC_143395.1, forward strand.
TCTCTGCCTGAATCCATCGAGTCGGATCAAGGACAACACTTTGTGGGAAAGGTAGTTCAAGAAGTCGCACAAGCTCTCAAGATCACTTGGAAACTACACACACCATGGAGACCATAGAGTTCAGGACAAGTGGAACGCATAAATAGGACCTTAAAGACTCTACTCACCTAAATCTGTATTGAAGCATGCCTTAAGTGGCCTCAAGCATTGCCGCTAGCTCTTACTTGCATTCGAAACACTCCCCGACGGGGCATTAAATTAACCCCATACGAAATTATGTTTGGCAAACCCCCTCAAGTCTTACCCCCTGTGATGCGAGAAAATGTAACTTTTGAATTAGGTAATAGCGAGCTTCATATGTACGTTATTGCTTTGCAGTCTGTCTCGTCTTCTCTTCACAGGTATGCAGCCTCCTTTCAGCGTCTGCCTTTATACGTACCGGTACATGACTTCTGCCCGGGAGACTGGGTATTGGTGCAGCGGCGGAAAAAGGAACCTTTGACTGAGAGGTGGAGTGGCCCTTTCCAGGTACTTCTAACAACCCACACCGCTGTAAAGATTGCTGGCCATGACCGTTGGATACACCATACCCATGTGAAACGACATCCACGAGCGTCAGAGGACACCAACTCCCAGGACGAACTCACTCCAGAAGCTGAGTCATCTTCGGAACAAGAAACCAGCAAGTGGAGCTGTGAACCTACTGGTGATCTCCAAGTGCGCCTGAGACAGCTTAATCAAAGTTCAGAAAATTAGACAAGAAAGTAAAAAGAAAAAGTTTAGGCTGTATTTGATCTCAAGAAAGGGAGAATATGGTGAGAATCTTAATATGCTTTGTTGTTTATCTATGTAGTAAGAGAAGCAAGATTGAGCAGCCCTAGCCGCCAGCCTATATCCCCGCTTCCCCCAATTGCTCCCTCAGGGACAAATTTGTATGTTGACATGATGGAAAGAATTGCAGGTACCTTCAATCTTACCAACTGCTGGGCCTGTGGGGGACTCCGAGAGGCCGGAGAACAGTGGCCTTGGAGGGCTTTTCCTTTGGCCCCAAAATGGTTGGTAAGTGATAAGGCGGATGTTAAGAGTACTGGTCAAGAATGGGATGAGAACCGCAGCTGGGATCTTTCCCAAGTGGCATTAGGAGAGTACTGTCTCACTAGATTGATAACCACCACAGTTGAAGGGATGCAAGTTGCAGCAGTCCCCCTCAAAGCGCAGACTGTAGCAAAAGTCATGGTACTCAGAAAAATTCCTCGTAATTATCTTGATCTGCCTAAATGAAAATGGGGAGCAGAAAGCATCTTGAGCGGGGAATATTGTTAGAAATGGAATATTGTTAGAAATGGAGTATTGTTAGAAATGCACAGCTTGCATCTTGCACCTGATAAGAAAGAAACACTGCCAAGGACTTTTTTCCTTGCCCAGCCTTGCCACAGCTTTTCTTATGCTAAATCGCAGACTCTCCCCCAGCTTCTCCCTAGCCTTTCTCATGCAGATTACAGAAGCTGGAATTCAACTGACTGTGTCCTTGAAAAGGGGGGGGGGGGTTTAAACTCTTGGTGACCTATAGTACTCTCTGAGCATGCTTAATTAGCTGATGCATATTTACCTCTCTGCCCTGCATACTTAAGTAGTTAATTATAATATACATGTGATGTATGTAGTGATGTAACCACATGTATGCTTGTATGAAACGGAAGTGAGCTGTAAGAGTTCCTGTTTCTGCACACGTGCCCAGGAGGAAAAAGATAAATACAGCCTGCAAAATTCCTTGGTGGGTTCAGAGTAATCTGAGTTTTTGACTCTGCTCTGACCCTATTTGCAAATACACCTTTTGTGCCATCTAATGAGTGTGTGTCTGTGATTTTGGTGGCCTCCAGAGAAACGAACCGCTTTAAGCATCACTAGTAAAGCCAGAGTGTCATGTGACTGTCTTAGGGAACACTAAGAAGGGCTGGGGCCCAAGCACAGAAGAGGCTGCTGCCAGGGAGAATAAGACTAGAGGAGTGAGAGACAGACAGTGGGTTACAGTGCCCATCAGGGATGAAACTGCAGCCTGAGTGAGGTCAGGGCTAGGCCCATAGCCCAGAGAGGCAGGACTGTAGCTGGAGAGAGGCAAGAACTGGGGCCAGGGAGCAATAGCCTAAAGGAGGTAAGAAGAAATGGGGCTAGGGAGCCCACAGATCAAGGAATGAGAACTAGAGCCAGGGGTCCATAGCCCAGGGGGGGCAGAAATTGACAAAGACATAGAAGCCTGCGTCCTGGTGGGGGAGAGGGGGGAGAGCAGTGACTGAGAGAAGGCAAAGAGGCCTGAGTGGACTGGAGCAGTGATTGGGGCTGATCACTCATTGAGTGACTGGTAACACCTGTGAGACATGTACATGGCCTCCAACCTCCCCTACAGCCATGTCTAACTCATAAGACATCTGGTGTCCTAAGCGGCATGTGTGAGCCATGAGGGCCCACCTGGCATGGGGATAGATTAGCATCAGTAGGATCCAAGAATGATCCATTGCCCAGGAAATGGGCCTTAAAGTAAGCTTTGGCCTTGAGGCAGCCTCCCTTTCCAAATACTAAGAATACCAAGGCATAGCAGGTAAAAGCAAAGGGAGGATAGCATAGAGACAGAATTGGGTGGGAACTTCTTGGCCAGGAGGCATCACAGCAACTTCTGGGGTATGGTCCTGCTACAAGATCATAACATGAAGTGATAAGAGATCATGAGAGCATTCCCATTGCAGTATTCACTAACGCTGATACTAGTATTGGGAGAACAATTTTGAACGAATGGAGGCTTGGAACTTGGGTTTTGGAGGCTTTTCTGTGCTGGCTTTTGACATACTGTGACAGGCTGATTCTACTATACCTCACATGTCAGTAACTGATACCCAGTTCTATTGGACAAGTTTCAGTCTCACTTTTATTTCTGTCAACCTTATGAAACGATTTTTCTCCTCCTTTCCTTCTGGGGCAATTTTGTTCAGAACAGCATCATGATCTACTCAATAGGAAGAATATGCAGCCTGCTTCAAAAGTGACACTCTTCATTGAGTGCCAGTTGAGCGCTAAGGCCAATGAAAGTTCAAGGGGAAAATGGCAAAAAACCCTTCAAGGGCTGGCATTTATGGTCAAAAAGGTTTTTTTGTCAACCTTTTATAGCATAAGAAATTTGAAAAGGGACAGGACAAATTTCTCAACACTTAAGCTTCTAAATAAAAGGCACTTCACTATTTTTGGTTAGCTGTCACTTGATTCAGGCCGTTCACTACTTCTGTAAATGATTATCTTTATAGCACTTATCATCATCCAGGCACACAGGGCACCCCAAGATTTTTCACCTGCCTTCTCTCATCATTGTGTCTTCAGTCTTTCTTCTGGTTGCTTCTCTCACTTTACCTTTTTGTTGTATACACTGCACACATTTTGCACACCCAGTGAATCACTGCAAGGCTATGTCCTACCTTACCCTGCCCATGCTTGCTTTCTGGCCAGCCTCCATCTTTTAGCACTATTTATACCACCTCACAGTTGGGTCCTGACACTTCTCATGAGGGCTGCACCATGTGCATCTGATTTGAATGTGGCACAAGGAATCCTAAGCTGGTGCCCCAGATCCTGTCCTTGCTTTGGTCACTGACGTGGTGTCACAGAGGACAGCATAAGAGACTTTACAACACTGGCTGTGTATCTCTTTTTCCTCAGGCTCACACAGCTAGAGAATAGATCCCTGAAACATGTAAGAGATTTATTTTGGCCATTTATAAAAATAAACTTCATTGCTAAAGAAGAGAGGATTTCTTTTTTCACATTGTTGGCTGCCTCTGACATCAGACACCTCCAGGGAAGAAGACTGCCTAATCTGCACATTACAGAGTAACACTCACCAAAGGAGACTCATATTCCCAGGGGAATATGCTTCCAGCTTCTCTCCCCCCCTGTGTAAAATTAAGTTTATTTTATGCCTTGGAGGACTCTTACAATCTTTGAATTCTCCTCAGCCTGATGAAGGGTGTATGTGCCTGAAAGTTTGTGGGGTGTTTTTTTTTCCTTTTGTTGTTGTTGCTACTATTTAGTTGGTCTAATAAAGGATATTGCCTTTGAACTAAGAGCTTTGTATATCTCTAGGCCTTACAGATACACTGAGGTTGCCACAAATGCCCTACTATATGTTAAAAAAGACAGTTTTAAAACTTAGTATCCTATTTCTCTTGCTTCATGATATGTGGCTTTAGGAGGAGGTGGTTGCTTGGTTTGGTTTTCCTGGAGTGTCCCCACTTGTCTTGGCACATAAAGCACACAGGGGGAGGTCCTTCCAGGTAAACAAGTGATTAAAAACTCATAATGGTAGGCCATAAAGCATTAATGCAATGGGGTTTGTATACACTTAATAATGAAAAAATATTCATCCATTGCAGCAATGTGCTTCTTAATGAAAATCAAGTGAAATAATTTTAAGCAAGGTAAGATGCTTAAAGAATTACAGGTTCAAGGCCTTGCTTTTGTACCTTCTTGTAGGTTGATGCTTACAAATAAAATTCCCATTCTTTCCTTGAACACATATTAACTACCCTTTTTTTTTAGAAATCTTCCCTTAACACTGCATTTGCAAAGCATAGCAACCATCAGGTATAACAGGTACATGTGCATACTGAACCTCTGCTCCTTGAATCTTTGGCTTCCACTGGGCATTCTGTTTGAACTTTGTCTGGTTCAGAGATTAAAGCATTTGGGACAGAATCCCTGCCATCTTTTACAGCCCTGATCGTGCTGTTATTTCTTGCCAGATAACAAAACAACACAAAACATTTAAAACCATTGCAAATTTGACTTAATTTATGTTCCCTGGGAGATCCAAAATTGAAATTCTGATCTCTGCAAACTATATTGTATTGTAGGGGTACCTAAGCTAGCTGTAAATGCATTAACTCAGGTACCAGAAGCAGGATAGCTTCAGCTTCATGGTGTTTATGGGCTATTTTGCCATGTAAAGAAGCAGCAATATTTAAAAGGGATGCAAACATATCCATTGCCCACTGCTACGTAATCCAAAATGAGTCTATTCAAGTTAACAGTGTCACTTTGGATTTATGCTAGATAGGAACCTGGATTGTGTAAAAGCTATCACAAGTCATGTATAGAATAACTTTCTTTCCTGGCCTTATGAAAGGCATCTACTACTTAAGGAATGGATATCCCACATTTGGTTCCAGAGGAAGGTGTAAAGCTCGTATTCTCAAACAAGAAGTAACTTTAATCATAACCATATTGTGATACACTGGTAAAACCCTAGCCCCCTTCAGGTTTAAGCCCATGTGAAAACTCCCACTGACACAAATGAGCTAAGGATTTCATTTTTGACTGTGACACCATTAGGACCTGTGCCTCCTAGTGGCAGTACCAGAGCTAGGTTACACTGTACAGCAGGCAGCTAGGTCCTGTCTATACTATACCCACTATCATTACTACTATCTGTGAAGTGGGGCTCAATGGGAATTATGGATCCAGAACATCCTAATGAATTCATGTCCACATCAGATATCCTTTGCACTCCTACAAGTAATAGTGTAGCCCTGCTTCTTCTGCTATGCGGTGCTGGGTATGCCACGTTGCATGTATCAAGCAGAAGACAAGGAAGTGCATGAAAAAACCCCCATCAGTACATATTTACATGTAATATTTATTTCCATTGTGGTAACCCCCAGAGGCACAAGCCACAATCAGGGCTCCATCTACCAGTTGCTATTTACAAACACAGTAAAACATGCTCACTACCCAAAGAGTCAGACATTTAACTGACGACAAGAAGCAACAAGACCAGTAAGTGGTAATGGGTGAGGGAAAACTAGTAGCAAACTGGGGGGGGCAAGCAAGGCATATGTCCTGGGTGCTGCTTAGTGGGAGGAGCACCAGAAAGACAAGGAGAGGGCATTTCACCCCAGGGCTACTGCCTGCCTGCTACTTGCTTGGCTGCAAAAAGGACCCAGGGCAGGCAATGTATGTAACGAAGCATGAGACTTTCTGGGAGTTATGCAGACCAGTAGTGGAGTTCACTGCTGCTGAAGGGAGAACTGCTCTATGTTGTGCCCTTTGTTCATCAATTTTGCTCCCTCTGGACATGGTGGCAAAAAATGGGGTGAAAGTCGCCAGCAGCAGTAAACTGCACTGCCAGTCTAGAGAACTAAGAGTCCCAGAACTCCTTGCACTGGATGCTGCTTGCTGCTGTTCAAGATGGGGAGGGGGGAGGAGGCTGGGGAGACTGCCCAGGGTGCATTTTTCCTGCACTATGCTTCTGGGGAAGATCAGTATGAACAGACTCAGGAAACACAAGTCACTGGTGGCATTGTTTTAAAAATAAGGTTAAAAAGTAGGTACTTAATATAGAATAATTGTCGTTCCTGCTGTCCATCAGCCTACCTTTTATCCATCCCTGATAGGTCTCATATGTAAATGGGCATATTAGAATTAAACTCATTTGCTGACTCTTATGACTTTTCTGGAACAGTCCCAAATCAAACCCAAATTATATAGAGTCATGTTCATTGGCCCCTCGTGAAATCGTTGGCAGCAGTTAAATCCAAACTTACCTGACTCCATCCTTCTACTCTCATACTCCTTTGGATGTTCAGAAGTGCTGCTGTATTGTGTGAAAGACTGATTGCTGAAGAGATTGTCACACAATAGGCTGCGGCAGAGTTTTTTGAGGAAGCGCAGGACATACCCAATGCTATTCACAACTGGCAGGCTCAGGAGATGCTGCTTTCCATCAAAAGAGGCAGAAACTGAAAAGTAAGTAAGAGCAATTCAATGGGCATACAAATGCACGGAGCAAACTGGTCTGAGATGACTTTGTAGAGTAGGAAAATAATACCATGCAATGTTCATGTCTGCTGCTTAAGATATTTTCTACAATAACAACATGTGAGCTTAAAGCAAAACCCAAAATGCTGAAGAAGCTCCAGTCAGGTGAAGCGGCTCCTCTTTATCTCAGAACACAGAAAACTTGGCAAATAACACTGCAAGTTTAGTAGCAAGAATTTATAATAAATTTATCAAACTGAGGATGCACTAAACTAAAGCAGTGGTTCGCAAACTTTTTACAGTCAAGGCATCCCAGCTATGAACTTTCACTCATTGTTTGACTAGGAAAAAAATAACAGAGCAATTTTTCTGTTGCAAAGAACTCAGATACCAGTAAGTCAAAATGTTTTTGACCCTATTGATACCTTTTTGAAATCTCTGGATTTATCTTGCACGCCTAGCAGTGCTAATATTGCATGGCACCTCAAAGCACCATTAAACAGATTCCATGGCACCCCAGGGTACCACATCACCCTGGTTGAGAATCACTGAACTAGAGGATAGTCAACATAAGACCTATATTTAAGAAAGGGAAAACACAACCCAGATAATAGGAGACCCTATAACTCTAATCTCAGTATAAAACAGGGCTATTAGAACAACTTTGAAGGAAAGAATAATGACAGCAAATAGGATAACTGCAACAGGGGTATACCTGTAAAAGTACTCTGCAGTAAGCCTAACCAGGAGCAGATTTGCTGCCAATAGTAGCAGCCTGGTACAGGGCTGCTCCACCTTGCCCTACCTCCCTGCAGCAGCCAGGGGGAGCTCCAGGTTCCCCCTGGGTGCTAGCCTAGGGGCTGGCAGGGAGCATGGGGCTGGTCCTGATGCTCGCAGGGCCAGGAGAGCTCTGCCAGCTGCATTGGGAGGGGTCTTGATGTACACAGAGCTGGGAGACAACTGCTGCTGCAGACCTCTCACCCTGTGCACATGAGGACAAGCCCTGTGCCTAAAGAGGCTTCCCAATAGAGCCTGGGGCTGGCTGGGAACTGTCTCATCCTGGTGCAGGTCCCAGCCAGCATGGGCCATGCACAGGGGCAGGTCCCATTCAGCCCTGAGCCATGAGGGAAAATTTCTGTCCAACCCCGAGATGGCTGGGATCTTCCCCAGAATGGGATAGTTCCCGGCCACCCCCGTGCTGGGCGGAGAAACAGATTGCTCCCAAATCCCAATGCTGCTTGGCTTCCAGCTTCTGTGGGGAACTGGGAGCTCAGCAGCACCAGTATGGGCTGGGAGGGCAGAGAGCTACCCCACCCTGGCACTGTTCATCTCCCACGTCCTGAGGGGAGCTGGGAGCTGAGCAGTTTCAGGGCTGAGGTAAGTTCCCCATCCCCTGTGGCCTCTGTGGTCACAAATTTGCTCTCAGTCAGCATCTACACATGTGCTACTACCTGTTTACTACCTGTGTTTATGGATAGTAACTAACTGCACAGTAGCCTAATTTACTGCACAGTAAATATGCACATGTATAAACAGTGATGCTTTACTGTGCAATAGATAAGCCTACCACGCAGTAAAGCGCCTTGTGTAGACATACTCAGACTTGGGTATATTAGTCAATCATGGGATACTTGTGAGTCATAATTATGATATGGATGTATCAGGCAAGGTATTTCCAGTAGAAACAGAGACTAATGAATGCCACTGTACAAGGCCCTGATCTAGAAGTCAATGTGCAATTCTGGAATGAGTGCAGAAAAAGGCTCCTGGTGTAATCAACAGAACAGAAAACCTAACTTCCAAGGGAGACTAAAATTGCTTAGCTTGTTTAGCCTAGCAAAGTGAAGACTGAGGGAATGTGGTTGTTCTGAAGAAATACTTTGGGGTTAAAAACAAAAAAGAGCTCTTTAAGCTAAAGAACAATGTTGGCACAAGAAGAAATATGAATAATTTGGCCAAAAACAAATTAAGGCTAAAAATTAGGAAAAAAAATTTTAATCATTGGAGAAGTGAGCTTCTAGTTCTCTCCCAACATTAATGTAAACTATATGTATTCATCGAGAGAAGACTACATGGGCATGAAACCTCACGCTACTCTGCATTGGTTAAAACAGATCTGCATGTCTTCAGGAATGAAACAGGATAGTTTTCTAAGTACGTCTGATGCCTTGCTCAAGGAAGTCATAAATGAAACTAGAATGCCCCAAAAGGAAAGAAAAGGAGGGGCAAAACTCTGGGTCCCACAATGCAAGGGGTCCCAGTGTCATAGCAAAAGCTGATTTGATCCCTGTAGGGCTCGTCTGATTGGTCCATGGACAGTCTGCATCTTGCTGTTTGCTCACATCCCATTCATCCTCATAAGCTGATTTGAAAATTATTGATTCCATAGTATGTCCTTGTGCTAAAATAATTTCATAAAACAAAACTCTCCTGCTTTATAAAAAATTATCCAGGTTTACTTTGTGGGAGCACCACAGTAATCTTGGTTCCAGCTGCCCAAGACTTGAAGTTAAATATCTTTCCCAGAAAATCCCATTATTTTCAGTGGGTTTCTATGGGTGTAGCTGAGAGAGCTGACATACTGCTAAAGTCAACAAGTAGCATTTGGCTCACACATATAACTTCCATTTTAAGCTAGTTGCTAATGGCATGTATCATTGTACTCTTAAACTTAAAACATTTGTGTTAATGTTTTCTGCGGTTTCCTTTCCCATCTTTTAATACAAAGCTAACATTGAAAAAGGTGGGGGAGTGAGAAAACAAAGGAACACTCACTCAAAATGTGAAGCAGAAAATGCTTTTAATGATATTTGATTTTTACTAGATGGTTTGCTGCTCTAAACAAGGCACATGTCAGAGTACATGATGACTGCCAGTAACAGGCACTTGGCTGTGTAATCCATTAATGGCATTCTGACTAACAACAGCGTCCTTTCTCAATATACTGGACTCCTGGGGCCCAATTCTAATTTCATACCAGTGCAATTCCTTCAACTTCAACAGAGTTACTCTTAACTTAAAAGAGTGTGAATGATGTAACAATTGGTCCCTGGCTCAGTGATCTGAATAATTCTGGTACAACCTTCAGGTTTGAAGGATGCTTCTAGATTTATCGCAAAACCTTTCTTTAATGTTTTACCTGACACCATTTCAGCTCCATAGCCCTGCTTGACAAGTGAAAAGACGGTCTTTTGCTGAAGTGAGGAGTCAATGCAGGCCTGAACTACCTGCTGTAGGACCATGGAAGGTCTTTCAGGCCCAAAGTGATCTGGAAGCTGTTGCACCTTTTTTCTGTCAAGGTATGGCCCCATGTTCGCCTGTTTGTTGACGTAGATGCAAACTGCAGGCACAAAATCAAGACACAGTTGTTACAAAAAATCTTTGAAGTCATCACAACCAGCCCTGGGCTTGTATGTTTCATGATATTTTAAGCACTCTTTCATTTGTGAAAATTCATGATGTGCAGAGACAAAAGTACCTAATGAGGCCAAATTCTGTGTGCCTTACTCCTACTGACGTTCCCATTACCTGAATAAAGCAAGCTAGATTTTGCAATTAAATAATGTAATGACAATTTCTATATATGACCAGAGCATATCATACTTTCTTGCAATCTACTATAGCATAGAATATATAATGAAAATAAAAATAAGGGGATACTGGATGACATTTATTATTAATAGTATTAAATTGTAATCCAATATTTCTATATATTTAAAGCTATAATTTTAGGCTTGTTTAAAACCGATGTTGTAAATGAAATGTTTTGAAGCTGTTCCTCATTCCAATCACAAAGCGGACTTGTGTTGAGGTGCCATACGAAAGTCTGAGTCATCATTGGTCCCAATTTCTTAGGCTCTAGTGTAGTTGTGATTTCCAGAGTGAATATATATGCCGTACTGTGATGCTTGGGATTGTGGCCTTCACGATGTCTTTTTCCCTCTGTGTCTAAATTCTACCTTGCATGTTGCATCCTTTTTTGGGAATTATTGTGTCATGTGCATGTTAACGTTCTTTGCTGTTCTTAGTTCTATATCTGAGCCAACACATAATGACCTGCAGGGGACTTTTGAGACCCCTTTCTATCAGACTTCCTACATGCTTCCCCTGTCAGTTATATAAATGGTCTCACATATCACCATTAAAAACTTTCTCAAGTTGGATACAATTCAGAGAAGTCCAGAAGGCCCAACTGTAAGGAACTGTGTTTCTTTTGAGACCTGCAGTACAACTGTGGGAGGAATTTTGGTGGGTAACAGCAAGCCAATAAGTCCTTCCCAACAGTGGGGTTCTGTATACCTCCATGGGCCATTGGACACAAACCACAGAAAGGCAGGCTTGGAAGGGAGATTTGTGGGCAAACTGGGGAAATGACTAAACCAGGCTTGTCCAACATACAGCCCGCATCCTGCCAAGCCATTTTCTGAGGCCCGAGTTCCCTTGCTCGGGACAGGCGGGTGGGGGAGGGGAGGGGAGCTGCTCACCCCCATGGGGCTGGGCTTGTCACGTGAGCCGGTTCCCAGCGCCACCGCCCTGAGGGCTGCGTGGCACGGGGCTGCCCCATCCATGCCTGATGGGACGAAGTGGGGACAACGCCTGGCTTTACTTCTCTCCGGCTTGGCCCCTTGCCCTCAGTGTCCCACCCACCTCCCTCGACTTGCTGGGCTGGGTGGCCATGGGGTGGGAATGGGGCAAAGTGCCTGGCACAGGCAGTCAGCAGGGCAGCCCCAGGGGGGCCTCAGCAGGCGGGGTCCTGGCGTGACCTCTGTGGGGCAAGGCGGTGGGAGCCGGTATCTGCCGGACCCTGTGCTCTGGGCTCACAGTGCTGAGGCCAGTGGGGCTGCGTGTGCGGGCACTATGGTGAGCGGGGCCGTGCAGGCGGGCGGGTGAGGGACTGCGGTGCAGCAGCTGCCTCGCTCCGGCCCCCCTTGGGCAGCGCCAGCTTGGGGGCTGTGCTGCTCGGGGCATGGGGAGGTGGAGCTATTTGTTTCTCCCTTTCAGTCTCTGGGAAAGTAGCTGGCTAGATGCAGAATGGGTCCCTCCTGCCCACCAGCAGCTACCATGAACCTTGCAGTAACAGGCAGGTGCCGTAGGGCTCCACAGGCAGGGTCTCGCTGGCCCGGGACAGAAGGTGTTTGAATGTGGGTCACTGGCCCACTGGGTGATAAAAAGTTCATGATCTGGCCCCACATTCAAAAAGGTTGGACACCCCTGAACTAAAGCCTTGAATCTTATGCATGTGTACCTATCCTGCAAGAAGCTTTAGAAGCGAAGTGAACTGCTGACTGCTGTCCCCCAAATGACAAAACTATCTAGAGCTGGGAAAGGTGCAGAATGGCTCCATCCCCACGCTCAGCTGCTGGGCTACTGCTTTGCTCCTAGGGCCTCAGAGAAGGTCAAGCAGTTTTTTACTTTATACTGTAACCATTTGATTGATAAAAGCATAAAACAATGATCCTGTGCATGGGCGACTGGTGCCTCCCATGTCTGGTGGGGGGCACAAGCAAAACACGACTGGGGGGTGGGAGTCCACCAGCGGCCAGCTGGCAATCAAGGGGTGGGGGGGCGGGTCTCTGAGTGTGCCAGCTTCATGGCAGCAGCAGAAGTGCTGGCACTTTTGTATGTGGTATGGCAGCGGTGGAGCCAATTTTAGGGGAGGTGCAAGCAGTGTCCATGCCCCCCTACCAACTTGCTCTCGGGGGGGGGCACATGCCCCTCGCCCTGTATTCCCCCTATGTGTCACCTATGATCCTGTGGTTATCTCCCAAAAGAAGGCACTGCTGGGACTAGAACCGTGGCAAGCCTCAGAGTCTAAGCAGTAGCACATTGAAATGTTCTAGCACACCTTTGTATGAAGTGGTTTATACCCTAATTGAGCCCCATCTGAACAGACCAAAGAATCCTTTTTAACCACAGGCCAGCAAGAGCCTTGTTTAAACATAGTTGAGGCTTGCTCCATTTCAAAGCAGCTAGAGCTGTGGCTGTGGTGAAGAAGAGTGACTGAAAATAAAGCCACAGTAAATCTAAAGTAAGACATATTATAATAGCTGGCTGAATGTGCTGGAGCTGTCATCTCCTGGATAATATAACATTATCCTCTGACAGAAATCAGATATGTGACAAAAAATATCAAACAGAGTGGAAGACACAATGACAGCCTGGTAACATTGGAAATAATGTATAATTTACAGCACATAATGGAAATCCAGAGCTAATGTCACAGTGCACTGTGTTATGACATAGCCCCTCATACTGAACAACAAAAAGGACTCAAGCAATACATCCTGGGTAAATATGAATATAAAAGCAATAATGCTTCATATTACATACATCTCCAAAATGCCATACAACCCCAGAGATGACAGAACTGAAAATGCAAGCAGGGTGCATGGACTGTAGAAAACTGCCAGCTTGTGGAGTGATTAACACAAAATAGGATGGTGTCAGGAGACTCAACTTGTTTAGTTCATATTTGTGTTTGCTTGAACCTGCTGCTGGGATACATTTTGCTGACATTAAGCAAGCTTTGGTCAGTCCAGCATCCCATTCTTAATCATAAAAATTACTTAATCCCTGTCTACATTCCAACTGGGTGATAAGAACACAGTGCATGGAGAGCTGCCTGAGCCAGCTTTAACCTAGACACCTCAGTTATCAATAACAGTAACAACAGAGAGGGACAGACTTCAGTGCCAGCTGGCTGAGAATCCAGAGCACTTACTTAGGTGGTTAGTCCCACACTGAAACCTGGGCAGTGTTACCAGGACCTGAATTTGCTGGATTAAATCTAGCTTGTGTATGCCTGTGCATGTTGTTGTCACACCTTGGACTGCAACTTTAACATAGCCTTAGATTAGAAAGAGGTGGGCAATTATTTTGGGTGAAGGGCTGCTTACTGAGTTTTGGCAAGTTGTCAAGTACGCATGGTTAGCCCTGCCCCTTGACAGGTGCCCCACCCCCTGGTCGCCATCTTGGGACCAGACGTCCTGCCCTATAACCCCGACCTTTGCTACCAGAAGTCCTTCCCCTTGCCTCCGAAAGTACTCCTTTAAGTACTCCTTTAGATGGCAAGGGGTTTTGCCATATTGGAACCAGAAAAATACCAAATTATATTATAAAAAGCTAACATCTAAAACATTCATTAATTTGATTAAAAAATATATTTTTGCCCTAATTCATGTGTGTTTGGGTAGTGTACATAGAAGTGATCTCACAATAGCTTAAAATGAAGTCTTACTTTTGTATATTGTTGGGGGGGGCATAGGGATAGGTTTGTGGGGGGCTGTTAGTGTGTGGGTATGTAGGGTGTTGGGGAGGGTGTGGGTGTGTGTGGGGTGGTTTTGTGGGAGGTGGATAGATGGGGGCATGGGGTGAGGTAGCATGTGGGTGTGTGTATGTGGATATGTCGAGTGTGGGTGGGTATGGGGTTTGTGGGGGTTTATGGGGTTTGAGGGTGGCTGGGTTGTGTGAGGGGGTGTGGGTGTGGGAGTCTGCATGTATGGCAGTGCAAGGCGGGATGTGAGTGCATGTGTATGGTGGCGGGTGTGTGGAACTCACCCTACAAACACGCACACACTCTCTGCCCCTTCCTACACACACACACACTCTCTCTCTCTCTCTCTCTCTACCCATGCCTACACACACCCCTGTACCAGCTGGGCCTCATGGTCCCCTGTCTGGCCATGCAGCTGGAAGCCACATGGTGCTGGAGCAGGGAAATGGCTGGGGGTGGGCGGGGCTGAGCTCCTGCCTCCTGCTGCCAGCTCCCCCCGGGGCCTACTGCCCCTCGTTCCTGTCATCATTGGCAGGCAGCCAGGAGCAAATAAATATTTTCTAAATTTCTTAGGGGTCCCGTGGACTGGATAGAATGGCCTGGCATGCCAGATCCAGCCCATGGACAATATTTTGCCTGCCCCTGGATTAGAAGGTTTTTATGGGAGAAGAGGTCTCTTTGTTTGCATTTGGAGTGAGTATACTCCACCCACTTGCTTCCAATTCAGTGCAAGCCAACTCTTTAGAGGCAATTTAATCATTTTAGAGTGGTATTATGTACACACTCAGCACAGGCCATAAGTATACTTGAGACAGAAAGCCTATGGAACTGACTCAGCTATTCTAAAGCAGCTATGTTGCTGCATTTTCTACCTCAAATAGGTACAAATGGTAGGGCATGCTTCATGGTAGAGAGACATAGGGATAGTTTAGACATGCCCATATTCTCCTGGATTTAAAAGAGTTAGAACCATCAAATAATTCAGAAGCCTAAGCCTCATTGGGTGCATCAACATTTGCAATTCATGCAACTGAAAAAACTCTGGCACAGTTCATGCCAGTCAGCTGCTCCTGGGAGTGCCATATTCAAAAAGGGGAGGAAGGAGGACCCAGGAAACTATAGGCCAGTTAGTCTTACCTCAATCCTGGGCAAGCTTTTTGGGAGAATTATTCTGGCACATGTCCATGAGGGGCCAGCGGGGGAGAGTATGCTTAGGGGCAATCAACATGGGTTCATTAGAGGCAGGTCCCGTCAGACCAACCTGGTGGCCTTCTACGACCAGGTCACCAAATCCTTAGATGCAGGGGTAGTAGTGGACATAGCCTTCCTGGACTTTCAAAAGGCCTTCAACACTGTCTCTCACCCTGTTCTCATTAATAAACTGGGGGACTGTGGTGTCGACACCTACACAGTCAAATGGGTCGCCAACTGGCTGGAGGGCCACACCCAGAGAGTGGTGGTGGACGGGTCATTTTCGACCTGGAGGGATGTGGGCAGTGGAGTCCCCCAGGGCTCGGTCCTCCGGCCCGCACTGTTCAACATCTTCATCAATGACTTGGATGAGGGGGTAAATAGCACCCTGTTCAAATTTGCTGATGACACTAAGATGTGGGGGGATGTGGGCATGCTAGAAGGGAAGAATAGGCTGCAATCAGACCTAGACAGGTTACAGGGGTGGGCGGATGAGAATAGGATGGGATTCAACACTGACAAGTGCAACATGATACACCTCAGGAGAAAGAACCAGCACCATACCTACAGGCTGGGGAACTCCCTTCTTGCCAGTGCAGAGGCAGAAAAGGATCTTGGAGTCATCATTGATGCCAAGGCGAACATGGGCCGGCAGTGTGGGGATGCAGTCAGGAAGGCCGACCGCACCTTGTCATGCATCCACAGATGCATCTCAAGCAGATCCAAGGAGGTGATCCTCCCCCTCTATGCAGCACTGGTCAGGCTGTAGCTGGAGTACTGCATTCAGTTCTGGGCGCCGCACTTCAAGAGGGATGTGGACAACATGGAGAGGGTCCAGAGGCGGGCCACTCGCATGATCGGGGACAACAGGGCAGATCCTACGAGGAGAGGCTACAGGACCTGAACCTATTCAGCCTCCACAAGAGAAGGCTGAGGGGAGATCTAGTGGCCATTTACAAACTAGTCAGAGGGGACCAGCAGGCACTGGGGGAGTCCCTGTTCCCCTGAGTGCTACCAGGAGTGACCAG
This sequence comes from Crocodylus siamensis, assembly GCF_052110815.1. Classification (NCBI taxonomy): domain Eukaryota; kingdom Metazoa; phylum Chordata; order Crocodylia; family Crocodylidae; genus Crocodylus; species Crocodylus siamensis. Next base: position 87,723,389 of record NC_143395.1, read on the forward strand.
GAATAACAGTCACAAGCTGGCAGAGGGTAGATTTAGGCTAGGTATCAGGAGGCGCTACTTCACAGTCAGGGAGGCTAGGATCTGGAACCAACTTCCAAGAGAAGTGGTGCTGGCCTCTACCCTGGGGGTCTTTAAGAGGAGGCTGGATGTACACCTTGCCGGGGTTGTTTGACTCCAGTACTCTTTCCTGCCATGGCAGGGGGTCGGACTTGATGATCTGCTCAGGTCCCTTCTGACCCTACAAACTATGAAACTATGAAACTATGAAGTTACTTAACCTCATTTCCTCAGCCTCCCTCTCTGTAAAACAAAAATAAAAATGCTTCTCACTGGGCTGTTGTGAAACTCCATTAGATAACATTTGTAAATCATTTTGTGATCCTTCAATGTTAAGGTTCAATAATAATAATAGTAATAAAAGTTATCTAATGGAGTTTCACAGCAAAACAGTGAGAAGCATTTTATTCTTGTTTTACTTGTACTTGTTGTTGTTATGCTACCAAAGCAAAAGGAGAATTTCCCCCTGCACACCTCCACAAGGAGATATTTATTTAAAATGTTAATGTTATCAAATCTGTTTCTCTACCAGAGCCTCAGGGTAAATTCACCCTCTTCCAAATTAAGTCCCGATTCACCTCTCACTTACATCATTTCATCAGCGAAAATTGAGTTATTCTTTGCATGCTCCAGTTCATGTGAGAAGGGAATCAGATCCATATTTTCCATAAATCATTACACTGTGCAAGACAGAAAGGGCCAGATCCTCCATGTTATGAAGCAGGGAACCTAATTGTAGCTTTGTATTATTGAAGCCCTGACCCAGAGAGGAATCCATGTTCCTCCTCTCACTGCAGAAGAATATACCATAACATTTCTTCTTTTCCAAAACTTAAACTAAAAGTTATGAGGCAAAGTAGTTACAGCATCTTGCTATGACTCTAGAGCAGTGATTCTTAACCAGGGTGCTATGGCACCCTGGGGTGCCTTGAGATCCCTTCATGGGTAATTGGGGTGCTACACAAAGTTAGCATTGTTAGGTATGTAAACATGACTCACAAGATAAACCCAGAGTTTTCACAGAGGAATCCATAGAGTTAAAAACATTCTGACTTGTGGTCTTTCTGAGTTCTTTGCAACAGAACTGCTCTTTTTTTTTTGCTGTAGTCAAAAAGTATGAAAACTAAGAGGTGGCAATTATCCAAGGGTGCCTTGAATCTATGATTGAGTGCCTCGAGTCAATTGAGGGGTATCTCAAGTCAATAAAGGTTGAAAGTCACCGCTCTACAGGCATGGATTTGGGCTTTGCTCTGGACTTGCACCCCATTCAGCACAGCTAAAAATAGGCACCTGGTTGACTGGTGGCCAGATATGGTACTAAGCTCCATTGCTTTTTTGAGTGACATTGGCTGTAGAAACTGGTTGACCCACTAGCCTCAGGAGGACCTTTGACTGTTTTCGGGGTTTTTTAAAAATTTTTAAATTCACCCTACAGCTCTTGGTCGTTATCACTACACCCCTGCCAATGCATCTCTGATATCAATATGATATGATTGGCATCCTTACATCTGTGAGAAATGGTGGAAATCTCTGATATCAGAAATGAAAAAATGAGCAAGGAGTCCAGATTTATGTTCAAGGGAAATGGAATTAATGTTTCTCCTAAAACTGAACGAACGTCTCTTAGTTTGTCCTCACAACTGGACAAACTCTGAGGACAAACTGGACAGTCTTCTTATCAGTCCAGATCCAAAGATAGCGTGCTCCATTTTTGTTTTATGTCCAGCTATCCATTTATATCATTATTATATCATGCAGATATTATTCCTTCAACATACATTTTTCATAGACCAGTCCTGTTTTAGAAAGCACAGTATTTCGCTATCAGACCAGTACCTGCTATTTTACAACAGAGGGCTTGATTCAGCATACCTGTAAGAGCTTGTGGGGCAGCTGAGTTGGGTATTGTAGCTGCGTCCTGAGGGATTGAACTAATGTCAGGCTCTGGTGTGCTTCTCGGAGGAGAGATTGCTAAAGGAGTCATCAGAACACGAGATTTTAGCTGCAAGAAATAACCAGTTTGGGTCATGAGAATATACACATCATATTTTATTATTATTATTCTCTGTATTTCACTCCCCTTGAACTCCCACTCATCAGCAATTTTGTCGCATCATTTTACTTCCAGCCCAGAGTCTCCTTTTGTGCTTTGAAAGATCACAGGATATTTAGAGACAGAAACTGATTTGCAGAGTGTGGTTGCAAATATTTTCCCACTGATTTTTCTGCCTAAAGAAAGTAGGCACACTAACACATCAGAATGGTAGCATCGTACATCCACTTCACTCAAGCATGAATAACTGCACCAGGATCGAAGCAGGGGAGAATCAGTCTCTTTAACTACATAGTAATTTACAACCAAATGCTGCTCATTTCCATGGGTGCAAAGGTGTTAGATCCAGTGAGGCTGCTCTGGATTGACACCAGTGTAAACAAGAACATAATTTGGCTCTTAAAAAGGCCCACAAGTCATTGTCATGCAATTAATAAATAGGAAATGTCATTTGCTATGTAGTTATACTTATTAATACTAATAACCTGCAGTATGTTTTAGAGATGTGAAGCACCATGATATGGTGTAATACTACTGTGCCATGACCCTGACAATATCTGGTAATGGTGGTCATTTACTTTGAAAATAAGGAGTATTGATATGAGAAACACGCCTTCAGTGTATCCACTCATTTCTCCTTTCGATACAGCAATGAGCTTCAGGACTTTATAACTTCTAGTACATGAAATGTGCATAACTTCTAGTACATGAAAAGTGCAGCTCCCAGGTCTAACTCATGGCACTCCACAGAAAGCACCACAAGCTAAACCAATCCTCCTGACCCAGCAGATGTTAGCTGTTGCATTGGGAGGATGAGTGATCAAACTCCAATTTGGACTCAATCCAGGGGGAGAGGACTGCAGCCTCTGCAGCTCTGTAGCCTCTTCCCCTAGCTCCAGTGCTGCCCCCCGCCCCTCCCCCCAGCTCCCATTCTATCTCAGGATGGGAGGGGGAGAAGACAGGGGAGGGAGGTCTTTTCTGTGCTTCCCCAGCTGCACTTGAGTGATGGGGTCTGTGGATTGGAACCCCCTACCTTGGTGGGGCTCCAATCCATCCACCCCACTCTCCAGCGCTGGCTGGACAACCCCCAAAATGAGCTCCCTCTGCTCCCTTCCTCCCTGTCCCATTCTGAAAACAGCACCAGGAACAGTGCTGGGTTGTGTCAGCTGAGACCTGCTCCTGGCATGTGCAGACAGAAGTTAATGAAACCTATAAGTTTATCAGGGGTGACCACCAGGATCTGGGGAAACATTTGTTCACCAGAGCTCCCCAAGGGATGACTAGGTCGAACGGTCACAAACTCCTGCAAGACCGTTTCAGGCTGGACATAAAGAAGAATTTCTTTACTGTCCGAGCCCCCAAGGTCTGGAACAGTCTGCCATCGGAGGTGGTTCAAGCACCTACATTGAACACCTTCAAGAGTAAATTGGATGCTTATCTTGCTGGGATCCTATGACCCCAGCTGACTTCCTGCCCTTTGGGCAGGGGGCTGGACTCGATGATCTCCCGAGGTCCCTTCCAGCCCTGATGTCTATGAAATGAAATCTATGAAGGTGCTCCGCTTTGGAGCACCTTCATCTGAACTCCCATGGAATGAGGGTTCAGATTGTCACGGAATCAGACCTTTTTAAAGTGCTCTTCAGCTGTGCACTTGTTTTTGGTCATGGCTGTAGAGTGCTTTCAGAGGCCATATTGGGCAAAAAGTGTCACTTCTGTGACAAATGGTGAATTTCATACGTTATAAAAATAAGTGTTTCTGGTGGATGATTTTTCTTTGTTTTTAATAGGTCCACTAGAGAATACTATAATATATTGTAAAACAAGAAAACATTCATGTTAGTACCAATTTTAAGCAGCCTTCCAGGAGCCTTTTACCCAAACCATGTAAGATACAAATCATCCTCTACTTTGTAACAATTGCAAATACATAAAACAGACACCAGTTGTTTTGCCACAATATTAAAAATAGAAGGATCTTGGGTCTGCTCCAAAGGTGTCTGAATTCAATAAGAATCTTTCCATGCCATTTCATTAAAAACAGGCTCATATTCAAAATTCAGCAACAGTACTCGGCAACTCTTGAGCTCAGCAGAGTAGAAGCTTGAACATTTATGATACCCATCAAAAATAAAAAAAACCCCAAAACAAATGTTGAGATGGATGGAATTTCTGCTGGAACTTCCCAACTAGTCCAGCCTTATCTCTATCTAGCCTTCCTTAAAACACATGTTTTCACTAATGGCATAAAACCTGGTCCAGCCCTCAAAGAATGATTTATGGAAGGGTCAACACAACACCCATCAACTTAAAATCTAAACATCAAAGCTCAGTCACTATTCTTCATATTGTATCTTTCATTTGTTAGTTAGATTCTGAGCTATTTGTGGTAAGGAACTGAAGTAGTCTGTTTACCATCTGGAAAATGTAATATTCACTAACTAGTATCACTACTGTTTGTGAGTGTGGCAGCTTGGCCATATGGTTAAGATACAGATACAGAAATGTGAGCTGAAGTCTCATTCAGAACTTGTGTTAAAGGCTGCCCCCAGTTAACCCAGTTGTGATCTGGTCCTCAGGCTGTGGAATAAAAAGCAGCCAGGTATGATGCTCACCACACCACTCCCCTGTGTGCCATTGGTTACCACATGTGTGTGTCTTAATCATGTTTACCCAGTGAGCCACGGGCTTGGGATGAACCCTGGACTACTACCATTTATTTAATCCTGTTGTAAAGGTATGGAACAAAAGTCCCTGTATTACTAGAGCAGGGGTGAGCAATTATTTGTGTCCACAGGACACATAGGGAGCTTTGGTGAGCTGTCACAGGCTGGGTCAGCACCCTTCCCCCCCTGCCCACAACAGCTCATCAAACCTCCTTATGTGGGATAGAGCTGCAGGGGGAGGGGGTGGAGCTGGTGTGGGTGCAGGCAGCAGCTTCAGCAGGTCCTGCCCTTCTACCCAAAGGAGGGGCTTGGGTAGATGCTCCAATCCCCAGGGGAAAGCTGCCACCTGCATCCACAGCTGATTCCAATGCTGGCCCAGCACTGCTTCCAGTGCATGGGCTGGAGCTGGTATAAGCTGTGGGATCTGCTATATAGTTGGGGGGTGAGGGGGAGATAGTGGGGGAGAGGGGGAGACAGAAAGAGAGAGAGTTGTGGCCCTGCTTATGATGAGAGGCAGCAGCCGCTGCTGGGTGCCAGGTAAAAGCAGGATCTAGCACGGGGTGGGCGGTCATTTTGGGCGGAGGGCTGCTTACTGAATTTTGTTAAGCCATCAAGGGCCACATGACAGGCAGCCAGGGGCAGATAAATATTAATTTTCTAAAATTTTTAGGGGCCCCGTGGGCCAGATAGAATGGCCTGGTGGGCCACATCTGGGGGCCACATTTTGCCTACCCTTGATCTAGCAGCATTTACACTCGCCACTTCTGGGGGCCTTCAGGCTGTGGCTGCCCTGTGGCTACTCCCCACTGCTTCTGCCCCGCACCACTTCCAAGCCACCCCCCCGGCCAGATCCTGTGACTTCACTGCCACTGATCCACAGGCCAAGCACAATTAGTTGGTGGACCACATCTAGCCCAGAGGCTATATTTTGTCCACCCCTATAGTAGTCTCTTGGCATAAAATCTGTACTACCAGAGTACCTTGGCATAAAATCCAGATATGGAACTAACTAGTGTATTCAAGGGAAGTTAAATATTTATAAGATTAATTCATAACTACTGTTTCCCACTAAATTTTTTGCAAGGTCCATGGTACAAAAAAGCATGCAAGGGAGGGTAAGAACTTACGACTTACGACTTTTTGAGTTGCGACGAATGTCACTTACAACGTTTAAAAATTTACATCCTGTTTTGACATTCCATCGTGTATTTTGTCTTTATGACAGCTGATTCAGCTGCGTGCAGCTGGTAAGTGTGTTGTGGTGGAAGGGTAGGGGAAAGGGTAGGATGGGGGGGTAGATCAACACCCCACACAATGAGGGAGGGACTGGGGTTGGGGCTGGGGCTGGGGCTGGGGCTAGGGCAAGTGCACTGCTAGTTTGGTGACTTGACTGACAGTTCCCGCTGCTGCTGCCACTACTGGTCTGGGAGGACACGGGTGGGGCATGTGCCCCAGGATCTACACACTGGGCTGCACTCCGGGCAGGCAGCAGGGGGCATGTCACACTTTTGGGTGGCTGCAGCCCCCCCATAGGCCCCACTCTGCTACCCCCCCTGCCGCCACCTGGGGGCACACTCCCTCCATGCCCTCCCACTGTTTGCCTAGCTGGGGCAGGGCAGGTACAGGAGAAACCTATGGCTTGTCCAGGGGGTACAGCTCCTGCCGCTGCATGCTACCTAGCCTCTTGCCCCAGCTGGAGGCAGTGCAGTGTCTCTCTCCTGTGCCCACCCTGCCCCAGCTGGGCAAGTAGAGGGAGGGAATAGCCACCATTTCCAGTGCTGCCGCCGCCTGCCCAGAGTGCAGCCTGGTGCAGCCCTGGCCCCTCCCACCCCATGCCATGCAGATCTGGGGGCACACATCCCTCCATGCCCTCCCAGACCAGTGGCAGAAGCAGCAGCAGGAACTGTCAGTCAAGTCACCAGATGTGCAGCGCTCAGTGGCAGGAGCCACTGCCCCCCCCCCCCCCGCACCTGCCTGGCCCTAGTCCCAGCCCAGTCCCTCCCTCACCACGGGGGGCATTGATCTGCCCCGCCCCCCGTTCCTTTCCCCCACCCCTTCCACCACAACACACTTACCAGCTGCATGCAACTGTATTGACCATCGTAAAGGAACAAGCCCCCATTTGTAACACTGTTCCTATGGAAAAATTGGTTCTGAGTTACTTTTTCACTTAAGAGACAGTTTTCAGGAACCAATTGCATCTGAGGACTGCCTGTACCTCAGCTGGTTCACCAATTGCAAGAGCTGTTGTGATGTCATTATTGTTTTCCATTAATACTCCTCTGCATTGCACTGGGGGGCGAACTGTGTTCTGTAAACAAGAAGGATCAATGGCACTTGAGTTAGGGAGATGGGGGAAGGGAAGCACTGCCTTAAACCTAAGCATTTACTTCAGTGCTTTGCTGCAGCAGGGCCTAATTGCTCCACCAGTTTTGAATCACGGTTAACTCTTGTTTCCAACACTGTCTTATGGCAATGGGTTCCACTGGCTAACAGTTCACTGTTCAAAAAGGATTTCCTTTCACTGTTTTAAACTTCTTGTGGCATCACAGTGTAAACATGGCAACTTTTAGTTTTGAATCAGTCCATGGGTCAGGCCTACAGGGATGTAGGCAGGTCAGGTCGATCTGCTCCAGTCCATTCTGCAGTTCAGTCTGCTTTATACTCAGCTGGATGCATCATCACCAAGGGAACACAGTGCTTTGACTTGTTGCTAAGGAAATAACCCTGGCCACCCATTTCCATGCCATGCACATCAGCCATGGAAATAAGGTAATAGGGACACCCTGAGGGGCATAACTTGCATTGCATTCAAGACCTGGGGTTTCCAGGGGGCAGCTTCAGGCATCTTTACCACCCCATTTCTAGGGTTGATGCACAGGGTGGAAGCAGATGTGTGTGGCTTATTTTGTCAGAAGGGCAACTGAGCACTCTGCTGTCCCAGCACAGACATATGCTCAGAGAATATTCTCTTAATAAAATTAGTATGGAGAAAGCCTCTTTAGAGGCAAAGATGCTTTTTAAATAATTAAAAGCATGGAGGTAGAAAATTAAGTGTATTGAAATCTGAATTGCCTTTGGTGTTTACAATCTGGCAACTCAAAAAAGTGACTTAATCTGTGGCAGTGTAGATTGATGATATGAAATTTGTAGCAGCCGCTGTACTAGAATTCTGAGCTCCTTCCCTTCAGATCTTTTATCTTTTGGAGACATTGCACCTAAAACTGCTGCTTTCTTCATGATTCAACTTGGTATTTCTCTTACTAACTCACAGCAGGGCTGGCTTCAACCTTGTCATTCATACTCTGGTCACCTCCACCCACCTCCAAATGGAAACCTCCTGAATCCCATTCACAAAGAGAACATGACACTCACTTTAGAGTATCAGCACTGCAGATTATTCAGATTTGATAGCATGTTTCTGGCATCCTTTTAAGTTTTCTAATAGATGCATTCAAGCTTGTGCTTGAGAGAAAAACAATATTTGAAGCCAATAACCATGGGCCAGATGCATCCCACCAAGCAATTTCATTGGGCCCACAGAGCCCAGATGTTGGAAGCATTTTGGCGGGGAGGGAATTGTGGGGGGTTGAGTGACAGTCAGTGAGAAGCAGCAGAGATAGCTAGGTCTGAAGCACTAACTCACCTCAGACTGAGCTGCGTTATTTCAGTCCACCACTCCAAAAAAGTTTCTAACCCAGGATTTAGTGAGGCTCACCAGTTTGGATGCCCCTTTCTTGGCAGTTTATAGTTCTAGTTAATAGTTCACTGCAGATCTGATTGAAACAGTCTGTATGCTAAAATATCTATGTACAAACAAATGTCACTTGGGGGGAGGAGGATTTATCTTTAGGCCACAGCAAAATAATGTCAGTATTATAGGCAATGTTGTGATACTGGCGATACTAATGTGCAAGTGCCTTTAAAGGTTGCAAACCTTCATCCATGTTATCATTCTCCATGAGCCTCTGACAATTTAATTCCAAGGCTCTTCTTTTCTTGGGCTGATTTGGTTCTACGGGAGCTGCTGAATAATGGCAAGCTTGTGGATAAAAGACAAATGTGCAAAAAAAAAAGAGAGAGAGAAAATGTGTTGAAACTGTGTAGAGTATATGGGAAAATCTCATTATAAATCATTCAAGTTTTATCCACAGAATCCAGATGAAAGGTCATAAATGAGTTGTAAAAATATATCTAGCTATCCTTCCTGTCCCCCCTCTGCCTTGTGAGAACAGAGTAATGGATGTATCAGAACAAAATATTCAGGGGTTTTTTGGATTTTCTCTGCAAGAGTGTACACTAGCTAGCCTTATCCAATGGATGATGCATTACTTAAATTAGATCCAGGCCCTGATCCCACATACATTTCATCAATGGCAATGGAAATTACACCTGATATAATAAATAACTTTAGCCCTAAAGCAAGGCATGGAGTTGAGCCATCTGCTGTATCATTATGATTGCAATGGACACATTCTTACATATTATGCTGAAATATTTGATATTTGGCCCATTATTTATGTAGCCAGATATTGAGAATTAATATCAAAAGCAAGGGCAGACTGATCTTGAAGGTGTTCCCAGTCTCCTGGAAAGATTCTGTTACAGTGTGTACTATAGTAAATGGGAAAGAACTAAAATAATATCCAAAACGATAATGAGAACTGAATTAGCATTTAAAGGTTATAGATCACACTTAATTCCTTCATCACCACAAATAAGATAAAATGAATGTTTAGACTGCCAGCTAGGGATTTCCCTGAACAGCAGCTGCTCCTGGTCTCTCCAACATAGATTAGGTATGTAATGTAAGAGGCCAGAATGCTCTCTGATCCATTGGCTCTGTCTTTTTGCAGCCAAAACAAGCCAGAGCAGCCCTCAGGCCGATTTAGCTTACATCACTGAAAGAAAGCCAAATACAGTATGGTCTCCTCACCCAAGTCAGATGCATGAGCACAGCAGATAAACAGCTGAAGACCTGGGCCATGTTGTTACTACTGTTCAACACACAGGAACTACTTTGCAAAAGTCACGTTGAGGAACTGCACTGATTTTGAAGGCAGAAAAGTGAATGGCTGCTTTACCACTGGAATCATTAGAAGTTTGGCTGAGGAATCTCTACCTTCATACATAAAAAGATAAAATCCTGCACTATCAAAGTCAATGGGAAATTTATCATTGACCTCAGTGGGGTCAACCTTTCACCCTAAATGTTCACAAGTACAAATCGATATAATGTATTTTGTCATAGCCTGTCTATCCTATTGACTTCCCAGCTTGTCATTACTGTCTCACAGTCTGCAATGCATATATCCTCACACCTCTTCCATGAAATGGGAACAACAGCACTTTTCTCATGTACAGATGGAAGACAGAAATCAGTGGTAACAATTTCAAAAATGTATGTTAGGCTGCACACACAAGCAATTGAGCAGCCTAAGCCCTAGTTTCAGAATTACTTCTGAAAATATCTCACAAGAAGGGTAGTAAAGCACTGGAACATGTTACCCAGAGAGGCTGTAGAATCTCCGCCCTTAGAGCTTTTTAAGACCTGGCTAGACAGAGCCCCAGTTGAGATGATGGAGTAGGAGATGGTCATACTTTGAACAGGGTGTTGGACTAGATGGCCTCCTGAAATCCCTTACAACCCTAACTTTCTACAACTGTATGACTTAGACAACTGGGAGCTTTCATTTAATTGACTTAACAACTCATTTGTAAAAAGTGGCCAAGACTTTTGAAAATATTGCTCTGTCAGGGTTTGGCAACCTATGGCCTGTGGACTAGTTCTGGCTTTGGTGGCAAGAGGCTTAGGCAGCAGTCACTTTCCTGTACTGCCATGGAGATAAGCACTGGCTGCAGGAGCTCTTCCTGTGTTGCTGTGAAGAAATACACCAGCTGGAGACACTCTCCCTATGCTGCCACAGGAAAAAGTGGAAGTGGCAGCTAGATTCTAGGGCCCATTTGCCCACCTCTGACCTGAATGAGATCCCTCTGGTCTGCAGCCCAAAACGGTTTCTGACTGTTGCTTTAAGTGACTCGTCGAAGGTCACACACAGGGTTTCCAATCCAAGAATATTTTTAGTGACAGTATGCAAACATTACTGAAAACCGAATTTTTTTAGTGATACATTTTTACGGATATGTTTTACATAATGTAAATCCCTTGCTGCTAGGCCCCAGCTGGAAGGGCTGGATTCAAATTTAAAGGTCTAACACAAAACATAGTAAAAAAAATAAAGAAGTGTGGTTGTCAGTAAAAAGTTTACAGTAAAAATATTTTATTGGGTTGGCAGCACTGCCTAAGTGCACCAATGATTTTACAACATGCTGCCCCTATACCAGGGATTCCTATTCATCTCCACACCCTGATGCTCCCAGCTGCTACTTACATCAGGCTGCACTCCCAGACCACCCTCCTCAGACTTATCCCTACCAGGCCTGCTCTTCCCATCCTGGCACGGGCCCACAAATAAGTCAAATCTTAACCCAGAAGTGTTACAGGTAGTTGACAGGACACAGAAGGACTCCTAACTAGGGGGTTGAATCTACGAAGTCCTAAGAGGAGGCTCCCTGCAGGGTATAGGCCTCCCATTCAGACAGCAGGTGGTGCTGTTGTGCTCGATCTGTTCATTAGCTTACCTCCAGCTACTTTCTGACCACAGAGCTTCAACCAAACTCTAGTTGCTTAGTGTTTTTATGGATGGCTCCCCTTTTATGGCTTTTAGAAACAAACATTTTTAGCCTGATTTTTACTGACTGTCCATAAATTTACAAACAGTTGGCAATCCTGGCCACAAAGGAACACTGCAGCAGAGCAGAGAATTAAGCCCACACCTCCTGAGTCTCAGCTAAGACCCCTTAAGTGAGGAGAAGGGATGGACTAACATGTCTCACATCATACACTTTCATGACACAGATTCCCTTAAAAATCTTATTCTGCTTAAGGAATATTAAGAGCCTGCAACACTTGCAACTCTTCTTCACATCAAATGGGTTAAAAATTAAAACAAACCTAAAAATAACTCAGCAAAATTCTGTACTACAGCATAATATCAACACCTTCACAGATCATCAGTGAAGCTGGAACTTTTAGATCCACAGCACAGACCTCTGCCACTTGAGCTAGTGGGATAAATGACAGCACTCCTGTGGTGCCATTCTGTATGAGGCTCAGCACTGTAGAAGGGTGAGACACACTTTGTCAGTACTCCTGGGAGGAGGCAGTGATATTCACAGCATTGTCAATGCAGAAATCCCTATACACCATTATAATGCCTGGCCCCACCTACGGCAAGGCATGCAGGCATGGCCTTCTGAGCCCTTGGACTGCTGCTTGCTCAATTACCCTATGGAGATATGCATGTAGTCTGGCCACATGGAGGAGATACGACAGATTGGCACATGTTGAGTCGATCTATGTAGTAACTCTTCATGTGCAGATTTTTCTGCAGCTGGTGGTGCAAGAAGTTTGAGCATATCCACAGCAGGAGAAAAATCAAAGTCTCTAATGAGCTAATACAAATCTCTCCAGGTAATAATTTAGTCCAATTTGCCTGGATTTTCATGGGATTAGCCAAGTTGCTTCCTGCCATGCCCTATTCCAGATTTCCAATCCCTGCTCTAAAATACGTGTGCATAAAAACATGCCAAAAACAAGGTCTCAGGACTTTTTAAATACAGGCAGATAATACATTTTTATTAGTCTCATCCACAAATGATTGAACAAGTTTACAAGTTAAGTGAGCTCGTATGCAGGAATAGTGTTATATCATTGTGTAAGACAGGGGCATGGCTGGGAGGTTCTATGCCCTGGATAGCAGTGGTGTGTGTGGTCAACAACTGTAGCCAGGTTGTTGCTGGCCAGCAGCGTGACGGTCTGCTCCTTCTGTCCTCTCCTCCCCCCCCCCCAAGTCAGTGCCTGGCCCTGTGCCCCATTTGCCCCCCATGGTTACACTATGATGCAAGCAGACCAGTAATCATGTGCCCCTGGATCTGAGTGCCCTTTCAGTAGCTTATCATACCCCATGTTTATCCACATCTAGAATCCATCTGGGCCTGAATGGTTGTCTCAGTGAGGAACAGGAATATCATCATTAGTGCTAGTCCTGGAGGATGAACCCTATTGTAGGGTTCCTTCGGTGAGTGCTGCAAGTACATTCCCTGGGAGGGCAGAGTGGCTAGGGATGCAGATGAGGAGTTGGTCTGGCAAGTGATGCACATGACACCTGCACTGGAGTGGTCCAGCATGCTGCTGGCTAGGCTGGATCTAGTGCATAGGGTTGATCTGGTGTGGGCACTGCATGAAGTGCATGGGGCTGGTCCAGGGCTCACACTGGCTCCAGCACACAAGGCTACTCTGTGGGCCCAATCCCATGTGCCTGTGGATCAGCCCCACACCTCTCATCCAGCCTGTAGGGCTGGATGAGTTGGATAACCCTGCTATATAGGAGAAGCAGACTGCCATTTCTGACCCTCAGGGTGGGGCGTGAGAGAGGAAGGCACCATCCAATTAAAAAACATTTCTCTTCACGTAAGTTCTTTCAAGAGCATCCAGGTCGGGGACATCCACTCATCTGTGATGACGTTTGGAAGCTTTGGCAACCACATACTTCTCTGCTAGTCTGACCTCTTCATCTAGGTCCTCAGCCCAATATTCCTGCACCCATCTTCTTGCTGGAGGTGAGTGAACCTGAACAGATTGCTTCAAAATGACCAATTCCAACACTGGCATGCTTGACTGAGACGCAGGTTCCAGTCACTTCCATCCAGAGTTCTTAAGCCTCTGAGCTTTGGCTTATGTTCCTGTGCTTCCTCCATGTTTCACCTCTCTGCCCCCTGCCTTAATTAATCTACTCACTCACAGTATACTGCTCCATCTCAGCCACTTGCAGTGTCCAACAGTTAAGAACCACCCATCTGTCCAAGGCTCAACCGTGTTGTTTGTGTCTCTCTCATTAGGACCAGCATGAGGCAAAGGTCCATGACTCCAGATTTCACAGGCGCAGCTGTCAAGGCGAGCAAACATTTCCAGGAAGCCTCATCACTAGGTCCTATCTTTGTAACCCTGAAGTACATGGCCATATCCAGTCCAGTTGCTGATGCTGTAGGTGAGGTGTTTGACAGCACTAATCATACCAGGGCCACTAACCGCTGCTGTTGTACCATCGGTTCCTGCCCCTTGGCTGCTGCTTATTCTAGGACAGGGCCATATTTACTGGGTCATTAACTGTAGGATATCCTCCATAGCAGACATATCACTGTGGGACTGACCTTTTCCATTAACACTTTCCTTGGCAGGCTGATGGATCTGTGCCACAGACAGCACCTCTAGCAGCACACACCAAAGCATCCACTGGTGGCTAGGTAAGCTGTAGCAACACTCCTGTCATGTCTGTGATGGTTTTACCCCCTCTCCCACAACAGGCAATAGGGTTTATTTAATCCAGTGTATTTAGTCTTTCACCCAACTGCCTGTGCTTCACCAGGCTGAGGGTTTGTTAAGTCCTTACTCCTTTAGTTTCAAAGATGATTCTCTCTCCTGTGGGGAAGGGAACCCAGGTTTACCCTGTTGTCTTGAGTCCAGCTCAGGAACTCTGTGTTAAGCAGCCATAGTCTCATCTTTACAATTCCTTGTTGCATCCTTGTTCTACTCCTATCTTTGTATACAAGTGTCTTTGCCAGTGTCACCCTGTAAGACAAACAGGTGTCCCTCTGGAGCTATCTCCACATGCAGCTTCTTCCATCTGCAGCTAAGCCACTTTCTCAAGCCTCTCTGTTTGCCACTTTTTCTAGCTGGGCTGCAGTCTTTTATTCCAGCTGTTGATTAATGGCCCCTTAGTTGCTGCTGAAGTAACTGGTCCTTCTGTCAATCCTTTCTGGATTGCCTCTATGACCTATCATAGATATTTGGGTAATCAGGATGAAAACTACATTTAAACAAAGGTATGAATTTACAGCTGTATCATTTCATTAGAGAAAAGCCACTTTAGAATGGGAAGAAAAGCATCTGAAGGAATCATAACAAAAATGCAAAATCAGCAGTCTCATAGATGAAAGGATTTTACTCTATGAGGGAACAGACTGAGATATGTTTTGTCAAGGGGCACCTTAGAAATACTAACAGACAGTATTAACATCAATGAAGCCAGTCAGTGGGTCATTAGGTTATATACAATGATGTGATAAAAGTCCCTGTTGTTCAGATCTCAGTCAAATTAAATTTAACTCTGGTCTATCAATTCATATTTTGCTAAAAATTCAGGAAGTATTTGCCCATCTGTTCTGTAATAATTCAGCTATCTGGTTGCCATAAAGAAGTTGGTTGTCTGTCATTTTGGCAGATAGTTGCTTTTAAAAATGCATATAAGTCTCATGGTATCTGCAAGTCATACAATTTGAGAGCTAATTAAATCATGCCAGAACTACCCATCATGAAATGTAATCTTTGACTTGAACTCAGAGTGCACAATTTCCCTGAGAGTACCACACTTCAGCAGAGCGCACCGTACAGCAAGGCACCTCACAGAAACACTGCTTTGGTGTGCAAATCCTGCAATGCAAATAAATAGCATGAGGCCAGAAGCACTGAGTGCTACAGACCATGAATGGAAACTTCAGATGCTTAATCCATCAGTTATTAAAGGACATCTTATTTCTGGCCATCACTCATCGAGAAAAAGCAGCATCCTCTTGAAGATGCCATTCACACACACCACATGCCAGAAATGATGGTGTTAAAGCAAAGCCCATAAATAATGAATGATCTTCAATTCATTATTTTTCTTTCTTCTCCCCACACTGTTACTGAACCTGGTGCCCCTAAGACCCAGGAGAGGGGAGAGATTTTGGATTTTTTTTTTTAAAAATCAGACTAAGCTCCAGCAGTGATGAGAAATTCTCATTGAAACTCACTCAGAACTGAGGGGAAGATCCTCCAGTACAATAAATTCTCCAGGATTTGATCATTTACATCAAATGAGCATCTGTCCCTGAAAGGTTCACTACCCAAACCTAAAGGGTGATGAGCACTTATGCGAAATGCCTTCTGCAGGTTGAGGACGCTCAGCACCTTGCACAGTCGGGTGCCAGCAGATAATGTGAAAGCCTATTTGATTCTTTGGGCACAACATTTTCTAGAAAAGAGTTGCGACCATGAAAATCACATTTTGAATGTTTGGATTGGCTCCATTTTCTATTTCCTAATTTTAGGGCCCCGGCTGCTCACTGAGGAATTCCACTGTTTCAGATCTTGTTTCCTTCTCTTCGATGGAAATGTTTTTGTGCTTGGTAAAACTGCAGCTTTCACATGCACATATGTATGTTTTAGAGAGGGGGATGACAGAACAAATCCTTCAGAAAAATTTTAAGGATGAAATGCAAAACCTCTAGTAATAAGAAGAGGCAGTCAACATGTCTGGCAGTAGCAGCAGGAGCAGGGCTCTGTTGGCAACTCTGCACACAAGCTCATTGTAACTGTTGGGCAAATTGTTTAGCCATTTTGTGGTTTGGTTTCCCTGTCTACAAAACATCTTGAGATTTTTTTTATATAAATGTACCATAAGATGCAAAATTACTAATAGTGAATAGCTGGAGTAAGACAGATGGAAAGTTATGTTTCTAGAGTAATAACATAATGCAGTAATATTTATTATGCGCTCTTTTGGCCATGTATGCATATCAACCAATAACAATTTGCTAAAATAATAATCAATTTGTCAGAAAATGGCTAACCTTTCCTTAGTTTTGGTGAAAAAAATACTACTGAAGTCTAAGATAATTACCCCAAAGCACTATCTTTTATAATCATGTCGCTACAATATTTTGGTCTGTTATTACAGACTACCGCATAAAGGTCAACAGATCTGAGTATTAGAGCTGTCGGTGGATTTAAGATAAGTTGGTCATTTATTTACATTATTCATGAGGATGTTACTAATGTAAAATCTGTTGCTTAAAGGTGAAGAGCAAAGCTTTTCATGGGGATTAGGAAAAGGTTTAGGGAGCTGTTTCTTAGCCAATATGGAATTGTTTTTCATTTGTCTGAAGCAGGCAGCACGGTGAATAACTGTGTGAATGGCACAAGAGAAAGAAGGTGCTGGAGGACTGGTGAAAGCAGAGAATGGTGTAAACGGTGAAAGTGTCAATCGATACAGACACTGGGGATAACGCAAGGTGATACAGTAAGCTCGGTATGGGAGGATGGGAAGCAATTTTGACACCTCGTAATGGAAAGCCTGAGGACGCAGGGAAAGATATTGGCTGGGGAAAATTAGGAGGGCTTGACTGGAGCAAGTTGGCCCTGGGGAGAGAATAACAAGGTGGCACAAAGAAGAAGAAGGCTTGATAGGCGTGGTCAGAGGTGCAAGGATTGAGCTAAACACAAGCAGCATCAAAAAACCGCAGGATCTTGGGTTTTTGGAATCCAGGCCCTGTCACTGAAGGGCAGCCTCGTGCAGCAGGTAACATAGCATATGGCCAAATGCTGTGGGCCTGAAGAGGAGGAGCCAAGGCTCCCTGGGTCCATGGTGGCTTCCTCAGTCCCTCAGGTCAAGCCATGACAAGATCAGATGGAAATGAGGCATATCTGTAGGAGCAATGAATGCATCTTACCCTTCTTCCTGTCTGGTACTGATTCAGCAAGATGCTGAAACATCTACTTATGCAGCTTGCGGAACGAGGATGTGATCCAATGCTTGCTGAAGTCGAGAGATGGGGTGAGGTCAGGTACATGGGGCTTTGCCTTGGAGCTCTCTGGAAGTAGGGCCTACCCGTTACTATGTATTTCCACATAGTCCCAGGCACAATGGGGCTACACCCTGGCTACAGTGTCTCCACATGCTATTTAAATAAAATAAACAACAAGGGTAGCACTTCAAATGAGCTGTAGACTTGTACCATTCAGAAAACTCCAGAGAAACTTGACAAGGATCTTTTAAGGCAGAGCGTTGCCTATTGCAGAAGGGCTCTAGTTCAACCTGTAGCAATCTGGCAGCATTTGTCCAAGCCACCGTTCGTTGTAATCAAGTGGTAGTTGTTCTGGGAAAGGACTAAGAAGGTCTTTAAACTAAGCAGCTGGTTATCCCATCTGGATGCAAGACACTGGAATAGCTCATAGGGGGAGGATACAGTGAGTGCTTTGGGGTGTTTTTATGATGTTCTTTGTTAAATAAGACCAAGATCCAAGGAAAAGAATAAGTCTTTTGGCTTTACCTTGTATAGGGGCTTTTTAAAGGAAGTTTGAAGTAGGCATTACCTACTCATGCTAAATATCACTGTATTTTAAGCAATTTATTAGTATTTTCTAACATTTGGCAATTTGCACTCTTCAAGAAACAGACTCCACGTCTGTAGCCATCTTCATTAAAAAAGTAATAAAAAAGTAAACAGGCATTATCCATGTACCTAACTCCAAAAATAAACAGAAAATAACCAGGCAATTTACTGACAACAAAAACACTTAACTACAATGTATCTTGTTTTCCTCTTTAACAAAAATTCTCTCTTTCTCATGATAAAATACTCATTTTTTTTAAGTGTGCAGCTTGTGTGGTTAGCTACCAGTCACAAGAACCAATACTGGACTACATTTTGCAATGACCTATGCAGCCCCACACAAGTCAGAGAAGAATTTGGCCCACTGCTCTTACAGAAAGAGCTAAGGATGATGATGTCCTCATTAAAGGAAAGGGTTCCAGTTCACTGCCAGTGATCTCCTATCCTGGCATAGCTTAAATGAAGTCTCTAGTCTCAAGCCAATTCCTACTGAGCAAATGGCCTCATGATACAAATTACCAGAAAAACTGGTAATTTCAGCTGAAAGTCTGAGAACATGGAGAGTGAACTCTCCTCTGGCTCCTAGGAGAGTTCACTCTGCAGGTCTGGTGGGGTAGGCTTATTGTCACGGTAGCATGGGGATGCTACTACTGGTCATGCCTATGCTGATCTGGTCTTACAAATAGATTGGCTCTTTGTTTTCAGGTGTCTCTGTCTGGAAACATCTTTGAGTTCTGAATTCACAAATTATTCCCTTTCTATTGTACTATTCAGAATCCATGTCTTACATTACATTAATGCCTTGCTTTAAGAACTGCTGCTAATTTTTCAATCAAAAAATCATAAAGGTCTTTTCTTCAAAAATTAAAGGTTAAAAAAATCCCCAAATTTGCTGATTTTTCAGTGGAAACTCGCAGCTTTTCCTCCCTTTTTGTTCCCATTTTCCTCACTTTTGAGCAAAAAAAATCTGGGGTAGAGGGTTAAAGATTTCCAAAAATGTTGTGGGAAAACAAGTTCTTGTCAAATGCTTCAAAATACAAACAGTTTCAAAACGTTTGCAGTTCCCCCCTCATTTTTGATCAGCTGGATCAATTATATTAGGAGAAACATTATATTAAGGAACACTAAGCTTTGTTTCTGTCATTGTATTGCTCTACACTAGCTTCTGACATGCTTGTTTTAGCTCCAGATTTCATGTCCATCATACTGCATCTTAAAGTATCAAACATCATTAACAGCAAAAAGGTGCTGGGACGGGGGCATGAGAATATGTACCTTGTACCCGGGTTTCCTCCCTCTCTTCTTTGGGATCTTCACTATGGGTAAGGATCCACCTGGTGCTGAATAAAGATTGTGAACAGCCATTTTCATCGCAGTAGAATGGAGTGGGGGTCTTCCTCGTTTTCTACCTGGTATTCTTGGAGACTGCATGTCAACAGTATCCAGTCTTGGAGGCAGCGATGACAAATGACTCATATGCAGAGGAACTAAAAATCAATCAAAAAAAGAAGACGAACCCAAGCATTTTTGGACATTTGCAGTTGAACATAAAACCCACGCAAATGCCAAGGCAATTTGCTCATTTTACTATCTTTGTCTTTCTGATTTTTACTATACATCATAAAACGGCAACAAGCTAGAGCACTGAAAAAGCTATAAAACAGACAATTCTATACAGTACAGTCTGCGAGTGTTAAAATTCCACCCTGCAGAATGGGGACACTCCCCCAACACACCAAAAATACTGCAGTATTGTTGGATGGTGGAAGAAAATGCTTTGCCTGATGAGTGAAATTCTGAAGTGCAGGCAGCTCAAAAAGTGCTCCGCATGCATGGCACAGCCAAACTGGGGAGCAGGACTCCCCTTGTCCCATCCCTGGATATGCTACTGCATGAACCTCATGATTTTTAGTATCTTTTTAAAGCTCCAACCCCCTGAGGCAAGAGATTATACAGGAATTGGAGGTTTCACATTGTTAATGGAGTTTCTAGCCAACGTGGTTATAGAGAAAAGCCTATAAATAAATGTTACCCAAGTGCACTCTAGAGGCTCAGAAATCAGGCAGCAAATTAAAAGAGTCACCAGAATTCATTATACATCCTAAAATTAAAAAATCACATGATTTCTTGGGACCGGACTCATGATTTGAATTGCTTAGCATTGATATTGTGGGGAATATAATGCTGGAGTCCTATTTACCTCCAGGGACTGATGGTAGGAAAAGCAGTGCCTGGTAATAAGTGTTTGTAGTTGAAGGTCTGTATATTACTGAGGTGAAAAATACCTTTCCTCGTCAAAACGCTAAATGTAAAACCAGAATATGATTGACAATCAAGACTTTCCCTTTCTACTACTTAGGGGTTTTTCTGTGTGTGTATGGGGGTTTAACTATTGCTGAATTGAAGGAAAAAAGCACCCAACTGAACACAACAGTAAACACGTTTATATTTAATATGTTAACAACAGATCTGTTAATAGCATTATAGGTATCTGCTCATTTTGAAGAGGTCCATTATGTATTGCAAGACTTGCAGATTGATTATAAATCCCTATCCCTTAACACCAGCTGCCTCAAACTCACATGCAAATGGTAGATACTGAGCATCAGATCAAAGCAAATGCTGTGTAATAATTCTGATTAGGCATGTCTACACACGCATTTATGTTGGCTTAAATTTACTCAGCAGTAAATTACTGCACAGTAAGTGACAATAGGCTGGCATCTACATGTGCAGGCATTAAAGTGCATTAATGCTGTGTGTGGACTGACTTGGGACTAAAGTTAGTCCCAAGTCAGTCCACACACACAGTGTTACCACACAGTAATACATCTATACATATGTTACTGCATAGTAACTAATCAGGCATAAATTTGATACCTTCATGATGCAGTATCAGATTTATGCTTAAGTTGGCATAAGTCATCATATTTACTGTGTCCAGTATGGGCATGGAGGTGTAGATGAGCACCCTTACCGTGCAGTAATTTCAGTTACTAAGCAGTAAACGCACGTGTGTAGTTGCGCCTAGAGTGTAAATTAACAAAATGCCCAAAGATGGTGTGATTAGGTTCCCTAGATGTATACTTCAGGAGCTATTCAGAAACTTACAGCCTTGCACAGAGAATGGTTTAACACAGCAAGTTCAACACAGCACGAGTCAAAGGGAAAGGTTCTCTATCTCTTGAGCACTATAGCTTTTATTCCTTCTTGCACAGGGTGTAATACTTTACTGTAACACTTTTTAAATTGCAATTTCTGATCCTCTACCACCACCGAAAGCAAAACATTTTAGGTTTCAGGTCAGCCTAGAACAAGGTGAGCTATGAAGGCGGAGAGTGGAAGATGAACCAACGTTCTGGGTGTGACACACCAACACAGACATGAAAGCATGGCACAGAAATGAGGTTTTTTCTTTTGAGTTTCCTTCTAATAAAGGCTGGAAAAATAATACTTCACAGGGGAGATTCTCTGGCAATCAGAAAACTGAAAGGAGCATAGATTTGGACACTGTGTGAGTACTCGCTCATTTATGGAAAAGCATAAAATGACAGAGAACCAGATTCCATTGAAGTCTTTCCTTTGGCTTCACTGGACTTTGATCAGGCCCTAAATCTCCACTCCTGTCCTTGCACACCTGAAGACCAAACTCTGTTCAGTGGTCCACTGAAGAGGTTTATTGCAGTATCAGCTAAGTTACAGTTCATGAATGTATCACATGGACTGAGCTCAAAGGATGAGCTGACATTTTAAAGGATTAAACCTCTTAAGTGAAAGAAAGTGAATGTATTCAAATAGCAGGAAGCCAGCATAATTAATACTATCAAATAATGTCCTCATAAAGGGAGATATTGTGTATATTCAGAGAATAAATTGACTTTTAAAGTTAAAGAATCCTTACTATCCAACTTTTTCTCTATTTGCTGGCTATCACAAGTATTTCTATCATTATTTATGAGCCAAGCAGTAAAGTAGAAGAAGTTATAGGATGTTGCTTGCAAGGTGTAAGCAAAATAACAAGGTAGCAATTGTGTGTGTGCATCCCATCAAAAGATACACATATTTATTAAATTACATAATTATCACCAAAAGAGTCCTGTGACACTTTAAAACTGTACTCCGAGAAGTATGTATACACCAAACACACGCATACACACATACACACACGTATATCAACCCTGATTCCACCACCAAGAATCCCATCCTAGGCCGAATCCACATAAGCAGGGGTGTGAATTTGAAACAGCACAAATAGAAGCGGCACAAATTTGTGCCACTACTTTGTGCTGCAGTGCATGCCCCTGATCATGCAGTTTGCAGTGGGACACATTGTACCATGTGCTGTAAGGGAGGCTGGTTGGGGTGGACTGCCTGCATACCGTGCCCCAGCCAGCTGCTCTGTGGCTGGCTGGGGTGCAGTGTGCCTTGAGACAGGGGCTCCATGTGCTTCAGTGCAGGGGCTCCACAGCAGAGCCTTCTGCCGATGCACGCAGAGACAGGGGAGCCACCAGCCCGGGACTGCCTGCTCCCCTGTCTTGAGGCACACTGTGCCCCAGCCAAACAGGGAGCGGCTGGCTGGGGTGTAGGGTGCCTCAGCATGGGGACTCTACAGTGCAAAAAAGGGGGAGCAGGCAGCCTTGGGTCCCCTCATTTCAAAGGAGTGGCTTTCCCTATTTAACAATTCACAGTTCAGAGCCTAATTACCCTAACAAGAAAGACAAATATTCAAGCTGACCTAAATTATACCTTGGTATATTAATACAGTCATTGGGAATGTATCTCCTAGGAATGTATTGCATCAAGCACAGGGGATGTGTTGGGGAGACAGGGGCCACATGCCCTCCCAGATTTCTGCACTGATGATGGGGCACAGGGCTGTAGCCTGGCCAGAGCCAGTTCCTGGCAGCAGCGGGGGCAGTAGTGGTGTGGATTTGTGCCCCCCCACTGTCAACACTTACACGTTGTCTATGACATCAAGTGGCTACTATTATTAAAATGAGTTTTATGCAGTAGTTAGTTTTATGCTCTCTGTTTTTTGATAGCAGCTTATTAACCAGGATGCAGAAAATGCATATGCTGTTTAACATGTGCTGTGCCAGTTTCACTGGCTTTTTACATGAGCCCCATACATCCCATTCCTTGGCAGTAATCAGTTGATATTGATGAAGTAATCATTGTTGCATCATCTTTCCCCTTCTTTTCTTTTTTAACTTAAACACAAAAAGCATAACCAAAAACAATAACCAGAACTCATATATACAACATGTAGCAAGGAATGAGGTCAAGAAAGAAGAGCTGAAATCCCCTGACATGACAATGGGCTTGTCTACGCTATGTTAGGTTTCAGGGAAGATGTGATTAAGCATGCCCCACCCATACAAGTCCACTGACATGTTCTAGAGCCAGAAGTTTGCCCATGAAACTATACCAGACACCCATCAGCTGCCCTCTGATCTCCTGGTGTCCAAGGGCTCAAGAGTGAGCATTGGGGATGAGTCTGGAGTAGCCTCGAAGATGAAATGCTGTCTGGAATGCTCAGTCTTGTCCTTCCCGTGTCATGTTGCTGAGACCATTAACCGCCAAGACCATTTTTATCTCTGAATCTCAGTGACTTAGTAAAAAGCCACAACTTGTTCTCAAAAAGTGACATATCATAGTCTGTACAGCCACTAAGGAAATGTTCCACATGGAGCCAATGTCTGCCTTTTCTTGTGTTTTACATTGTCAACAGCTAGGCTGTCGTGTCAGCTCTTCAACATTTAAGTATCGTCACTAGAATTCTAAATGTTCTCGCAGAACAGAAAGGTTGTGTCTTCCTTGGTTGTGTTTAGGTGTCGTCTTTAGGAATGACTCTTGGAGATTCTTATGATGTATGACCTGGGTGTGGATGATACCTGCTACCTAGGCAACCTAATATTTGCAATATTTTAAAATCACAATAGCTGTAGCTCCTTGACATTCTTCTGACATTATTCCATTCCAGTTTCTTGAATATATCCTAGAGATTATTAAGCCAAAAGGTGCCACTGTGGGTCACCTGCTTGGACTGCCTGTATAATACAGCCCACAGAATGCTTTTGAATTAATTCTTACATGAACTAAAGGATAACTTTTTAGAAAAACATTCAGTGTTGATATTTTTTGTAACTACGAATCATGTTAATGATCTTATCCTGCCCCCTCCCAAAAGAACAACCCATCAGATACTGGCATTAAAGGTTTTGAATTCTGATCACAAGGGGCTGAACTGGTAGTCTTTTAATCTGTCAGGGCTTTTTAAGGATCAAACAGTTTACTATTGTACTGATTTCCCTGCTAACCTATTTGACTGTGCAAGTGCAGTGCAGTGTATTTGAACCCATGTAGCAAAGACAAAGGCTCCATTGCAATACAGAGCACATTGTAATCACATTTAATTACAAAGACAACCTGCAGCTTGATTCTCTTCCTTTTTCTTCTAATGTAAAATCAGGAGAATCTCTACTGAAGTTAGGTGTGTTATACTGGTATAAAACTGATGCTAGAAAAGAATCAGCCCTGTAATCAGAGGCAAAATATAACAATCCAGAAATGATCTTAACCAATCTAATGCAAAAAAAAATTGTTTATACCTGTATTTTACTGAAGTTTTCTTCTTAGATTTTGTCTTTTTGGTTTGTGTGAGAGCATATTTTTCCTATCATTTTAGACCATTCCAACTCAATATGTTTACAATTTAAAAAAATAAGCAAACAGAGTGAAAAAAATATTTAAGTCTAATGCTGATCTCAGTTATATCATTATAACCTTGGTGTAACTCCTTTGAACTCTGAGCAACTACTTCAGCATCACTGGGTTATATGACAGCAGAACGAGGCCCTGCTGAATTTCTAGTATATACTCTCAACTGTGGAAAAATCTTTTGTCCCTTTTGTCATGGATGAAGTCAGTGATAAACCAAGAAGCTCCTATTGTTGAAAAGAAAAGAAAAAACTCTTAGTGTTGGAGAATACAGGGTGAAATTCCACTGTAGTTGATGGACGTTTTCCAATTGACTTCAGTGGGGCCAAGATTTCATTCCAGATCTTCCACCCAATCCACACAAAGTGCTCTTCTTTTATTTGTATATTAGTTTTCTGTCTCTTTTGTTTAATGTAATCCAAATTCTTCCTGATTTCTTTGCCTTGGAAACCCAAGCGTGACTATGCAAGCCCTCAACCATTGGTCTATTTTTGTTCTCCAGGAGATGGTTGTTCATATGATGGAGCAACCAGGTCACCCTCTTCTCTATATCCTTTTGCCCAAAGCTCTTGCACTTAGTAACATACTGTGTCATCAAAGCTGGTAAGAGCAAAGGAAAATGCTATTCAGACATAGCCTCATGGCATGGCATTTTCTCCCACTGGTCTTCAGGCTGAGTTAATAGTTCCTGTGAAGAATATGAGCCTTGATCTCCTGGAGATCAAGTGCTGACTTATGCTTGTTAGAGCAGCTGCTTGCTAACCTGGGAGGCTTTCCATATACCTTTGGCACTGCAGGAAGAGCTGGGCAGGATTAATCTCCTGCTGTGGAAATAGAGTAAAAGGTCCTCCCCTCCCCACTCAGTTTCCTGTTGGGAAGGGTAGAAAGGAAGGTCAATTTGCAGGAAGATGAAACCTGTCTCCTGATACAAAAAGTGGCAGCAAACATACTTGCTTGTTTTTCCAAAAGGATCTTACTCCCTTCCGAGTCAGTCAGGGGGTGAACACATGAGACCCTCCCCTCACAGTGCTGGGTAAGGAGTGTGTATATTCAGCTGCATAGAGGCAGTTGTCACTAGCCTGTTTTTGGTTTAACATAACATACTCTACGAGTCGGTTTTGAGGACTGAGCCACTGAAGAGTCAGTAAAATGTCAATAGGGCTGTTGTGGCTAGGCTGCTTCCAACCAGCTTGGGTATCTACTTGATGGAACAAACTGCAGTGCAGACATACTACAGTATAGTTTCCGGGAACAGAAAGAAGCTGAAGGAGAACCCCGTATACTGGAAGGTATAGCACAGAAATAGAGCACAAGGAGACTGTTTTAGGTTTGGACTTTTCCACGCCCGTTCATCTGAGGCAGCGTGTACCTTCTTTTTTTACCATATTTTTAAATACTTTCATTGGACATTCTTCATTAAACCTTTACCTCTTGGCTCTACTCATTTGCTAAAATTAAGAACACCTCCTTCCACAGTCTAACAATGAATGGCAAGGCTGTAATGGCCCACATCATAAAACCACTGCACTTGAAGTGAAAGCCTGGCCCCATTAACATCAACAAGACTTCCGTCTGGACTTCAGTGGAGCTAGGATTTCACCCAAGCAGCTATGACAGGCAGTCCCAGCCAATGTAAGGCCAAGGATGGGAATAAAAATGTCCTAGGCCAGCACTGGCAAATTACATGGGGAATCTTACAGGATGTCTTATGAACTATGCTTGGCTACTGTTATGAATTGGTGTGTTCTGAACTATTTGGGGTTAGGAGTTGTCTGTTTCTAACTATTCCCATGATTTACAGGCAATCTGATGTGCAAATAGTTTTGTAACCCACAAAGATCTTTTATTAATAAAGATAAATGCCTACAATAAATGCTACTGTTTAAACTTGAACACTAATAATTGGAAGAACTGATGGAAAAATAAACCACTAAATGTTATGAGAGTAATTCTAGGGGATAATAGCACTATACCAAGACATAAGCAGTTATCAGATTATCCTAACTGGCACATGGACAATTCCAACAGTTGGAGTCTCTGTCTTGGGAAAGGATCAACTCTTAATCCCTGTAAGGCAAAGCATAACTTACAGACACAATACGGTTCAGTTTGTGTTTATGCACCAATTTCTTAAGAAGTATGCCTTCATTTACAATATATTCTCAAGCCCCAGACCACTACAGTATTCCAGCCACAAGGATCTTCACACTTGTTCTGTGTTCCAGTGCCTTCCATGAGCCACACAGGCAGAAAGTGCCTAGCAGGTAATTTCCTTGTGGTCCAGGGCTTCAGTTTCATTATGCACTGACTCTTCCAATTCTTGAATATTCCCAGACTAGGAACTTTGCAAGCCTAGGTTTCTGTCACATTATAGAGAGGAGCCTGACTCCCCCCACCCCTTTTTTTTGGTGGAGCCAGAGCCTGACCACAGCAGGGGAACGGGCAAGTTGCTGGTGGGCCAAGTGGCCCCTGATCCAATGGTTCTCTGAGAAGACTCCGGGAGCAGCACCCAATGGACTTCAGTGGGCAGGCTTGGGGCACTGTTGGATCGGGCTGGGTGCTGCCTTTGAGCTGGGGCAGCACCCAGCTTGCTAGCACGCCACCCAGGCAGCCCCCAGGAGGTGACACCTCTGGGGGGTAGGTCCACGGTCTCTTGCAACTCAGGGGCCATTCACCCCTCCAGCAGCTTGCCCCCACTGGGGAAAAAAAAAAAGAAGGATCAGGCCTCTTGCCACTTCTGCCTTCAGCAGGTGCCTGAAATATGCAAAAATGCAGGTTTGTGAAAATGCAAATACATGGCGAAAACTAGGTGGTGGAGAATGGGAGGGAAAGGGGCAGGGGTTGTTGACCTGGTGAAAGAATGCACCTAGTAAACTATAAAGAGGTTACCTGGGGTTCTCAGATAGCAGGCAGATTATAATGTCATAAAGCCAATGTCTATATTTAGTCCAAGTTTTTTTGTATTCAGTAGATCTATGAAGTGAAGTTTGTAGGCTCATCGATGAAAGGTGTTTTGTAAATCCCCTTTGAGGAACAGAACTGAGAGACTGGAAAAAGAGTGGTTATATTGTGAAAAGTGTGCACCCACAAGTAATTGGATATGTAACCTGGGTGGTACTCCAAGAGGTGACCCCTCTCCAATTGAAGGGATCAAAGAAGGTGCACAAGCGCTGTGGGAGGTGTAGGGACTCTCCTCCAATATAGAGCAGAGCCAGACCACCAATGGGGACTTAACCATATACCTTTTAATACTGGGAACGTAACAGGCATAAATCAGAGGGTATAGTGAACACTACAATGCCCCAAGGGGGGCAGGATTCAACAAAGGTTAGACACTTACAATCATTGACAAAAAACAAGGTTAACAAAATATAAAACACAAACAGCAGAACAAACAATATGGGTTGGTGAAATATAAAAAAGGCACAAGATGCAAAATGTCAAATGACAAGGAAACATAAGGCCTTGGTATCTGGAGGGGGAGACAACACAATGGCCCCTTTCCACCGCAAGAAGATTTGCTTCTTGCTAGCTCACTCACCCCAAGTCACCTTTATTGGTACTTGAACCCATATCACCCACATGGGGGGTAGGAACACTGCCACACAGCCACCACCGCTGTGATTACTTTAGCCTGCTAGGGGTCTTGACCTTCCCAGAGCCCTACCCTCATGTTGAGCTGCCTGGCCTCTGATTGGAGGAGCTGGGAGCAGAGCTGGGAACCCCTCAGGTCACTGCTCAGATCCTGGCTGGAGCGGGCGAGGCTCTCCTGCTGGCTGCACACTGCAC
Source organism: Crocodylus siamensis (assembly GCF_052110815.1). Lineage (NCBI taxonomy): Eukaryota > Metazoa > Chordata > Crocodylia > Crocodylidae > Crocodylus > Crocodylus siamensis. Next base: position 87,751,946 of record NC_143395.1, read on the forward strand.
TGCTCAGGGTGCCACTGCTGCCTGCAGGTCCTGCTCTTTCAGGATCTTCTGGGGCACTGCTCCTGCCCCCCTGGCTCAGCTCTGTGAAGCTCCTTCCTTGTTGTCCCTCGCTGGTCTCTCCTGAGTCAGCCTATGCTGCCCCTTTTATCCCCCTCCAGGTGACCCAAGAGGCCAATCAGGGGATGGGGGGGGTGAGTCTCTGGGGCCTGATTGGTGCAGAAAGGGAATCCCAAGTCCTCCAATCATCTTTTGCCCTTTCAAAACCCCTGGGCTAAGTCACTGCCAGCTAGCCCATCACAGATATTTTCGTCTTTGATAGATTTTCATTGTGTGTTCATTCTAGCAAGTAGTTACTGTTTGGTTTCTCCCACATATTTTTCATCAGGGCATGTAGTGCACTGGATGAGATATATTATATTTCTGAAGCTGCAGGTGTAAGACCCAGGGATGGTGATGGTTTTGTTGTGGGATGTAGTTATTGTGGGAGTGGTGGAGATGTGTTGGCAGGTTTTACATTTCTTATCCTGGCATGGTCTCGATCCATTCAGTGTGTTTTGAGTCACAGGAAGTTGCATTCAAAAGTTTGTCTCACTTTATCCCAGCTACATAGCTGATCCAATAAAAGATATCACCTTGCCCCTATTGTTAACAAATTCATGACTGATTGTTAAAAAAACAAACTTATGAATAAATGCTGAGATCCTACAGAGAACAATGCCACTGTTACAGACAGCCTGGGACCAGGGCTGTCCCTGGGGGTGGGGTGAATCGGAGCGGCTGCCCCAGGACCTGCTCTTTGGGGGGCCCCCACAGACAGTGCCATACAGGCCCCACCCCGAGCCACCAGCTCCGTGCTCCAGCTGCTCACCATCCCTCCCTATCCCCGCTCTGCAGTCCAGCCGCTCACCACCCACCCCTCTGCTCTGCCCACTTGCCACCCCCCAGCTTCACACAGGTTGCTATACCCCAGGCCCCGCACACCCCTAGGGATGGCTCTGCCTGGGGCTATCTGTTCCTTTAAGGCAGAAGCAACACAGTGAGTGGGCACTGTTAGCTAGTGCCCCAAAGCCAAATTCAATACAGTAGGCGCAGGCTAGAAGGCCTAGCAAGAGTAAAGGAGCAGAAGCCGAGGAGGTCAAAGCCCCAACAAGGGAACACTACAATAACACCCTCGAGGTTTGGGGCCTGGTGTAGAGGAGGATTGGAGCCATGCAATTAGTCCCTAAGGCTTGAGGTGCCCTGCAGCAGCATGGTTATAGAGTGAGGCCCAGTGAAGAGCCCAGGACCAGTGAGGCCCAGCAAGGGGCCTGAAGAACAGTAAGGACCAGTAGGGTACTAGGGAACCCTAGCAGGGGTTCAGTTGAACTGGGGCCATGCGAAGGCCTGTGAGTAGCCTCCCTGGTTACTACTATGAGTACATCAAGGCATGGCAGGAAAGAAGGGAAGACAGTCTCACGATGGAGTGGGGCATGGTCAAGGAGACACCGGGGGCATAACGGATGACCCTGGGACCCCAATATGCTATAGCCACCAGAAAGCCTGTAAGCAGGTATGGGGAAGAGAGCAGGGTTTTTTTTGTTGAATGATCATCATAGCTATCAAGAATGTGGAATTTTCTGAACTATGTTCACCTTTTGGAGTTGGCAGAAGTATAGGTCCAGATTCTATTCCACCTACTGGCAAAGTCATAATGGGCAACTCTGCACTCCCAGTTCACACGCAGGCAGCACAAAGGACAGCTACCTCAGCCATGCTCCCCTGTTATGTTGCTGCCTACTGGGCATCTAAGTGCATTTAGGTTCTAAATGCAACTCTTTTCCATCCTATTCTGACAAGGCTGGCCTGAGGGAAAATGGGGCCCTGGGCAAACTTATATTTTGGGACTTCCCACAAGTCAGCAGTGCTGCTGCAGGCAGAGACAGGTGTGCAGGTATGTGGGGCACACTTTGGCAGAGGAGCAGAGTAGCACAGTAGGCCAGGCAGGTGGGCAGGCAGACACCACTGCTGATGTATGGAAGCAAGGCAAACCGGAGCAGGCAACACCCTGCCTGCATGTGCCTGGCTCAGCTCCTCTAGAACAGTGGCTGGTGATAGGCTGGGCTGGGCACTGCTCCTGCTTGGGGTAGGGATCAGGCGGGGCAGGGGAAGAGCACCGCTGTCCGTGCAGGCTGCTCACATGTGTGTGCATATGTATGTGTGGTGCCCCCTGACCATACTGTCCATATTGCCCACCCATGAGGCTGTCCCTGTCTATTCAAGTCTATGCAAAGCCATTAATGTGTCTGCTTTTGGAATACACCATCATCTGACTCTGCAGACTGAGTGATAAAAAAGCAACAAGGGGTGGAAGACTGTAGCAGGACCTTAGCCCCAGGGGTAGCCATGATCCTTCCTTGTGGCCTCAAAACTTCTGCCCTGCTCTGGCATGCTGGGTATTCTCTATCTTTTGCCTACCATGCCTTGCTGATATTATTTTATTGAGAGAAAGGGAAGCTGCCCAGCATCCCAGAGTGAGTCCTTGTCTGTTAATAGTTGGGGGTTCCTCCCAAACCTCACTATCATCGGACCTTTCATCTGGGTCCCAGCCCTAATTTCATCCTCATGGTCTCTGGTTTCACCCCTCTTGGGCTTTGGGCCCCTGGCCCTGATTCTCACCCCTCTTTAGGCTCTGGCCATAGCCATCCTGGCCTCTGGCCACTTCTGATACTTTTTGTGCTCAGGCTTTGGCCCTGTCAGCCACCGCCTGTATGTCATGAGTCCCAACCCCAGGCAGGGCTCAAAATGCTCTTGTACCTCTTGGGTACTACTGTGATCTCCTCCTCCCCCTTTGTAGTCACTGCCAGTCCACTTTGTAAACTAACAAAAAAGTAAGCCCACTGGCTATGACACAAACAATGCCCACATTGGGCTTGCACATAAATCTTATCTTGCTGGCTGCACAACCAAACTTCCCCTTGCCCTGGGTCATATACCTTTGCAAGCCATCAGTACCTTACTTGCATTCCTCCAGGGCAACTCAGGTGTCAGCCAGGTGCTCCCTTGAAGTCTTCCAGTTCAAGAGCTTTTTTCCCTACCACCTGCAAGACCAGATTGCCTGCCCTGGCCTTCCAAGCCCTACCCCTTACAGTTAGGTGGTTCCCCAGCCACCCACAGGGGTTTCTAATTAGAACTAACTTCCAGGGCAGCTTGCAACTGTTGGTCTGGCTGCTTTAGCAGTACTCTTGCTGCCTATTGCAGGGCTCTGCCCTATGTCCTATTGCAGAGCAGCTAGCACTACAATAGGCACTCATAGCCTCTGGTCCCTGGCTGCCTATTCCCCTGCAGCCAGCTCATCATGGGCAGTGTTTCCCTCTGACCCATTTTTGTATTAGTAAGTTTTTCAGGGCCTTGAGAAGTGTATAATAGAATCACACTAAAACATCCAACTCTCCTTATGCACTTCATAGGTAGGATGAAACCATCCTGTACTCTTTCCATTGCATAGTAGGGATTTAACTCTCCTTGAAAGTAGTAGCAGTATTCAGGTCCATATATGACCACATCCTTGGTGACTATGAGACAGGGAATATACACTCCACAGTGACAACTCAGGTCCAGAAACATATTAATCACAAAATAGGTTATGTTTATTTTTTATTATTATTATTATTATATACATTTCTGGATGATATCTGAGTTGTAGGAGTTGGACCAAGTATAACAGGCCAGGCAATAGGTAATAACACTGCTGATTACCATAATCCTGGAACACCATCTATTATTCAATTCCTCATGCATCTAGAAAGACTGTTCTACCTTCAGCCCTCATTTCCCAGTGTGCATACAACTGTATAACGTACAACAGGAAACACACAAAAAGAGCAGGCAGGTGTGGCCATGCCGTTCATAAATAAGTCACTGAAAGTGCAAATGCAAACTGGGCTAAGTAGAACAAATCTTTTCAACCCTTATATTTAGTTTTATTTTAGAGAGCTTCAGTGCAGCTTACACACAGTCAAACCACAGCAGATAACAGTCAACAAGCAATATTTCAGCTACTGGTACTTTATCAAGTGTCTTATGTTAGGAAATTACAATGCACTACCACACTGATTCATAACTTGGCTCTGTAGCAGTTTCTCTCTCAGCTTGTATGAGCGGGACATTCATGATGTGTTACTACTTTTATGCTCACCATTTCATGGAGAAGTGTGTGCTTTACAATGATGTCTTCTTCCTCACTTCTGTGGTTTATACCTCACCATGGGAACAGATACTTGGTAAGAAATTGCATGGAATCCTTCAAAAAAAAAAAAACAACCAAGTACTGGCTGTACCTGCTCCTTACCTGCCAGGAGCAGGGAGAGGACAAAGTGGGTCCTGGTAACATTTTACAACACAACTTTTTAAAAATCAAAATCACCAGTAGTGACAGTGTTGTCCTTCAAGAAAAGTTCTTTTGAAGTATAGGACCCTAGTGAGTAGCGGCTACATGCCCCTCTAACTCATGTTTGGTTAATGAACCAGAAGAACCTAAAAAACCTTGCTAGAATAGGACCCAGAGGAGTAACAGCAGCCAACTTCTGTGAACTTACCTTCCTTCATTTGGTCAGACATTTCCATTGCAGACTAGTAGCCTATGGCAGTGAATTGAAGAGATGAAACTTTACTGAGAAAGAGAATATATATAGTACGAAATAGGGACTATGTGAAAAATTGATCTGACAAGGTCATGTGAGTGGCAGGGTTGTTCTGCTGATGTAGTCAAACCAAATGTGTGCAAAACATGCTCAGGCAGAGCAGCGAGAAAGAGTGAACTGTCTGTTTTCTTTCTCATGTTCAGGAAACATGTGCAGCTGGTGCTGCCACTTGTGATATCATGGAGAAATGAAAAGGAAGCTGATGTCTAGACTGAGTGTATGAACTCTACAGCCTATGGGAGGGTGAAGTTCTTGCCATCAGTCTGAACCTCATAGTGTGGTTTATGATTTGTACCCTAAGCAAAACACGTGATGCCTTCTACACAGCTGGCATTTAAAATATCTCAGGTCCAAAGAGATGAACATTATCCTCATTTGCTGAAGGGTACCTCAAATTATAGTGAAGGATGCACTGCAGAGTAGTAGTTTTGAAACGATGGGAGCCCAAGAAGGGTGGCTGTGCCTTAAGGAAGCTATCCTTCTCGCACAAAGCGAGACGATCCCCGTGCGAGGTAAAAGAGGGAAAGGGGCCAGGAGGCTTCCCTGGCTGACCAGAGAAATCCTGGGCAGACTAAGGGCCAAAAGGGGAGCACATAAAAAGTGGAAACAGGGAGAGATCACCAAAGAGGAATATACCTCTTCTGCTCGTGCTTGTAGGGAGACAGTTAGACAGGCCAAAGCTACCATGGAGCTGAGGATGGCAACCCAAGTAAAAGACAATAAGAAATTGTTTTTTAGATATATAGGGAGTAAAAGGAAGGCCCAGGGAGGAATAGGACCCCTGCTAAATGGGCAGAAACAATTGGTGACGGACAGAGGGGACAAGGCTGAACTCCTCAACGAGTTCTTCGCCTCAGTGTTCCTAAGCGAGAGGCATGACAAGTCTCTCACTGGGAGTGTAGGGAGGCAGCAGCAAGGCACCAGACTTCCATGCGTGGACCCTGAGGTGGTGCAGGGTCACTTGGAGGAACTGGATGCCTTTAAGTCGGCAGGCCCAGATGAGCTCCATCCGAGGGTACTGAAGGCACTGGCCGACATCATTGCAGAGCCACTGGCGGGAATATTTGAACGCTCGTGGTGCACGGGTCAAGTCCCGGAGGACTGGAAAAGGGCCAATGTGGTTCCAATTTTCAAGAAGGGGAGGAAGGAGGACCCGGGTAACTATAGGCCAGTCAGTCTCACCTCCATCCTTGGCAAAATCTTTGAGAAAATCATCAAGGCTCACATTTGTGAGAGCCCGGCAGGACAAATTATGCTGAGGGGAAACCAGCACGGGTTCGTGGCAGGCAGATCGTGCCTGACCAATCTAGTCTCTTTTTATGACCAGGTCACAAAACACCTCGACGCAGGAGGAGGGGTGGATGTCGTATACTTGGACTTCAGGAAGGCCTTTGATACGGTATCCCACCCCATACTGGTGAACAGGTTAAGGGGCTGTGACTTGGATTACTGCACAGTCCGGTGGGTGGAGAATTGGCTGGAGGGTCGCACCCAGAGAGTTGTGGTGGATGGGTCGGTTTCGACCTGGAAGAGTGTGGGCAGTGGGGTCCCGCAGGGCTCGGTGCTTGGACCGATACTCTTTAATGTCTTCATCAGCAACTTGGACGAGGGGGTGAAATGTACTCTGTCCAAGTTTGCAGATGACACTAAGCTATGGGGCAAAGTGGACACGCCGGAGGGCAGGGAACAGATGCAAGCAGACCTGGACAGGTTAGACAAGTGGGCAGAAAACAACAGAATGCAGTTCAACAAGGACAAATGCAAAGTGCTGCATCTAGGGAGGAAAAATGTCCAGCACACCTACAGCCTAGGAAATGACCTGCTGGGTGGCACGGAAGTGGAAAGGGATCTTGGAGTCCTAGTAGACTCCAAGATGAACATGAGTCGGCAGTGTGACGAAACCATCAGAAAAGCCAATGGCACTTTATCGTGCATCAGCAGATGCATGACAAATAGGTCCAAGGAGGTGATACTTCCCCTCTATCGGGCGCTGGTCAGACCGCAGCTGGAGTACTGCGTGCAATTCTGGGCGCCGCACTTCAAGAAGGATGCGGATAACCTGGAGAGGGTCCAGAGAAGGGCCACTCGTATGGTTAAGGGCCTGCAGGCCAAGCCCTACGAGGAGAGATTAGAGAAACTGGACCTTTTCAGCCTCCGCAAGAGAAGGTTGAGAGGCGACCTGGTGGCTGCCTATAAGTTCGTCAGGGGGGCACAGAAGGGAATTGGTGAGTATTTATTCACCAAGGCGCCCCCGGGGGTTACAAGAAATAATGGCCACAAGCTAGAGGAGAGCAGATTTAGATTGGATATTAGGAGGAACTTCTTCACAGTTCGAGTGGCCAAGGTCTGGAACGGGCTCCCAAGGGAGGTGGTGCTCTCCCCTACCCTGGGGGTATTCAAGAGAAGGTTGGATGTGTATCTAGCTGGGGTAATGTAGGCCCAGCACTCTTTCCTGCTTATGCAGGGGGTCGGACTCGATGATCTATTGAGGTCCCTTCCGACCCTAGCATCTATGAATCTATGAATCTATGAAATCCTGGACAGTGGCCAGCTGAAGAATGCTGACTGGCATAAAGGAGCCACCCGTTTCCTCCATCCTCTTCTCAAAAATGAAGGGCAAAGAAGAGAAGCTTTCTGTGCTTGTCCTTTATAACAGTGGCACAGTGGGCAGTCATCTTTTGCATGCCTGTGTCTAAAATCAGCTCTGACATTTTGATTGTGAAATTAAATCCATACAGAATGGATTTCACACGAGGAAGCATTTTCTTTTTCCTTCGTGTAATGGCAGGAAGAATCTATTTAGGACCCCCCCAGTCACCCTTTTAGGGCTGTAGCAGGCACTTGGTGTGGCTTGCTGTCAAGCGTATGCAGCCCTGAGCTCAATGCTTGCAGCAATGGATAGTGCCCCATCATTTTGTCATGCTCACGTATCTGAGCAAAGCCTCCCTCAGCCCTGGCTGGAAGCAGTGCGATTAAGGCCTGGATTTGTTCTGCTGAATATTGAAGTAAGGTAGTTTAGCGACGCTTCCTTCAGCTAAATTCCAACTAGCAAGCAACCACAAGATGGGCTTTCTGTGCTCCCTAGAAATGGGCTAATTCACTGAGCCCCTCAGCAGTCTAGCAGCTAGCAGGGGCTTGCAGAAGAAGTCAGGAAATCCAGTTTCCCAGTTTTTCATGGCCTCTACCATGTTTCTGCTCTTGAAAGCTCCTAAATTCCTTTGTTTCCCAGGCGGACAGACAAGCATTAGTATCTCCCTTTCGGCAGAGGGAGTCTTACTCCTTAAACCCCATACTGCCTCTTCTTCATCCCCTTGTCCTAATTAGCAACTTTTTCAACTGCCTGGGTTTCCACAGGCAGATTGACTCAAACATTAGACTAAAAACTCCAGCAGGGATGATTAAAAATCACAGTTATTTATATAGCTTTGTAGAGTTGGAAGAGAATATAGGATGCTGCATATGGGAGCTACATAGTACATAGCTGATATATGTTAATCTAGAAAACGCAGTTAGTTATGCAGCCTATGTTAGCCTGGGGTATAGAGGGTTAACATAGCAAACTTAGCTGAAATATTAATCAGATGACATGAAAGGCTGCATCATAACTAGTTACCTGGTTGGAGCTTGAGCTGATAAAATTCAGGCTGATTTGACTCTTTACCAGAAGCAATTAAATTAAAATCCACAGAGCTTCTCAAGCAAATCCCAGGATGTCATCCTCCCACTGTACTCAGCCTTGGTGAGGCCGCAGCTGCAGTACTGTATCCAATTCTGGGCTCCACAATTTAAAAAGGATGTGGAAAAGCTTGAGAGAGTCCAGAGGAGAGCCATGCACATGATCAGAGGGCAAGAGAACAGACCTTATGATGAGAGGCTGAGAGCCATGGGACTTGTCAACCTGGAAAAGTGCAGGCTCAGGGGGAACCTGGTGGCTGCCTATAAGTATATAAGGGGTGTGCATCTGGATCTGGGGGAATGCCTATTCATCAGAGTGCCCCATAGGATGACAAAGTCGAACGGTCACAAACTCCTCCAAGACCATTTGAGGCTGGACATAAGGAAGAACTTCTTTACTGTCCAAGCCCCCAAGGCCAGGAACAGACTGCCTCCAGAGGTGGTGCAAGCACCTACTCTAGACTCCTTTAAGAGACATTGGGATGTTTATCTTGCTGGGATCCTTTGACCCCAGCTGACTTCCTGCCCCTAGGGCAGGGGGCTGGACTTGATCTTCTGAGGTCCCTTCCAGCTCTAAAATCTATGAAATCTATGAAATTTAAATTGGGATTCAGTATTTTAATGGGCCCTGTTTCACTTATTCAGTCAAGCAACTGCTAGTTCAAATGTCCTTATAACCAACCATACACTATGCCAATGTGATTTACAGGTTGCCTTTTAGGGGTATCCTTCTGGCATAAGCTTTGTTACTAGACATATTGTGAACTTGTTATTGAAACTTACACAGTTTAACAAGATTGCTTTCTCTGAACAAAAGACACCGGAAGCACTGTAATTTATCTACAGCCCTCCACTCAGAAAAGCACCAGGTTCTCTTTGGAAAGTGGCTTCATTCTCTCATCTTCTGCGGATTTCATAAAGGTCCAGTGCCTTCATACAGATCATAATGCCAAAGGTTCTTTCTGCCATTAATACATGTTTTGTTAAAATTTCAGGGGCAAAGATTTGGAACAAATTAATGTAAAATGAACAATACATATGTCATTTTAGACCCTGACTGAGTCCATAATTGGCTGATACACATAGTTTTTCCATAATGTGTCTGGCTATATTGTGGCCTTTTCTGCTTTATTGCTTCATTTGACAATTCTGTGATTTTTCTATAGCGCCGTATTCATTTACAGGGATGTGCTGAAATAACCATCGGCAAGCCTTGGACAAGTGGCTAGTTAATTTCAGATAAGAATCCAAACACCTGGATAAATCACTAAACTGTTTCCAATATTTTCTGAATCCTGTTCCCCACCTCCTCTAAATAGTTCCCGTCTCTATTTCTACATAAAAACCCTATTGGTGGTTTTACTGACAGGATGAGGAGGGATTTAGTACAAATATCTGACAAGAGAAGCAGTGAGGGCTACATAATGGAGGAGACTGGGCACTACATGAAGTAGAAATAGATGATTGAGGAAAAATCCATCTGAACTGGTCCAGACTCAGGAATGCATTAATTATAAAATGTTGAAAAAATGTTTTTTGTAGGAAAATGCCAATCAGTTTAAACCAGATACTTTCAGAAACATGCCAATTTCAATACAGCTGTTGTTGGAAAAGGTTTCTTGGGTCTAGGAGAGAATTTCTTCTCAAGAACAGAGAGAAGAAGACTGACCAACCCCAGAATAACCAACAGCCCAGTGATGAGGACACTTTGCACTGCTGGATTCAAACCAGGGGCTTGAACCTGTGTCCTATGTGCCACGTAAGTGCTCAGTACACCTGATAATTGACTCACCAAAGGTGCCTGTTGCTCAATCTCTCCTGTTTAAAAATTGCCAGTTACTGGCAGACCATAGGTCCATCTTGGCCAGTATCTTGCGTCACACAGTGGCAGAGAATGGATACTAAAACAGAGGGTGAACTGGGTCTGACCAGGGTTTTTTCCCCCACTGTTCCTGTTCCCCACTTGCAGCCTCCAACATTTTAATGTCAAGGAAGTCCTAATTCAGAGGCTGTATCCTTAATTCCCATGCTCAAAAGCTACTGATGCCCCTTTCCTCCAAGAATTGACTAATCCCTTTTTGAATATAACTAAACTGTCAGCTTCCCCAACATCTGATGGCAATGAGTTCCACACTTCAATTACATGCTGCGTCAGAACAAACTTCCTTTTGTTAGTTTTAAACTGAGTACCTACTAGTTTCATTTTGTGACCCCTAGTTCTTGTACTGTGACAGAGAATAAATAATAAATCCCTATTTACTTCACTATGTAGTATTTTATAAATCCTTCTCTTTTCTAACTGAATAGGCCTAGCCTCTTTACTCTCTCCTCATATGGAAACCTCTCCATGCCACTAACCATCCCTTTGCCCTTCTCTGTACCGTCTCCAGTTCTTCTACAACTTTTTTAGATGCGGGGACCAGAACTGCGGACAGTATTTGAGGTGGGTGCACCATGGATTTATAAAGGGGCATAATGAATCTTTATGTTTTGTTCATGGTTCTATTCTTAATAACCCCTTGGGACATCTATACACGTGCCCCGGGGGGTGGGAGGGAGTTCATTAGTGTGGTTCTCAGAACCGCTCTAATTAGAGCGCCCGCAGCATCCTGTGTATTCAGAGTCCTGTGCTTCAAAATGGTGGCGGGAGCACTTTAATTAAAGTTTATTCAATGAGCTTTAGTTAAAGCACCCCCGCCACCATTTTGAAATGCAGGGATGCTTAATACACAGATGCAGAGGCTGCTGGAGCATGCTAATTAATTGAGTCTGGTCTGATGTGTGATAAGTAGTACATGTCAGAGCAGAGCTCTGTCACATGCATAGGTGCCCTAAAGTTTTGTTTACCTTTGAACAGCTACTGAGCACTGAGTGGATGTCCACAATGACTCCCAGATCTCGTTCCTCTGTGGTAACAGCTAATGTAGAGCCCATCATAGTGTAGATATAGTTTAAGTTATTTTTGCCCAGTTGCATCACTTTGCACTTGTCAACATTGAATTGCATTGCCATTTAGTTGCCCATTCATTCAATCATGCCAGATCCTTCTGTAGTTCCTCACAGTCTGCTTTCGTCTTTACCACTTTGAACAATTTTGTGTCATTAACAAATCTGGCCACCTTGCTACTCACCCCCTTTCCCCATTTTGTATAATTGATTAAATATTAATTGGAGGAGATACTTCAGTCTGAATTCTCACATCCCAAGGGAATGCCCTAACTATTGGATCTACCCAACAGCTTTGAAAGGTCATCATGGATTGATCCCAATACAGAAAGGGGAAATTTGAAATATTAAAACTACTTCACTGAAGATCAGAGAGAAGTAGGGCTGGAAGGGGCCTCGAGAGGTCCCTGCCTGAGGAAGGATAATCCCTATCCAAACCATTCTATACAAAACTATTGTCTAACTTACTAGCAAAACTACACAGTCAAACTTCACATAACCCAGGATATAACAACCTAATCTGCCACAGGTAAAGAGGACCATAGTGTCCCATGTCCTGCTGCTATAAAGGTTGTTAATATATGCCCAAAAGTTTCCAGTAAGAGGGAAATGCCCCTGCTCCTCCCCCAGTACAGAGGAAGGCAAAATCCCCCCTAGTCCATATCAGTTTAACCACGGGGTAAAATCTCTTTCCAACCCCAAATATGGTGACCAGTCTGACCATTGTGCCTATACATAATGGAGGCAAGTTAACCTTATTCTTGACATTTCCTGACACTTAGCCATGAAGAGTTACTTACAGACATAGTCTAATTGTACTTTAATGGGATTACACTTTATCTGAATGTTTCCAATCTGGACCTAAGATATTTAAAAACAGGTTATGAACAATCAATTTATCATTTAAAGGGACTGTAAAACAAATGCCTGCAATATTTCTTGCAAGTTATCACCCAATAAAACACCAACAAATTGCTATTTAAGTAGATTTGTAATTAGCAACAAAAGAGTCATTAAAGAAACAGAAAACATTGGAATGAGCTGAATAATTTCCCCTCTCCTGTTTTAGCAGCTTCCCCTTCAATTTGATAATGGATAAGAGAGCACAATGCATCAAATAGTGCAGAGGACAACAAGTGCTGTGCTGTAGCCTTCAGCTGAGTCCTCAAAGTTCTTGTGCCAGTTTTTCAGTATTGCCTTGTACGCTGTACTAAACATTGCACTATGACTTATATAATATAATCTACAATTACTTTATGGAGCCAATACATTCTTACCACTCAGCCTGTGCTAGATCTGTGTGCAACTCCCACACTACCTTGCATGACATGAGGCCATGAAATGAAATAGGATCCCAATGATCCTTGCCCTCTCAAAATTTGGTCTGCTAAAACAAAGTCTCCAGGGTTCATCCATGGATTTTTTGGTAGAAGGGGAAAACCTGTTTCCAATGAAGTCTATACAACTAGCATATTTTTGGCACTATACTGAAAATAATAGTGCAATACTACTGGCTTCCCATTCCATCCCATATGCCAGTTGGCTGGAAACAAAACAGAGCACCAGCCTGACACTAACATAACTTCTGATTTAGTGATGCCTCTCTTTCTCCTACCACCCATCTTAGAAACATGATGAAATGACAAGTGCTCAGGGAGAGCACCTGCTACATGAACAGCACCCTACAAAACATCTTTAAGCTAGGCATTCAACTGGGCTGGACTCAAAGGTTAACTGTAAAAGGCTGGTTGACAAATAAATGTGTCTCTGTTCCATAGTGAATACATACCTTGTCTCCATCCTTCCTGCAGTCTTTCTGGGAGTATATCCCTTTAGCACCAGTCCTTTGGCTTCCACTCATTTGGAAAGGATTTGTGAATACTGCCAGGCCAACTGTCAGTGTCCGCAGGCCCATCTCCCAACAGCACCTCTACAGGTCACTCACCTCAACCCCTTTGTGTCTCTCTTTTGTACCCTATTACTTTACAACAAACACCTTCCAGAACTAGATATTCATTGGGTGCAGACTTCCTGCATCCAGTGCACCTTGTAGTTTGCTCAAGCTACTTCAACATCTTTGTTCTGCAAGCTGTGCACCCACATCCCACCCACCTCTATGGCAACAATACACTAATTGCTATACCACTCCCATTTGTCACAAGGACAACCTATGAATCTAATATGCTGGAGCCCAAGATTTAAACTTAGCACCCTGAATATCAGATCCCTTAGATGAGCTGGTTAGGGGGGCTCCTCTCCACAAAGCCTCAGAGTTTGTCACTGTAGCTCAAGGCAGTGCCACGTTGAAACATGCTTTATCAACTTCATACAAGTTGGCTCCAGCACCAGAAGCAGCATATCCCCAAGGCAGAGTTTACTGGAGTGTGTGCAGTGCTATATTAACCTGGCAGCACCACTTCTTGTTGAGGGGGCTGTGTCTCAACCAGAACCACCACTTCCAGTTCAGCGGACCAGGCACAGCATGCCTCAGCCCAGTACTGACATATCTCAGTGTAGCCCCTCTGTTATAGCTTTAGCACCAAAGGCTTGAGGAGCAAGGACTCGCTTTGGTTGTTTTTTCACTAAGTTAACAATCTGAAGAACTTGGCTGGATCCCAGGGAAGTGGTCCTTGGGCTGTCTGCTCAGCTATGCCCTGTCCTTTCACAAGCAAAATGTCTTCTGTTTTGGGGATCCCTCAAAACAGTCCATCTAGGTTGGCTGTTCCTTCTGGTTTGGGTTTAAGTCTCACTACTGCCAAACCATTATATGAATCCTTCATAGGACACTGACTTGGCCAATCTTCCTTTGTTGTTTTATCAGAACTGGACCTACTTATTCATAAATACATCTGCCCGTCAGCCTGTGTTACAGAAATCCTTGAATTCCTTATCTACAAAGCTCCTTTCTTCAGGTTGTATGGGTATACCTCATAAAAATTTTATAAACTCTCTATGTTCCATGTCTTTTGCTTAGGTAGTCTTCCACCTGAATTGTGACCTGAATACATCACCCTCATTCTTTTTCAAACCTCAAAATCTTTTTCTTCACAGCCAAGCCTGTGCTGCCAACTCAGACTTAAATGAGACTCTTTCAACATGTTCATCGTTCCCAAACCAGTTCTGAGCTCTTGATAATACGCTGTAGAGCAGGTTGGTCCAACATGCGGCCCTCCAAGCTGTTTTCTGAGGCCCAAGGTGCTGTGATGGGAAACGAAAGTAAACACTGTACTTTCGTTTGGGGGGTGGTGGTTAAGTGATACTGCTTCCGCTGAGGTCTTTGAATACGGCTCATCGGCCCACTGTGTGATAAAAAGTTCATGATCTGGCCCCACATTCAAAAAGGTTGACTCTACTATAGAGCTTCTGGCCCCAAAGTAGCCTTCTTGTTTTAGGAACCAAATTTCAATGCTGAGCCTTCTCAAAGTGGGTAAGGTAGTCATTTATATACCCTTGCCTTAAATTGAGGCAATCATTTACCAACTATGTACCCTATGGCAATGGCATTGCCTGGTCTCTCCCCACTTTCCCGCCCACTGCTGCTGCTTCTCCCCACCCCCTCTTCCCACCCACTGGCCATTTTGGCACCATGTGGTTCCTAGCTGCATCATTCGGACTGGAGGCTGCAGCAGGAGCCGGCCTGGGCTGGCCCTGAGGACTGGGGCAGTCACTGGTGGTCCTTCCCTCTCCCCTACATTCTTAGTTGAGTTCCACTCTTGACCAGGGGAGATGGGGAACAGCTCCAGGGCCCCAGGCTAGAAGCCTCTTCTAGGGGGCTGGGTGGGGCAGGGCCAGGCGGGCCTTGCTGCTGTGGCTGCTGGTTCCTGCCACTGGCTTCCCCTGGGTCCTGCTGGCACCTTGTCATCTTTGACAGGCAGCCAGGGACAGATAATAATTAATTTTCTAACTTTTTTAGAGGCCTCACAGGCCAGATAGAATGGCCTGGTGGGCTTGATGTGGCCTGTGGGCCATATTTTGTCTGCCTCTGATCTAGCTCATACCAACACTGTGGCTGTCCTCATTGAATTCCTGTGGCATCTCCAAATCACCTGCTTCTCCATTTCTGCAGAGTGCAACCAAAATGGCCTGCTTTCCCAGAACCGTGGTTGGGTCTGCATGTTTCCCCCTTGCCTGATCATCCTAAAGAAGTAGCCCAGGCAGTTGCAGCATGCCTGACTTTTTAAAGTATAACCCTCTCTTTTGCTATGCAGTCCTGCAATCTGCTTTTTGTGGAGCCATTTTCCTGTCTGGTTTTTTTTGCTTCTTTCTCCACAAAAGCATGTAAACCACTTTTCTCCTACTGTTTCTTTTGACTAAGCTTGTTTTTGCTGCTGTGGTCACTTAAGCAAAACACTTTTGGTGCATTCACAGCACCCACCTTCAGTTCCAAAAGGGAGACTCTGCCTCTGATTTGTATGCAGTCCTTTGGAGAGTCTACTATAGCATAAGGCTCTACACATGATTTTTGTTTGTTTGTTTGTTTAAGGGACTCCTTCAGCTTCTATACTTCAGGATGGTATCTCTGGCTTCAGCACCTTAGTTTTTTGTCATGGCTCCTCCAGCAAATGAAAATGAGGTTTGATTCTTGTCAGAGACTAACTCACCTCAGGAGCTGTATGGCCTGCAGAGGCTTTTCAAAACAGGTCACCACTTATTAATCAACTGGACTACTGTATTCTGGGTTCCTTAGGTTAGAATGGAAAAGTAAAGCCTGAATGCATGCCCATGTGTTCAGCCTGAGTTGCTTCTCTGACCCCAAGCACCAGGGATGTAATCTCTCTTACCATACTGAGAAGTTCTTGTTAGTAGGGAACCTGGTTTTCCCTGATAAAAACCTGCGAATTCTCTGATTAAAAAAAATCACAAATTCTCTGATAAAAAACCCCAAAATCTGTGATTAAAATGAAAGGCCAGTTATATATATAGGTATCAGCTGAACACAATGTTTTCTTGATATATTTACCATTTTAAAGCAATTTGGAAACCTACCAGTGCCTCAATCACTATAATAAAATAAATTTTAAATGCCTATAAATATTGGTATTCAATTTAAGGTTTTTTTATCATGGAAAATCAGAGCTCCCCCTGCCACCTTAGCTCACAGAACACAGGTCCAGGCCCCTTACCCCGCCCCCCATAGTCCCTGCCCTGCTCATACCCCTCACTCCCCCGACCACCCCTGGCCCTGCTGGTGCCCCTCACTCCCCCCAACCTCCTGACCCTACCAGTGCCCCTCACTCCCCCCCACCCCCTGGTCCTGTGGGTGCCCCTCACCCCCCCATAACCCCTCAGCACTCAATGCCAGTGCTTCTCACTCTCCCCCCACAGTCCCGTGGCACTAAGGTGCCGCCTTAGTCACGGTGCATGTGCTCCCCCTGAGACCAGTCCCACTGACCAGCTGATTGCTGCAGCCACTCCTAGAAGCAACTGCAGTGATCACAGCAATCAGCTGGTGCTTACAGGGGGGGCACTGGCGCTCCCACCTGCCCACCCTGCCCATTGCCTAAGTGGCGAGCACAGCCAGTCAGGGGGTGTACTGGCACTCTCAGGGGGTGCACGTGCACCCCCTATGTATTGCTGTAGCCCCTGGCCCTGCTCATGTCCCTCACCCCCCCTGCCCCCAGAGTCCCCTGGCTTTGCTGCTACCCCTTGCCACCCACCCATACCCCCTTGTCTCCCAGCCCTGCCAGAGGGGACCCTAGTTGCCAGGGCTATGAGGCCAGGGACCCCGGTCTGTAGCCCTCTGCCCCCCTGCAGCAGCACCCAAGCCCTGGCTGACACCTGCAGAAGGTGGTGGATGCTGTAGTGGAGCAGAATGCGGAGGCCAGCTCCCCCTCCGCACTGCCTGCTGTGGGCTCAGGTGGTGGCGGTCAGCTCCCTGCCTCTGTGCACACTCCCAGTGGGACAGGAAGGACCCGTGCCCCCCAGGTATGTGTGCAGGGCAGGTGCAGTCTGCCTGCTATGGTCTTGGGCTCTCTGCCCTCCTGCCCTCCCCCAAGGCCTCCACAGCTCAGCAGGTGCAACCTGGCACAGCAGGGCAAAGCAGGGTTGTGTGGGAAAGCTGTTTGCCGCTGTGAGCTCCTCACTGCCCTAGTGAGGCATCCCCTGCCTGCACGGCAGCAACTTTGGGTTGTGCCCCTCGCTGCTGCCGTACAGGAAGGGGATACCTTGCCAGGACAGCACAGAGCTTACAGCAGCAAGGAGCTTCTCTGTATGGCTCTGCTCTGCTTTGCAATGCCAGGTGTCATGCACTGGGCTGTGGAGGCCCCAGGGGAGGACAGCAGGGCAGAGAGCCTGTGCCTGTCCCCACCCAGACTCCCCACAGATCTAGGAGGCCATGGTCCTGCCAGCCCCACTCCACACCCCCTGGACGATCTGTCCGCGGACCCTTCCCGCTCCCTGCTGGAGCCCTGCAGCCGTGTGTTCCAGCCCCAGGCCCCAAGCCCCATGACGTGCCCAACTAGGCAGCTCAGCTGCCCCAGCACCTGCTTTGTCCAACCCACTGCCTCCTTCCTTATGGAGGCCTCAATCCCCCTCCCTCCCCCCACAAACACACACCAGACTTACCTGCAGGAGCTGCTCTCCAGGCTGCCTGGCAGTCCTGTGCATATACATGCATGTAGAGCCCCCTGCCTGACTGCACTCCTCCTGCTCCCTGCAGCCCCCTGCAGAGAGCTCTTTGCAAAAGTGCAAAATCCACCAGTTTCTCCATTAAAATAAGAATTCCTTGTTTTCCTTGGGTGAAAGTCATTTTTGACCTGGAGGGATGTGGGCAGTGGAGTTCCCCAGGGCTCTGTCCTGGGACCTGTACTGTTCAACATCTTTATCAGCGATCTGGATGTGAGCGTGGAAAGCACGTTGTCCAAATTCACTGATGACACAAAGATGTGGGGCAAGGTGGGCACGCTGGAGGGGAGGGACAGAATCCAACTAGATCTAGACAGGTTACAGAGGTGGGCAGATAAGAATAGGATGGAATTCAGCACAGACAAGTGCAGGGTGCTGCATCTAGGGAGAAGGAACCAGCAACACATCTGTAGGCTGGGGAACACCATTCTTGTCAACACAGTGACAGAAAGAGATTGTGGAGTCAGTTTCGTTGACTCCAGGATGAACACGAGCTACATATGCGAGGAACTGGTAGTAAGGCTAGCCGCACCTTATCATGCATCTACAGATGTATCACAAGCAGGTCCAAGGAGGTGATCCTTCCCCTCTGTGTGGCATTGGTCGGGCCACAGTTGGAGTTCTGTGTCCAGTTTTGGGTGCCACACTTAAACAGGGATGTGGCTAGCATTGAGAGGATTCACATGGTCAAGGGGCAGCAGGGCAGGCCCAACAAAGAGAGGCTAAAGGGCCTGAATCTATTCAGCCTCCACAAGAGAAGACTGAGAGGGGAACTGGTGGCTATTTACAAACTCACCGGGGGGACCAGTGGGAATTGAGTGAGGCTCTGTTTCTGTGGGCACCACCGGGGGTTACTAGGAATAATGGCCACAAATTGCTAGAGAGAAGGTTCAGGCTGGATATCAGGAGACATTACTTTACAGTTAGGGCTGCTCTGGAATGGACTCCCAAGTGAGGTGGTGCTCTCTCCTACCTTGGGGGTCTTCAGGAGGAGGCTGGACAGATATTTGGCTGGCGTATTATGACTCATCACCCATTCCAGCCTGGGGAAGGGGGTCGGACCTGATAATCTGTTTAGGTCTCTTCCGACCCTAAGCACTATGAAACTAAGGTGGAAATCTGTGTTTTTCCTCTGTTTTTCCATGGGAAATGGAAAACCTGGATCCCTGCTATTACTGTCTGACACCTCAGGTTTTTATTTCAAATTCTAGCCCTACTGCTTTCACATGTTCTGCCTCCCTTAGCTGTCAGTCATTAAAGTCCTTGGTTTTCCAATCTATTTCCAAGGTAACCCCATTCCTATATTGGCAGTCCTTGATAGTGCATTCAAACAAAACTAATATGCCCAATACTCATGTGACTTTGATGCAAACTTTTCTCCCAAGAAAGAAATTAACCCTGATGTTTTTATAAGAATAACAGAGAAATATTCAATTTTTGCTGCATAATCGCATTCATGGTTTTTTGGAGCCTGTAATTCTTGCACATTTTGAAAAACAGTTACTGAGGGACAGATTGCCAGCTGGAGTACCTCCCAGTTTCTAGATTTTCAGAAAAGAGGTGCTGTACTTCCAAAATACTGAAGATTTTCTTCACAACTACAATTTTTCACATAACAAATGAGTTCCTGGCACTACCACAGTCCATGGTATGTTACCAGCAAGGATACTGGTTTTCCTTGATAATTGCAACTTCCCTGATAAACCCAAAATCCGTGATTAAAAGGAAAGGCCCCTATATATATATAGGTATCAATTGAACACAATGTTTTCTTGATCTATTTACAGTTTTAAAGCAATTTGGAAACCTACCAAGGCCTCAATCACTATAATGTACTACATTCTAAATACCTATACATTTTGGTATTTGATTTTGGGCATTTTGTCATGGAAAATTAGAGCTGTCCCTGGCCCCTTAGCTCACAGAACACACATCCAGGCCCCTCACTCCCAAGCGACAACCCCCTGGCCCTGCTTGAGCCCCTCACTCCCCCCACCACAGCCTCATGGCCCTGCTGGTGCCCCTCACTACCCCCCACGGTCCTCTACCCCCCCAGGCCTGCCAGAGGGGGCCCCCAGTTCTAGGGCTATGGGGCCAGGGACCCAGGTTCGCAGCCCCCTGCCCTTCGCAGCAGCACCTGAGTGCCAGCTGCCACCCATGGGATGGGGCAGCTGCTGCAGCAGAGTGAAGCGCAGAGCCCAGCTCTTCCCTCTGCCCCACTGCAGGCTCAGGTGGGGCAGGTATCTCCCTGCCACTGTGTGCACTCCTGGGGGGACCCATGCCCCCTCAGATCTGTGTGCAGGGCAGGGGTGAGTATGGGCCACCCTCTGTGGGCTCAGGTTCCCTGCCCTGCTATCTTCCTCTGCAAGCCAGGAGGTATGATGCGGTGCAGCAGTGCAGAGTGGGGCTTCATGGGGAAGCTCCTTGTGAGCTTTACACTGCCCTGGTGAGGCATCCCCACAACCCTGCGCTGCTGCCTCCACTGCTGCTGCACAGGCAGGGGATGGCTCGCCGGGGCAGTGCAGAACTTGCAGTGGCAAGGAGCTTCCCTGCACAGCCCCACTCTGCCCTGTTGTGCTGAGTCACACCTGTTGGGCTGTGGGGGCCCTGGGGAAGAGCAGCAGGGTGGGAAGCCCAAGCCTGCAGCAGGCAGCCTGCACCTGCCCACACCCTGAGCACAGATCTGTGGGGATGGGTCCCCCCTATCCCTGGGAGTGCATGCAGTGGCAGGGAGCTGGCCTCACCCCCTGAACCCAGGACAAGCTGCCCATGGCACCGTTCCATGCCCCACCAGGGCCCTATGGCCGTGCATTATGGCTCGAGTCCCAAGCTCCACACACTCAATGGCTGGGCAACAGTCCCAGCCCCAGCCCTGCCCAACACATTCTCTCCGCTCCCTATGGGGACCTCAATCCCCCACCCCTTCCACTTACCTGCAGGAGCTGCTCTCCAGGCCGCCTGGTGGTCACATGCATATACATGCACATGGCACCCCCGCCCGACCGCCCATCTCCCGCTCCCCCCAGCCCCTGGCAGGCTGGGTCTCTACCAGCCTGCAGCGAGCTTTCTGCAAAAGTGCAAAATCTATGGGTTTCTCTGTTAAAATGAAAAATCCATGTTTTCCTCAGGTAAAGGGAAATCCTCATTTTTCTCTGGGTTTCCATGGGAAATGGAAAGCCCAGATCCCTGGTTACCAACACTGAGCTCGTGATCCTCAAGCACCGAATTTGCTGGACTGGACTTGCGTGTGGATGCCTGACTCTCGACTCCCAGCTTATAAATGGCCTGAAATCTTGAGGTGGCTAGAGGAAACGGTACAGGACACTTTGAAGGCATACCTCAAGAAAATGGATGGCAACATCCAAAGTTGGGAGGAGCTGGTTGCCAACCACCTCTAGTGGCAGTGTAACCTCAATTAAGTGGCAGCCCATTTCAAGATAAGGCATTTGCCTTTGAAGCAGAGAAGAGAGCGCAGAAGAAGGAAAAGGAGAGGAATTTGAGTCTGCAGCCTACTCTTCCCTGAGGAAAGACCTGCAACTTCTGCGGATGGATCTGTGACTCAAGGATTAGATTCTTAAGTCACCTCAAGACCCATCAATAAGCCCCGGTAGAGATCATTCTCAAGTTGAGGGATTTCTTATGACAGTGATTCCAAGGCAAAACTCCCACTGATATTAATGAGGCCAAGATTGCAGCCAGGATGTTTACAACCTATTAGCAGAACACCTCAACACTTTAAAAAACTATAAATAAACTTCACAACTGTGTTGTGAACTATGATCAGCCCATTTTACAGTGGAACTGAGACAGAGAAAGGCCAAGTGAATTGACTAGACTTATGCTGTGAACAAGCACCGAAGTAAGGAAATAGTGCATCTCAGACCCAGTTCAAACTTCTACAGCTTGGAACAGCCATCCCATTAATAAACCGAGAAACATACCAAACTTTACACAATTGTTACATACTATGGCACACATGAAATACTAAAGATTGGATGCAGACAGTTTGGATGCAGTTCTAATTCATTATCTAAACAAATATAGTTTCACTTTTCACAACTGTTTTGTTACTTTTTGCCCTTGCTAACCACTGTTTCCTGTTTTGTAGGTTATTTTTATTTTATATATAGTTTGGTAACAACTCTGTTTTGATCAACTAGAAACGTTACACCCAAAAGAAACCACTCCCAGCTGGCTTGCATACTACCTTATCTACATCTTTCGCAATATATTTTATAGGATTTTGCTAATTCAATATCTGCTTTCATGTTTTGACCACCTCCAGTTTAATGTTGAATGAATTCTCAATGATTTTCCTTTGCACTGGCCAGTTAGTAGAAGTACTTCCAAACAATCCAAGGAGTAATCAGAATTGACGAGAACCAGCCAGCTGAGAGCTTTCGCATACAAATGGAAATGGTGGGCTAGTTACAAAGCTCAACCCAGAAGAATCGTAGAATCCCAATCATTTTCACCTAACTGAATTTTATCTGTGACCTAGCAAACAGCGCATGCAACACTTCAATCCAATTTAAGACTTTGAAACAGAGCTTAACGGTACTCAAGTGGTGAATAGGCCATGGGTTGATCCTCTAGAGGCATGAGGTGCATTTTCACCATGATGCACAGAGTCGATAAGTGCTTCTTTGTGATCCTCAGCCTTTTTCTGCATCTCATTAGAGCCAAGCTTACAGTATATCTTTTCCTCACAGAAGCATGCCCACTGGCTGCAAGTTTTTTCACTTCTAGATAAATTTGTAAACTGCATGTGCAGTAATTAATTGAGCAAGTGGAGGGCAAGGGTAAGACTAAGCATAGCACAGAGATAATGCAACCAGAGAAGAGTAAGTTCACCATGGCAAAGGGAGATACCTTGGCGGATAGACTCATTAGGTCACCATACCCACTGTTTGAATTAGTTGGACAATAAGGTTAATCAGTGGCACCAGAATTGTATGTTGAACTAAGACTCTACTACAACGTGGCAAATAATGCTCATTGACCTAGAACTGAAACTCCCTCTTGACTTTTGAGGATTTTTAGGTATGCGAATTATTGGAGAGGAGAGAGGGAGGGTTGCACAGAGCTGCAGTTAATCTCTGGAAAGGGTCTTTCTTGTGTGCTTCTTTGCTCTGCCAACCTCTGAATTTACTCTTGTCTAAAACTTTCAGCACCTTTTTATAAGCCCTCACAGACCCTGGTGAAGAGTGTGGTATGTTCTGTTTTTATGCTATAAATGTTCCCATTTTTTAATGCTGGAAAGTATCCAGAAACTTCTTTGGTTTCGAGTCATGTTTCTATCCTTCCTGGAACTATTTCAAAGTTAGTTAATGGAATGTTTAAGATATTAACACTCTTCCACCAGCAATAATATGGAAGGTGATTATTACCTGGATAAATAAAATATTTGCAGGTGTCACCTCTGCCATGATGCCTACAATCCACTCAACACCACATAGGCAGTGAACCTTGGTCACATTTCCAATTATTCAAGTAATCAGGATTTGTTTGACTGCTTACCTTGCCTTCCTCTCTCCTTAATGTTTTATTCATTTGTGGCTGTCTCATATTATAAGCTCTTTGGGGCAGTATAGTGTCTGAATCAGTTATGTCTCAAACCCTGTTATAGAGTTCCACAAAATCCCATAAGAGAAATGACCAATAATAACAACAGATAGAAGTGTCTTTTTTTTTTCTGGCAATTACACATGATTTGCCAAAGCCCAGTCTATGCTGGCATTAGTTTGCCAATAATCAGACAAAAAAATAAAACCAAAAAAACCCCTCCCCTCCCCCCTTACATGAACACTTCTGCATTACCCTGAATTCCAAAGGAAGGTTTACTGTATTGCACTCCATTTAACATGGCAACCAACACCAACAATGTCATTTTTATGCCTCAAATTCTTTATCTCAAGTAATTCCACACCTCCAACCTATACACACACAGAGATTATCACTTTTTCAGGGGTGTAGGTTGTAGCCATGTTGGTTTAAGGATACAGGCAGACAGGGTTCTTTGGGTGAATCTGATATCTTTTATTAGACCAACTTAAATACTTGGAAAAAATTTTCTTAGCAAGCTTTTGGATTTAAAAACCATTCGTCAGGCTGAGGAAGCATCTGCAGTTGGTGTGTGCTGTTCCTGGATGGAGGAGCACACTTTTTTCAAGCTCCTTTAACATCCCTGGGAAGGGAAGATGTTAACCAGATTCTCATACCTCATTCAGACAAATCTTCCACACTAGCAAAGAGCCTGCAAGGGGCTTGCCATCTCCAGCAGGTAAAGAATGGAGTGTGAATACCTGGAGGGATTTTGTACTTTACAAATTTCATTTTCCCGCTTTTTTCCTCCAGCTTCCTCTTATCTTGCAATAACTCCTAGATCACACTGATTTAGTGGTCCCTGTTGTCAGCTCAAATTACAGCATCAGGAAAAACAGCCATATACTGCCTTTTCTAACCACCACAAGCCAAAGCGGTCACCATGTCACACTTTTACTGCCCTAAAATTAACACATGGAACCTGCAGCATTGATTAATTCTGTGGGCAAATGTCATCGTTCAGTGAAGCAGTTTAGCATCTTTTTCCCCTCACAAAAACAAAAAATAAACAAAACCATTTAATTCCATCCCAGATTTATTTAATAATACCATTAAAACCCCCCTGAATTGCAACACTCCATAATCTAACAATAAATAAAGCTCTGTTCACATCTTGGGACTCCGGAGTGAACACACAGCAGGATCAGTCATTTCCAATAGACTTCATTCTTTGGATTTTCATTTAGACATAAAACACTAACACACATACCAGCTGCTAAGCAAACTGCAACAAACTAACCAGTTGCCTAAATGAAGACAGAGAAATTTGGTCTGAAACAAATTCGTTGTTTTGATCCTTTAAATAGATGCTGGAAGGAAAAGTGAATAAAATAGAGTCAGTATTTTAAATATTCCAAAGCAGGGGAAAAACTCTCTGTGGCATCTTTTTTTAAGGATTCCTTGAGAGCCTAAAGGAAGCACTTTAACTGTGATGAATCCTGTCTATCAGAAAACCCCCATCCTGTTGGAGGAAATGGCTAATGCTTTTCTGGGTCGGGGGAAGGAGCTGGAGGGATTTAAATCTCAAAGAACTGTGCCAAGAAACTTAATCAAACCCTGCTTGACCTTGAAAACAAGATTAAGTGTTTAATCTAATCTGCAAGCACAATGATCTGAAGAAACATAGCTGGAATTGGAGATACTTAAATCAAGCTTTGATAATACAGTAACCCAAAGGGCAGCTTCCTCTTTATTCGTTGCCAGACTAAGTTCCACCTTTATGGTAATAAGCTTGACCACATGCTGGCCAGGTTGATAGAAATAACTCAGGGGGCGACAGAGTCTTATTCAGCCTTTGGAGTAATATATCAAATGTTTCTTTAATCTCACATAAAATTCAGGAGAGAATGGTTAGCTTGAAACATCACAAAGCACATAGATTTGATGGGTCTACTTTACATTTTCGTACCTTTCAAATAGACCATTTTCCATTTGGCTTACCAGCTCCTCACCTTGTTGGTGAGGTTTAACAGTTCAACCCACTTCTCTCCAAGTCAATCAAGGAGATTACAGTCCATGCCTATAAAAGTTGACTAGATTGTAGACCAGGTTCTGTCACCCTGGGGTGCCTTGAAATCCTGCCGAGGTTGCCATAGGGTGCCATTCAATGTTAGTATTGTTAGATCAGCAGACATGATTCACAAGATAAACCCAGAGATTTCAAATAGGAATTCTTAGTGTTAGAAACATTCTGCTCCGTTGTGGTCTTTCTGAGTTATCTGCAAAAGAGTTATTCTATTCTTTTTCTGTAGTCAAAAACAAGTGAAAACTAAGAGCTGGCGTTTTCCAAGGAGGGTTTTAAGTCTAAAAAGATTGCAAACCACTGTTGTAGACAGTTGTAGACACTGCAAACACGAATAAAACTATCATCAGGTTCATCTTTGGGAAGGAATGTGCTTGTACTTAATTTCAGAGGTTATTGCAGGCTGGAAATCCTTACATCAACATTAGTGGAACTACTTATAATAGGAACTGCTCATGTTTGTGAGCAAGGGTTTCACTATCTGTGACGTGATATGAAGTACATATGCTGAAGGCTGAATATAGAATGGTCATGCAACAGCTGAACTAAAAGCTACCTCTCTTTTGTTAAAGACAAGCATTCTTCTGAGACAGTGTAGAAGCTAGTGTCTCACATCCTTCCTTTCCGGGCTCCTTGCTTTGTCTACAGATCCTGTCCAAGAAGGAAAAATGGTTCCTGCGTGACCCCCTAATGTATATTTCTAAATATAAAACCTCTGTTCCAACAGAGCTAAATATTAATGAGATTAAGAACACTTCCTGGCCAAATTAATTATAGTAAATCAGAGACCATAACCCTTAATCAGTGCTTTACCAATCATTTTGCAGGTGTTTTCCTGTTAACTAGTCTTCAGGGAAGGTGAGGATTTTTCTACTTGACTTTTTACATATTGAACATAGATTATTCTTTCTCTTGCTCTGTAAATCTACCTCACTTCTACAGGAGACCTTACACCCCCAAGAGAAATACAACGAGCTAAACCTTGAGAGGGTATAAATCGGTGTCTTTCCACCACAGTGAATGGACCTGCAATGATTTATGCCAGCTGGGAAGCAGGCCCTTTGCCTTTAAGGGGGACCAGATACTCAAGGAGACTGGTAATGTGATGGAGATACTCCAAAAGAGCTGGCCATTCCAAACACATAGTCACAAACCCAATGCAAATAAAAACCATACACTTGCTTGGGGAAAATTTACCTGTGTAGAGGGGACTATGTGATATGTAAGTGATATTTAAGAGGGTAGGGCTGCCATAAGAGTTGAAGCACTTCAGAAGGGGACATATACACAGCTCCCTGCTGTACTCCACAGCTGAAGCCCTTCAAAACTGCCACGGCTACATGCAGTGTGCTCTTTGCCCACCAGAAGGAGGAGAGCAGAGCCAAGTGTCAATGAGTACTATCCTGTACTGTTTGGCCTCTGCTCTCCAGGAATGGACCTCAGCTGGACATTGGAGACTCCAAAACTGGGACACTGGAGGTCCCTTGACCAAGTTTTTGTAGGGGTGGGGAGGAGGAGGGATTGCTCTGGCAGAGCAGAGGCAGAATGCACAGGAGAGCTCTTGCAGGCAGTCACCTCCCATCCCCCACATCCCTCTGAGGATGTGGGGGTGCAAAGCACTGTGAGACGTTGGAGGATGAAGCCCTCCTCTGTTACACTTCATAGAGCATGCACATGTAACAGGAAGTGCTTTATTTTGAAGTGCTTCTAACCAGTAGATGTTTTCGTCAGGGATATTTTTAGTGAATGCAATTTTTTCTCACCAAGTCTCTCTCCAGAGCTGGATTTCACTTTTGGGCTACATCTGCACTGGAAATATTTTGCTGGTACAATGGTATTACTTCACTAAACTGGCAAAGCACTTCAGGTATGGATACAGCTATACCAGTAATAGTAGGCTTTGAATCACCATGCAAAAAACCCTCCAGAATTAAAACAAAGCCTACCAAAGGGCAATATTAATACTACACCTAAATATATGCTAGGGACTTTCTCTACCATAGCTATGTTAATCAGGACATATAAATAGCCTTCAAGAAAGGTACCCAGGATCCTTTTTTCTTAATTTTATCCATTCACAAGTATGCTTTCATTATTTACAAGAACATTCATTGAAAGGAAAATCTCATAGACACGTGTGATCATGTGCAGATGTGCAGTCATACTGCAAGTTCCCACACATGCATCTGTGAAATTTCAGTCCATCTGTATGTAAAAACATCTGTCTAGTCAAGGAGCATGTTGTGTGATTTCAACAACTGATCATATACCACAAAAAAAGAAAGACAGTTAAAGTGAATAGGGGGAAAATGTGTTCCCCTAAAGTTTTTAGCATTTGCAAATAATAAACAGTTTTAAAACAAACAAACAAAGAAACACTGCTTGATTAATTCAGAAAAAAATAAAAGGGCCAAATTAATTGACCAGGCTGTCTCCTAGAAATTCTTTGTTCTGTTTCAGTCATCAGTTCTAATTTACCTCAGAATAGAAGTTAAGCACTGACATGCAAGGGGAAAGAGCTAATGAAAACAATAGCCAACATGCAGATTGAAGGGTAGATATGTACCTTACAGACTAACCAAAGTAAATATAGATAACTAACTTAATAACTAACTTTGGTAAATAGATATAACAGAAATATAGATTTCATAGATTTCATAGACATTAGGGCTGGAAGGGACCTCGGAAGATCATCGAGTCCAGCCCTCCACCCAAAGAGAAGTCAGCTGGGGTCATAGGATCCTAGCAAAAAAAGCATCCAATTTACTCTTGAAGGTGTTCAATGTAGGTGCTTGAACCACCTCCGCTGGCAGACTGTTCCAGACCTTGGGGGCTCGGACAGTAAAGAAATTCTTCCTTATGTCCAGCCTGAAACGGTCTTGCAGGAGTTTGTGACCGTTCCACCTCATCATCCCTTGAGGCACTCTGGTGAACAAACTTTCCCCCAGATCCTGGTGGTCACCCCGATAAACTTATAGGTGGCCATCAGATCACCCCTGAGCCTGCGCTTTTCCAGACTAAAGAGTCCCATGGCTCTCAGCCTGTCATCGTAAGGTCTGTTTTCCTGACCTCTGATCATGCGGTGGCTCTTCTCTGCACCCTCTCACGGTTCTCTACATCCTTTTTGAATTGTGGAGCCTAAAACTGGACGCAGTACTCCAGCTGTGGCCTCACCAAGGCCGAGTACAAGGGGAGAATGACGTTCCGGGGTTTGCTCGAGAAGCATCTATGGATGCAAGCCAGCGTTTTGGTTGTTTTACTAGCCGCAACATCGCATTGCAGGCTCATGTTCATCTTGTGGTCAATGATGACCCCCAAGTCTCTTTCTTCCATAGTGCTAGCCAGTGTAGCACTGCTGAGCCTATAAGGAAGCTGCAGGTTTTTCTTCTCAAGGTGGAGAACCTTGCATTTTTCGGTGTTAAACACCATCAGGTTATCATCTGCCCATTTGCTGAGCCTGTCCAGGTCAGCCTGGATCATCCGCCTGTCCTCAGGTGTGGATGCTTTGCCCCAAAGTTTGGTGTCATCGGCAAACTTGGCCAGTCCACTCCTGACTTCAATGTCCACATCATTAATGAAGATGTTGAACAATATGGGTCCAAGGACAGAGCCTTGGGGGACCCTACTAGTCACAGGACACCATGATGATTGATATATCTACTACATCTACCTACTTTGGTTAGTCTATAAGGTGCAATTCTATTCTGCCTTCTACTAGACTTCAGACTAATGTGGCTAACTACATCTCAATACGCAGATCACTAGAATGGCTTATTATTTATTTTGCAAAGTTGCCTAGGACATATTTTGGAGTTGTACCCTACAGAGCACTAGATGAAACATCTGTATGACACAGCATTTATTACACTGCCTACCAGCTCACAATGGAGAGAAATCAGTGTGTTCCCTACATATACACCTAGTGCCTGGCTGTGATCTTAGATAGGTGGGAGCACAGTGCTCAGTTGCTTGTCAAATAGATTATGGTACAAACAGGCAGGAGTGCAGCACATCTCTTTACAAGATGTGGTGTAGCAATAGGCACCTATGAGTCTGATGTCAGAACTGGGCCACAGATGGGGCTGACTGAAGTATATCAAGTTTCTCCCTTTTTCCCTGCCTCTACAGAATACCAAAAATCACCAAAGGCAGACAAGGTTCTTTGGGTAAATCTGATATCTTCTTTTAGACCAACTAAGATGTTGTAAAAATTCTTCTTTTCAAGCTTTCGAGTACTAACACCCTTCTTCAGGCAGAGGAAGTGTCTGCAGTTGTTTTGTGTTCTTCCAGGATGGGATAGAAACCAGTGTGCAAGAATGCAGGTCAGTAAAAATGCAAGTACGTGAGGATCAGAGCGGGTGAGAGACAGGTGTGGGGGGAGGGAAATGATGCCCTGGAGATAGAATGTAGTTGGTAAATTGTAGAGAGATTACCTGGAGTATCAGATGGTAGGCAGATTTTAATGTGCCATAAATTCAGTTTCTGTATTTAATCCATGATGTTTTGTATTCAGTAGGGCTGTGCAAAGCTTTGGTCCGTGATTCAGTTCGGCAGAGATTCAGCCTGATTTAGTGGCCATATCTCCAAATTGAATCAGAGGACCCTTTAGTCTCTCCGAATTGATTCAGAACCCTCCAAATCAATTCGGACAGATTCGGCCATTCAGACATAGAGACAGCTTTAAATGTTTTTTCTACATACCTATAGGTAGCAGGGGCTTGTGATCGCTGTGCTGCTGAGGCAGATGCAGCATCCCACAGAAGCATGGGGGGCTCCCCAGCATGCTCGGCAGCAGACCCGAAAGTGGACCAAAAGCACTTCCAGTCCACTTCCTGGTCCACTGGGGAGTGTGCTGGGTCCCACCCCCCCACACCTCCCCAGGTCAGCAACTGGTGCCTCCTGGATCTGAGGGGGGTACCTGGGGTGTCCCTGAAGCCAATCACTGAGCCGGGCTGCATGGGGGGGGCCCCCAGTCTGTTCCCCAGCAGACCTGGAAGTGGACTGGAATTAGTTCTGGTCCACTTCCAGGTTTGCTGCTGAGTATGCTGGAGAGCCCCCCCAACACTGTGGGACGCTTCATCTTCCCCAGCACCACAACAATCATGACCCATGATGCTACCTCAAGATATGCAGAAAAAAAACTTTTAAAGCTGTGCCTGTATCCGAATCACTGATTCACTGAATCAGCATTGAATTTTCAGATTCGGATTCAGCCTAATTGAATCAGGGACAGTGATCCAAATCAATGGATCAAATCACTGTCCCTGATTTGGGATGAATCCAAATCCAAATTGAATAGGGCTTGTTTCACACAGCCCTAGTATCCAGTAGGTGGTTGAAATTAAGTTCGTAGGCTTGTCTGCGAAAGGTGTTTTGTAAGTTCCTTTTGAAAATTAGAATTGAGAGATTGGAGAGAGAGTAGTTATCTTGTGAGAAGTGGGCACCCACACATTGTGCATGTAGTTATTGTGGAGATGTATTGGTAGGTTTTACATTTCTTGTCATGGCATGGTCTAGATTCATTCTGTGTGTTTTGGGCCATAGGAAGTTTGCTTCTGTTGATGAGGTTGGCAAGGTTCAGTGCTTGTTTAAAGACTAGGATGGGTGGTTCTTAGAAGATCTCTTTAAGAATTGGGTCTTCTTCTAGTATGGGTTGCAATTGTTTGAGGATTTTCTGTATAGGTTCCAGGGAGGGATGGTATGTTATAACTAATGTTGTGATTCATGGGGATTTGTACTGTAGCAATTCTTCACATGGTGGTTTGTATTTTACCATTCTGGATATTGATCATAGTGTTGAAAAAGAAAATGTTGGTGCTGGAGTATAATATTATGAAGAGATGATGGTCTGATTAAGAGATAGTCTGATGAAGTGGTGATGGTTATTGTATTTGTGATGGAAATTAATCAATCAGACTTCAGGGTTTCAGTCCAAATAATGATGTCATCTATATATCTCAGGTATACCATGGGTTTGGTGGTGCAGTTTTTGAGGAATTCTTCTTCCAGGCGGGCCATAAAAAGGATGGCATATTGTGGGGCCATTTTGGTCCCCATAGCTGTGCCCATGGCCTAGAGGAAGTGTTGGTTATTGAAACTGAAGTTGTAGTGCATGAGGAGTGTATATTTCACAGACCTGCATTTTGCATATGGGCTTCTATTCTACCCAGGAGAGCACACAAACACCAACATATTCTCTTTATGCCTGAAGAAGAGTTTTTGTGCCCAAAAGCTTGTAAAGAACAATTTTTCCAACTATTTAGACATAGGGTTTATGGCACATTATGACATACCTACCATCTGATACTCCAGGTAACCTCTCTACAATTGTATCTCCAGGTCACCATTACCACCTCCCCTCCCCACTTGTGTCTCATCTATTGCCTCTCACCCCCTCTGACCCTCACTACCACATATATGCATTTTCACTGACCTTCATTCTTGCATACTGGCTTCTATTCCATCCAGAAAGAGCACAAAACAACTGCAAACACTTCCTTTGCCTGAAGAAGGGTGTTGGTACCCAAAAGCTTACAAAGAAGAATTTTTACAACTATTTTAGTTGGTCTAATAGAAGATACCAGATTTATTCAAAGAACTTTGTCTACCTTAGACCAACACAGCTACAATCAACACCCCAGAAATCACCAAAGTGGTTTAGCAGAAGTCTTTGAACTAGATTCAGCCTGAAGTCTACACAGGGATAGCCCCAGCATAGCTTCCTACAAGTGGAGAGCCCACTCAGGAGACTGGGGCTGGGCAAAACAGACCCTCCCCATTAAAAATCAGTTGCAGGTGGGGGCTGGTTGAGGGGAGGGGATAGTCAGGGCACCTGAAGGTTGTGCTAATTCAGCACATCCCCTGAGACAGACTCCAAAATTGACCTTAAAAAATTGCTTCCCCCTGCTAGAAAAAACCAAGACAGGCTTTCCTCCTCTGTGGTGAATCCTTCTTGAAAAGCCTGGACCCCTCAGCACGAGAAGGTACAATGCAAACCTTTCCATATCTGCAGGAGTGAATGCTGTCTTTTGCTTACAACATGATTACAGACTGATTAATTAAGTGGCTGTGGGCATGAGGTAGTCCGTGGGAGATTTTTCAGTGACTCCAGTAAGTTCTGGGTCAACCCCTTATTTGAAATAGTGTCTCCCTCCTCACTGTAATGCACTGGCTTCCTATGTGTCTGGGACATAAAAGAAGTTACAACTTCCAGAAGCCAGCACAGTTATGGGAGGACAAGCTTGGATTCTTGTCTAGTTCACTCACCAACAAAATTGTTGGATGAGTTCTGACTGAAGAACCTTTATTTCTGGTGATGAATGATGCAAGAGGCAGAAAGGAGATAGCTTGATTTTTATATTTCAGACCAAGTTTGCAATGCTGGCAGTCATATGAAAATCTTTTTGACTTACAAAGTGAACGTGTGGTCTGCAGGGGGAGAGAGAAGATATATGGCACCCTAATATGACATTTTTACAGTCACTTCTCTAACAAACCACAATACAGTCTCTCCTACGTACTAGGCCAAATATATAAAAGGAAAAAAGACCTGTATTCTTTTTCAAGCAATCCTGCGATCCAATATACTGTACAGCATTTTAAGGATTAAAGACTCAGTATCTTAAGGTTAATGGAAGCTCAGCTGAATGGACTTTTTTCTTTAGCAGTGACAAGTAATTTTGCTTCTTTGCTAGCTCAGTGGTGGTGTCTCATCAATGGAGACTGCTGCTGATAATTGTGTAAAAATTATGGGTAAGATGAAGAGATCGAGAATTTTTCTTTTGCAATATTGTCTCTCAGTTTTATAGCTTCAGTTAATTAGAAATCATGTGTAGCAACTGCCGCAGGTACATTTAATATAACTACTTGAAATCTCTAACACTGAACTAAGTTTACTGTCTCTAATATTCCTGTTAATAAAAATGTCTATTAAGACCCCTGTTCAAAGTTTGTAACAGTAATTCACTGTGAGGACAACTTCTGCACATACAGCTTGGGGACCTGCTCAGTGAAAAAAGGAACTCTTTCTAAGGACTGAATTCATAGCTAGTGTAAGCAGACCTGACTTCACTGAAGAAAGGCAAAGCTGTGCCTCTCCACACCAGCAATCACATGGGTCTTACATGGTTATATAAGCATGTGTTTAACATACACAGCTGTACGGTCTATGCTATTTTTCTTCTTATGTCCATGAAGAAATGGTTGCCTGTTAATGCTGCTTATTTTGCTGTATCTACACTACTGCACTGCAAGCATGCATTGCTTCCCGAACATCCATGTTTTCTTCACAGACTCTCTTGAAGGTGGGAAAGAACTGTTAACTCTCTTAAATGCTTGTGGTATGGAGGCCAAATCTCAGTAGGGTAATGAATGGTTGGGTGATAGGGGCATCCACTTAGGAGGAAGAGGAGCAAGAGTGGCAGATGTAGCTGCTACCAGTTCAGCCTCTTCCACCACTGACATTCAGGGCACAGACACTGGCGGTTACACTTCTGCCAAGTCTACACTGCAGACTTTTGCTAGAGTAGCTATGTCACTTGGGAGAGTGGTGACCTTGGACCAGCATAACTGTGCTGCACAAAACCCCTGGTGTGGATGAAGTTATGCTGACAAAACTACATTGTTGATACCTTAATTTTTTTCCTCTGGGGGGGAGCTACTTAAGCTGCCTTGGCAAAACTCTGCTTTTGCCAGTATAAGAAATGCCCACACTAGAAGCCCTTTGCCAGAACAGTATACCAGTATGCCAGCCTCTGTCCTCTCCCCCTGTCCCCGAGAAAAAAAGTCATATCCATGGAAGCAGAGTTTTGTTGTTGTGAAACTCTCTACAGCAAGGGATCTTTCTGCCACAGCTATGTCAGGCACAGATCTCACCTCATCACAGCCCTGTTCGGCATTGCTATGGTAGAGAAAGTCAATGTACTACAGACATAAATGACCTGCTCAAAATCACAGAGGAAAACTATGGGTGGGCTGACATCTGAATTCAAGACCCTTGAGTCCCAGTCCAGAACCCCAAGACCATTTTGATCCTCTCCTTCCTGCCCCCAACCCCCCACCACAACCTCTAGAGCAGTGTTGCTCAACCCATGGGCCGCAACTCAAAAGTGAATTGCAAGACTATACGAAAGGGTCATGAACAAACTTTAAAATAGATCAACAAACTTTAAAAATGGATTCTCCTCTAAAAGAGAAAAATGTGGGAAACCATGGCTTTTCCTTTGCAGGCTGGAAGAGTTTACCAGGGTCCTGGTACAAAAAACTTTGAAAACCGCTGCTCTGGAGGACAGAAATTGCATGAAAGAAGAATGCAGTAAAACTTGGACAAGAAAAGAAGGTTTCTCTTGTGCAATGAAAATGTTTTGTTCAAACTTTTTGCTGCTTTTTTTATAAAAATTTAAAACAAAAAGGAAATTGTCTTGAAGCAGATAACATTGAAATGGAAAATAAAAAAAATCCAAACTTACTGCTTTCTCATTCATGAGGAATGGAAAAGTACTGAAAGAAGTGTATACGTGTCAAGGCAGGATGGGGGATGTGGGTGAAGGCTGAGCGGGAACAACACGGTGGCCTTCAGGATAAGCTTATCAGGAAACAGCTTGAGAAAACGCTCCTGGTTCAGCAAGACACTTGGATGAGTCACTGTCAGACTGCCAAGAGTATGTTATGGGGCGGGCAGATCTGTATGTGACTTATCAGTATATAAAGAAGTCTGTGCTTTGTTCTCATTGAGAATTAGCTGCCCTTTGCTTTTTCCCCTGTGGCCATGCAAAATAAAGTGCTTCTGATAGCCAAACAGTAATCCTGTCTAAATTTCCACATCATCTTGGGGGCTCGCCCAGGAGGTGTCCTCACTCAGACTGCCCCGAGTAGGACCCTTTTCTTGGCTCTTCAACTCCGTCACTCCGAGAAGGCTATCCTTGACTCAGTTCTTCGACTCTGCGGCCTCAACCCCCCGGAACCTGATCTATCATCCGCCTGTTTGGCTTGGAAAAATCCCTGGCCAGGGTGAGTACCTGCCTGTTTTGGTGTCAGTAAGTCCTAGGCGTGACAATGGGTAGTGGGACCTATAAGGTCCCACTGCGGGATCCTGCCTGGTTTATGTATCTGAAATATGGGCCCCGGTCAACACAGTACTTAATTAAGTGGAACCAGTATACCGATGGTGACCCTAAATTGTGCTGGCCCCTAGATGGGTCATGGGATCATCATATCCTCAAACATCTCCGAGAAAATTTGGAAAGCAAGCACTCTGTTCAAATAGAAGCCTGGTACCTATGGGAAGATGAGTCCGAAAAGCGCCATAAACACTCCCTTGTGGCTTCCTATAAGGATAATGAGAAAAATTTAAGAAGCAAAATCCAGAAGAACATCCTGCCAACAACTATTCTCGCCTGGTCCAAGCCTTTAAGGCACATTCTGGCAGTCAGGACCCAGAAACTAGCCTCCCTGCCATGATTATTCAGACCTTTGTTTTAGGGCTGTTACCTAGGATCTCCAAGTCCCTGTAAAACACTGTAATCAGGTGGGAAACTAAACCCCTCACCGAAGTTTTGGCTGCTGCCACACATTTCTATACTAAAGCCCAGCAGCAAAAATCAAAGGCTCAGGACAAACTGATAGCTTTGCAAATCAGAGATCTCCAGGGTGGTGCCAGACCACGGCGCCCCGCATGACCATTTCACTCGGGCCGACCACCTGGTCCCTCTGACATTCCCAATGATGTCTGCCACTACTGTAAGCAAAAAGACCATTGGAAGAATGAGTGCCCAAATAAACCTCGGGGGCCCCCACTCTCAGCTGGTGCCCCTCCATTTCAGCCAGGCACCCACCAAGCTCCACCGCCCAGACCAGCTCCTCTCCAGTCCCTTGAAGTTGAAAATCAGTATTAGGACAGCCGAGAAGACCCAGAGACTCTAGCCCCTTTACTTTCTACCTTTTCTGATGCTATGATACCTGTAACTGTGAGAAGAGAAACTGTTTCCTTTCTTGTCGACACCGGTGCTTCTTTGTCTATGCTTAGTCTAGTTTTGTTTCTAATTCCCATTTCTCGTAAAGTAATCACTGCTGTAGGTATTGGGGATCAGCCCACTGAACACCCCATTACACAGCTGCTTTTGTTTACCTTGGGTCCGCTTACCAAGCAACATGACTTTTTGCTGAGTCCTTGAGCCTCTGTAAATCTGTTGAGGCAAGACCTCCTCTGCAAATTGTGGGCAACAGTTCACTCTTCTCCAGATGGGGTCTTCCTCATGCTACCCCAGACCCAAATTCCTGCCTTGATGATGACACTAATGGAACAGGAACCCGAGCCCAATTCTTCCTCATAGCAACAGGAACTATTGGCTCACCATCCTGAGTCCTTTTGGTCCCACTCCACAACCGATGTGGGACTTCTCAAGGTTGCCATCCCAGTTTCTATCAAGGTTAAATCAGGAGCGTCTCCCCCATCGATCCCACAATACCCGCTATCAGTTGCTGCCTCCATAGGCATTGTTCCTGTAATATAAGCATGTCCTAGAACAGGGTGTCCTTGTACCTACCCGTTCTTGTTATAATACCCTGATCCTTCCAGTGTGAAAGAAGGAGAAGTGTACACCTGAGAGGTTGCCTGTTTAATGTTTTGTCCAAGATTTGCATGCTATTAACAATTTTGTGATTTCCTTTACAGCTGTGGTACCCAACCCCGTCACTGTACTTTCTCAACTACCTGCTTCCGCTCTTTATTTTTCCATGGTGGATCTTTGTAATGCCTTTTTTTGTATACCAGTTCACCCTGACTCTCAATATTTATTTGCTTTTACTTACCAGGGCCGGCAATACACCTTTACCCATCTGCCTCAAGGTTTCTGTAACTCGCCCACCATATATAGCCAACTTCTGAAGTCTGACCTCAATACAGTCCAGTTGCCTCATGATTTTGTGCTAGTCCAATATGTAGATTATTTGCTCCTCTGTTCTGATACCCTCCCTCATTGCCAAGTTGACTCTGTCACTCTTTTAAAACAACTTGCAGCACAGAGCCACAAGCCTCCCGCTCTAAGCTCCAATTCTGTCAGACTTCTGTTACCTACCTGAGTTACACCATTTCTCACGGTACCCATCACGTCTCCTGATCATCTTCCTGCTGTTCTTTCCCTCCAATGCCCACAGACTAAACACCAACTCCATGGTTTTCTAGGTGCTGCCAACTACTGCCGACAGTGGATTCCTAATTATTCTCACCCTTCTCACATGTGATTCTTCCCCTGACCCGCTACCCTGGGAAGACGTCCATGAATCTGCCTTCTGTCAGCTCAAGCAAGCCCTTTCTTCTTCCCCCGCTCTTGGTCTGCCTGATTATTCTAAGCCTTTCACTCTCTTTTGCCATGAGAACCAAGGCACTGCCTCTGGTGTCTTGACTCAGCCTTTTGGACCATCCCCACACCATCCTATCGCTTACTATAGTGCCTCCCTTGACCCAGTCACTTCCAGGTTCCCTCCTTGTCTCTGTTCTGTTGCTGCCGCCACTTTGCTGGTTTCTAAAACTGACAACCTTGTCCTTGGGCACCTCCCTACTGTTGCTGTCCCGCACGCTGTCCTCACCCTCCTCCAACACAGCAGGACTCATCACTTGTCCCCTGGCCATCTAACCCGCTATGAGGTGGTTCTCCTGGCTGCGGACCACGTGACCCTTGTCCGCTGTGATCCCCTCAATCCTGCCTCTCTTCTTCCTTCACCCCCAGATGGCCAACACCATGACTTCACTCAGCTTGTGGACTTTGTTTCTCTTCCCTGTCCTGATCTTTCTGATACCTCTCTGACTAAGCCTGAACTCATTTTCTACTTTGATGGCTCCTGTTTTCAAGACACTCATGGCATTCTCTGAGGTGGCTATGCTGTTTGTTCCAATTACACTGTTATTGAATCTGCTCCTCTTTTTGTTACTAGTGCTCAAGCTGCTGAACTCATTGCTTTCACTTGTGCCTGTCACCTTGCTGCTGAACAATCTGCTAATATCTATACAAACTCTTGCTATGCCTTTGGTGTCTGCCATTCTTTTGGACAGATCTGGAAACAGTGAGGTTTTCTTACTTCTGCTGAGACTCCCATCTCTCACCATCACCTTATTACTGCTCCTGGATGCTATTCTCCTTCCCTCCACCCTTGCTGTTCTGTGGTGCAAAGCGCACACTGCTACTGTGTCTCTGCGAAACGATAGGGCAGATGCAGCGGCCAAGACCGCCGCCCCGTCAGAACTGTTGTCTCCGGTCCTTCAGGCCTCTCTCTACCTCTCTTTCCCTGTCTCCCCTGACCTCCCCTTTCTCCAGGATGCCGCCCCAGATGCCAAAAAGGACACCTGGATCTCCGTGGGCTGCTCTCTCCACTCTGACTCCTTGTGGCAGCACCCGTCTGGTCGCATTCTAGCCCCCAGGGCCCTGCTATCCCTCTTGGCTCAAATGGCCCACTCAGTGGCCCATTTGGCCAAAGGGGGGGATGGTAGCCAAAGTTGACCGCCATTGGTATGCCCCCGGTTTTTCCACTGTGGCTGCCCATTTTTGTCGCCAGTGTCCGCAGTGACAGTGACACAATCCTGGCCGACCACCCCGCCAGCCACATGCATTCCACAGACCTTTAGGTCTTTACCCCTTTTCCCATCTCCAGATGGACTTCATCAAGTTGCCCAGGTCGGGACCCTGGAAGTATGTGTTGGTCATTGTCTGCTTTTTTAGCAGTTGGCCTGAGGCATACCCTTGCCAATGGGCTGATGCCCTCACTGTGGCCAAAAAGTTTCTTTTTGACCTGCTGCCCCGCTTCGGTCTACCCCTTTCCCTGGACTCGGACCGTGGCTCCCATTTTGTTGGCCAGGTGATCCAACACATTTGCAAGGTCCTTTCCATCCAATACCAGCTCCACACCCCAAATCATCTGCAGAGTAGGGGTAAAGTGGAATGGAAAAACTTTGATATTAAACTTTGCTTGGTGAAGACTTGTGAACAAACTAGTCTAAAGTGGCCCGAGGCCCTCCCATTGGTACTTTTCCAAATCCAAAATTCTGTTCAAAGGTCCTCAGAGGTCTGACCCCTTTTGAGATTGTTATGGGTCGACCCATAAGGGGACTTGCCACACCTCCCCCCCAACACCTGACTCATCTCCATGATTCCTTATTAACCTACTGCCAAGGGCTCACCAAGGCCCTCAAGGTTATCTCGTTGCAGGTTAAGGACACAGCGCAACATCAGTCTCTAGATGGTGGCTCGGTTGTCAATCTGATCCAACCGGGAGATTGGGTCCTGATTAAGGTCCACCAGAGGAAGGATCGCTTGCAGCCTTGGTGGAAGGGGCCTTTCCAGGTCCTGCTAACCACCCCAACTGTTGTGAAAGTCGCCAAGGTTTTTGCTAGGGTCCATACCTTCCACTGTAAGAAGGTAACCACCCTGACAGAGTGGAAGGCTTCTCTCACCAGCAATACCTCCATGAAGATCCAGAGGGTTCTCTGCGAGTGAAGATCAGACAACAAAATCTCAAAAAATAGCCCGCACAGCTGGCCAAGTTTTACCTGAGGCTATGAACTTTTGTTCTATGTGTTGAA
Organism: Crocodylus siamensis; assembly: GCF_052110815.1. Taxonomy (NCBI): domain Eukaryota; kingdom Metazoa; phylum Chordata; order Crocodylia; family Crocodylidae; genus Crocodylus; species Crocodylus siamensis. The sequence goes on from NC_143395.1 coordinate 87,792,069, forward strand.
TTGCCTTTAGTAATTTAGTATGAATCACACTAACCCTTGGGAAGTCACAGATAATTACATAGATTCAGAAACTCCACAGGGGGTAACGCTGTTCTGTATTCTTGTGGTCAGTATTTTATTGGTAGTAATGTGCTGGAGGCTGAAATTTTAGTCAAGGGTAGCCCCTCAAAGTTCCAAAGGATAGCAGCATTTGGGATACTGCTTGAGTAGGCCCAGAGATGTTACCTTTTCTTTTACTCTGCTTCATGCCAGGAGTTTTAGTCAGGGCATGAGAGGAGAACAGTATTATGTTCCTGGGGCAGAGCATTGCTAGTGCAGGCAATCTTATGAACTGCTGGGTGAGCATACATGGGCCTACACCCAGCCAGAGGAATCCCAATGCTTAGGGTACTGATTCCCCTTGAGGATTGGGGAAACAGTACCAATACTAGCTTTGTCAGATTTTCCTCCCACTCTAATAGAACGCAGCAGTCGATCCCTGAATGGTGGAAAAAGACTCAAAACAGCTGGAGACCATCCTCTAGACTTGAGGCAGGCCTCTGTTATAGGTCCAATGGGAGTGGTAGGACAGGCAAAGCTGGTTTCTCAGTGGGGCACTATCCCAAATGCCAGGTAACTTTTGGTTATCATTCCCATAACACATCTGGGATCCTGCTGGGAAACACGTCCTTTCAGTGTACCAATGGGTCTCTCACTATCCATAGAACCCCAGAGGACACCCATAGTCTGGTAATGAACGGGTCCGAATTTTACGTGCTGTTAGGTTCTATTTCTTGTAATCAATCAACATCTCAGTGCAGGTTGGTAGGGAGCCAACGTCCGCCTTCCTATACCTTACAGGTCAATCAGAAGTGTTGAATTGGAAGCACGACCTGTAGGGACTGCAGCACTATAGCCGCTCCAGGCTTGTTCTGGCTATGTGGGAATGATGCCCACAAGATTTTGCCATGGCATTGGGTCGGCACCTGTACCCTGGGGAGACTTGTCCCAAAGTTTGATCTACCCCCAAGCCTAATCTCCCACTGGCTTGCCCAAACATAAGTGAACTGTTGAAAACCCACCGGTTCACTGACCCACAGGACTCCATCAATTTACTAGGGCATTTCTCCCTTGGTTGGGGGTAGCTGAATTAGAAAGGACCATTGTAAACATTTTGGGAGTTATGGAGAAATTTTTTTAATGCCAGCATCGATGCTTTAGGAGCTCTTAATGATGAAATCACCCAAATAGGACAGGTGGCCACCAAAAACCATATGGCTTTGGATTATCTCCTAGCCACCCAAGGAGGAGTATGTGCGGTCATGAACCATACTTGCTGCACCTGGATCTATCAGCACCAACGAGTGGAAAAAGACTTCTGCACCATTAGGAGACAGCTGCAGGTGATCCATGCAGTTGTAAAGAAGAACCCCTTCGATTGGTGGGGATGGCTACCAGATATATGGGGATGGTGGAAATCCCTGCTAAAATGGTGTATTCTAAGTTTATTATGCATTTTTGCCATTTTCATTATTATCCAAATGACTCTGTGTTGCTTACGCTGCTGTTTATCGAAAACTGCCCAGAGTGTTTCTAGGCTCTCGAAGACTGAGCTGCAGATGATGGTGCTCAGGGAGGTGGTGTATAAGTGCAAATGACAAGAAAATGTCAAAGGCTTTATGAATATAGAGGTGTAAGCACAAGCACTTACAAAGGGGAATGATGAGGAATGGAAAAGTACTGAAAGAAGTGTATGTGTGTCGAGGCAGGATGGGGGATGTGGGTGAAGGCCGAGTGGGAACAACACGGTGGCCTTCAGGATAAGCTTATCAGGAAACAGCTTGAGAAAATGCGCCTGGTTCAGCAAGACACCAGGATGAGTCACTATTAGACTGCCAAGAGTATGTTACGGGGTGGGTAGATCTATATGTGACTTATCAGTATATAGAGAAGTCTGTGCTTTGTTCTCGTTGAGAATTAGCTGCCCCTTGCTTTTTCTCCCGTGGCCATGCAAAATAAAGTGCTTCTGATAGCCAAACAGTAATCCTGTCTAAATTTCCACATCATCATCTCACTTGTTTCTGTGAAAAAAAGGAAGGAGAGAAAAGTGTGTGGAGGGAGGGAAGTGGCAGAAAACAGTGAGAATAAATCTGCCATTTTTGCTTCAAATCTATTCGATTGGAAATGAAAAATGAACATTTCTCATTTTGAACCGCTACATCAAAAAATCATTATGCCTATAATGACATGTCATAAGATAAATCAATATAAGTGTTTAAAATGAAATCAAAGGGTCCAGACAAAGAGATCCATCCTTAAAGTGCTTTTGGTTCATTGGGTATAATTATCTTTCCTGGATAAGGTCTAGGTATCATTGTCTTTAACCAGATTTGTGGGTATTCAGCACTTCTAGAAATCAGTCATAGGTGTTTCATGTAAGGTGTCAGTAGGTATAAGTGCCTTTTCCATGGTACGGAAAGCAATTGGAACGAAAGCTGAGTCACTGCTCAGTAACTGCTGGGTCCTATCTTACTGTTCAGTCTGTTTCTTTTCAAAATCTTAGTCATAACTTATTTAAAACCAGAATTGTTTGGGGTTTTTCTTTTGCGGTGTGGGGTAGGGAAGGCAATCATTAACATTTATCTCAAATTCTCCAGATTTCCTCTGCATTGTTATGGAGTTCCACTGTATCCAATCTCCCCTGTACATTAATGTTTCTTCTTGAAAAGAGGGCTAAAAAAGGGACTCTCCAGTTCAAGAAAGATATTTTTCTGCTCACTTCTGCAGACAAACTAAGGATCCTGCAAACCACAAAGCATTGTGAACAAAGAATATTATGCATGGACTGCTTCCTTCCCTGCAATGCTGTTGTACAGTATATCCAGTTAAAAGAGAAGGGCTGAGGCATTCACTAAAAATCATGGTCCTGCTATTTCCCATGCTTTAGCATTTGCATTTTCAAGGGCCCAACATGAACTGACAGAAGGCAGTGTCAGCCAGCCTGAGCTCCATTATGATGCCAATGTCGTTAGGCACATTAACATAATTCCATGTAATAAGCTCATTCCAAGTATTAGCATGTGATTTGAAGAGATTGCCATGGCTGTTTGGAAAACACAAGGTGAAACAAAGCACAACGATTCATGTACGAACCTAACAAGGCGGCAGAGCACAAGATACGATCTGTGTTCAACCAAGTTTTTACCTTGATAAGATTCCTAGATGTGTGGATTAGATTAAACAAAGTACTGCAATTATCTTCTACTGCAGTTACTGTAAAATGACTAGATTGCTGATAATGCATCTTCTGCTATTAGTATGAACTGCTCTCCTAACAGTTTGCTGAAAGTTAGCAACCTGTGGTCTTCTGATGAATTAACTGCAAGCTGGGAGCTTAAGACAGACTGAAACAATAACGTGATCAGTCATATTAACTTAACCTCTTGACTTTTGGTTTAAAATATTACTTTAAATTCTCATCTGCTCTAAATTTTAACTTCATTTCTTCTCTTTCACATCCACAATAAAACTGTCTTGTGCAGGAAGGGACCAGAAAGCTTCTGCACTCCATCCTTTGTGCTCTTGGGGACAGACACACTGAGGCAAAGACTGACCACACACTCCCACACCCCAAGTTCAGGAATAAGGCTAGAAAGCTGCTTTGACAGTACCCCTCACAGCTGCCCCCAGTCATGCCAAAGGCAGAGGTTTCAACAGCCGCCATGGGTGACTGCCCTGTGTCATTTCCAAGGTTGGTGCATGTGAGTAGAAGCAGGTGGGCAGAGTGTACTTCAGAGACCCCCTCTCCAAGAGCAGTCAGGACACAGGGTCATTATGCCCACTAATGCCTGAACACTGTGAGAAGAGTCCCAGTTGACTGATTTTGCCAACTGCATAGTAAACAATTGCGAGAAAAATTTGAAGTAATATTCCAAAGAAGCTGCAGAAGAAGTTACAGAAGGTACCTGGGTGTGAAAAAGCACATAGCTTCCCATGTCCCTTTGTGCATATGGCCTTGCTTCCCTTCCCCCCCCCACACTCCCCCCATGCTAGATTAACTGTGATTTTTTTCCTTTCTGCATCAGGCCTTAATTAACAGACACTTACAATATCATTGCTATTCCTAACCTCACCTGCTTGGTTTGTGGTTTGTGCCTACTGAAAGACTGTTTTTGAGTACATATGAGTGTAGCGTAGGAGGGAGGGCTCACAAATTGAGAGGATGGATGGGCCAGTGGTTAGGGTGTGAGCTTGTACATTCAGTTCTCTGTTCTGCTACAGATTTCCTATGTGACCTTAGGCAAGCCATGTAGCACACATCTATGCAGCAAAATACATGTAGTGTTGTGCTATATGTTAGCATACCTGTGACAGTTATGGTAACAGTTGAGATGTTGTGACAGGGGCTTTAGCAGGTTATAGCAATCAACATAGGTCCACAACAGTTTTTTTCCTATGGCTACCAGCCTGTGCTAAAGCCCCAGTATTGCTGCATCTTTCACTGCCATGGTTATTACCCAAACAAGCTGGATCAAAACTAGCACAGGTATGCTACAATTACACCTTCACTTTGCCACTTAGATGTACCCTTATGCTACACGCTTCAGTCCCCAAAAGAGGAAAATAGTAGTCCTTTGTCTCACAGGGCCTTGTGTGGATAACTTAAAGTCTACGAGGCACAGAGATACTGTAGTACTGTGAGCCATCCAAGTGCAACAGAGGCATAAGTCAGCATGAGTCCCTATTTCAAACACCACACAAGGAGGTCAGCCCTATTTCCTATTGTCACCAAGAGAAAGTTGCTGGAGCTTCTTTGGCAAGAGGCTGAGCCTGAAGCCTAGGTAGAAAGAGCAATTTTAAATTCAAAGCAAATCTGTGAGAAATTAAACAGTTTTGCTGCACAGGGATTTGTGGATTTTCAGTTTCAGGACTTGAGGGCTTCCTCTAACATTCATTTTGAAACTCAGTCAAAACCACTAAGGCTCACTTGATATTGATAAGAAACCATAAACAAACACGTGTTCAGTTGAACATTGAGCAAGCATTCAAAACACCCTAACAAAAGCTTTGTACAAGCCTTGAGTTGCAGGTTGGTAACAACCTTCCCCAGACTAATTGCATGCGGCTCTACCTTTTACAGCAAACATTTTGCACAGCATTTTCCTTAGAAGAGAGGGTTAAGATTTCATTTGAATAGAAGAGTTGACCCAGGGGCAGCAATAGCAGTACTGCAATCTGCAATGCTTGTGTGTTCTGTAATGGGTCACCTGAGTCTCCAGTCCATGTTTTATCCACTAGGCTACATCTCCCATTATGAGAAGTTATATCTTATTTACAAGGATAACACACATGCCACTGCAGCCATTTAATGACACAACTAATGAAAATATGCCAGTGCCCAGGACAAAGAGATAAGCCAGACGCAAGAAAACTAACTTCCAGAGGGTAACATAAATAAGACAGAGAAGTAAAATCCATTCACCACAAATGCACAACAAATCCTAACAAGTTGTCTCGCAATTACAATTATCAGTTCAAGAATGCGTCTCCAACCCTGAGTGCTCTAATAAAAAATACAAGATGCAAAGAATCACAGACCAAATGTTGACTGACCTTTGAACGGGCCATTTAGTAGAGAAACTGGAAAGAGTTCCTGAGACCTTCTGAAACTTGCAATTTGTACCATTACAATGTAGTGCAGATGAAACTAGAGAGGAAGGTGAGTAATAAAACACATGTGATCTCAGAGAAAAAGATTTTAACCACACAAATGCATTTTCTTGTCTGGACAGACTGGCATCTGATTCTCTTGCTTCAGTGTGAGGCAGAAAGTGGCTGCTGCTGTATGATGCACAGCAACACTGAGCAACAGTTCGGAGCACATGGCGAAGACCACTCACCCAAATGAACTCAGAGAATTTGCAGTGCTTAGAAGGAATGTCACTTCCCAGACTGGAGTCAATACACCATCCCAGTGCTGCCCCTACCCCAACCTAGGTTATTCCTTCAGCAAGAACCCACTGAAGTCAAGAGCACCGTTACATGAGCATTTGTCAGATTTGATCCTGAAAGGGAAGAGTGCCACATGCCACAGCACCACCTATCCATATTTACTAGGAAAGTGGTGCAAATATTTTAGCATGCTAGGGCATTCTTTTAATTTCATGAATCAGGCTAAGAAAGACATATTTACATATAGTATGACCCAGCTTCTATTGGCAGCACAGGTGATTGATGAAAATAATTCCCATTAATGTTAAGGGGAGTCATTCACATAAATCCTGCATGCTTTAATGGCCAACTAGCCCCTCTCTGTGTAGTATTTTGTGGTGCTGCATTTAGCAAGTGCAATATAAACATGGCTAACTCAATATGCAAATAAATTCAAGTATTTACTGAGCCATAAATGTTACTAGACACATTGTTCATTCATCATTTACTGAGAAATGGATGGAGGTTGCCAGATGGAATCAGGAGATAACTTATTAATATACTTTTCTGTTGCAACAGGGAAAAGGCTACAGAGCCCCTGCATATACATGTATTAATAATAATTGAGGGTTTTTTTTTTAAAGATATGCTCCCGTCTGTTTATTTCAGTGCATGTGTGTGTTTGTGTGGCAGTTGTCCACATCCAAATAGTTTTCTTGTACCGTCATTGTCTCTCCAATAACTTGACTCCCTCTTTCCCCACTGCAGCAGGATAATCTTATTCAATTGCAGTGTGTGTCCTTGCTCAGGGTATGGTTGATAACTTGGCAGTTTCCAGTTTCCCAAACTACATGAATGAAATGTGCCTGCCTAGGAAAGACAGGTCACTCTCTTTTAACTCTTTGATTTCCTGACACCAAAATGAGAGAGCTTTCTTTAATACCAAGAAAATAAGGCAATAAACCTCTCTTAAACTTTGCTCCTGGAATTAATCTTGGTATTGTTTGACACAGCATACCATTAGCATAATGGGACTTCACAGTAGAGGAAAGCCAGCTTGTACATCAAGGAGACTCTAAGAATGCCCTGAGTATATTATCACTGTCTCTTCAAATCTCCCTCCAGTTGCCTAAGCAATAGCTGTGACAGGAAGGTGCCTCACCTCACTGGTATGATATCCAGGAGCATCCACTAGTATGCTATCCACAAGGCTCGCACTGGGACCCTGGGAGCAGCCTCCTAGGACATCAAAATAGTACCATCAAGGCATGGCAGGAGGGGAAAAGGGAGGGCCCCTGAGGAGCTGGAGCGGGGAGGCAGGAGCCACCAGGGGGACATCCCTAGGTTGTGCCCCTGCTACACTCAAGGAGAACCTCCAGGCAGCGTAGACATACACTTAACCTTCCCATGCCCGAATTCCCCACCTACAACCCCATCACCACCTTATAACATGTCCAAGAGGAACTGTGCAAAGTCATGAGGCTGAAACGTCAATCTAATGGGTGCTTGAGGCCCAACATATTGAGATTATTTGCATGTTCAGGGTAGGGATGATGCTTTTTAAACAACTCCATGTCACTAAGGATTTTCCCCATATTATTGGAAGCTGTCTCTCATGCTTTGAGGAGCCGGGGGCAGCGACAGTGGGTGTAGCACAAAGCCCCTCTTGAAAACTGTTGTTGCCAAGCCAACCTGTTCTTTTAAATGGAAATATCAGAGGCATTCCCCTCAGGGGCCTCTTTTTTCTAGAATACTTTTTAAAAGACAAGAAAAGATACGCTACAACATGAGGGAGATCTTCAACAATATTTGCAAAAGAAATTTACTCTGAATGTTTGTCCTGGAGATATGCTGAGCCCCGGATGAATGTTTTCTGAGGTGTGTTGTGAGAGATTTGTCCCTCCCTAATACAGCTGGGACAGACTATAGCCACAAGCAGGTTTCCAATGTAATGCAGTAGCCTGGTCTGTGTCTTTCCCTCTCGTTCATCCACTGCCCAGCACCTAAAATACTAAGTATCCTCACTAAGGACCTGTATTGCTAGAGGAACGGACTAGCGCTGACAAAACCTTCTACAAAATTCAGAGATCCGGAAGGCAGAACATTTATCTGCTCTGGTTACTGCATGTGCTGGCCAACAACTTCCTGTCATCTCACTCTCAGTTATCAAAACACTTTGGGACCTTTTGTCCAGTACAATTTTGGAAATAAATGAGTAAATGACAAGCTAATTTCCTAAAAGAGAGAGTCTTCAACAGAAGTATCTAGCGGGGAGAGAAAGAATAAAGCTAATAGTATATTACATTAACCTCATACTGATTTGCAGAAGGTATCTCTCACATATTCTGTGCTCAAATAATTAAAGCACAATCAGAAACACAGAGATTCAGGCAGGGGACAGGAGAATATATTTGCCCAATGCACAAATACATCATCACTTTTACTGCTGTTCTTAGGAGAATTACAGAATCTGCAGAAAGCAGGCATGCAACCCTACCATTCACATCTGAGAAGCAATTTAAAAGGGAAAGTAGATTTTTGATTTTTTATTGTTTTTTTACAGATGACTTGTGCTGCTTAAGATCACAGAATATGTTATATGAATGCCATGTCACACTGTGGTGACATGCCACTCCATGTACAGCATCTTTGATTAAGTTTTTGTTTCTCTAACTAAGCGAGGCTTACCTATCTATTAGCCAAGCTGCATGGCGACATATTTGTGCTGCCTTAACCAAGTAACTGTCTAGGTCCTGGCTATATATTTACCTGACACAAATACCTGCTCAACTTTAGGATAAAAAACTAAAAGCATATACTGAGCAAGTGTATTTCTGTGATGCAATAGGCTTTGAAAAGTATGTTCAATGGTGTATGTACATGTAGATGTATATATACATGCATGTGAGTACTCTCCACAAAGAAGTTCAATGCCAACATTTAAAATAACTTAAACATAACTCATATAAGCAGTTCCACCAAAATCAGTGAAACACCACAGTAAGTGCTCATGTGACTAATAGTAAACAGGTGTGTAGGATGTTCAGTCTGGGGAATCAATACCAATGTGTGTGTCTTCCTCTAGCCTCCATTAGGTTGGCATCTTTCAGAGTCACTATGCATGTGTCCTGTCTCATTTAAAAGGATTAAGAAACCATAGTTAGATGCTTGGCCCTGACCCTGGCTCTGTTGCTTTATCCCAGAACTGCAAACTGATCAGAGAGCTGTCTGCAAGACTGAGAAGAGATTTCTTCTGACAGGAAAATCACCCATTTCTACATCCTCCACTATGTGGGTAGGGATTGGACAGGACAAGGTAAAGAACGTGATGCCCCACCATATACTCAATCAGTATAGTAGTCCCTGTGGAATCACAGGAGCAGATATTACTTAGAGCAGCCTCAAGAATGGGCCATAGAGGAAGGGCCATTTCAGTCTCCAGTCAGCCTGGTAGAATAAAAAAGATGGCTTAGAGCCACTTCTCCTTTCCCTTTCCATTCAGGTGCATCAAGTTTATCCTCGGTGTGACTGAGGATGTAGCCTCTGATGTTTAAACTACTAAAAAACCAAGTAGCCTATTTTCAGCAAACAATGCAAAACTTCTTCCAGAGCTTACTTCAGCTTCCATCCTTTTGTAGACTTGCAAACTGCAGATGAGAAACAATTATTTTTTATGGGGAAGATTGCTGAGTTACCTGGATTCTGATGCCAGCCATATACTTTTCAGTTCCTAATTAGTATTCATTAGGAACCAGATACTCCAAGTGCCAATGACTCCCTGGCCAGTACTTTTTAATGGATAGCTAGGTAGAATTATATCAGTGTGCAAACATATACAAACAGATCTACTTATAAGGGATCCTGAAAGGTTTTCAGAAGCAAAGTAAAGGGTGCTCTGGTAAATCAAAGACATTATGTAGGGGGCAAAGACGAGGAAAGAGAAGGTGAATAGAAACTTTTTCTTTGCATCCTGCACTTGAAGAGGATGCCACAAATGAAAAAGACAAATGAAAGCACATGGGAGGCTAAAGGCTGGCATTATAATTCAGATACTCTTGTACAATGAAAATGTTCTGGGTATATAAAGGTTCTAAGGAATCAAAACAGACTTCAGGGCAGTAGCAAAATGTTCAGTACCAGACTAACTATCCGTTCTTAGGTGTAATGTAATTACAAATCTAGAGGGTACCTGGGCAGTTCTATGTTCTGTCCAATTTTATATTTGTTCCTGAAAGAAGCAGTAAATCTCAGGGAGGGACTTTGTAATTTTTAGCTTCTTGAGACATTTTTAATTATATTAGAATTAGAATTATACAATTAGAATTATATTAGAAATTAGAATTTTTGGCAAAATACTAACCTCATCTTCACCACAAAACACCCCATTTTGCTGTCAAATCCTTCAGCCTTTCCAATAGGAAAACTTGGCACAAAGGTGCTCATTTAGGTTGTTATTCTCTTTAATTATTTGATATTTACCAATAAGAAATTATTAGTACCTTTAAAACATACATATATCCTGATTCTGGTGCACTGTTGCATAGAATGTCTCATCTCTCTGGTGCATAGACATAGTCTTAAGGAAAAAAACCCACACTTTTAACAACATAGCATTAAGAGAGGTAATGTTGTTTCCATTCTATAAGAAGCCAGTTCTTCTTGGAGCAATGCCCTAGATCAAATATTTGCAATTTTTTTTTAATTTAAGCCAAGATTAGAATGTTTTAGCAATCACTTGTTAATACAGTCACAGCTTCTGAAGGCCAATGAGATTTTTCATGTGAGAACTCTCTCTCATAAATAATGCTTAATTCTTTCCTTCAACTACCAGTTAGCTGCGGCATGGGAGTGAGCCCTGGGAAAAGGGTGTCACTCTTCAACCTACGTCCCCTATTTAAAAGATAAGCCACTAATGATGTGATATTGCTGAAAATCCATTTCAACAGTGCCTGATCCAAAGTCCACTGAAACCCCCAGCACTGAGCTTTGGATCAGCCCAGTAGCATTTTGGGAATTCCATTTCTTCAACTTATTTTTCCAAAAATTCTTCCTGTCTTATTCTCATCAACAATTTCTTGACAGCTTTCCTTACCTGTACTGGGTCCTCGTGCCTGATTTATTTGCCGTGTTTGTCTCAGTCTGCAGGAGTTTGGGGCAGAGGGAAAGATCTTGCTCTCTCAGTTGCGAAGTGCCACATGCATTGTTTTTAAGTAATGAGTAGTAATACAAATAAACCAGCCAGTTAGTTGCAGCAGACTGAATGCTGTCGTTTGCAGGAAAGGATTTCTACATTCCTTGTTTGCCTTCTGCACAAACCCAAGAACATACAACAAAAGAAGTTCCTTTGGCTAATAGGGCAGGTTTCTCTTTCTACTGCTGGAGATTTGAGCCATCGCATTGCTGAAGCCCACTACTACAGACTCAAAACAGCTGCAGTGAAGTCAAAAAGGCCAGTCAGTGCCCAGCCCTTACCCAGGTGCTCATGGGGCGAGCACACAAAGCCTTCCTTCTGATTTATGTGGTCAGTAGAAAGCCCAGTGGGTGCCCTCCTTGGGGCACACAGCATCTCAGAAAACTGTGGTCAGGACAAGGAGACAGTAGTGTTATACCATGACCCCCGTACATAGTCTGAACCAACAAGATGGCAAGTGTATTACTATAACCCCAGAGGGATACAACAGGTGCACACCATCCAAATGCTAGGACAGTGGTTCTTCACCTTTTTATGCTTGAGATAACCTTTCATAACTTCTGTGAATTGAGCTGCACCCCATTTTAAAAAGCTAATTTATTTATTACCGTGTCTGCCTCCTTTCACAGGGGCCAGGCACTGGGAGTGGGGAACAGCCAGACAGGAACTGAGCCTGAGCCTGTACTTATCTGCTTATCTCCTCACACCTGCTTATCTCATCATACCTTGGGGCACCCTTCAAAGGATCTCACAGCACCCCTGCATGCCCCAGGACCCCTGTTGTGAATCACTGTGCCAGGAGCTCGGAGGGGCAGTAGAAGGTCATGCAACTTAACACAGGACTGGCCCCTAAAGACCTGACTGAGTCCAAAGAGCTCACTTACGTAATGACAGGTTTGCCAGATCAGACCCGTGGTTTTCAAAAAGACATGGGTCACATGGAGCACAGGAATGATAGTGCTGTTTCCTGCTTTTCTACTGGTGGCCTTGATGATTGTGATGTTATCACCTGCAGAATAACATAATTTAGCAGCAGGAAATCTTGTCATTGATCTAGTCTTGTCCTAGTATGGGTCTTCCTGCTGTCTCCTCTTCAAAACTCAATGAAACACCACATGCCTGGGGCATGAAACAATGAGAAAGGCACAAAGGGGCACCTTTCAAACCCCCAAATTAAAAATCAGTATAAGTAGCAAGTGGTTATTTTCTGAAGACATCTCATTCTGTTCTTGTGGAAATACACTGCCAAGGGAGCTAAACTGCAGCCTCTTTCTAGGACAGCTTTTCAGTACAGTCCCATTCACTGCTGTCAGCACCTACTAGACTGTGCATGCTGTCAGCCTCCCCAAGAACTCTCATTACCCTGAGCTGTGAGGAGGCACATAGGCGTGCTTTGGAAAGCAGAAGTTATACATGTTGTGTATGCAAGTTATTAACAGAAAAGGTTCCATTTTGCACTCATATGTTTATGTAAGCAAACAGTTGATTAGATGCTTATACATTTAAAAACAAATATTTGCATATTAATAGATCACCTCCCCCGCAACACCCCACTTTCTAATTTCAGACAGCCTGGAATCACATAGAAGAAAATGACATTCAAGTACAGCAATAAAAGAAAAACAGAGAACAATATATTGCAAAATTTAATTTGATTAGCTTCAAGTTCTGGGTACAACATATCTGAAATAATGGGTAGTGCTATAGCCCTGCATTTTTTACTGCAGACAAGGAAGTTTGGGGGCAGCTACAGAGCTCAGTGGATATCTGAGGGGGGGCCAGGGGAATCTCACTGCAGTTTCTTCTTTATAGGCAATGTGCTCACCACCATTCAGTCATATGTTATCAGGCTGAGGCATCTCAGAAGAAAGCCAGCTCTTTCAAAATTAAACATCAGCTACGCGTTTGCTGTTGTTTTAAAAGTGCTTGGGCTAAATATTTCAAATAGCTCTGTGTAGAAAATGAAATGTCAGATCGCTCCATCCCTAGTGTGTCCCAGGCTGACTAAAGAGAGCATTTCATGAGAGGTTTGTCTCAGGAGGTTTTCATCTAACTCAGGAAGTGCATTTTGCTTTTCCTTTTAATTTTCCTTGGATCCATTATTTACACAGCACCCATGGATGTAATTCTTTACAGCCCAAAGTATTCTTGCATTTATTAAATAACAGGATCTCCCCCTCCTATTTTATAGGAAAAAATAATTATGAAATCTTAACATTTAAAAACAAAGCAAAACAAAAAAATAAAAGAATCACCTGAAGCCAAACACACAGATAACTAAGTCTAAAGAAAAGCTCTAAAACTGAGCATTTAGAACTAAAAGCTGTATCTGCAGCAGATGCAAATTGAAGTTGGTCCACTGAAATCAGTGGAACACCATGGATTTACACCATCTGCTACTTTGGCCCTTAAACACTTATTCTAAACCTAATGCTGTCAGCATGGTATCACTGAGGAAGCTGGAAGTATTGTTGTAATCTTTTTTTTTTTTTTGGGTTACAGTCCTGTCAGCTCAAATAGTAATATCTTCCAGGTATTTACTACCTAAAATCCTTTCTAAGACTATCTTACCTTTTTCTTTGTACAATTTTGCAATCATAACCCCCCTCCCCCAACTCCCTCCTCTCTGCCTATTTTAGAAGACAGTCTCCAGAACAGTTTTAAAATAGGAACAGAATTAAACTGAAAGTCCTCCCAAGCAGACCAATAAGAACATCTTCCTTCTGCAAATTTGCCTTGGATTCCTGGAACATACCTCCTCTGAACTGAAAACCTCAGTGCTACTTTCTAACAAATTAGCATTTTCAGATAAAAACCCAAGCAAAGCAAATGAAATTCATAGCCTCTGTCACTCACTAGCTAGGGAAAGGGAAACAAGTTTCAGATATGTCAATTGCCAAATTACTCACTGAGCAGGTTGGACTGTGCCTTCTTTCAACGATTCACTCTTTGCAGCCTGTGCAGGTGGTGATGGCTTGTGAAGTTAGGGAGAAATTTGAGAGGCTAACAGGATTTGCTCACACATTTTGCCCAGGTGTTCTGTCTTCTCTTAATCAAGAAATTATTTGTCCCTGGTGTAGCAATAATTAAGCCTATTTTTAAAACAGCTGAAAAGACAAACAAACACAACTAAGCTAAGGTGTTCTCCTTTGCATCCTTTGTAAGTTAGATGCCTCCTGTTCTTAAAGGTAAAAACCAGCAAATCAAAATTGTGCCTTCTTTAATTTCCAGTAAAGGATCCAAAGGATTAAATTCAACTTAATATGTGATCTGATGTTAAAAAGATGATTTGCCTAAGAGTCCACATTACAAACCAAAACCCATGGTATAAATACTGCTGCTGCTATTTAAGGAAAGGAGCTTTTAAAAATGGTAAAGACAGGAACCTGACAAAAAAGGAAAGAAAACCACTTTGATTTACATTTGAAAAAGCATGAATATACTCTGCATTCAGGTACAGCTGAACTTGCACAGAGACCTACTGACCACTCTCAATAGTCTGCACATTTCTTTATAAAAGTATCCCTGAGAAAATAATATCACTTGTATGACTTAGTTAAGGTGCGGTTTGGTGTACAGAGAAACAGTGCAGCAGTGTCACTATGTGCACGTCTCAGACATGCAGGATCCAGTTTAGGAATTCCAAAGTTAACATACAGAAGTGCGTATAACCAAATGACAGCTGCTTAAAATATGGTTCACCAACAAAATCAGGCACAGATAAAGAAGCATGCATTCCCCTTACCTATTGCTTATGTTAAAACACTGATCAGTGCTTTTACAGAGACGGGCTATTTCGACCTAAAGAGCAGATGACTTTCAGCACATGTACACGGACCATAGCAAAAGCCATCTTCTCCCTGTCTGTTAGTGCACTGTAAGTCTCCAGCAGCTCAGCTCTCCAGCTGCAAACATCTCATTAGACTAATGCATTCAGCACGGGCACAAAACTCGATTTACCATAGCTACAGCAATGAATTTCCATTACGATGACAGCTTCAACCACATCATGTCCGGAAAACCAGCCAACCACTGCCTTTTAAAGAACACACACATTTTACACAACAAAAATGAGGCCTGTGTGTCGTGTTTCCTTTTTCTTAGCAGCTAAACTCAGAAAAATGTGCCATTTTTTATTTTAGACTCCACAGAGAGAGGTAAGGGCATTTTCATTCTTTTTTTAAATAGCAATGTCCCTTGTAATAACATAAATTATACTATGATGAGCAGAATGGGGGTTTGTAACATTTCTGTTTTAACTACCCCTCCTCTGTTGCCATAGAAACCAGACTGTATCATCATCTCTTTGTCCCGATTATGCGGCAATGTGGCCCAATATTGAGCTTGCATGATACCACAGACGCAGACGACCAGTTGTTTGATTTTTGGGTAATTAACATAGAAATCAAAAACTGGGTGCCACTACTGTTTTAGTTCATGATACTGCCTGCATGTGAACAGCATCACACACGCACACACACACACACTCACACAGCTGATGTATATGGAGTCTGTGGTGTAATCTTATATGTATGGATAGGAAATGATATTCACAGTACATGGAAATAGCAAGTTATGATAGCTGTAATGTGGCACGTCTCATAGTGAGGGACTGCTCTTCATCACATTTAGATTGTAAACTCCTTCAAGAAAGAGTTGTGTCTTCATTCATTTTGCACAGGACTAAGCATGCTGGTGGTGCTCAAAAAATCTGTAATAAATATAATAAATAATGATCATTATAAGGCTGTCGTGCTCCATTGCTTCATCTGTACTAGATGAAATTATTCCAGCCAGAGTTCCAGTGGTAGTCGGGAAGTGTTACAAAGCT
This sequence comes from Crocodylus siamensis, assembly GCF_052110815.1. NCBI lineage: Eukaryota > Metazoa > Chordata > Crocodylia > Crocodylidae > Crocodylus > Crocodylus siamensis. The sequence goes on from NC_143395.1 coordinate 87,808,001, forward strand.
CCCAACCGTCCGTTGCACACATTCACCAATATTGTTTCTAAGTATTTGTTACAAACCCAAATCCACTCCTTTCCAGTATTATTCCCATTCACGTGAATGCTGCAATGGGAACACACAAGAGCCTTGATTATGCTCTTGTTCTAGTTTTACACTGGGATAACTCCACTGGTTTCAGTGAAGTTACTTGTATTCACATTGATATTGAATGAGATGAGAACTGAACCCAGGATATGTTTGTACAGGAGTGAATGGAAAGAGGAATAAAACCTTAAGAAACATTCCACTCATGTAAGTCCAAGAACCTTGTGTGTAACGTATTCATGGAAAAAGGACTATTTTCACAACTGTAAGAAGTTAGAACTGTATTTATCTGGCATACAGCTATTAATCAATGCATGCCAGGTAAGGAGAGAGAGTCCACTTTGCATCAGTGGCCACCTGCATGAAGAATGCATGCCAGAAGGTCACAAGAGGGGATTCATTCCTCTATTTGTTAAGAAATCTGCTTTTAGAAAATTTCTCACCTAAGACAGAAATACAAGCAAGGGAGGCACACAGCTCTGGGAGCACTGCAAAATACACTGTGCACTTTTTATCCCCTAAATTCCTGAAGCCAACAGGTATACTGAGCCGGTAAGGCATGTTGCCTTCCCTCCCCTTGTCTCAGTGAAGTCTAAAGAGAGAGGAAGAGAGGAAGAGGGAGAGGGAGAGGAAGAGAGTGTGTAAAAAGCAAAGGGAAGATCTGTTCAGGACTGACACCACCTGGGATCAGATCCTAAATTCCCCCTCTCTCCCTGCTTTTTTCTTTTTTTACAAAAAACCACGGCCCATGCAAAAGGCTACTACTCAGGAACAACCCTGCAAAACATTGGCAGGGACACCAGCAACCCACCCCAATTCCCAGTTTAAATTTCCAAAAGGTGAAACAGGAGGAATCATTAATGATCCAAAGTGTCTTGACAGGGCCCTTTAAAAAGCCTTTCTTCTTTTCTAATCTGTTAAAGTTTTGTACCATGATTCTCAGACATCCTTGTCTTTTTACATTTCCTCAGCAGATGTGTCGTTGCTGTGGCTTGTCAAGTCCAGTTATGTCAGGCGTGTCATGCACTGTTACCAATGTCATCTGACATGAGCTGGCTGACATAGTGGCACAGTAATACAGCATCAGTCTTGATTATTTCCTCTTTTAGTGATATTTTTAATTTGGTAGTTTGATTTTTTTTTAATTTATTTCAAGACCAGATTTTGCAGTCTTCAAATAGCAAAATTTCCACTGACTTCAAAGAAAGTTTTGTTCAGCCACGGATCACAGTATTAGCTCAACTAGGGTCTGCAGAGCCAAATGACAGTCTTGGCCTTAGGTATTTGAGACATATGGCTATTATGAAAGGTAACTTATGTTGTAGACAAAAAAGAAGGGTTAGACATTGTGGAAAACATGGCCCAAATGTGAAACAGAGAGATGGACCAGGTGCAAAATGCAGGTCCAGTTTTTGACCAGCACAAAACTGGAATAGGGGTTTGATTCAGGCACAGGGCTTTGATTTAACCAATTTGTAAGAGATGGGCAGTTTACAAAACTGAGATCAGCATCTGCTTTTCAACCCGCTTCCCCTCAGAGAGCGGGGAGTATGGAGTTAAAGGAACATAGAGCTTAAGTTGTATATGAACAGAAGTAAACAGAACACCCTGCAGAAAGAATGTATTAAAAAAAACCCAAAGGCACGTGTTTAGAATCTGTCACATGGTTAATTTTCATTAGTAAAATAGTTATATTTCAATTTCATACAAATTTATTCAGGCTGACTGCACACTCCAGAAGCTGTGTAGATGTAGAGGATGACAGTACAGTACTATAGAAAGGACAGTGCGTTCTATTCAATTCCACAGGATTTTCCATAATAGAAGGAGAGTGTAGTTTTTCAGTCTTTTCTTCATATGGCCATCTTCTGTTCATAGTAGAGGGAGACCTGTAAACTGATTGTTCCCTCTCCAGTTGCTCTACTTTACGTGTGGTTCTGCAGCCATGTATTAGGAATTCTGCTGAATTTTATAGGTCCCATTTTCAAAGCCTTCAAACAATTTTCCCTCTCCTCCCCGCACCAATTTCAAGTTCCATTTTGCACTCATATGTTTATGTAAGCAAACAGTTGATTAGATGCTTACACATTTAAAAACAAATATTTGCATATGACTTTCCTTTGTACAGAGAGATGTCCAACTCTGTGCTGTGCATGTAGAAATGGAGTCTATGTACAGAACACTAAATTCCTGCAGGCATAAGTGTGACCACAAGAAAGACAGGTATAAAGACAATAGTAGGGTTGGAGTGTTATTGTAGCCACAAAGGTGCAGGAAATGTGTGAGAAGCAATGTGTCTTTTGGTAATATCTTTTACTGGACTCTACAGTATAGCTATGACAATCAAATAACAATTCTTTTCACTTCTCTACTACATTTTATCTAAGGAAAATACATTCCACAAACACTCCCATAAATTTGGCCTTACAACTACCATCTCTGAGGCAGGGTGTGGAGATACTGAGGTAGATATATCTGATGACTTGAGGTTAGAAAGACAATCTACGAGCAAAGGTATCCTATCTCCCAGTCCAATTCCTTACCCTAAAACATCCTTCCTCAATGTAATTTTACACGTCACATTCAATGGTTTAGAAATCTCTTTTTAAATCCATCATAAAAGAAATGGTTTAAGAAGGAATAACTTAACTCTAGTCCAGTGTATGAGTAACTGAACTTTTCCAATTTTAACCTTAATTGGCTTGGTGTTTGCATTTTTTCTTGCTCTCCAATGCAAACATCTGAAACTGCTGTTGTCCTGGTTGCCTGTGACGACAATTTTATAGGGAGTCCTAAAGCTCATAATACTAGATAGCCCTAATGAACACAAGTACATGGTAAAGTAAAAAAATACTTGCGGGCTTTCTTTGCTGAAGTTAAAAATATTTTCTGCTGCTTCCTACAGTTAGTTGGAGCAGTGTAACTTCATGTTTTCACATGCAAAGAAAAGAATTACCCATTGCTCGTCTTCAAAAAATTCCACTGCTTCCTCATTTATCTTAGGATAGCCCTCGTCCGAGATCTTCAAAAGTTACATGTCTCTGGGTGCCTCAGCTTTTGGCATGCAACTTGAGAGACCTTGAGCACGTCTGATTTTGAAAAAGTATGAGCATAAACCCTCAGAACCAGATATTCCAAACTGGAAGCCGCAAAAAATGGAGATACCCAAAAAATCAACAGTTATTTTTGAAAATCTCAGTCCTCAAATTAAATTCTCTCTGGCTGTCGTAAGCCACAGCTTACTTCACAGACATTGTCCCTTTGTTTCTCTTCTCCATGTTCCTTCCAGTCATCTGTCAGAAGGCTCCTACATGCTCGTTCACATTGTCTCACTGGCTTTGGTACAAGATCCTTTTCTTCTGCAGCATCTGTTATCTAAACCAGCCTGACTATCTCTTCAGCCTCACTAATTCCACAGTGAGCATCAGATTTCTACTAAAAATACTTCTATTTTCTTTGTGGCATTGCATCATTTCTGCCTCCCACTTCTGTTCATATTTAACTTGGCAAAGCAACTTGGAATGGTGTTTGCATAAAAGACTCAATAGTAAATAAAGTTGTATAGCAGTCCCAGAGTTGCCCATTGTAAATCATCAGACATCCTACAGAGCTTTCAAACGCTCCCTGCTCTGCATAGTGATCTCTGCTGAACAACACTCAAACCATGGTCTAATTAAGAATAGACTCCAAGATGTCTGTCTTCAGCAGTATTGGTAACATTTTAAGACTGAGTATTGGTAATTTTTTTTAATATGAGCCTAATTACTAGTGCTAGTAGGAATCTTTCCATTGACTTCAACAGGCTTTGGATCATGCCCTGTGTTTAGACTTTGTGAACTTTATCTTGTTTTACTTTTAAAATTCAGATTCTTCTAGCTGAACAGAAACCTGAGCTATATACTAGAGGCTAAGTAAAAATATTTGGGGAGGTTAGATTGGGTTAAAAATGGCCACCTGATCTCACTTAGTTAGCCTGGGTGCAGACCTTATACTTAGATTGACCTAACCAGGGATCTAAGTGCCAAGTGTACAGAAATTCAGGAAGTTCAGGTCCATCTAAAAATGGCTGACCTGATCTAAGTTAACCATACCTCAGAGGCAATCTAACTTAGATCCGGACCGGCAAGACTGATCTCACTGAACTTCTGTACCATTCCCACACTTTTCCTACACCCCCCGGCACTGGGCTATTTTTATCCCCCTGGTCCCTGGCAGGACCTGCCACCTCCCCTGCCCCACGTGATTTACCTCAGATGCCATCTACCCCCCTGATTCCTCCAATCCCCTTGCAGACTTGGCCTGCCCCCCTACCAATTCCCCCAAGCTCCACCAATAGCCCTACTGCTAGCTCCCCCCATGACAACTTACCTTAGATCGGGTGGCCATTTTTAACTCTACCTAACCTCCCCAAATGTCTGTAACCTAACCTCCCCAAATATCTGTATGTACCCAGAGTGAGGACAAGCGAAACCAAAGAATACTAGACTGGTTCAATGACCACTTCACCCCTCCTCCCCAGCAGTGTCTTTGTTTTAGGGTGGGTTGCCTATTTTAATAAATGCTCATCATTTATTTTTTCAGCCCCTTCCTGTGCTGCTTTTCTTCACAAACTTTTTAAGCAGAAAAAAAAAACAAGGAACCTATGTAAAAGGCAGTCCAGGGGAGAGTAAAAGGCAGTCCAGGGGAGAGAGACTTAACGGTGGGAGTCTACTATAGACCTCCCAACCAGGGAGAAGAGCTCGACCAGGAATTCTTAGGTCAGCTCACAGAGGCAGTGAGGGCTAAGGATGTGGTCATCATGGGGGACCTGAACTTCCCAGACATCTGCTGGGAGGAGCAGTCAGCCAAGTCTGATCGCTCACGTCGGTTCTTAGCCAGAGTGCAGGACCTCCATCTAACCCAGGAGGTGCACAGTCCCACCAGGGGAGACGCCTTGTTGGACCTGGTGCTGGCCACGGGTGATGACCTGGTGAGGGGGCTGCGGGTGATGGGCCACCTGGGAGACAGTGATCATCGCTTGCTGGAATTCACCATCCAGCGTAAGGTGGCAAAGGGCTGCAGCAAGGCAACAGCCCTAGACTTTAGGAGGGCTGACTTCAACAAGCTAAGGAGGATCGTTGGGGAAGCGCTGAGGACCCAGAGGGGAAGGGAATCAGATGTCGAAGGTGAGTGGTTGCTCCTTAAGGAGACGATCCTCCATGCCCAAAGGGAGGTAATCCCAACAAGGGTCAAAGGGAGCAGGAGGGCACATAAACCCCCATGGCTCACTAAGAGCATCCGGGAATGTCTCCTTGCTAAAAGGGAGGCATATACCCAATGGAGAGATGGGGTCATCACCAAGAAGGACTATGTTACAGTCGCCCGAGGATGTAGGGGGGCAGTCAGGAGGGCCAAGGCAGAGATGGAGATAGGACTAGCTTCCCGGATTAAGGACAATAAGAAGTCCTTCTTCAAATACATAGGGGGTAAAAAGAGGGTCCCGGGTAATGTGGGGCCCCTGCAGGACACGATGGGCAACTTAGTCATCACGCCAGATGATAAAGCTAACATATTTAACGATTTCTTTGCCTCTGTCTTCCTAAGTAGGGACCAGTTCAGCCACCTCCCTGCTGGGCCCCCCTCGGGCCCCGGGAGAGACACGCCTGGGCCAAGGGTTAGCGAGGAGTTAGTTAGGGTACTTCTGGAGAGGCTGGACGTGTTCAAGTCCGCTGGTCCGGACGATCTTCACCCTAGGGTTCTACAGGAACTGGCCGAGGTCATTGCGGGACCCCTGGCGCGGCTCTATGAGCACTCGTGGTGCTCTGGCGAGGTGCCGGAGGACTGGAAGAGGGCCAATGTGGTCCCTATCTTCAAAAAGGGAAAAAAAGAGGACCCGGGAAATTACAGGCCAGTTAGTCTTACCTCAATCCCGGGTAAGCTCTTTGAAAAAATTATCCTGGCACACATCCAGGAGGGCCTTGCAGGGGAATGCATGCTCAGGGGCAACCAACATGGGTTCATCAGTGGCAGGTCTTGTCAGACCAACCTGGTGGCCTTTTACGATCAGGTCACCAAATCATTAGACGCAGGGGTTGCTGTGGATGTAGTCTTTCTGGACTTCTGGAAGGCTTTCGACACTGTCTCTCACCCTGTCCTCATCAAAAAGCTGGGAGACTGTGGTGTCGATGCCCACACTGTCAAATGGGTCGCCAACTGGTTGGAGGGCGCACCCAGAGGGTGGTAGTGGATGGGTTCTTCTCGACCTGGAAGGATGTGGGCAGTGGGGTTCCGCAGAGCTCGGTCCTCGGGCCCGCACTGTTCAACATCTTCATCAGTGACTTGGATGAGGGGGTAGAAAGCACCCTGTTCAAGTTTGCTGATGACACTAAGATGTGGGGGGATGTGGGTGCACTAGAAGGGTGCAATAGGCTACAAGCTGACCTTGACAGGTTGCAACGGTGGGCGGATGAGAATAGGATGGGGTTTAACACTGATAAGTGCAAGGTGTTGCACATGGGGAGGAAGAACCGGCACCACACTTACAGGTTGGGGAACTCCCCTCTTGCCAGCACGGGACGGAAAAGGATCTTGGAGTCGTCATTGACTCCACGATGAACATGGGCCGGCAGTGTGGGGAGGCAGTCAAGAAGGCCAACCGTACCCTGTCATGCATCCACAGATGCATCTTGAGCAGGTCCAGGGAGGTGATCCTCCCCCTCTATGCGGCACTGGTCAGGCCGCAGCTGGAGTACTGCGTCCAGTTCTGGGCGCCACACTTCAAGAGGGACGTGGACGATATGGAAAGAGTTCAGAGGAGGGCCACTCGTATGATCAAGGGTCAGCAGGGCAGGCCTTATGAGGAGACGCTACGGGACCTGAACCTGTTTAGCCTCCACAAGAGAAGGTTAAGGGGGGACCTTGTGGCCTGCTACAAACTGGTCAGGGGGGATCAGCAGGTACTGGGGGAGTCCCTGTTCCCCCGTGCGCTGCCAGGAGTGACCAGGAATAACGGTCACAAGCTGGCGGAGGGTAAGTTTAGATTAGATATTAGGAGGCGCTACTTCACAGTCAGGGCGGCTAGGGCCTGGAACCAGCTTCCAGGGGAAGTGGTGCAGGCTCCTAGCCTGGGGATTTTTAAAAGGAAGTTAGATGAGTACCTTGCTGGGGTCATCTGACCCCGGTGCTCTTTCCTGCCAAGGCAGGGGGTCAGACTAGATGATCTACCTAGGTCCCTTCCGACTCTAGCTACTATGAAACTATGAAACTATGAATTCAACTTTCAAAGCAAATGTCGGAAAAACAGGAAAAAAAAAGCTGAATGAATTGTCCAGAAATGAAGAGGTAGTTAGCAGTAGAGCCAGGATTAAAACTCAAGAGATTTTCAAACCCATCTTAGTTCCGAGACAACACATTCCCCTGAGATACAGCTGAGATGTGGATACGAGAGCGGCAAAGGCCATGGGAAAGGATGGATTCAGACTGTTTTGTATTTGTCATTTCCTAGCATGTGGATATTTTTTGTATACAATAAAAAATAAAATAAAATCTTATAAAATCTTTCATGGCCATACCCTAAATTTAACCCATAATACCGCTCTGCCTTCTCAAAGCCAGTTATTGTTACTAATAATACTGGGCAGGCATGGATAGATAGTATCCAGATGTCTGCCCCGAGACAAAAAAATTATACAGCATCCAACTGTCATTTTCCCCTCTGAATGTATTATATGGTGTTACAAGATCAGGGCACAAAAGTAATATTGTAACATCTAGACTTAACTTGTGACTCTGTATGCTTTTAAAACGGTAGGATTGAGGGAAACAGGGTTGATTCCTAAAACTGTGCACTGTAAAGCTAATTTCAGCTGAGTGGTAACTCTGAGGGCAATAGACAAAGGGCTGCACAAAATTCAATTGCACCCCCTCCTCCTGCAGAGTTTCTTACACCTTCTGAACAGCTTTTGCAGATCCCTGTCAAGACAGGAAGCTGCTCCAAATGGACACCTGGCAGATCTGGCATGGCATTTTCTAATGCTCTTGATAATTGACACAAACCCACCCATAAAGCAGGGATGACTCGGAGGTTCAGACTACAGCACAAAATAATTTTTGTCCTGAGTTTGTTTTGACTACCTTCAAGTTTGATCTCTTTCAAAAGTTAATGACAAGCTGTTTTTATTTTTATCCTTTTTATGCTGTATTCCAGATGCATGCATCTTTGCAACATTATAAAATAACTTAATCAAAAAGTTATAGCCTGGCCAGATGATGAAAGTACTCTCCCCAGTTAATGGCTATTTACATGTCAGGAACCATGGTATGAACACCTAATGAAAAAGGTAGGGTGCAAAATTCATTGCTGTCAATGGTCAATTGCTTTATAAGGACAAGAGACAAATGTTGGGATGGACACCCTAAACATTGCTCCTAAGAAGAAACACTAGCCTACAAATAACAAGTACATTATGGGGAGAAGAAAATTACCGTGGGGAATTCCAGATTCCCCAGGCAGAAAAATGTTCTGGAGGACTCTGAGGAGCCCCAGAGAATAGCCAATACATTAAAGATGGGGGAGGACAGAGTGAAAAACTGGCTTGAAGGTACTGAGAAGGTGTGTGTTAGGCAGAAGTCTTTGGAAATCCCCATGCCTTGGGCAAATCCTAGTCTCCAGCTGACAGAGTCAGGAGAAAAGTAGGTTTCTGAAAACACTGACAGGACTCTCTGAAGGACTGTGTTGTGTCTAGATGAAAGTTTGAAAATTTTTATCAAGGTTTATTTTTCCTATACTTTGTCCCTGTACTCTATGGTCAACTTTTTCTTGCACAAGTCTTTCCCTTCTTTGTAAAAGCAGCGGCTATGGGGGAGTGACAACAAATTTTGGGGTGGCTGCAGCCCTCCCTTAGCCCTGCTCACAGTGCCACCACCACTCACCCTGAGCACAATCCACCCCACCCTGATCCAAGGGCACATACCTCTGCAATGCCCTTCCAGACAAGTGGGGGTAGCAGCAGTTGGAGCCGCTGGATGAGTGGGCAAGTGCTGGACAAGCTGTTTCTGAATGAACAGTGCACAGTGGCGGGAGCTGCCCCCCTCCCTGTGCCTGCTGGATGAGCCGTGGCTCCATCCTGTACCTGCCCTACCCTGGCTGGGCAGCACTTGCCCCAGCCCCTGTCCTAGCCCTACTCTCTTCCTCACCATGGGGGGCCTTAATCTGCCCACCCACACTTCTTCCCTTCCCCCCCCCCAACAACAGGCTTACCAGTTGGACACTGCTGTTCAAGCTGCTGGGCTGTGGTCCTCACTGCCTCCAAGATGAACATGGGCCAACAATGAGAGGTCACAGTCAGTAGGGCTAACCGTACCTTGTCATGCATCCACAGATGCATGTCTAGCAGGCCCGAGGAGGTGATCCTCCCCCTCTATGCAACACTGGTCAGGCCGCAGCTGGAGTAGTGTGTCCAGTTCTGGGCACCACACTTCAAGAGGGATGTGGACTGCATTGAGAGGGTCCAGAGAAGGGCCACTCGCATGGTCAGGGAGCAGCAAGGCAGGCCCTACAGGACCCGAACCTATTCAGCCTTCACAAGAGAAGGTGGAGGGGGGACCTGGTGGCCGTCTAAAAACTCACTAGGGGGGACCAGCAGGGTTAGGAAGAGACCTTGTTCCCCCTAACACCCCCCGGGATAACAAGGAATAAAGGCCACAAGTTGTTAGAGAGTAGGTTTAGACTAGACATCAGGAGGCGCTACTTCACTGTCAGGGTGGCTAGGATCTGGAACCAGCTTCCAAGGGAAGTGGTGCTGGCTCCTACCCTGGGGGTCTTTAAGAGGAGGCTTGATGTCTACCTGGCTGGGGTCATTTGAGCTCGGTTTTCTCTCCTGCCCAGGGCAGTGGGTCAGATCTGATGATCTACAGGGTCCCTTCTGACCCTACCTCTGTGAATCTATGAATCTCCATGCTGTGCTGTGGTTGCACATGCATGGGCCATTTATCGGCCAAATTATCAGCCACATCAGGCCTGTTTCCGATACAAACAATTTTCTTTATATCAGTGCCAATCTGGTATCAGACCGGTGTACTGGTGCACCTCTAATGACAATCACTGAAGAGCTGACTTCTGTGGCTTCATCTAGCAATGAATGGGTGCAGATCAAACCACAGGTTTTGGTGTAGATGGCAGTGGGAGTAGGAGGATTTGATTTTTTTTAGGAGAAACTAATCAGAGAAATTTACAATTTACAACCTACAGTTTAAGACTCTGATTCAGAAAGGTATTTAAGCACTTGCCTTCAAGCATTATTTGCATGCTTATAGTTAGGCAAGTGCTTAAATATTCTGTTGAACTGGGTTCTCTTAATATATTTACTATACTCTTCATATCTCCACTATATATAGAACATACTAAGGGCTCAGTGAGATTAAACTCTCTATTGTTATCTACTCCAGACAGAAGAAATGTCAACAAAATTAATGAACTCCCACATATTGTCATTTTATTTCAAGCATTACCCTGTAATTTAAATAATTCAATTCTTTTAAACAATTACATTCAATTACCTAAGGATTTCTATAGAATCATCAAGCATCCAGGGCAAGTTGGAAGGAAATTAATATCCCAGTATAGTCTAAAAATGTATGATCAGTAAGGTGGGAAATTTGATTTTAAGGTAGGGTTCATGTACTTTTACAACAACAAAAAAAGTTAGTAGTTAGTGAATAAGCAGTATTAATAAATGGACTCAAGGAGAGGCCACATGTCCAAGATATACTGAATCATTTTATTTCCCCTGAATTTTTCATCATTAGGTGTTTCAGTTTAACAAGGTTTGCATCTGTAAATGTGTTGAGTTCCTGAAATGTTCACATGCTTTTTCCCCTTCTCCCACGATGGCAGAGAGATGACTTTCTCGGTGCTAGTGAAGGCACTGAGAGATGATTAAGAGAATACATTTTAGCAGTTATCTTAATTACAAGAACAATATCATCAGTGATCTGGAAGATGGGATGGAATGCACCCTCAGCAAGTTTGCAGATGACACTAAACTGTGGGGAAAAGAAGATACTTTGGAGGGTAGGACTAGGATTCAGAGAGACCCCAACAAACTGGAGAATTAAACTAAATGAAATGTCATGGAGTTCAGTAAGGACAAGTACAAAGTCCTGCACTTAGGATGGAACAATCCCATGCACCGATACAGGCTGGGGACTTACTGGCTCAGTAGCAGGTCTGCAAAAAAAGTCCTCGGGGTAATAGTGAACAATAAGCTGAATATGAGCCAAATGTTCCCTTGTTGACAATAAGGTTAATGACATATGGGGCTGCATTAGTAGGAGTGCTGCCTGTAAATCATGAAAAGCGATTATTCCCCTCTATGCAGAACTGGTGAGACCAGATATGGAATATTGTGGCCAGTTTTGGGCCCCCCACTACAAAAAGGATGTGAACAAATTGGAGAAAGTCCAGCAAGGGCAATGAAAATGGTTACGGGGCTGAGGCCCATGATTTCTGAGGAGAGGCTAAGGGGATTGGGCTTATTTAGTCTGGAGAAGAGGAGACAGAAGGGATTTAATAGCAGCCTTCAAGTACCTGAATGGTGGTTCCAAAGAGGATGGATCTCACCCATTCTCACTGGTGGCAGATGACACAACAAGGAACAATGGTTTCAACTTGCAGCAAGGGAAGTTTAGGTTAGATATTAGGACAAGCTTTCTGACTAGGTAGGTAACAAAGCACTGAAACAGGCTACCCACACAGGTCGTGAAATCTCCATCCTTATTTAAGACCTCGGTAGACAAAGCCATGGTTGGAATATTATAGTTGGGGATGGTCCTGCAGGGGACTAGGCTCTCAATGATCTCCTAAAGTCCCTTCCAACCCTAACATTCTATGATTCTATGAAATTTCAAGAAAATATTTCTCTAGGGAAAACATCTTCATATCAGGCCCAGAGATTTGTGAGCCTTTAACAAAATATCACTGAGTAGGAAAACGAAATTTAGACCCCTCTGAGAAAGCCACAGACCCCAAAACTTATACTACTGCTGCTTCATGCTTGCAGAACAGCTGTATGAAAGATAACAATGCATTTTACATGTGCTAATTAAGCCAATATGCAGGCCCATAATCATCTTTCAATCCCTGTCACTGAAACACACAATTTTACACACATTCTTTAATCTGACGGAGTTCACTGGGACTTAATTCAGAAAACACACACGTGATTTGCTGAATAAGAATGCACTTAAACCCCTGCTTAAATGTAAGTATTTTTATATATGGTTTGCTAAACTGGGGGTGCAATAAGTTAGAAAAGCAATTTGAGAAATAAGTAAACTGAGGCCAAGAAAGAGTAACGAAAAATCAGCAGCAAGTCTGGGCACAGAACTAGGTGTTCAGCCTTCCTCCCCTTGTCATTTCACTGCTTTGCAATGCTGGTAAGTGTGATGTTGTGTAAATGAGATACTTGATGATGAGCTCTCTACTAGTACTTATTAATCAGGAAAGAGTTCTTGGAATATGAAAACATCAGTCCCATGTTCAGCATAAATCAAAAAGGAAAATAAAATGTTAGGAATTAAGATGGTAATTGAAAACAAAACAGAAGATACCTAAGTATTTTCCATAGTATGACCACATCTTAAATAATACATGCAATACTGGTTTCCCCACCTTAAAAAGATGATAGTAGAAGTCAAAAAGATACTAACAAGGGCAACAAGGATGATCAGGGATATGGAGATGCTTTCATAGCAAGAAAGCCTAGATAAGGTAAGGGCCTTTTTACATGGTAAGTTTAGGTGCTTTTAACCCCTGGACTGGCTGCACATTAACATCTCTAAGTGTCTTAAGGTACTCATTATTTGGCTCAGTGGTGGTGGTGCCTTCCACCAGCACCCGAACTGGTTCACTGTTCCCACTAGTGGCAGGGTGGCAGGGGCAAGATCCAGAGAAAAAAAGGATCAGGCCCCTCAGAGCACAAGTGACACTCAGCCAGCTGGCAACTCACCCTCCCTGCATTGCCACCAGCTGGCTTCCAACTGGCTGGACGCTGCCTGAGCTCCAAGGCCCCAATCTTTTTAAGAGCTCAAGCAACACTGGTCCAGCCGGCAGCCCAAGCAGGGACAGCACGGGGAGGCAGGATGCAGAGAAAAAAGGATTGGGCCCCTCGGAACAGAACTAGTGAGCTGATCCAGGTGGTGGCAGAAGGTGCTGCAGCAGCTGGGTGCTCTGGGGCTGTAGTGCTTGCTCTGCTCAGCAGGAGCAGTTACAAGACTTGCCACTGCTAACCAAGCTTCTACTGGCAAGTCACAAAGGTGCAGGCGAACGACAGACAGAACAGGTTTTTTGCCTTAAGATGCTACTGCTTCACTAAGCTGAACAACACTAAGCTGATTAACATTTGGTTGGCTTACAGAGTAAGGCCTTAAAATGTCTTAGCTTAGAGAAAGGAAGCCTGAGGGGGAAATACAATAAAAGTTTATAAAATAATGAATGTCAAGGAGAAAGTAAATAGGGATTTGCTACTGACAATACTAAAACTAAGGGGCCTACAGTCAAATCATTAGGTTGCAGATTTAAAGCAAACAAAGCAAAGTTTGTTTTTTACAACGTGTGCAACTACCTTGTAGACATTCCTAAGCCTTTGAACGTTGAAAACTGTACAAGGAGAGGGGCAAGGGACATCAGTCTGGATAGGCCCTGCATAAATACTCTTTGCCTTAGCTTCTACTTTCTGCCACTGTGAGAGACAGGATGCTGAGCTACACATGCAATAGTCTAAGCCAACATGGCATTTCTTAAGTTCTCTTGGAAGACAAATATAAATGACCAATGAACCTGAATCCCAGTTTATTTGTTGGTGTATTAAAGAGTTTGTGAAAGCAATAAAGTCACACAGTATTCTTAATGATAAAAAGAAATGATTCTACAGAAAAATTATTCCTTCACAAAACAAAATTTCTCTTATATATTAAAGAAAAAACAATGTGACCCTAAAGACAAAGCAACCAGACAAAAGTATCCAGCTCCTTGAGCACATATGCAGAATATTGTTATTAAAATTCTCCATCACCAGAAACATCGTCTCAGCTGGCAATACCACTGAGCACCAGAATTACTTCAACTCATCCAACACACAGTTAATGCAATGCTTGTTCATCTGTAGAGCTAAAAAACACTTGACACCAGGTGGCTCTTTTTATTTTATATTTTACAGTTAAGGAAATTTGGACAAAGAGGTCATTTGTACTGCTTATATAATGAATCTGGCCTTGTCTGTGCTAGGGTTTTGAAAATGTGTTACTAGCGCATGTTTGCTAATGCACACATTTGAAGAGGCCAGTGTAGGGGACTCATCCTAAAGTAGGGTCTCCTCCAACTTTAACATAATTAGGTTAGCATGCATTCTCATATACAAAGCTTGCCCTAAGTTTAGGGTGACCATATGTCCTGGTTTGGCCGGGACAGTCCAGGTTTTCATAGGTCGGTCCCAGCTGATTGATGAAAATCAAAACCAAAGTTTTGGAATTGGATGGGTGTGGGGTACAGTCCTATGGGGTGTTGGAGCAGCACGGTGTGCCAGGCAGACAAGCAGTGGAGAGGGAGGGGGTGGCAGAGCAGGGAGGGGAGGGGCAGTGTCCTGGATTTCCTTAAACATAATATGGTCACACTACCTAAACCCTGAAATTCAGGAAAATATTCCTACTCAGGATGCCAACAGTGTACATACTTCACTACTGAAAAGAAGGGCCTTTTCTGCATATGCCTAGATGTGGTCCTTATGCTTTAGTGCTTTCCTCAACTTGGATGTTCTTGGTAGCTGTATTAGTCTGAGACAAGAAGACATACAAAAAACTAGAACTCTTGGTTCCAAAATGATACCTTTTATTACACCAGCTGGGGAATTGCAAGAAAACTGTCCTTTTCTGCAAGTTTTCAGACTCAAAGGCCTTTCATCAGGCTCTGGAAAAAGTACAGATGGTAAAAGATGGTAAAAAGTCCCCATAGCTAGGAAATAAACTTCATTTTTGCACAGAGGGAGTTGTAGATGAAAGGCTGTCCCCCTGGGTCCATGAGAGTGTCATTGTGAGCTGTGCTGAGTAGCTCTTTGATGTGTAGATCAGGTAGAATTCCTTCCCTGGAGGTGTCAGATGGCAGTCAGGGAGGTAAAAAATCTTTCTTGGTCTGCAATGAAGTATAAATCCAAAATTGACTTAAATTTAGCATCTTCTGTGCTTCAGGAATGTACTTGGTAGCCGTGTTGGTCTGAGACAAGAAGACATACAAAAAACTAGAACTCTTGGTTCCAAAATGGGCACTAATAACTGAACAATGCAGTTTCCTTAGGCCAGAAAGAGGGGTACAAATCAGAGATTGTGTGAAAACCATGCTGAGTTATCAGACCAGCATGAATACAATGTGATATTGACATTCCTAATGTAACCCAGGTACACCCAACGGTGTGCTCTATTCTCAATTGGATGGGATGGGTAGGCAGGAGTGGGTACTGTGAGAGGGATGCCGGAATTTCGGGCTGATCCCTCTTTCCTCTATAGAGTTAGCCCAGGCCCAAAGTTTTTAACTATATACAATTTACTGAGTTACCAACATTTATATATAACACTCTTTAAGATAGATATAATTACAGATATAGATACAAATATACATATAAAGGTCTGTTAGCAAGAGCAAGTCTGCCTTAAGGAGGGCATTCAGGTAAGCCTCAAGCCCAGAAGAGGGGTAGATCCCAGGACAGTCAATCCAGCAAGTTTATACCACAAGTGGGTTAGCTAATAAAGACATCCTTACAGAGCCCATTATATAGAATTAATACACCCAACTATTTATAACACCAACAATAATAATAGACAGCGAATAGGAAACATAACTATACCAGATATTAGACGCACCCTATCTGGGTTCCAACCACTTGGTCCCTCAAATGGGATGGGGTCTTCTCCCCCCCCGGCCCCCTGGGGGTTCCACAGAACCGCCCCCCCAGTGTATATTTAGGGTTTCCTCCACTCTGACCCTGGACAGCGGAGGGTGTGTAGGCCCCTTCCCCACTTCCCCCAGGGTCCCTTGCCTAGGGGCCCCTCCCCTGTGGGACCCAGGTTCCTGGT
Source organism: Crocodylus siamensis (assembly GCF_052110815.1). NCBI lineage: Eukaryota > Metazoa > Chordata > Crocodylia > Crocodylidae > Crocodylus > Crocodylus siamensis. The sequence continues at coordinate 87,824,183 of NC_143395.1, forward strand.
AACTCTCAGTTCTTCCTTTGGGGGCTGTCAATCTGGCCTCTGGGTCTCCACACCGTCTCAGGTATCCTGGAGCTGTTGGCCTCAAGTTGAGGGTCCTTCCCTCTGGTCCCTGTGCCCCGCATTGGGCACTCAGGGAGCTCCTATGGGAGCCAAGCCCTCACTGGTTCTGGTTGCCTAGCCTCATGACCGGTGTCTTTCCCCTTCCTGGGCTCTGCTCTGGGCACTGGGGCTCTTTTAGTTTAATGCTCAGCCACACTGCGGGGCTCCAGTCATCCGGCCTAGAGCCAGGCCTAACCTGAGCAGCCTCGAGCTGTTCCCAGGGCCGGCTCTCTGTGCATCAATACACATTGCCTCACCCAGCAGCTTGTCGGGTTTGCAGGCTCAAGTCGCCTCACACGCCTCCCAGAGCCTGAGCACCGTGCACTGATCTGCACACCTTTGAGGCTCAGGCAGGGTCCTGATGATGGTCTTCTCTGGAGCTCCTCTCTCCTCGCTGTCCCTTGCTGAGCATGCTGGGCTTTTATTTACATGGGAGACCCCTCCCCTGAAGTCTACTGGACCTGCAAAGTCCAGTCTTCCAGGGGCTCCTTGCTCCCACCCTCCTCCAAGCAGAGGTGGGGAAAGCCCCTCCCAGCTGTTACCTGATTGGTGGAAATGTTCCACCAATCCAAAGTGTCCTTCTCCAAGCCAGGCTTGCTGGGCAAAAGCAGTGAGCCCGCCACGCCGAGAGAGATGTTTGTGGCCTTACTGCAATGATTGTCAACCAAGGTGCTGCGAGATCTTATAAAGGGTGTTCTGGGGTGCTGCACAGTATTAGCAATCTTAGTTGTGCAAACATTTACACATGACGCACAAGATAAACCCAGAGATTTCATATAGGAACCCAGTGCTGATCCACAGTTTACCCCACAGGTCAAACATTCTGACTTGTTAAGGTTTTTTTGGAGTTCTTTGCAAGAATAGTGCTGTTAATTTTCCAGTAAAAAATGAGTGAAAGCTAAAAGCTAGCATTTTTTGAAGGGGTGCCTCAAGTCTAACAAGGGGTGCCTTGAGTCTCAAACAGCTGAGACCTACTTACTGCCTTAGTGTATAAAAGCCCAAGAAGTAAAGGGAAACTGAGCTCTGTTCTTTTTCCTGCCAAAGTCCATGGATGGGAAATGCATGAACAAGTCTTTTTTATTAAATATATAATCTTATTCACCAGCCAGCATTGTACAGCAAAGGACCAGGTGCTTTTGAAAATTTTGTTCAGGCATGTGTAATAGTAATATGAAAATAATTTGTATAAAGGCCAGCAACAGAAACAGAGAGAGCACGATGATTCTTCAGTTAGGAGGTAGAGCTGGCATTAGGCTTTGGTGTTTGAAAATCTTCACTTTAGTACTCCCAATTTTACCAGCTCCAGAGTTACCTTTTCTGGAAACTGGTGCATATTCCATGAATTTGTATTCACAATGGGCTCGCCAGATACCAAGGAATGGGGATAGTCCCAGAAATTCTAGCTCAAATGATAATAACAGTATTTCATTCAGTGTTGAGAGAGGAATAAGCACTGTTATTTTCTGCATGACTTTCTATTGCCAATGTAACCCGGGCAGTACTCCAAGAGGTACCCCCTCTCCAATTGAAGGGATCAAAGCAGGTGCACAAGCGCTGTGGGAGGTGTAGGGACTCTCCTCCCCTATAGAGCAGAGCCAGACCACCAATGGGGACTTAACCATATACCTTTTAATACTGGGAACATAACAGGCATAAATCAGAGGGTATAATGGACACTACAATGCCCCAAAGGGGGCAGGATTCAACAAAGGTTAGACACTTACAATCATTGACAAAAAACAGGGCTAACAAAATATAAAACACAAACAGCAGAACAAACAATACGGGCTGGTGAAATATAAAAAGGCACAAAATCTCAAATGACAAGGAAATATAGGACCTTGCTACCTGGAGGGAAAGAAAGGGGGGAAACACAAGCTGGAACTTGAACCCAGATTCCCCATGATAGGCAGGAACACTGCCACACAGCCACCCTTTCCTCACCAATCAGGCCCCAGAGACTCACCCTCCATGTCCCCTGATTGGCCCCTTGGGTCACCTGGAGGGGGATAAAAGGGGCAGCGTGAGCTGACTCAGGGGAGACCAGCGAGGGACAACAAGGAAGGGGCTTCACAGAGCTGAGCCAGTGCGGCAGGAGCAGTTGCCCCAGAAGATCCTGAAAGAGCAGGACCTGCAGGCAGCAGTGGCACCCTGAGCAGTGCAGTGTGCAGCCGGCAGGGGAAGCTCCCCGCTGGGCTTCAGGATCCCCGAGGAGAGGCTGCAGCCAGCAGGAGAGGTCCCCAGCTCCAGCAAGGATCTGAGCAGTGACCTGAGGGGTTCCCAGCGCTGCTTTCAGCTCCTCCAATCAGAGGCCAGGCAGCTCAACGTGAGGCCGGGGCGCCAGGAAGGTCAAGACCCCTAGCAGGCTAGAGCAGTGAGGAAAGGGAATCCCAAGTCCTCCAATCATCTTTTGCCCTTTCAAAACCCCTGGGCCAGGTCACTGCTAGCCACCCTGTCACACAACAAGTATATGGCACTGAAAGGTTGAATTAGAAACCCTTTACTGAGCATATTCCTGAAAAATTATTTGCGAGGCAACATACTGAAACATTAGCATTTCATTGAAGAATTACAATAATGTCCAGGCTGAGGTTTTTATACACCCATTTCCCCCTCATATTTTATTTTCAGGGAAAAAACCCTCTAAATTCCATTACTATGGAACTTCCATTGCAACTCCTACTGGGCGCAGAGCTCAGGTCTAGCAGATTGATTGCACAGTAAAATCGAGATAAATTAGGAGTTTTGAAGGGTGTCTACTGCTGGGTTCTGAGTGATCTGTGGGGGACAAGGCACAGCACAAAAAAGCATGCCATAAATTTAGTGGTTCTTTCTGAGGTGTGAGCTATTAATACTACTACAAATGCAGCTTGATCTGTGATAAGCTATCTTCATGCAAACTTGCAAATAAACCCTGACTTCTTCAAAGAAGTGTGGAGGTTTAATGTTTTTGTAAACTGCATCTTGTGTCCCCCTCCACTGACCCCAAGATACCGCTGCTACTACCAACTAGAGGAGTTTCTTAACAAACTCGTTTAGCAGAGGCCTGTGTTCCCTGATGATCAGTTTCTTAAATTCAAGCCCTGCTGGACTGACTGTGGTAGAATCATTACACGGGGTGAACATCTTGGTCAGTATCTTGCCAGGCCACCTAATTCCCAAATCCCAAAACCACTGATTACCAATAAGTTACTTATACTGTATACAAAATATGCTAGGATCTACACAAATAAGAGTAGCAATTCTGAGCTCCTAAACAGCATTTTCACTCTCAAAGTGCATTACCAATCCCATTTTACAAAGAAGGGGAACAATCAAGGCACAGAGAGGTAAAGTAACCTGCACAAGGTCACCCAGAAAACCAGTGGCAGAGCTGGGAAGAGAACCTATGTTTCCTGAGGCCCCATCTATTACTTTATTTACTAGCCCAATCCAAATGAGAAAGAAAAATAAAAGAATTAAAGCTAGTACAATCCAATGCAGAGTATCAGCTTGCAGTCAAAGCAGCTTTTTAAAGCTTTTTCCCCCTTCTATTTCTTTTTAGAAGAGGCAGAGTTTAGTAATGGCCAAGCTCTTTGTTAGAAGCAGAGGCTTTTTCTGACTTTGTGATAGCAGAATGTCTAATGTGGGGGAGGAGAAAGGGTGTCTGTCCCTCCCTGGAGGCTCTCAACACTAAACACTAAAAATGAACAATATTCTGGATGTCATGGATATGAATATGATGCAAGCAGAGAGGACCAATTTTATGCACACCCTGGAAACCCACCCCCAACACACACACATTTAGTTCTTTTTCTACAGACACTGAGCTGCACAGAAACAGTGTGTACTGTATGTACCTGTGTGGGGGTGTTTTATAGCAGATCATAATGTACTTTACTGAATCTCTTGTGGTTAAACATTGTTTTTACAATGAAAATTTAATAATCTTTTACCATCATAAAAATAAAATTGGTTTAAACATTAGAGTACCCATTTTGTCAACAGACTTAGAAGTCAATTTAACTACATACATTTCTGTGTCAGCAGCAGAGTACAGCAGCAGAAAGACTTTGAGACATCTTTGTCAGTTATGTGTTTTAAACTAAGAACATGTGGTAAAAACCCTCAGGTTGTTTTAACCATTGGGTGGGTATGATCCCAAATACACTCTGGCAGGTAATCAGTGAGATGGCTGAAGTGTGTAAAGCAGTTACCTATGCATTTTTAGCTTTGGGTCCTTTCTATCATAGCATTTAGGCACATGCTTAAGACCTTTGCTGAACTGGGGCAAAAGCTCCATTAGCACAACAGTTTCAATGAGATAGTGATATTTCAGCTATGGAGAAGTACATACTACCTAGTTTGATTTGAAAATAATCATATGCAAAAGTAGAAACAAAACAAAAAATAAAATAAATCAGCACACCTCCTTTAGTTTTTATAATAATGTTTTATGAATGATGTCTTCTTGGTTTTAATATTTATGGGCTTTCACTTATTTTGAAAGCCCTGGAGCAGTTTCCGTGCATTTTCCATCAGAGGGGATTCAGAAAGGACATTTAACCCAGGGCTGAGAGCTTTCTTGAATCTAGGGTTAAGTTTTTGAGGCTTAGGGACCTTAGATTCTAGTTGACAAGAGCTATATCAAAAATCACACCATAAATACACGGAAATGAATGATTTCTACTTCTGGAATGCTCTACTTCTGGAATGCTCCTCTCTGATCATATAGCAGCACTCCTGCTGCTTCACTTCCCCCGTGGACAGAGAAAGACAATGGAGGTAAGAGATGATTTCTTTTAAAAATATTTTCCAGACAAGGTTTTAATTTGGATTTATAGTAAGATCCTGATCTTGTATATTTATGTTGTAGTGGTTTTTTCTCTTGAAGGATCCCATAGCACTTTATGAACTACATACAAAAAACACTGCTGACATGGGAAGCATGTTACCTCACAGAGGAAGGTTTTGGCATAGCAGGGTGCATCTCCATATGCCCCCAACTGCACCATAACAGCTGTTACTGTGCAGTCCCAGCAGTGCACAGGTCATTTCCGACCCTACAGTGGAGTAGCACTGACATTATGGTTCATGCCTGCTGACTCTGTTCCTGTAGCTACGAGCTACATCGCTGTAGCTCATTGCTACAGTAATGTAGCAGCTTGTGTACGTGCACCTGCAATGTAGGATTTTTACAGACATTGCAGTGTTTAAGATTTTCAAAGCTCCCCCAAAACATTATTGGGTTAATTTTACAATATACCAGTAAGGAGCATGGGCATCACTATTTTACACATGCAGAACCTGAACCACAAGAGCCAAGTGCTTTGCTCCAAGTCACACAGCAAATCAGAAGGGACTAGACCAGAAGATTAGACTTGTAGCCTAATAGATATTAGAGTTGTGCGAAACATCACCATTTCATTTCGATTTCCGTTTCACCATTTTGACCAGACAGGGTTTCATTTTGAGTTTCATTTCATTTCAAAAGCACTGTTCTGTTTCGTTTCGTCAAAACTGTTTCGCTGTTTCGACACTGTTTCAACATTTTGTCCATAGGCTATAATGGGGCAGCACAAAACTGCCTATGCCTTTGTCATTTTTTGGCTGATTTGGATGAAACTTGCAGAGATGGTAGCTCCTTCTGAGGCCATGAAGCTTGCCAAGTTTCAAGGAGATAAGTGCAGAAATTCTAGGAAAGTGCACCTCAAAGTCTCGAAAGCAAAACTCATGTCACTTGTAAGTGTGAAGGCACAGGGGAGTGAAAACAGCCAATATAATGGCCCCTTCTGAGGCCATGAAGCCTGCTACTTTTCAAGGAGATAGGTGCAGGGGTTTTGAAACTGCACCTCAAACTGCTGACAAGCAAAACTCATGACATGTGTGATTGTGTGTGTGTTAAGGCTCACCCTCGCTGGCACTGGGGCCTCTACATAACACAGTAGTGTGTCCCAGTAAGGTCTCCTCCTCCCCTACAGCCTCACTCCAGTCCACCACTTCTAATAACAACAGGTAAAATAATAGCTTAGTGCAGCACAAAAGCACCAGAAGCATCTCAGGCAGCCAAACTGTGACAGAGCCTTTCTTTCCTCTCCTACAGGAGCTTCCTTTCCAGTTTGTGTGTTAAGGTGTGCCCTCACTGTGTCCTTCTCCCCTCTTCCAGCTCCCTCTCCTTATTTTCTGTTTCCTTGAAGGCAAGCCCAGCTTCAGCTTTGAAAATTGAAATGTTTCAAAACTTTTGAAACGTTTGAACTACCCTCATTTCATATTGAGGCTATTTTAAAGCCCTTTGTTTCATTTTGATTTCACTGTTTCGAGCTTGAAATGAGTCAAAACAGCATTGAAATGAAACAGCCAGTGAAATTTTGCACAGCTCTAACAGTTATGGGACTAATTACCTTCCAAACTCCATGAGGATCAGGTGAACTTTGGTTTTTAAGGTGTCAACCAGAAAATCCACATGCTACATGAGGGGAATACCTAGGCATTTTCCTTAGTACCCAAGGCCATGTGTAGACAAAACAAGGGGCATGTGTGCATGAAACTTTAAAGGAGTTAAATGCTTCTGCAACACTTTAATGGTGTTGGTCTTTGCACGCGTTGGCAGCGTATTATGCAGTAATTCCAGCCACTATACCATAGTTGGCAGCATAATGTGTCTTAAGTGACTTGGGGCGCAGCAAACTAAAACCCTCCAAGGAGTTTTAGTTTGCTGCCCTACAGCTGTGGAGCGAAACACCGGGCTCTGTGCAGCTCAGGGGTTCTGCAGGAAGCCCATGCAGGCAGCCTGGCATCAGCCTGGGAAGGCAGGCTCCATCCAAGGGGAAAAAAAAAAAAAAGGCAGCAAGCCTGATCTTTTTTCTTTTTTTTCCCCCCTGGAGCCTGCCTGCCTGCCTGAGCTGTGGCTGTAGTGCCCCCTGAAACCGCACATGCTGGGTGCTGCCTGGTGGGGGGATAAGGATAAGGCCCCTGGAACATACTACACTAAGCCAGCTTTTCATGGCTTAAGTACTTACCCAGCTACATGTTAATGCAATTAATAGCATGATAAGTTTCATAGTTTCATAGCTGTTAGGGTCAGAAGGGACCTGAGCAGATCATCAAGTCCGACCCTCTGCCATGGGCAGGAATGAATGCTGGGATCATATGACCCCTACTAGGTGATTATCTAGCCTCCTTTTAAAGACCCCCAGGGTAGGAGCCAGCACCACTTCCCTTAGAAGTTGGTTCCAGATCCTAGCTGCCCCGACTGTGAAGTAGTAGCCTGAACCTACTCAGTCAACTTGTGGCCATTATTCCTAGTTATTCTGGGTAATGCTTGGGGGAACAGCACCTCTTCTATTCCCCGCTGGTCCCCCCGGTTAGTTTATAGGCAGCCACCAGACCCTCTCTCAGCCTTCTCTTGTGGAGGCTGGACAGGTTCAGGTCCCGTAGCCTGTCCTTGTAGGGCCTGCCCTGCTGCCCCCTCACCATGCAAGTGGCCCTCCTCTGGACCCTCTCGATGCTGTCCACATCCCCCCTGAAGTGCAGCACCCAGAACGGGGGACAGTACTCCAGCTGTGGCCTGACCAGTGTCGCATAGAGGGGGAGGATCACCTCCTTGAACCTGGTCATGATGCATCTGTGGATGCATGACAAGTTGTAGTAAGCCCTACTGTCCGCCTCCTCACATTGGCAGCCCATGTTCATCTTGGAATCAATAATGACTCCAAGATCTCTTTCTGCTTCTGAGCTGACAAGAAGGGAGTTTCCCAGCCTGTAGGTGTGCTGCTGGTTCTGTCTCCCTAGGTGCAGTATCCTGCACTTGTCAGTATTGAATCCCATCCTATTCTCATCCGTGCATCCCTGTAACCTGTCCAGATCTAGTTGTAGCCTGTCCCCCGCTTCCAGCATGCCCATCTCTCCCTATGTCTAAAACAAGGAATAAGCTGCAAATTTATTACACAAAATATATTTCACTTACACATATTTTGTGTAATAACTTTGTGGCTCATTCCTCTCACACTATTAACTGAACATGTGGCCATGCTGGCTGGGGCTCCCAGCCACAGGGGCCACCTGGGATCCCCACTATTTGCTCCGGGCTCCCAGTCTTGGGAGCACACCATGCACCCCCATGGCTGGGAACTTAGAGCAGGTGATGGGGCTTCCAGCTATGAAGAGCATGGTGTGCTCCTATGGCTGAGAGCTTGCTATCTGCTGGTGCAGGGGGAGCCCACGATTTCTCTGCATAGACAATAAGGCACAATAAGATCTGATGCTCAGTCCCATAAACATGCTTCCTGTCATGCATATGTGGCATTGTGCATCCGATCCCGTCCTGCCTTTAACTGCATATCTGACAGGAACCTATGTTTCTGAGTCCTTTGTTACTGGACAACAAATCTGACATCCCAGCATCCTCCTACAGAAACTTATCTGTCTATAAAGTTCAGCATTTGGTAGGTTGGAGATCTTTGGGCACTTTGCTGTACAAGATTCTGCAATTATAAAAGCTTATGATTGTTCTCATATGGTAAGCCACACTGAGCCTTTGTTGGAAAGCACAGTATATAAATTGCATAAACCAAAAAACAACCAACCAACAAACATCTGTCCATATTACCTGGAGAGATGCAAACTGTCTTAGTGCATTTTTCAATGTACTTCTTGGTCTATCTGCCTTCTTCCCCAACATGTGGTCCCTCCCAAATCTTTATCCTCTGTGAAAGCAGTCTCTGAGGATGAGAGGCACCCCCCAAAAAAAACCCCAACGTCCTCCCTTGTCCAATTTTGTCTCCTCTTTATCAAGGTCAGTCTGGCAGCAGGAGTGAATAGGTTCTGATGCCTGAAGGATGCCCTTGATGAACATAAAGACAGACAGACAATGTCAGAGATACAGTTTAGTGGGGTGAGTGGAAGTCTTAATACACCCAACATTTTTTCTATGAAGAGCTTTCTGAAATAGCATTGCTTCAGGACAGCTTTGAAGTTCCCTATATGGTGAGAAACAAGGGCTGTTAATAGCCTACAGCTTTTGTGGGAGAGAGCTGGTAGATGCCCCAGGGTATGAGCATAGCTTAGTACAGTATGTCTTGTTAAACACATTATGGGCAATGGCAATTATGACTAATATATTTCCCCTAAGGTGACCCAGAGATGGCAACTGGCTCAAGACTGCTTGGGTTTACCGTTGCTGTGTGCCATTGAGTGAGGGTGCCAGCAGAGTTCATCAACACAGAATAGCAGAAGAAGTTAGGCTATTTTTACTAGAAGCTTCTGAAAAGGATCAAAGTGCCTCCTCTAGAAAATCTGCCTGAGCTCTGTCTCCTAAAACAAAAACACATTCATTTCTAGATCAACAAAACTCTTGTCAAAGGAAGAAGGTTTGCTGTTGCTGCCTAGCTCCCCTGAGCCCTCACTACTACCTTCACCTCTTTCAACTCCATCCAAGCAGAGTGCTAGAGAGAGATTTGGTTTGGACTTGGCGGATCACAAAAAAAACAAAGTTCAGCCTTCTGCCATGTTTATATTACATGTTACTATTAAAACCAATCAGAATGAGGACTCATTCACTAGATTTCTTCCCCACGTACTTTATTCTTGTGCTCAGGTGTTGGTTTCTGCTTATGTTTGCGATGAACTGAGTCATTAGTCCATTCAGAGATTATGCTAGTAGAAACTATTTTGTTGCCTAACAACTGTGGATACTAAACTGTCCTGAGAGTCTCTGATTTCATTGCCAGAGTATGATTTTTAAAAGTAAGCGGCCACTTTTTAAAATAAAGCCCTTTGTTATCCGTCAGTGCATTCAGTCACCGTTTTGACTGGGGTTTAGAGGGAGGAGACTCTAATCTACTGAAGAAGCGGGGAGAGAAAGAAGGAACAGGAAATCATGCATTACTACATTTACTTGATCCCCCTTCTCCTTCCACTCTGAGTTCTGTCTCTGGGCTCACATGTGCCTGGGTCAGATTTATCTGGGGACTGGCTCTCTACTGGGCCTGCACCTCCCTCCTTCAATGAGCTCATTGTCCCTGGGCATTGCTTAGGTTTCCTCCTCCATATCTCACAATGTACTCACTATCACAGTCAGATAGCAATGGGATTGCTGCTAGACCTGGCTAGGAACTCAGAGGAACAGAAGGTAGGGGAGAAGAGGTCCCAAATTCCTATCAGCCTTGACTGCTTTTTATAGTACTGCTCAAGCTTCTGCACCCAGCATTGCTTCATCTCTATCATAGCTCATTTTTTGCATTACCTCTGTAGAAGTGATTTCTTCCACACCTCTGCATACAAGAAGCAGAGCAGCCACAGTGGCAGGGGAACCAATGACCCAGAGTGCTCAAGCAGCACAGGAGCCCACAGCCAAGCAGCCAAAGGTAAGGCAGGGTACCACATGCAGTACAGCAGGGAGCACCTGCCCACTTGCTCATGCAGTGTGGTGGAGATGGGGGCAGGGGGAGGATGTGACATGCAGCCTGGGGGTCCTGTGGCCCCTACAGCATATATCCTCCACTGGTGTGGCCCGTGGGGTACGTGATCCCTGGCAACATGAAAGTTAAATAGAAAAAGAGAAAAAGGAGACTTCTTTAAACTGGGGGGGAAGTAGGGGCAGGGGAAAGGTTCCAGTCATTGTAAATCTAGTCAATGCCATGGAGACAAAGGTATTGTTGGAAGACTGTTTTAACCAGGGCAGATGGATGATACCATGTCCACACTGGTATTTTGCCAGTAAAACTAGTCAGGAAAGGATTTATGTCCTCAGGGGGGCTCCAATACACCCGCCTCACCCTCCAGCATGAGCTGAAAAAACCCCAGACTGAACTCCTTCACTCCCTTTCCCCCTTCCCGTTCTGAAAACAGTGACAGGCTGGGAGGAGCAGACACAAGTTACAGAAGATACTGTGTTTTGAAACATCTTCATCTGACCCCTTATGCAATGAGGATTCATATTTTTGCCTGATTGGCCATTTTTAAGCTGTTTGTAGCCATGCACTTGTGTTTGGTTATGGCTATAGACTGCTTTCTATGGCCAAATCAGGTGAAAATGGTCCGCGCCCAAAGTCTTAGTTTAGCTGGAAGGAGTCAAATTGGGTTGTGGAACATGCATCACTATGCTAACAAATAGCAACACTCCTGACAAAATCATCCCATGTAACAGGTCTTAGAGCATATTTTGCTTGTAAATACATATTTACAGTCATATTGCTAACATCCAGATTTTTCTTTGAATGCAATTATTTCAGAGGACAGTGGTGGGCATATTTATATTCTCAAGTTATAATGTAAAATAATAGTAGTGTGGCTTCTCCATCCATACCGTTCATCAGATTTGGCACTCTTGGATATCTATCTGTTTCCCTAAACTGAAGGAAGACCTTCAATAATAATGATGTGGTTTCAGCAGTCAGTGAATTGCTGGACATATAGGACAAAGGTTTCTGCCAGATGAATATAATCAAGTGGCATCTGCACCTGGCCAAATGCAGTGATGTGTTTAGAAACTTTTAAATGGCCCTAATAAGCATGAATGTAGACAAACAGTTGGACAAGTCTGATATCCCATTCCAAAGCCTAGAAAACTCTAATCACCTTGCTACATATTTGTAGTTCAAACAATAAATTTACTTTTCGGCCACAATCTAAACTTCATCTTGTTTTTCATCCATTTATCAACCAATTTTAACCAATCCACACATCACTGTTTAGTTCACATGAAACTACTCCATCGTAAAACTGCCTCCAAACCTAGGGAAAAGCAGAGGGTTCAATATGCTATATTCTACAGCTTCTGTCCAATGAACATAACAAAACTACTACAAAGTATGTCTACCAAAGACTGAACATTTGTTCATTCACTTGTGAGCTTTCTCACGTGCTCACTGTCTTGCTCACACACCCACCCACACACACACACACAAATACCATGTGCAATGGTGCCATCTGCTGACTCCTGAAGCAAGAATACTACATCTAGTTACTTGGTACAGCTTAGTTATCCTTTAACACAGAAATACTCAATTGCAGAGAAATTCATAATAGAAAATCATTTAAAATTAAACTATGAAAAAGTACAAGTTCTATAGGATTAGATTTTGCCAGTAGTTAAAAGAGCAGTAAAATGTATCTCTCTCTCCATCTATATATAACATGAGTTTGCATCATCATTTTCCAGCTTTAATTCAATAAAAAAAATTAAAATCAGTTGCTTTCTAAACTAACTGCAATTATCTCCCTTTCCTCTTGGCAGGAGATATTCTTAGTCTATACATATATAGTTATAGTATAGCATAGCTGTTTTAAAATTGTATATGCCAGTACAGTTTATAGATGTTAATTAGCTAGGGAGTTGGATAGCCATGTTCAGTCAAGGAGAATTATGTAATTTGCATATAAACTTAATTGAGAAACTTCCTGATGGAGCATCTGTTTGTATGATCAGCTCCCTCTCCAGTAGCCAAGGCAGATTTAGCAGTTTATGGCCTGCTCTAAAAAACTGGAATAATAGTCATGATCCCAGAGATCAGTCACAATGGCTCTTTCAGTTACAGATTAATGATGTTTAAGGACAGAAGGGACTACTAACTAAGCCAGCAGTTGAAAAAGCCTCTTGGAAGCAGAGCATTTAAAAAGCAGAAGTAATTTCTACACAACAGCAGTTGTCACATGACTGGTAAAGCTTCCCTCGACTGGACATTCATCAGGTTGGGGAATGGGGGCCCCACACATTGGGTTCATGATTTTAGGCTACGTACAGATGGTCAAAAAGTCCAAAGCTGAATCAATTCAATCTTTGCAGGTTAGTCTAAGCTGCATAGATTGAACTAATAAACAAGTGAACAGACATTCACTTTTGATTCTGGAAATACAGCCACATGCCTGCAGTGGCCCAGGCCAGAAGCCAGCAGAGTGCTAGAGTACACCTCCCTGCTCAGCTGGAGCAGACAGCTTGGGCCAAGGTGAGCCTGCCCACCCTGTGCAGTGGGGCTTTTGGGAAGATACAAACCATTGTCAGATACTGGGGGACTGTGAATCAGGTTGAATCTGGAGAGCATCTGGGACAGAAGTTCAATAAACTGATTTAATCTAAATCAGTCAAGTCTGATATTACTATCCAAGTTTATCTTAAACCAGTTTCAGCAACTTTTAAAGTGGTTTATGTGTACTGAAATTCTGTTGTGTTACAAATTTTAATTTGTTTCTGATCACTTATACTATGCACAATTTCTGTCCCTGGCCTTAAACTTTGTGTGGCTATACTGGTCCAGGCATTGCCTATGGCTCTGGATTTTCAGGGCCATTATTAGGGTAAAAATCCTCTTTCTAAAACTTCCTCCTGAGAGCTAAGACTACATGGTTCAACTGCCTGTACCCTTTGATTAATGTCAGCTCCCCCAGAATCTAACCAGGTGTGAGTTTGGTTTATGGTCTGTTCCTTTTGGTTTGATGGTGATATATTTATATTTTCAGGGACATGTGGTAGATCAGTGGTCCTCAACCCATGGGTTGCGACCCAAAAGTAGGTTGCAAGAATATTTGAAAGGGTTGTGAGCAAGTCCCAGAAAAACTGCAAGAAAGCATGGGTTTCCCTTTGCAGGCTGGCAGCAGTCCTGCTTCGTGTTCTTGGACACAGTGGGCACACATAATTCTGTGTGCGCATGTGGTCAGCATGCAGCTAGGCGGGGTCTTGGGAGCAGCCCCAGCAGCTGGATACAGGTAAGTAAGTGTATGGGGAGTGGGGTTTGGAGGGTCAGGGTGTGTGTGTGGGTATGGAGCGGATGGGGGTATATGAGGGGGGGTGCCTGCTGGCACTAGGACAGGGGTGAGCAAAATCTGGCCTGCAGGCATTCTATCCAACCCGCAGGGTCCCTAAAAATTATAGAAAATTAATATATATCTGCCCCTGGCTGCCTGTCAAGCGGCCCTTGATGGCTTGCCAAAGCTCAGTAAGTAGCTCTCCTCCTGATATAATTACCCACCTCTGCACTAGGGGAAGGTGGCCAGGCAACGAGGCTACATCAGGGCAGGGGAGCCAGTGGGGAGCTGTGTGACTGGGCCGATGGCATCAGGGCCAGTGCCTGTATTCACAGGGGCAGGGTGGCCAGGAAATGCTGTTTAGAGGGCAGGTGGGGCCGCGACCAGGCTGCCTGATGTGGTGCAGGAGCCCCAGCCCGGGGAGGGGGGGGAAGGGAGGGGGTAGGAGTGCCACAGGCCTCCCCTCATCTTCCCTCCAGCCTGTGTAAGGGCCAGACTCACTCTGCTGCTACCTGCATGAGCCAGAGCTGCTGCATCCACTACAAAGGGACAAGGAAGGAGTAGGGAGGGAAAGACTGCAGCAAGACCTGGATAGGTTACAGGGGTGGGGTAACAAAAACAGGATGCGTTTCAATACTGACAAGTGCAGGGCATTGCACGTGGGCAGTAGTAAAACCAGCAGCACACTTATAAGATGGGAAACTCCCTTCCTGAGAGTACGGAGGCAGAAAGGGATCTTGGAGTCATTATTGACTCCAGGATGAACATGGGCTGACAATGCGAGGTCACGGTTGGCAGGGCTAACCGGACCTTGTCGTGCATCCACAGGTGCATCTCAAGTAAAGCCAAGGAGGTGATCCTCCCCCTCTATGCGATGCTGGTCAGGCCACAGCTGGAGTACTGTGTCCAGTTCTGTGCGCCCCATTTCAGGAGGGATGTGGACAACATTGAGAGGGTCCAGAGGAGGGCCACCCGCATGATCCGGGGACAACAGGGCAGACCCTGCAATGAAAGACTGCAGGACCTAAACCTGTTCAGCCTTCACAAGAGAAGGCTGACGGGTGACCTGGTGACTGTCTGTAAACTCACTACGGGGGACCAGAAGGGTTTGGGGGAGACACTGTTTCCCCTAGCGCCCCCTGGCATGACAAGAAATATTGGACGCAAATTATTGGAGAGTAGGTTTAGATTAGACATCCGCAAGAACAACTTCACAGTTAGGGCGGCTAGGAGCTGGAACCAACTTCCAAGGGAAGTGGTGCTGGCTCCTACCCTGGGGGTCTTTAAGAAGAGGCTTGATGCCTACCTGGCTGGACTCATTTGAGTCCAGTTTTTCTCCTGCCCAGGCGGGGGGTCGGACTTGAAGATCTACAAGGTCCCTTCCAACCCTACTTCTATGATAAGGGAGAAGAGACTGACGTCACATACCTGGACTTTAAAAAAAACCTTTGATCTGGTGTCCCATGATCTCCTCCTGAAAAAATTGGCCAACTGTGGCCTCGGGTGCATCGCAGTCTGATGGCTGGGGAATTGGCTCTGAGGTTGGACGCAGAGACTGGTAGTTGATGGAAGCGAATCATCATGGTGCTCTGTGACAAGTGCTGTCCCCCAAGGCTCTGTCCTTGGACCTGTTCTCTTCAAAGTTTTTATCAACAGTGTGGATATTGGTGTCAGAAGTGGACTGGCCAAGTTTACCGATGACACCAAACTTTGGGGTAGAGCATCCACACCTGAGGATAGGCTGGTGATCCAGGCTGACTTGGACAGGCTGAAATTGTGGGCAGATACAAACCTGATGACTTTCAATAGTGACAAATGTAAGGTACTCCCCCTTGGGGGGGAAAAAAACCCGCAGCATGCTTATAGGCTCAGCAGTGCTACACTTACAGTGCTAGCAGTGCTAGCACCAAGGCCGAAAGAGACTTGGGGGTCATGACTGACCACAAGATGAACGTGAGCCACCAGTGTGATGGTGCAGCTGGTAAAGCAAAACAAACTCTGGCTTGCATCCAATGATGCTTCTCAAGTAAATCTCAGAATATCATCCTCCCACTGTACTCGGCCTTGGTGAGGCTGCAGCTGGAGTACTGCATCCAGTTCTGGGCTTCGCAATTCAAGAAGGATGTGGAGAAGCTTGAGAGAGTCTGGAGGAGAGCCACACAAATAATCAAAGGGCGGGAGAATAGGCATTATGAGGAGAGGCTGAGAGCCATGGGACTCAGCCTGGAAAAGCACAGGCTCAGGGGTAACCTGGTGGCAGCCTATAAGTACATAAGGACTGTACATCAGGGTCTGGGGGAACACCTGTTCACCAGAGCACCCCAAGGAATGACAAGGTCTAATGTTCACAAACTCCTCCTAGACATTTTTAGGCTGGACATAAGGAAAAACTTCTTTACTGTTTGAGTCCCCAAGGCCTGGAATAGGCTCCCAGGTGCAAAGGTGGTGCAACCACCTTCTCTGGACTCCTTTAAAAAGTGTTTGGACACTTATCTTGCTGGGATCCTGTAACCCTAGATGACTTCCTGCCCCTGGGGCAGGGGGCTGGACTCGATGATCTCTCGAGGTCCCTTCTAGCCCTAATATCTATGTAATCTATGAAATCCACCATGCTCTGGCCCAAGCAGGATGGTGGCAGCTGGGGGCCCCCTCCAGCAGAGCTGGGAGGGGCAGAGGGCTGCAAACTGGGAGTGAGGGGAACCAGCATGGCCCAGGGGGCAGAGGACTGTGGATTAGGAGTGAGGGGCACTGGCAAGGCTAAGGGGCTGTGGGATAGGAGTGAGGGGTACTGGCAGGGCCAGGGGGCTGTGGGTTGTGACTGGCCATTGATGTTTACAAATGAACCCTGGCACAAAAAATGTTGAGAACTACTATGGTAGATAACACACAGACTTTGGAGATAGTTCTAGAAACAAGTACTTCAGGCAACACAGGAGCTATGGAGATCCAGACAAAGCAATAAGGTACTTGCCGGCTGTTTTCTGCTTCAGTTGCCTTACCATTTGTCTTCAGATACGGGTCAGAACTTTCCACATTCCTTTCTTGCTGCTCTGTTTCTAGGAACATGCCACAGAAACCAGTGTTATACAAACACATCTCTTAATATTTTGTATCATTTGCTCATTTTCTATGTATATGTGCCCATCAGAAAATTGAGGATCCATTTTAAAGGTTATTTCAATGTACTCTTTCTGGAGAACTCTTTTGCAGAATGGGAGGTATTGCTAAGGAAATGCTTGCTGTCCAATATGTAATCGCAGTTGAAATGCACATCTGCAGGACATATTAAAATCAACATCCAGTTCAGCTGGCACAAGACTCGTTTAAATAAACCACATCAGCTTGGTCAAACCTGGATGAATCCAGCCGTCTGCGGCAGTTTGTGCTAAAATCCAAGAGCTGTTTCTAAGCGTTACACAAGCAGCCTAATGCAGCTGAGTGCTGCTTAAAGGAGAGAACAGATGTGTCTGTGAACATGAGATTTTAGACAGACTAAGAATCACTACATGCATTTTACAGAATTCCTCCCCTCCCCCTTACACAAATAGGTTTGCTATTTCCAAACCATCCCACACAGATGCCTGTCCCAGGCTCTTGTTGGGAAACCTCCAATGAGGGAGATTCCACAGCTTCCCTTAGAGTCTCTCTCACATACACAAAGAAATATTATATTATAATAAAAACCTGACCTTCCATTTGGATCAGGATAATTAGGGAGATCCAGCATTCCTTTTAAAGCTTTTTTGGGTCAGAGTAGCATGGCTGAACACAGGAGAACAGAGACAGCTGGAAGCCATACACAAGCTAAAGGAAAAACCGAGACAGCCATAGATTCTGTGAGTCATATTTTTCATTAAATGAAAAAGAAAGTCTACTGGATAGTTCATCTTTATTTTATATTGTCCAGAAGCAAATCCTGTCAAGCTCCATAACTATTTTGCTTAATATCAAAACATGTTACCATCTCAGTATATTTTGAACTTTGGCATTTTTCTTGAAATGCATGCAATTTTTTTCTCCATATATAGTGCAACTGTTCAATTTGTTCAGTTTAATATTTTGCCAAGAACTTAAATAACTTCTTGGCAAAACTTGCGGGTGCCCAAACTTAGGTTTCTAGATCCACATTAATCACCTAAATAAGCGACCCAGCTTTCAAAAAGTAACTAATATGGGCTTAGACAGCCACCAGTTTTGAAAATCAGAGCCCTAATTTTTCCTTCTTTGTGCATTTAAAAGCGGCATGCTACAAAGTAAGTTGCTGCCTATGAAAGGCCATGCCAGTTAGTTCCTAAGGTGCCATCCTGCCCTTACTACTACCTGATTAAATACAAACACCAATGCTTAGGATAATTGTGCGTGAAGGGCTTTTCTTCAGCAGTTTATAAAACACTTTTCCAAAGCACTTTACAGAACCTTTTAATAATTTAAGCAGACTTATGATTACTCACCCTCTTTTAGAGTTGGAAAGAAAAGGCAAACTTTGTAAGGACACAAATGGAGTCAGAACCAGAATCAAAATGGGAGTCCAAAATCATCAACAGTACGGTCATGAGGAGGTATACCACCTGAAGCCACTCATATATATCTTTTTTAATTGATTAGACTTTATCCCTGGCAAGGGTCCTTTAAAAAGAATAAAAACCAGCAAAGGGAAGTGTGTGAAGACACTGAATTTCCCCAGTCAAACTTCTTGTATGTTCATCTGCATTAAATAAAAGTGTATGAGCAGCTCTAAAATGCCATGGCGTTAAGAATGCACTGCATGCAAGTCATCTCCAAATCAAGAACACAGAAAAAATCCACATCCCTCGCTCACATACCACTTGGCAAAGGCTGGTCAGATTCTGCTATGAACAAGTCATTTACTTAACGTGGTGAAAGACTCGAACTTTGCAAACTGCATAAGTGAGCTATTCTCAGAACCAAAGAGAAAACAACCTTCTCTGTATGTGGGACATGGCAATCAAGGAGCACCCTTTGTTATAATTATCTCAGGTTGATGAGTAGCCCCCAAATTAAACCTTCCTAAATGACTGTAGTTATAATAAAATTAAGCTGTTATGCCAATCACTTGCCAAAAAGGCTGATTTTTAGGGCTGTTGTTAAATGTTCCCTCAGCTGTTATGATATTTCCATCATCCCATGGTTGTCATGGCACGTGGCCTAAAGAGCCTTGTCTGTGTCTAACACACTATGAATTATTTTAATCCTGCCTGGCCTGTAACCTCAAACCCACAGAGACATATATCGTGAAGCATGGTATTACATTCTGGATGGGAGCAACTGTAATATTTAACATGTAGCACTTACATAGCACTTCAAAGTGTTACATGAAGATTGATTGTCATCATTCTTGCAAGTCTCCCACTTCCGTGCTTGATCAGATGACCAGGCTCCTCTCTTAAAAGGTGATACAGATTACATAATATGGCTTTAATCTTTTTTTGAATTTGCATTTAACAATAAGTGAAAAAGTCGCTTTTTCTGCCTACTTGTCTCTGGGTAGAATTTAACATATTGGTTTTGATTTATCACTGACAGCTAGGTAGCAGGTGAGCTAACACTCCTTATTAAGGTAGTAATCAGTAATTGTTTCACCATTTACCTTGCCTATTCTTCCTCTCCCTTGCCCTTTAATTTTAAGCACCTACATAGCACATCACCTGCTTTCCCATCACATGTACCTACTGCATATTCTTTAGGTACATACAGACATTCAGGGAGGTTAGATCACATTAAAAATGGCCACCTGATCTAACTTAGTTCACTCAGATGCAGATCTTGCACTATGAGTGCAAGCAGAAGTGACAGTTTTCACCTGATCTGGCCACAGAAAGCAATTTATAACTGACCAAACAAAAGTACATGGCTGCAAACAGCTTCAAAGATGGCCAATTGGATGAAAATCTGACCTCTCATTGCATGAGGTGCCAGATAAAGACGTTTCAAAATG
Organism: Crocodylus siamensis; assembly: GCF_052110815.1. Lineage (NCBI taxonomy): Eukaryota > Metazoa > Chordata > Crocodylia > Crocodylidae > Crocodylus > Crocodylus siamensis. Next base: position 87,843,957 of record NC_143395.1, read on the forward strand.
TGGCACCTTCTGTAACTTGTGTTTGCAGAGCTCTTAGCCTGTCGCTGTTTTCAGAATGGGAAGGGGGAAAGGGAGCAGAGAGACTTCAGTCTGGGGGGTTTTCAGCCCCCTCTGGAGGATGAGGTGGGTGTATTGGAGCCCCAATTCACACACCCCACCCTTCAGCATGAGCAGGAGAACCCCCAGAACAAGCTCTAAGTTAACTGTATCTCTGAGGTAGTTTAATGTAGATCAGGTCTTGTTTGACCAATTTAACTGAACTTCTATACAGTTCCCAGTGCAGACCCTGGGCCAGGAAAGCCTGGCCACTGGCTTCAGCCCCAGGGCTGTACTATTCCTTCCCTCCACCCCCAGGCTATTTTTAGCTCCTGCCTCCGCCCCTAACCCTACCCCCAGGGATTCAACCCCCTCCATGGACCAGCCAGCCCACCCCTGCACCGACAAATCCCCATCCCACAAGCTGCTCGCAGTGCCAATTTAACTGGCGTTTGCCAGTGCCAGGAGCCAAGGAAGTAAGTCAGGGTAGGGGCAGGCAGGATTGGTGGGGGGAGGGTTGGTTCACTAGGGGAGTTGTTTGTCCCAAGGGGGACAGAGTCCTCCCATCCCCTCAAGCTCCCTCCAGACCCTGCTAGCCCATCTGATCCCACCAAATCTTCCAGGACCCCACCTGCCCCCCAATCTCCCAGATCCCCACTGCAGACCCTGCTTGCCCCCAATCTCCCTCGAGCCTTCTTGCCCCCTGCCCCAAGCCTCCCATCCTGATTTACCTTAGATTGGGTGGCTGTTTTTAACTTGATCTAACCTCCCCCTAACCTCCCCAAATGCTTCTACATACACTTACTTGCAGGCCCCCTCTTTTTGCTGTGCAAGTAGTGTGCCTAGCATGGTAGGGCCCTGTATTTCTGACTGGGAGCCTCTAAGCACTATTACAGGAATATGATGCTATTCTGAAAGAGTACTGTGGCCTCATGCCACATTACTAGAGTTGAGGTTGGAGCACTTGTTTAACAAGGCGGGGGTTGAGCTCAAGAATGAACCATAGGAAAATCATTCTCTGTCAGGGGTCCTGGACCCTGGCATTTGCTCTATATCATTTCGGAGGTAACCAGAATTCTCCCTTATGCCATCTCCCCAAAGCTTTCAGGATGCTGGCCTAACACACTCAAGCATGCTCTGTCCAGCTCCTCACATGTGCCAAACCCAGATATGCACTGGCGAAGCTACTGTGGGAGCTCTCCATGCAGCCACTCTCAGACACACCAGAGCATGTCTCAGAGGTGGCCTCATGAGACTCCTGCAGAATGGCCTTACCCCAGTATTTCTGCTAGGGGCATGTGACCATCTGGGCAGAGCATGCTTGAATGTGTCAGGACATATCGACACCGTGCCCCTGATTTTCAAAGCACAGTGTAAAATCTTCCAGCTCTACAATGAGAATTCTGAAAATGGTCTTTTGAGTGAAATATGCTATTGTGGTATTGGCAATTGGCTGGCTGCTATATTAATCTTTCTTGCTGTATTGAGTGGCTAAGGCTATTTTAGAGATTCTGAATGCAGTTATTGTCAGAGCATTCACAGTCTGGGCAGAGCTAATCTCTTTCTATATCAATCAAAATTAATACTTAACATTCAAACCATATATTAGACTACTTCAATTATATATATTATTAGTTCTGATACAAAAGATGAGGGGGCAACATTCTATCGTTTTAGCAAACATGATCTGGGAATTATTGAACCACTGCTGGAAAAAAAAAGATGGAGGAGATCAAATACATTTAATACATCCACAGCATGAGGGAACTAATAAAAAGATACAATTGAGATAAAACCTTACATACAGGAGTAAACTGCAAAGGCTAAATAGTCTTTAACACGTTAGGAAGAAAGTTTATATTTGTGTATTCTCTTATATTATATATAAAAGTGTGCATGTATATTGTTATATATTACATATAATGTGTGTATATGCTATTATTTATAATGTGTGTGTACTCATATATTATACATAATGTGTGTGTATTGTCTTATATATAATTTGCATGTGTGTATTCTCTTATATATTCAATATATAATGTGTGTGCATGTCCGTCTGTGTAAAATAGTCACTTATGCCACAGGAAATGTTCACAGAAAACAGCTGGGGAAAGAGTTTTCTTTAAAAATAAATAGTTGGCAGGAGCATGCTGATGGGTACAGTCCATCTATTGATGGTATGTAGCAATCATCAGAAGGGCACAAAACTGTAGGTTTAGCTCCTACTTTTTTGTTTGAGCTGTTATTAGTAATTATTAATTTTGGTGTGGATGCACACACCACTCAAATGACAACCTGTCCTATACTTCCTACAGAAGTATGCATGGACAGTTACTTTTTGGAATTTCACATTGTCCAACTCTAGTAATCAATACTGTAGTAGCCCTGGCCTGCCTGACACTTACAATGAATATATTTCAACCATTATAAATTAATCTCATCAAACTTGATTTACACACAGTAAATTAATGGTGCTTCAGCTGTAAGTAAATTGATCACTCAACTTGAATATAAATTATGGTACATACATAAATTACTAAGGACAAATTTTACAGTTGATTGCATGCACGCACAAACTCATGCACATGCATATACACACACACAGGCCAGTGATTGAGTACACTGGAGAAAAATAAAATGGCAACGTGAACTGTGCATCATCAGTGCCACACCTTTTACTTTCTTTGTCTCATGAAACCATTGCTAAAGGACTACACCTAGATATGTATATGCATGCATTCAGAATATGTATGCATGCACACGCACAATTTTGTATGCGTGTGTACTACTGGCACTAAAATACAATATATCATTGGTATTTATGTGCAAAATCAAATGAAAGTTACAGAAGGACCTGTGCTCTCCTGCACTGTGAAGTAACTCTTGAGCCCTTAGGAAAGCTCAAAGAAGTGATGATGTCAGGAAAACAGACCTTAGGACGACAGGCTGAGATCTATGAGGCTCTTTAGCCTGGAAAAGCACAGGCTCAGGGGTGATCTGATGGCCACCTATAAGTTTATCAGGGGTGACCACTAGGATCTGGGGGAACGTTTGTTCACTAGTGCGCCCCAAGGAATGACGAGGTCGAACTACTGCAAGGCGGACATAAGGAAGAATTTCTTTCCTGTCTGAGTCCCCGAGGTCTGGAACAGCCTGCCATTAGAGGTGGTTCAAGCACCTTCATTGAACACCTTCAAGAGTAAATTGGATGCTTATCTTGCTGGGATCCTATGACCCCAGCTGACTTCCTGCCCTTTGGGCAGGGGGCTGGACTCGATGATCTTCCGAGGTCCCATCCAGCCCTAATGTCTATGAAATCTATGAAATCTAGGAACAGGGGTTGTTTGCACACAGGAACATGTTTAGAAGACTATAACCTCAACAGCCTCCATGAAGTCCAATCCCCTGAGGGTGCAGATGACCATTTACTCAAAGGATACCACAAAACCAAAAACTTCAAACCTTGATGCACACTGGCAAGGCATAAGACCAGAAATACCAGGATGACTCTACAACTTGCAATAGGTAAAAGCAGGGCCAACAAGGGCACTGCCACTGCCCTATAATATCAGAGGAATAATCTTTCAACTCCCCTCAGTTTGTAATAAGCTATTTCAAACTTCCAGATCACTCCAGGCATTTATACCGCATAGGAGCAAAGGGTGGTAATTATCACAACCTACTGTGATATTAACACCTACAAGAATGGAAATCTCCAACAGGTCAGGAATACTGTTAAGAGCTCTCGAAAATATTTTCACTATTGCTAGTGTATTGTAAGAGGCTCCTGTATACTGCAATTGCAAGTTATACTGAAAAACTTGAGCCTTACTTGTAAATCTTTAAAATTTTCTTATGAGATGCTCATCTTTTACATTGCACAGCATTCAGAAACCAAATTGGGACCTGGCATAGCATAGTGTTTATGCTAATGGACTTGTGCTTGCATACACCAGTGGTGAATATAGGCCAGTAATTCTTTTGAACATCAATGATCTGGAAGGTCCACAAGCTCCTAATTTCATGGTTTTTGGAGAAATGTTGGCTCCACGGGTCTTCCTCCTGCAAAATATTGATGGTCCAGAAACTTATAATTGAATCCTTACAGGCTCATAGTTATACTTGCCCCTGTGGAGAACACTCCCTTGTCTCTTCTAGAAATTCCCTGCAGGTTTAAGAAAGCTAGGGTGGAACACCAGTTCAGATTAAACAAATGTGTTGCAATTATTAGAGGTCCAGACATAAAAGACTCAGCCCAGAATTGGCAGACAAGTTTCTTTGGGTAGATGTGATATCTTTTATTAGACCAACTAAGTAGCTGGAAAATTTGTTCTTTGCAAGCTGTCAGGGACATACATTCTTCTTCAGGCCGCAGACCAACACATCTTATGCTTAGACCAATAAGGCTATGTCCTTAGACCAACACACTACAACCATCAGCCCAGAATTTCCTTTTATTATATTTAAGGGACCCATTTTGCAACCTTTCTTGACACAAACCTTCAGGATCATCCCAAGGAAGAAGGGAAGGCATGCCAATGTCTTCACTTCGCCAGGAAACCAGCCCCCTTGCTCTCAAAGAAAGCAAAGTTTGTGAAATTGAAGAGGAAATATCATTCACCATGTTCTGTTGCAGTGGCAGGACATTTAGAGTGCCCTTGTCTCTCTGCTTTACCTGTGACAAGTTAGGGGCATCATGGTGTTTTTCAGCCTTGTACTTGGTAGGTGCAAGGAGTTGGTCGTGTTATTTTAGGAATGTTAGACAGGGATTGATTACCTGCCATCTCCAGGTTGAATTCAGCCTGTACCATGGCTGGATCCAAGTGGGATTAGGCAGCCGCAGGAGGGGCAGGGGGCACATCCAGTAGTCAGATCTTGTGAAGGATAGAAGCAGCAATCTGCCTTAGATCAAAGCTGGGTCATTCCAGCCCAAAAAAGTTGCTGACTGATGGATTAGACCAACACTTGTATGGGATGGTTTAGATAGGGATTGTGCATGGGTTGGGTGAAATGACCACCCGAGGTCCCTTCCAGCCCTATTTTTGTATGTTGCTATTGGGGTTGTTGAGGTTATATTCTTCTAAACATGTTCCTGTGTGCAAACAACATTCTTTGTTCCATTATGTGGAAATGTCAGGTGCAGTAGTGAACTTATCTTTCCATTTCCATTTTTAGAAAGTGAATGCAAAAGGCCATACTAAGTGAAAAGGTTAAAACTCTTATATCACAAGTAAATTCTATGCAAATTCAGTGTGTATAATTTTCTGACAAAAATGCATTTATCAACTTTAAAATCTATTATGCCAATTACATTTTAAAATAATTTCAGTGTTGTGTATAATTCAATTAAATGCACTTATTTAAGCATTTAATTGAATCACAGAGTGCAAGTTTATGTTTGAGGGAGTGGGTTAAAAGTCATTTGCAGGAGATGAGTACAAGCCACACATCCCTTACCTAGGTATATTGTACAATACCAGACACGAGTAGCCAGAATCTGAACTTGTACTGTAAGTCTGGTGTAATCATTTTTTGAAGCTTTCCCTCTTTCCCCCCATATTAAGGCTCCAACTCAGCTAAAAAGCAACTAAGCATGGTTTTAACTTTCATTCTTATTGATTGTGGTACTCAATCACAGCCTAAACTATTGAATAAAAAGGAAGGTACTTTCCTCCAGCCCAGTTCCCACTTAAGACCCCATTAGATATTTTACATTTGGTATCTAATAAGATAAGGTGCCTTAAAACATACTAAGTGTGCACATGGTTGGGGGCGGTATATAAACAGTATGTTTTATAAACAGTCAGCATATTATCTTGGACAGAAAGGATCTTCCATCCAAGATAATATACTGACAGTCACCAACTAGACACTCCAAGTGCATTATATTACATGCCTTTGGGTTACAGTCACCATGAAGTTAGATACTTGAAAATTTTATTTCTATTTCATGTGAGCATCTTAAAACATACATTAATTAAATCTCAAACACTTGTCAGGTATGCTATGTGGAAATGTCAGATGCAGAAGTGAACTGATCTTCCTATTTCCATTTTTAAAAAGTGAATGCAAAAGGCCATGCCAATTTGATAGATTAGATCAGTAGCAGCAGTCGTCCCAAAACAGCAATGATGGATGATTATTGAACAAATATGTTACATGTCATACCCAAAATGAGCTCACAAGAGTGAAGTAGCATCCCCTACCCCATAATTTTTGCTCCAAAAGCAAACACTGATTTTTCTTCTGTGGTGGAGTCAGTTGCTGTGTGATTGTCAGGGTCCCTAATCAGACAGCCCAGCTTGGATGAATTGGCTATGCAGCCACACTTGTTTTGAATTGGTGGCATACAAGCCCGAACAAATGAACTAGCTAGCTTCCCAATTGGCTGCTGGAAGCCCGGCCTATCCATTCAGCCCCAGCTATAGCAGCAAATTCCCAGGCCAGGCAGCAGTTCTGACCTTAGTCTGCTTTGGCAAGCCTTCTAGCTCCTCACCCTGGCTAGGCTTGGCTCTATTCTTACTTCAGCCTGTGGTTTATCCTTTGCACTCAGGAACTAGGCATCTGATTCCTGGCCCCCAACCCTGGCCTGTGTTTTGAACTCCACCCTTGACTTGGAAATCCAGGACATCTGGGAAATCTGGGACACTTCCCAGCTACACCCTCCCCCACCCCAGCACTCTCACAAGTCAGCAGGGGCCAGGCTATGTGCTGGGCAGGCAACAGTCCCTGCCTGCCCACCTGCAAGTCTCTTCACCTTGCTCTGACTCCTGCCCAGGCTGTACCTCACACCCCTGCCTTTCTGGGATGCCCATTTTAATTCTCAGCAGCCGGCTGGGACCAGCTCCTGAAATCCAGGACTATCCAAGCTAAACAGGGACATATGGTCACCGTACCTGTGACTTTTTTGAATAACAAAATCTCTTATTCCAATTTTGAAATGGGTTAACTTCAGCCATATTTAGTTTCATCAGGATTAAAGGATAGCTATCAAGAAAATGAAAAATTATGTTTTAAAACTAGGAGTGCACACAGTTGTTTGTATCAGCAAGTATGTATATTGTAACAATCTACCATGATTACATTCATTCAATAGTGGTTTAATTAAAAAACACTGCCCTTGTGCAATAGACATATAATTGTAAGACATAGGCTTACATATGAAAGTTTTTCAATGTACTTCTCCATCGTAATTTAAAAAGTGCTTAAGATCTACTACTTAGAACTGAAATCACCATTTTTTAAAAAAAAGATGAGTTCTAAGATACCTATTTCATCAATATTTCTGGTGAATTTGCTACAATCTAAAAAAATAGAACTTTTGCATTTCAAATAATGCTTTTATATATATAAATAATACAAGCTTCAGAGAATAGCCTTTTGTTCCTCCCTCTTCTGAAGGAGGAAAGACCCAGAATAAATATATATATTAGCAAGTATCATCTTGAACAAAATTCTTGTCTTCCCTAAAAGAAACTTGTGTACCTGTCTCCCCCTGCTGGAGTAAGATAAGGAACTACATTAAACAACTTTAAAAAATAAATCTAAGAGAAAAGGACATTCTTATTAGGATTTTGTTTTGCTGTTTTAATGAACTGCACTCCAAAAGGCTTTTTTTTAATTTAACGATGGACTTTCAATTGCCATACATCAGGATCAACCCTTCAGTTAGATAAATGATTGGGAAATATAGATATTTTTAAAGCATTCACTCATAAAAGTGTTGGCATTATTGAGATCTTTGTTTCCATGTGGAACAATTTTATAGACACTACAAATATAGGCCAGCTTGACTGTTCAATATGCCTGTACACTACATACATAGCTGTGGATATAAATTGGGATTCATAAGCATGTTAATGTCATAATAGAACAATGTACTTGAATTGACTAATTTTGATCTAAAGGAAACTCATTTTGATTGCTTTAGACCACTGCATGCAGCAGAACCCCCAGCAAATGTTTCCTTGTTCAAAATGTGAACAGAAACCTTCCCACAGGATTCATGACCTACACTGGAGGTTCTTGAAGGAGATGCAAGTGGAACTGTTCTGAAAAGGTGTATAAGGACATCCACAATTCCTGCACGTGAAAAAGTCTTGACACACTGGACTGGAACACAGGTTGATGCTTGGCCCAGAAAAATCCATGTTAACTTGGCTTCAGAAGCTGTACATGATTACACAATTAACCTAAGGATTATCAACCACATCCTGGTTCAGGATGGACATGGCAGGAGGGAGATTTCACTTCTCCAGGATACTTCAGCTTCAGCTATATAAAATCTATTGACTCACTGTTTAAGTTGAAAAGAAATGTCATGTCTAGTTCCTTTACTGGAACCATATGCTGGAACAAAACTTCCCACCCTACTCACTGCTGTACATCTTCATAAAAGGGTGGCTATTGCTATCATAGGGCATGTCCAGATGAGCTACAGACCCATCTGCTGTGCTGCACACCACACATGCAGGCATTTTCTGCTCTGCTACTTTGCACCATGGGGGGGAGGGAGGAGTTGACCCTGGGAGATCCCACACCTAAATAAAGTGGGGTGGTGCACGTGGCTGCAGTATGTACTGCCCAAAGCTGGAACCTGGCAGGCCAGAACCACTCTGGCTGCCAGCTTGGCTTCTTGCTCCAGGATTGCAGGGGCTGCAGCTCCTGGAGGCCCCCAGGTAGGCTACTGGGACCAGCACAGTTGCTGGCCCCAGCCTCCCCCCAACCCTATCTGGGGCAACATACCATGTGGCACGGGTAGCAGTGGCACGCCTTATACTGTTGTTCTTCCCTGGGGAAACACACAGTCCTGTGTGTGGGGATCCACCCATAGTGTTTTTCAATTAAACATGGTGTTTTTCATTAATGTCTTTTTTTTTTTTAATTATTGATATAGCTATCTTTAACTGGCTTACCTCCCAGCAAGAAAGACAGAAACCAATTTAAAAAAAAAAAAAATCAATGGGAGTTTTTACACTGAAAGCAAAGAATCTTGACTGAGCCCAACATATGACAGTGCAACTAGTATAATAAATAGCATTGTTAATACTTGTGGCTTGGTGATTCACATGTTTATATGGTAATGTCTTCCCAACGTAATTTTTTTCTGCAGCTGCCTTATTGATTATAGATTGATTTTAAATATGGCACCGCAAGATTAGAGGTGAACTTGTGAACAATAAGTAACCCAGCTTTCAGAAATACCACATATCCTAAAGCTGCCAAAGTCAGGATATTTAAGTACCTAAAACATGAACTTAAAGGTACATGTTATCTATTATATTTGGTTCTCCAAACTACCTCCTGTGTTTTGAGTACTACAAAAACTGATCAGTAGTGTTGTGACAGATGTAATTAGAATAACCAAAATGGACTAATCTTTATTTTGCTCATTTTACACAGTATGTCTGATTTTTCTTCCTCAAACATTTCTTTCAGCAGTGAGCTGCCTTGTGTAGTCAAATTACTGGAAACCTCTGGAAAAGAATTAATGCATCACCTATTTGTATCATGTTTTAGGCTACAAAATCATGAGCCATAAAGCAAAAAAGGAACAATCACAACCAGAGTCAAGTAGTGTTAAAACATCTAGGTAATTTAAAATAGAACCCAATCTTCATACTTGTTTGGTCAGCACATCACATGCTGTTGATGCCATACATAAAAAAAAAAAAAATTCTGCATAAACTGTTGTATCACAGAAGTGTTTTAAAAGATACCATATCCACATTTAGGACATTTTCAAATTTTATTTGCAACTATTGCAATTACAAAGAATATATCAATGTAAATTTGCATTTAAAGTGACATCCCTTTTTACTAAACAAGGTCACAAATTAGTGAGCAGCTTATTTTGGCCTTGGGTAGCTTCCAAAAATTGGAAATGTAAACTGTATGACAAATACAGCTTGTCACGCAGAGATAAAACCACAATATATTTTATGGTATTGTAGTCTTATAGTTCCTCAGTACAAAGTAATAGAAATACATCTCTCCCTACACAACTGACATCTGTATGCATTTCTACAGCTATTACTTCTACCTGTTGTTATACTGGGAGTGGGGGAAATAAAAAAGGGAAATCTATCCATGAGCACTTATCTTGGGCTATACAGAAACACCAACTATCCTAGCAGCCATGAATTTTCCCTTACATAAATATTTACTTGGAAAAAAATTTGTATTCTCATGTTAAAGGCTCTGTAGGAAGAAGTGGCTAAAAAAAGAGAGAGATGTACACTGTTCCAAAAGCAAATGACTATCAAATTTTATCCACATTATTGATGGGAATTCAAAACTGATTCCGAACATGTCTCCCTAACATGTTTTATTTTATTCTGACAGTGTCAGATAGATTAAGAGCTAAGAATGTTTTTTAGATTTTAGAGTTTACCTTTTACAAAAGGTGCTCCATATAAGCCACTAACTTTGTATTACATATGGTCCCACAATTATTTTCAGACATATATTTTATCAAAAGACTCAGATCCTGCACTGATCTGCTGAAGTAGAAGCTTAAAAATGTTTTAAGCCATTAAGAATTATCTTAATAACTAATCAAGAAAGTTTATAATTCGCAATATAATTCTGGGCAATGAAAAAAGGCAGTAATTCCAAAAGGCAGCCCTCAAGACTCTATGGAATGTGGCTACGGTTATGATGCCAATTTACGAAAACCATGATAAGTTAAACAAAATGTTTTAAAGCTATGAATGATCTGAGCTGTATCACTGCAAAATATCAAATGAATATCACAGAATTTACTGAGATCAAAACTTGAGCAGATGTTATTTCAAATCAACAGAGACTTGAGATGTCAAACATACCTACATGTTTTCTAAAATAAATTCCTAATGCAGAAAAAGTGATTTAAAGATTGCTTCTAGCTAATAGTACTGTTTATTTTATTGGACCCTAAATTGATCAGACAATACGTAGCCCACACTTTTGGACATTTATAATAAAAAAGCTTTTATTTTCAATTGAAACAAATGTACCATCCTGCACTTAAAGGCTGTAACAGGCAATGAGCATCTTCCAAGTTGTACCAATAGCAACAGATTTGTTTGACCTTCACTGGGAAGTCACATAATGCACTCATAATTGGTAAAGAGAAACTAAACTCAGCCATCTCAATGCTTCTGCACTGTGTTTCTTGTTTATTGTACAGTTCCACAGTCAGACCAAATGTTTGCAGTGTGTGCAAATATTGTAGTCAATTAGTAGTACTGTTTAATCATCCTCCTCTTCCTCCTCCTCCTCCTCCTCAAAACTGTCTTCAAAGCCCTCACTGTCCTCCTGGTCCTCATCACCTTCTACTACTGTATCCCATTGTGGATGATTTTCTGGTACTGGTTTAGCTTCATGAACTTCCAGCTGTAAAGGGTGTTTGGGGAGACACAAGAAAGTGGTATGAGCCAGAAAAAGGAAATGCACACCAATTAGAAACAATAGGCAAAACAGTCACATTTTGTAGCCCCACTAAGAAATTATGAATAAGGAATGTAGTGTGTTGTGTGTGTTAATTAGTCTTGCAAAAATAATTCTTTACTATTTGATTGAAGGGGGAGGGCAGAGAGGGAAGAAACCAAACAAACAACCTCAGAAAATGAGAAAGCTACAACTGTAACATTTATCTACATGTGCCAGCTGAGCTGAGCCTAAGTAAATAACAACTGGTGTTCGTGTACAACAGCTGGAATAACTGCTGTTATTTCCTGTAAAAAAAATCTGACTGGAATCTATCATCTTTAAGATTAAAGTTCCTTTACTAATGTTCCTATTATACCAGGTGAGCAATTTCCATTCAGATTTGAAATGTTAATCTTAACAAAATGTTGATCTAATTTGAAAAATAAAACGTTTTCATGTTTGCCACAAGGCTGAATATAGCTATACAGAAGCAACACCTGTATTGAATGATTTTAAACAGAAAGCCTAATAGGGTTAAATGTCACCTTCAAAGGTTTAATCTGGTCCAAACCCATATATGAATCCGATCTTAAATAAACCGTGTATTGGTAGTTTCCTGGCTTGCCTGGTGCAGGGAACTTCAGTTCTACCTAGAAAACACAATTAATTTACATTTTCTTTTGTTGTGAATGGATCTTAAAAGACTCTACATGAATATTTGGCTTTTGTACTTGGGCATGAAAAAATACTATAATCGAAGTAGTATTTTGACAGATTCTCCTTATATTTAATTAAAGGTGTTTAAGACTGCTACTTTGTCTATGGGCTGAAGCACAGTAGAAACAGCAGCATGATATATGCTATATCTAGCAACTGAAAAATCACAGATGGGACACTTACAGTAATTTGAACAAAGAGTTAATTTTATCACAAGGTCATCTTTTCATTGTAGGTAGCACCCAATTGTCTTTAACAAGTTCTAGGAAAAACTAGTATCAACGGAGATACTAATGGAAATTTAGAGATGAAAGGAATTGTATATTTCTGTTTTTAAATATTCAAAATAGTTGTGTCACATGACATCCAGATACACCTATGGCACTTAGAGTTATAACTTCATAAGCACTACAAAAAAGGTATAGAGCAAAGACACGCTCATTTCCATTCCTTAACTTTGGCAGTTTGGGCAAAGAAAAACAAGTCAACTTGAGTAGGTAGATTTATCTCCAATAAGAAAACCAGATCTAGCTGAAAGAACAACAGTAAGAAACTGAAGTAAAGCAGTGAAAATAACAAAATGCTCGTTTCAGAAATCGTGACTTGAAATTTGTGAACTATCAATTTGTTTTAAAAAGAAAGGTTAATATAGCTTTTAAATTACATTAGTTTAAAATCATATCATGTACATGACTACTAGTCAAACGAAAATCAATCACGGCACCTTCTGATAAGCCTTACCTTCTTCTCATTCCAGAACTGACGTTGAAAAATCCGGAATGAGACTGCCTGTTCTTTATCAGGAAGTTTCAAAGTAGTGAAAAAGTCAGACTTGCCTACTTTTCTGTCAGAGACGGGGCACAATTTGCCTTCATCTCTACTTGCACCATTTAAAATTTAGATTAAAAAGCAATAACATTCAGATCAGATTATGCATTTCTACTGCTATCTCATTTAAATAACTCTAGTGCAGTTTAAGAAACAATGCCTACAATGTTTAAGAAACAGAATTCCACAAATACAATACCTCTTCTCTATCTTTTAGTGTACAAACGTGATATGGCATAGATACTAATGTCTGTTCCTTTCTGTCTGCAATATACAGCCACCACCATTCTTGTTTTTCCTATTTTAGAAAAAAAAGAATATGAAAATCTAGATAGTACAAATACAACATTTATAAGGATTGGTGTATCACTCTGGTTTATTATAATGCACATTGTAATTTTTTCTTACCTTATCTTTGCAAGTGTTAAAACATGCTCCACACTGAAGGCTACTTACTAAAAACTGCTGGTCCTCAAAAGTTTCCTTTGTGGATTTGTGCTTAAGGGGTAGGACATTTCTGATGCTGAACTGTGGAACTCTTTAAAAAACTCTTCTTTGACATATATGAATAAACTGAAGAGAAGGAAACTTCAGCAACATACACCATATAAAGAGAGTACATAGAACGGCAAAATCATTCTCTTTCCTCTAGATTCTCAACTGAAGAGCCATGGCCCCTTGGGAGGTCGTGAGCAGGTTTCATGAGGTCTGCCCAGCTCGGCCTGGCACTAGAAAGAGCCACCTTGGCCCCCTGAGGCTGAGGTGAGTCCTGAGTTAGGGGTGAGGTCAGGGCCCCCACGTGCAGCCCCACAGCCTCCATCTTATCAGTTGGGTAGGTGAGGCTTCACACTCCTGCTGCCTGGGTGAGCAGGGTGCCAGAGCTCCCTGCTGCTGAGGCTTGCCCACTGCACCCAGGGTTGGGGGCCAGGCAGCTGCTGTTGCACAGGGGGGTTGTGGAGTTTTTATAGCATTAGGGGGGAGCTCAGAAAGAAAAAAGGTTGAGAACCGCTGCTCTAGACCTGAGTGATTCCAACATAGAGCACATGAATGCTCAGAGGCAACTCTCAAAAGAACAAGTATTAGTAAGTAACCTCTCTTTCTTTCAATTTTGAGGGCCTCAATGTATTCCCATTATGGGAAAAGCAATACATAATTAAGTAATCTAAAGTTGTTGCCAAGATTTTTGGCTTTAGTCATGGCAGGACAGGATGGGGTAATCCTTATGACTGAGTCGACCCGCATTTGCAGAAAAGGAGGATGACTATCTTTTTCTGTCTTTTTATTCTCCTGAGTAACAGAATACTTCTTCTCATTTCTTGTACCCTGAGAGGATTCAAGAATGACTCTGGAAGTGACTGCCTCAACTCCAGTGCTAAGCAACCCACATAATACAAACTTCTTCTCCTTTGGAGCACGGTTCTGCAATGCTGGAGAAGCTTTTAGTAAAACCACAAAGTGATTTAGAAGCTGTGCATGTGGTGCTGAATAGTTTATCCAATCACAGAAGATGATTTTTGAGATAAAAACCCAGTGCAGAAGCAGGGACGATGAGGTGTGCTTTTGGTACTTATAAATAGAGACTTACAATTTTGCAGATTTTGTGGATTCCACTAAATCTGGGCAATGCCCACTAAATCCATGGAGGGTGCAGGGAGAGGAAGAGGGGGAAGAAAAAACTTTATGGAAAATAAAATACTGGCTCCCAAGAGGCTGCTTGCAAAATGGCTTTTGACCATGCCCCTGACCACTGATTGGCTGCAAGGGCTGTCTGTCACATAGCCCCGCCCTCTCCACATACTGGTGGGAAGGGTTGGGGCTGCCCTTACAGCCAATCATGGCCAGCCCTCGTAGCCAATCAGCAGCATGGGGAAGGGCCACATGACAGGCAGCTCTCTGCCAATTAGCAGCAAGGGATGAGCACCACGCTCCACCTGTCAGATGACTGCTGGCCCTTGCATTCTGTCTGTGAAACTGGCAGCCAGCAAACACAAATTAGGCAGGTCCCTACTTATAAGAAGGCACCTTTACAGAAGTTGGGCCTGATGGAACAGCAGATGCAAGAGGTTTTGCAGACCTCTGAGAAACCCAAGAACACCGTGCGCTTCAAAAATCTTTGCTTCTGACACAAGAGCATAAAGGCATGGCAAACAACACAATGGGATAACACATGTCATTCCTAAACACACAAGACATCTCTCTCAGAATTTAAAGCTAAGCTGGATGTACATTGCTTAAATGTCCTATATGGTTTAATCTATACTAAAATTTGAAACCCCCCCATAAATTTTAAAGCAAGAAGTTACTAGATAAAAGAAAGCTTCCCTTGAACAGGAAATAAGATCCTCCTCTCCTAGCAATTTTGTTCAGCGCTTTAAATATACTCTTTTGTAAATGACAGCGCTTCTAAAGTTACAGAAACACTGTAATATTAAGATAACACTAATATATCAACTATAAGGCAATTATATGACTGAAGCTTTGTCTTCACTGGATATTTAACTCTGTTAATGAATGTTCTCCTTAACGTGCTCCATGTTCATACATCATCACCCAACAGCTGTGCAACAAAGGAAGACAGCCAGCATGCTTTCAGCAATTAGGAGGTCAGATTAGATCAGATCCTGAATTAGCTTCTTTCATGTTTTGCTAACCCAAGCCAACTGCAACAAAAATACAGGACCACAGCCACCTACAACAATTGTTAAAATTGTTAAAACATAAGTGACAACTTTCGACCTATCTGGCCCCTGAATGTGGTCAACAGCCGTGACCAAACAGAAGTGCATGGCTGCAAAGCACTTTAAATGGGCCTGATCCCACAAAAATCTGAATCCTCACCGCATGAGGGTCCAGTTGAAAACATTTCAAAACATAGTGTCTTCAGTAACTTCTGTCTGCACTGCCTCCCAGCCTGTCACTGTTTTCAGAATGGGAGGGGGGAAAGGGAGCAGAGGTAATTTGGTCTGGTGTTTTTTCAGCTTGCACTGGAAGATGGGGCAGATAGACTGGAGCACCCCCAAGGTGAGGGTGTTCCTATCCACCCACCCCACCCTTCAGGTTCCTCAGCCTGGCTGGGGAACCCCTACATGAGCTCCCTCTGCTCTCTTTCCCCTCTCCCATTCTGAAAACAGAACAGGCTAGGAGGGAGGATGGGCCATTGTTAGGGGAAACAGGCTGCAGGCTGGCAGCCAGCAGCTAGATTCCCCTCCTCCCTGTCACCAACAGTTTGGTTCCGGAGATTGCTGAAACTCAGAATGCTTTCTGTAAAGCATTCTCTGGTACAGTAGGGAGCTGCACTTCTGTCTGAGCCCATGCTAGCCAGACAACCACTTCTCACAACCTTCAAGGTCACCCCCTTGTCATATATTACCATCTACCTATGCTCAAATCCCTGCCTTGAAACTGTCAACCTACACATAACTCTTCTCAGGGAGTTCAGTCACACACTGTGGGCAGTTTCTCCAGTGTCTGGTACAGGTACCTAACTGGAGGCTATCACCAAAATCTTGGGCAGCTTTGTGCTGAAATAAGCAAAACCTAGGACTCTGGACTCTTGAGAAGGAATTTCCAACCATGCAAGAATCTATTCATAGTTTCATAGTTTGTTTCATAGTTTATAGGGTCGGAAGAGACCTGAGCAGATCAAGTCTGACCCCCTGCCTTGGCAGGAAAGAGTACTTGGGTCATATGACCCCGGCAAGGTGTTCATCCAGCCTCCTCTTAAAGACCCCCAGGGTAGGAGCCAGCACCACTTCGCTTGGAAGTTGGTTCCAGATCCTAGCCACCCTGACCGTGAAGTAGCGCCTCCTGATGTCTAGCCTAAATCTACCCTCTGCCAGCTTGTGACTGGTATTTCTTGTCACTCCTGGGAGTCCTCAGGGGAACAGGGATTTTCCCAATGCCTGCTGGTCCCCTCTGACTAGTTTGTAAATGGCCACTAGATCCCCCCTCAGCCTTCTCTTGTGGAGGCTGAACAGGTTCAGGTCCTGTAGCCTCTCCACGTAGGGCCTGCCCTGCTGCTCCCTGACCATGCAAGTGGCCCTCCTCTGGACCCTCTCAATGCAGTCCATATCCCTCTTGAAGTGCAGTGCCTAGAACTAGACGCAGTACTCCAGCTGTGGCCTGACCAGTGCCACATAGAGGGGGAGGATCACCTCCTTGGACCTGCTTGAGATGCATCCGTGGATTCATGACAAGGTATGGTTGGCCTTCCTGACTGCATCTCCACACTGTTGGCCCATGTTCATTTTGGCATCAATAATGACTCCTAGATCCTTTTCTGCCTCTGCACTGACAAGTAACTGCTGGGCAGCACATGACTGGCCATCTGTGAAGACAGAAGATAAATGGGCTCAAGATGAACCACTGGAAAGGCTAAGGATAATTCCAAATCCAATGCTACCTTCCTTTCACAACCCCCTTTAGAGAAAGATTCCTATTTGTTACAAAATATGTTCTAATCATTTACCAGGCTATCAAGGTGGACTGAATTAGGTAGAGAAACTGTTTAGAGGGAAAACAAATCTCCTGTCCACTAAGAAATTAAATCAGTTTGCTATGGAGTTTTTGTCCTCACTCAACGTGAATGGGAAACACCAAGCAAAGAATATCAAAGCTTGAGGGGGTGGGAAGAATAAGCAAAATTCTAATTACTGTTCCACAATAACAGGCAAAAATAAGAGCATGCTCATATTAGGCAGGAGCATCACAATTTAAGAAGTTTTTTGGGGACTGAGTGACTCTGCTTCCAAAGTATGTTTCTAGAAGTCCTCCTCAGATGAGGTTTCAACATCTTTTTTTCTCCCTTTTGTCATTCAGAACCTTACAGAGGGAATCAGGATTCCTTCTTCACAGACAGCTTCCTAGATTACTAACATGCCAACATTTTATGATGTACTCAGAGGAAGTCTCCTGTTGGAACTATACATCCATTAACACTCAAAGGGAAATATATTATTGAAATATCAGTAAGTTCCTTGAAAGCAACTGAATTAATGCAGTATTTTGTGGTTTGTGTGTGGAGGGGCTTGGGGCGGGGGGAGGAGAGAAGGAGAAGAGGGGAGTTTTGAGGAGAACAGTGCTTCTGTTCACAGGACAGGGATGGCATGTTACTCATCCTGAGCTGGAAATCAGCCAAGAATGTGTACTGATAAAAGATACCTTGATTATGAAAGCAGCCAGCATGAGAGAGAGTGCCTCATGCTTTAACCCCCAAACCTGGCTAATGCCCATTTGAGTAGTATAGGATAGTCCAAAACACCACTCAGGTTCTGAAATGTAGGTGTAAATTTGAACCCAGAAGGCACATCCAGACAAGTGCACACCTGCAATTTGCGGTGCCTCAAGCTTGCTTGTGGTGCCACAAACCACAAGCAGCAAACATGCAACTGTACACTGAGCTACAAATTTGCAGCATGGTGCCAAAATTTGATACCAGGATGTCCCAGTATCAAAACAAAAACAAAAAAACTTGCCACAAAAAGCAGCAAACTGCACACAGTAGCAGTGTGTGCCACCAGAAATGGTCATCTAGAACCATGCTCCAGCTATCAGCCAGGCTCCATGTGGCAGGATTGGTGCCACTGCTGCCCGCGGAGGCCCAAAGGATCCCATGTATGGTTGCTGGGGCCAGCACAGATACTAGCTGCAGCCTCCCCCACCCAGGAAAATCTGGAGCATGCTAGAGTACACATGTAGGGGGTGTGCCCTGCGGCACAAAGCAGTAGCACAAGACTTGTGTGGATGTTTTTTGTGCCCTTGGAAATACATGCCTCTGTATGTGGAGACATGCTCAAGGGGTACATTTACACATGCACTTAACTACAAAGTAGACAAATTTGCACTATGCATGTGCAAAACTATTAAGCTGCAAGAAAATAATTTATGCTGCTGTAAGATAGTAGTGTCATGGACAATGCTATGTTATGGCAGTGTAATTTACTGCAATTAAATGCATGTGTAGATGCTGACTGCAGGCACACATTGTGCCTAATCACCCCAGCCAACCAGGGAACCCAGACTCCTGCCTGCTGCCTATCCATGTGGTTCTGCACTTTCAGCACCCTTGTGCCCCAGCCAAGCCCCTCTGTTGCCAAACACTACCACTTGGAGCCCAGGGCTGAGTGGTCCTGGCATAAACTGCTCTGCCCCAGCTCAAATCGCTGCTGTGCCCAGAAGTAGTTTACTCCAGCTAAAATTGCTCCAGAGTTTATTGCTTTGCATTAAGTACACATGAAGATGCACCCAGGAAAAAGATTTCTCTTTGCCTTGCAGAAATCCAAGGATTGTACATTTGCATGGGGAATGGACCCTCTTCCAAGAGGGGCACGGGTGAAAAAGAAACACTTCCCACTCTGTGTTCCCTTCTCTGGCAAGAGCTGAAAACTAGGCAAGCAGCAATAAAGGAGGTATTGTACCTAAGAGCTGACCCCTTTCTCTCTGCCAGAGTAAAAGTACATCAGCTGAAGCTAGATCAGTACAGTTTCCATTACACTGGGGCTTTAGGCTGGGCTTCATAGCAGTAACAAGCTTCTCTGCACACTTATACATGCTGAAGAGTAGAAATGGGATGAGCCCAAGAGACAGCACCAAGAAAAAGGCTTTTAACAGCAGAAAAGCCCTCAAATTAGGAAGGCAAAAAGGAAAAGATCTAAACCCCGATTTTAACCCATTTGCTAATTAACAATATGAACCCTCTGCCTTACAAAGGAGGCATTTGTTTTTCCCTTTCTAGGTGCTGAGGTCTCTGAAAGCTACAAGCTATTTCCCCTGAGTAGGTTCTGTGCAGTTCTCTGCTCTAAGAAAATCATCATGCTCCTGGCTGAGACTTTCTATGGGGAGTTGCAATGTCAGGTACTGACCAAGGCCCCAGCACTGATTCTCAACCAGAGTGTTCCAGCATGCTGCGGTGTTTTGAGATCCTTTTAACAATACCATAAAGTGCCATATGATATTAACACTATTGGGTATGCAAACACCTATACATAATTCACAAAAAAGTCCAGAGATTTCAAATTCGAATTCATAGCATCAAAAATGTTCTGTCCTGCTGTGGTTTTTGAGTTCTTTGATACAGAAGAACTGCTCTATTTTTCTGTAGTTAAAAACAAGTGAAAGCGAAGAGCTGGCATCTTCCAAAGGGTGCCTTGAGTCTAAGAAGGTGGGAGAACCACTGCCCTAGCATGCCCCTAGCATGCCTCACACTAGCAGTGCTCAGCAGCTTTAGCCAGGAAGAAGTATTTAATCTTTAATGCCGAAGATCTGGCACAAACAAGGGTTGGTGGGCTGAGGCAGAAGGACACATCTTGCCTTGTGTGAGCAAGGACTGACAGCTTATGGAAGGCAAGGCCCAGCTCAACCTTGCCAGCCCATTCCTGGCAAAATAAAGATAGATGACTTTGGGCAACCTATTGCCTCATTCATTTCACCTGGCAGCCTACCATATAATTGACTTGGTAAAACTAAAATCCCTTTCTAAAAGGAGACTTGGACGCAGATTGCCTCAGGGCTAATTAACATATAAAGCCAAAATGTTGCTTCAGTGTTGGATAGTTTCTATAGTTTAAAAAAAAACAAAAACCCTCTTCTGGTGAGTCGAGCTGAAGGGCAGTGGGCTAGTCTTGGGACTTTCAGCAACAGTTATGGCTCACCTCCAAACTCCACATGTGGGAGGCTTGTTAACAAGGAGCAGGATTTGAAGCTTTATCTGAACGTCACTGAAATGCACTTACAACCTCAACTATTATTTAAACATTTTTTTTACTTGTGGTTATTTCAGAGGCCACGAACATAGTTATCTCAACAAAATCAACTCAAAATTAAATTAAAAATAAGACTAAAAATATGTTGAATGTATTTTGTATATTTTGCTTTTTTTAAATGCTTAAAATTCTAAAACTAGTAAGAATACTAGAAATCTCATTGAAATATCCATCCTGCACTAATAGCATGGTATATTTTTAACACAAGACAAAGGAAATCCTGGGTTTTTATTGTACCAGCAACAGCTCAGACTGATTAGCACAAAAATCTAATTTGCACTGATCAGCCTAAAGTGAGGAAAGTAACTTGATATGTTAATTTTCCATTTTACAGTATATCAAGGGAAAGCACCTGCATCTTTACCAGTAGTAGCTTTGCTCTGTGTGTTTAGAATAATAGATGCTTAAGACAAGATGGGTACAAACTGAGACAAAGTGACTTTTAGAAGTCTGGAGGGTTTGTTTTGTTTGTTTTTTTAACTAAAAAATAAGCATCTTATCCAAGTCTGTTTATCAGTTTTCTCTATTCATGGCTGTCCCACATGGACACAAGGGATGGACGAATTTTTAATGTTAAGTATGAATTTTAACAAAATAAAATAAGGCATCATGAGCAGATTATTTTTTTAATTAGCAGAGAAGAAGGATACTACGCAGAAGATATATCTGTATGCATGAGATAAGAATGCATGAAGTACACACAGAAAAATACTAAGGAGGGACTTCATCAATTAGATCCCTTACAGTGAAATGCTACTTGCCATTTCTCATCAGTAATGTCTCAAGAGACAACCAAGGTTGTGTATTATAATGCTGTGTTATTAAAATATTCTTTCCCATCCATTCTTAGACATACTGAGTGAAAGTTATGTTCTCTGGGGCAGGAATTAAGCCACCAGGTTGGTATTAATATTATTAATCATTATTTTTGTTAGTAAGAAACCAACTCTGCCCCCCCCCCCCAAAAAAAACCCAACCAAACAAACAAACAAACCAGGAGACACTCACTGATACAACATTCACACAGTTCAACAGATACAACGCCTTGTAATTAAACATCCAACCCTAATTTGCTATTGCTTGTCACACAGGGGACAATTTCACAGAAGTGTCACTCTCTTTTTCTCTTTTTAAAAACTGATCATTGGTTGGAATTTACAGTGTACGCCTGCTTGAAGCTGGCACGCTACCATGGAAGTGGGCAAAGTGCCCTTTAACAGATGGGTGCAAGTGTAGGCATGCCAGGGAACCAGTATGTTCATGAAGTTGGAATACCAGGGCAGATTTTTACCTAAAAATGTCAAAACTGCAATCTGTGCAGTTTCTGAATCTCTGGCTGAGGGAACAGAAGAGAATTATTTATTTAGGAATATGCATAGAATGAAGTTACAGCTCTGGCAAACCCAGACCAATCAACTGCCCAAAAAAACTTTGTTAAAGCAGAATTAAGGATGCCTCATGGCAACAGCTGCCTTTCCAACATGCTAAATCTGATCACACTTAAGCATCTGAAAACTAGGAAACAGAATTAAGGTACATGCCACCTCTACAATGCAACTTTAAGTCTGCCCCCTTGAGCTTCCATTATCCAGTACAGGTGGTGTCATAAATAATATATGGACAACGTGTAGCATTTATCTGCATACACTGCAAATGGAGGCACAGTGTTAAATGCAGTTGTACTAAACAGCGGAAAGATTAGTTGAAGCAGATTTGAAGACTTACCTCTCACGTAAGGAGAGATAAACACGTACTTACAAGTACACCTCACCATAATCCTGACTTTTGCAAGTTTTAACTTCAACCCTGTATGATGCTCTTGTCATGGGAACTGTCAGAAGTCTGCTGGCATACATGACTGATCCAACACGCTTAGTGAGGGGTAAGTAAAGACAATGTCTTGGAATAAATCCTCAGAGGAACAGGCATTTCTTACCCATCAACCAAAGCAATTAGGGGAAAGAGGTGATTTCCTTCTCCTGATTAGGGAGTACTGCAGAGAAGAATGGTCCCTGACTGCCTTTTCTTTTAAGCCTAATGGAACACCAATGGGGAAGAACTGTTAGGGAATATGGTGGTATATGAAAATAGAGCTGTTTGACGCTGGAAAAGAAAGTGGACCAGATGTCATGTTGCCATGTCTGCTCAATAGGACCTTGGGAGTTCAACACAAGGTTTGATAATCCAGTGAAAAAAGACATTTTTCCAAAAACAAAACAAGTAAACAACAACAACAACAACAAAAAGCTACATTGCAACCACTTTTTTTTTTAAAGGCATGACTAGAAACAATGTTACCCCAGGTAAGTTAGTGATTTTAAAGTAAATGTAACTATTAATTATATACTTTTGTTGAATTAAGTCTCATCTTGCAAAACTCTAATGAAGCCTGATATTACTGACCTCAGGAAAGTAAAGACTGTAAACAGGATGCGTTATCTTTGATTTGGTTTCCAAAAGAGCCCGCTCCTTTCGCTGTATACTTTGTTGTAATTCTTGCCATTCCTGTTAAAGACAATAAGGATGTAAAAAATTATGCTGTAACCCTAGTTATACCTTTTATTTTTAAAAATGAAATCTCAGTACTTCCAAAATAGTGTACAGATAGCACAGAAACACTTATGCCAACGTGCACGTTATATAAAGAAAAAGGCAAGTTTAGTCAGTGGTCAAATTCCATAGAACAGTTTAAAAGAAAAAAAAAATTAAACAGCCTGGAAACATACTATAGCTCAGCTACACAGACACCCTTAAAATAAACCAATTCAATATAAAAAAAATCGGAAGGACCACCACATTGTTCTTCCACAAATCTCTCTATTACAAACAACAATACAAAACAATGACAGCTAAGCAGTTGGTAGGCAATCATTATTTATGGCATTTAACTGTCTCACATTGTTTGTTACAGCCACCTGTTTTCTCTCATCTTCTACTTTAGATTTATGATCTTTGGTGCAGGCATCAGCTTTATGGCATGAGAGCAGTGCCTAGCACAATAGCGCCAAACCCCTTCCTGGGCTTAGTAGGAATTAATGTACATCAGCTTAATTCTCAATTACCAGATTTCTTATAGGGAAGCATGTATACTAATTCTTCTCCCACCACTGCATGTTTGTAGCATGCATTATACAAGACTTAATAGCTCCTGTGCATCAATGACTTTAAAATTACAAGGAAATCTTGTACCAGAGAGTACTGTCTATACAACAAAATACTGTAGGCATGGAATCTTACTGCATCTGAGTTAATTGTCAAAAGAAGTTTAAAAACCTCAGAACATTCTTTCCCTAAAAATCAAGCTGTTCATTTCTCTTGTGATTTTAACACTTCATTTTCCCCTCCATAAGGATTCTTGACTGTTCTCCCTAAGGAACAAGCTTCATTGCCACACTCCAACTGGCAAAACAAGGCTTGATATAAATTTCTCCCGAGAGATTTAGATGTTACTCCTTCCACCTTGTGTTGCTCAGCCTGTACTAGCGGTGAGAGAGAGATAAAAATACTTGCTCCCCCAAACCTTAGAAGCAGCACCACCCTCCATCACAAAATGAGGCTTACAGCTTCATCATCTTTGTTGTGTTTTTCATCTTGCTCTCTGTCAGAATCTCTATCGCTTCCATCCTCTTTTTCACTCTGAGAGTCTCTGTTAGTTTCTTCTTCATCAGATTCGCTCCCTTTATCAGAAATTTCTTCATCTTCCTCCTTTACCACAACTTCCTAAATCAGAAATAAAAGAGCAACTCTGTAATTTAGTTTGATTGTATTTATTCTCAAGGGTAGAATTTTGCTTCCCCAAGTCTGAAGGTGGGATTTCAAGTCCTATACCAAGATTTGTACTTAATATTTGACCCAACAATATTTGGTGGGTACTATGCTGTGTCAGTTAGTCTCCCTCAGATGAAATGCAAAATAACTTCATGATCACATCTCACATCCAAGTGAGAATTAATCCCTCATTGTACTGAACAAACTGCAATGTCCAAGATGCATACGGAACTGATATTTAGGTTGTGTGCACACATTCAAATGATCTGGGAGAATTTTCCTGGGTTTGTTCTCCTTCTAGAAAAACTTACCCCAAAACGTTTGAACACACATTTGAATGCTAAGCCCCTGAAGAGCAGAGAGCTTGCAGTGCTGATGCTATACAGCCAGGGGTCCCATGTGCACATAGCTCAGCATGCTCTACAAGCTTCCTCAGTCTGCCTGGAGACAGATAGCCTGTTGCTCACTGGACTCAACTGCTTTAGCCAGGCAGGAAGCAGAACACCTTTGCAATTCCCACATTGTGCTGCAGGGAGACACAGGTTGACCCTGAGCAGTCTGGTTTAGTCCAGCAGAGCTGTCCTGTGCACTACTGCTATCTCCTGGGGTGGGGGGCGGAAATGGAGAGGGACAAAATACCTTGGGATACTGGAGGACTGTGCTGTAGCTTCTCTCAGAACAGAACATGTACAGACATCAACTCTATCAGGAATATTTTAACCTGGGTTGTTCTCAGGGTATTTTTCTCCTAAAGCACCCATTTTTATTCTGGGAGAAAAATCCTGAATATACATACACTTGTGGTTTCCACTGGGAGAGCAGTATCTCTCCCAAGAGAAACTGAATGTCTGTATATGGCCTAAGTTCACTTCTCAATATTAAAAGCAAAGTGCTTTAAAATCCAATTCTGCATTCAGAGAGTAACCTGGATATCTTGCTAAGTGGTGTCTTTTCAAAACAAAAAGTGTTTTAGTTCAGTTGAAGGCAAAATTATATACTACATCTATAGAATGGGGAACTTTATCATAGAAACCAGGGATTCTAGAAAGGATTTAGGGGTGCGCAGTAGTGAAATAAGCATGAGCTTGTGACAAATAAGGCTACTTAGTAAATATATAAAGGCTATTTTACTTCCACATTACAGAATTGGAGAGATGGATACTGGACAATTGAATTCAGTTTTAGAATCACATTTCAAAAAGGATGACAAAACCTTGGAGATAGTAATGAAAAGTACCCTCAGAAATTACTGGCAAGCTGGAGAAAATGTCTTATATAGAGGGATTAACTGCACTCAATCTACTAAATTCATCAAAAGATGACAGAGTGCATGTGATTATGGTGTGTAAGCATCTTCAAGGGGCAAAAGTAGCAGTTACTAAAGGACTCTAATTTAGCAGAGGAAGGCATAAGAACAACTAATGGAAGGAACATGAAACCAGAAAAATTCAACTTAGAATCAGACACACACTTTTAATACCCAGGTTGATCAACTACTAAACAAGCCACCTAGGCAGGCAGCAGGTTCTCCATCTACTGGTGACTTCTAATTAAGACTGGATGCCCTTCCACAACAAATGCTTTAGTCAAACCCAAGCTACTGGGCTCAGGGCAAGTGTTAAGAATGAAATTTAATGGCCCAATATATTCAGGAAAAGAGACTAGATTTTATAGTCCCTTCTAGCCCTGAAATCAAGTCTATGAATTAAAGACCAACCCCATTAGCTTGCTTTTGCTTCTGCTGTTTTGGCTGCTGCAAAGGTGGAGGTGCAGGTTTCTTTTTCAAAGGTTTCTTTTTCTTTGATTTTGCAGCCTTCTTGGTTCCTTTATTCTTTTGTTGCCAACCTTTGCTTTTAACTCTGTTGGCATCTCCTTGCTGTAAGAAAACACAGTGATTAAACAGCAGTTAAAATAAATTTTTTAAATTTGGGACAACTAGATTCACAGATTTAAAAGCTTTATCTTGTAAGCCAAAACTCTGTAGGATTTTGTGAAGAGCTAAGTGAGAAGTGTATGAATGAGTCATTCAAAACCTGAATGAAAGTTCATTTCTTAGCCAGGAAGATAAATACTATACCATGGCTTCATTCTTCACTTACCCCATCCTCAGTAGGTTGTTCTTCTGCTGCACAGATGGACTGTTCCTTTTCAAACACTTCCTGATTATGGAAGAAAGTAAAAGTCCATTAGTTTCCATCTGTGCCAAACAAAATTGATGTTTGGAGAGCTATACTGTCACTCTGACATCAAACTGAACTTAAATGGACTAAAATAGAATTTTTTCTTCAGTATAAAGAACTCTGTTTTCAGTGATAATAATCACAGAAAACTAATTTACTAGTACTAAAAAGCAAAAGTTCAAACCTTTGTACAAAACTTCGCAACACTAACATAATAGTACTTGTGTTAAAAGGTTTATAATGATAGTCCTGTCTTGTTCTTAAGCATTTACTTAACCTACAAAATATAAAAATTCTGCATCACAAAATTAAGCAGCAGTAATAAAATGCAAGTTCTTCTCCAGTTACAAAAGTACCAAAAAAAGAACAACTCAACGTCCAGGATACTATTCATGGATTCAAGAGCAAAAATCAAGCCAGAAGCATGATAAATAGCAAAGTGTAACAAATGACAGAAGACACAATCTTTATGCCCACCCCCACCCAGAAACCATGAAACTCTTGCATAACTAAATACATTTTTGCATTTGTTGTTTAGCTTTGGAAGCTAACACTTGGCACAAACATTTACCCACTTAATTTCTTACAGAAAACTGTCCTGTACTAAGATTGCAAAGATGATTTACTGACAGTACTATGAATACCTAGTATTAGCATGAGATCTCAAAGATATCAAACATTCAGATCTTGGGCACCTCTAAACAAGGAATAATCTGCAACA
The DNA here is from genome assembly GCF_052110815.1 of Crocodylus siamensis. Lineage (NCBI taxonomy): Eukaryota > Metazoa > Chordata > Crocodylia > Crocodylidae > Crocodylus > Crocodylus siamensis. Next base: position 87,871,379 of record NC_143395.1, read on the forward strand.
AATGAGGAAGAGGTCTTACAGATGACAGCTATCTTTATCACATATCCCTGATTCATCCCCAGAACAACCACATACTGAACAAAGCAGGAAACCTATGGAAAATAAATTAATCTAATCTTATTTTCAATCAGAATAAGAATAAAGATACAATTAATGCTACTAAGAAAGAATATCAGCTTCTCATTTAAAGACACTGGCATTATCAACAGTCCTGCCTATTTACTAGCAAAAATTTGACCTATTCAATATTTTTTTCACAAGTACTAATAAATTTATATATCCAGGTTAAGAAATACAAGCTAGGAAAAACGAGTATAGGGTGTATGTGCTACCTGAATTTGACCCCATCACATTAAAGGGCTGTCAGACCTCGACCAGAGAGTTTCTTGCAGGCTGAACCCAGCCAAAGCGTGGAGTGGTTCTGGTTCCAGTATGGGATACACCACAGCAGCAGTCACTCCACAAGGGAGCAGCAGTGGGACTGGCAGCTGAGAAGGTGGGACTACAATGATGGCAAATGGCAAAGCGGACAGACAGCAATCAGGGATGCATCAACCCTTGTTCATCCTCCTGGCTCCAATCCTCATGCTCACCAGGGCCCAGACAATTACTCCTACCCAAACCCCCAACTTCTGGGTTGCCCACCATTAGCCTGGAAGGACAGAATCATAGAATCATAGAAAAGTAGGGTTGGGGATGACCCTGGGATGACCTCAGGAGGTCATCTAGTCCATCCCCATGCTAAAAGCAGAACCATACCCAACTATATCATTCCAGCCAGGGCTTTGTCGAGCTGGGCCTTAAAAACCTCGAGGGATGGAGGTTCCACCACCTCTCTAGGTAATCTGTTCCAGTGTTTTACCACCCTCCTAATGAGAAAGTTTTTCCTAATATCCAACCTAAACCTCCCTTGCTGCAACTTGAGATCACTGTTCCTTGTTCTGTCATCTGTCACTACTGAGAACAGTCTAGCTCCATCTTCTTTGGAACCACCCTTCAGGTAGTTAAAGGCTGTCAAATCTCCCTTCAGTCTTCTCTTCTGCAGACTAAATAAACCCAGTTCACTCAGCCTCTCCTCAGAAGTCATGTGCCCTAACTCCTGAACCATTTTCATTGCCCTCCACTGGTCTCTCTCCAACTTGTTCAAGGGCGGAGGGGGGGGACCAAAACTGGACACAGTACTCTAGATGTGGCGTCAATAATGGAGAATAGAGTGGAATAATTACTTCCCTCGATCTGCTGGCAACACTCTTACTAATGCAGCCCAATATGCTGTGTGCCCTTGTTTCCAAGAGGGATAACTGCTGACTCAAATCCAGCTTATTGTTCACTGTAACCCCCAGGTCGTTTTCTAGAGAGCTGCTGCTAAATCAGTCAATCCCCAGGCTGTAGCAGTACATGGGATTCATCCATCCTAAGTGCAGGACTTTGCACTTGTCCTCATGAGATTTCTTTTGGCCCAATCCTCCAATTTGTCTAGATCACTCTGAATACTAACCCTACCCTCCAGTGTACCTACTACACTACTCAACTTGGTGTCATCTGCAAATTTGCTGAGGGTAGAATCCATCCCATCTTCCAGATCGTTGATAAAGATATTGAACAAAACCATCCCTAGGATTGATCCCTGGGGCACTCCACTTGATACCAGCTGCCAACTAGACAATGAGCCATTGATTACAGCCTCTTGAGCCTGACAATCCAGCCAGCTTTCTATCCACCTTACAGTCCATTCATCCAACCAACCATACTTGCTTGCAAGAATGATGTGGGAGACAGTATCAAAAGCCTTGCTAAAGTCAAGGTATATTCCATTAAATACTTTCCACCCCTCCACAGAGCCAGAGTCATCATTGAAGGCAATCAGGTTGGTCAGGCATGACTTGCACTTGGTGAATCCATGCTGACTGTTCCTCACAACAGTAATCCAAAATCCACATTTTCCATGATTAAAATGAAACACCACTATATACACACACATATATATGCATGCTGCCCTGAAGAATTAGATTCTATCCCTCTCTGTCAGATTTCTTACGTGATGCTAAGCAAATCCTAAACTAGACTTCATGTAAGTGGTCAATAAAGACCATGTAAGTGGTTGGCTGTAAACAGAAGTTGCATTTCTCTCAGGAGAAAGCCTGTAGTCTTCACTTCAAGTACCTGTGAAGTATGAGAAATAAAATGCACTAACAATTTTTCTCGGATATTGCTATGTACATCTATAAGTTAATTGTGGCTCATTTAGCATAACTGTCCTGCGTCCCAGAGACAAGTCTGTCAGGCTATGTGCTCTCTGTGGCCACCTACTGACAGAGAAGCAGCAATGCAGCTTGGAAGGCTACACGTATAAAGGGCTATTTTGATTCGAGTTGAATCCCAGTACAATCAGAACTGCCTATAATGAGAGGTCTGTTTAAAGCCCAACTACGTGTTCCTCATTTTCTGGATGGCTAAGTCAAGTCCCTGGAGTGATGTGCAGGATTGTCAACAATCCTGTTTAAGTTATCCAACTTGCATATTGTAATTGCCTAACCATAGTATTATCTACAACGTGGAGAACTCATAGCTAACTGCATATTTTGAACTCAAAGTAATAACTAATGCAAAGTACTCTGAAAAAATTAGACACCCAGATTTGGATAAGGTATTTTTTTAGCCTAATCTTGGGGCCTCATTTCTCCATCCAAGAAATGAGGATAATTCCCCTTACACTTTTGTGGGATTCTGTAAAGATAAATCAGTATAATATAGTATAGGCCATGGAAAAACCATAAGAATATTAATCATTTACTTCATGGCAAGTATTAAACAGGTGGCATGTCTACACATGAATTTACAAACACCTAAACTTAATTCATCTTAACCTAAGGCACATTAAGACGATTTAGGCATGTATCTAAATGTGGATGCCTTAAGACGCCTCGCTGGGCTGCCTTGGTCAGCACTCTGGACAGCCCCTGGAAGGTGGCGGCAGCATAGCTGGGCAATGCCCAGCACTGGGGGTGGAAGCCTCCAGTCCCTCTCAGATGCAGTTGGCCTGGCCCCAGCTCCAGCTCCCTCCCTGTGTTCCTGTCTCCCCAGCGTCAGATGAGAGTGAGCCGGAGCTGAGCCCATGGGGCCCTGCACTGCTGCCAGGCGCCACCAAGAAGGTGACACAGAGGGTACTGTTCTGCAAGGCACAGATGCTGGAGCTGGAGCAGTGGTTGTGGCAGCAGCAGTTCCTGTCGGGGTGCACTAAGTTGATAGAGGGGGCAGCAGGCGCAAGGGCTCCTGTCAAATCACAAGGGACAAGCCCCCCTGTGACTCCCTGCCGGGGAAGGGGGCAGCACAGCATGGACAGGGCTTTTGCTAGCAGTTTCCCCATACCTCTCTCACAGGGTGGGTTTGCTGGCTAGGCAATGTAACCCTGCAGGGGCGGGATTCATGCGCCCTTAGAAACCCGTTTGGTCTTGGATCAGGTGGGTCAAGGAGAGAGCTAAGCCTCCACCACATTGCGCCCAGCCTGCCAGGCCTGAGCTGTGCAGAACCACCAGATGCTTACACAGGACAGAAGTGGACAGAGCAGGGAAAGCCATGCTGGGGGCAGACACAGTCCCAACCCACCTGCTGTCCCGCACAGGAGCCCCAGCACAGACTTCTAAGAGCACCTGGATCCTGCGCATGCAGCAAGGCATCTCACCCCTACAGGGCTATATTTCCCAGCCAGCAAAACTGCTCCAAAAGAGAAGCATGGGGGAGCTGCTAGCAAAGGCGGTGAATTGAGTGAATAGAGTGGCTTCTAAGGTTTCTGATTAAGTGAACTTGGGCACACAAAAGCTTGTGGAGAGAGAGATTTAGCCATGTTAGTCTGAAGTCAGTCAGAAGGCAGATATACACCTTTACAGACTATAACTAAATTAAGAGATTAGTGATCTTTAGTGAAAATAAATGTATTTAAGATATAGACTAACTAAATATATATATATATATCTTATTTAGTTAGTCTATAAAAGTGTGCATCTGACTGACGTCAAATTAATGTGGTTAAATACTTCTTCTCTCTAGCATTTCTAACATGAAAACAGATGGTCTTGAGGAGAAGTGATTTAATAATTTTAACAATAGCAGTGTTTGATTTAAGAACATTTTAAAAATAAAATTATGAATAAAATTAAGCAGCTAGCTCCCAACACAAGAAATCCAGTTTATCCCCATAATGCAATATAAAATAGCAGATTTCTTGACTACTTACTGCCATTGTCTGTCTTGTTAAAGTGACCAAAACAGTGACTAGTGATCCTACTGTAATATTGTTGCTGTCTTCATCATCCAAAACTAAGATAAAAGAAAATAAATACTTCCATTTAGCCTTTATTTTTTTAAATAGTTTCACACTTTTTCAAAATTTAAGCATTACTAGAGGGAGAAAGAAATTTGAATGCAGTCAGCTGACTCTTCAAGAACTAACAGAAACTTTAGAATACTGGTGAGCCCCCATCCCAAAAAACCCAAACTTTTGACTATACTTTTGAACACCACCAATTTATACATTATTATAATGAGGATTAGCATAAACTACATTACAGAAACACTGAAGTTACATAATAAGTAGGAAATTCAAAGTCATGGCTGTTGTGGGAAACAATTCTGCAGCATCATACATTTTATATTACTAAAATTTTATGTTTTAGATATATTATACTCATGTGATAAATATATCTATCTCGAGATATCACATAAGAGTATAACATACACTAAAATTATATACTCCAACATATTTTAGTTTGAGTATAGTATATACACATAAATGCCACATATTAACAAGGGGACCTAGTTACAGTTTTTTAATTGTATAAATGAAGGAAAATCCATCTCAGTTTCAGAGCTGCATTCACAGTCCTGCATCCCATTTCTTTTTCAGAGAGAAGAGAAAGAAAAAATAAAATAAAGCAAATAAAGAATACTGCAGAGGAGTTTGTAAATAACACTGATCACTGTCAGTGGGACTAGTGAAATGATTGGTAAATCTCTCAGATTAACGTATTACTGTACTCCTACTGATTGCTAACTATGTGCATTTTTCCTTCCCAAGTATGAAGACAGAAAAGATTAATCCTACCTTGCATAACTTCTTAAAAAAGGTGCACATGTTAAAGTTAGAGTATGCAGGGGTAGGGACAGTTTTTGACAAGCAATCAGATCAGTATAGGCACCTCCCCAAATTAGTAAATGTAACAGACTGATTTGAAATGCACAGTATACTCTTTTTACTTAAATGTATATATGTAGACTCTTCAACATTTCTAAACACCACGCGTAAAAATAAGTTCAGCAGGCACACATGCCCCTTGTTGAGGACCATGTATATGCCGAATTCAAGACTAAGCCGGGTGAAGAAAGATGTCAACATTTTGACTCTGACAACACTGATATTCATAATGAAAACATATTTATTTTGCAAATATTTCCAAGTCTTCCAAATATCTCAGAGGTAGATTAACATTAAGCTTTTCCATTAGGAAGATGTTTGAACGATCTATTTACTTTGTTTAAAAATAACTTTGCAGCACCCATGTAACAAATTTCAGATAACCAGAAAAAAAAAAAGAGAACAATGTATTCAATTCAAACTGAACACTAATTAATTACAATATGGCTATCCAAAGTAGAATTTGTGCACAAGACAGTTTCTCTCTCTCACACACACACACAGAGGATCATTAATGACCCAGACACACACACACACGCTCATATTTAGGTTTACACAACACTAAATCAAACACTACCATCAATACCGCTTGAGGAAACTATTGCTAACCTAGGAATCTGTCAGTCGTTTTGATGTACTTGAGTTTCTCAAGCTATAAAGTTGACATGTAAGAGCCTGTCATTCAGGAAAATCCACCCTTTTCCAGGTTACATATATAATATAATGAACTATTTAAGAGTTCTGAGCAGATTGCTGCCAACAGACTATCAAGTCGTCAAGAGGGAAAACATGTGCATGAAAGGACCTCCCACTTACCCTGTGATTTTATATCCATGGTGACGTGTGGAAAACTGCCAAGGACAGCCATAACTTCATCGTATTTCTCATCTTCTAGGAAATGTAGTAAGTTGTGGCGGTCAGATTCTTTCAGACTCACCAAGTCCTGGATACTTTTGATTTTGTGCTTGGTTAAACAATGAAAAGGGAAAAAGAAAAAAAATTCACACTACAGAAAAATCTTGCCAAAATGAAACTCTAGTTAATAATATATTACTTACATCCTAACAGTGCAGTGTTCATTTGATGCACGCACACTAAAAACTCATTGGAAAATTGATTTGGAAAATACATGTCCCATTCATGCTTACTGTACTTGCATTCAAATCACTGTTGTTAAAACTGAAGTAATAATTTATACAATACCTATTATTTTAACTGGACATTTCAGTAAATGAGGCAAAATAGCTCAAACATCTTATTAATCTTGCTTCTATATTTTCTGGTTCTGTTTTGCATAAATAAAAAAATCCTGAACTTTTTGCTATATGTTGCAATGTTAAGAAATTAATAAAGAGAAATGTATTTTATACACTGGTCTGGTAGTCTATACATAAAACAGTCACTGCTGATAAAATCTACAGACAGCATCAAATAGCAGAGCGATAAATAGAGATCTGGGTTTTCTGTTTCCCATGGGGAAACAGAGAAAACTGCAGATTTTCCTCTTTACCAGAAGAAACCATGGATTTCTCATTTTGGGAGAAAAACCCACAAATTTTGAAGTTTTGCATAGAGCATTCTGCACGCTGGCAGAGTTCCAGCCTGCAAGGGGCTGGAAGGGAGCGGGGGAAGGATGGTCAGGCAGGGAGCACCTGGTCCATGTATATGCACATGGCCACCAGGCAGCCTGGACAGCAGCTCCCATAGGTGGGGGGGAGGAGATTGAGACCCCCAAAAGGGAGGGAGGGAAGGAGTTGGCCAGGGCTAGGGCTGGGACTGCTGCCCAGCTGGGTAGTGTGTGGGGCTTGGGGTTGGGGCTGCAACGTGAGGCCACAGGGTCCCAGCAAGGAGCAGGATAGGGCTGCAGGTGGTTTGTCCACGGGGGAGGGGCTGGCACCTCACCACTGTGCATACTTCCAGGAGGCAAAGGGAGGGCCCGTTCCCTCCAGATCTGTGCGTGAGGCAGGCGCAGGGGCAGAGTGGGCTGCCTGCTGCATGCTCAGGCTCCCGGACTGCTGCCCTACCCAAGGGCCTCCACAGGCTGGCAGGTGCAATCCAGGGCTGCAGGGCAGAGCAGGGCCATGAAGCAATCTCCTTGCCACTGCAAGGTCCATGCTGCCCTGGCATGGCATCACCTGCACGCACAGCAGCAGTGACACGCACAACCCTGAGCCACCATCCCTGGTGCTGCCGCCCATGCAGTGAATGTATCGCCAAGGCAACATGGGGCTTGCAGTGGCAAGGAGATCCCCATGTGGCCCCACTGTTTCCTGCAGTGCTAGGTTGCAAGCACTGGGCTGCAGAGGCCTCAGGGGAGGGCAACAGCATGGCAGCCCAAGTCTGCAGCCTTCCCAATACACATATCTGGGAGGTATGGGTCCCTCATGTCCCCCAGGAGTGTGCGCAGCAGCAGGGAACCACCCTCCCTTTTCCCCCGTCTGAGCCCACAGCAGGCAGGCAGCAGGCAGGTGAGCCGGGCTCCACTTTGCTGCAACAGCCACTGCCTCCTGCGTGGGGCAGAGAGATGTGGACCTGGGTCCCTGGCCCTGTAGCCCTGGCACCTGGGGGCCCCCTCCAGCAGGTCTGAGGGGAACAGGGGAGGGGAGGAGTGAGGGGCCTTTCATTTTAATCATGGCTTTTGGAGTTTTTATGACAATTTACGATTTTTTATCAGAGATTTTGCAATTTTTTTTTTTTTTTTTTTTTTTTATCAGGGAAAGCCAGCATCCCTGGTGATAAATGACAGTAACGGGTTGGCCATAATTCAGAGCATTCTGTATCACATGATAATATAGGTCCATTCAAACAGAATGTGTTTTAATATAGCCAAATGTACAGGTCATACATCTAAGGCAGTTATACCCAACCAGAGTGCCATAAGAACCTTTAAAGGGTTAGTAATATTAGGTGTTCAGTGCCTATATATGATTCACAAGATTAACCAGAGCTATGAAACAGGAATCTACTATGTCAAAAACTTATGACCGGCCATGGTCTTTGAGTTTTTGCAACTGAAGAATAGGTCTATTATTCTTCTGCAGTCCAGATATGAGTGAAAGCTAAGAGCTGGCATTTTTGAGTGAGCCCTGAGTCTAATGAACAGTAACCCTTGGATCTAAAAAGGCTGAGAACCACTCACTTAAAAAGGAAGCGTAGGTCATACCTATAAAATGGGGAGCTGCATCCTGGAATAGTGTCTCAGAAAAAGGATTCAGTGGTCACAGTGGACTAGTTCCTCAACACAGTGGACAAGTGAGAAGCTTTGGCAAAAACAGCCAATATGTTCACTGCATGTCTAAACAGGTCAAAATTAAGAGAAGGGAAGAACTCTGTTTTTCCTCTATATAATACTGTTTTGACTGGCATTGGAAAATGGTGTAATTCTAATGTCCATATTGCAAAAGCAATGTTAAAAAATTGGGGGGGGGAATACAGAAAGATACATACTAAAATGAATTTAAATGCTGGAGAAAATACTCTGCAGCAAGTTAAGAATCTCAATCCATGTAGTTTACTAAAAGGAAGACACAGATGAGTGGAATACAGTGTTTGAACACTTTAACAGGGAGAAAAATACCAGGTACTAAGAAGTTCTCTGACCCATGCAGAGATGCATAACAAGAACCAATGACAAGATTTGAAAATCAGAAAAATTACATTAGCAATAAGGCAAATTTATTAGTGTGATGGTAATTAATCACTGAAACACGCTACCAAGGAAAGCCAATTGCTGCTAATTTCAGTGTTGATTGATGGCTTCAAGTCAAGCCTTTCTGGAAGATGTACTTTATTTTCAGACACAAGCTGTTGGGTATAATACGGGTTTAATTGGAGGAAATTTGATTGTCCAAGCCATACATAAGGTTAGAAAAGATCATCTAACAGTCTAACCCTATTGAAGAAGCAAGATATTGTTTTTGTCCAGCATACCTACCCCAAAATTAATTATACTATGGATTCTAACTCTCAGAACATGTATCACAGTCATTCCACAATTCATTTATAAGACAATCAGAGATGCATTTTAAGGAACCACGCAATTCAGGCATTCAAGCTATGAATCAGTAAGTTTGCCAACTCATAAACAGTGTCACGGTAAAGGAAATAATACTTAGTCATGCTCATCTTTCCATTATCAAGAGCTTCATACCTTTTTATTATTGGAAACTCTCCTATGATTGTCCTCTTCAATGTGAGGTAGCTGCAGAAGTGGAGATTTGAACTGCTGAAGACCTTGGACAGTCATTTGGGAAAGCTTCATGCAGTTTTCCAAAGATCCCAACGATGGAGCACGGAACTCCCTTTCTTGGAGAGAATGAAATATACAACATCACTTTTTTATATTTTTTCCTGTACCTTTAGAATTTTGTGATATATTGCGTTCTTAAGGAAGACAATAATGACCAGTCTAATGACCATGAAGGGGAGATTATCTTGCTTGCATGCTAGCAAGATAATATATATATATTATATATAAAACAATTAAAATTATATATAGCAGCAAGATAATTTGTATTTATAATTTTAAATTCAAATATATTTTAATTTAATATATTTGTTAATTTAATTTACTATTTTAATTAAGCTACTAATTACCCTCTGCATAGTAGTGTCAATTTTGCTTTAAAAGTTATAAATTATTTGTCTGTTTAATAAGTAAAGAATTCCTGGGCTTTATAGCCCAGACAATTTATAGCCTGCTAATTTTTTTTCACATTGTGCTATACAGGTTCATAGTTGTTAGGGCTGAATGACTGCTTCCCTCCTAACCCCATAGACTGCCCATGGGACAGATGGGGTAAATAGTAATGTACCCGGCCCAAAGAAAGAACAACATTTTTAAACTCAGTTTGTGGTAAATGTGTACCTATAAATAAGATTAACAATTATTTTAATATTTCCAGTGAATCTATAATGGAAAGGCCAAATGTGAAGTAGCAGCACTGACCTATCATGAGATGAAGAGAACAGAGCTTAATCCAAAGACAAAATTGCCACCCAGTGAAAGAGAGAGGCCTGTGCTTTAAAATAAGTAGCTAAAATAGAAGTGAAAGGTGAATCATATTATAGCTCCAATATATTAGCAACACATAGAATATTCAACCCCATGAGCAAAATTGGGGTGTGCAGACACTTACAAGATGTAGAGAATAGGAAAATGGGCAGTTTAGGGATATAAGTATTGCCTGTATTTTCAAATAGTGTAAAGTGCAATAAAATTCTCTTCATAGAGTAATCAAAAGAAACAGACACACGTGCAACCGAGTAGGCAAAGACACAGATTAAAAACCAAGCGTTGCGAGGCTTTGGCTACCACGGGCCAAAGCTTGTGACCCAGCTCCCTGCTGCAGACTGCAAATTTCCCTATTACAATACAAAACTTCAGCAGCAGACAGTATTCTGGAATCACTCACCTGCAGCACTACAATTTATTTAAATTGGCATAATAAGACATGATTATTAGAGACCCATATTACAGCACTGCCTTCATCTTCAGCAGAAAGACATTTACCTCAGTAGGTGACGCATGTTAAATATTTCATGGTTTAGCTTCTTTCACTAATCGAAAATGTAACTGTGTTGGGCATGTTTCTTTAAGTTTTTTCCAAGGCTGCATACAAGTTTCTCTCTATCAGAAGAAATTTCTTTTAGTAGAAAAACAGCCTAGGAGCCAACCTGTACAGACGTTCCTCTTGCCCAGTGGTTCTCAACCTTTTTGGACTTGAGCACCCCTCACTGGACTCAAGGTAGTCCTCTACAACTTTAGTGAATTTTTTGGCACCCAATTAAAAAAATTAATATACAAATGTATTATAGTGCCTACCTCCTTGCAGAGAGGCTTTTAAATTACCACCCAATGAGAGCAGCAGAAGGGCAAGAGGGGGACTGGGAGGCTTTCCCCAAGCCTGATTTCCGGGTACACAGGCTTTCAAAAATCACCACCCCCCACTGCTCAGTTGACTGGAACGAGGAAGGAAAGGGGAAGGAGGCACAGACCAGAGCTGGGCTTGTACACCCAACTCCCAGCCATGCTGGCTTTGCAGCTGTGCAGCAACGGGAAGCATGTAGAGAGGGGCAGCGCAAAGGAACTGGCCAGTCAAAGCTCCTGCCCGCTTCTGACACAGGGAACTTAGGTTTGAGAAGCAGGAAGGGAGCAGACTGGACTCAAAGTAGACGCTTCATCTCCTGGGTTATGAGAGGATAAGAACAGCTGCCTCTGACACCTTCCCCAGACTGGTAACCCTGATCTCTGGAAGGCACAGGAACCTTTTCCCTCCCAGGAGAAACTCTCGTATGTGTGATTTAATCCTGGTGGTTCCCAGCTTATTTTTCTCCTAGAGTGGCCATTTTTGTTCTCGGAGAAAAAGCACGAATATCTGCACATCTCTGTTTTCTACAAGGAGAATAGCAATTTTCCCAACAGAAACTGAACGTCTGCGTACAGCCCAAGTCTCAACAGTATAAGCCAGGGGTCCTCAACCTTTAGCTTGTACACTAGATGCAACCCACACAGCCGTATCATATTGTCTGCAGGGCTCCCCAGTGGTCTGGAATTCTGTGGGAACAGCAGCAGCATTAACTGCTGCTCTCCTGCTCTCCCATTTCCAGACCGATAAGTAGTCCTGTGGGCTGGACTGGATGTGTGCCAGTCCTCTGGCACACAAGGGGCCAAAAGTTCAATGTCACTCACATAAATCAGTAAGGTATCTATATTTTGCTATTTGTTCAAAGATATTAAAATAAATTTTCACTATATGCAGCATGTTTTGTACATTTCTTCTTCAGCTGTGATTGAAGAAAATCATGACACAGTAGATGGAACAGAATAACCAGAAAACGCCAATTTTTAATAAAACACAGTCAAACACTAACTTTCATTTTACACATTTGGGAAGAATTAATATTGAACTTCTACAGTTCCTCAGTAAAGCTGAAGCAAATTTCTTATACAAAGATCATTTTAAAAAAACCTTTAAAAATTATTTTAAAGTTATCTTGAAGATAGGAAAACAATGTTGTAGGTGGAAACAACCCCTGCCTTGTTCTGTCTTAATAGGAAAAGTGTGATGCCTTCACCACAATATTGAACTCTCTCTATATGTCACAGGCCAGGGGCATTATATATTAATAGTGAATGGAGAAAGAAGCTTCACCATAATGACAGCTAAAACAGAAGGATGAATACATTCATAACCAAATTTCAGGCACCAAATAAACCATGTAAGCCATCATCATTTAGCAAATGTCTCCAAAATCAAAGAAATACTCTTGGGGAAAGAGAGGCCTCTCAGAATAACTGTAACATCCTCTAGTAACCCCACAATAATTACCCTTATTAAAAGGGGCAGGGTTTTGGTCAACATATTCTGTGCTAGCTCTTTACAAATCATGTCCCACTAATCTACAATAACAATTCAGTGGTACTGACATAACGTATTTAAGTGTTCCTGCTGACCTTGCCCATTTCAGCATTCCTTGTCATTCCCATGACATGGCTTATTGAGTCACAGCCATGCATAATATTGCATGGTAAGCTGTTCCCTAAAAATAGACAGCAAGAAATCTTTAGGAAGCTAAAAAACCTCTAAAAAGGATTTTGAATACGATTCTGATGAAAGAAGACATACAGCTGAGGATTCTCTAGTAGCCAAATGCATTAAGTTCTTGAAGACAGCATCAGAAGCTTAAGTGTTTTGTCATTATCTGCAGGCATGAAAGAATAGTGCCTGCGATGCAGAGAAGCCATGGATTCTCTTTGTTCTAATAGTGTTTAGAGCAAAAAAGAGGAGAGGATTTTAAAGAGTATTAAGAGGGGATCTGTTAAAGTATTACATATAGATTAAGATGGCTCCCCCGAAAGGCTCAGAATGAAAAAAGATTGAACAGACTGTAAACTATGGTGGGGAGGAAGAAACTGGGAACAAATAAGATGAGTGAGAAGAAAAAAGATGAAAGATATAAAAAGCAATGAAGGAAGAATGTGGAGGGAGAGGATGACAATGGAAACATCATATACCACATAAGTGATAACAGGGAGCACAAAGGCACTACTCCAGCACGATATTTTTTTAAACTTCTGACCTTTAAAAATGTGCTTGCCTTTATTACCATTGTCCCGGGACCCGAAGGGGGCGGGAAGACTTACCGGGAGAGCAGGACGCCACGGTGGAGGGAGAGCCCGCGCGGCTCGTTAGCCGTGTCTATGTACAGCTGCGACCAGCAGCTGACGGTGATGTCAGCTGCTGGCCGGGAGATTTAAAAATGGCAGCTGCCGCTCCGGCGGGGGCAAATGGAGAGGGGAAAAAATGGCTGGCAAAGCCGTCCCTGACGACAGCCCAGAGGGACAACAGCTGCTGAGCTGAAGTGCTGGAGAGTCTGGTAGCCGGGAGAAGAGGCGGAATGGCGGAATCACCAGCAGAGAAAGCCTGCAGCGCCCGATCGGGTGAGCAGCGGAGGATCAAGACCCCCCGGGAAGATCCCAAGCCGCAGGAAGTAAGTGCCATGGCGGTGGGTGCGGGAAGCACCAAAGAGGGGCCTGAGGCTGACGGCTCACCCGGCAGGAGAGAAAGATCGGGGTGGGATCACCGCCTAGAATAGAAGGCAGCGATCGAAGGATACGGGGACAGCGCTATATATATATATTCATCCAGGAGATGTTTACTCCCGGGGCCAGACCATAGGGTGCTGGTGGTAGGTCAGGGAGGTAGGCCTTATAGAAGGATCACTTTGAAGAAGTACACTGCTGATGGTGTAGGGTGACGGATCAGTGGTGGGAATTATACAGTGTTATAGGGCTGGGACATCTGTACCGGCGGGGAAGGAGTCTGACGTACCATCACGGAGCAGGGGGAGACCACAGGTGGCGTGAGGCCGGGGTGTACGGGTGGCAGGAGCCCCGTATGTAACCAACGAGGCTAACCCAGGACACCGAGGGACCTCTGAACTAGCCCCGCCCCACTGGGATAACAGCAAAGTCGTGGCAGGCGAGAAGCGGGGTTGGCAAAGCAGGTATACAACCAAACCTAGTAACACCAGTGCTCGGTGAAGAAGGTGGTCACCAAAACAGGGTGCTAGATTACTAGGAGGGATCTGCAAAGGCCCATCAGGGACAACCATCTTACAAGTGACCCTCTTTCAAGATCACAATTGATTGCAAGAAACAATAACCTCAGGTTGGGAATTACTTGCAGGAACAGTTTAACTCTTAAGAAACTGAGAACTTTTTCATGATAGTGATAAGACTATAATGTGCAAGAAACATTTTATATACATTTCTTTAAGTACCACAGCTCAAGGTTTTCTCCAGGCAACAGTTTTTTTGGAACAGTGATCCAATGAAGAGTGAAATTTTATTAGTTTAAATATAAAGTTTCTGCCTTACCTTCACGGCTGCGAGCCATTATTATCAATTGACAGATAACATTAATCATTTCTTGAAGTAAAGCAGGACATTTTTTCAGGATAAACTGCTGATCTGAAAAAGAAGTGATTTGATGCAATTATACTGCTTTCTATTAGATGCCCTGCTTAATTAATTTTCTGAAATATTTCTGACCCTTGTTATATTTTAAGTAATGTCTAACCTATGCTCAATAATACCCTCCACACACAACATACACATACACATTCTTTTTCTTTTCTTCATATTATTCTTTAGCATATATATCAGTAATGTAACTAAGGGGTAGGCAGGCAGGGCACCAGGCCAGGGAACTAACTTAGAGGACACCAGTAAGGCTCCCCCATCCTCCAAGAGCATCTCTCATGGCATGGGTATCCCTGTGCTACTGCTGGCCACAGAAACCACACAGGCACAGCACCCATGCTCAGCAGTGTACCTTGGGGGGAGGGGAATGTCACCTCCCTCCACCAGCAGGCTTTGCCACTGGGGGCACAGTCCTGCCACTATGTGTTGCGGATGGAGGTGAATAGGGCACCAGGAACAGACCCTGGGGAACCCATGCTGCTGCCTATTCCTCAGTTCCTACAGCCACTCAAGTATAGAGAGCCCAGGCAAGTAAGACTCCTCCCCTCCCGCTCCCTCTTCCCCTACTTAAACTTCTGATGCATATATTCTGATTCTTCCAGAAACTGAAGATTCTCAACACCTGCTGCCTTCCCAAAGATCAGAAGTAGTTATGGATAACTTTTGGTAGACTTCAAAACACAACTCCCTATGTACAGCAAACAAACCTTTCTGCTACTTTAAAAGGGATGGGGGAGTTGCAGCATAGGAGCATAAAGCAGCTGTTATGGTCTGTTTTACCTGTATAATCCTGTAGCAATATAAGTCACCCATTTTTGCCCCTCAGTGAAGTTACAGTGGTTTTGCTATACTTGTATTGGTATAGACTCATGCAGACATAACAGCTGCATCATAATGGCCTGTATGTGTATCCTTTGATACCACTACAATTATTTTATGTCTATACCTTACAGTATCAGATTTTAACAAATTGATTCTCAAAAGACTATTCTAAAATAATCTCTTTTAGGAGGTGACTTACACCTAAAGGAAAATGTAGCGTTTACGCTTATTTGATTCTTAATATGAAAGCCTGAAAGGTTTATAAAAAATCCTTCTACTTGCATATAGAGATCAACACACTGAAAACTGAGTGACAGAGGGACTCAAAATCCCTTTCTGAATATTTTAAAAACAATTCATTTTCCATTAACAAACCTAATTCCAAAGCTTATCACACTTGTTCAAAAAGATGCTTTCTGTTCAAATCTAACACATTCCCCGATGCTTCACATATAAAAGTATGACATTTCCACAGGCAGCTGAGACCCCAAAAGCCCTCAGTTGATCCTAGGGAACTCCACGCTTAACTTTTCTGATGTTTCTAAATAGCAAAATAACAAAGCAGTACAAACATTTCAGGTTTCCACTATCCATAAAAACAACACGAAATAGCAAAGAACTTTTTTTTTTTTAATATTTGAAGGTCACGTATAATATAAATCTAGCAAACAAACAAGCAAATCAGAATTCTGATCTTTTCTCCTCTGTCCCAGTAAAAATAAAATTAAGGAAAGTTACTATACTGAGGGAGCCATTTCACCACTATCTTGAATGTATTCCATCGCAGCAGCAAATGCATAGAGCTACTTTTGAGGATTTAAAAAAAACCCCAAAAAACCCCCAAAAAGGTATGTTCATGTCAATCGAAAAAAAAAAGCCCAAACACTTGCAGTGATAAGAGCTTTAAATAGAAGTTAAAAGCATCCAATGCTCAGATGGAGAAAATTAAAACAATTGGAATCTTATATCATAGCCGCAAGTTTAAGGTGCCTCATTCTGAAAGTGTTATAGCATAGTGCATGGATTAATGTCCGAAAAGGCCTCAAATAATACTTTTATTGGACCAAAATAAGTAAATATATGAACATACATTTGATAACCTGAGTCCCAATAAGGACTGAATCATAATTACCTTCTTCAAGGGTCTCGGGAATTTTCATTCTGGCAAGATGAGCAAGTAAGAGAACTCTTGCCTTCAAGCTGTATGGACAGGTAAGTGGAGGTTCATTCTTCTTTAAGTTAATGCCACCAATTTCTCTGATTAGCTGAAGTACATAGAATTATTAGAGCCAAATAGCTATTTTAGTATCAGAAGATAAACTTATAGCATGAGTGGAATGACTTGCAGGGATATACAAACAAATAAAAAAAACCCATACACACAAAAAATGGATTAAGTGGATTTCATTTTCATAAGCAGTTAAGTAATATCCTGCAAATCAAAATGAAGATTCCAGAATATCAGATGTTTGGTTAGTCCAGTTCCAACACTGGTTACTGTACATGTTTTGTTTCCAAAAGTAGTATTTGTTTTTAGACTATTAAAGAAACTGAGATTACTCTAACCATAAACTTGGATTTTTACTTCTGTTGATGAACACATATTGGGATGTCTGTTTTTTCTTTATTCAAAAGCACTTGCTTTTATCACTGGGGACAGGGGGCGGGGGAGGGGTTAAGTCAAGTTTCCATAAACTGCTGACAGAATTTCATCTTGTGACCTTTCATCCAGAAAAAAAACAATGCTAAGGGAAGGAAGAGCATTGCAGACCTGTAGCCTAATGCAATATGCAAAACAAAGTTATTTTAAACAATCCCGCTTCACTCAGCACTTCTCTAAACTGATGCTCATTAAGAATGAACACATATGAATCCTATTGACCTAAGCTTAGTCCAAACTAGATCCTGTACCAGATTTGTCCAAATTCCCTGGAAGGAATGGTACAAAACTGAGTAGCCAAAGATCATATTTTTTAAGACTCAAGAGGTAAGACTGAGAAGCCTCACCCTTTGGGTGAAGAGATCACCTGAGGAAGACCAATTTCCAAACTCTTTTTCTTTTCTCTGAAATGGTCACTCTTAATAGTCCTGGCACAAGGCAGACAAGCTAAACCAGTCTTTAACCAAGATCTCCCTGTACTATTAAGCTATATACAGGATTGATTAATTATTAGTGTTAAAGCACACTGCTTAAAACACTGACTTGTTTGATAGTTTTGATCATTCTTAATTTTCAGTTTATTTACTTTGACAGTTTATCAGTAATAGCTTCAGCTCATTTTCTTGTTTTGATTTTTGTTAATATTATTTCAACAATATTTTTCCCCTCAAAAAGAGATATATTTCTTACAACAGACTATTGAACATAACCTTAAAGGACCTGTGAGAAGTCTAGCTGGCCAACCCAAAAATACATCTCCTAATACATCTGCTTCTCATAAACAAATGAAACGTCTTTAGAAATGAACTAACCTGTGGTATCTGAATGTTATCTGTTGGTCTGCTTGTAGCATCTTTATTATATTGTGGGTCAAATTCAGAGGCCCCTGCCAAAACCATCTCAAGCCCTGGAAGGATAGTTAAGGGGAAAAAGTACAGCAAAGTAAAACAAAATGTTTTACAATTTCAGCTTGCTAAAGTACCATCTCTCAGAAGTTACCAGGATCCCACCAAGTCTAATGAGTGACTTTTCAGTATCTTCAACCAAACATTTAGCTGTTTTCACCCCTCAAGAGCAATAGGAAGTGCCTCCTGTTGCATTAGGTGCACCCAACATCACTTTTTGCATTAAGACAGCATGTGCCAAGACCTGACAAAAAATTGCACTTGAAACAGCTCAAGGACCCCACAAGCACTCCAATCCGTCTGTGCTTTCTTAAAGGAAGTCAGACTGTCCTGTGGCTGCAGCCCTAAAGGCAACTTGAGATGCTGGATTCATCCTCCTGAAAGCAGCTGACGATGATGTGGCTCTAGAGGGTCTTCTATAAAACTTACACAAATTTCCCCTCACAGCAATTAGAGTGGCTGCAGGAGCCACACAGCAAAGAGGTAACATGCAAATAAGAGGCATGTAATTTCTTGTGATTTTTTTTCTATACAAAGTCATTTTTTGAAAATTACCACCACCACAGCATAACTTTATACAAAGTTACACCGGATATCCTTCAACCTGGAAGTCAACTGTCTATACAGGAAGGTAACTGTTGGAAACCATGAATTAAATGATTACTTGTAGGTTTGTTTGTTTTTTTACAGTCTCTCTAGACTCTTTTAATTCTAAGATACGCCACACTGTTAGGTACTTTTATGATTAAATAAATTTGGTTTTGTTTAGTTCAGTAAGAGTACTTCTACAAACTAATTCCATATACATAGGGGGAAGCAAGGACTCCATCAACAAAACTAAGACAATGTGTCTATACTAACCTAAAAAAATGTAAATTTATTTAAGACCTAAAAGTCCACATATCTTTTACAATAAGCACTTGGGCTGTTTGCAGCTTCAAGGCAAAACCAGACCTGTTAGTCACTGACATCAGGAAAATGTTCTATCCCAAAGTTTCCTCCAGTTGAGACTCCTAAATTACTCCAACACTAACAAAACTAGCTTGAAAGAGTCACACATAGCACAGGTTCCCTCTCACAGATGAGGAGGAAGGAATGGCTGGAGCTGTCCTCAGAGTCAGGTACAGAATAGGGTGCAAGGGCAGCCCCATGAATATCGCTGCTCAAATGCTTCTAATCGCTCATTCATGGGCTAGATTCAGCCCAAGAGAGTGGAATTTGACAGATGACTGCTTGAAGCACATTATTTTGCCCCACCCTCCAATTAATTGTTTTGAATGAATTGTTTCTCATTCATTTCAGTTACAACTGCAAATGGTTAGCCCTTCTACAAATCAAACCCTAGACAGTCAAAACATAAGGACAAGTAGTATCCACCCTGCAGTCTATTGCAAGCAATGTGCCTGGTGTCTCTGTGGCAGTGGAAGATATAGAATCCAATCTCTAGAGCAGTGATTCTCAAATCAGGGTGCTGCAGCACTCTGGGGTGCCTTAATATCCTTTCCACGGTACAGTGGAGTGCCCTGCAATGTTAGCACTGTTAGGTGCAACAGAAGAATTGCTCTATTGTTTTTCTGTAGTCAAAAAATAAGTTGTATTTTTCAACGGGTACCTCAAGTCTATAAAGGTCAAGAAAAACTGCTCTAGATTATCCTTCAATTTTCTTAACTATGATGCTATTTTCTCTCTTCCTACAATCCCCTCTCACTCACAGCTTCCAACTTCTTCAACAAATGAGGCAGGCATCCTATAGAAAATATCTGCTCTACTACACAACAACAATTCAGATCAAAAACAGAGTTATATTGTGCACTAAATCACAGGGATCAGAAAAAATATGCATCAAATGTATTCAGAAACTATATTGTAACGTGTATTTACAAGATGATGTGCATGCAAAATGATGTTTTCATCTCAGCATTCCACAGTGTTAGCTACAGGGAAAAGAGAACCTTAGAAATTTTCTCTATGGACATCTCATCAGCCCTATGGTCAGAATCTTTCAGGACCTTCTGATGTCCTTACCTTTCCCAGTTTTTCAGATTCATAGGGCAAAGAAAAACTAAACTAATCTTCGGGAAACCGGTTATTGAATGCATCCTGATTTTATACGTTTCCCCTATTTCTTTATAGAACAGAGGAAAGAATGGCTTGAAATAACAGGATATCAGTGAAGGGAGAACCGTGCCTGCTTGAAACAAGAGGTGTACTTAAGAAGTGGGCCCCATCGGGTTTATAGATGTTGCTGAAGTCACTTTTATACACACCCACAAGAAGTCTTCAGACTGAGCAGACATTTTACCTCCTACTACCACAGTAAGCAGGGCCATGACAGACTACACCTTGTGAAAGGAAGGAAGGAAAACTGACACCAAAAGCAAACTAAGAGCTGTTACTCCGTATCTGGGCTGCCCTCCCTTGCATTCATCTGTACTTTGGTATTTACAAGAAAGGGAAAAAAAAGTGGTACGATATGACCAAGCTATGGTATGAATTGGGTCCAATTTAGTTCTACAGGTGTGGCACTGACCAACCATGACTTGATAAGATTCTTGTTAAGGACATTTTTCTCAACCTGTCCAACCACCTTCTCTATTTCTCAGAGAACCAACAAGATACTTTCACCAAAGAAGCATGCTCAAATGTTATAGCAGAAGCTGCTGCAACTACCTATGAGTAGCAGAAGTGATGTTTCCAGCAAACTAGCTACATGTCCCAAGGCTGAACAGCTGAATCCAAATATTAAAAATAAAAAGGATGCCATTTAGTTATTTTTAATGATTTAGTTGCTCTGAGCAGGAAGTCTGGTAAAAGCCAACCTAGGATTGGCTTCAGGGACACAACAACTCCCAGTATGCCTTGACTAACAGGTCTGGGTCTGCCCCAAGGGAGCTGGAAGCAGAAATAAGACTAAATTGTAATAGATCTGTGAACATTCCCTATGAAAAAAACATTCCTTTTTTAAAAATGCGAGTGAACAAAAACTGGTATACTATAAACACGGAATGAACACCAATGCAATCTGAACATTGGTATGGAGTAAGATTTTATACCTGATGCTTTAAGAGCAGATATTTGCCATAACAGACTTTCAGCCATGCCTACTGCTTCCAAATCTACATTTAACTCTTTGATAAGTAAATGTTTTATTATAGTCTCCAGAACACTAGAAGCTAGTATTTTTTGAACAGTAAACTTAAGAGGAGGTAGCACGTTGAATGGTTATAACTCCAGAAACTATACAGATTACATTCTTGATTAGCACTACTAAATGTGTGACCACAGGCAAGTTAGCATCTATGCCCGTTTCTCCAGGTGTAAAATGAGATAAAATATTTAAAACACCTTTGCAAAGTACTGAAATCTTAAGACGAGAACTGTCTTCTCAAAAAGATATGCAATCCACAGGAAGTTAAATATGCAAATTTCGATATTTAACCTAAAAATATTAAGAAGTGGAAGAAAGCCTGACATCACTTCACTTTAGTTTTTGTTAGATTCCATTTTACTTACGTTTCATATCCATATTTCGTGTTTTATAGACAAAATAAGTATAGATTTGAGTTGTCCGAATGAGAATCTGGTCTCCACTGTAGCGTATTGATCGGTACCACCAAGAACCCTAAGACATTTAAATAAAGATAAAATGTCAATGATGAACAATCTTTGACCACTAGCTACTAAAATATACAATGTTAAACTGCTTTTCAGTTGAGAATTTATTCATAACAAACCTCCAGTATTTGCATCTAATACAAAATACTTCAGTCTATTGAATCAAAATGTGTTCTGACTGTGTTAAAATGACAGTTGAATTTGGATTTTGCAAAAATCAGGCTTTACCAACTCTATGACTAACATGTTTGCATGGGCACATTTTAAAAATAAAGCTCCTCTAGTAAGTGACCAACATCCTTCCAAAGCAGTTATAACTGAAAAATTGCAAGATTATGATAGCACATATCAACTAGAAGGTAAGACTTGCCAATAACTACTTTATATTTATTCCTTAGGAACTGAAAAGTAAGTAAGGCACCAATAGTTAAAATAGAAAATTTTAAAAATTATTTCTCTCTAATACTTTCATATGGAGTTGAGTTCTATGGATCTCAGAAATTTACAGTGTTGTCTCCTCCTAATCTAAGGAATGAGAGAGAGAGAGAGAGAGAATGAACTATGGCTATATTTTGCAGAAGCTTTTTACAAGCTGATCAGGAACCACTTAGGTCTCTTAGTAGATCAGGCTATATTTTATAATATTTGCAAGAAACTGTCAAAAAACATTACGCTTAACAATCAGATACATTTGCAAAGATTCATAAAGGTTCACTGAACCTTTAAGCCAGTGGTTTTCTAACTTCTTATGGTTACAGAACCTTTCATATCACTACTTCTACCAAGAAGCCCCTACCGCTGACAATGGTGGTGCAGCATCTTCTGGCCCACTCCACCAGTACCTCCAGTCTCTTTGTGGAACCTCTGATGACGCATCAGAGGTTCCCCAGGTTCCATGGAACACAGTTTGAAAACCAACGCTTTAAGCTGCAGCAAGCTTTTACAATACTTTCAGTCTTCTACATAAGATACGAATTGTTTAATATACAGAAGTTCAAAATAATAACCACAACAGACTAGTACTACTGCTACTGAAAAATGACAACTGGGGAAGAGAAAAATGTGCCCCCAGCCATTCTTTCTACTGCCTATGCTCCTATACTTTTCCTTCTCCCACTTTTCCCTCTGTTCTTTTTTCTTCTCTCCACCCGTTCACCCAAGTTTCCTCCCTTTCTAAGTCCCATCTTCCTATCACCAAATTGTTTCTTTATCCTTCCAGTGGCCCATATCCAACAGTTGTCTTGCTTTATATTCAGATTGTAAGTGTTTTGTGGCAGTACGTAGTACAACGGGATACCAGTACCTTAGTGGGGTTCCTTCATTCAAGATTACCCTTGCATAAGTCACAAATCAAGTAAAAAAGCATGCATTTATTGCACCATATATGCTCACTCCTTTTTTTCTCCATTGTGCCCTGGCTTGAATATCCTGACAATCAGGTGCAGTCCTACTGGACAAAGGAGTTCAGCAAAAGCATGAATACCAGCCCAAGTCTGAATCAGGAGCTATGAGCAGGAGTGCAGTTGAGCTGTTATGAGTACTCAGTATAGCAATACTTGCAATAGTACCCGAAGTCTGAAACTCTACATGAATCTGTGTGTGCAGAAGGCACAAAAGGGCTTAATAGGGAGTATTTATGGAAGAGGGGATAACAACATTTAGAGTATACCTTTTCTTTTCTTTCTTTTTTAGTGGGGGGGGGAGGGAGAGGTAGGGGGATAGGAAAGGGTAGAAAGAGGCTTCTAGTTTCATTTAAAAAGCACACCTAGCCACGGGATCCATCCTGGCTAGTTTGTTGGGGTTTACAAAAAACAGTGCAAAACACTTCTCTGTAAAGTTTGAGATGACCAATACTCATAACAACAGTTCTGCTATATATTTTTAAACATGAATCTTAATACAATGCAAAATATTCAGTATAATCCCTTGTGGTTTTTTAGTCAGTTAAAAAGGTATAAACAATATTTCTAACTAATAAAGATTTCAAGAACACCAAAACTCAGGTTGAAAATAATATACAACATAATCTGCCTAAGACCAGAGAACCAAAAATGAGAAATTTCTTTCATAATTTTCTGTTAGCAGCTTCTCTTCTCAGTCAAACAAATGGAAATGCTTCTCACATGGGGAATTTGGAGGTGCTCCAATGTTGTTGCTGGAATCTCCAGGACTAAGCCCCACTCTTCAGCTCAGGCCACCAGAAGAGTCCTTCCAAAGCTGTAGAAACACTCTAGCAACCCATTATTAGCATTAAAGCAATGACTTGAAAGTAATATTAAACTGACCCTAAAACAATTATATGTTTAAATCTCCTTTGAGAGAAAAGAAATTATTTTGGTGTGTTATGAATTGCAGTATGGTAAATCACCAGACTACAAAAGCAGGTTGAATGAGGAAAAAAAGCTACTAACAGAATGAAAAATTACCAGGAAATAGATTTCTTATTCTGCTGCACAGCTTCGCTCCTTAAACACTTCCTCATTTTTAAGATGAGATTATCTTTATGTGTTCTAACTTTAAGGCCATGACTTCTGCATGTTTGAGATTACTAACACTGGGTACTTCTATAAGGCATGACAGAAGGATGGACAATTTCTGGTTTAGTTCACAGCTTGTTGTTTATAGAATTATAAATAACTTGGTACAACATCTTTTCCCTAAGCACTCTTCTGCAAGTGCACTTATGTAGTAGATAAATGATTACTACACTATTTTAGGAGCAAGATTTGAGGTCCTCATTCTTACCTTCAAAAAACAGAACTTTTATCCACTTATTTACTTAATACTTACCACAACAACTGGAAGAATAACCATAAATGCCAATCCATACACAAGCAAAACCTAAACAGAAGAAATTGTGATGCATCAGGGAATAGAAATTTCAGTCAACCCCTATTATTAGCTATATTTAAAATAAGATCAACAAGCAGTACACGTAAAGCAAATTAATGCAACCTTAACAGTAGAGTGGCTGTGTCGATTCTTATGTGTTTTGAGGACCGATCATTTAATCTGCAATATAACCCATTATAGATAGGATCTCAATTAAACATGGTAACTGTTAAGCATAACCACTGTCTTTAATATCTTGTTTCAAGTGGATTGCTTTAAGTTATCCAAATGCTGCCTGCTAAGTAGTGGTTTCAAGGAAAAGCACACTTATTCTACTTGAAAGAAAGCAGGTATGACCAACAATACTACTGAAATACTATACACCAGAAGCGATATTTAAACTGTGGGTGCCAAATCACATCCCGTATGTTATAAGGAAATGGAAATGCTACAACTTGATTTTTAAAACTATAAAGAAGGCCTACAGGTAGAAGAGACTTGCAGATTTGATTCTGTGCTTATACTTAAAATATTTGTACACAACAACAAATGTACATTTCTCAGAACAGGTATGAAAAGGCTCATAGGCTTATCAGTGCCAGTTCTGCAACAAAATATCTCTAAACATATCAATACGCTACTCCCACAAAGATTATATTTAAGCTTTGATCAGTTTAGATTCTGAGACTTGTCCCACAGAAAAAGAAAGAAATATCAAATCTAAGAGATTCAGCAGCAAAATCCAACACAATTACTATTTTTACTTGAATACAAGATGAGGTTTTTCACTGGCTATTACTAAGCCGCCGGTAGAGGCAGCAAGAGCTCAGACATGGAAAACAACAATGAAGTTGATCTAATGCGGCACATCCTGAGCATGCCGATAAAGCACATGGCCCATATTTCCATATTGGGAAAACACTGATGGGAAGCGAGTGCGAGTGTAAAAACATGCAGTTGCTCAACCAGGAGGGAAAAGGCCCTGTGCCTGGAGGTACTGCAATATCAGGCCAGCATTCAGAGAAGTTGCCAGAACAAGCTCCGACACCCTCCCTTGGTGCCAAAAAAAAATCCTGATGGGAACCTACAAGACCAGGTCAACATAGCCCATCTCATTAACTTATAGTGCCCATTATGCTCAGCCCCTCAGAACCAACTCTTCAAGTCATGGTAAACCATTACATCAAATACCTTTTAATTTCTTCTTCACTCCCATAGCTTTCTTTCCCATTTCCAATTACTTCTGTTTCTTCACAAGCCTTAAATGTCTGGCAAACATCACCAAACTTCTATGTAGCTGAGAGGCTCTGTCACCCCATCTCTCAGCCTATCACACGTGATCAGTGTGGCCCTGCCCGCTATGGGGTAGAAATGGACCAGGCACCCCTGTGCCTCATCTGCATATAAATTTTTGAAGTGTTCCAAAACTTTTTATAAAAACACATGGTTCTAGTTGTGAGTAGGGATTAATTCCAACAGTTTCAATGAAACAAAGAAATTTAAATAAAACCAATCAGAGATCATTTATAAGAATATTAGAACCAACCATGTAAAAATATTGGGTGTAGGCTAAAAGGGAATTTGGAGAACTCAACAAATTCAAGAAGACTTGCTGTTAATCTGCATGCCACCATCCTCTCACCTCTCAAGTCTCCCCAGCCAGTACAGGTGAGAATCTATGTTTTGCTGTCACAAGTAGCCAGAATGACTTTGGGATACATGGTTGTTTTTATGTTTTAAAGTGCAAGGAAATAAAAGGCTGGGGTGTAGACCTGTTTCTGTCTCTTTATCAGAAGTCAGCTCACAAGGTTACCTGTAATCTGGGTAACAACTTTTGGTTCTTGACTGATATCATGAACAGTTTGTATTATGTATACACAGGTTCAAAACTGGTGTTCAAAAGTGTGTTTATGGAATACCTCTGTTAAAATTGTCAGCATTCAAGGTTATGGCCACAGCAGTTTCCTGTTATTCTCTACAGTTTCTGCCCCTCTGTCCCTTTTGCACCCCCCTTACTGTCACTTGCAGCTCACTTTCACATTGTGTTTGGGGAGTGAATAGACCCAGAGCAGGGTCTGACAGTAAAGGGAGTGGGGGGGTAGGAAAGCACACAGAAAGCTGCAGGGGGAAGAAGTTTGGAGGGGTAGGGGGCAAGGGGGGAGTCACCTGACACACACAACCTCCCGTCCCAGTCATTACTTTCCCTGCAGTAGCAGTGGGAAGGGGAAGAATTCAAGACAACACTGCAATAACTAGATTCTACACCTGGAAAATTACAACAAATTTATAATATTTCTACAGATAGAGTCTAATGGGAGAGGTGCCCTATATTCAGGGTCATCATGCATTTGAATAAATATGGAACTCACAGGCATAAGTAGCATATGCATTTACATTCTTGAAGGATCAACACCTTAGTGTGTCAGAACATTAAGCCAAGTTACTTACCAAAATAGAATTCTTCTGATCGACAATCCAGGCTGGCAATGCAATACCAAAGCTTGTAGCTGGAAAAGAAATCAAAGGTAAAAAAGTTAATTATATAATGGCAAAGGATTCTTTTAAAGTCAACAGTTTTTAGTAATAGCCTGCATCTGCACTGGTATTCAGCATGGAAATTCTAACAAATTTAGCCAATTATAAAGAAAGATTAAGAACAAGTCTGCTCATGTATCCAGAGAGTCAATAAATTAAGAATTTTCATTTGATGTTTCCAAACTACTTGTAACTTGCACAATACAAATACGCATTATAACACTGGGCCTCAAACTGTGATGCATCAAATGACAGGTCTGCTGCAGTCCGGTTGGTCATATTCCAACAGTTCCATTTATTGTTGCTTCTAGGGTCCTAGCAGCTATTAATTTAATCATGGGATTTGATCTCAGATCCCAACAAATTATATATCCTGTCAAGCCAGATATTGCGTTGAAACGCATGTGATTTTGGGGATCCAGAATCAGATCGCATTGCACGGCTACTAGTGTGATGACAGCCCTATTTTGAGGGTTTGGTCCCTGATCCAGGGCTCCTCTTGCACCTAGACTTTTTAAACGCTTGCTGAGCAGCCCAGCAACAGGGAACTGGTGGATCAGAACCAGATGAAGTTCAACACTGAGAAGTATAAAGTGCTCTCTCTATCTGGTAACAAACAATCCCCAACATCCTTACAGGTTCGGTGGCACCAAACTGACTAGCACCACAACTGAAAGGGACCTGGGGTAATAATAGACCACAATATGAACATGAGCCAGCAGTGTGATGCTGTAGCCAGCAGGGCAAACAATACTCTGGCATGCATCAATCTATGCATCTCAAGCAAAACCAAGGAAGCGATTCCTCTACTTCACTCAGCATTGGTGAGACCACAGCTGGAGTACCGCATCCAGTTCTGGGCACTGCACTTCAACAAGGACATGGAAAAGTTGAGATAGTCCAGAGAAGAGGCACCCATATAATCAGAAAGACTTGAAAGGCAAGCCATACAAGGAAAGCCTGAGGGACTTGGGTCTCTTCAGCCTAAAAAGAAAAGGCTGAAAGGGGACTTGGTAGCAGTTTATCGCTATATCAGGAGAATATATCAAGGACTCAGTAAAAAACTGTTCAACAGGGCACCCTTGGGGAAAACCAGGAGTAATGGCCACAAACTCCCAGAAGACCATTTCAGTCTTAACACTAGGAAAAACTTCTTCACAATTAGGGTGTCCAGATTGTGGAATAAGCTCCCTCCAGAGGTGATGCAATCATCCACCCTGGAACAAGAAGATATTGGACAGTCACCTCACTGGGATCACCTGACCCCAGGTTGTCTTTCTTGCCTAGTGCAGGGGGGCTGGACCTGATGATCTTGCAAGGTCCCTTCTAGTCCCTTACAATCTACGAATCTATGAACTGGTTCCCACATGGAGGGTTGAATTCAGCTTGCCAGCATGCCCCCACCATTAGATTTTATATGTGAAAAAGTTATAAATTTGTTATAATTTTCCAGGTGTAGAATGTAATTATTAGCGTTGTCTTGAATTCAGCTTACCATCATGCAGGGAACCCAGGCCCACAATCCCAGGTATGCTGTGGGCTAGTGTAGCTTGTCATTAGGGAACCAAGTACCTGATACTGGGCTGTACAGGGCTGTACAGTGTGTTTTTCAAAGCACAGGGCCCGTGTTCCCTGCATGATGGCAAATCTGAATTCAAGACAACACTCCAATAATTAGATTCTACACCTGGAAAATTATAACAAATTTATAATTTTTCCACATACAGAATCTAATTGGGGGGTGGGGAAATGGAGAAGGGACGCACTGGCAAGCTGTGTGCTAGCGGAGCTTGTCATCACAGAACCAGTTCCCTGATAGTGGGCTGCACAGTGTGCTTTTCAAAGGGACAAGGAGCACCACCTCGGGGCTGCCCCAGGGTCTGGGACATAGCTGACCCCCGAAAGGTGCACCATGCAGCCTAGCATCAGTCTGCACAGCAGGGCTTTAAATGTCGCAGCAGCACTGGGAGCCCAAGGTCAAATGTTAGCTTCCCAATTTCAGGCTCCCTACATGCCCAGCATGTTCAAAGAGTATGCATACAGCTGGGCTGCCCAAAAGCACCAGGAACCCTGGATTGAAGAGCCACTCCCTAATCTTAAATTTGTGCTCCGACATGCTCATGCCACATGCTCATATTAAAGTGAGATACAAACCAGTTTTTGTGGCTGCTTTGTCATTTCATCACACCATAACTGCTTGAACGTGTGACATGTAGCAATTTATGGTCCAATTAACATATTAGCCATGCCATAAATGTAATGTCTGCCAAGGGCCTACTGTTTGGCAGGTACATACACACTTAAATACCTTCCCAAGATTAATCTATCTAAACAACTGTCATAGCACCCACAGGTTTATGATCTGGGAGGTGATCTGGGAAACTGCAAACTGTCTATTAAGTTATGGTTCACAATATAAAATTGTTGGAGATACTCTACTCAAAATATTTTTGCACCATTATTATGCAATTTTATGCCGCTAACTTGCTTAAAGGAGGGTTCAATCTTTGGCAGCAGTGCCCTGGTGTTCTCTGCAGGAGTTTTGGTGCCTTTCACTTGGTGGACTTGAAGACTACTTTCACTAGGCTTAGCAGCCAGGTAGGTAATGTATGGTAGAACACTAAAACTGATATTGGCTTCTCAAAACAAAGAACATATCATGCATTCAGGAAGGTGGGTGGTAAGGATACAAATATGCTAGTGTCTCATTATTACTAAAGCCAAGAAAACAACGTTAGTGACAACAGAATTAGCGATCGAGGCTAAAAAGGTATACATAATTGAATCAGTCCAGATCTCATAAAAAAAAAGTTTGGTTTTGTAGAATAACTTTTTTTTTCTGTATATAGTTTAATTGAAGCTGTTCACTTATATCCAACAATGCATACAGTTCTTGCAAGGACAGGTACAGTTTGTGAAGTATTTTATTAATAAAAATCACACACTATTTTTATATTTCAACTATTAGACTCAAATTTGTGGGAGGTTTCTCTATTTTTCTTAGATTATAGCAATATATTAATATTTTTAAGACTATAACAATACGCAAATATAACCAGTTTAAATATTGCTTTGTGCATTTTATGTAAGCCTTCACTGTAACTACTACTCAAGAAAAGGAATAAGATACCGTTTAACTACTTCCACTGAAGTAGTACCTG
Source organism: Crocodylus siamensis (assembly GCF_052110815.1). Taxonomy (NCBI): domain Eukaryota; kingdom Metazoa; phylum Chordata; order Crocodylia; family Crocodylidae; genus Crocodylus; species Crocodylus siamensis. Next base: position 87,901,587 of record NC_143395.1, read on the forward strand.
AACATAAAGTTACAGTATCTTAAGTACTGCAGAGGACTGATCCTGGCTGTTAGAATTCTACTGAATGTCTGACAACAAAGTGCTGGCAGCATAGAGTGTAATAGTTTATAGGCATCAATAATGGAATAAACAGTCCCACTTAATTGAAAACCTGCTCTCATGTATTTAAAACCTTCAGAAAATGTAGTGCATTATAGCCTGGAGTCTCACTTCAGCATAACTTCATTTTATTAATGTATGTGATATACATACAAAGAAACTTGAAAATAGGTTACCATCACATTTTTTGCTCCTCTATATCATAAAATATTGGCAGCTTTCTCTGATAAGTTACTGTAGTAGGCAAGTAGTAACACCTCTGCAATTTTCTCTAAAACTAAGTTCTAAATTGTTTTTAAATCAATCAGGCAAACCTTTCCTGGTTCCCCAATTCTCCTAGAAGCCTTATTTGTAAAATTTGACAAGCTGAGAACTAACTTGACATGTTCCTTCAGCCAAATGAATACAGTTATTCTATATCCATTGAGAAATGAGCACAACTCAAACCAGCTGCTGTGGCTCAACATTAGTAGGAGAGAAGTGTAAAAGAGAGATTATCACTTAAATTTTTTACCTTGTGGCCCATCTGGATTGCCAAATTCTTCCCAATTTTTTCGAGATTCTTCGTCAGTTAAACTAATTTTAACGAAAATAAATAGCAAGTTAGTTGAAAGTATCTCTACATTAAAAATGTAGCATCAAGCCCTGTTAAAAAGATTTTGGGGATGGTGGTTTGATGGTCTACATATTATAAAAAAGCAAGAGAGAGATTAATACTTCTAACTGCTCTAAAAATCAACCTGCTTGCACAGATTTGCCCAAAATTCAAGGGCATTCGATCTCATAAGTGTGAAAGTACCTTAGAGGGCCTTAAAGGGGGAGAACTTTAAAGTGGCAGTGTGTAGGATAATTGGGTGGAATGAACTGTTATGGTGCATGCTGCCATGCTGGACTTTTCATCTTTGGGGCCATGCATATTCTTCTGAATACACCTAGAGCAGGGGTAGGCAACCCCCACCCAGCCTGGGTGCCAGAGTGTGGTATTCAAAGGCATTTTGCTTGGCACACGTGTGTGTCAGGGTGGACATGCCTCAAGGCTGCGCTGCCACAACAAGGATCGGGCCCCCTTATTGCTCCCCCACCATCTGCTCCTAACTTGCCAACATCTTACAAGTCAAGATCACAGGTGTTTTTGGCACTCTATCCAAAAATGTTGCTGATCCCTGACCTAGAGTTGTACATTTTTTTAAAATAAAAAAAAAAAAAATTAAGACACTGCTGTTGCCCAAACCATAGACTGTCACAAAAAAAGATAATGAAATGTAATGTAAATAATGTATTCTAAACAGGTCCAAACATAGGTGTTTTGCCTGGGTACTGTAGTTTGGAAGAATTACAGGAAGAATAGATCCATTGTTAAAGAGTAGTTTGACTGAAATATTTGTATTAACTCAAAAATGGCTTCAGAAAAAAGAATGAACAAATGAATGAACCTTTAACCTAAAGAAATCTGGTTTAAAAATACCAATTTGTACATGGGTGAAAGTCACGTACAAAGAACATGACCTACTGCAATCAAATCTTGCAATATACTATACTCCTTGTAATACAAGATAGTTTTATACAGACATGTTTCTTCTAAAATTGGTCTCTATCTTTAATCAAAATGAAAAAGTAAAAAGCTCTTGTAGGCACCAAAGACATCTCTGAGGTCAGAATTAAGCATCAGAAAATTTGGGTGCATCCTGCATCAGAGGCCATCCTATTTCAAAAGAAATATAATAAACATGATAATAAAATCCCGCCATTTGAAAGTCATACTGCGTGCAAATCAGCACATAAAAAACTGTTCACAGAAATACATGTCAGGATTTTCAAAGTTATGGCTCCCATACAACAAGTTATAATCAGCCTATAAAGCAGGATGTCCAACTTCGGTATGGCCCCCCCAAATTCTTCTCCACTGCATGGACTGCATTAGCAAAACAAACCCTGCCCCCAGCACCATGTGAATCCCAGCCCCGTCACCAGCAGCACATGGCCCCCACCACACAAACTGCACAGGCAGTGCACAGAGCCCCCAGTTGTTTTCGTGCCATGTGGCAGCAGGCCAGGTGGCCATTGGGGCTCATGTGCCATATGTTAACTGATCATGGGCCTCAAGCAGCCCATGGGCTGCCAATTGGCCATCCCTGCTGTAAAATAAAGCAACTTTCACCTGTTTTCACATTTTCAGCCATGTAGTTGTTACGTTAGTTTCTTTTCTCCACAAGAAGCTTATCTGAACTAAAATAGTTCATTCGACATTGCAGAAAAACAAAATGAAACTTCAGGTTTTTGCTCTAACTCAGTGGTTCCCAACTGGAGTTCTGTGGCAACCAAGGGTGTTGTGAGATCCCTTCAAAGGGCTGCAACACAGGCACTGCTGCTGCAACAGCAGCCGCCAGCTAACTGCCCACGTGCTCCTCCCGATCAGCCTAAAGCATACAAGAGCTGGCTGTTGCTGTGTAACCTGCCCTGATCCCCTACACCCTTCCCAGGAACAGAAGGTGCATGAGCCAGTTCCACTCGCATGCCTCTGTTTGCAGGAAGAGTGTAAAGGGGGTTGGATCGGGAAGCGCTGCACAGCAGAAGGCAGCACCTGCCCTGCTTTAGGCTGACCAAAACCCTAAGGTCAAAAAGAGTGTGTACATGCACAGCTAGCCAAGGAAGGGCTGTAGCAGCAGTGCAGGGGGCACTTCCACCTGGAGGCAGCCAAACCCAGCTGAGAAATACCAAGAGTGGTTCTCAACCAGGGATACTACTGCATTCAAAGAAGTGATGGAAGGATGCCCTGACACTGAAAAGATTAAGAATCACCGCTCTAATTAGAAAAATATATTTCCCTCTACGGTAAAAATCAAGCAGCATGGTCAGCTGAATGTAACTAGTGCAATAAAATCAATAGCAGCACCAGGAGGCCTAACAACCCAATACTAAACATAACTATCCCTGCCTCGATTTAAGTAAGGACAAAAAGGATTATCCTCATTTTACAGACCTAAAAAAAGGAAGTGACGCTGCCAAAGGAGCCTGTGCAGAGCAGGTCTCTTGAGTGCAAATACAGCTTCTTTAATGAAGAACTAGGGAAATCTTAACCTGGAGATTCCAACTCAAAAACGTAAACGTTAATGTGGTGGCAGGTTTATCTGGCTACCACATTATAAGGTGGCTTATGAGAAGGTTTATTTTACCGTCTCATAACCCACCAATAGAAGTTTGTTCACTTGCTATAATCAAAAATACTGTCTGTGTTAGGTCCAACATGAAGAAAGCCATAAAGAAGCATTTTAAAATATAATGCAGTAGTTTGTTTCACTTAAGTCTAAAATTCATGCTTCTTAAACAAAAAATTAATTCATATGTCTCATTAAAACTTTGAACGTTCTTACACAAACATCAGTCTTAAGATTTATGCGCTTATTTTAATTATGCTGTACATGCATTCCTGGAAAACAGCGCATAACTTGAATTTGCATAAAGGGAACCCACTTTATATTGTAAAAAATAGGGACACATTTGAAGTCCTTGACTGTACTGACCCATTTCTACCACTTTTACAAGACAACTTTGGTAGTCACCAACAGCAGACAGTACATACAAACACAGGGCACTATCATAATGGGAATGGCAACTACAGAAACATGTTGTGGACAATGAGCAAGGGACGGATCTACACGGGAAACTATATTTTGGTGTACATCACTCCCACAATGCACCGCACAAAGCATCTAACTGCAGGCTTCCACCACACCAATTGCATAAGAGTGAATTTACCTTGCATATAACAAATTTTTTTTATATAAAAAGGATAGTTGTGTAAGAGTAAATTTGCTCATACAGAACCCGTATAAAACAAGGGAAACCTGTATGGTATAGGTCATCGTGTCTGCCTCCAGAGTCACCACTAGAGATGCAAAGGCCTGGGGGAAAAAACAGAGAAATTTTGAAAAAAAGGTTTTTTTCCAATTTTTTTGGAGGACTTTTTCTGTTTTTTCCCCGAAAAATTGGAAAAATTGAACATTTTTGGAAAAATTAAAACTTCTTATGAAATATTTTCTTTTCAAATGATGAATAAAGTATTTAAGACAAGGTGTTCATATATTGCTTCCCTTTACTCCCCAAGATGTTTTCTAATAACTATGTAAGAGGAAGACTTTTATGTAAGACCATCCATAGTATCAGATCATTACAACTCCTATACGCTGAGGACAAGCAGTGCAGTACAACTCTCAAATGCAAGAACAAGATGCATTTCTGCCCCCGGGGGCACTGCCATTTTCACAAGAAAAGGAAAAAGGATTCAGTGCCTTCTTTGCTTGTGGACTTCCTCTGTTGTTGACTTTTGATCTAGAGGTTGGTAGATCTGCTCCTGTCCTCCTGACTAGGCCTCAAAAGACTGAGAGTGGACACCGGCAGCAGCATCCATTTGTTCCTGTAGAGATTAGAAACAAGGAACGTATTGCCCTGCTTCCTCAAAAGCCTCAGGAGAGGAGACAGCACAAATCTAAAGGTTTTGGAGTTGGAAGGAACCTGCCTTCTCCTGGCCCTGTGACAGAGCAGAAGTACATGAGCAGCACAAAGGAGCTGAAAGAAAGTATACTTCTTAATTGAAACTATATTTTAGCTGAATTAGTATATTTTTATAACTTATGTCATTCATAATTGGATTCCTACCAATCTTCTGTTTTGTGACAAATCACCCAACCTTAGCAGTGAGGTGAGGCCTGCAGGGCAGGGAAGTTGTTCACAGCTAATTCTGAGGAGGCCTCTCTTCCATCCATTACTAAATTTGTACATGCTGTAGCTTAGTGTTTATATGCACAAGCTAGCCACTAAATTACATTTTTCTTTTTTCTCTTTCAGCAAAATGGTGAGACCAACTTCTAGCATATGGAAGCATTTCCACATTGCAAGTTATTCTGAGAAAAAATGCAATTTGCAAATTTGCCAAATGTTACTAGGATGACCATCCTTGTATGTAACAAGTGTCCTGCAGACATTAAAAAATCCTTCATGGGTGTGAGGAGGCGATAGAACATGAAGATGGAAGTGCAAGTAGCCCTTTCCAACATTCTCGATCCAGAAGTCCTACTGCTGCTGCTGCTGCTTCTTCTATAACATCAGCATCCTAAAGGGTTGCCTAATTAACATCCTCAAGCAACCAAACATTGCAACCAACTGTATATAAAAGAATCTCAATAGCTTCATTTGTAGACAAGATGACACCTGAAGATCAGGAGAAAAAAAACTGACCGAGCTCTTGCAAGAGCACTATATTCTTCCGGGATGCCATTGCCAATAACTGAAAATGCATACTGGCAAAAAGCTTTTAAATTACTAAGACCATCATACTGTTTGCCCAGCAGACATTCTTTGAGCCTCTTTTGGAGTCAGAATATGAATTTGTAATGCAATCTGTGCAATGAAAAAAATCAATCAATGAAGCACTGTTTTGCAGTACTTACAGATGGATGGACAAACGTGCAGAGGAAAGGAATCATAAAATTTGCGATAACACCTCAACCAGTTTTTTTACAGAAGCCTTGAAACAGGAGAGAACAGGCATACTGCAGAATGAAGTCCTACAGAATACTGGGAGGGGTAAAGTATTTGCTTTGCTGACTGACAACGCAGGTAACATGAAAGCAGCATGGGAAAACATAACAGATGGATATCCACATTACTGCAATTGGATGTGCATCCCATGGGCTAAACTTGCTTCTCAATGACATCATGAAGTTGGAGACTCTGCAAAAGATCTATAGAAGAGCAAAAGAGGATATAAAACATGTAAAAGCTACTCATATGGTAGCTGCAGTCTTTAAGAAGAAGCAGGATGAAAGGAATGCAAAGAATACCATAGTGACACTCAAACTGTAGTAAGTTTACTAAAAAACAAAGAAGCTGTTCAAGAAACAGTAATAATTGAGGATCTTAAAGTACCCAGAAGTGTAAGGAACACTACTTGATGAGGACATCTTCTGGGTTCAGCTTCAGAACTCCCTCAAGATTCTAAAGCCAATTTCTTCAGCAATCACTGCATCTAAATCAGACAGTGCATTTTGTCAGACATTCCTTACCAAATGGCCCAAATAAAATCAACTGTTTTTGAAAACTTAAGTGTATCTCTGCTTACAAGTACAGATGAAAGAAAAGTGAAAGACCTTATTAACAAATGGGAAGAATTTTGTTGCCAATCAATTCATGCTGCTGCAAATCTCTTGGATCCAAGATTCAAAGGCAGAAATGTTAGTGATGCTAACTGCTACTGGATTACAAAACAAACAATACACTTAGGACTTCATTTTGGAAAGGTATTTTCAAATGTTGCAGAATATATTTTCAGGTATTTGGTCCAGGAATGCAGTCTGGGATTCTGCCAAGCATATCCCTCGTGCAACATGGTGGCAAGGCCTTTGCACAACATAGCCTCTGACTCCTCTTGCTTCTCGCTTATTTCAGATTCCTCCATCTTCTGCAGCACATGAAAAAAACTGGTCTATGTTCAGAAATACTCACACCAAATCAAGAAATAAACTAACATATGGAAGAGTAGAGAAGCTTATCTCAATCTGGGCAAACCTTCAGTTTTCATAAGTCCATGAAGATGATAAAAATGGAGCAGAAGCATCAAACTGCTGAAGTAATAGCACAGAAAATGAGACTGATTAGGCAAAGTTTCATGTAGCAAAATTGTATTCAATGAATCTTGGTTTTTTTCCCTTTTTCTTCGCTCAGCTCTCTCTCTAAAAATGAGTGCTTTCTGTATCTGCTTGACTCTGCGGAGGAGACTAAGTCTAGAATACATAATAACTTTCTTTGTTTTACTATAATGTTGATGGTTTCTTCTATTTTCAACTTTAATTTTTGCCTGCTTCTCATAAACTGGCAAAAAAACTAAGAGATGCTGGGTTCCTTAGAGTTCAGCAGCTTGTAGCTCCATTTATAACAAAAATTAAAAACATTTTAAAGTAAATTCAACTAGTAAATCTGTAATTGTCTGAATAAACTATACTTTTAAATGTAATAAATACACCAAACATGATAATTTTATGAGCAAACCAAGTTATACATAATACATTTTACATTCTTAAAGTAGCAAAGTGAATTTAGATCTGTAAAGGGTGCTAAGTATGTAAGCATTGTATACATTTCATTTTTTCCCAAAATTTCCATTTTTTTTCCATGGCTTCAAAATTTCTGGAAATTTTACATCTCTAGTTACTACTCAAAATGACAGTGTTTTAAATTCTCTGAGGGGCTTGACTCTTGCAGGAAGTTACTCAATGTGAATGACCTCCATACTAATTTACAATAGGCTAAACTGTATGTAAGAGACGAGTAAGGTAATAAGAAGTAACTCCTATGACAGACAATGTAAAATTTTTAACTCATTCTCTGAAGCAGCCATGAAAAAATTAGAGCAAATGAGGGGGTGCACTTTAATTCAGATTGAGACACTGGACTTCAAACGCAGACATCCCCCCAACACAGATTTGCAAGACAATACCAGAGTGTAAGGTCAGAAACACCAATCCCACCAGTGGGGAAAATGCTCAGCCACCTGAATAAGTAAGAGGTTTTTCTGTTTTGTTTTGGGGTTTTTTTTAGAAGTGTTCTGCTGTTGCTACTGCCAACTTATGACTCAGTGACACATTTTTCAGAGCAGAGGCCTGAATACCTCTGTGTTCTGAATGAACTTTGCATGGAACACTGAAAAAGTTGTTAATATTTGAGTGGGAAAAAAATACAGCTTTGAAAATATCTATACTCATTTGACTTCTCTTTACTGTGAACTGTAGTCATTACACTGAGCACATTCAATGGAACTGTTTCCTTTCAGAAAAAAGCACAAAAATCTGCTCAGTATTGTATGCTTTGAAACTAGTAATTTGTAGTCATACAAAATGACTGATGAAAAGAAGTGTGATATTTCAAGACTCCTGAAAATAATTCTCAGGCCACTGGAAAGCCTTAGTATTTTATGAATTAAATGAAACAAGAAGAGGAAAGAAAGGCATTTTAGCTGCTGAAAGCAGGGAAAAAAGAATGGCAGCTCCAAAAAATCAGCAGGGTCTGGACTGAACATTCCAATCGAGCAAGTCCTCAAGCAAATAAGCATTTACTGGCTATCGGTGCCCCGACTTCCCAAGAACACTAACTGTGCAATTGTTTCATTTTTTTAAGCACTCAGGGAGTTCTTTTAAGGCAGCAAATCCAGCAGTTGAAATACAGGCCAGGAATCATCACTGCTTTATTCCTGACCATGGGTAAAAAGGTCTGTGCCCTTTTTTGCCCCATCTCGTTGAGGCAAACTGAACATTTGTAAAAGCTCTAAGACAAAACTATTACTAAGCCACTGTGTAAAGCATGACAAAGACATAGCAACTACAAAAACAAGTCAGTAATTCTAAATCCAGACTTGGCCATATCCCAAATAAGGAGAGAAAAAACAGGATATTTTAGTCTCCCCTCCTAGGAACACAATTCCAGAAATAAGATCCCTTCTCCAAAGAGGCTCTGTGTTTAGAACACCCAACATGCTGTAAGTCTGTCCCTGTCCTGGCAGGGTTACAGTTTACAAGCAAATGTCAGAGACAGGTAGAAGGGAAAAGACAATGTTAGCAGAACAGTGATACATGGTTATATGTTTTAGCTATGTATACATAAAACTTTCAGATTTCAAATGGTAGGGAAAATAATAAACAAAAGTACTGCTGACCCTAAGAGACCACTCACAGAGCCACTGACAACTGACAATTTAACACTACAAGGAGGGCAATTTTTCCCATGCCATGTCACTAAGACTTCTTTAAGTTTTGCAAATCAGAAGAATTTCATTTAAGAATTTAAGAAATGTGTTCCAGGTAATTTCTTAAACTGTGGCCTTCACCAAAGAATCTGAGCACCTTCCAATAGTTCAAGCAGCATAAAGAATCTATCAAACTTTAGCTCACCCTCCCTAAGCAGATCTAAAGAAATTATTGGATGATAGATCTGTTAATATCAGTTGAACAGAATGGCTGCAGATGTTTCCTCTGGCATCTCTAAACTAATAATAGTGGATGCCAGGGAGGGTAATGAATGTAACATAGCTCACCCTAGATATATCTGGTTCAATGCCCTCCCTATAAAGCACCCGCTCATCACTGACAGAGACGGGCCTATTTGTTTCGCCCAGAGAAACATGGGCCTAGGCCACCAAGGAAACCATAAACTTTCCTAAATCTGAGGCCACTAGATACATAACAATTGATTACTTGGGACAACTAAAGCAAAAACAGGAACGGGAGTGTGGGTCAAAGGTTAATAATGAATGCTCCAAGGCAAGGGATGCTGAGGGCATAATGGCTATCACCCATGAGCCCAAGTCCAAGGAACCAGTGGACAACTCCCAGTGAAACTGCTCTGAAACATGCATGAATAAGGGGCAGGACAGCCCCATAGTCACCTAGGTTCCCCCTGGCCAGAGCCTCCTTCCTGGGCTGATAAATGGCTAGCTTAGCTGAAGTCAAGAGGAGGTTGACCAGGAGGTCCCAGGATTTGGTGGGGCTAGAGATGGTGCATGCATAAAAGAAAGGGTATGGTGAGAATTGTAGCCAGAACTTCAGCAGGAGGGTCCTGAGGAAACAGTTAAGGGGCTGCAACTTGGCACACTTGCGGTGTATGTCAAAATCTCTGTGTTGACATAAGGGGCAGGTGTCAGGGGAGCCCACAAAGCATGCCAGATATGCCCATGGAGAAGACTCCATGTAGGAATAACCATCTCAGGTCCTTGGTGGCTCATGGGCTGAGAATGGAATACAGGCTGATTCAGGGGGGAGTGACCCTCACCAAAAGTATCCGTCATCTGGGCAGGATGTGAGGACAGGATGACGGAACTCGTGAATGGAGCACAAGTGTGCTGAGTCCCATCCATGCCTGCAGCCACTCAGATACTCCAACTTGCAGATGGTCCCAGTTCTCCTGCAGGGAAGGGTGGCTGGGGGACAAGTAGGCCCCCAAATAGAACAGCAAGCCTGTGTTCCACCAGATGCCCTGAAGCATGATTGGGAGCAAGCCACCATCACCCACCATCATGGCAGAGCTCTTGACCGAGCTGATCCAGGCAGGAGGCCAATGAGTAGATGGACTGGTAGGCCTCCACTTGTGCCTGTCAGAGACAGGATACTGAGCTAGAGGGAACACTAGATGTCACCCAGTATGGCACTTTTTATGTTCTTATCTGCCATCATCTTGGCACCATAGGTCCTGCCTCCTGACACCTCCCAGCTTTTGCCACAAGAAGTCCCTCCCCTTGAACTGAAATTACTTCCATTTATTCTCCTCATCCCCACACTGTATTACAAAGGGGGTCTACCATTAATAAAACTTTACTCCTTTGACAAGAGAAGTCCCTCCCCTTGCCCTGGAAGCAGTTCTATTTTTGTCCCCTCCCCAGTATAAGCAACTTCCACCCCCTCAATCAGAAGTGCTGCCATTTTGTCAGTAGAGGCCCCTTGCCTGGAAGCACTTTAAATTTTTGAACCTGAAAGCCCCCACAAGAAAAAGACCTGCCACAAAATTTGGAATCCCACCTTCCTAACCCAGCTCTTCCCCCTTAACCACAAGCCCTACCCCAGGGTCTTCAGAAGTGCTGCCCTCCTAGCCACAAGAGTCAGCCTCCAAAGTTTCCAAAAGTCCCACTCTCATAGCACTGACATCCCACCCTCATGGCTGCAAGGCCCATGCCCCAGAGACTCCAAAAGTCCTGCCTCTGTAGCCCAGAATGCTCCCTTCACAGATAGCATGTTGCTTTCAGCTTCAGTGGAAGCATGAGCTATCATGGGGCCTTTTAAGAACTACCCCCTTCTAGCCTCTCTACAGGGAACCCAGTTCTATAGGATTTTGTGAACAAGGGTGAACCAATGGAGGGCATTTTTTTGAGTGGTGTGACCCATGCAGAAGTGGGGTTTGTGATCCCTCTCACAATTTGCCCTGGCACCCTCACCAATTAACATGCATTTCAGGAAACATGCAGCTTGGGCAAGTGCCCCCTCCAGGGGTCCCCAGATTTTAAACTTAAGTCCCCCTCATTTTAAACTTAAAAGCAAGGTCTGCTCAGTTTTAGACTACCATACTAAAAATCCTGTATTGTAAGATGCTGCTTTACTTCCACTGGGCAGCTTCCATCTCCCCAAACATGCCAATAACAGGTCTCCTTTTTATTTGTAACAAACACAAACACACGTTAGAATTGTTTACACATGTTCAGGAAAGAGGTGAAAAATGTTTTGTTTTTTTTTTAAAAGGCCTTACCTCCCTGAACCATGCAGTGGAAGTGGAAATATATCACTCATCTGAAGCTATTTGAAGCTGGTAACTTCAAAGTAATTCTGAAGTCAAAAGAAACCACCCCTGTTCAGAGAAACTGGGCTAATAAGTCCTGTTTGTCTCCAGGTCAATTCAGAGGATTTGAATGAAAACATGTTACTTTAATTAATTTTCATTTTAATAGAAAGTTTTTATTTACATCAAAAGTTGTTACAAATAATACACCATCTTGCTTTTTTCAAGATACTGTAATTTTTATTTGTTTTAAAAACAGCATTACCTCTACTATGCTAAGCCAAGGTCTCTAGTTTCCTTACAACTGGAGCATTTCAGAAATACCCTTCTCCTAAGTAAGGTTTTTCAATTTCTAGTGCCAAGTAACCACCCCCTTGTTTTACATCAAGTTCTATTAAGGTCTTCAGCAAAATTAACACAATTTTAATTGGCATACTCTGATCTAAATGTTTTTCTAATAAGCAGAGACATTTCAGGGCATACCATAATGCAATAACAGCATTTAAACAGTTCAGCACAGAAACTCTGAATATTCTGGTTTTTTATCCTCATCGGTCCACATCTTTGTCCTGACACATCTACGGCACGACCCACACAGAGTTCAAAAGCTTTTTTCTAAGACAATACGTAAGAATGCCATCTAAAAAAAACCCATGTACCATAGCTTTCATGGTATAAACTTGATGTAAAACAGGTTCAGTTAGCTCTACACCAATGGTTCTCAACCTTTTTAGACTGAAGGCACTCCTCATTTAGACTCAAGGCCCCTTCCCATAACTTTTGTAAACTGAGTAGCATCCAATTTTAATACATTACAGTGCTTACGTGCTTGCAGAGAGGCTGGGCAATGGGGGTAGGGAATCATCCAGGCAGGCGCATTCCTGAGCCTGTGCTTATCTGTTTAATTTGTCTGCTTATCTCCTCATATCTCCCACACCCTTCAAAGAATATAGCTGATATGCTGTTTGAGAATCGCTGCTCTACTCCTCCTAGTTTATGAAGGTATTAAACTAACATGTTAAATAACCATCCTATTGCTCTCTTCCTAGGGGAGAAGTGTGTTCAATAAATATTTTGTTTTGGAAATACTTTTTATATGCTCACACGTATTAAAACATGCAGTTGTGTGTGGGGGTGTATGTTAAAAGAAGTTAATTTTGATTGTACTGTCTTTTACTTAAGAGTATGGTGATGTCCATGCTGGTCCTTAGTTCCTGCAGAAGTTCATTTCAGTCTTCTTTCTCTGAGAAACCAGTCTCTTGTTTTTTCTGTGAAAATCTATTCTAATGATCACTTTTAACAATTCATTCATCTTAAATGGTCACTTTAATGTACACAAGACATGAAGGTCAAACAAAAATATTCCATAAACGCCACTTGTGCCAATGATTCTGCCAGCTGTGTGGATGGTCACTCATGACAAAGAAAGTAAAGCTGCATTAAGATCTACTATTTGAACAACACTGGATTACATGCTTAGATTCTGGGAAACATCTTCTTAGCGTGAAAAGGTAGGCCACCACCGGAAGATACTGTCTGTGTGGACACCATTACCCCTCATATCTCAAGGACAAAAACTGTAGGCAGAAGCATGACTAGAAATGATGTGCTAGAGCAGTGGTTCTCAACCTTTTTATAACTTGGAAAATGACAGCTCTTAGCTTTCACTCATTTTTTGACTATGGGAATTATAATAGAGCAGTTCTTCTGTTGCAAAGAACTTAACAGGACCGCAAGTCAGAATGTTTTTGGCATTATGGACTCCTATTGAAATTTATGGTCTTATCTTGTGAATCACGTGTAGTTGCTTGCAAATCTAGCAGTGCTGATATTGTGCATCACCCTTAAAAGCATCTCATGGCACCCTGACTGAGAATCACTGCTCCAAAGAGAAGCCAAGAACAAACTACAGAATAATTCAAGAAGATCATTAAGTCCCACCCTGCAACTTGTACCCTCTCCCCAAACTGGGGAAAGGGCATGTAGGGCAAGTGAAAAGCTGGGAAAGGGTGAGCAGTGCGGGGAGAAAAACTTGGGGAAAGGGTGTGAGAAGCAGGTGCACAGTGCAGGGGGGAGCACCAGGGGAAAGGGTGGCAGAGAAAGCATGGGTGAAGGTACATTCAGGGTGAAGGGAGTGCAAGGAAAGAGATGGATAGGGCATGAGAGAAGTGGAGTGCAGAGCAAAAGAAGCACAGAGAAGAAGCATGATGTATAGGAAAAGCATGGGAAAAAAGATGCAGAGGAGAGGCAGAGCAGGGAAGGGGCATGCAGAATGACTTCAGCCCTGACCCCAAGTGAGGCTAGAGGCTGAAGCCAGAATCACTGCTACTGCCTGGCCTGGCTGGGCGCTTGATGGCCCCAGAAGAGACGGAGCAAGAGCAGCTGCAAAGGTAAAGGGGGAGGGGGACAAGCACAAAAGAGGAAACAAGTGGTAGAATGGGGAAGACACTAGGGGTGAGGAGTTGGCTACATGACTGCTGCTACTACTTTCCCTGTGGCAGCAGTAAATTTACGATGATGCTCCAATAACTAAATTAGACATGAAAATTAAAAAAAACAAAATGTATAATTTTCTATGTTTATATAATCTACTAATTTGGATACAGTCTTAAGTTCAGGGTCATCTTAGATTCAGGTAAATATGGTATATATTTGAATTATATTTTATACAATGTCAAAAAATCAGTCTCTGCCAATAACCCAAAGTTGTGTTTTTCTTCCCTCTGCCACACCAAGTTTTATTCTGTGAAAAAGCAGGAAAACTTACGCTGCATAAGCCTTAGCAATCCTCATGAACATAACTTCATCTCCTCCTTTATCTGGATGGTATTTCAGAGACAGAGCACGATATTGTTTTCTAATTTCAGATACTGTCGCTCCCTTAAAAGAAACAACTCAGATTAGTCATTTCAAATACAGAAAAGCAGACTGTTCAACAGTAAGTCTTCTTTCTGACCCTGTCAACAGACGAACATATTTTAAACACTCCAGTCAACATAAAGGAAAAAAGGAATTATACCCAAATAATTTTCATGACCCTATCAAGATATACATTGAAGACCACCCCATTTTCTAAAATGGAAACCCCATTAGATCTGTAGAATTCAAACACGGTAACACAATCTGCAATTAAAAGTTTCAGAAGATGGGCAACTGGAAGAGATTTTCTGAATGATCTTATTCATGCACCCAAAAAAGGAAAAGACTTTTCCTAACCATTTTTTTTAATCTTAGGCTCCCCTAAGCATGTCTAAGGATTAGAAATCCTTATTATCTGTCTAAGGTTTAGAAATCCTTATTATTTGACAAAAAGAAAATGGGCAGATAAGGGCCACAGATCTATGTAAATGGAATACATCAGCCAGCTCACAACCTAAGATGGAACCAAACCTCTTAGCCATGGCCCATAAAGATGCCTCCAGTTGAGATAGCTTCCACAGCAAGGATAATTCAAATCTATTTTCTGAAATAATATACTGTGTTAACTATACTTAGAAAGGAAAAAAATCACAACAATTTCTTCTACAACAGAGCTTGGTAAATTCCACCTAACAACACACTTAAATCCTTGGATGTCCCAGTTTCCATCTCTGCATCATTTAGCTCCAGAGTAGGTTGGATTAGGCTGACCATATGGAAATCCCAGAAATCAGAGACATCACCCAGGAAGTCTGGGACACTGCCTCTCCCTCCACACACTCTCAAGTTGGTAGGTATGGGGCGCCATGCCAGGCAAGCAGTAGTGCCTTCCTGCAAGATGCTCTGCACCGCTCCAACTCCTGGCCAGACTGTGCCCTGCACTTACGGGACACCCATTATAATTTTCAATGGCTGCCAAGATCCAGCCCCTGAAATTCAGGATTGTCCCAGCTAAAATGGGACATACTGTCATCCTAGCCATTGGATCTGTGGACCTTATTAGTAAAAGAAAAAAATTCAGGTAAGCATAGTTAATTTTTCCTATCCTATTTCATATTTAAGGTCCACAAATCTATAATAAAGTCCATAAATCCAAAATGGGGAGCAGGCTCTTTTAAGACTGAATATAAAAAATATATACATATCCCATGCAGCCAAAGCTTGGCCTCCTTTACTGCATCATGATACAGTCTTAAATGCCTGCACTATTTTTTTTTTTTGTACACAACTGACTTTCTCTACGTTTTGTAGCAAAGCAGGCTTTTGTCTTCAATACTTCTACCTCATATGTTGAAGAAACCAAAAGTGAATGAGGTATTACAAGAAGACTGAAGAGGTTTCCATGATAAAAGCAGAAAAAACGAATCTGTCCTTGCAACAGGGTTCCTATGTAATTAGGTAAATCACTTAAACTAAGCGTTCTACTTTCACAATTAGGTGATCCTGAAATTCCTGATTTTCTGGTACTCAACTGGAGCTGTTAAAGCCAGATTTATAGAAGTGCTTAGCACTCAAATGAAACAGAAGTCAATAGAACATGTGCTTTAAATTCAAAGTACTATATAATGCAAAGCACTCCAAAATATTGGGTACTCATCATTTCAAATAAGGCATCTAAAATTAGTGTCCAATTTTGACCTTAATCTTTCTTTCAGCAGTCGATATGCAAAATGGTTATAATGCCATCCCTTACCTGATAGGAGCACTGTAAAGATAAACTCATTAATATTTGAGAGACACTTGTATCCAAGTGATAAGCATACAGAAGCCCATGGGGAAATTATTAATTCTGCCTTCAGAACAGTGTTTAAATAGTATGCAAATAGTATGCAAGTATTATTTTAGTAATAGATAGACACAAAGCTTCAGGATAAGGATAAAACAAAATATTAAATAGTTGTTCATTAAAATATGCACCACTTGTGTTGGACACTAAATGAGGGGATGGTCTCTAGAAAAAAAGTATGAGAGAATATAATGTATATGCACACCAGGCCAAATTAAGGCTGCACTAGTAACCTTCATCCTTAATTCTGGCATTTCTCAGCCTCTCCATTTATGTTACTGTTATCACCATACAGATTTATATTGTACTGTCTATGTAGATCTTCAGGTTTTGGGATATTGTTCAGTCAAGGAAAAGGAGCAGGTGGAACAGCTGAATCTCTCATTATTCTGACTCTAGGGCAAGAAAAATCGATACTCCCAGACACAGGCAGAAGGGGTTGGGCCCCAAGGCAATGTTTTCCTGTAATGAAGAAAATCAACTCCTCTACAGAAGAGGCATCTGAGAGGAAAGTCCCATCCAGCCAAAGGAATGCCAGGTACCACTTCCTAGAGAGTTCTGGTGACTGCTAAGAAAGTTTGGAGCAGGGTACGCAGTGCTGGTTGAGGAGGAGATAGACAATTATTTGTGGGCTAGAAAGGGTCAGAGAGACCCCAACAGTCAGGGCTAGCAAAAAATAAGTAAGAAGGCCGATTGCTGGTTATGCTCGCAAGACTGTCGGGAAGGCCAAGGTGTAGCTAAATGAGAGGGTAAGGAACCATCCCCATTTTACTTTTCTAACTCCAAATCCATATTAAGTTTTGTTTGTTATCCTTCAGTCCCACGTAATAAACCTTCTTGTTGTTTGGCTCCTTACAGATTGCCTATGAAAACAGCGATTTTAAACAAGTAATTCCAGGCTAGCTTGCTTCACAAAGAAGGGGACCTAAAAAATTCTGAGGGCAGTAGAGCGAGGCAGGAAGCCATCCCAAGGCAACCTCTGCCTGTTCCTTGTAGCAAGCAGCATCCCAGTGTACATAAACTGGTCTCTTGGGTGACCCCATTGCCATGGTCAGGTTTGTAACAGTCAGCAGGGCTGCAACCTATAAATCCAGTGGAGCTGAAGTAATAAATCAGAGATATCCAACATAGACCATGGGTTGGATACAACTCACAGGGGTAGGTCATCAGCCTCCAAGTTTGACACCCCTGAAGTACATGATCCTCTGTCTAAACCAACCCTAGAGCAGGATAAGACACTTTGGTAGTAGGTTTCAGATGTTTCCTGACAACATAGGTATATTAGGACAGGACTTAGGTTCTCTATGTGGTGAAACAGAGCATGAGTTAGTGTTTCTGCCTTTTAACCCCCTCCATGTTTAACCCCTTCTGCCCTCACCCCTCTAAGCTGCCTTTTTCTGCACTTCTGGCTCCTTTAATCTCGATTTATTTTCCTTGACCAGCCAATCCTAATTTCCTCCATGCTCCCCATCTGAGTACCAGTTTCACTAGCCAGCCATTAAGGGTACCTGTAGACCAGTGGTCACCAAGCAGATCTTGACCCACCATCTCAGAGCCTTTTGGAGTCGATCTGAGGATGGGTGCCCATGTGCATGCACACGCGTGCCCCAACCCAACAGGTCAGTCTGTGGGGGAGGAAAGGGGCGGGGGCTAGATCAAGGCCCCCATGATGAGGGAGTGCCACAGAGGCACGAGCAGGGGTAAGCTGAGTGGGGCTGCAGCCAGGTGGGATTTACTTGCTGGGGAGGTGTGCCCCCAAATAATTTTTCTCTCTCTTCCTTGATCTGCCCCCAACCCTTCCCTCCCCATAGACTTGCCTGCTGGGGGGGGGGGGGGGGGGGGGGGGGGGGGGGGGAAGGGTGGCAGCAGCAGCACATGGTAGACCTTAGGTTGCTTTTAAATGCCAAGGGTGATCTCTTACTTAAAAAGGTTGGAAACCACTGCTATAGTTCATGCTCCCGCCAGCCTCGACATCTCATGCATCAGCGTCCCTGCACTTCAAAACGGTGGTGGGGCCCTTGAACTAAAGCTTGGTAAACAAGCTTTAGTTGAAATGGTGGTGGAAGCATTTGAAAGTACAGGGACACAAGACACTGCGGCACTTAATTAAAGCGCCTCTCCCCACCCCTCCCAGAGCACATGTAAAAGTGCCCTAAGTTCTCACTTCTGGGTCTTGGATCCATCACCATCTCATATACCTCTTTAGGTCCCAGTTTTCCACCTCCAAAGCTCCCAGCCCCAGTCTTAGTTTCTTCCCATTCACTGAAGTCATTGACTGATTTCAGTAGAACCATAGCTCCCAATCCCAGTCTCTTTGCTAGGCACAGGAACTAAGGGACTAGCACATGCCGAGTGCTTTAGAGACCATGGGCATTTACACACACACTTTTTTCCCAGAGACATACTAGAGATCCACCACTTCATAGCAGATTTGATTAATCAAGTCTGTTCCACATATAAGCTGAGGCAAACTGCACTGCACTGCATGCTGTTGCATGCTTCCTGGGAGGCTGCCGCTGCCTGGTGCCGGGCCGGGCCAAGCCCCCACCCAGGCCCCTACTTGGCCCAGCCCCCCAGGGAGAGAGGAGTGAAGGAGGGGGTACTCACCAGTCCCCCTCCTGTAGGGCAGGGACCCCCAAATCCCGGGCAGGACCCCCCTGGCCTGAGAAGCCAGCGTTCCCAGACGGCAGGCCCACTGCGCATGCGCATAGTTTAAAAGGGCCCGCCAAACAGGGGGTTAAAAAAAAAAAAAAAAAAAAAAACCACACACACACACTCAGGTAGGCTCTGGAGCGGTGAGAGACGCGCGGGTGAAGCTCGCTGCGCCCCCACTTCCCCGAAGCCTCCCAGACACCCCCTCAGCAGCCGCCAAGCCCCCTGCCGACCCCCAGCACAGCCAGAGGTAAATGGGCTCATGGTGGGAAGGGGTTAACTCCTCGCTCCCTGGGAGGAGGCAGCTTCCTGGAGCCCGGCCGGGTCAAGCCCCCACCCAGGACCCTACTTGGCCCAGCCCCCCAGGGAGCCGCGTGAACAAGCTGCGTAAACAGGCGCTCGAGTTAGCGCGGAGTTCACACAGGGGAGGGCGCGGGAGGGCACGAGACCCTGCCTGCGACCCCCCAGAGTAGTCAGCCCCAGCCGTAGCCAGCCTACCAGAGGTATGACACGGATGGGCACGCGCCGCACCCCGAGGGTCCCCTCAGGCTCTGCGGCCCCCCCCTTCAGAGACGGCCACCCAGACGGAGCCCATGGTTCCGGGCTCCACGCAGACGGAGCCCCTGGCTCTCGGCTGCGGGGGCTGCCTGTCCCTTTTTCAGGCTCTGGGGCCCAGGAGCATGGCCACCTCCCCTTGCAGGGTCTGCTCCCTACTGGGGTCTCTGGCACACCAGCTGGAGGAGCTCCAGGCCACAGTCCAGAGACTGCGTGCCATCAGGGACTGTGAGCAGGAGATAGACTCCTACTGCCAGGCCCTTCTCCCCCGGGAACCGCAGGGTAGAGCACCGTCTCCCTCCAGGACTAAGGAGGACTCTAGGAACTCCCGCTCTCCCCAGTCAGGGGCATGGACCAAGGTGGTCAAGGCCTCAAGGCCCACCGCACCAAGACCCCTGTCCCGCCGGAGCTTAGCAACGGGTTCGCACCTCTTGCAGCCCCAGCAGAGCCCACGCAGTTGCCAGCTCCCGCAGGCAACCCAGGCTCGACCCCAGCTACTGGCCCCGCTCTCCCCAAGACAAAGCGTAAGGTGTTTGTTGCGGGAGACTCCATCCTGCGGGGCACTGAGAGGGCAATCTGCCGCCCCGACCCCTTAGCCCGGGAAGTCTGCTGCTTCCCGGGGGCCCGCATCCGAGACATTGCGGAGAGGATCCTGCAGCTCCTCCGGCCCACAGACCACTACCCCATGCTCCTTATTCACGTGGGCACCAATGACACGGCTCGGAGCACCCCCAGCCAGGTCATGAGGCGCTACAGGGAGTTGGGAGTGGGGCTTAGGGGTCTGGGAGCTCAGGTGGTGTTTTCGTTGATCCTCCCAGTCTCGGGCTATGGGCTGAGGAGAGAGAGGAGGATCCACGCGGTGAACCAAAGACTGCGGAACTGGTGTTATCGGGAAGGCTTTGGCTTCCATGACCACAGCCCGCTCTTTCGAGAGAGAGGCAGCGAGCTGCTGGGAAGAGATGGCCTCCACCTCTCTCCCCTGGGGAGGAGGCTCTTCTCAGCCAGGCTGGCTGATCTGCTCCACCGGGCTTTAAACTAAGCCCGCTGGGGAATGTGGGGACTACTGCCCCTGCTGGCCCGCTGAACGGCCCTTGCAAAGCCAGCGGACCAAGGCACTTAAGGGGGCACTTAAGGGAGCCCACCCCTGCCCCAGCCCTGGCACAATCTGTGGGCAAGGCAAGAGCCCCTAAGGGCACACTTGCCTGCCTGTACACTACTGCCAGGAGCCTGGGCAACAAGCAGGACGAGCTCGTCCTCCTGCTCAGTGCAAAGAAATATGATGTCATTGGGATAACGGAGACCTGGTGGGACTCCACCCATGACTGGACCACGGGGATAGAGGACTATACCCTATACAGGAGGGATTGTGTTGACAAAAGGGGCGGGGGTGTAGCTCTCTATGTGAAGGAAAGCTACATGTCCCTGCAAGCTGATGTTGGTGACCAGCATGGACAGCTAGAGACCCTCTGGGTAAAAATTCGTGGGGAATTCGACACAGGGGACACAACGGTGGGAGTCTACTACAGACCTCCCACTCAAAGTCCCGAGCTTGACCACGAGTTCGCCCGGGAACTGACTGAGGCCGCTTGCTCCAGGACCTTGGTTGTCATGGGTGACTTCAATTACCTGGACATCTTGTGGGAAAATCACTCAGCTAAATCTGAGCGGGCACAAAGCTTTCTCTCGTGCGTGGATGACCTCTACCTGACTCAAGAAGTCTATGGGCCAACGAGAGACAAAGCGCTGCTTGACCTGGTACTGGCTACGGGGGACGACCTAATCGGCGACCTAGTGATTGATGGGAAGTTGGGTGACAGCGACCACGAGCTGATCACCTTCACCATCCGCCGTAAAGCTGGCAAGTCAGTCAGCAACACAGAAGTCCTTGACTTCAGAAAAGCCAACTTTGACAAGCTCAAGAGGCTAGTCGGTCAGGCCCTCAGGGACCATGACCCCAGGGAGATGGGAGTTCAAGAAGAGTGGTTGCTTCTCAAGGAAGCGATCCTCAATGCACAAGCTAAATCTATTCCAACACGGAGGAAAGGCAGCAAGAAGGCACAGCAGCCCCCCTGGCTCTCCAGAGACCTAGCGGACCTACTGTGGCTAAAAAGGAAAGCCTACAAAGGATGGAGGACGAGATTCACCTCCAAGGAGGATTACTCCGCGCTGGTCCAGTCCTGCAGGGACCAAACCAGGAAAGCCAAGGCTGCAACTGAACTCCAACTAGCTTCAGGCATCAAGGATAACAAAAAGTCCTTTTTCAGATATGTGGGGAGCCGGAGGAAAAGCAAGGGCAATGTTGGACCCCTGCTAAACCAGATGGGGCAACTGACAACTGACGCCCAGGAAAAAGCCAACCTATTAAATAGGTACTTTGCGTCAGTCTTTCATCAGTCACACGGGATGCCCATGCCTGCTATGGGACAGGGAAATCTGGGTGAGGGGGATCCCCTACCCTCCATCAATGCTGACCTCGTGAAGGAACACCTTGAGAAGCTGGATACCTTCAAGTCAGCTGGCCCTGACAACCTGCACCCCAGGGTACTCAAGGAGCTGGCGAGCGTCATAGCCCAGCCCCTGGCATGGATCTTTGAAAACTCCTGGCGCTCTGGTGTAGTGCCCGAAGACTGGAAGAAGGCCAATGTGGTGCCGATCTTCAAGAAAGGGAGGAGAGTGGATCCGGCTAACTACAGGCCCATTAGCCTGACTTCTATCCTGGGGAAGATCTTAGAAAAGTTTATTAAGGAGGCCATCCTTGAGGGACTGGCCCAGGCTAACATTCTAAAGGACAGCCAGCACGGGTTTGTTGCGGGTAGGTCTTGTTTGACCAATCTCATTTCCTTCTATGACCAGGTGACCTATCACCTGGACAAGGGAGAAGAGATTGATGTCATATATCTTGACTTCAAAAAAGCTTTTGATCTGGTATCCCGTGATCACCTCTTGGCCAAACTGCCCAGTTGTGGCCTTGGCTCCACCACGATCCGCTGGCTGGGAAATTGGCTTCGTGGTTGGACCCAGAGGGTTGTGATTGATGGCAGTCACTCATCATGGTGCCCTGTGACCAGTGGGGTCCCTCAAGGCTCTGTCCTGGGACCCATACTGTTCAACATCTTCATTAACGATGTGGACACTGGAGTCAGGAGTGGACTGGCCAAGTTCGCCGATGACACCAAACTTTGGGGCAAAGCATCCACGCCAGAAGATAGGCGGGTGATCCAGGCTGACCTGGACAAGCTCAGCAAATGGGCAGACGAGAACCTCATGGTGTTTAACACCGATAAATGCAAGGTTCTCCACCTTGGGAGGAAAAACCTGCAGCACCCTTATAGGCTCGGCAGTGCTACGTTGGTTAGCACTACAGAAGAAAGAGACTTGGGGGTCATCATTGACCACAAGATGAACATGAGCCTGCAATGCGATGCTGCGGCTAGTAAAGCGACCAAAATGCTGGCGTGCATCCATAGATGCTTCTCGAGCAAATCCCGGGACCTCATTCTGCCCTTGTACTCGGCCTTGGTGAGGCCGCAGCTGGAGTACTGCGTCCAGTTTTGGGCTCCACAATTCAAAAAGGATGTGGAGAAGCTTGAGAGAGTCCAGAGGAGAACCACGCCCATGATCAGAGGTCAGGAAAACAGATCTTACGATGACAGGCTGAGAGCCACGGGACTCTTTAGCCTGGAAAAGCGCAGGCTCAGGGGTGATCTGATGGCCACCTATAAGTTTATCAAGGGTGACCACCAGGATCTGGGGGAACGTCTGTTCACCAGAGCGCCCCAAGGGATGACGAGGTCGAACGGTCACAAACTCCTGCAAGACCGTTTCAGGCTGGACATAAGGAAGAATTTCTTTACTCTCCGAGCCCCCAAGGTCTGGAACAGTCTGCCATCGGAGGTGGTTCAAGCACCTACATTGAACACGTTCAAGAGTAAATTGGATGCTTATCTTGCTGGGATCCTATGACCCCAGCTGATTTCCTGCCCTTTGGGCAGGGGGCTGGACTCGATGATCTCCCAAGGTCCCTTCCAGCCCTAATGTCTATGAAATCTATGAAATAAGCAGCGAAATACATATCAGCATGCAAAAAATGGCAGCAGTGCGCTTTTGAACTCAAGCATCTCCAAGGTGTTTTCATTCAAAAGTGCACCACCACCATTTTCTCAGTGCTGACACGCATTTCGCTGCTTATAAAACACGTGCGTTTCAGCACCAGGCACTTTTCAAAGCACCCAGCACTGCAATGCATGCATGTGTAATAATGTCCTTAATTGCTACATTCTATGAAGCCTCTATTTAGCATGTAGAAATGGAGATGTTTCCAGAGACTTGTAGCTCAGCCATATTTGGGTCCGTTTTCAAAGAAAGAGCAAAAAGCATCCCCAACACAAACACTATGCAATTTCGTGTTTCCAGACCTGTTTATTTAATCAAAATTAATCAAGTTAAGGAGGGGAGAAAAGAATATAAGTACGTATAGGGTAGAGAGGCAGTCCAATAGATATCAGTGACCAAAAACATTTGGCTCTTGTGAACTTGCATATTGCAAGTAAAATTTACCTCAACAACTGCGAACGTGCAAATAATTGACTAGCCCTCCCTCCATGTATAATCGTACTTAGTTAATCTATTAAGGTGCATTTCTACCCTGCCTTGTGACTGATTTCAGACTAACTTGGCTAACTACCTCTTGTAGTCTGCATCTACCCACAAATGGCAAACAGGCTGAAATACCCATTAAATCAGATCTGTGGATCTTAACAGACAGGAGAAAGGTATTGGTAAAAGCAGATAGTTATGTACAAGGCAGGATCTTATTGTTTAAATAGCTTATACCACTTGCATCCCCCAAAGTGCTCCATAATTTAGGCGATAGAGGGCTTCTGTTTTTTCAAAAGACAAGCTAGCTAGATGACTACACAACTGACTTCTTAGATATTGCCATAAAAACAGTGGCTTTTGGTTAGTGTTTTTAATTATCTTTTTTACTCTGATTAAGCAGTGTCCAAAAAGTATCATGCAAGCACATAGTTAAGAGACTGAAAGCAAATAAAAATGGAAATCTTTACTGCAATATATTGTAAAAGGCCAAAAAGAAAAACTTCATGGGACTTCTTTAAAACAAGTTACAAATTAATTTAATTGATATAATTATATTAATAAAATTAAATACAGAGTAGTATCAATAGTTTCACAACATGTACTAATATTTTTCAGAGGCTAAAGGAACTGTATTTGAGGTACAATTCAAATTCTGAGAGCTATTAGGATATCATCTACATTAGGACTTACCCTATACTTTATACTAACTTTGGCATATTGAAATAGTATGCATTACCTAATAAAGGCACTATTACTTACTGGGTCCAAATGTAAGACTTCATAAGGGTTGTATTCTTGATATTCTCTGTCCGTTTTGGAAACTTTATATGCAAGAAACAGAAATAATGCCCATCCGGCAAGGAGGATTATTTTCCTGTTTGGAAAAAATATGAAGAATAAAATAAAAGTGCACACAATTCTCTTTACTTTTATTGCAGCATTCTAAATAATTTGTGACCCCAAGTGAGACCATAAACTTAAAAACACCATCAGTATTGGCCGATCCAATAGAACAATTTCAAAACAAACACTAGCAATTATAAAATGGCTGTGAACACTGTGTCATCTGGCTTACAGGGACCTGATCTACGCTATAAATCTGCCAGCAAAACTTAGGTTCCAAGTGGAAAATTGAGTGGATCCACACATGCACACACAGTTGCTCTAGAACAGCAGAACCCCTTCTTTCCACCAGCACAGCAACAGCCACTCTGCAAGCAACAGAAGGCTTCTGCTGCCATTGGAGACATCACCATAAAGTAATGGAGAAACATCTGTGCTTTCTGCTGACTGCCAGGCCATACCAGGTAAACCATCCCAGAGCATAGTGAAGTTCCTGCCAGTATAATTGCAGAGTAGGGTAAAAAAAAAAAGAAAAAATCATCACACTTTCCATTTAAAACTGGACTGTCCCAACAAAATCCTGTCGTAAGCATACAGGCAGTTTCTTCAGATGAATATTTTCACCCCATTTTCAGGACTCCCTGTACAGGTGTCCACATGCTTTTCCCCCTCTCCCATATTCAGCTGAGACGGGAACTGAAAAAGACCTGAGCATGCAAGAAAGCAAAAGGCGAAGGAAAAGGTTTGGCCTGTTTTGAGATTCAAAACATATGGTCACCCTACAGGAGAAGCTTGTGGTGTAGACAAACCCTAAGCTTTCTCTGTTGATGTTTAAATGGAGGCAAATTAGTGACCAAACCACTTTCCCCTCCTTCACAAAAAATAAAAATCACACCGATTAACAAGTGAGAAAACTTCTCTACATTTTTCATTTCCAAAAGGTACTTTTCACCCAACCCTGGATGTTCATGCTACTTAATAAAGCCACAATCAAAAAGAACTAAAACAAAGTGTATTTGGGAGAAGGCAATACAAGGAAAGGTTATAGGAGACGATTAAAACAAAAGAACTGAAATAAATAACATCATATTTAATTGAAAAAGCAGTAACACTGTTAACCCGTGAAAAGGGAATGACAGAATTTTAATTGTTGATAGGATCCAAATCAAATTACTGATTAATGTTAGGTCACCTAGGTTAATTTAACAAGTAATTAAAAGCTGCAACCACAACAACCTCTCTCTGAATTTCAAGCCCTAATAGACACTAATTCACTAACAACTTTTCGTTTTTCAATCGTAACATGTAAACTTATTTTCTGGAGAGGTGCACCAATACATCAGTCTGATATCGGATCAGCACTGATATAAAGAAAATTTACTATATCAGAAATTGGCCATATCAGGCCGATAAATGGCCCATGCATGCGCATAGCTGCAGCACAGCACAGGCAGCAGGGAGCAGAGCCCAGCAGCTTGGACAGCTCCCTCCAGCTGGTAAGTCTGGTGTGGTGGAAGAAAAGGGAAGCGGGGAGACAGGGCAGATCAAGGCCCCTGCAGTGAGGAAGGCATGAGGCTGGGGCAAACACTGCCCAGCCAGGGCAAGCAGGCATGGGAAGCAGCCGCAGTTTGTCTGGGGAGGGGGCACGGGGGGGGAGGGAAATGGCTCCAGCCGTTTTGCACCACTTGGCTAGGAGCCACTGGTCCAGCAGCTTGTCCAGCATTTGGCCCGCTTGCCCAGAAGGGTATATGGGAAGGTGTGTGCCCCCAGGTCTGCGTGGGGTGGGCTGAGGCTGGAGCTGCGCCAAGCTCTTCCCAACAGGGTGGCGCTACAGCCACAAATTCACCGTAGCCCCTTCCCAGCACAGCCCTAGCCTGCTGTAAAGAGCTTAGCGCAGTCTTGGCCCCAGCCCACCCCATGCAGACCTGGGGGTACATGCCTCCCCCATATCCTCCCAGACGAGCAGAAGGAGCAGGAAGAGGAGCTGCAGGGCGAGCACTAAACCAGCAGCTCCTGGCCAAGCAACGGGAGCCGCTCTCCCCGTCCCCACGCCCCCTGGATGAGCCACGGGTGCTTCCCACACCTGACCCCTGGCTGGGCAGCGCTTGCCCCAGTCACTACCCCAGCCCCATGCCTACCTCACAGCAGGGGCCTTGATCTGCCCCCCGCACCTCCTCCCTTCCCCCTTCCACCACACCAGACTTACCAGCTAAAGGCAGCTCTCTACGCTGCCAGGCTGGGAATCATAAGTCAGATCGGTATTGGCAAATATGCCTCCTTAAAAAAAAATTGGCTATCAGTATTGGCTGCTTAAAATCTATATCGGTGCACCCCTAATTTTTAGGACATGAAAGCCATTTCTGTAGTGCAATTAATTCCATCTGTTTTCATTAACAGTTCAAGTTTCTTAACAAAATTACAAACTTAACAAGTGAGAAAGGTAACCCACAGGAAATTCACTTACTTTACTGTAGGAATTATATTTTGTTGTGGTTTTAGTAATCGCAAACGATACCACAAGCATCTTCCATATACTTTTCTTATATTTTTCAATCGATTTTGCTCTGTTAAAAAGAAGGGGAAAAAAACAGTAGTTAAAAATTCATCAAAGTTTATTCCAAACCAAAATGATTCTTATGGTAATATAATAGTGGGGTGTGTAGTACAATTCCAATCTGGGACCTTAAAAGAGTTTCATGATAACAAAAGCAAAAGCTGCTTTATATTTTCAGTTGTTTCTAACCATTAAAATTTATAAGTAGGCCACTTTAGTATGGATGGTTCTGCATCACCTGAACAGGAGCCAATTGTTTCAAGATGCACAAAAAAGGTAAGTAATACTGATAGAAAATGAAAACAGGAGATACAGCTTGTCTATTGAATGCCCCGTAAACCATGTATTTGCTTTTTTAAAGCCATGGTACACAGTCTTCCCTTTTGATATCAGCCATATCAGGCATACCACAAATTAAGCCTTGCACCCTCCCCCAAGTGCCACTCCAACCCCCTTCCCCTGCCTGAGCTGCTGTGCTGCTCTGCTTTTTGCCTCCTGCCCTATCTGCCATTTTGCTACCTCCCTCCTCCCCAATGTGCCACATGCCACACACACAGGCTGCCCATGCCACAGGCTCATCAGATCTGAGCTACAGCATGGGGACAAAAAGAAAAAAAACCACCATGGGGAAACTGGCTTTGGAATAAAACTAAGAAGGACAATTGGTAATATATGCAAGTAAAACATCAGAGAAATTAGCTGCCTTCAAACACAATTACCTTCATTCTCCAAGACTCACTTTGTGAGAGTTATATTAAATAATCTAAATATGAGACAACATGCATTAATAGGCATTATACATTTCTAGTGGGAGAAATGTTGCTCTGCTAGGAACTGGGGGAGTTCACAATGTTTCTCCTGTAAGAAACATGCCAGATCTGGAAGAAAAACAACACTCCTCTTTCAACAAGATGATCTTCCTGTGCAAGAGTTTCTTGTGCAGGAACAAATGTTTCTATGCTTCTCCACTGCTTGACTCCTTCAAGAGACCAGGAGGAGTAGAGCAGCAGGGAAAGGCTCCCTGTACCTTCCCAAAACTGGGGTCACCCTATTCTGAGGAATGCACAGGGAACTGCAATAGGTCAAGTCCCCCCAGGACCAGAAAAAGACAGTGCAAGTCATCACTCTGAGCTTGCCTAAACATGCAAAATGCCTATAACGTTAACATTTTATAATACGGAACAGGCTTCAACCTGGTTTCATTTTAAAGCTACAAACGAAAACCAAAATGAAAATCTGCATCTTGAGAAAGGATTAAGGTTTCTCATAAGATCTGTAGTCTATTTCCAAGACACAGAGGTTACAGTAACTTCCTTATTCACAAAAATAAGAACATGTCTGTTCATAGATTACCAGGGAATTAAGTGGATAAGAAATTCCGCATGCCTCAAGTCAGTCCATCTTTGCTGACGAATGTTGAGTGACTGGTTTTGTTGTGCTAGGGTTTCTTCCTATTCACTATTTTCCTAGAGGTTTTATACTGGATTTCCCCACAAACTAGCAATGAAGGGAAGTTCAGTGTCCTGGGGAAAAGACAAGAAACGGACCCCAAAGGGTCAAGGAGGACCCCCGGGAGCCGGCACACCCCGGGGGAAACACAGAAAAGGGGAGAACAAACAAAAAACTCCTCACCTGCAGCAGGAACCGCGGCAGGACTGGAAGCAGCAGCGGGACCTGCACAGTTCATTAGCCGCGTCTTTTTAAAAGTTTGGCCAGCTGGTGAGAGGAGGGAGGAGCCCCGGCACGATGAAATAAGAAGAGTGGCTGGCGAGGCGGAAGGGGAGAGGAGACTGAGAAGCACGGGGGAAGTATCCCCAGGACCGCTCTCGGAGGAGGGAACAGGCAAGCATACCTCCCACAGGATAGGAGGTTGCCCTGGAGATCTTCAAGATCCAGCTCCAGCTGTTGCTAGATCAAGGGAAAAACAGGCGTCCACGCTGCATGTAGAATTAGGACCCCGGAAAGAGGCTCTGGAGACCCGGCAAAGCAAGTAAGGTACTCTGGTGAGAAAGCCCTGGAGAAAAGAGGGATCCAAGGGATGCATGGCACCAGGTCGAGAGGGATCCTTAAAGGCATTGGCCCGGTCCCAGGGATCTTCCCATGAGAGAGGCGAATGGCCACAACAGCAATTGATGCGGCTGAGAATACAATAAACGACCCTTCAGAGAAAAATCAATAGTCTATGCTAGGAGGGATGTCAAGGGTCAGTTTAATGTATTTGACACTAAGAAAAAAGGCAAAAAAAGTGGCACAGAGGGAACAGCTGGTGGTGGGACCGCATGATTGAGGGCACGCTAGTACTAAGCTGCCTGTGGGTAATAATCAGAGGATCACAATAGTTGTAGATAACTTTCGTTGTCGGTTTCAGTTTGTTTCTTCGTTGTTGTTTCCACTTTTGGGAAGAGAGCAGGACGTAGGATAACCAAAAGCCAAGATCTCCTGGCATTAAGGAAGCTCCTGTTAGATAAGGGACCTAGAAGGGCACGTAGGCCCCTAACAGGTATCTTGGGACCTGAGCAAGACCGGAGATAGGATCCTATATAGGGAGGGTAAGCCGCAAAGAACATTGGCACTCCGTCGTGGCTAGGTTCAGGGCAAGGTAGAGGGGAGGTTGGAGGCTTGCAGAAGACCACCGCCCTCAGGCCTTGGAAAGACGCACCCCGGTGGTAAGGCCCCTCCACTGAAAGAATCAAAAGTTGTGGTATGAGGAATTGGGTGCTAAGACCACCCGGGGAGAGACACCGACACTGAGACCGTAGGGACGAAGCAAAGAACCGCCCTACATATCCAGAGCCGAGCAGCGCAGGACTGAATGATCGAGGCCCGACGGGTGCATACAGCTTCTCCAAGAGATCTTATTTCTGGACTTTTCATACTTTTGCAACATCACACATTAAGGACTCCAGTAAGCAATTCTTAAAATATTTAATGTTTTTCATCAAATCAAGAATTTTTGCAAACTAATGCTTACTCACAGTGGTCTCATATCTGAATAGTGTGAAGACCATTAACAGACATGCTTCAAGGCAAAGCAAATAAAACTGTAAATTATTACTTTCAAAAAGTAACTTCAAGAAACCTTGTTTTCAGACAAGAAGCCACTTGGGAAGGCACAGATCACTCCCACCTTTGACCCATCTTTTGGATACAGGGAAGAGGTCCACTAGTAAGAAGACGTGCACGAATAGACCACCACCACCTGTCTCCTTTGCCATCACCATTCCTACTCTGTAGAGACATCTACAAAACAACACCTGAATGCTTAGTCACAATGTAGAGAAAACAAGCCCTGTCCCACTACATGCCAGCCCTGGAAGTGAGATGGAGAGGACACCTTGAAGAACACCCCTTGCACCACACAAGGCATGTTAAGAGCAGCAGCCTGGAGCACCCTTATGGCCTTAGTTCTGGGGTGGACGCATGTGGAGCAAGAGCTTATTTCTTCAGAGGTGAGACTGAGTACTGCAGGACAGGCAGGTGGGGCTAAGATTGTGGAGCAGTGACAGCACACGGATGGACGCAGGGAAGAGGTTCACTAGTGAGAAGAGCTGCACCAACAGACCACCACCACCCGTCTCCTTTGCCATCACCGTTCCTACTCTGATCTATTTAGAGCAATGTACTGGAAAACCCACTTCTCTGGCCCTGACCCCATGTTGTCACTGTCCTGCAGTCCCAGCCCCAGCTCTGGCCCCTGCACCCACCCATCCCTCTCTTGGATGCTGCTCCCCACCTGGATGCAGGTCCATCCCATCCCATCCACCCAGCTGAGTGCACCCTGCTCGCAGGGATCCTGGGTTGATCTCCATGGAGACCCCACCTACCCATTCTGTCTGACGCTTAAGAGATGTTTCATACATCCATCTACCTTTGTCAAACCATAATTGTCTAACGATCAAAGGCCCACTTGAAGTAGCCATTAAAATCTTCAACCATAACAATATTAAATCACTGTCTTATGAAGCATACCTTACATTGCCTTTTTGGGATCTAGACTTTGCAGAATTTGTCTCTCAGGAGGGTGTAAAGGGGTCTGTCCTTGGGAATACCATATTCCCCTGACAGTATTTCACAGTAGAGTCAAAGCACTACATGCAGACCACAGGCTACCCATCCAACTCAAAAACCCAGGTTTTGGCAGAGCAAAGATCAGCACTCATTGCATACTATAGCCCCAAGCAGTTCCACACACTTTATCAAAACATGCAAAACTGGAGCTGCTTTGTTCTACATCGCGCAACAAGGTGGCTAGCAAAATGTAAAGTATTCAGCTGAATGCTTGGAAGGCTTCTCATTTGCTCTGGTAAGTGAAGCTGTAATTAAGGAACAGAAGGGTAGAGCCTTGATACCTCAGGAATTCTGAACTTGAGGAGAGAACAAAATGAAGCTGGAGTCACTGCTATACAAAAATAAAATTAAGCAGATTAAAAAGTGGTTGGGATAGACTGAACCACGAATATGTTCTTCCACTGAGGCAAAAATACCAATGGACTCAATGAAAGGCCAGGCTTAGCCCTGGATTTTCCAGCATGTACATATGACAGTTTCCAAATTCTATAAATCGGGATATTTTCAGCAGTGACAAATGACGAGTGAAACAGGGTGCCATAATGGCTATTACCTAGCTACCAATAATTTGGGCAGGTTGCCTGAACTAGCATCAGAGCTATAGTCTCAATATTAGCTTCAACCTAGCACCAATTTGTCCCTCCTTGTTTCAACTACTTGGCAAGAACATAAATTAACCAATTGTCATTAAGATCAATAACATCCTTTTACTTTGGGGACTTCTATTCTCAAAGAAGATTAATCTCTCTCCTTTTCATGCCTATGGTACACATCAGGGTGTCTGAGCCCCGGGCTCAATCTCTGGGGTTCTTTCCCAGCTGGATCTGCAGGACCGGCACACCAACAGCTACAGTGCAGCTGAGGGCTGTCACATAGCCCTCACTTGTCCTCCTGCCATGGACAGCCATATTCAGCAGGGCCCACAGGCCCCAATTTCTGCCACAGGCCACACCTCTCCTCAGCCATGTCCCCAGCTTCAGGTAGCATAGCAGGCCAGATCCAGCCTGCACCCCTGGTATACACTATAAATTAAAGTAGGGGCAGGCAAAATATGACCCGCAGGCTGGATCCAGCCTGCCAGGCTATTCCATCTGGCCCTGCGGGAGGTGCCTACCAACTGACTGTATCCGGCCCAGCCCTGGGGCTGCCCCTCCTGTGCTCACATGAGGCTAAGCCCCACTCACCACTGCAGGGGCAGCACATTGTATGCACCCACTCTCACCCGTGGGACAGCACTGACCCCAGCCCTGCAGGTAGGGAAGCAGCAGCAGGAGGGGAAAGTGGTGACAGGGGAGAATGGTGCTGGTGGCAGGCAGGTAGAACAAGGAGGGGCAGTGGGCAGGTGGGAAGGTAGGGTAGCAGCAGAGGAAGGGTGGCAGCGGCAATGGGAGTGGTGGTGGTGCTGGGTGGGAGGATGGGGCCTGTGCCGTGCCCTGGGCCCGGAGTCAGGGGGGCACCCAGGGCAGTGTGGCAGGAGCATGGAGGCTCCATCGCATGGGGCTTGCAGGCAGTTTCTGGGTTCTCTGCCCAAGCCATCCACCTCCTGGCAAAGCCCCACATAATGAAGCCAGCAGCCTGGCCCCATTCACTGCTATGTGCAGGTCATGGGGAACGGTGGAAAGCTCCGTGCTATGGAACCAGGCCAGCTCCGCCCCTCTCCCTGCCACTCTAGCTGAGCCCCAAAGCTGCACTCCTGGCTTCATTGCGCAGAGCTCCCTCAGCAGTATGGAGTTTGGCGATGTGAGCCCCGCGCAATGGAGCCAGTGGCCCACCCACATGCAGTCCTGGGGCTCACCGGGACCATGCGGTGCCATGGGGTGCTGCCCGCTGCTGCCGTTGACAGCAAGGGCTCTGCGCAATGTGGCATGTGTTTGTAGGGGGCCCCCCCCATACACACACACACACACACACCCCCAGCCACCCTCTCCCTTCACACACCCAACCCCTCACACCCCCACAAACACCTCCCCCACAAGCCTCCCATACCCACCCACAGCCCCACCTACACACAGCCCCCACCTCAAATTAATACATACCCCCATACCCTTCCCTATATCTCACATACAAACACACCCACAAACTCCATACCCACACCCCTACAAACCCTACAACATATCCCTACAGCCCCCCCACAAACTCCATACCCACATGCCCATACCCCTCCACAAAATACAAGACTTCATCTAAAGCTATTATGCAATCACTTCTATATACATGACTCACACAAATCAGGACAAAATATTTTTTGAAATGAAATTAAAATGTTAGTATAGATGTTTGATTTTTAGTATACAATTCGGTGTTTTTCCAGTTCTAAGATGTCAAATCCCCTCCCAAAAGGAGTACTTTCAGGGGCAAGGGGGAGGGACTTCCAGTAGCAAGTCAGGGGGCAGGATTCCTGGTCCCAAAATGGTGACCGAGGCTATGCTTGCAGCCCTCAACTACTCACCAGAACTCATTAAGCAGCCCTTCAGCCAAAATAACTGCCCACCCCTGCATTAAAATACCCAGTTCATTTTCATGACATATATCCACATCCACTGTTAAGATGTCTCACTCTTCTCCGACTCCATATTTAATACAGGTATTCCACATAATCCAATACAGAAAGAAATCCATGATTTAATTCATGTTTAATTAAATATTAAATGTGTAATATACTGAGGCTTTCAGTTATTACATGCTGCTTTTCAACATGTTCAGTGCCTGAACTGCTGTAGGGTTCAAGAAACAACTTGCACAGCACAGATAGACATGAATGGAGAAAAGGGAATTCACAATCAAGGCATCTGGGCTATGACCCAGATTACTAACAGAGTCCATGCAACTTTCTCATCCACATTCATCATTTTACAGTTGCAGAAAGCATGTAAGGAATGGTTCACAATTATCTGAAAAAAGTGGAAGCTTACATGAAAATGCCTGTTCTGAAAAAAATATAGCTGTTTTTGACACCATTGGAACCACTATCTACACATACAGTTTCAAAAGTAACCAGCAATCAGACAAAGACAGCTGAATAAGACGACACACTTTTAATATGCAAAGGCCATCCTCCTCTCCCTTCACCCCTCTGTACATCTTAGCATTGTAAGAACAACTGCACAAAAGGTTCAAGGGTTCTTGTGGACATGCACAAAAATATACTTAAAGGCAGCATCCTGAAATAGTTCCAAACACACTTGGGCATCAGGTGTTTAAACTACTACACTGGGAGGACCTGGTTGACACTTTTGAGCCTCACCATCTCTAAAGATGAAAACCTTTCTTCGCTCTCAACAGTAACAAAACTAGGCAGATGCCTCTGCAAGTTACCTTTCCCTGCAACACTCTCTGTCCACCTGCAATTCTAACGCACAGGAACAAAAGGGACCACCTGGATCACTAATATCCCCAGCTAACAAAAGACAACCACGGCATACAATCTATTTCATAAATTGATCAAGGTCCACCTTGGTAAGAGGTTTTCTTGCCTCCACAACTTCTTTTGGTAGGCTAATCCAGAACCTCACTCTGATGGCTAGAAACAATCTTTTACTTTCGAGCCCACATTTATTCATGACCAGTTGATGCTAAGTTGTTCTTACCCTTCCATTTAAACAGATGTTTTCCATCTTGGATCTTGCCCTTCCTTCCTACCCCTACATCAGATCTTTGATTCTCCTGATATAAACACCTTTTTTGCTGCAGGCATCTGTAGCACAAAATTGGTGTTCAAGTCACTGGTACGAAGCACACCGAGATCAACCCCACAGAAAGAACAATCTCATGTGCTATCCTGAGTGCTTGGCAACTAATCTGTGCAAATAAATTAGGACAATACATCTGAGTTATGAACTGCCTTTTGGAAGCAGCATAAGACTATTCAATGTTACAGCATGTGTTCTGCCTCCTTTGGTAGGTACAAGAAGACCTGATTCTCCGTTGTGGGAACAATGTGCCTTCCAACCTGTTTTACAACTGGGTGGAGGTACTTGTAGCTGATTTGTTAAAGAGACTGAAAAGCTATCCCTTGGGTGAAAAGCAAGCCCAGGAACAGTCAATTAAGTGACTGTGCCAGTACAGATTTAGTAAGTCTTTGTAGCTCAAGTTCTAAGACTCACCGAATGCTCCTGAGTAAACTTGCCATAAGTCTGAGACTGAAAAAAGAAAGGGAAAAAAAAAAAAAAAATCAATCTCCATTTCTTCTCCACCTCCACAGGAGCACGGTCAAGAAGCAGTCTCTGTTCACACCCACTCAGGGTGTGCCACTGCCTAGAAGTTAGGTAATGTAGGAAGCTTAAAGCAGCACTGAGCACACTCCGAGAAGCACATCCAAAACAGAAAACCCAAGAACAGCTCTGAGTACATGCTCAGAACCACTCTAGAGCCAACTACGCTGCCTAATTTTCTATCTTTGATACATACTGAGCACAAATTAAAGGGCAGGTCTTACTTTTTAGTGGCACAAAAAATTAGAGGTGCACAGATAGAGATTTTTTTGGCCATGTCAGGTAGTCACTGAGGACGGGTGCATACCTTTAGATCCGGTTGACATTCACCGGTCTTCTCCAGGGACACTGCAACCCTCGGTCAGTCCGAGTGGGGCGCTTACACACACTCTCTTCCCGCCTGCCATGACTTTGATGTTTTTATTTTCTGAAGTTGTTAATGAAAGGGAGGGGTAGTAACTACCCCGCCTCCACCATGACTGACCATTGGTGCCTGCGTTGAGCTCCGTGTCAAGGAAACAAAGAAAATGGGGGGAATGACAAAATGACCAGGTGAAAAGGTTCTTCATTGCTTTCTCTCTCTCTCTCTATTTTTATTACGATGCATGCCAAATTTTTTTCTCCGGGAATTGGGTCCTGGACGACCCCCTGACTTAATTTGTTGCCTCACTGGCCAACTCTTCCACCCCTGCAGGCAGATGGGGAGTCCCCTTACTTTCCTTAATGACTACAGCGGCACCCAGTTTAATAGGCAGCCCGCAGTGATCAATCAGTGTTAATAAAACAAACTCGCCAGCGGCTCGGAAGCATCCACCCCTCTAATCTTACTCTTTTTACTTTCCTTTTTTTTTCCTTCTTCTTTTCTTCTTCCACTCTTTTAACGTGGGCTGCCCGCAGCCCCCTGATACCGCTCCAGCCGTGGATTCACACCAATCTGCCTCACCTGCCTAGGCGCTAAAGCTGGGCTGGGGCGAACCAGGAGCTCCTGCCATAGTGTTGAGGTCCTAATCTGGGTAGGTTCCTGCCTGTGGCTGAGGGAACATCCGAGGTGAGTATCCTTTTGTTGGTGTCACTGGGCATAACCCTGGGTAACTCAGAGGGATGGAAGACCACGAGTGTCGAGGAAGTCCTTCTGCTCCAGGCTCAGAAGAGCAAAAACCCCCCCTTGCCCAACCTTTGTAACCCTTTCTTTGGCGCCTGCAATCTCCTGTCCTTCTGGAAAGCAGGCGAGCTAAAACTGTTATCTGTGGAATGCAAGGGCACCGCTCGGAGAGAGAAAGGAGGAGGGAAAGGGGAGAAAGAGGGGGGCCAGCTGGTGGAAAATCATTGACAGCAGTGAAACTGACCAGGGTATAAAGATCCCGCTGTTGCACGGTTAGGTGTGCAGGATTTGAGACAATACAGTCTCCCTGTGCCTTTTACTTGAGCTCAAATAAACTCTGTCTGCTTCTCCCCCAGTGTGTTTATTTGGCGTGACGCACACCGGGCAACGAACCCAATTGTTGCCTCCCTCGGGCACCTTGTGCCGGCAAAACTTTGGTCCTTCACAGGCCAATACCAATGGCCGATTTTTAACAAGCCATATCAGCCAATGCCGAACTGACTGTTGATACGCAGCCCAGCAGCTTCCAGCTGGATAGCAGCATCCAGCTGTTAAATCTGTTGGGGTGGAAGGGGCAGACCAAGGTCCCCCATGGTGAGGGAGGAAGTGGGGCTGGTGCTTATCCAGGGGGTACAGGGAGGGGGGATGGCTCCTGCCACTGCATGCACCCCTGAGGCAGGCATGGGGGCATGTGCTGCCTGGATTGGTGCAGGATGATGGTGGGTTGCCAGCTGGGGGCAGGAGTAGTGCTAGGCTCTTCCCGGAGGAGGCTGGGCTGGGGCTGCATGTGGGGTGAGTAGTAGCAGTACTGGGAAGGAGACTATGGGGGGGGCTATAGCCACCCTAATATTTGCCATAGGACCCCCACAAAGCCCCCTTCCCAGTGTGTGCTGCTGCTGCCCACTCCACACACAGCCCTGACCCAACCCCCCGACCAGGAAAAGCCTGACGCCACCCCCAGCCTGCGCTCGCCCCACACAGATCCAGGGGACACCCCCCCCCCGACAATGCCTGCCTTAGTGGTGCACACAGTGGCCAGAGCCATCCACCCCCTCCCTGTGTTCCCCAGACAAGCCACTCATGGCTCCGTTCCACCCTGCCATGGCTGTGCAGCGCCTGCCCCTGCCCAGCACCATCCCCACTCTCTCCCTCACCATGGGGGCCTCAGTCTGCCCCCCAAGACCCCTTTGCTCTCCCTTCCCTCCCCACCCACCCGCAACAGATTTACCAGCCGGACGCTGCACTCCTGGCCACATACATGCTGCAGCTGCGTGCATGCACGTGGCATTTAAAGTCGGCAACATTATTGGCCACATCAGCCAAAAAAGAGTCAATGCCAATATGGACCAATGCATCAGTCCACCTCTAACAAAAAGCAGTACAGAAAAGGCCAACAAGTTTCTCACTTTTGCAACTCTTAGGGAAAGAGTGATAAATTAAACATCTATCAGGTATGTATAACTCCTTAAGGGAGACAGGCACCAGGACTGTCAATCAGTGGGCTGCATCATGAAGATGGACAAGTTTTAAAGCCAGGGCTTCTTTTAGCCAGGGTGACTAATTCTCAGTACCATGGACTGTCCCCTAGCCTTTAAAAAAAAATAAATATAATTATTATTTAACAGAAGTTAAAATGTCAAGGGAGCAAGTAAAGCAAGAAAAGTGGCATAGTGGTGGTGATACAGTGTAAAAGGATATTATAGTAGTCCTGTTTCACCTCCATGAATGGCAGAAGAATCTGAGGGATAGTTTAGCCACCTGCACCCTTTGTGTGTCAGAGGCAAGGGAGGGAAAGGGGGAGGATAGAAAACATCTAGCATCCAGTAATAGCCCCCAAAGATTACGCTGGACAAAACAGAACCCTGTATACAGGGCACACAATGCTCAAGACTGTTGGGTTTTGAAGGAAAGCTGCTTTACATTTAAAAGGTATTATCAGTTTGGGTTTTAATCTTCACCCCAATCACCCATTTCACTCCTACCTGCCTTCCCTGGTACCCTCCTACTCCTGAGGCACCGTGTCACTTCCCTTCCTTGCTGGACTGTACCCCATGCTAAATGTTAACCAGAAATGTATTACCAATATAAATATATTTATTGTTTAAAAGTTGAACCTTTCACATCCCTATTGTCAATACATAAGTTCTAGTACACTGCTTAGTGTGTCACTTAGACAAACTTGAAGGTCATTTAGATGTATTGATGTATATAAGCAGTAATACTAGAACTTCTGTAGTGCAATAAACTTGAAATATTTCTCAAAAAATTCTTGGTCTCATTCAGTAGCTGACTGTTTGGCTGAAGCAATAGTGTCCAGTGAGCAACAGTCTCTTGGATGGGTGGGGAGGAAAGCAAAGCACCTTACAGTGCTAGAGTACTGTGGTGTAGCTTCTTTCAGAAGAGAACACATAGAGACATTTGGTCTCTCAGGAGCAACTTCCGTGGGAGTGATTTAACCCTGTCTATCCTGGGTTATTTTGCTTTGGAAGAAAAATGTTGAACATCTGTACATTCGTAGCATCTTCTGGGGGAGCAGCAACTTTCCCAGAAGAAACTGAATGTCTGTACATGGTCTCTATCTCTTCCAAAAATCTGACTATCCTGTTGCACAAAATTAGCAGCTTTAATGATCTGTTATTTTTGTGCAGATGTCTCCAGAGTAATTTAAAAAGAAATGTACTGGCTGACAGGGTTTTTTGTTTTAAAAAATGTTCTTTATAATACGAGCAAAGACTTAGGTGCTACTTGTATTCCTACTAAAATGAAGAAATGCAGTCATATATCTTTTTAAAGTACTTATACTATTGAGTATTGGTTTTAATGAAAAGGATTCTAGCAAATTTTCTCTCTCTTATTTAAAAAGTCTTTTTATGAAAAACTACCCTTCAGAATGGTACATACAATCTTGTGCAGATGAGAAGTTTCATAATAAAAAGGATTTTTTCTTCCTGGTTGATTCAGATATTCAAAACTAATTGGAAGATATAGTAGGATAGAAGAAATTTAAGCTTAATAAAACTTACTATATCGCATTCTAACATCCAATTAAAACTGGTTTTACACATGATAAAGAAGTTATTCAAACTTCTTTCAAAGCAACAATGCTTGAATAATGCCCAGACACTCTTGGGTACTCTACAACTGTGAAGGCTTCCTGTCTGGCATCTCTCCTTGAAATGTGGGACCTGCAGTCCAACTGTCTTTAGTCCCGAGACCAGAGCTGGAACTTCCACAGTAGCCTGTGCATTCTTTCAGAGTGCAACGCTGTTGGCGCTCTAGGTTGTAATGTAATAGGCTCAAATAATAGACAGAATAAGAAACATTGGCTTTTCAAAGGAACTTGTTCAAATCTATACCTTGAGCCCTTAGATGGCAAAAGAGACTTACAGATCTGTGGGAAAACAACAGACATCTGAATGCTTTTTTTTTTTCCTCAGAATCTGTTTTGAGCAAGAGGATTTGCTTAGGGGCAGTGTTCCTTCAGAGAATCTTCCCTGAAACGGAAGTCTACTTCCTTCCTTATGGTCCCTCCCTGTGCACTGAGAACACCCACGTAGGGAGTAAGGAATAGCTAGGAGAAACTGTACATTCACATGCAAACATTTTTCACAGTTAAGTGCATGTATTGGGAAGCCCTTTAACTCTGTTTCAGTACACAGAAGTTTGTTAACGATTCTGTAGAGATTAAAGAATCAAATTTCTTGGAATTTAGACTGAAGATTATTCTTTGCATTTCCTCTCTTGAGGATATGATCTCTGCTTTGTGCTACACTCCATCAAGGGACAAAAGCAAACAGCTGGCACAAACGGTTTACAAACAAGTCAAAAGCACAGACCTCATTGTATAATAAAGCTGTCTTTATTCTCCATACACCATGTTTCAATTCCATTTAGCATTAGCATTTACGTCTTGAAGAATTTAAAGTCTACTGTTGGTCTTGCATTCTCTCTCTAGAATCTTAATTCAAAAGTTGCTCTAGAACATTTAAAAGTATTTAAGTTAATGTTAAAAATAACATGACCTGAAATAGAAAATGTCCATCTTACAAAGGGGTGGGCAAAATATGGCCCACGAGCCGCATACAGCCTGCCAGGCCATTCTATCTGGCCCGCAAGGCCCCTAAAAAATTTAGAAAATTAGTATTTATCTGCTCCTGGCTGCCTGTCAGATGACAGGAGCCAGGGGAAGTAGTACCCAGGTGAAGCTGGCAGCAGGACCCAGCAGCAAGGCCCGCCCAGCCCCCACCCTCCCCTTCAACCAGAAGCCCCTGCCTAGCAGAGGCTTCTGACCTGGGACCGTGGGGCTGGTTCCTGCTTTCCTGCACTGGAGAGGGAAATGCAGCCCTTGACAGCTTGCCAAAACTCAGTAAGTGGCCCTTCACACAAAATAAGTGCCCGTCCCAATCTTACAGCTTGCTCACGTTTTGCAGCTTTGTTGATGGGCATCTGAAGTTCCCATTTCATGCTCCAGCCAATCCATCACTATTTATGCAACACTTTGAAAAAGTTCACCGATATCTCTTCTCAAGGTCTTAAAATCAAATTATTATTAACATTTGCAAGTAGAACTGTGAGTTTGGAACTAGATCAGCATCCTTCTTATGACATTTACACAAGTCCAGAAACAGAAGAGGCAATGAGTTAGAAAAATACAACCTTTCTATGACAACTGAGCTTGGACACCTTTTGGAATCACTGTAAGACCTTCCTATTTGGGCAGGCATTTAACCAAGAAAAATAGGGTAAAATGATGTTTAGGGGAGGTCCCTGTTTTAGCCTGATTTTCTAGGTTCCCTTTAATATGTTTTGTTCTCCTGTTGCTCTCCTGCTTGTAGGATATTCTGTTTTCTTATTGTACATCATCGTGAGCTTTTATTCAGACGGGCGGTGTAAGAATCAAAATAAAACTGCATTTTAAGACTGAAAAGCAATGAAGTAGTCTTTATTAGAGCAGTGACATGGACCAAATGTCCTTATGGAGACAGGAAAGGTGAAGGAGAGCTATGGAAAATGACAACCTGATTTTTACAAACTTCCATGAAACCAAGTTGCTAGGAAAGGGCATCAAGCTGGAAAGGAATCAAGATAGAGATTAACACATGAACACACTTGCAGTGCTCGTGCATACTCCTTTTTGTGCATGCATGCATACGTGGGCTTTTAATGCCACAGGAATGGGGGGAGAGAGGGGAGAGACAAAAGAAAAAAGCAGGCAAGGTGGTGCAGAGCAAGTGTAGTAATCACCCACTACACTTTTCATTGCACGTAAGATGTATCAGGCATATATGCACGCATACACTCTCTCTCTCAACTGCATTTCATTTTTATAAAACTGACCCACTTACAAAATGTTCCATGTGCCCCTTGAACATATTAATACCAACACACTATTTCAGACTAACGGACAAATCTGTAGTCAGCAGGTCAGGCCAACTTCTTCCCTGCAAATGTCATTGCTGACAGGTGCAGAGTGACAACTGACCTTACTAAAAGCAGCTCCTGTTCTACATCATCCCATGCAAGTAAAGTTAACTACAATTTAAAATCATTGTAACATCATTCATCAGCAAGATTTCCCACGATTAATAAAAAAGTTATTATTAACAGTCTATCAGGTCACTAAGGAACAACATGTAAGCCTTCATATTTTTCAGGTAAGAGCAAATCACTTCCCTAGTCTCTTTCTATGGCTCCTTATATTATCTTATGAAAAATGCCTGCAGATGAATTTGTACATCACAGACTACAGAAACAGACGATTCAAATATAATTTGGAAAAGGAGAAAGGTCTATACAGCAGACTTCCATAAAGTCTTTTTCTTCAACATTCTCTTGCAGATCGGCCAAGACTGACAACGCTGTATAATGCGTTGGGCTTTGGCAGTGTAACCTTTTCAGTTCTTTGTTGAATACAGGCCTGGAAAGTTAAACGTAGTAGCTGGCTTCTTGTCATGTTGTCACCAAGAGGAGCCACAAATTACACGAAAAGCAGGCCTCACTATCCATGACAACCCTGACAGGCGATATGATAAGAGCACCAACACGTGTCTTGAGGGATGGGATGTGTGAGGGGAGAGAGCACGGCTGGAGAAAAGCCCCAGGAAAACTTAAAACACTTACCATAGATACAGAGAGGAGCCCCACTGGAGCAGGAAGTGTGCCACCACGCTCCTGCAGCATGTACTCCCTCTGGATTGGTGGAGTGAACATGAGCACAGGTCTTTCCAGCCCCAGAGAGGGGCAGCCAAACAGGGGTCATGGAAGGTCTTCCGCATTCACTCCTAATCTGCCAAGTCAGCAATATCCAACAGCTGTCCATGAATGCAAAGAGTGAACCTGCTAGCCAGGGCGGTTGGAAGACCACCGACAAAGCCCTGGAGAGACAGCACCAGGGAACGGAAGACTGGAGCAATGAGGATGAAGGCAACAAGCCGGCAGAGAGAGCAGGCTGCCACTGTGAGTGGGGCTGGGGATTGCTAAGGGCCCAGCCCCTTTTTGTTGGGGTTTTTTGGTACGTGTTCTTTGTCCGGGTTTTACTTTTTCTCTCCCTCTGCTGGGGAAGGGAGCAGGAAGAGAGCTCCCTCCTTGCAAGAACCCTCTGGGTCCTGGCCCTGAGGAATCAAGCTGGGATGGAACTGATGTTGGGGAAGAGCCATTCGTCCTGTGAGGGAACAATGCAATTTGGCCCAGGCCCCACAAAGGGGTATGAACTGATTTAAGTTGATTGTTTTATGGACCCTTGCCAAACTGATCCAAATTGAGTGACTTATGAACCTGGGAAGGATTTGATTCAAGTTGATTGTCCTATGGCCCTTAGATGAACTGATCCAAATTGATCGACCCCTGAATTGGGGATGAATTAAGTTGACTGTTTTATGGACCCTTAAATGAAATGATCTAATTAGGTTGATCCACGAGCCTGTAATGAACTGAATCAAGTTGATGGCCTTATGGAGCCTTGCTGAATTGTTCTGAACCCATTCAATAAGCCAGTAATTTACTGCCAATGGTATAGCTGGTCAACATAAGATCAAGACCCTGATGTGCATCATCCAACTGGATGTGGTAAGAATGGAGCATAAGGGGAGTAGAAGCCTGACAAAGCAAGGCTGAAGACCAGGCAGAATCGTCACTTGACCTGTACCCAACTCCCAATAATTAAAAATGTACATCAAGATGTGGCAGGCAAGAGGAACATCTGAGGCTGACAGTGGCAATACTATCCAGTTTCTTCAACAGCTCCCTCAGGGCACTGGGCAAGAGGGGGGTGGGGAAATGGGAGGCAGCTTATCATACACACCCCCAACAACCTACAGCAGATTCTCCCTCCATTTGAGGCAATTCGGAACCACAAACTTCCATGAGTTGACACCGATAGTGCATTTTTTAAAATCAGCCTTGAAGATATCCTCGAAGTACTTTCTCTGCCCTCCCCTTGAGTAAACATGCAGCTTGGCTGAGCTGGGAGAATAAAACTTGCTTCGGGACTCTGTAATCGGACATCCAGATGACACAGCCAGCCTAACAAAGTTGATGTCAGATGATCATCTTCTCAACACTCATGCTTGCTGGAGGACACTAATGTTGACACACCTGTCTTCCCACAGGATTTGGAGGACCTTCTGCAGACAGCATTGATAGTACTTCTCCAACAATTTTAGATGTCTCCCATACATTGCCCATGTCTCAGCTTCATACAGCAAGGTGGGAACCACTCTATAAAATTCTATTAATCTGATCTATTAACACTGAACAAAGCATTTTTCAGAAACCAAGTGCATTTTCTCTGCAGAGCTTCTAAAATAAGTAGTACAACATCAGGCAAAAGAATCTAACCCACATTTTCCATATAACCACAGAGCAATGCATACCTTATCTAATAAAAATTGACAGCTTTATTCAGAGTTTTAATATTGATAGCCCTTGAACTATCACTGTTATGGAACCATTTGTTCATTGTGGTTTAAGAATCAAATTGTATGTCAGTAATGTTTACTAGCACAGAAGTCATAAATAGGCGCATTTGTATCTGAATGTAACTGCTTTAAACCTCTGTTCTTCAGAAACTTGAAAATAAGTCTTTATTCCAAGAACAATTTCCAAAAGCTGAATTATTTCTCATGTACATATGTAATGGCTCCTCTTTCCCTGCAATAAAGA
This sequence comes from Crocodylus siamensis, assembly GCF_052110815.1. Lineage (NCBI taxonomy): Eukaryota > Metazoa > Chordata > Crocodylia > Crocodylidae > Crocodylus > Crocodylus siamensis. The sequence continues at coordinate 87,946,445 of NC_143395.1, forward strand.
GCTGCAGAATTGTCCAAACTACTCATAATTATAGAAATTGCTAAACTGTTCTGTAGAATATAGCAAAGGTACACCGATATATTGGTCCAATATCAAACCAGCACCAATACACACTCAATTTTGTTTATTGGAAATCAGCCTGATGGGGCCAATAATTCGGCTGATAAATGCCAGCGCATGCATGCAGCTGCAGCGCAGCATGCAGGCAGCCGAGCACAGCCTGGCAGTGTGGACAAGCTGTGTGCAGCTGGTAAATCTGTTGGGGTGGAAGGGGAGGGGGTAGGGAAGGGGCATGGAGGGGGCAGATCAAGGCTCCTGGCAGTGAGGAATGGTGTGGGGTAGGGGCTGGGGCAGGTGCAAGACAGAGCCACGGCTCATCCGGGGCAGAGTGGAGGAGGGCTCCTGCTGTTCTGCCAACCCCAAGAGGGCAGGGACCACGCGCCCTCGGATCTGTGTGGGGCACGGGCAAGTTGGGCTGTAGCTGTAACCAAGACTATGCCAAGTTCTTCCCAGCACGTGGGGTGGGGTTGGGCTTGGGCCATACTTGGTGCAGGCAGCAGCAGCACTGGGAGGGAGGTATGGTGAATTTTGGGGGGCTGCAGCCTCCCCCGGGAGCCCTCCTCCCAGTGCCTGCCACTGCTGCCCACCCCAAACACAGCCTGGCACAGCCCTGACCCCAACCCCAGCCCACAACTGCAGCCCACCCTGCTCCACCCCACCCAGATCCGGGGGCATATTCCCCCCCGCCACCCATTTGCACAAAGCAGCAGGAGCCACCCTCCCCCACACAAGCCATGGCTCCATCCCATGCCTACCCTGCCCCAGCTGGGCAGCACTTGCCCCAGCCTCACTCCTCCCTCACCACAGGGGCCTTGATCTGCCCCCTCTTCCCTTCCCCCACAACACACTTAACAGCTCCACACAGCTATATTGGAAATCTGATCAGTATTGGCCAACATGCCTCCTTAAAAATTGGATATTGATATTGGCTCCAAAAATCTCTATCAGTGCACCCCTACAATATAGGATTATTAATTTTATTTTACCACTAGGAAGCCATGATGTTAGTAATAACATTAAAGCATTTTAACAAAGACTCCATGAAAACAGGCACATTTTTCAAAGAAAGTGCAGTTTTAACAGCTTTAAAATGAGTGCAACAACATTGTTTATGAGGTCTTAATTACAGAACAAATATGAAGTCAATAATGCCTGGTAAAAAGATACATCTCTCAGGCAGCTTCTCTGCTTTTTCAGATATGTTTATGACTAGCACACTACTGCCCAATGATGTATAAAAGCGTACTCTCATAGTGTATAATATACTACCCTGTTGCAGTTAAACCAACAAGCTGCTTAAACTGAAGAAACGTAATTATTTAATGCAGATGACCTGGTTGTCAAAACTTCTGACAAAAAAAAAATAATAATTTTTTAGCCTTATACATCCTAGGCTTTGGAATTTCTGACATTTACCAAAGGTTACATGTAAAAAGGAAAAAATAAAGAAGTTTAAAATCACACAAAGTGCAAAACGAGGCAAAAATGAGTAAGTCCAATTTCATGTCACCCATCACATGGGAGCAAGCAAGACAGACAGTGAGAATGGTTTGAAAAGAATTAAATTAGTCTCTGCAATTAAAGGCAGCATGGACAATCTGATGGGGCTTGACCCTGGAAGTCAAATCCAAATAGGTATAGATCATCGTGGCCAAGTACAAACATTCGTTTCTAGAGGTGGAAAATTTCCATCACTAGAATGTATTTCAGGAGATGCTCAATCTGCAGTCATCCCCTCTCCTCTTTCTAGAGGTGCACCGATACATTGGTCTGACATTGGATCGGTACCAACATAAAGAAAACTGGCTGTATTGGGTATTGGCCCAATGGGGCTGGTAATTTGGCCAATAAATGCCTGTGCTGGGCACAGCACAGCACTCAAGCAGCGAGAAGCACAGCCAGCAGCGTGGAGAGCTGCCTCCAGCCGGTAAGTCCAGTGTGGTGGAAGAGGAGGGAAAGGGTGTCAGATCAATGCCCCTTGCGATGAGGGAGGGGGCACAGGCAGGTGCTGCCCAGGCTGGGGGGGAGGGGGGGCAGAGCCATGGCTCATGGGGGGCAAGCTCCTGCTGCTGCTTGCACCCTGGGAGGGCACGGGGGAGGGGTGCATTTCCCCCTCGATCTGCATGGAGTGGGGCAGGCTGCAGCTGGGCCTGCATAGAGCTCTTCTTGGCAGGGGCTGGGCTTGGACTCTGGCAGCACTGGAAGGATGCTGCATCCACCCCAAATTTTGCCACCGCTCTACTCCCAGCCACAGCCCTGTCTCAATGCCCTGCCTCTAACCCAAGTGCCAGCGCTACGGCTGGAAGCGACGCCTGCCCCTGCCCCATCCTTCACTGCAGAGTGTGCTGATCTACCACATCGGACTTACCAGCTGGAGGCAGCTGTATCAGAAATCGAATTGGGATCAGTCAATATGCCTCCTTAAATATTGGCTACTGGTATCAGCCCCAAAAATCAGTGCACCCTACCCCTTTCCTATTACACACAATTTTTTTGTGCATGTGTATAAAATAGATATGGCATTTCATTTTAATCATGGAAAAACTTATATTTGAGGTTTTAAAATCAGAGAATCTGCAATTTAAATCAGAGGATTTGTAGTTTTTAAACAGAGGAAACTAGGATTCCTGCTCATTACCCATTTTATATGAATACATATATATTATAAAAAATAGTGTAAAAGTGTGTGTGTGTGTGTGTGTGCGCGCGCGCGCACATGTATACTATGGCTCATGTACTTTGCTAAGCATTAGACACACTCTCTGAGTGGAACAGCCTCAACAACCAACTAGTCTCTTTATTCTTAGACATGGTGTTTTAGCTTGCAAATATCCTCCGTTTACATTTATTTCCCTACTACACTTGGTAGATGAACTGTATTCTCATACATAATTTTCATCAAATTAAACTAAGAAGATTCAGCACAGGAACCTTATGCTTTTCACCAAGTTTGTGATGTGGTAGGTATGCCTAGTGCTCAAAATACAGGCGGACTATTTGCATGGCAGCCTACTGTATCATAAGCTCCATGAAAGCACAGGTAGAGAGTCTATACTCACATCAGATTTTGGTTTAGCAGCTACATAATGTATAAACACCAGTCTCACAAAGAACAGTAGTACAGTAAACACCACGTCAGCATTGCAGACCAGCCAGCCAGCGTACTAGCCAACTAAGCTTACTCACCTCTAGCTGTCCATTTCCTTCCTGGATTTTGAGGCTTAACCCAAGCCTAAACCTACCATCAAAATGGTTCAAAACAAAACCAATAAGGGACTCATGGATGCTCAAATCTTCCCTCCTACCCCAAAAAGGGCCAGGGGAAAACATTATAGTCTACCTTTATTCTAAGTTTTCAGTATTTTGAAAAGTCATTTTATCTACCTTTCCAAGATAAAACATTTTCTAGGGTTGCATCAGAACCAAATTTTTAATCATCACCTTATTTAGCTCACTTTCAAATCATAACTACTATCTGCAACAACTATTTTCTTGTTGATCCTTGTTTTAGAGTTGTTTCTACGTAAATTACATTGCTTGACACTTAAGAACAGAGGGACACATTTAGCTAGCATTTTAAGTTATCATTATAAAACCAACAAAATATACAACCAAAATAGTTCACCCTTCAAAACAGCCTTGCAATCTCCACAATGAGCATTAAGGGAAAGGGAACAGTAAGAAAGAAGGAACTTTTCTTTTAGAGTCATCTCAAACCAATTCCCTATTGTAAGTAAAGACAGAAGCATCAGAAAACAGAATTATTACTGAAGTGACAGCAATGCAAACAGACAGTTCCAATGACACTTCATAGGGCTTTGTACAAAACAACCTAAAAACACAGCCTTGCACTAAGACTGGGAGGGAGGGAAAGCAGCTGGAAATTATATAACCTATGCCAATGTCTCACATAGGTTATATATGAAATCTAATCCATATTTGTTTTCTATTTAAAACTGGCTTTAAGTAAGACTTCAGGTGTTCCATTGTCTATCTATATAGGTGTGTATACATCTGTCAACAGACAGACCAACTGACCTAGCTTGGGTCAGAAGGCATCCTGCTCTTAAAATCTACAGTGAAAGTCTGACAACCAGTCTTCATGTTTAAAGAGAGAGATGAACATTTGAAAGGCTACTCAAAGTATCATGGGCATGAAGAACATGCCTTAATGCAACAGTGCCTTAATTCCACAGGCAGGATGTACACTGCCAAGTCGGTCCGTGGACTCAATCTGGCCAATGCAGTGCGCAGCCCAACCCCAATCCAGTTGCCCAGAGGGGTCAGGAACAGACCACTGACACTTACATCAAAGTTGAGGTGCTAAAAAGGAGTGTGAGGTTGACTGTAGTTCAAGTCATGTTTTTTCTTGAAGAATCAATTGTCATACAAACTCCATTTTCCAAGCTCTTATCTGGAAGCATGGGGCTGGGGGGAAGAGAAAGCGGTAGCCCAGCCCTGAGGCATGGCAGGGAGGGGGCAGAGCAGCCCAAATACAGACATGCAGAGGCACAGGGAGCAGCCTGGGCCCAATCCTGATGCAAGGGGGTGAACAGAGCAGGGTAGCCCTGATCCAGACATGCAGCAGGGAGGAGCAGCCCAGCCCCAATCCAAACATGCAGGGGGGGATGAAGGGCATCAAGCAGCAGCCCAACTTGATTCAGGGTGGGCCCAGCCCTTATCCCACTCTGTGGCAATGGTCCAGGCAGGGCTGCATCCAGCTGCATGGAGCTTCCACTGCTTTTCCACCACCAAAGTTCCCAACTCATGTGTATGGCTCTACAAGATGGATTTTGCCTGGGGATTGAGGCACTGCTGTCTTAATGGATTGCCACTATTTAGAAATTGCAACAACATATTCACATTTGGAGCTTCCAGCAAAATGGTTAGGAAGCACAATGAAGATGGTTTGGTCTCCACAATTTAGTTGCCAGTTTGTACTATAACAGCAAGAAATATGGACTTTTCATCTTAGTCTACAAACATTTACTATAAAATTAAAGTTTGAGCAGACCCTTCACACTGACTTGTTATGGAATAATTTCTCTCAGACACTGACACTTACATCAAAGTTGAGGTGCTAAAAAGGACTGTGAGATGACTATAGTTCAAGTCATGTTTTTTCTTGAAGAATCAGTTGTCATACAAACTCCATTTTCCAAGCATATATAATAGCAGAAAGTAAGGGATGATTGCTTAACCTTGGTTCTCACATTTAAAAGCAGAGTGACCATCATAAATTAATGTGCTGAAGACTAACCTAAGGAGCATTTTTAAGTGCAACATTTTGGTTTACAGATTACATGCATATAATTCACATGAATACAAGTTCTGGCACACAAATAAACTGACACATAATTATTTGAAAAACGTAAGTTGAGGTTTGTTTTTTGCATACTAACAGGTTGCCCACAATTGTGACTGAATCAAAGTTCAAAAACCCCCCAAACAATTGAAACTAAACAATAAAGCAAGAGCTGCCCACTGATTTTCTATCCATATGTACAATACTTCATGGCATTTATTTCACATTGGACAGAACATAAAGTATGGGATGTGGCTGGAGCACACTACTTGATCATTATCAAATGATATATGCAGATTTTGATTATGACTGTATCTGCCAAAGTATTTTCACTACATTGGAATTATCCAATTGTCCACCATGCTCTCTCTGCTTCCCCCAGTCAGTATTAAACTCTTTCCCTGCTCATATGGAAACAAGATCAAGAGATTTTGTCTTCCATTTAACAAACTGGTATAAATGACACCAATAATGCTTGATTTAAAAAAAAAAAAAGAATGTTACACAGGACATCCTCCCCACATAAGCAAGACAGTGCCAGTAAAGCACAAAAGAGAGAACCAGTGTCCAACACTGAACCTCGTCACTCCCCCGTTTAAAAGTTCTTGTGCAGACACACTCTGCTCAAAACTAGCCAGCATTTTTAAAAATTCACTAACAAATGAGAAGCCCAAAATATTAACTCCCAAATTAAGCTTTAATTTTTGAAAGAGTCAGGACTAGCTCCACAGAAGTATCAAGCACCTGAACACTTTCAAGGGCCTGGGTCTCAGCTCCTACTCACGCTGGCTACCAGAACAACAACTTTTCAAAGAACAATCAAATACAGGTACTCCTCACTTAATGTCATCCCAGTTAACATTGTTTTGCTAATCTATTAGATAACATACTCGTTTAAAGTTGTGCAGTGTTTGGTTATAACGTTGTTTGGCCGCCACCTGCTAGTAGGTGATGTAATTGGATTTACTTAAAGTCAAATTTTTCATAACTATGACGTTAAGTGAGGAGTAGCTGTACAGCCAAGTTCTGTCCAAGACAGACAGAACTACTGCTACTTCATAGCTTTATGAAGCAACAAGTGTGCCATTTTCACTAGTTCTTCATAGTGAAAGAACAGTCCCTATGAAACTCAGAAATAGTCCTGGCATTTGTAAGCAACTACTTCTTGGGAAAACTGAGAGACAGGGAAGTTATTCAAAAATGAAAAAGATGTCCCCCCCCGCTCCTCCAAGAGAAAGACACATAAGGCCTTAGGGAAGGATGCAATAGCAAAGACCTTTCCTCCCCTGTATCTCCCACAAAAGTCAACAGAACACAGAAAGTGTTCGGCACCAGAAACCGCCACCTCTGCCAACAACCACAAAGCCACGAAGTAGTGAGAAGGAACAGATATGCCTTTCCAGCTGCAAGTGTGAGATCCCAACCTGGAGAAGACGAGCTAGCTGGAGGCACCTGGAAATCCTGCTAAGAGGTAGTCTGAACAGATGCCCTGAGCATCGTCCCCAACCATCCAGGCTAGTGGGGGGCTTTGGCTCCTCACCAGAACTAAGCCCCCCTGTGACACCTCCCCTGAGGCAGCAGATTAGGGCCAGGGTTTGCTCAGCTTCCATCCAAAAAACCCACCCCCAATTTGGCAGTTCAGAACAGAAGACAGTCTGTCGAAAAACCCTGACATCGCTTCAACCGATGGTCCGTCAGGACTTGGGGAGAGACCGCCATGCACCCCCATTCTCTCAAGGGAGGGTGGCTCCAAGGTCACCTGTGTGGTATGTGAGCTTGTGCACCAGGCATGGTGCCAACTAGATACCTGCCCTCTCCTACAGGGAGAGAGCAGGACAGGTCAAGCCCCTGCCCCTAGCCTAGCTTCATCTCAGTCAGGAAACACTAGGGGCCACAGGAGACGGTGCAAGGGAGGGGAAGATGAGGAACAAGAGAGGGAGGAAGGGGACAAAGCCTCCAGGGGGAACTTTCCAACTCGCCTGACAGGGCAAACTGGTCCCTGTGGGGTGGGTGGGAGCTTCAAAGGCGACGGGGGAGGGGGAAGAGGAGGCTGCCGCACCGTCGCCCGCCCCGGGGACCTGCTACAAGTCCCGCCCGCCCCCAACAGCCGCAGCCCCCTGGGACGTTCGATGCCCAACGGTCGCCGCCTTGCCCCCAACATTCGACGCTGCCAACGGCCGCCGCCTCGCGCCGGGCCCCTCCGCAGCAGGGACAGCGGGTGAGGGGGGCAAGGGAAGGGGGAGCCCGAGGCCGGGTGGGGGAGGGTCCGGAGGAGCCGCTCACCGGCGTGCTGGTCGCGTGGCCACAGGTAGTAGGTGGCGGGGATGACGATGAGTCCCACGAAGCTGGTGAGGAAGTAGAAAAACGTGTTGCCGCTGTCGTCGTACTGGAACTGCTGCCCCGCCATGGCCGCGCCGAGCCGAGCCGCCGGGGCCCGGCCTACCGCGCTGGCTCACGCGGGCCCAGGCCGCGTCCGCAGACCCCGCGAGAACAGCTCCGCGAGACGTGTCACTGTGCGGCTATTGTGACGCCACTCAGCCCGCGCCCTGATTGGCTTGGGCGGTGACGTCACGAGCGCCGGGCAACTCGGAAGTCGCGTAGCTGACGTCACCTCACTGCCGAAGGCGGGCGGGGCATGTTTGTGGGTGATTCGGGGCTCAGTGCGCGTGCGCCGCGGCCTGGCGTCTCCGGCCGGGGGTGGGTTGCGTGTCTCACTTGTGTCTGTAGCTGCTCGAGCCTTCCGCTGCTTGACATAAAGGTTGGTGATGACGTAACTCAACGCTGATGGTGGCACAATTGGACTGGACGTCACCGAAGGGGAGGAAAATGGATTCCTCTCTCGGCCTCCGGGTGATATTAAGGAAGGTGCGGGAGCAGGGGCGGATCAGGGGCTGGCCGCCAAGAGAGGCCCCTGTCCAGTGGTTTATGGTGCAAAGCCTGTTTGTGCACCCAGCAGCGCTGGCACTGCATCGCGTGCCTGAAAGGATCTCAAGGATTGTGTGCCCAGTAGGAGAGGGGCAGCAGAGGAAGGCAGGCAGAAAACTGAGCTGGGCTGAGCAGGAGCCAGGTTGGGCTGTGGCACTGCAGGGTTTGAAACTAGAACAAAAGGGGCATGGGTTTGGTCTTTCCTGGGATGTCCTTTGCTCCCCACCTGTTCTGCAGAAGCCAACATTTATATTTTATTTGCCAGTGTGATGGGCAGATGTGGGGTAGAAAACTTTACACTGCTTTATTTTTCTGTGGGAAATTTTCCATTTCTAAAAATTAATTGTTTCATAAAATTCATTGGTAACAATGCATGGATGCCTATACAATGTTAGGCAAGTTTGGCAGTTTCAAAATAGTAATTAATATTTTTTCAGGTGATTATCTCTAGGAAGTATGAGAGAGAGTACATAGATGTCTTATTGATTTGTAAACAGGAGGGTAAATTCACTCACATAATAATCCAAGCCAAAAATCAAGTTATGAATTCACCTAATTGGCTGTGCAGGTCAAATCAAAAACAAATGAATGCACTGCTAAGCTGGTTTCTACTTGTCAAAATCTCTTACTTCTGGAGAAACTGTCAGAAGCACAAAAAGTGAAGAAGATGCAGTGTGATGATAAGTTGCCCTTGCCCAGAGACTGGTAAAACCATCCTTTAGTGAAAAAGAATGTGGTTTGAGTAGTTCTGAATCAGATTTGCCTCAATCTGATCCTGAAATGGAACTAATAAGTAGTGCAGGTGATTCTACAGATAATGAATTGAGTGAAACTGGAGGTGCCACAATGACCTCAGTGGAAGAAAGTTAAACTGAAGTAAATGAGTGGACAGCCATGGCATATGCACAGTTCTTTGGGTTTAGTAAAATTAGTGTGTCAACAGTTTTCGGTGCCTTCGTTAAGACATATTTTCTTAAATTTAAACAAACGATTTAAGGGAAGTCCATGCTATTGTGTATTGTCTTTACATTTTTACAAGTATTCCAATAAAAATAATTTCTTTTGACACAAAGCTTTGAATTTGTTTAATGATAACATTTAAACCACATTAAGTGTGCTATATTTAATTTTTTTCCTAATCAAATATTTCAGTTCAAGTGCTTGTGGCTATTGGAACATAAATTAACATGGGCTATATTTAGTAAACAAAACTAAAAATGTAAGTCAAATAAACATGCTAAATCAGATCACGCTGTATTTAGGGCATTGGAAAATTTTCCAATTCAAAATTTTCCAGAAAACCCACATTTTGGTGACAGGGCAGCCTGCCCCCTTAAAGGGAAGGCAGCTACCTAGACTGAAGGGCTGCAACTGTGGGAAGGTTAATGGGGGCTGGCTCACTGGGAAGCAAAAGCCCCAGCAGGCAGGACTAGGCAGGGATTGGAGAAGAACCAGGCACTGGAGGCTGTTGGACTTTGAAGAGGACAAGTCTGGGAAAGAAAGGCTGAAGCAACAGCAGGCCCATGCCAGAGTCCAGGAAAATCAAAATTTGTTTTTTACTTACTTTGTGTGATGAAAGGCTGTATCTGACTGGGGCAGACTGAGAGGCCTTCCAGACAGGAAAAGCCAGTACGTTTAAAGACTGCATGCTACTGGGCCTTGCTGGGAGATGGTCTGCGGGGAAGGGTCAAAAGCCTGGCTGAAAAAGCCCTGAGGCAGCAACCTGCTGCAGCCAACCTTTGAGATCCTTTTTCCACTTGTATTTCAGACCTTTGATTTTTATTCTTCTACCCATAATGCCTACAGCATTGACAGCTCCTGCTGGTTTCTGGGAGTCATCATTTTATATTTATGGGACCCTCCCTTTCATTTTAAAAAAAGTAACTTTCTGACCCTCTACCTTGGAGAGAAAAGGCTAAATAAATCACCCCAGTATATGACATCAGAAGGCAAATAAAAAGAACCAATTTTTAATTTACCTCTTTAAAGTATTTGGTGGTGATGCTGCTGCCAGTCTTGGTTGGCCTTGGTGCTGCATGGAACAGCTAGTTGGATTGCCAATCAGAGAGTTTCTAGGGCAGCTGTGGTTAGTATTTCCTCTTTGTCTTGATGCAGCCCTCTTGCTACTAGCCTGTCACAATTCTGAGTCAGAATGAGCCGGAAAGAGCAAGCAACACTTTGGCCAGTAGTATGAGGAATTCCTGATGTTAATATGCAGTTCTTGGATGTGTGACATGCCAGAACTTCATGCCAGAGGGCTGAGAGGTGCGTTTAGTCTCCTGACATGCAAGATCTCTTACTTTGGGCCTTGGGTTCTCATTGGATATACTAATTTGACTGGTATTCCAGACTCCATCTCCTGTGGTCACAGTAAGGCTTGGAATTGTTACCACTTATCCATTTATTTGGCTGCAATAATCACTCCTAATCAACAATGAAGTTCCTACATACCTGCTTGGTAAGTTACCCCATGGTAGAACAAGAAATAGAACTGGTTTCTCTTAGCCACTACCTGCAGTTAGGAAGAAAGGGAGAAAATAGTCCAGCTGCTTAAAAAGAAACACTACAGGAGAACAGGAGATGTACCCAATGGATAGCCATACCTGAACTAGAGAAATTGGGTATGTTATCTACTGTTCGGTCTCAGAGAATGGACTTTATCACTAACTGTGTCAACATGAAAAAGCATTCCTCTCTACAACACAGGCAATCGCAGTCAAGAGCTGTTGTGAACATGGGTTGTTGCCCCAGTGCTGCCAGTAGTCCTCCCTACCATCCCACAATGCACTAGTCACTTATGTGGCTACTCTAATCTCCTTTCTTCACTGTGCTGAATAAGACTGAAGTTGGCTGGAAGCCATTTGCCAGGTAGCATTGCATACACTGCAGTCATTGTTTCCTCTGCAATCCATCTGATTCTGTTGTTATTAGCATGTTAAAGGCTGGAAGGGACCTCAGGAAATCGTCTAATCCAACCAGCAATCAAACCTGCAGCCTTGGAGTTATTAGCAGCATGGTCTAACCAACTGAGCTAATTAGTCACCATAGCCGCATCTAGATAAGTGCGCACATGCTTTTTCCTGGGGACAAACAGCAATGGCACAGTATGTGCTACTTGTACCCGGGGAGCGCCCATGCATGCGCACTCCGGCATGCGATAAGTTGCACCAGGTGGGTTAAGGGAAGCTGGGACCAGCACCTGGGCTGGCAGCCTTACCTGGGGGCCTCCCAGGGCTCCAGCAGCAGCAATCCAGTATATGGAGCTGGCCAGCAGCTGGAACTTGGCTCTGGCCAGCCAGGCTCCAGTTCTGAGAAGTACACGCTGCCACCATATACTCTGTCCTGCCATTTCCAGGGATGGGTTTTTTAGCCCCCCCGCCCCAGCACAAGGGACACCTGTATGTGTGGAGCATGAGGTCCTGCGGATGGGTCTGCAGTGCTGCATACTGCATGTGTGCACCCATCTGGATCTGCCCCATATGTCAGAGATCATCCTACAAATGGGCTATCAGCCGACCCTAGCAAGAGTGAGGACTCTGTTGTTCATCTGGGGAAAGGAACTGAGGCAGGGCCTACTCACTTTAATAATTTAATACTGACCCGATGTTTCAGTGACTGGCAGAGGTTGTTACCAGCAGAAGTGGTAAGTAGCATTATAAGATGAATAATAGGAACTTTAGAATAGTACAGAACAAACTTTATATGAAGGCCGAGTATATTAAGCCCTAGGACAGTGGTTCTTAACATTTTTGGACTCAAAGCATACCTCATTAGATTCAAGCCACCCCTGAGAAAATGCCAACTTATGCTTTCATTCATTTCTTGACTAGAAAAATAATAGAGAAATGTTTTTGTTGTAAAGAACTAAAAAAGACCACAAGTCAGAATATTTTGACACTCTGGATTCCAATTTGAAATCTCTGGGTTTATCTTAATAGTCATGTGTAGGTTGTTTGTATACCTAAGAACATTAATATTGTACAATATCTCACAGCACCCTTAAAAGGATCTCAAGGTATTCCCAGGTGTTGTGGCACCTTGGTCAAGAATCAATGTCCTAGGACAACAGTTGTTCTAGCTCTGAGCTCAAACCTTGCCTATTTTATAAAAGGATGGACAAACCTTCAGTATATGCCCACCATGCCAGCATGCTGTATCATTCACTAGCAAAAGGAGTGATAACTATGGGCTGGCAGTTGCTTAGGGGCCCCAAAACATTAATTACAAAGCCCTACCACCAGATATTTGCACCTGGTTCAAAAAGTACTACCTCTATTGTAAGGCAGTACTCCACATGTAGAGGGCTTCATAGATGGAGTAGGAGGGGAGCAGCCCTTCAAGATTTTACCCTATCCCTATAAAAAACTTACAAAAACAAAAATACCTGTTGCTAAATGGAACAGATGCACCTTGGAACTTAATCATGGTCATAGAAGAGAATAAGAAGAGCAGGCCAGTGGATCATAGGGATAAGAAGCCAAATCTGGAGATGCATAGTACATTGCCAAAATCTCAGGATGTCTTTAGGAGAGAGGAGAGAACAACAGTCCTGATATGGCACTGGAGATACCAGTCAAGCTAGTTTAGCTGGAAGAGGTGAGGGAGGAAGCATGAGATACCAAATATCTCTATAATAGAGATGTACTAATGGTGGGTGATTTTGCAGGCTCAGGGACTGCAGGAAGATAGGACAAGTCCTGGCCAGAAATTACACACTAGCAAATAAACCTGTTCCTCAGAGATCCAAGCCTTTGTGTTATTACACTGAATTCCTGTAGACCCGGGATCCTTCAAAGAACAGCAGTAGTAATGTTAACAGATCCTTCGTGGTGAGATTTTTTTAGAGATTAGAAATAACCAGCAGATGGCAATCAAACATAAAATTTAAGACATTCTAGTTTGTGCCACTGCTGAATGAGTCAAATAATAGAAAGATGATAGATTTCAAATAAGAAGCCAGCTGTATAACTATTCTTGTTTGCAAAAGCACAATGTGTCATTGAATAAATGCAGTGTACCTGGATTAGTGCAACTCAATTATATGAAAAAGAAGAACCTTCCTCCTATATTTAGGTAAAGAGAAGACACCAACAGATTTACATGACACATGTATCATTGAAATGGAAATTACTGATAAAATAGCTCTTTGTAGGAGCTTCAGAAGCACCTGTAACCAGTGATAAACTACACTGCCTAGAGAGAGAATAGTGCCTAGAGAGAGAGTACTGCATATATAACAAGGATGTGCCTCAGGCTACTCAGTGAAATTCAGCAGCAGTGCAGAATACTGCCTTTGTTCTTCATCTGGAAGATGAAGAGCTGCCACCTCACAAGTACTCGCTGCTTCCTCTGTTATCCAAGCAACAGTACATAACAGCCTTCATATTTTGTCTGACTCCTTTTCAAAGTGCTTTGCTCTGTGGATGTGTCTTGAGATACTGGATAGTCAGTTGAAGCAGCTCCAGTCAGCAAGAGTCTCATATAATTAATCTGGAAACACTAGGGAAAAAAAAAAAACTGTAATTAATGGAAAGGAAGGTGTCTCAGACTAGTCACCATTGGCAAGGTATTCACATTGCTAGCATCACCACCATGTCAATTAGCCCCCTGATTATTTTGGGAGGAAGTTGAGGAGGCATGGAAGCCTGGATTTAAATGACGATCAAGAATGAAGTAAAGCTGGGTCCTATCCAGTCTGTCTCCCTAGGATTTGTGCATGGGACTACCACACTTACTCCTCCAGCAGTATCCTGCCAGTACCCTTCTGTCTGATTCTGGAGCTGGTACTCTTCTTGGTACCCATGAATGCCAAGAGCTGGTACTCTCCTTGGTACCATGAATGCTGCATGCCCCTGGACACGGGGTGGAGGGCACAGTGAGCTCCCGCAGGCAGTGATGGTGCTGGTGGTGGCAGAAGCATGGCGGCAGCTAGTGGTGAGCTCTTGCAGGCAGCCACGGTGCTATCGGTGGGGGGGAGGGAGAGAATGGCAAGCACTGCCCTGCAGTCAGTGACCACCTGCAGATGCTTCCAGCAGCATTAGCAGCACCCAACAGCGATCGGGGACCACCCAGACACCAGCGGCAGTGTCAGCGGCAAGGGAGGGAGGAGGTGACAAGCAGCAACATCCCGCAGGCACCACTGGCTGTGTCAGTGGTGCTTTTTGCAGGGGGTGCACTGCCAAGCTCGGGGTGGAAGTACACCCACATGCACCCCCTATGTGTCGCCAATGCTTGGCACCAGTCTCTGCATACTGGTATGATTTCTGCACAGACTTTATGGATCCAATCTTGACCAGCCACAGAGATTCAGGCAGTCCTGTGGGTAGCACAGCAGTGCAGTGGTAAAAATTAAATGGTCTGAGGGTGAAATGAAACTTTCAGGACATACTTCCCTGAGACCACAGAACCAATGTGACAGGAAATTAAGCATGACAAAAAGGGAAGCATCAGACTCCCCTTAAAACCTGCTGAACTAGCTCTACTGGTCATGCCAGACCCCGGCCAGTTTAGGCAAGGATTCTTTTGGGCCCTTTTCTGTTTATGAGATCATGCTCACTCCTACCTCTCAGCATAGTCATCAACAACAATTCCCTCCCTCCAAGCACTGTAGTGTCTGACTCCCTCCAAGCTGAAACTCAAGGGGCAAATTCAGTAATTCTATCAAAGTCAGTTGAGTTGCATTAGGAATTAATTTGCTCTGAGTTTTGGAGTACTTTCCCCCAGCAATGCCTTGGGGGGGTGTTTGTTTTTGGGGGGGTTTTAAGGGGAGGGATGAGTAGTATTTTGTCTAGTGTTCCTTTAATTAATACTTTTTTAAAATTTATTTATTGCCCTGGACCCTAAATACTGAGTACATCAACTTCTTCTGGGAATTCATAATGGAGTTGTGCTTTTTGCTTTTTTTTCCACCATGGAATGCCTGTCTTCAATCTCATCAGACCCAGGGAGGTGACTTGCTCACCTTCTCTTTTCTTTACCTTTCCATCTTCTTGCCCACAAAGAGAGCAGCTTCCCCACAGAATGGGATTAATCTCCCCGTGAGGGTTGTGCACTTGAAGAGATACAGGATTTGCTGCATTGTTTAAAGAGTTAGAACAGAACAGTAATATTCTAAATAATAACAGTGAAAGCTGGAGAGGCCACTGCTGCTTCTCTGGAAATTAACAAGTGTTGTGATTAAATCCAGCAACTGGGACTCCAGGGTATTATGAGGACAGGCCCAACAAAGATGCAGTAAGTGGATTATCTGAAAAGCCCTTTTTTCTCCATTTCCCTTATTTAAAATAACAGTTTTAAACAATCATTTTAATATGGCCTGAAATGATTAAATAATAGAAACTTTAAAAATAGGCAATAAATTGTAAGTAACAAGAAATACTGGCCAGTCAAAGCTTTTCAAACAGTATCTGTTTTGATAGTTGACCTTATAACTTGGGGCAGATAGAAGTGAGACATTAAGATCCCCATTGGTTAAACTATTTTCCAAGCTGATTATAAAGCTTAAAGCTCCAGCAGTCTGTACAGACTAACAAAATACTTTTATTTTTAAAAAGGTTATTATCACCCAATTCATTATACCTCTGACTTAATATTAGAGGTACTGCTTATGCCTTCGCTTCTCAGCAAATACCTAGGAACTGTCATATATTTCACTCTGCAGTATTGCTCTAAAACAGAACAGCTTAGAGCAATGTAACACTACAATGTTTTTATCCACAGCTGTAGGACTGTACTTTAATTAATAAGTAATATTGTTTAAGTGTTTTATTTTTATCTTTCAGGTTAGTAATTTCTCAGTAGACTAAATCCTACATCCTCCTCTGCCAAATTCTCACTGACACCAACATCTGGTGTCCATGGGAATTTTGTGTGGGTAAAGATAGGACTAATAGGAAGACTGTAAATGTAATGTCATGCCTAGAGGCTTGCACTGGGTATGTGTTTATCAGAGAGTTTCCAGATTTGTTAATGACTTACAACTAAATTGAAATCCTCTAGCTTTCAATTCTCTGTCCCTTGCTTATTTTTAAGAAGGGCTCTGTGTTTGCATTAAGAGGTGTGCACAGGAGTTGTGAACAAGAGTTGTGAAAAAAATGGTGTTAATAAAAAAGTTACATTTGACAAATCCTGAAGTGCAGCTATGACCAAAAAAAGTGACCGCAAAAACAGCACTTTCCTTCTCAACAGATCTGTTCCCTGAATGCAGCTGGTTATATGTAACAGAAATAAGTTTTCGCTGCATTTTCCTCCCATTATGGGAAAGTAAACTGGATTCACAGAATGGCTTTTCAGAGCAGAGAAATTCAAACAGAGAGTGCAGCTTAGTTCAGACTTTTCACAGACTTCCTGATCCAAGGCCCATAGGCAAGGCAGTCTTTCCTCTCATTCTGTCTATGTTCTAACTGAGGTCCTCAGCTCTTCTCATCACTTTCAACAAAAATTAAGATGGAAAGGATGAGAGGGAACTCAACAAAGCAAGATGGTAGAGCTGTTCCTCCTCCACCTTCTCCCCCCCAAGATCTGACATACATTTTGCCTGCAATTCTCTTTCCCCTTCCCATCCTGCTCTAGCAGACCCTTAGACCCCATGAAGCTTTAGCAAACATGCATTCAGAATTTAGATAATGTGAAACCCTCTTTTGTTAGCCACTCCATTGCAAAGCCAAAAAGGGCTCTGAAACTGAGCTGATATACCATGGCAGCTGTTCAGACTGTTACACTCCCAGCACAAGGCCAGAGCAGTAGCAATAAGATTTACCAGTGAGGATTTAAGGTCTTGGTGACAGACTGAGAAACCATACCACAATGATGTATAGCCACACACCTACCAACATGCTAAGGTGAGCAGTGAAGCGCATGTATATATCATCAGGAAAAAGACCTTTGGTTCTGGGACTGAACTAAAGAAGTAATTGCATTAGCTCACCAGTTCTCAACAAGGTGCCAGTGAACCCTGTAGTTCCACCAGGTCCTTTGAAGAGTGCTCCAAGGTGTCAGGAGATAAGTGCAACTGTGTTTGGGCTTGTCCCTACCTGAATGGTCCCCAATCCCAATGCCCGGTCCCTCTGCAAGGAGGTGAGCCCTCCAATATATATATATATATTTTTTTTTTTTTTAAATTGGGGCCACTCAATTCACACAAGTTTTGGAGGGATGCCTCGAGTCTAGTGACAGGTGCCTCGAGTCCAAAAAAGGTTGAGAACTACTGCACAAACTCACCTAGAGGGAACTTTCAAACATTTGAGTAAATCTGATATATTCCTATCAGTAGGGGGCACTAGTGTGCATGTTACAAGCCAGTGGACAGCTCCAGAAGGAAATTACATACAGTACTTGGCTAGTGACTGAGTCTAGTTCAATAAGCAAAATGTACCTATAAGCTATTCCTAAATCTGGCTACATGAAGAACTCATGGACTGTAAGAGAAGCAACATGGGCAAAGGATTAAACAATTTCTATGTTCTCTGGGAACGGCAGTTAAAGTTTTACTCTCCCTTGTTGCCAATTTGAAAGAGCTTTCTCTTTAAAATCTCAGTATCTTGAGAAAAAAATGTAAAATAGGCACAAAAAAAATCCCACCAGCACCTCTAACATAAAAAAAAATAAAATACAGTTCTGCACAAAAAAAATTACTCCAGTGTAAGTTGCCAAATTTATTTTCTTGATTTGTAAGCCTCCATTTCAGTTTAGAAATTTGTTCCTTAACTGTTAGTTCTGCAAACTCATTCTAGTATCTGAAAATTAGACTGGTCTCCCTTTCTGACACCTTGCCACCAATAATAAAAATCAGACAAACATTTGTCTGGGATGGTTTAGACAAGAGCTGATTCTGCCTTATGCATCTGGTCCATCTAGAGAACCTTTTTGCTTCCTTCCAAACCATTTTCTATGAATCTGAAGACTAAATTTTGAGGCTGTTCAAGTGCAGCTGTGGATATAATTTGGTCATGTAGAATCTTTATTATTACTCAGCAAAGCCACTGCACTTTGTAACACAAATCAGCAACCACAGTGTTTTCAACTATGGGCCACCATGAAGATTCAATATTCCGACGATGTAAGGATATTTTACTGATTCATACCTGTGGTATTTGAAGTATGGCCCACAGGCAAGATCTGACCCTTGGTGCATGTCACAGGAGCAGTAGCACCATTAACCACCATGGCTGTATGAGCCCCATGCCAATTAACACTGACACCACTTTCCCATTACTACATTTTTGGACCCATTGGGAGTCCCACAGGCCAAATGACGTGGTCCTAAGGCCCCAAGTTTGCTGGATCCAGCCAGTGTGTGCACACCAGACACAGTCCAGGACCCAGCATGCAGGGTTGGTCTGCATACTGGATCTGGCCCTTGGACCTGACCCCATGCACCAGATCTGGCCCTCGCACTGGCTGCATTGCATTTATTCAGCCTGCACACCAGAAAGGTTGAGCATCACTCATTTATGCAATAGTATTTTAATTACAATATTTTCTCTGTTATTCTCTAAAGCCACTGCTTGTACAATCTGAGATTTGACTGCTGTTTTAAATCTTCACTGCAAAGTGGTGGCCTGTGTTCAATGACCTGTCCCCAGTGATATTTGGATATTTTCTGTGAGTGTCTGCAGTTACTGTAAGTTGTTCAAAACATTCCTTCATAAGTGTATTATTGTGCATTTATCAACATTGATAGCATTTTTGAGTTACAGGAATGGGGGAAAAAATCTATCTACTTCCAGTTCCTGAAAAAAATGCCGTAACTCTCTTCCTCTTCCCCATTTTCAAAAGATTAAGTAAATCACTGCTAGGCTGAAACCTTGTCTGACAAGTTTCTGTTATACAGGATTTTTACAACTGAGCTATAAAACCCCTAAACCCCAGAGTTAATAATGACAGACCCTTAACCATGGCACCATGGAGGAGCACTGCTATAATTTTAATAAAGCTGTCAGATTAAGTGACTGCATGGTTACAGCATGATATTAATACAAGTTCTTAACTGTCAATTAGTTAACTGGCTAATAAGAAGAACCTAGCTTATAGGATTTTACTAATGAATATAAAGCTTTGTTTCTGGGCAAAACATATGCTTTGGATATATAATTAGAAAAAGTCCCCTTCTCACTCCCCATCAAGCGAGCATGTGCAGCTGAATAAAAGAGCTTATTATACCTGTGACGGGTCAAAGTCTGTGGATCTGTAGCTTATGGTATTATGACAGATTACAAAATCACTCTATTATGTTAGTCAATCTGTTTCCAAGCACAAACTAGCAGGGAGCTGTGCACTAGAAACTCACAAATAAGACTCCCATTGGCTTTTGTCCTGAAGTCTTATGATAGGTCAGCTGTTGGTGACATCACCTCTGTCAGATCACATGTCAGAACCTTAGTGTATGACTTCTGTCTTTGTTATTGCAGAACCTCTTCACTGACAATCAATCCGTGCTTCATGTTGCAAAGAGCTCCTAGTAAGAGCTGAAACAAATTTGAAATCCATGGGTAGCCATCACTTGTGCTAATGAAAGAAAAAAAGCAGAGCACTTATGCTCCATCTGACCTCTCTCAGGCTCTCTCCTTTAAAAAAAAAAAGTTTTTAAGTAGAGAGAAGAGCAGCTAAACAGCAACAGCTGGAATGGAAAGCTGAGAGTTCAGCTTTGTTGGTTTAAGAAGAAATAGTCATTCATACTTTGGATAAAGAGATTTCAGATCCTGATAAATGATAAAGACCCTGAGAAATATTTGACTTTACCTAATTTTTAAGGGAAATTGTTCTACTGAAAAGTGTTTCTCAATTAGTACAGTGCAGGACCCCATGGTACTAAAATGAAACCCCTCTTGTAGTTCAATTGCATGGTGATAAGCATCACTGTGGACTCCTTATGGGCATGTACATTTCTCTTACCATCCTTAGTTGTCTTAGATCTGAACTGGAGAGAGTACATTTTATCCTTAACTTTAATCTGAAACCCACTGGGACCAGTTCTCAGTTATACCACTCAGACTTTTAAATGTCTTTGAGGGCCTTTGCACTTCCAGAGTGATATTAGAAGCCTTTCACCTAAATGGAAACTGGGCATACTTTCCTGAAAAATTAGACCATTTTCCCAGGTGTGATGAGACTTTGGTGATTTGCCATCTCAGTCGCATCATTCATTAGAGGGACAAAAATTAAAGGGAAAAAGTGGCTGATTTTTTTCCACTTTATTATTTAAGCACTTTTAAAACATGTTTCTGACTAGCTCTGATATTTATATATGGCTGGCCACCATTAGGTAGTGTGGTGGGATGTGCAGACCCCACCCCTTGCCTGGCAAAAAAGATTTTTTCTGCATCCACATTCTACAGATGTGACAAGGTGCCTTGACAGCATCCCTAAATGATCACAGAAGTGTAGAGAATCAGAGAATCATTAAGAAGTAGGGCTGAAAGGGTCATCTAGTCCCTCCCTGAAGTAGGATCATCCCTATACAAACCATTCTATGCAAACCATAATCTAAACTCAACATAAGATACCATCAACTCATCTTGGACTCCCAACTCCACCCCCCTCCAGGACCTCAGTGCCTCCCCAACTAATCTCCTTAACTCACTGAAATTGGCCCTCCTGAAGTCAAGGGCTGCTGCCTTGCTGCAGGCCTTTGACACCCTGAGCTGGATGGTGAATTCCAGTAGGCAGTGATCACTATCGCCCAGGTGGTCAAGAACCCGCAGTCCCCATCGCCTGTGGCCAGGACCAGGTCTAGGTCCAGCAAAGCATTTCCCCTGGTGGGATTGTGCACCTCCTGGGTTAAATGGAGGTCCTGTATCTTTTAACTCTAATGGGCTTATCTGAGATGCTCATCTCTTTTATATCAGTGCCTCAGTAATAGGAATAGATTTAGTATCACCATCCTTATGGTATATGACCATATTCTCATGGAAATAATGGTCTTTTCTGTTAATGGCTGTGATTCTACAAGATCAAACATCTACCATGGTAGACATATCTTAAATGGATTCAGCATGCTCATTTACAAGGTAAACAAGCTTTGCAGGGAAGAGAAAAAACATAATTTGTTTCCAGCAGTGGGGACTTATGATCCTGGGGGAGAACTATGTGCTGCAAATAAAATGCCAATAGTCTGACCAAGTCACCAATTGGAGGAAACTGACTTTGTCAAAGAATGACCAGCACAGACATTGACAACTACATCATCACCTTTTGATGCTATGTGACCTTGAACAAACTTGCACATCTCTTTCTCTCTCTCCCTCACTCAGTTTGCACAGCAGCAGGATCATTGGGGGGTGCGGAGGAGGCTGCTCAGAGGCATAACTATCATCCACAAGGAAGAACAGAAACAGTAAAAGCTTTAAACTTAAGAGCTAATGTAAACCTCAGCCATCCAAAACCATTTGTAAAGCACAATGAATGTCATTGTCCCTGCAAAACCCTAGGAATGACATATTCTTGAAAGCCATCTATAAGCACTTTATCTGCTATTTACTTATATACAGCTAAAGCACTCTTGTAATTTATGACCTTGAGCAAGTCACTTTACTTCTCTATGCTTTGGTTTCCCCTTCCATCTCCTGCATGTCTCATTTCTTTTAATCTTAAGGTCTTTGGGGCAGAAACTGTGCAACCCTATAGCCCGTACAACACTTAAGACAACGGTCTCTGATCTCCAGGTGATACCCCCAATACAAATGAAAACAACCATAAAACAATGGGAATTTTAAAATAAGACCTTTTTGTATACAATGATTATTTGCTGGACCACATCACTTCTCTACATAGTCATAAACAACTGGTGAATTTCAAAGTGCCACTATCAGTGTTCCCCACTGCTGTGTAGTTTCCCACTTTGTTGCAGACATACAGCCAGCATAAGCAACCATTTTGCTGTTAGTTTCTGAAACATCTTTGTACCCTTAATCTTCCCTTTCTCAGAGTTACATCACTAGTAGGTATGAAGAAAATCACTCAACTCTTGTCTTTCCTTGTCTGCTTGGCTCATGTCAGGAGATGAGAGTTTGCTATAATTTTACTGTTGTACTGAGAACTGGAGGGTGCCTCTCCTTTGTAAAGAAACAGTTGTACTTTGGACTTAATAAGCAACATGTCAAAGGTTGAGTGTTTAGAGCAAACTAAAATTCCAGATGAAAGACTGTTTTAAGAACTTTAGTACATTTTCATCTATATCTTTGACTTCATAAGAACTTATTACGTCTCAAACTAAGAAACCACAAAGAAACTTTCCCTCCATCTCTAAGGAATGATCAGCCAATATTTAACTAAGTCATGGACTAACCTCTATGTTCAAGAGTATTCATAGTTTTTTTCAAATAAATATCCATCATTTGTTCATCTATTTTCTTCCTAGAACCCAATAGCAACAACAGTGCTAACATCACTTTAAATACAGACTAGAATAAATAGGTTCATCTCCTTTGAGAGCTGTTATACTTGCTTTTGCTGGGCAATAGCTTGGTCCATAAGCTGTGATGTATTGAGTTAGCAGCCTGAGAGTTCATGACTTTTATATGTTTCAACAAAAGGCACTGAAAAGAGCTTTTGATATGGTTATTTAGTGGAGTAGATCAAAAGTTTCTCCTTTCAGTAAATCCTTTTCATGTTTTCATTGTATAAAATAAATATTTAAAAAAATACCCTGCAGGTGTTCAGGCACATCAATCTGGGAAATATCTGTTTGTTGTGTATGTATCAACAGAAAGCCAGTTCATCTCCAAATTTGTAAGTGCTGTCCCATTATTTATCTATTTAGATTGTAACCTTATACAAATGCTATACCATCCATATAGAGCCCTTAATATACATGTTAAGAACAGAAGATCAGGAAATACAAAGTAAACACCAATTGATACAGTACCACCGCTTCACACCATGTATCGTTTGATGAATCATCATAGGACCAAGAAAGCTTAACATCCCCTATTGCACTATGCAACTTTACAAGCTCCTTTAAGTGTACAAGATAGAGCCTGATCAGATAAATTCTTATCCCATGGTAAGCGCAAGCTAAACTGAGTCATCAAGCCCCGTTGCTTTGAGGGCTAAGATGCTTGATTTGGCTTCCACTTGCCACAGGATAGGAGCAGACAAACAAAACAGTTATAACAGACTGCATGGTACATTTTAAATCCCATTATTTAATTCAGTATAATTTGTTTTCCTGCCCATATCCTGAAATGCCAGTATGGGTTGGGAATGGGGTCTCTAGGTTTCCTGGCAAAAGACTATATACTGTACCTTTCTATCAGATTTGGTCAATTTTTTCCAGTCCAGTACTTTCTTTCCTAATTTAGTGGGGGGGGGGGTTGTGAGAATTGGTTAGTGGTGTATTATATGTTCAAATACTGAGAAATTGTATAAACACTAAAACTTATCACTTGCTATTTTTGAAGCTTGTCTCTGAAATTAGCTTTACTTCCAAAGAACAAGGGGAACAGCCGGGAGGAACAACCGGCACCATACCTACAGGTTGGGGAACTCCCCTCTTGTCAGCACGGAGGCGGAAAAGGATCTTGGGGTCATCACTGACTCCAAGATGAACATGGGCCGGCAGTGTGGGGAGGCAGTTAGGAAGGCGAACCGCACCTTGTCATGCATCCACAGATGCATCTCGAGCAGGTCCAAGGGGGTGATATTCCCCCTCTCTCACTGTGGTTGGAGTACTGCGTCCAGTTCTGGGCACCACATTTCAAGAGGGATGTGGACAGCATTGAGGGGGTCCAGAGGCGGGCCACTCGTATGATCAGGGGGCAGCAGGGCAGGCCCTATGAGGAGAAGCTATGGGACCTGAACCTGTTCAGCCTCCAAAAGAGAAGGCTGAGGGGGGATCTTGTGGCCTGTTATAAACTAGTCAGGGGGGACTAGCAGGCATTGGGGGAGTCACTGTTCCCCCGAGCACCACCAGGAGTGATCAGGAATAACGGTCACAAGTTGGCAGAGGGTAGGTTTAGGTTAAATATCAGGAGGCACTACTTCACGGTCAGGGCGGCTAGGATCTGGAACCAGCTTCCAAGAGAAGTGGTGCAGGCTCCTACCCTGGGGGTGTTTAAGAGGAGGTTAAATGAACATCTTGCTGGGGTCATTTGACACAAGTACTCTTTCCTGCCATGGCAGGGGGTCAGACTAGATGATCTGCTTAGGTTCCTTCCGACCCTAGAAACTATGAAACTAACAAAACACAGGCTGCGGTGTTTTGTTTTTCCTGGGTTTTTTGTTTTTTTTTAATGAGATAAGCCAAAGTTCTTCTAAAACATTTTCCATTAAAACAAGATCTATTTTTGAGCTACCAGTGTCATTTAATTAGTCATTTTTCACAGGAGGCTCAGATGATTGGAATTTACAGTTTTTCCCCTCTTCTATGTCTGTACACATTTTTTCTGTTAATGAATAAGAAGGGGGTCTCTTAGATTTATGTCTAATCATATCTGGAATTTTTTTCTTCCTGAAAGTCGGTAAATTCGTTATTTCTCAATGTAAAGTTCTTTCACGTCACCCTTCCAATATCCACTACAGGTCTCCAGCCCAACAGCTGAAAACTATTGTGCCTTGGAATTAAAAAAATGTGTTTTAGGGGGAAAAAAAGTAGGATTTTAGACTGTTTTCAGAATGTGGGCTGATTTTAGCTATCACTACATATTTGTCTGTGTTGATCCATATCTCATGTCATACTAGTATGGATTCCAAAGCCTCCAATGTGAAAAAGATTGTTGTGTGATTCCATACAGTCTTATCAGTAGAAGAATGTAGTGTAACTTGTAATTTGATTATATAAATGATTTTACAATTCATTCTGCAGTATTCTGATCTATTTTAATTACAACTTTTTTTAAAAGTTCATACACTGATTTATTTTTTATATAAAGAAAAAGAAAGAACCAGATATTTTTACCTGGCTTCAATAACTTCATCTGGTACGTTCACTGAATAGTTAGGTCAGGCATTAAAGAAATAAATCACATACAGGTATTAATGTTCAAAATGAAGTTCTCAATGTCTGAGCATATGAGATATTTGCATGCACATTTTTGGACAAAATTTTAACTGGGATCATAAATCTAAGAAGTGAGAAGGGTTGTTAGTAGCATTAGTACTAAAAATTACAAGAACAGATGTTGCTCTTAGTGGGCATGTCTACATGAGACACTACTGCACAGATGTTACTGTGCATTTATTTAGTACTTGCTAATACAAGAAACCAGAGTTACTGTGCAGTAGTGCTGATGAACATCTTTTTAAAGTGATGCTCATGTGCAGTAGCCTAATATCACTGCACAGTAGCATTTTAGCATTGCCCATGCTGTGATGTGCTACTGCACAATATTTTTCAGGTACTCAGAGTCTCTTGTAGATGTACACCTGTGCAAACGCCTTTGCCCATAATTTGCAACCTTAGTTACATCGGTTGCTTTCATTTGGGATCCAGGAGTGTAAACAAGAGGGTATCATTTGATCATTGTGCAAATGGCCTCACTGTTACATTTTAGTTAACAATTCTGTTGATGATACACAAGCCCAAAAAGAATCTGGGTAATTCTCCCAGAGCTGTGCTATTTCTGCATGCATGATAAGGAAGTAAAATCTTATTTCCTTCAGCTAAAGTGAGCCGCTATTACTCAGAGATGGAGCAAATCTACAGAGTAAAGAGGTGCCAGTTTTACATACTCACTTGGAGTAGAACCTCATGTAAAACTGGCAAGAAGATGATTAAGCAGCTGTAATCAAGAAAAATAGGCATAGGAAAGCCATTCTCCAATGCCACCTTAACAATTCGCTATCATACCACTAAAATACTGTCACATGTACTTTAATAAGTCAGATACATGTGAAGCATTGACTAGTAGATACAACCTTTCTTTAGAGTTCTTTGAAGATGTAAAATACTGTGTTCACTAAATACTACATAGTTCCAGTCATAAGGTGACCTGCATATATTTTCATGTTCAGTTTCCCTGAAAACAAATTGATCATTACAGATAAAGACCTTCAGCTCCTATTGTGCTTACAAAATCCCACAAGTGAATCAAATAACCCCATGGCTGCTCACCTGCCAGATCCAGATGGGAAACACACAGCCACTTGGGCTGTGGTAGGGGTAGGGTGGTCATCAAGGTATCTCAAAATAGAGGACAGTTTCATGCAACTGTCCCCACCACCATGAATATCACATGCCTCCTGAGGCTGGGGGGGCATATCAAGCTCCCGCAGGCAGCAACGGTGTTGGTGGCAGGGTTGTGGTGGCAGTGAGTGGGGAACTCCCACAGGCAGCCATGGCAGTCAGTGGCAGGGGCAGGCCAAGTGGAGAGCTCCCACAGCAGTGGGGGCAGTGGTAGGGGTGCCGAGCAGTGAAAAATAGTGGACATAAAGGCTTCCAGTTTCATATCAATAGACAACAGAGGACCAGAAAATTGGACTGTCCTCTATAAAACCGGGCAAATGGCCACCCTAGGTATGGGCAGTGTAGCAGAGCTGCCTGCACCTTTGGGCCAGCTGCTAGTGGGTTTTGGCTGCACAGTTGGCCTTTGGGCAGCATGTCATGTCATGCTATCATGTGTTTTGGTGCTCCCACTCTGCCATCTGGGCTGCCATCACCCAGATGCGCTCCTTGCGGTGGCCTGCTCTGACCTGTCAAAACATGTTCTCTTGGCCCTAAATGGCCAGGTCAGCCACCTCATCTGCCCTCCAGCTGGGTCCCTGGTGTTGGCCCTGCACAGGCTCCTCTGCTCAGATCTTACCACTTGCCTCACAAGCAGAGATCCTGGTGTTCCTTGTTTAAAAATGGCAAATTCTCTGATAAAAAAAAAAAATTCTCTCATTAAAATACCTAAAATCCATGTCCTTCTGCAATTAAAATGAAATGCCACTCTATACAGAGAGATCAGTTGGACAATGATTTATTGATATATTTACAATTTTAAAGCAATTTGGAAGCTTACCAGTGCCTCTATCATCATAATAAATGAATTCTAAATATCCATACACTTTGGCATTTCCTTTCGGGTTTTTTATCATAGAAAAATCAGTGCTGCTCCTGCTCCCTTTGTTCACCAGGATGTGGGGCACTGAGCAGTGCTGATATATATGCCTGTGCCCTACCTCTGCCCTTGCCCCTCACTCCCAACCCACAGCTCCCCCAGTGCTACTCACTCCTCACCGGCAGCTCCTGCCTGCCCCCAATAGCTCCCTCCCAGCAGCAGCTCTGTCCCAGCACCAGGACATGAATCTAGCTGTCCCAGCGATCACCATGCCATGACTGGGGCTCAGGGACTGGGCTGGGAGAGCCCCTTCCCTTCCAGGCCAGCCTCTCCCTGAGCAGGCAGCTTTTGGCAGACAGGGGGGCTCTAAGCCTGGCTCTGGCAGCCTCTTCTACCCAGAGTGCTCCCCGACCTCCATCTCCCTTTCTCTCTCTCACTCTCTCTCTCTCTCTCTCACACACACACACACACACACACACACCTGCTGCCATCTCCACCCCTCCCCACAGCCTATCACACAGCCAACTGGTTCCCAGGACCAAGGGCCCCCACGAGGTTGGGGCTGCATGTCCCAGTACTGCTGTGGGCATGGTGCAGGGCTGCAGTGTGTCAGTTGCCCCTGCAACCATCACTCCTGCCAGCAGGTCCCATCCTGTCCTATCTGGCAGCTGGGCAGATGGGGCATGAGATTTGTAGGAGGGATGTGGAGTTCGTGGGAGGGAGGGAAATAGAGGGGTTTGTGGTTGGATGTAGGCTTTGTAGGGGTGAGGTTTGTGGGGGGTGGTATGGGGCTTGTGCAGCGGTTTGCGGGGGTTGTGGGTGAGTATGTAGGTGGGGGGCTTGTGGGGGTGGTTTGGTGGTGTGGGGTAGATTGTAGTAGGGTTGTGGGTGCGAGGGGGACTGTGTGGGTGCGAGGAACTGCTTGGGATGGTAGGTTCCCCATCAACCTCCCCCAGCAGCAGCAGCACCCATGGAGGTGCTCAGGGCCTACTACTGGCAGAGCCTTCCCACAGCACGGTGCAGTGCAGTACGGCATGGCCCCAGCTGCCTGCGACCTGCCCCATAGCGCAGGCCTGGCCTAGGCTAGGGGCACGTGCCTTTGGACAGGACCAGCCCACTCTTACTGTCAGCTGGAACCCCAGCACTGCATGTAAGACCACATGCCCTCAGGCCTCCATAAAGCCAGCCCATAAAGCCAGCCCAGCCCAATGGCACATGGAACACTTGGAGGCAGGACCTGGCCCGACTCGAGGGCATGTAACTCTTGCATGCACTGCTGGCGGCCCCAGGTGACAGCAAGAGCAGCCTCATCCCACCCAAAGGCGCACACCCGTGGGTTGTGCCATGTGACACAGGCAACGCCAGGTTCCAGGGGCCTGGGGCCATGCTACGTCATGTGGGGACTCTGCCAGTAGCAGACCCTGAGCACCTCAATGCCACTGCTGCTGTGGGGCTGCACACCAAGACTGGGTGGGACAGGCAGGGGACCTATCCTTCCTGAGTAGTCTCCTCCACCCCCACAACACCCCTACCCCCATGTCCCTATTTACCAGGGACAGAGCCTGGGTCCAGGTCACTGCTGCAGCATTGCCCCACTCCTATTTGCCCCAGCATGCTAAGGCAGCATGCTGGAGCAGTAGGAGAAGCAGGTAGGCATACAGATGCTCTGGCCAGGTGCCAGAGCATCTCTTTGGAGGACCCAGCCTCCAGTTGCTTCAAGGCACAGTCCAGGAGCATGCCCTGAGCCGCTGTTTTCAGTGTGTTGGTTTTTTTTATGCCAGGATTTCCCAGTATCAACATTAGAGTCTGAGCTGCAAATATGCAGTGCGGGGAACATTTTTTCATTCCTAGCATGCCTCATGTGGGGTCTCAAACTGCTTTGAGATGCGGCAATAGGCACGTGTTCACTTGTCTGGACGTGCCCAGTGTCAAAACCCATAGTATTAAAAACCGTCTGATCTGTTGTGGTCTGAGTTCATTGCAACAAAAGAATAGCTCTGTTAAATTTCTGTAGTCAAAAACTGAGTGAAAGGTAAGAGCTTGCATTTTGTAAAGGGTGCTTGGAGTGTAATGAGGAATGCCTTGAGTCTAAAAATGTTGAGAACTACGGACTCATTTGTTAAGTCCACCTGCTGGCATTTGCATGGCATGTCATCATCATTTTCTAGCAATCCCAGGCCTGATTTAAAAGCAGCACTGATACAAAAATGAGTCTCAGCTAGCATACTAGCTAGATAC
This sequence comes from Crocodylus siamensis, assembly GCF_052110815.1. Taxonomy (NCBI): domain Eukaryota; kingdom Metazoa; phylum Chordata; order Crocodylia; family Crocodylidae; genus Crocodylus; species Crocodylus siamensis. The sequence continues at coordinate 87,975,950 of NC_143395.1, forward strand.
TGGGTACGTCTACATGTTCATTAATGTGCAGTAGTTACTGCACATTTAATTTAGTACTTGGTTAATGAAGTACTAACTAAATGCCCAGTAAGTAGAGTTCCTGTGCAGTAGCAGCAGCGCGTAGGTTTTTACCCAGCACGCTACTACGTAGTGTTATTAGGCTACCGTGCATTAAGCATCTCATGTAGATGTGCCCACTGTTTGTAATGGGGAGAAGCAAAGTAAAATATCGTCATGTTAAAACTGTAACTGAGAAGGAGTGGATGCTCCACTTCCTTTTACCTTGCCTCCCCACATCTTGAGCCTCCATTAGGCATATATACTGGCTTGTGATGAGCACTAGTGTCACTCACTGGCAGAAGTGGATCTTTCAGTACTTAACTCAATAAAGTGAGTAACACTATTGCACTCCATACTTTTGCCAGAACCTAGCTGGAATCTTTTGGCTGAATTTATAAATCAGTTCAGAGCACTGCTGTGTGTCTGCTTTTGTTGCTTCTTCAGTTTTCAGTCTCTTTTTCAAATTGTGCCTGCCTCCCCTGCTCCCCAAAGAAATGGTGCTGACTAAAACCACTAAAATAAACACGACCACCACCTACACCTTTTGTTTCATTGCAAAGTATTTTAACATCATTCCTACAGCTCAAGGTACTGGGGGTTTGTTTAAAGGAATGAACAAGAATAGGTGGGTTTCACCACACAAAGAACCACAGAATATTTTCAGTCAGGTCAATAAGAGGTTTTGCCACTGTAGATAGACAGCAGTCAAGGCCTTAGGCCTTATTTGGAGCATCGCATTATCCTAGTGTATAGGCTGATTCAAACTACTATGAGGAGGGTAAAAAATGCCTTTTGATATCTGCTGCTTTCAGGGTTATACAGAACATGAGGCACAATAAGAGTTTTTGGACGCTAACAGAAAAGGGGGAAAAGGGGTAATTAGCATTCTTGTTATATGGTTTATGTATCTTAGGACTTGTCTATATGGAGAAGGTAATGAATGGGAAGCTGGGTGCAAATTTAACATGTTCAAACTGCTCCATACTAACTCCCAGTATGGGCACTCTTACCAGTGAGTCACACTATTACTATGCAGTTACTCCTTACAGAACAGCACTTACTGGGACTGAGGCTTAAATCCTATCTCCCTTTATGCATCCAAATGGTGCATATGTAGTCACGTGGTGGCAGTTTTTGATATTTACAAACAGTGTACAACTCAGCTGTGTGCACAAGCCCACACAAAACCATTGAGCATGCTCAGCAAAATGGACTTGACCAAGCACATATGTAAGTCCATACATACTCCAACACTATACAGTAGTCATAAAAAAACCATGACTAGCAGGTATAAGACTGAAGATGAAGGAAAAGGAGCTCCCACCTTTTAGCCCAGTAGTTTAATGGATTAGCACACCTGTTCAGGAGCTAGAGACCCAATTCCTAGGCTTCAAGAGGAGGGCTGGAGAAAGGTCTAGGTGATGTCTAGCCTCCAGCCTGGTGGTTAGAGCACATTGCTGGACAGCAAGAGATCTGTTGAAATATCTCCTGGGTGAAGGGAACCTGAAGCCTGGGTCTGCTGCTCCTTGGGAAAGTGTCCTAACCACTAAGCTACTGAATATGAGGGCCCTTCTCCTTCTCGGGTATGTGCAGCATGCATCTATTTTGCCACAAGGGAAATTAGAATTCCCAGTGCCCAAAATTGCTCTTATTCAGTTGCATACATGCCAGGTAGACATAAAGCAAAATGGGATTTGACCCTAAGGCTGTATCCAGAGGAGTGCATACGTGCATTTCCCCAGAGACAAATAGCAGCAGCAAGTTGCTCCAGATGGGGTAGAGGAAGCTGGTGCCAGCACCTGGGTTAGCCCCAGCAGGCTTACCTGGGGTTCTGGGGGCCTTCCTAGGGCTCTAGTAGCTATGATTCAGCAGCAGAGAGCCTGGCCAGCAGCTGGAGTGTGGCTCTTGCCAGCCAGGCTCTGGTTTCAGGCATCTCACACTGCCACCATGTGTGCCTCCCTACTTTTTTCTAGTGCAGTTTTTTTTTTTTGACACAGGGATCTTCAAATTAGCAGCATGGGGAATGCCTGTATGTGCAGTGTGTGGCACTACAGACAGGTCTGTGGCACTGCATACCATATGTGCATGCTTGTCTGGAGGCACCCAAAGTGTCCACACAGAGCAGCTAGCAAGCTGGAAATTCATTAAGTACCCTAAATTCTGAGGCCCTTCCATGTCAAATCAACAGCCAACTCTGGTGTCTCTGCCACTTCTCTCTTCAGGGGAAAACAACTCGGTATAGGGAAAACACCTGAAGAGTTCTTCATGTCTGTCAACCTCTGTTAAAAAGCCTTTTGAAAGCAGCCACATTCCCTGGAGGTGGGAAGAACCCAGCTGTTACCAGTCTCAGGGAGCTCATTCCACAGCCTGATCTCCTTTCAGCCAAGACAACTGGTTAATCACAAGGTCTGTCACTTATTCCTTTAGCATTAGACACCATTCCTGTAAGTTCCAGTATCATGACTCCTGGATCCAGCCCAAGGGACAAAAGAGAACTCCAGCTACAGTAGGCAGTATGTTAGTCAGCCCTGAACTTTGTTGGCAATCCCCCAAGTTGAGGATGATCTCTACCATGGCTCATTGATGGGTTTTGAGGTGACTTAAGGGTCCAATCCTTGAGCCACAGATCCATCTGCAGAAGTTACAGGTCCTTCTGCAGGGGAGAGAAGGCTGCAGGCTAGGATTCTTCTCCTTTTCCTTCCTCTGCTCTTTCTTTCCTGGTTTGAGGGCAAGATACTTTACTTCAAAACAGGCTGCCTCTTGGTTGAGTCTGTGGTACCACTGGAGTTGGCTGGCAGCCAACACCTTCCAACTCTTAAGGTTGGCATCCATTTGTTGAGGTATGCCTCCAAAGAGTTGTTGTAGCATTTCCTTTGGTTACTGCAAGATCTCAGGCCAATACTAAGCTGGGAGCAGAGCACTTGTTTAGGGAGTCAAGAATGGCGCATTCACACACAATGTCCAGTCCAGTGAAGTTGGTGCTTAAGGATCACCGACTCAATGCTGGTAACATTGGCTTCAGCAAGGACACTGCCATTTGTGCAGCAATTGTCCTATTTGTTATGGAGGATTTTCTGGAGGCACCGTTGGTGATACCTCCCCAGGCTCTTGAGATGAGACTAGGTCACCTAAGTTTCATATCCATAGAGCAGAGCGGGGATGAGGACAGCATTGTAGACCAGGATCCTGGTGTCTTTCTGGAGATTGCAGTAAAGAAAGACATGCTGAAGCTATTTCCCAAAGGAGGCACTTGCACACTGGATCCTGTGCTGGATCCCCTCATCAACGTTCACTCTCTGAGACAGGTGGATTCCGAGGTAGGGGAACTGCTCAGCTACCTCCAGGGTCTTTCCCTCAATGGTAATTTGCAGAGAGGAGTCACATTCATGGCCCAGGGCAAGCTGATAGAGCACTTCAGTCTTCTTGATGTTGAGAGAGAGGTCCAAAGTTTGGTAGGCTTTACCAAAGAGATCCAGTGCAGTCTGGAGGCTTTCCTCAGTGTGTGCAAGGATGGCACAGTCATCAGAGGTCATTGCAGGTCAAGGATGGTTGTTTTGAGTACTTTGGTGTTCAAGCAAAAACATCCCAAATTGAAGAGTCACCCATTCGTTTAATATTCAATGTCATTTCCTTAATGAGAGCCAGGCTGATTGGGGCAATGACAACCTTGCTTGACCCGTTTGGATGACAAATGGACCTGTCTCTGATTTGCTACATAGAATGGTCACAGTCATCTATGTACCAGCTTGGAGCACAGTAAGAACTAAAATTGTAAAGAAAAGGTGACCAACCATGTCCATGAGTACCGATAGTCATGGAATGTTTTTTAAATCAATCTCAATCATTTGAAAAGAAAAATAGATTAGTGTCTGACCTAAATACCCACTGAAGTGAATAATATTTTCTTACTTCCTTCCCAGGATAGGTCTGTTATGAAAAAGCAATTGGCTGGAGTCCACAGTCAATGGCAAAACTCCTGTATATAAGAGCACACACTTATGCCTATGCTATTTTACATCTAGGGAGTTTATACAGTGTGCTAGATGCTGCTTAGGGACTTCTTAGGAGTATCAGTGACAGAAGTCCACAGTTGATAAAGTGCTTCACTATGACAAGCACCATAAAAAGGTACTAAATAGTCAAGCAAGGTTAGAGAGGCACTGGCCATGAAGAGTACTTCTAAAATGGAAGAGGAAGGGATATGGATACTGAAAGCCTGTTTTTACTAAGAATTTTGGTGAAGTTGTTAAAAAAAAAGGTTAATTGCAGTTTAAATATAGTCCCTGAATGCTGGCAGAGTCAGGGTCAGACTAGGTTCTGTGTTAAATCTTAACTGCACAACCTAAAGTAGAGTAGAGACTTGTCTAACTTTCACACCCAGCTTTTTCCAGACTATTCAATCTGCTTTCCTTGGCTCAGTTTTTCAGTTGCACCCTCTCTCTATGGCTCACTGTTCACCAAAATCATGGATTGATTGATCCCAAGTACTTACATTTCCATAATTTACAAGATCCCTGTTGGATCTTTATACCAAATGTGAACAAAGGAATTCTTGAACGGGGCTAGAAGAATTCAGTGGAATGACAGCTATCAGCTAATAATGCTTGTATTTGAATATCTAACACAGAGTGCAAAATAACCATTTGATGTGGTAATGGGAAACTATTTTGCAGCTAAGTAGTAGTTAAAGCACATGGGTCATATAGTCTTTCCTCAGTTACATCGTGCAAATCTTTTACAATCAATGGAAGTTTTCTGTACCTGGAAAAAAGGTTTCCTCAATCATCATTCCATGAAAGAACACTACATTATTAATTTTATTCATCGTACCTTGGGTAACTTTACTTATTCAGGAATCTATTTTCTCTTTTGCAGTCAAAGTCTTGATATAGTGCCTAAAACTCTATTCCGTGTAATACTCCATTTTACATCACTTACATTACAAAGAAAAAGCAATGCAAGTCTCCTAGCAGTGCCTCAGAATTCTCCTACCCAAGAACAGACCAAACCCTATCTTACTTATTTGACACTAGGTGCTAAAGGTCAAAGCCTGAGAGTGTAAGTCTGTGAATAGCTGTGTGCATATATGCAAATACTGGACTTAACTAAATAGTAAGTGGACAGAAATTGTATGTACAAGTCTTTATGCCTAATACTTGTATGACAGATTTTGAATACATCCCTCAGTCACAAAACTAATGCTTGATAGGGCCACATTCCATTCTTGCTGATTAAAAAACCAAGCTGCATTTGCTAAGACTCCAGCATGCTCTCCTTAATTCTAAAAATTGTTGTAAATTTTCCTAAGAAACTGTCTGAAGTACAATTTATATTTTTTTTCTTCAAAGATCATGATTAACTCCACATGTATATTTTGGTAGCTTTTATAGACATCGGAATCACACTGGGCATATTAAAAACATCAAAATGAGCTCAGTTAAGGGTACTTTCCTGAAGGTGAGACCTGGGAGAGATTTTGAATCTATATGGAAAACTCGGTGTGCATGTTAGAGAATCATTCCCAATTTGGTTGGGATGTCTGGTGTTCAAATCTCAATTAACTTTTCCATCAAATGCTCCTTGTTTAATTGATCAGAACTTAAAGCAGAAGCATTGTCAGTCAAAGAAAGAGAGGACAGATTCAAAATCACCATTGCCTAAGCAGAAAATATACTGTATGTAAACTGTTAAGAAAAATGGAAGATGCTTGTTTTTAAATGGAACAATGTGAAGCGATAAGATCTCCCTTGTCAGAATGGGTTGCCAGAGAGAGGAGCAATTCAGAACCAGAAACGTAGCAAGTAAGATGTGGTGGAAGAGACTATTTGTTATCGCGGGAAGATTCCCATGCTCCAGAAAATTCTGCTGGTGGTTCAATGGGGATTTCATCTTCCGAGTTCAGTCCTTAAGCTCCCAGGAGGCATTGGAAGAAATCATACATCCAGAGTACTAGTAAAGCCTGCTGACTTTGACCTATTAAAAAAAAGCACTTCTTGTAAGAGTGGGATAACAGCTACCCTATTCTGAAGGAACTCCAGCTTAAAGAGTTACATTAATTCTACTTGTGGAAGCCAAGGGTACTCAACCCCCAGCCCATGGGCCAGATCTAACCCCCAGAGCAGTGTCATCCAACCTGTGCGGATCCCCATTGGATCTAAAAATTTGAAAGCAGAGGAGTGGTTGCTGATCTCCAGCCACCAGATTTTCAGTTCTGTGGGGAACCCTACAGGCCAGATAGCACAGCCCTTTGTGTTAGATGAGACTGTGCCTGGGCAGAGGCTGCCTGTTCCCAACATGTGGGGCCAGGTAGAGGCAGCATGGGGCTTAATGTTGGCATGCAGGGGCTGATCCCAGCATGCAGAGCCAGTGCAAAGCCAAACCTGGACATACAGGGGCTGGCTGAGGCCACACAGGAACCAATCCAGCCTGAAGATTGGTGTGCATCACTCATCTGGCCCACAGAACAAAAAGGTTGAGCCCTACTGGTTAAGCGATTTAAAAGTCAACATTTTGCAGCCAAAAAAACGAAAAGGTGGGAGAGTTAAGCAATACCTCCCACTGTGGCAGTGGCCCTCCCTGCCCGTGTGCAGCACCCTGCTTGGCTGCTGGTGCCTCTGCACGTAAGGTACAATGTGGGGAGAAGGAGGGTGAGGTGCCTCCCTGGGTACATTATGGCATCCCTCTCTCTTAGGCAGAACTCAGTGCTTGTGCCCCACACTCACACACCTGTAGTTATGCCACTGGCTGCCATGTGCTGCATGCTACACAGAGCTATTATAAACTGCTACTATTTGTAAATACCAGTTTCCAAGTTTAAAATAAAAAAGTTCTAATAGTATCCATGTTATTATTCTGTGCATCACTAGTTGCCCTTACCTTCTTACCATAGCTCAGCTTGACATAAGTCATTTACTTCACTGTTAGCCCTCTGAAAAATCCTGCAGAGTATATAAAAAATTGTGTACCAGTCTTGCTTACCCAGTTCAATTCCACTGAGATTCAGGCAAAAGGGCTGCTCATCCATGGTCCAAACTCAAAATTTATTACTGCCTGTATTTTAACAAAATATTGCTCCAGAGCCTTTTATAATCCTCAGACAAACTCTTTATTATGGAGAGACAACCTTATATACTTTAACTGCTGAGCATTACAATGGAACATAAAGCAGCATTAAAGTTGCTCTGTGCTTAATACTCTGGTTTAAGAAGCTAATCTTGTTTCAGTTGAATGGCATGTTCATTACGGCAAATAAATTGGTAATGTGTGGTATTTTTGAAGAGGAAAGACACATTAAACCAGTTTAGGGCATCATATTGATTTTTTTAGTGTCCGATCTAGGTTGGCGTTTTTCAACAGTCAGTTCTAATAAATGCTTGTACAGTAAAGATTAAGCAGGTGGGAATGTTGCCCAGAAAAAGTATTATGAATAACTTAAGGCCCTGGTTTAACTGCAGCAATCCATGATACTTACTGTGCTGGCACCAAAGTGGAATTTTCAGTATTTAAGTTAAACCTTTACTGAGCCATGAGCAAGTGTCTCTCTTTTATTAAATATTTGAAATAACTTTCCAATATTTGCACTTCACACAAGGGGAGGTGAAGATTCCAGAACTTGTTTAATTTGAAGAAAAGACAATACCAGTATAATTCATTAATTCCAAATTATTTAGGATTATTTTTTTTTTAAATAGGCATACCCAATGCTGATCCAGGCTGTTACACAAATTTGCAAAGTTAACTATGAAAGCTGTATTGTGCATCTGGCAGCTTATGATTCAGATTCTGTCCATTCACATTTGCTAAGAGGCTGCATTTTGGGGAAAGTGCATGCACTTGACTAATGGTTAAAAGACAGGCCATTCCCATTGTATTGTATTCTTAAATTACCATGATTAATTGCAATTGTACATTGTTTGGTATGCTGCAAGCAGATCTCAGAAGTTACTCTCTAAAAGACTATTTGATGATTGAAATAAGAGAATATTAAGCTACCATCTGCTATTGGCTCATACCTTGCACACAAGTCTTAGCATGCCTTTCTTTTTGGTACAAACAAATTAGAAAGCACTTCATCTTCCATACAACAACTTTATCTCTATTCCCACATTAATTTGCAATCTACTGATACGCTGTAGGCGTGTCTACACATGCACTTTAATGCTCATTAGCCTATTTTAATGCACATCAAATCGTGACCAAAAAAACCATGCACTCTCGTTAATGTACATTAAAATAGGCTAATGTGCCTTTTTCTAGGACCTCACAATGGAGGTACTAAATTTAATGCGCATTAGCAAAAGTACATTAATGAATGTGTAGACATGCCCAGTGTTTCCAAAATATCCCATGCATCACCTTGTCAACGTATACATACGATGCTTTTAAAGTTTTTCCTGCATCTACTTCTGCTGTTCTAGAATGACTTGCAATATCTAAGCCACACAATTCTGTTTTAACTTCCTCACCACCAGACCCAAGAAAATAATTCCTTTTTTCATCATCCAAAGCGTATACAATAATGTCATCCCAATGCATGGGTGGCAGAAGGCTGGGGCTAAGGAGGGATCAGCCCCCCCAAATGCAGGGCAGTGGGTAGGGTGGGGAGGGGCACATACACAGCCAGGATCGCAGCCCAGTGTGTGGATCACTGGCTGTCTAGCACAGCAGGCAGGTATCAATCTATTCTGTGAAGGGGAAGGGTGGTGGGAGGCCATCGAAGCCCCTGAGGTGAAGGAAGAGAGTGGGGCAGACACAGGGCTAGGGGCTGGGATGAATGGGGCCCTGGCTGGGCCGGGTGGTTGGACAAAGAGCCTGCGTGACTCATCCAGGAGTGCGGCCAGGGGGATGCGGGGGGAGGGGGGGAACACGACTCTCATCACTGCACACACCCTGGCAGAGGCCCAGGGGACACATGCCCCAACAATCTGTAGGTGGGAGAGGCAGCTGTTTCTGCGTGCCGGGCTTTGCGTGCTACTGCCCCGGGATCGATGCAATGCCATGTGCCTGCTGTGACTAGACTGCGCTGCACCCTGCCTGCCCAGTGGCAGGACACATGTAGCATCACGCAGCTCTGGAGGTGGCAGGGAGCAAAGCCCAACATGCATTGGCAGCTGCCTCTGCCCCGTGCACAGATCAGGGGGCATGTGCCCCCCAGGCCTCCACCAGGCTGTACCAGGAACCCTCCTGCACTCCTGGACAAGCCACCCAGGCTCCAACTGTCCCACCATCCAGCCCAGCTAGGGCCCCATTCAACCCAGCCCCTACCCCTCTCCCCCCTCACTGCTGGGGCCATGATCTCCACCCCCCACAGCCCTTCCCCCACAGACTTACCTGCTGGGCGGGGGAGGGAGGACCTGTGCATGCATGATCAGTGCCACCCCATAATAATCTTTTCTACCTCCACCTATGTCCAAATGCCCTTTTAACCTAAATAGACCAGAGCCAGCAAGAGATGGGGGGGATTGGGATTCAACAAAAGGAAGTGACTGAGTGGTGAGGTTTCTGACCTATTTTCCATCTCCTACTGCCTACATTAGTATAAGCAAAGCAGGCAGGTGTACACAGCTAATAGATAGGTCTTAATGATGAGGTACGGCTTAAGAGGTGCAGACTTAAATTGAGAAAAAGGACTGACAAGCAGCATTAAGGGAAAGACTTTGGCATATTTTGTGCCAGTCACAAAGATAAAACTACAATATATGTAAGCACAAACTTGGCATCCACCTTCCTGCATCTATAAACAATTAAACTCTATCTACCCCAAAACATCCACTGAACTGATTGATTCTTGTAGGAAATAGCATGGTGTTGTTGGCCCTTATATTCTAAGAAGGGGTAACATCTTTTCTGAGGTGGCACATGTGTACATGGCTAATCATGTCATTTCTGGACTAGTGACCCATGAGCAAATAAACTCAGTGTGGTAACTGGCATGGACCTGGTTGCTCATAAGTAGTTTTCACACCTATAATTTTCAATTGTAGGCAACAGGATCTTTTTTAAGCTATGGAATACAGCAAGGCTGTCCAAGTGTTACTCCACTCAACACTGTCATAGAGGACTCTAAAGTAAACCAATCAATCCATACAGCATTAGGAAAGAAAGTGGTTTATCCTCATACCCATTTTACAGATGGAACAGCAGAGGCTGGTAATGACCTGCCAAGCCCACAAACAAGTCAATTTGAGTTAAACCAGAGAAAGTGCTGTCACTTCATCACATATCATACCAGAAACTATGCTGTACCTGCTGGAGTGTCAGCAAGGCCTTTGAAAAAGTATACTGTCTCTGATCCATCAACTAAAAGTTCTCATGTGGTTTATAAAATGTCATCAAACCTTCCCATGTCCCATATACTGTTTTATTTGCTTTACTCTCGAGTAACACAGTTTTCCAAAGTACAGACTGCCTTTTAATAAGGACGCTGTTCTGCTGTATGAATCTATCCTGATTGGGTGCTACAGGATACCTCTGATACTTTTGGGTAAGAAAGAAGATACAACAGAAACAGTTAATGTGGTGTTGGTGAAAGGTGGTTGTTTATTGTTTTTCCAGGAAGTTACAAGCCTTCCCTGGCCCTGCTCATATTTGAATCTTTTACATGGGACAAAATGCAGAAGAGCTACACATTGCAAAAGATATTGCACAAATAGTCACAGACTTTGAAGTAAACAGGCTAAAGCCGTATGAGTTATCCGCACATGGAAGGAAAAAGTCACAATAAGCAGATGAGGGGATTTTTGTGTTACAGATTCTGATGAGAAGCATCATCCCTTTCTGTGACTAACACAATGTACAACTTGGCAAAAGCACTGACAATACTTGTTTAATTGGACAATGAAGCTCCAGATATAAACACACTTGTGTTCTTAAGCTGAATTATAGTAATGTGTCTAACATGACTGATGGAAAGGAGCAGGCCTATATTCACAAGCTTACTGTGGCAAGCAGAGATGCCCTCATCCACAACATACTGCACAGGCTAGCTTCTGAACCAAGAGAAGTTTAAAGACATTTGTGCGGAGCTGGGGGAGAGATATTAGTACTGCTGGGTATCCATTTCACTTTGCCCAGCCACTGACCTGCACGAAGGGATGGGGGAGACTACCACTGCCTGGAACATACATGCTGCAGAAATATAGCCTAGGAGTTCTGTCCACAGAATAGGTGACAATTACTTCCCCAAGGTGAGGCTTGTCTGTTTTTTAAAGGAAAAACTCTAAATCTTAACACAAAGCGGTCACTCTCTGTTGTGCTGGAAGTCTGGGGACACTCTGTGCCAAGCAAGAATACCAATTATACCCTGTTAAACAGGACTGCTGCATTCCTGGTCCATATCACATGAAGATGAGCAACTCACAAAAAGAAACAATTAATTTTTAAAAAATTCAGAAGCAAAATTATGAGCAATTATATCACTATTAACTCTTGCTCAATCACACAGCCATCAAAAATCTATGTTGTTCAGCGTGCACTAATTCAGTTCATAAATAGGGACCTGCAAAGAAAGATATAAAACTACTTTCTTTATGGAGATGGTGAAAGGGGGTGGGGGTTACTTGTATTTACATTTATCTAACTAAGTGTGGAAATAAACCTCCCTCTAGTACATTTTCACAGGATGTGAAGAGACCTGCTGTATCAGAGTGCAGTATGCTGGCTTTTATGGGGGTGGGGGGAGAGTTTAGGTAACTTCATCATATGATCCCATTCACGAACTGATGAAGGTCTGTCTTAAAAACCAGTTAGATTGCTTTGCTCGCCCTACTCCTATTGGAAGGATTCTCCAAGAACCTCATTCTTCTGACGGTCAGAAAAACGTCAAGCCAAAGTTTACCCATGACCAGGTTGTATGCTTATGTTCTCATACCAAGACTGTCCTTCAGCTCATAGTTTTCTCTCCTCTGGTATCTGCCTACCATGTGTTTATATAAAGCAATCCTAGCCAGTATCAGGTATATTTTGCTAGGTTAAACAGGCTCTTTTGGTCTCCTTCTGTAAAGACAAATTCACTATTCCCCCACTTCCTCCTGACTGCCCTTTTCAGTACCTGCTCCAGTTTGAATTTGACTTTTGTGGCATGGATGACTAGAATTGTACAGAATAATCCAGATGATTATTCTCACCAGAGGCACAACCGGCCAGCTTTGTGCCCTGGGCCTACCTTGTGCACAGGCTGCAGCAGCAGCTATTTTCACACTCCCACTGCCATGCAGCACCCATGGAGTGGAAACGGACACCATCGGTAATCTCGTTTGTACCACTATAAAAGTTTTTATGGAGGCACAAATAATGAGCGGGGGGGGGGGGGGGGAAATCAGTGGCACACCAAAATGTGGTAATGGACTCTGCCGCGTTATTGCAAAGTACATCTATTACCGCTGTGGTAGAAAAGTACAAGCAGCCTTAGCTGACTGTGCTCTCCCATCACCCTTGGCAGTTGCCCACTTTCCTCATTGATGGACAGGCACCCTGGGGAATCTCTCCCCATAAGTGTGCTTTTTCTTGCCCAGCCAGATCCAGGTCTTGAGTCTAGCTGTGTAGAGAAAAGCCCTTCTTTCCCCACTCGGTCAGACTTGTCCCTGGTGATCACCAAGGATGGGTCTGGCTAAGAGGGGAAAACAGGGAGATCACATCACCCCTAGTCCCACACCATCAAGGACAGGGCAACAGGCAACATAAGCTTCACCCAATGAAGTGATCAGCTGTGCCTCAACACACTGCGGCACAGCCTATCCACTTCATTTGGTGATATCTGTCTCTAGCCAGCATTGCTACCCCAGTCACCCCTGAACAGTTACACCACTGAGTCTCATCAGTGCCTTCTATAACATCATTTACACAAATTTGTATGACACCTGTGTCACATCACTGGCCTCTGTACTCACAAGATGATTAATATAGACAGGTCTTTTTCCTCCTCTATCATTTCCAACTGATGAGCCACCCACCATGCAGTCTCCCTTCCTCTCATAATAGAAATTCAGAAGCCTACCTATTGAAATGCTAAGCTCCCAATGGACACTGGAGTCATCCAAAATGCACTGCAGTAGCAAAGAAATCAGGAGATCCTCATTTTACACCACCTCCTGCTTTTAAACATCTTTATAAATGTAGTTAATGCCCTTTGCAGCCAGTATGAGTCTTTCCATGCACTTCGGCAAGCTCCGATTAGACCTAAATCCACTCTCTCAGTCTGAATAGAAGCAATAACGGTAATACATGGTGCAAGTAAAAGCACCACAACCAAGCACAGGTCTAAAACAAAACATTAAACAACAGCAGTATTCAGAAATGGATTTGCCATCTCTGTCTCCCTGCCAGATCATTTCTTTAATAACCAGGTGCTTCCAGCATAGGTTTATAATGGCAAAGTGTGCTAAGTAGATTTTTTACCCTTCAGTTGGTCCCTCTGCAAACATATACTAAGCATCTCAGCAATGTAAAATGTGGCAATAAAGCACCCAGTGCTAGTCACATTTATTCAATAAAATCTTTATCAGAGTTGACCTGTAGTTTTTTTCAGGTTTTCTAGCCCCAAAAGCAAGTCCAATAAGCTACACAAGAATAAAAACATTCTTTATTTGCACCAAAAATACAAACAGCTAATACTTCAAAAGTAGACATTATATCATCACACTCACCAGAAACAAACTTAGGTTAAAAGATTAGCAGCCGAAAGAAATTTAGGGGTTTTTTTCTGATTATTTTCTGTACATCTCTTTCTGGAACAGGACATTCCAGGAAATAAAGAAAACTCTTTACATTTTCCTATGGAAGATATATTACTAAGGTGATAGAATTATGTAAAGAAAGCTAGTATTACAAGGTAACAAAAAGGAATAACAGAAGATATAGGTTGCAGGTATTTCTTGACTGTAAACATTGCTGCTGGTTAAAAACAAACCAAAACAAAACACAACCACAGCAAACAAAATATCACATGAGTACTTTTGTTTGGCTTAGCAGCAGGAAAATAATGAAAGCTGCTTTTTTTTTCTTTTTTTAAAGTGCTTAACCCCTATATCCAGGAGTAATGACTTTCAGACCTACTTAATATGAATGTGCTCAAAAAGCCAATGCTTAGGGTATAAAAGCTGTCATTCTGTAACTCTGCACATACAAACTGGCTTTATCTGCATGAATGAAAGATTGCTTTGAACAGTCCTCAATCATATGATGTCTCAAATCAAAGTAATGCTATTAGGGGCAGCAGTTGAATAAATCCCAGCAGGCTGAAATTTGAGTACAATCAATATAAAAATAGGCATCTTTAAAACAAATAAAGGCAATTTCCCTCAGTCCTAGGAAGATAACTGCACACAGTAAGGAACATAAAACATTTTTCTACTATTGTGACAGCTTACCTACAACAAGCTGAAGTGTCAGCATGTTCCCTAGAGACAAGAAATCCAACCCTATTTAGGCTTTAAACACAAATCAACCACTCCAAGTAATTCATATGATTAGCAGAGGGATATAATACTCCCTACTCACAAAAAGCAAAGAAAGCAGTGGTATTAATAGCAGCCAAAAGCTAACACATTTTGTTACTTAGTATTAAGGGACCTTCAACTTGATTTTTAAAACTGACAGTATGTTCCAAGTCTATTTCAAAAAACATGTTAGGATCTTTTTTCTTATGTTGATGTTTATTCAGGTCTTTTTAGCATGGGGGAAAAAAATGACTGATTAGCTATACAGACAGAACTAAGAAACCAAGCAATCAAAAATGTCATCAAACTACAGAAAGTTAAAGAAAAAAAATGCTAACTTTTTAGTTAGAAGCTTTTCACATGAGTAGTTTTCAGAAACAAATGTATTTTATGTGCCCTTTAATCTTATAGTTGTAACATGGGATGCAGTATGGAACCTTTATTACAACCATCCTCATTTCAACCACCCTTGAGGGTTTTGTTTTGTTTTTTTAATTTCAGCAAAGTGTTGAGAAAAGTTGAGGACTACTCTAACAGACGATTTCCTATATTAGCACACAACTAAAAAACTGTGCACTTAAGATGTCAGTAGACCTACCAACTTTAGTGATTAAGGTACAAGTTTTTGTGTCTGATCTACAGAGTACTATAGGTTTTACATTTGTTAATATTAACCTTGTAAAAACAAACCTAATTTTAACAGATTCTAGAAAGTTAACCAAGGGCAACAAAATTCAATACAGAAAAAATCAAAGGTTTGAGCACAATATATTTACCATAAGACTGTTCTGAAGTTCTACAATAGCTGTGTTTTTCTGCTAGTAAACATTACTTTGTTTTAATTAGAATATATTTTTCGACAAAATATGCATAAGCACCTTCTAACTTAAACCACCACAGGCTCTAACCCAAGCAATTCAGCATCTCCAGTGACTTACCTTAACTTTTTTAAAAGGATAAATCAAAATATACAAATAAAAAGGAAAACAACGTTGATAAAGTAAAAGACTGACACTAACACATACCCAACTATATCCATGAAGATGTGTTATACCAGAAATAAGACTCTTCACACACATTTGAAAAAAATAGGATTTTAGTGGCTTGTGTGTCTAACCATTTAAATATGTAGTACATATCCAAGAGAGCTGAATGCTGCTATTATCTGTGATCACCAATAATGTGCATCACTGGCAGTTCTGCTCTGTTTGTAGCTGGCACTGGAATTACATATTCAACTTTCAGACATTTAAAGAGACCATTTAAAATAAAACAGAGCAGCATGGCTACTAAGAGGTATTACTAGGGGGGTGGTTTTAGAGATCTGCAGAGTAGCCCTACAGAACCCAGATTTGACCAGATGGAATTTTTATTTTGAAACGTTCTAACTTCAATACTGACTTAAACCAAAACCTTCAATGAGTTATTAATTAAACTTTGCCAAGTCATAAGAACCACATCAAAAAGAAAAGATACAGACTGTACTAATATACAGGGAAATGAAAAGAACTGACAAAGTAGATTTTTATACAGTGAATATAGTGAATGAAAAAGTAAAGGAAATAAAGAAATGAGAGAAGTACAAAAGAAAGGTACAAAAACCTGCATGAAGTCAGAAAAGCTTCAGCACATCTGAAGAGATCAAAATTATTCTTCAAAACCAAAGCTTATACAGTGTCTCAAAGGCCTGCCTTCTCATGATTGTTAATATACCCGTTTAGGAGTCAGACAGCATTCTGTTTAACTTGTGTAGCTCTATATCATTACACTGAACCATAATTAAACTCCTCTTTTGTGCCATCCTTAATCCATCACAATTGTATCCAATATACCCGCAGTTGCAGTTTTCAAGTTTTGTCTTTACAGCTCAGCTGTATTTTTCCTGGATGTTCACAAGACTGGCATTTGACTGGATACGCTTGGCTAGAAAGAAAAATGTTCAAAATTAAAAAAAAAAAAAAAATACACAAAAAGGCAGTTTCCCCACACCCTCAATTTATCTGGCATATAATACTGAACAATGCTAAGGCTTGCCCATTTCAACAAACACATATGGCTCAGAATCCATTTCTCCCATCTTTTACAAGTCTTCAGGTTCCAAGATGGTTAGAAGTTACCATCACCTCCTCAGTACTGCAGACCCCCATATTTAGGAGACTCAAATTTTCCATGGTGCCCTCCCAATTTTAAAAAGAATGTTCTGACAGCACTACTTACGCAGAAACAGTATACGCTTCTTCTGCTTTGAGTGAAGGAAGCTACTAAGATAAAACACAACTGGCAAGAAAAGGATAAATGAAGAAACTGCAATCACTGGAACTGTATCACTGCAGGGGACAGAACAGTTAAAAGTCCTACTCCAAAGCCTTCGAGTAATGTTCATCTATTAGAAAAAACAGAGCAACTCATGGTGAGAAACTGATGCATTCTGGACTGTATTGCTGTTTTAAACAATACTGCACAGTTCAAAATTTTTTAAAGTAGCAACTTACAAGAGCCATTTCAAGTGCTTAACTTTAAAAAAAATAGAAATAATGGGCTAAGTGACTGAAGGAAATGGCAAAGCTCCTGCTGACTGTACAGGAGAATGGATTACACCCAATATTTCAGAGCAGCAATTCCCAGACTGTGGCTGTCACAACATTTGTTGAGGGTTAGTGACGATCACATTGGCTGATCACACACAGCTAAAAACCACATTAAAAGACAACCAAATATACATGAAGAGGTTTCTTAGTATGTATGAGCCCTATAAGCAGCTATTGTAGTTAGGAAATAATTACAACAGTTAACTGGACCTGTAGCTAAAGAACTTCATATAAAAACTAAAGATTACCAGATCTCTCCAACTTTGATAAAGGTACAATGTTCCCTTCACAGCCCGCTCAGATGGAATTAAAAGCCCTGCTGCCCAAAATGGACTGCAACAGGGATTCTAAACTAATAATTCACTTGTCAGAAGTAAGAAACTTTAATAAGCACTGGAGGTCCGGACCTCTGTTTTACACACCTTCCAAATGAACAGCAGTATAACCAAGTATCCTGGGGACCTGGTTCAGCTAATAACTCAGAAGAGTGAGCAACCCATAACATTTCTTGAAGCATTTAAATGTTTTATTTATCAATTCACAAGACATTACCATCCCTCAGAGCACCCAACCTGAGACCACTATATAGTGTGACATAAGTAGTTTCTTTGCCATGCTAATGATCATTTCCAATGCTGAAAAGTAAAGGGAGATGCCAAACAAGAATGAATTAAAGCAGGTAAGAGATGGCTAAAGAGAGTTAAGTGAAATTTCTCCTTTGGGCATCAGATAGATAATAGATTGAGAGGAAAATACTCACTGCATCTTCCACATCAATACACAAGTGCTTGCTGTGTTCTGATTCTCCATGCTCTGACGCTCTTTGCATTTCAGTATACAGAGTATTCAGCTTTTTATAAGTTACATTACAGTTTCTGCATACTTCTGTGTAGTTACTTGCTACCAGACCAATTGCTTGCCCCTGAAACAAGTAGTAACATGAACATAAAATAAAAATAACTTTAAAAATCCCTCAAGTCCAAAATATTAGCATGCCAAAAATGTGGAGTCTACAGTGAAGGGTTTTTTGGTTTGTTCCCAACTTCTAAACAAAACCCCTCAGTGAATTAAAAGTGTTACCCTATTTTTGCACAATTTCATGTATATGAATTGCCTGTTGCAAAACCAGATGTTATCCAAATATTTAATATTTGCAAATAGGTATTTAAACTGCTGACTTCTAATATCAAAACAAAGATAATTAACAGCAAAGTTTATCCTAGAACTATAGCTCAGCTTTCCCCTGGCCCTCCACTGACCTCTTCATAAGTAAAAAGCAAACACTGAAAGGTCATACTCTAATTATTTTGAGCTTTAATAACTACTGCTATGGTCTCTTCCCCAGGAATCCAAGATGATGTTTCAACTCGAGTCCCTTGAAAATGCAGGGAAGTGTAGTGGAGAAATATCCAAAAGATAACTAAAGGGGTTAGGCACCCAGATACATGGAACGATCTATTCCAGATAATCTACGTTGACAGGATACAGGACTGCCCCTTCTCCTATAAGCATGCATTCAAAGTTTGCTTCTTAAATCATAGATATTGTCCTCTGTGGTTTTAGGATAAAAACATAAGATTATCAAGTAGTTTAGCTGTAGGAGGAAGATGACTTCTTTGAAAATTCTTATCACATAGGTAGGCTGTAAAGGAAGAAGGGGCAAATAAGATCTTCATATTCTACTGTTTAAGTATTATCAATCACTGAGAAATAATTGCATGAGTTTATAGCCAAAGGTTGAGCCCACCTCTCCAACACCTTTAAAACCTCACTTTTCAACTTAAGTTAACTCTCAAAAAGCTTGTGATATGATCCCCTTCAAACTACCTTGCTTAGGAAAAAAAGGACCAGGAAGCTTTGGAAAGGCCATCTCTGCTAACACCTGACCGTTAAACATGGTACTACTCAGCACTACCCAGCCTGGAAGAATGGAGAATAACGGATCTAAAATGACAACGTTAGGACTGGTCAAAAAAACAAATACTTTTACCTGGGGGGGGGGGGGGGGGTGCAAATAAGTTTTCTGACCAGTTCCAGGCAACACAGTCCAAGAACTCCAGTCATGTGTAAAATGCTCTAGCACAGGCATAACAGATCCTCAGTCTTAGGGAACAGAGGGTCCCTCTGTTAAAGACAGTAAAAATTCCTCTTTAAGGAGGACTAAAAGACCCATTTGGCATCATTTTACAGGGCCCAGAATCTACACATTTTCAGCTCAGTGCACACATTCTCCAAAGCATTTAAATCTAAGCACAGATGTGCAGAGCTGGTAGAGACTAGGGCTGTGCAAAGCTTCGGTAGCCGAATTGATTCAAGTTAAAAGCTCCGAATAGATTTGGAAAAGCTTCAGAAAAGATTTGGCCACTTTGGAGATTCAGCCATAGACAGTCTGCTGGGGTTGGGGGAGGGGGGAGGCAAGGAAGAGATTGGGGTTGGAGCTGCTCAGGGAGGGGGGTGGCATGTGGGCATGCTGCCATTTTCCCAGGGCGGTGTTGGGGGAGCAGGACACAAGTGCAGCTCACTCCAGGCAGAAGAGGGCAAGCACACATCCTGCGCCCCACCATGCCAGCTGGAAGTTGGGGCTATGCTGTTGCCATCTGGAGCAAGCCACACCTGCATTGCACCACCCCTCCCCGCAATGGCTGGGCAAGTGGCAGCAGGGCATAGCCCCTGCGGCTCCCCCCACCAGAGCAGAAGCAGGCATAGCCAGAGGAGCCGCAGGAGAAGCCCCCATGGCTGCCCTGCCCAACCCCAGCCCTCGCCTTGTCCCAGCCTAGTCCTGGCACTTAAAAAGCCCTGTACTTACTAGCTCTGGCAGCAGCAATCAGGGCCTCTGAGGGCTCGTGGCAGAGCCCCCCGGCACAGCATGGAGCAGTGGGAGGCAGCACAGATCATCCGCCCCTGCTCGGCACCTGCACAGCAGCTGCCCCATGGCACAGATGCAGCGCAGCTTGCAAGGCGCTGTGCGCTGTCTGGGAGCTGGGGCACCTCCACCTGTCAGCCAGAGCCTAGCGCCACTCAACCCCAGTGGCCCCAGCTCCCAGACAGTGCATAGCACCCTGCTGAACTGTGTTGCAGCCACATGATGTGACAGCTGCTGTGCAGATGCCACACAAGGGGGACGATCCCCACTGCACAAGGGGGCTCTGCCACAAGCTCCCAGAGGCCCCAATCGCTGCTACTATAGCCAGTGAGTGCAGGACTTTTTAAGTGCCAGGACTAGGCTGAGGCTGGGCAGGGCAGCTGTGGGGACTTCTCCCGCTGCTCCCCCTGTCTGGAGAGAGGCAAGCACAGCCGGAGGAGTCACAGGAGAACCTGCAGATGCCTGGCTGTGCCTGCCTTTCCACGTTTTCTAACCTTCTTATTCACATTACTCCCCTCTGGACTTTCAACAATTTGGCCACAACTTTCTTGAAGAGTGGTGAACACAGCACTCCAACCCAGGTCTCATCAATGCAAAGGACAGCAAAGAATTACCTTTCATGCCTTACACTTCTCAATATATCCTAACCTTTGTGTCACAAGTCCTAGAGGGCATCATGGCCTTTGTTAAGTGAATTTTGGGTACATATGAAATTCAGTCAGGTACTAAATTTGAGTCTACAATGGCTGAATACAAATGGTTTACTTTGCTCCTTTCTTCTTTCTTACCTATGAATCACCATCTTCTGGTGTAAGTATTAAAAGCTTGCTACCCAAGTTGTATCAGACATATTCCTTTTGGAAGTGACAGAACAGCAACAGTGATAAAGGTCAATTATGGCAGAATTCAGTCATCCCGTTCCTACGACATCTACCTTGACATAGGAGTCAAGGTAGATGTCCTCTCCCTAGACTGTAAGAAGGCCCTTGATACAGCATGTCATTCTCTTCTCATAAATAAACTGACAGGCTGTGATGCAGATAATTGCACAGTCAGGTGGGCTGCAAATTGGCTTAGGGGTTGCACCCAGAGTGTGGTGATGAATGGGTCGAGATTGACCTGGAAAGATGTTGGCAGTGGAGTCCCACAAGCCTCGGTCCTTGGACCGATGTTGTTCAACGTCTTCATCAGTGACTTGGACAAGGGCATGGAGAGCACCCTGTCCAAGTTTGTAGATGATACCAAATTATGGGGCAAAGTTAACACACAGAGGGTAGGGAACAGATCCAGGCAGATCTGGACAGGTTGGAAAAATGGGCAGAACAAAATAGGATTCGTAGACATTAGGGCTGGAAGAAACCTTGAAGATTATCAAGTCCAGCCCCCTGCCCGAGGGGCAGGAAGTCAGCTAGGTTCAAAGGACCCCAGCAAGATAAGCATCCAAGCGTTTCTTGAATAAGTCCAGAGAAGGTGCCTGCATCACATCTGAAGGGAGCCAATTCCAGGTCTTGGAGGCTTAGACAGTAAAGAAATTTTTTCTTATGTCCAGCCTAAAACGGTCTTGTAGGAGTTTATGACGGTTGGTACTTGTTTTTCCTCGGGGCACGCTGGTGACCAGACGTTCTCCCAGATCCTGATGAACACCCCTTATGTACTTATAGATGGCCACAAGGTCCCCCCCCTTAGCCTGTGTTTTTCCAGACTGAAGAGTCCCATGGCTCTCAGCCTCTCTTCATAGGGTCTATTCTCTTGCCCTCTGATCATGCGCGTGGCTCTCCTCTGGACTCCCTCAAGCTTCTCAACATCCTTTTTGAATTGCAGAGCCCAGAATTGGACACAGTACTCCAGCTGTGGCCTCAGCAAGGCAGAGTACAGCAGGAAGGTGACATCCTGAGATTTACCTGAGAAGCATCTATAGATGCAAGCCAGCGTTTTGTTTGCTTTACCAGCAGCGACATCGCATTGGTGGCTCATGTTCATCTTGTGGTCAATCATGACCCCCAAGTACCTTTCCGCACTGGTGCTAGCAAGCGTAGCACTGTTGAGCCTATTGCCTTGCTGTGGGTTTTGGGCGCTGCACTTCAAGAGGGATGTGGAGAATCTTGGGAGGATTCAGAGGAGGGCAACGCCATATGGTCAGAGGCCTGCAGGCAAGACCCTACATCTCTCCAGCCTTCACAAGAGAAGGCTGAGAGGTGACCTTGTGGCTACCTATAAATTCATCAGGGGAGGGCAGCAGGGAATAGGAGATGCTCTATTTACTAGGACACCCCCTGGAGTAACGAGGAACACTGACAGAGAGCAGATTTAGGTTGGACATTAGAAAGAACGTCTTCTAAGAAAGAACAGTAAGGGATGCCAGAATCTGGAATCCAAGGGCGGTGGTGCTCTCCCTTACCCTGGTGGGGGGGGGTCTTCAAGAGGAGACTGGACAAGCACCTAGCTAGGATCGTCTGACCCCAGCACTCTTTCGTCTGACCCCAGCACTCTTTCCTGCCTAGGGCAGGGGGTCAGACTTGATGACCTACTGAGGTCCCTTCCGACTCTAACATCTATGAATCTACAGGAACTATTGGACATAAATAGTTTAGTCTGGTATCGTAACACCCATCACAACCAGAGGTTTCAATGTTCACAATTACCCAATTGTTTTTCTAATGTACTTTAAGAACTTTTAAAGCAAAAAAACTGTTTCCCATAATTCTGCGTTATTTTACTTGCAAAGAAATGACAGCTTGGGAAGAAGGCTTTACTACCGCCAATATTCCACAGAAGACAGCATAACAAGTTTGGTAAAACATGCTGTGTGTGACTCACACGAGGTGCATCCAGTAACACGAGTTATTCAACTGCAATGTTACATGTACATGTTTATTCTGCGACAGGAAATTTATGCTTAATATTAAGTATCTGAAACATTTTGAGCCATTCCTTTCAAATGGTTCCTTAATAAAACTACAGAGAAAACGTCTAACATTTTCATTTAATTTTAGGATTAAATTGCCATAATTTCTCTAACTTTGATGCACTTAATATGAGCTTATGGGCCATTTTCCAAGGGCATTCCCAAGTTTATTTTACAAAAAGGTATACTTAAAGATTCTAATTGTTTCTAACCTTCTAGTTAAAAAAAAAAAAAAATCTTCTTGAAATTGGTTCCAGGTAGTTGACCCTTTCAGGCTAATAGGCACTGCAACCAAATAATTGAAAACCCAAATTGTGAAGTCACAAGACAACAATTCCAATAAAGCAATGGGTAGGTAAAGTTGACTTACTGTATGCAGAGATGATGTGACTTGCTATGTAATTATCATCTATTGTGAATCTAGAAATTCTAATATGCAATAGCACTGTAATTACACATAAAATGAAGTCAAGGTGAACATCAATTAGAATGCATTTTATGTTCTCAATTGTAAACATCTGCGTTTTATAGATAATTACTCTACTTGCTTAAACTGCTTAAGCATTTGCGAATTGTATTCTCCTGTATGCATCCCCTGCCGTTTGTGCTGTATATATAAGATTTTACTATACAACAAGAGGACTTAGTTCTGACCTTCAATACATTCTATAAATACCTGGAGGTTATGTTCAAAACACATCAGTGTTTTATTGAATAAGTCCAGGAACTCTATTGTAGTATTTGATAGCCCTTCACTGCTGTTCTCCAAACAATCTGTCAAAAAAGAAAAAAAAGAAAAGAAAAAAACACGACATACATCAAGATATCCTAATTTCTACTGCCAACAAGCCCTTGGGTTCTACACCTTAACAATAAGAGCTCTCAACTATAAAAGATAGAGCCAGTCAGCTTTGTGTTCTCCTTACTTGGTTACCATTATGCTGATGTCTCAGACTTGCTGTCCTAACTCATTCGCACTCCCCTCTTCATTGAGGATATGTTTCAGAATTAATTGGCCTTGATTAAGTGAAAGATGAAGACTATCATCAAGTACACTCTGAAGAGAGCATTCGAGCTATCTTTGGGCTCTGAGACAACACAAGACTACTTTTATTTTTCACCCTGCCAATCTGGCTTTGCCTAGCAGCAAGCACTGTCTAGATAAGTACAAGTCTTAAGAGGGTAAATGAAACAGCAAACACCTGGGGAACATTGGGAATATTTAGGCTTACAGAAAAGACAGGCTCAGCAGAGCCACATGAAGCAGGGGCATAACATACACACTTGTTTTTGAGGAAGTGGCAAAGAGCTTGTGAAACACTCCTTCTTAGTCCTATTCTACTTCATTCTCTTTAAGTATTGCTTTTCCCCTCCCTGCATCATATTACTCTTGATACTCTGACCCACTAGACACTTGGAAATGAGAGCTGTTGGTTTGATTTAGGATTTCAGTTAAAAAAAAAAAAAAAAGGCACAATCCAGGTTGGCAGACCCCAAACAGGACACTTCATAAAAGATGGAAGGAAGGGAATACAGCAGCATACAGGAACAGATCTAGTGCTAGGTGCTCAAGGACAAAAGGCAGAAGGCAGTATATGCTTCACTTTGCAAATGTGAATTTGGATTTCTACTAGGACCAGTCCCATCCCTGTATTAAATTACTAATTGATAGCAACCTTCCTAAGGCTGCCAGGGGGCTTGATGGCAGTCCCAAAGGCTTTGCAGTATTTGGGTCTAGACTTTTACACCCGCTATTACAACACTATTACTACTCTGCACTTCTGTTACACACTTAGGGCACAGTACACTTGCTCTGATGTGGGCTAATTAGCAAACTTAATTAATTGAATTAGCATGCTCCAGCAGCCTCCACATCACATGTATTCACTGTCCCTGTGCTTTGAAATGGCGACAGAGGTGCTTTAACTAAACCTCATTGAATAAGCTTCAGTTAAAACACCCTGCTGCCATTTTGAAGTGTGGGACATTGAATACATATGACGCTGCAGGCAATTTAATCAGAGCAGTTCTCGGAGCTGCTCTAATTAAAGTGCTCCCACACTGCAACCCAGAACACTGTAAAGATGCTCTTAGCGTAGGGGACACATCTCCTTTGCCAAGGAAATTTTCACCTTAGTACATGTTCATCAGTGGCAATTAAAGAAAATCAAGTAGCCTGTTCTGGAGTCAGATTCAGTACCCAAAAGATTCAAAGCCAAATTTAGAAACCCCTCCTCATACTAAATGAAGTCAATGGGACTTCTTGTGGAGCAAGATACTATTTAACACAAATAAGGGGACCAGAAATGGATTTATCACTGTTCAAGGTATTCTAACCCAGTAGAGACCAACTTTTTAGCAGGCTTGCCGCATATTAGCCCCACACCCTTCACAAATGCCACCCTAATTCCCTGCCCCTTACCAATCTGCCATTCTGCTTTCTGTTCCCTACCCAATCTGCTGCTCTGCTTTCTGCCTCCAGTCCTACCTACTGCTGTGCTACCTGTCCCCTCCCTGACCTGCCATGAGCTACACGTAGAGGTTGTCCATGTTATTTGTGCCACAGGTTGGCTACTTCTGCCCTAACCTAGGAAGGGAAGTGGGAAGATGAAAAAAAATAAAGGATAAGGCAATACAATAGATCTGACAATCTCCAGCACAGTTTGGCCAAGTTACCACAGAAACTGCTTTTCATGTCCACAAAATCTCATTCTGACAGTGAAGTCAAGGTGTCTTTTTAGACAGGCCAGGGGAGATGAGGAAGAAACTCATCTTTTAATCTGTGAGCTTTTAACAGTTGCCTTCCTACAAAAAAGAATTCTGTTTTTATCGCAGTAAATAATATGACAATAAGCCTTATCAATGCCATCAGGTTCTTATCAGCTGAGAAATTTCAGAGGAAAAGGTAAACACATCATCCCTATCATAAGAGTAGCATGGAGGTGAAAGAATAAATCACATACTTGCACAATTGGCCTCCTCCCAAGTTTTGTTAAAGAACTCTGAAAGCACCACGATTATCTGTAACCTATCAGACATCAAGAGGCTTTTCGCGCAGTTGTAGCTCTTCGAAGAATTCTGGAACAACAACAAAAAGAAAAGTATTATGAATTCATAGGGCAGCAACTTTGAAACTCTGGACTTACGTGTTACATAAACTTGCCAATAATAGTTTGGTCTGTTTTAGACTACTTATAACAACTCAGCAAACAGACTACAGCAAAATCTGTCTTGCCAGAAAACACAAGAAGAGAAAACATTAAATAATGTGAACTGTACAACTGTATTTCTCTCATGTTCAGTAGGCAAATTCTTAGAAGGTTTAAAAGAAGGACCACACAGGAATGTCAGCCACAAATATGCTGAACGTAAATGAAGCATCTTCTAATACTTACTAGGTGTGATAAGCTCTTTACAAATTACATTTGTCACATGTGTGCATTAACAGCAATACATGATAAGTTTCCTGGAGAAGGAAACTTGATTCTGCACATACTCAGTGACTACCAAAACAGGGCCCTGAACTGAAATCACACAGGTTCAACCATACTAAATGATTAAGTGATTATATTAGCACAATTGGTGTGTCCATTATTCATATACAACAAAAACACCTAAACCATGGTAACTTAATTCAGTCTAGTAGAACGTTACCCCTGAAAGATTCAGGGCAGAAAGCTACCACGGTAAGCTACACCAATTTATGCTTCATCTGTCTGTACACATTTCAGTGTAGCTATTTGCTAAAGTCAAACAGGCTATATATAACCTGACACCTACCGGCAAGACAAAATCATACTCTAAGTGCTTAGCTGGTCATACGGAGCTAAGGGGCAGATCTGTTGCTGCTGGAAAATCAGAAAGGCACTTGCTGCCTTTCTGAATAGCTGCATCTCTGCCCATCCCTGATCCTGGCACAATTTACACTAATATGTAAACACAATGTAGGCTACACAGGAGCTTGTGTTATTCTGCCCCTGTCCAAAGAGAAAGCTAGATTCCATCCTTGGTTATGCCAGTAGAAACCAAAACAACCCAGCATTCAATTATTTAACTCCATCCGATAAGAAATACCACATCTCCCGTGAGCAACTGATGCCAATCTCGCTGCCCGGGGGGAGAGGGGGGTTGTCATCCCCCATGGCCGATCTCACTGCAGCCACTTCCCAGAGTGGCTGCAGCGATTGGCTGGCACTTGCAGGAGGGTCAGTGGCGCTCCTGCCTGGTCCCCCCTCCCCCTCATTGCCTAAGTGGCAAGCTTGGCCAATCACGGGGTGCACATGCACCCCCATGCACCCACTACATGTCGCCACCGACTTCGCCTTAATTTACTGGCAAAAAGAGCTCCAGCAGAACCTCACAACTGAAAGCTGCTCTCCTTCAGCCATGTGCCACCACAAATCAGCCAGTCTTCAAGTCAATCCCCCCTAGAATTCAGGCTAAGCCTTCCAGCACACAGACTGCAGACTGGAAATGCAGAGGATTATCATTATTATTAAAAGAATATTTTGAAGTGTATGTGCACGTCTCTATTCTGTCTGAGAAGAGATTCTCAAAGCAGTGACTGGGAACATGCACTTCTTGCCTTTCCTCCTCTAACCACAGATTGACAGAATCAGCCAGGCAAGCCCATGCTGATTTTCCAGCAGCAACAGATCTAGTCCTTAGTTCCATATGACCAGAACCATATTTAGCACAAAAACTACTCAGTCCTCTTTGGAACAAGCACTGGTTAAGATTAACAGGGCTACCAATAATTTTTGCATGAAGAACAGAGCAATGCAAGACAGATTTGTAATCCATGCAATATAGGGAGGTTTGCTGTTGTTGAGCTCCATTACAGGTTTCCCTCACTTTACGTACATTCTGTAGGTGCAAATTTGCTCTTATGTGATGATCCTTTTTATACCAATTCATTATATGCAAGGTAAATTCACTCTTATGCCATCAGTGTGGTGGAAGCCCAGTCAGCTGCTTTGTGTGGTACATCAAAATACAGTCTCCTATGCGGCTCTGTGCTCCTCTCTCATCTGCAACACATGTTTCTGTAGTTGCCATCCCCATTGTGATAGTGTCCTGTGCTTGTGCATACTGTCTGCTGTTGGTGAGTACCAAAATTGGCTTGTAAAAGTGGTAGAAATGGGTCTGGGGATCAGTGCAGTCAAGATCTTGGAACATATCCCTATTTGTTACATTGCAAAGTGGATTCCCTTTATGGGAATTTGAGTTATGTGCCACTTTCCAAGAACGCATATATTGCATAAAGCGAGGGAAACCTGTATTTATGTACTCTTCCAGCACCATGGACTGTACATAAATAAGGATCAGAAGGGCCTTGTTTGGCCATCAGGCTCAGTCCCCTGCATTCTAAGGCCATCATTTACTTATGGAACCCCCCAAAAAACTACTTCAAAATGCAACTAAAGGCACAATACCCAAAACACTGGCAGCATTCTAACACGCCACAGATAAATGCAGGGGAAGCAAAGGCACTGCCTATGTCCTGCAGTGACAGGCATAGGCAGAAGGCCAGGGTTAATGGGGCTTAGCTACGGCCCTATGGAGGGGAGGGGCACGGGTCGGGCAGGGCTCAGCCCCCCCAATAGTATTTTCATCCACCGCTTATGGTGACAAGGAAGTAGCTGGTTAATACATGCTCAAAAGACCCAAGGACAGCAATTCTCAACCACAGAAACCTGAGATTCTTTCAAGGGTGCTATGGAGCACTACATGATGTTAACACTGTTAGGTGTGCAAACATGATTTGCAAGATAACCCGTGATGTTTCAGATAGAAATCTATACCATTGGAAAAATATTCCAACTTGTTGTGGTCTTTCCGAGTTCTTTGTGACAGAAGTATTATTCCATTATTTTTCCAGTCAAAAAATAAGTAAAAGCTAAAAGTTGGCATCTTCCAAGGGATGCCTTGAGTTTAATGAGGGGTGCCTTAACTTTAAAAAAGGTTGAGAACTACTGTCTTAGAAAAAGCACCATGCCCCATCCTAATTCAGGCAAAAACTTCTACAGTCTACATCATTCTGATGAAAGGGAAGATTGTTAATAGTAAAAACATAAGTTAACGTACACACACTTAACAGAACAGCTTGCTAAGTACAGAAGCCAATTAAAACAGACAATGATAGATCCATATTTGGCACGTGAAACACCCTCTTTCATTCTGGGAAACAGTTTCACTCCATCATCATCATCACCTGAATTATCATAAGTTCATGGATCAGTCCCCAGCAAACTACAAAATAAAAAAACCATCAACCTGCCCAAAGAATTTACATTAAGTTTAAAAAAAACAAACAAACCAACAGATGGAGATAGGGAAATAAGGTAGGAAGTAAAAAGGAACAACGAGACCACAGCAGGAAGCATGACTGGCACTGGGAGCAGCCTAACCACTGCTGAGTTTCATGTAAGTACCCCATAACAAGGAATACATAAAGAGATTTGAAGGACAGCAATGAAATGGTTCTGCAGACATTCACCCAGAGCTCCTCACAAGAACAAGGATAGCATGGGGAAAAGCAAACATAGCATACGCTCTACCTATAAAAGGCCAATTACTCATCTCAACATGAGAAAAATATTCTGAGCTGCCTTCCAACTCCAATTAAGATTTAAAGGACTTATTTCAACCCCAGTTTGATCCAGCTAGAAAGCAGAGGCAGCTCAGATAACACATCTGCTGCTCTGTTTTGTGGTAGAAAGCCTTTCAGAAAACAGAGGACTCACATCCCCATCCCTACCACGAGATGCCTAAGGAGAGACTTTGCAATCAATGTCTGGCCACAAAAGTTCTGAAATATCAAACCAAGAGTATGATTTAGGGAGGTTGGAGGTTCAATGCAACTATTTATCTCAGCTTTAAAAGGTGCACCATAGGCTGCACGGCTGTCACAGCTAGTGCGTCTCAGTCCTGACCTGGATAAGCTACCTGCTGGGCAGACAGATTTCTTCCTTTGCTGTTAACGGGACATGGAACATCTCACACCAGCTACCTGCTTTTGAGCCAGAGACACATTGGACGGCAACTGTTTTCAAATCCAGCAAATCCCAACTGGATAGGAGTCATGACCAAGAGTGCCTCACATCAAATGTCCCCTCAACTCCCCACAAACATACATGAATAAGGCAAGTGAAGCAGGAAGGTAACAAGATGAGGTCTATGCCTCATCATCTCTGAGGCATACAAACCCTATTATTTAAGACCCATCATATGTTCAGATTCATAGAAGATGTGAATAAAGACCATGCCTGCTGAAGAGCTTATATACATTTTCTAATTAGCTGGACCAGGAGTCATTTCTGAACCATAAAGATGACTGTGTTCTCACTGGGTGGAAAGAGCACTGGGTCTCATGCACCCCTGAGCCCTAGGGATTGCCGCAGTTGGTCCCCAGGGCCCAGAGGTTTTACACTGGGCTGGGTGCATCCCTGCCAGCCCTATCAGCTGAAGGGTCTCCCCTGCAGCAGGGAACACTTCTACACCTACAAATTAAACCTCAATAGAAACCAGCTATAAAGTTAGCACACATTTTTACGCCTAACTTTAGAGCTGGTTGGAGTTTTTTTTTTCAGATTCACAGATGTAGGGTCAGAAGGTACCTTGTAGTTCTTCTAGTCCAACCCCCTGCCCTGGGCAGGAGAGAAAACTGGGCTCAAATGACCCCAGCCAGGTAAACATCCAGCCTCCTCTTAAAGACCCCCAAGGTAGGAGCCAACACTTCCCTTGGAAGTTGGTTCCAGATCCTTGCCACCCTGACATGTGAAGGCAAGTACTTTACATGTGTGGCTGGTCTTAGAGTAACTGCGCAATTAACCACTTAATTGCAGAATACCTGTAACATGTAGAGGGGAGTCTCAGAAGTGCTTTGCCTATATGCTATGCCAGCAGACCACTTAGCGTGGGAACAATCCCCTTCATCCCCAGCAAAACAAAGCACTATTTTGCTGGTCTATCTCCATCTACACTAGGGGATGCTTCTAGCATCACTAGGTCAGTCAGGGATCACTGTAGCTATGCAGGCAAAAAAAAAAAAAAAAATACATGGACACAGCCCTGCGAGTCCTACTGGTGAGAAGGAAAAGAAAAGAGCAGTATAGGGGGAAGCATCCATTGGATAATCCCATGGGACTGGACATACTACCAGTCACTGGGCAATATTTCATGAGCATGACCTTAGCCAAGGACTAATAAGCAATTTTGTTTAATGAGTAATTCTGATTTTTCCCTTTGGCAGAGGGAATTTTTCTTCTGAAAACCACACACTATACAGTTCCTCTTTTTGCTTCCCTCCTTTTAGTTCTAACATACGAATTGTTGGCCCTGAAAAGGTACAAACAAAACATTTAAAGCAATAATGGACCCATATACCTCCAAGGCTTATTATCAAGGTCAGATATTTCTATGACCATAAAAAACAAATATTTTAAATTGCATTTATAGCACACTTATGTTATTTCTCTACCAGGGCATCAAATGGAAGCCAAGCACCCAATGCATTCAGTGGTTTAAGCAGAAAGAGGCAGTGATCAAGCTTCTCTGAACTTGCAGATTGGGACTGAGCCAAAAAAGTGGAAAAGGAGGAAGCATAGAATTAACCTAGAGTCTCCATGACTCTAATCAGACCCAAGTGTGTTTTTCTTTCAAAACTTCTCCTTCAACCACTTGCTCCAGAACTGTGATCTTAGATAAACTCACTGGACACAAAGCTCTGATATCTAGTTTCCAGCTGATAAACCAACTGGAACTCTCATAGTTCCCAGAGCCTTCTTATATGAAAACAAGATGGGAAGTCCAATCAAGTCACACTGCATTAGAAGAGGTGCTCCCTAGAAGGGTCTACTCTAGAAGAAACCAATTCCCACTTTTTCTTGCTAAAATGCAACTATTTTTATTCTTGCTAAAATGCAACTATTTTTATTCTGTCAGGTTTTGTTTTACTTCCTAAGGCCTTCGAGAATTTCCATTTTATACACCTAACTAAAAGATTTCATATTATTGCCACTTCCAGCAACTTTCATTCAAAGAGTACATACATTTACTTTCACTTTGAGTAAGTTTCATGCATGCATGCACAGATGAAAGACAGACTTAGGAAATATAGAAGATGTTCACACAGCAGTGGTCTGCTGGCTTCCTGAACTTCCTCACCAGCCTCATAAGCCTGACAGAAAACATTCAAATAATACAGGCTAACAGAAATTAGTTATCTAAAAGTCACAATATTAAACCAGGCTGCCTTTTATCCCCAATTCTCATAGTTTGCTTACAGTGTACTATTGGAAGGATGACTTAAATGTCTAGTCAGCCAGTTTAAAATATTCAGATTCCATGCAATTTTGGTTTACCTCACAGCAGGGTCTCCTCACTCCCTTTTTTCCCTTCTTCCAAAGATGCACCAAGTCCCCTACATTCATTACATGTGGATCTTTCAGACAAGATAGTTACACATGTACAAAAACCATGATTCTAATTGCTCTCCAGCCAGGTAAAGATTTGGGCCTTAACCCCACCTTCCACCCTTCACCAAAATTAGCGTGTAATCATTGACTGCTCCCTACTCATTATAATTGAGTGTCAGGGAACTGTAAATCTTTTATTAGTAAAGCCTGTCAAGATGAGAGGTGCCACATAATGGCAGCATTATCTGCTGGGCTTCCCATTTCTACACTACGCTTTGTCATCAAGTAACATCTTATAAAAATAAGCCGTACTAGATAAGCCAAAAAACTCTCTGCAGGATGCAGGTGTTACCAACATCTTTTGGTTACAGATACCTGCCAGTGAATCTTAGTTTACTGGGAGAAGCAAATGGAAGAAATGACAAAGCATAGCAGCAATAGTAATCAGTAGGCTGCAGGCAGTATTTACAAGTCTAATTTGCAGATATGGGGCCTTGTTGGCCTCAAAGACACTGCTGGATATTTTTCTACTAAAGTTGGTGAGACCTTTCGTTTCAGATGCAAACCATACTGCGCTTAAGCATGCCTTAATCACCTTGATAATCAGATTATTAGTGTTTACCTGAGTTATACCACAAGACTTAAAAGCTGAAGCTTGTCTACCACCCTGTGGCAACCTGCTTGCTAGGGGAAATGTTGCAGTGTTCCACCAGCTGTGCTACTGCATACATGTTTTCAGGTAGAATCAAAACTCTTGGCATCTTCAGAACTAAAACAGCTCAAGTCCAGGTGACCTGAGACACCATGACATTGCCAACTGTGCCAGGTGGACATGAGCATCATCTACTAAGCCCAGCTCTGCACAATGTCTGGAAGATTAATGTCCAGGAAGAGCATTCAATGAAATTATTTACTGCCAAGGAGTTAAGTTCAGGGGCTGGATCTGATCATAAATCTAAAACATAAGGAGAGCACACACTTTTGAGACACATTTTTATACAAGTAAGTAGAAGGACCTAAGTAAGTAGATATAATAAAAAAGAGTTAAATAATGAGAAGAAGAAAAAAAAAATCTCACTCCAAAGTCATTTTAGGACCAAACACAAGCACAATATGATGCACTGAAAAGAGAAAAACTCCTCCTTCCAGATGCAAGAACTGAGAGAATCATGGGCTTAGGGGAACAAAGCACCAAGCAAAAACCTTTTAAGAAGTCAACGGGGTCCTAGTCCCTTGCCACTTATGAGTCTCTGAGCTCTAGAGTACCCTAATATTTCATAGGTTACAAAGAGAAGAGCTGTCCGTCTTGTGTGTCATGTGCGCACAATAAACTGGCAACTGGAAGAGAACTCCTAGGTTACAGAGGCGCCACCCAAACAGAGCATACCCCTATTGCTCCCATACAAAGCCAGATAGCACAATGCTGAGAAGCAGCGCGCTCCTCTGCACCCTCGCCTCCTGACCCCCAAGGGAGCAGAGCACCACTGATGCAGTGCTATCAGCACCCAAGTGACTGCCTCTCAGAGGAAGCAATTCACCTGGGCACAGCGCAGGCAGGCAAGTGGCACAGACACAGCAGCACAGTCCAGCTACCCTCAGCCACTGCGCCGGGTACTCACAAAGCCCTCACCTTCTTGCACAGCCGAGCAGGGCACGTCCAGTAAGGGGTACCCAGGCAGTGCTAGCTCCCCCGGCAGGGCACTAGCCTGGAGCGTGCTCTACTTGACACCCACAGATCCCCTCCCCAGCCACCCACAAAGCCAGGCAGAGGCCTGCCAGGAACAGGGAGGCTCCCTGAGATCGTGGCAACACACACAGGGCGCCTGGCAGGGAGTGGCACCCCGGGGGCCCGCTCAGCCAGGGAGGACCAGGCGGCCCCTCGCTCCGCACGCACCCCCACGGCGCGGGTGATGTTGTCCAGCTGCTCCGTGACCGCGCGGAAGGTGTGGTAGCAGCTCTGGCAGAGCCGCACGGGCCGGGCGCTGCGCACCAGACAGCCGCTCAGCGCCGCGCAGCTGCTGGCGAAGCCCGCCAGGAGCTCCCGGCACTCGGGCTCCAAGTCCCCGGGCAGCGCCGCGCCCAGCAGCGCCAGCGACGCGTCCTCCAGCAGCGCCCAGGTCCCCGCGCCGGGCGGCGGGCCCCCGCCAGCGGCCAGGCCCAGCAGCAGGCCCAGCAGGGCGCCGAGCGGACCCATTGCGGCGGCCGCGCGGCAGGGAGGGAGGGAGGCGGCCTCTTCCTGGCGCCGGAGCGAAAGCGCATCACGTGCAACGCCGGGACATGTCAACGTTCGGAGCCGGGCCCAGCGCGGCGCCTCATTGGCCGCCGAGGGTTCGTCTCGGAATGCGGGGGCGGGGCCGCGGGTAGGGGCGGGGAGCCGGGAAGCGGCAGTGTTGCCGCCTGTACGGTAATTACCGTATTTGCGCGATCATTTCACTGCTTGTACGATGTACGATCAATAATAGTAAAAAAAAGGGCTCAGATTGTAGGGTCATTTTTGAGGCAGTTCATTGATGCAGCATATGCAAAAGCAAGTCATTCTCCGATGTATTTGGTAGCCGTGTTGGTCCGAGACAAAGAAATGCAAAACTAGAACTCTCGTTCAGAGATAATGCCTTTTATTAGCTCAGCGGTTCCCAACCCTGGGTCGTGACCCAAATGAGGGTCATGGGGGGCACTGCCAGTGGCACCACACCGAAAAGATGAGCTGCATGGCGCTTCTCTACTCCCACCACCACACTCCACTCCCCGCAGCGAGGCTGGGAGAAAAAGGTTGGGAACCACTGTAGTAGATCAACTAAGAAACTGGGAAAAAATTAAAAGTGTTTTTTGCAGGAAAAGATTTTTTTTGTGTGATTTCTTAGTTGATTTAATAAAGTTATCATGTCATTCTCAGGGAGTTTTGACTGGGACTATAGGACTGGCCTGAGCAGAGAAGAAACACAATCTCCATTCTGCCACCATTCCTAGAACTACTGCAGAATTCATTGTTTCGACATAGCTTTCCACCCATACGCATGTCACATATGTAGGCACAATCTATAAACCAGGGTGGGAAGGAACTTGCTGTTGTTTCTCTTTTAATTAACAAATACTTGGGAGGCATAAGCAATGCTACTAGGTCTCAGATAACTATTGAGGCCTTGCCTAGCATAGGAACTTAACTCTAGTTCCAGCAATCAGCATTTTTATCAAGAAAGCCCTATCCTTACAAGCCAGAGTAAACTCCACCAATGTAAACTGGAGTTTTCCTTGCCTATACTTCAGGTTTGGTGCGCCAATGGTTGGCCATCAGTTGCTGGGTACAAGGTCAATTCTTCCATCTAAATAAAGTCGTAGCTCCTTGACATGATTGCCTTCTTTGCTTGCTGAAGGCAGGATTTGTACCTTATATACTAAATTAGAGAGAGAGAGAGTGAACACAAGCTTTGTGAGCTGCAGCTGACTTCACCAGATGCTGTGAAAGAACAGGCACAGACCAGTGTATAAAATGGAGAAAGTGATTTAGTTCATGCCACAAACATGTGTTCTATACTTGGGATAGTTTTGGGTAGGGATGATGCTGCCTAGGTGAGAGGGTTGGACTAGATAACATCTAGATGTGCCCCCAGCCCTATTTTTCTATGATTCTATGAATACGACGGTAAAAAGAAAGGGGGAGGGGAAGAGGCAGTGCTGAGAGAAGCAAACAATGTACCCATAGAAGCAAAGATAAAAGATAATCCAGGCAATGGGATAAGAATCCATAGTCCTTGTTTATACCATACTTAACACAATCCAGGCCATGGGTGATTTCTTGTTCTGCAATTTCCCATTCAAATCAGTTTTCAAAACAGTTTGTTGGCTAAGAACAGCTGACCTCAGGTCAGCAATGGAGTGTCCAAGGAGACCTTTGTGTCTTTCTGGAGTTGATATCAGACTGCTATACGTTCTTTCAGAGCTTGCCCCATCTGTCCAATATAGGCAGCAGGGGTGGGGCGGGCCATGACTTGAAACTGGTGATGGCATACATGATATTGGTAGAGGTTCAGGTAAATGAACCTTGCTTATTATAATCCATGTTATTTAGTCCAGTGCTGATGTAGTCTGTATTGATGTTGGGACACAGCTGGCATTGGGGTCCATTGCAAGGCCTGATGCCTCACTGAGAATGGAAGTTAAGTAGCCTGTTGAGAGATGCTGTTTGAGGTTGAGGGCTGCATGTAATCTCAGACAAGTTTGTCCTCCATGACTACCTTGAGATGTCCTTTTGCAGGAGAGCTGGAAAGTCATTAATGATGTGTCTAAGGTGTTCAAGCTGGGGGCTGCAGGTAACAACCAGATGGACTCTGTTGTTCTTATCCCAGGGTTGGTATTGCAGCAGGTCAGCACAAGGTCCAAGTCTGGCTTTGTTGATTTGAGTGGCTATAGTTTTTGGATTGTATTATAATTCTAGAAATCCCTGCTCCAGGTACTTCAGGTGTTCATCCCAGCGAGTGGGATCAGAGCAGATACAGTTGTAACATAGAGCTTGGTTGTAGACAAGAAGTGTGCTTAGGATGAATGCTGGTGACCTGAAGGTAGTTGTAGCAGTTGGTTGGTTTTCAATCCAATGTCATGGCAATGTGGTCATTGCAAACCTCACTGTAGTGTCTAGGATATGAATTTGCTAGGCAAAGGATTCCAGAGTTAGTTTGATGGAGGAGCGAAAGTTGTTAAAGACCTAGTGACATTTCTCTAGAGATTCCTTCCCATGTGTCCATACAATGAAGGTGTCATCAATATACCTTAGGTAGATTGGGGGTAAGAAAGGACAGCCATGGAAGAAATGGACTTCATGATCAATTATAAATAGGTTGCCATATTGTGTGCCTATGGCAGTGCCAACTGTTTGTAGGTATAAAAAAACAGTTGTGAAGACAAAGCAGAAGAGTGTAATGCAAAAAGAAGCAGTGTCCTCATCGAGAATAATGTTCCTTGTGGCTTATAATCCTTCCTCATGGGGGATGTTGGTGTACAGAGACATGTACAGAGATATGGTAGCTAATATGGTGTTAGGTGGAAATTTTTTAATGGAGCCCTGCTGGCTATCTGAAAGCCCTGCCTATAGCTGACCACAGGAGCAGCTCTCAGCTAGGTGACATTGCAGGCTCATGTAGAAACTTTTGTCCTCCTTCACTAATGTCGAACTTTTTCCTTCTCTTGCAAGAAGTAGCTTAGCCTCCAACAGCAACAAGATCCACTCTTTCTCTTTTCTGAGGCAACATGACTGGGGAATGTAAGCTACAACTAAAGAACAGGGCCAAATGAGAACTAAAAATAGGAAGGAAAAGATAGCAAGAGGCAAGGAAGAAAAGAGGACAGAAAAGAGAAAACAAACAGGAGAGATGGCATCATGTATACTAACCTCTGACAAGAGAAGCCAGCTGCCAGTCCATCTCAAGCATGGGTGTGTCAACAGAAGAGATGGAAACCATTGTTGTCAAGCCTACTGTAGCTCCCCAGGGACTAGACCAGAGCAGGCAACATTTTTTGGCCGGAGGGCTGAAAAACCCACAATGCCTACCTTGCAAGGTGCTGGAGTACTGGCATGCCAGAAAAACAAAATGAGGGCAGGGGATACATGGCAGGATGCCCTGCTTGTGCCTCTTGCCCCCTACCCAAAGTCCCTGCCCCCCAGCCCTGCTCATGACCCTTGCCCCCCACCCCTGATGCCCCTTGCCCCCACCCAAAGCCCCTGCCCCCTAGCCCAGACTCCGTGGCTATCAGCAGCTACCCAGAACCTAGGCCAACTGCAAACATCTGTTGCCTCTTCACCCTGGCCCCAGCTACCTCCCAGACCTGGCCCCAGGATCCAGGGAGGCAACACCTACTGGCAATGTTCCCCACTGTGCTGCCCTCGCCGCTTCTGCAAAGCAGCGTTGGAACCCGGCGTGGCAGAGTACAGTAGGGGGTGCAGAAAGCTGCCTGTTCCTGGCACCCTGCTGTCCTGCCACACCTCCCATGTACATAGGAGCAGCGTGGGCAGCAGTGCAAGGTTGTGCCCCTCACTGCCGCCCCTGCCTGCAGGGGAAGCATGGCAGGGCAATGGGGAGCTGGGAGCAGGCAGCTTTCTGCACCCCGTGCTGTGCCCTGCCATGCTGGGTTTCAACACTGCTTTGCAGAAGAGGCAAGGGAAGCACAGCGGGGAGCATTGCCGGTATGT
This sequence comes from Crocodylus siamensis, assembly GCF_052110815.1. Taxonomy (NCBI): domain Eukaryota; kingdom Metazoa; phylum Chordata; order Crocodylia; family Crocodylidae; genus Crocodylus; species Crocodylus siamensis. The sequence continues at coordinate 88,014,401 of NC_143395.1, forward strand.
GTTGCCTCCCCGGAGCCCAGTGGGTCTGGGAGGCAGCTGGAGCCAGGGCCCAGGCAGAGAGGCAGCAGATGTTTGCAGCTGGCTCAGGTTCTGGGTAGTTGCTGATAGCCACGGAGCCTGGGCTGCTTGCAGTAGGGCTTACAGGAGCAGCCAGGGCTCTTAGCTGGCAGCAGCTACCCAGAGCTGAGGCCAGCTGCAGCCAGGAGGCTGCAAACAGCTGCTGCCTCCCCAGCCCCAATGTGTACTGAAGAAAATGGCCTCACATGCCATGCTCGGCACGTGTACCAGGGGTTGCCGGCCCCTGAACTAGATGATCTTTGGTTTTTCACAGAACTAACATCTATGCTGAACCAGGGATGACAGCAGGACGACCACCAGGATTTATTCCTTCATATACTATAGCAGGTGGCTGTACAGGCCTACTGCACTCTGTTCCTACCATGACATACTGGATACTTGCAGGGGAGTCTACAGATCACTGCGTCATACATATATTACCCTATTCAGTGAAATACTTATGCATGTCCCTCAGAGCTGCTATGCCCGAGCTACTGTCCCTCAGAACTACTATGTAGACACAGCTAGATAGCAATTACACTCACATTCTCAAGATTTTCTTTATACCTATGAAGACTAGGAGCTTACTTTTTGTTTAATGAAAATTGGAATTATGTTGTTATCAGATAACTCTAGGAGCTGGTGTACAATAGACAATAGAGAGTGGATGGGGTGCAGTGATGCAGTTGCATGCCCTGCCCCACCCCATGTCTTCGCTTTGATTCCTGCTCCACATAGACCAACTGCCTGGGAAGAGCAGCAGCATTTCTACTCAAGCAATAGATGGTGGAGAGGTGTCAATTAACTTCATGGCTCATTATAATCTCCTTGATTCCTGCTAATCTCCATCTATTCCATAGATGTGAATGACCTTCACAGTCTTTTCTAATGGTATTGATATTCTATTAATCAAGCTATCCTTTCTTCTACAGTTCTGCTATTAGCCATTCCTGGTACTAGTCACTCTTCTATTTCACAGCCCAGCAGAATGTTTTGAGCTTTAGCTAAAAACCTTAACTCGGGTGTGAAAATGAGTAGCAATTAAATGTTGGTTGTACCATCAAGATGCTCAAGACATCTATATTTTGTATTAATACCTCTGAATGAGATGTACACATAAGTATAATGGCTACAGGAGTAATAAAACAGTATATTTTGACTGTTTTGCCCAGTTCTGTTTTTTAAATTTTATATGTAATCCACCAATTGTGCACATTCTAATAAAGTTTTATTTTATTTCCTTTGATCTTAAACTAAATAATATAGCTTTGGCCCTCTAGCATTTTAGCAAATCTTCTGCTTCTACTGGAGGTAAAATATATGTTCATTGATGCACTATACCACCTGCACCCCAATTTTTCAAACTGCTAGATCCATCCATGAATTCAACTCTGCCTCTTAGACAAGATGATTGTAAGCAAGCAATATTGAACTACAGATAGGTAAGCAAGAAAATGTATTGTCAGTGGGCTATATCTATAATGTAAGAAATTTGTCACCATTAATTCCAGTTGCTCAGTCACATAACACTTCAATCAGTTAATAGTTAACTTTTTCTAAGTGACTTCAGTAGAAGCTAAAATTACAATTAGTGAAAAGTAAGTGCAACAGCTTTTCCCTCACCAGAGATAGGAAAATAACCAGAGTTAACCCTGATAAATCCCTTCTTGCCATAAATGCCACCTGTTGTCATGCCTGTCTCATGTTGGGCTCTGTGATGCCCACCTACAAGCCTCACTTTTCCTGTATTTTCCCATCCCCTGGCTCTTGTATCAAGAAAATATATACTGTAGTCATCCAAAATAAAGCTTTGCCCTTTATAGACATACATTTGGGATTAAAATAAATTGAGATTTTCTCCTCCTGAGCATCTAATGCCCAGTTATTCACTTGACTGCTTCCTTCAGCTTCTTCTCCCTGTCTCACGCAAAGTAGAATTCCTCATCAGTTAAGGCCTGGTCCAAAGCCCACTCAAGTCAATGGGACTTTATATTGATATCAGTAGGCTTTTGATCAATCCCTATCCTCTTGATGTCTTAGTAATATACATGCTAAATAGGAGGGCCAGGATTGAATGCCATTAAACTCCATTTGGCCAAGCACCTCCCTCAGCAGAGGGAGTAGAGCCAAAGCAGCCCCATCCACTTCTGCTATCATCAGATGAGCAGTACTGTACTCAGAAACAATAGTATCAAAGGCAGCCAGTAGACCTACTAATACAAGCATGAACATCAGACCAGTTTTTGTCAGGAGGAGATGATCTGCCAATGTCACTAAACTTGTTCCTGTGCTGAATCCAGTCTAACAAGGCTCAATTAGATCTGAGGCATCTGGACCTGTCTTATTATAACCAATCTTGAAGCATCATCATTAGAATCAAATCATTACAATGTGTATTTGACTAAGTGCCAACAAGGAAGGAGTTATTGGACAGAGATAATAGTGCATCTGCACTGAAGATTGTAAAATACATCTGGATAGGAGGAGGCAACACCAGAGGTAGCATGTCATTGTGCAGTTCTGATAGTATTCAGTCATTCTGCTCCTTCAGGTTTTAGGCAATGAGCAAAATCAAATAGAAACAACACCTAGAGCTTTAACCAAATTTGCTTACATCAAGGGTCCCAGACTGTAGTACATGTACCTCTCAAGGTACGTAAGGCAACTTTGGTAGGTAAGTGAGAGAAATTGTGTAATGGCAGGTTTAATTTTCATTATAATAATAATTGGCATTTAAGAAGTTGAACTATAAAATATATGCTAGTAGGGGTAAGCAGGCAGCATGTAAATCTAGAAGGGGGTATGCAATAAGAAAAAGTTTGGGAACCTCTAGCTTACATCATTCTGTTGGCACTCAGCTGCTGTGATAACAGGTGCCTTAGAGACTCATTACATAAATTAGACTATAATAGCAATATGGTGTGCTGGATAGGACTTTGAGACATGGGAACTTGGTTTGGTTCCTGATTCTAATCTGCCTGCTGTGTAGTGTAAACAAGTCATGTCTCCTTTACCCCTCTGTATTGCCTACTTAGGGAATGGTCTGCCTTGCTCATTATTTGTACAGCGCCCATCACACTGGGGCTTCAGTCTTGATTGGAGCCTCTATGTATTACAATAATGGCAATAATATTGATTAGGGAGCAGCACAACTCAGATAACAGAATTGTATTGACGTAAACACATGCCTGGCATATTCCAACCAGAAGAGGGCAGCAGCATGCATACCCACAAACCTTGTTGCATAAACAAGTATCATCACAGCTGAAATGGCATATTGCCCCAAATCAGAAATTTGCTTGAAAAACGTTGGATGTATATAGTCCTGACCCTTTCCAATTTTTCTAGTTTATACTTCTAAAGAGCACACCACTCTTAGGTCATTAAACCAAGATTAAGAAACTTCCTATTGATTAACCTACTCATAAACCTAATAATCAGCTGGAAGAATCTAACAAGCCATTTCACCCACACGAGGGGACATAGCATAACCCCTTACTGTACCTTTTCACTAATGCTTACCTTAGAAATTACATGCTTACTTGGAAGGAACTGCTGAATTTTTATTATATGTATACATTTTTCTAAATTATATGCCATAGGCCAAACAGACAGGCTTACCCATTTCTACCAAAGCCAACTCAAAGGTAATTGGTACTTTTATGAAATGTAAACATTAGACTGTGAAAAACACAGGGAAAAAATCAAGACAGTATTCCTGAGTCTTTAAGAATGTAAGAAATGCCAGACTAGGTCAGCCAACGGTCCATCTAGCCCAACAATCTCCAACAGAGGCAAGCAGAAGATGCTTCAGAGCAACAGTTCCCAAACTATGGGTCACAACCCCAAATGGGGTCACAACACCAGTGGATGGGGTCATGGGGGTGGAGGGCTGTGGGTTGGGAGTGAGGGGCCATGCTGAGGAAATGGAGCCATAAATGGAGTCAAACTGAGGAAAAGCTTGGGAAACACTGCTTTAGAGGGAGAGTATGTGAACAGGGCATGCCTAGATTAGTCCACCTCCCATCATACTTCCCCTGGAATCAACCATCATTGGTTTAGGAATTCAAAGATGCATCTCTAGCTATTTTATTTAATAGCTCCCATTGGACCTGTCTTCCATGTATTTGCTTAAATTCTTTTTAAACCTGTCTATACTATCTGCCTCTACAACCTTCTACGACAACAAATTCGACAAGTTAACAACACACTGGGTGTGTCTACATGTGCAATTAATGTACATGAATAAACTCCGTAGCAATAAGCCCTGGAGTTTATTCATACACAGCTTGTTAAGCCAGGTCGGAGCAGCCCCTGCTGGCAGGGGGCCAGGGAGTCAGCCTGACAGCCCAGGATTGCTCCCCTAAGCACAATATGCTGCAGAGGGGCTAGCTGCGGCATGAGGGTGCTTCAGCACAGGGCTAGCCAGCAGGCAGCCCTTGCTCTGAAACACCCTTATGCCCCAGCCAGACAGGGCAGCATCTACATGTGTGCTGCTGTGGAGTATTTTACTCTGCAGCAGGGTAGTACTTGTAGTTACTATCTTGTTGTGTTTACTATTTACAAGTACTATCCTGCTGTGGAGCAAATTAGTTGAATCCAGCCTAATAAAGGCACATGTGCAGATGCACAACATTTACCGTGCCCCTAATTAGTTAAATGCACAGTAAATGTCTCAGATAGATGTACCCACTGTGTAAAATAAAGGTACCTCCTCTTCTTTGCTTTAAACCTGCCTCCTGCTAATTTCAATAGGTGCTTCTTAGCTCTTGTATTCTGGGGACTGGTGAATAAGAGTTCCCTATTCACTTTAACCACAACTTTCATGCTTTTATAGACTGCTACCGTGTCCCACTCAGCCTTCTTCTTTCTCAACTGGAGTCCTAACCTTTCCAATCTCTCCTGGTACAGCAGCTTCTCTATACACCCAATCATCTTTGTTAGTCTTCCCTGTACCTTTTCTAATTGCACCACATTCTTTCTGGTGTGTGGAGACCAGAACTGCATGTAGTATTCAGTATTTTGGTTGCCACAGCACAGTGAGCTGATGTTTTTAGAGAACTATCTACAGTGACTACAAGATCTCTTTCCTGACTTGTAGTGACTAGTTCAGAGCCTTGTATTGTATACATACAGTTGAGCTGAGATTGTTTTTCTTCACATGCATTAGTTTGTACTTGAAGTTCTTCTGCCACTCTTTTGCTTACTCACCTAGCTTTCTGAGATATTTCTGCAACTCTTAACCATCAGCTTGGGATTTGCTTATCCAAAATAATTTAGTCTTTTCTGCAAATTTTACAATTTCACTGTGCACTCCTTTTCCCAGGTCTGTATTCCAGGTTTCTGGGGTTGACAGTGTATTTGCTACAGAGCAGTAAGAAATATATCCAGAAGCTAAACCACTCTTTTCTTATTTCTCTTAGTAATAAACATGAACTAAATTATAGAGCAATATTAGAAATGATTTTGCTTTTCTAGCTGATTCAAAGCAATGACTAGAAGACAAGTTTGAAAGAGGATGATGGCCAAATTCACAGCTGGCACAAAATCAGTATTTAAACAACTCTGATCCTGACTTACTTATCAGGGACACTGATCCCATTTATCAGGGACTAAACTTTTGAACCTTGTATCCTACTAATAAGAGTGTTTTTATTGACTACCTATTATAGTTTCACCAATGTGACAGCTCATATGAGTCATGCAAGAAGGATTTTACCCATATTAGAGAATCTGGGGTATTGTGCTGAGAATACCAAACATTGGAACCCTCTTTCTTTTATCCAGACTTAATTATTCTGACAACACATAAAAAAATCAGTTGAATACCTGCCCTGATTACAGAAAAAACCTACAACCAAACAGGAATAAGAGTCTTTTTTTCCTTCTACATTTTACATCCAAGAGACAAAATACAGAAAATTAATTCTGATTTCTCATGAGATTAGCAGAATCCATGCAGTCTGGACTAAGTATGAGAATTTGTTTGAACCCTGGAAATCTGATTCCCACTTCACGCTTCTTGGACCATGCAACCTTATTGACATTAGTAGTCTTCCCTCTCCTGATTTACACCAATGTAAACTAGTTAAGAATCAGGCCCTATAATTTTATGGCTTCCTTTTTGTTATGATTTCCTATAACTCAAAAGAGGCTTATCAAGGCTTGGGCAAAAGGATTTACCAGTAGGACTGAAAGAGAAGAATTTTTTTTTAGATATTTTGCACAAGATGATGCAAAAAGATCTAGCAGTTGCCTGGAGTAAGGTATAAAAGAGAAAAAGGAAACAAGAGCACATCATGGGTGATACTGGTGTTAAGGGCACAGATAGTGGGAAGGACCGTGGAATTGCCTACTGTAATGGAGAAAATGGGAAGGGAAAATTTAAAAGGCTAGTATGAAAGTGAAGGTCCAGAATCCTATCACTTCAACGTGCTATACATCCTGTTTTGGAGGTTTATATTCTGCAGCTGTAAAACACTGATTTAAACTAGTGTGTCTTTCCTTTTTCTAATTACTGTAATCCTAGATGTCTCTATTGCATTTCATAGGGCCAATGTTGGCTCCCTCTTGTGGCTATGTGTACCTATACAAAACCTAGCAATTTTCAACCAAAACCACTGTCATTAAGCTAACATTTCTGCCCAACCTCATTCATGAAGTCTGTTGATATAAATCCTCCCAGAGTCATGTGGTGTTGTTTTTTTCTGTATATGTGAGATGGAAAATTTTATTCTGACCTCTAAATTGAGAGATACTACATACTTGAAAATGAAGGTATATCTAATCCAAAATATAAACAAAAACTCCAGGTTAGAAAATCAGGTCCATGGCATAAAGGTTAATGAGCTTAAAATTCATCTAAACATATCCCAGGCAAACTTTGCTTGTATTTGCTAGCCATAAGCCAGACCTGTTCTTGGATACACCGTTGTTGATCTGGAGTGACAGAGAAGGATTTGGTTTTCACAGAAGTACAAAAACCTGACCAGTGAAACACAGCAATTGTCTACCAACACACCAAACTATTCATCAGTGTAGAGCCCAAAACGTAAAATACCATCCTCACCTGAAAAATGCAGAGTAATTTCAGGTTGGTAGAAAAGTGCCCAAATTGAAATTTATCTAGGATACTATATGTAAAATTCCTGGTTTTGAGAAAGATGCCATGGGCACTTTAACATCCACAACTGTTTGGGGCTTAAGATTTTTGCCTTATCCTAAGATTACCTCCTCTGGGAGGTCCAACCTTTGTTCCATATTGGTGTAGTACTTTAGTACCGCTTAGAGGAAAGTGCCCCCTACTATCACCAGAATCACTTTCTTCAGCACCTTGGGTTTTGTTGTTTGTTTGATTTCTGGAAGGGTTAATGATTTCCTGTCCAAATTCTGAGGTAGCCTGACCCTGTTTAATTTAGGAGATCTGATAAATTACACCTTGAAGTGAAACAGCTGTACACAGCAATGCAATGAAGAATAAAATCAGCCAGGTTGAAAAAAAGGGTTAGTCATTTATATTACCATATTAAACAAAGTACAATGAGTAAACATTTGGCCTTCCAGGGATCATGCCTCTGTGGCCAACTTATCCTGATCTAAATCTAATTTGGCTTGATCAGTTTCAGTTGGAGGGTGGGTGGTTTTCCTACTTAGTCTAAAACACCTTCTATGGTGAATCATAACTTGCCCCACTCTGTAGTTTGGCTTTATTTTTATAGGTTAATGTAGCATCTTGCATAAGCCTTATTATTCGGGTTGGCTGCTCTGATCCTGGGTCTCTTCTCTGAGGCATCCTTAGCCTGTACCTTGTATCCTTCCTCCTCAGAAACATAGTGGCAACTCCTTTACATCCATGTAATTTACAAGTCAACTGCCTCTGTGTCATCAGAAACTAGTATGCCCTTTTCCAGGGTAATCAATATCTGCTAACAAATATTGCCAGCTTTTTTCACACCAAGAGTAAATGTCTCTATTCCAGTTTATTTATTTGTTTAGTTAGTTAATTAGTTAATTTATTTATAAATCTAATTTATTAGATTTCTATTATGCCTTTCCCAACATAGATTCTCAGGTGGCTTACAATAAGAGAACAAAATAACTTATAAAAGAGGAGAATAAATAAGAGAACAAAATAACTTAGAAAAGCAAGTAGAGTATTAGATTTTAAAAACCCTCTAAACAATATACAAACTTAACCTTGCTTGCTAAATTTCTGCCAAAATAGGAATGTCTTGCAGCATTTCCAGAAGATGTACAGGCTTGTGCTCTGATGGGCTTCAAGGGGGAAAGATGTCCAGAGCTGAGGAACAGCTCAGGAGTCTCAAGAGATTCTTGCCACTCACATTTTTTCCCCTGCTGCCCAAACGAATGAAAAATGAAAAATCCAAACCTTCACCAGTGATCATATTACTGCCAAGTCACTAAGTCCCTAATGCACTTTTTTCTCTCAAATGGGCCATCAAAGAGCCAAAAATGTAGCATCTGAGCGTTGGACAAGGATTTCCGAGCTGGCTACAAAGACATTGGAAGCAACATATTCACAGCTGAAGCTTTTAATCATAACATCCCAAAACTCTTCTAAACACTACTCATTTGATACCCCTGCAAGGTACTAAACCTTCCCAGTCTGCCACCTTATGTTCCAAAACTCAGGTCCTTGCCCATATGTAAGTCACCCTTCTACAAGGAAAACAGAGGGATTCTCTATTCCCCAGTGCATTCCTATCTCAGACTCACCGATGCTAAAATGTGGTGTGACATACAATACAGGTAGTCAGGAAAGGTAACATTCAGTTCCACAACAAGGCTTTGCACCCAGGACCATATTACAAGGAACATACGAAAAGCCAGAAGATTTACCAGCAAAATTCTCTCCCTATTTTTCACACCCACAATTGCAAAAAAAAAAAATGTTAAGGAACTTTCCTTTTTTTTTTCTTTTCTTTTTTGCCAGACTATAAAGAATTGCTGTAGCTGAAAAGACATGGATAGAACCATATGATCTTCTCTCAGCCCTTAAATGTTAGTACATAATATTCTTTGCGAATCAAATGCAGAGAAAATGGCATTTTAATGCACCTGTCAGCATTTTTCTTTAGGGGAAAAAAGGGTTTGTTTATGGATTTTCTTTTTTTCTTTTTTTTTTCTTTTTTGAAGCATGACTAGGAAACAATTCATTGTTAATAAGCAATCATGTTAGTTTGAAAAGATCCATCTTGAAATAACTTTACATTTTAAAGGGGGAAGGGAATGCTATGTATGAGCAATTTAATGGTGCAACATTTTGGTTAAGGGTCCTGGGTAGCTCTCAATTTCTTTACTCATATGCTTCTAATTATATTCTTAATTGTGCCATTCCTTCTGAAATGAAAGAAAAGCTGTTAGACTTGATACCTTTTATGGCAGGAATGCAAGGTGATCCCTGTGAAATGACTAATGTATAGAAAAAGAAGAACTGTATGCAAAAAGACTCTTAAAAGTAAGCAGGATTAAAATACAGCACAAACATTAAAAATTGCATAATAGTAAAATTACCAGGAGTAACTTCTTGATCAATGTATGTGATTTTAAAGATACATAGTTATTATAAATAGAAAACTATAGACTTGGCATGGATGGTTATCCATACTCAGAAATCTATAATAGGCCAAATTCTGCTCTCACATTATACAGGTGTCAATGCAGGCTAACTTCATTTTTGTCCATATATAACTACCATACATATTTAGCCAACCAAAATAAATGGTTATCTTTTTCTTCTTTCATAATTAATTCAATTAAGATTCTTTTCTCATATCCATAGAAACCCATTGAACTTCACTGGGGTTGTTTAGCTATACAGGCCTGATCAAAAAGGCCATTTAAGTAAATGGAAGGACTCCCGTTGATGTCAATAGACTTTGAAACAGGTTTCCAGTGAGTGGAGAATTTCATTCCCTATTTGATATTTTTCCCCATGTAACTTGAATAAAAATGAATGTATTGCATCTTTCAGAGATGTAACAAGTAGATTCCACTCCCAAGGCAGTAGAGCAAGCAGTGCCAGTAGGACCAACAGCAGCTGTGGCATGCCCCCTCAAAATCTGTGCCTGGGGTTAGTGCCCTGGTCAGACACACTTATCAGTAGTTATGCTACTGGCATTTTACAGAATATACAATCCTCATTTATTTTTTTCTTTTTCTTTTTCTTTTCTTTTTTCTTTAATACTCAAGGACTGGATAGTCTTCAGAAACACAGAAGACTTTCCCTTTACTATCATCCCATTGATGACATAGGATGGATATTAAAGGATGAGACCACTGGAGGACAAAAAAATAAATAATTTCTTCCTATCTTTAAGCTACTGACTTGTACAAATCCAGATCACAATCTTCATATAAGTTGTTGCACTGAAGCAAATTGGGCTCTTATCTCTCTCCCAATTCCATTTACACTGCTGTAATTAGAATAGCTTACATATACAGCCAGGGCCAGATTAACCCTTTAGTGGGCCCCAGGCAAACAAACTCATGGGCCCCTACTTAATACTGTATATTTATATTACTTTTTCCTCAATAGTTATGATGTGTAAAATAAGCACCACTGGACCCCTTCTTCACTTAGGGCCTTAGCCATGTGCCTAGTTTGCCTATCCCTTAATCTGACCCTCTACACAACAGAGTCAAATGGTCTGTCCATGAATAAAAGAGAAGAATTTGGCCTATGTTTCCAGTTTGCTAATTATTTCTTTAGAGGTGCCTCTTCTTCTCAGTCCTCTAACATAGAAGCTTCAACCTCTTTGCTTTCATTCTCTCTGAGGATTTATTAATGCTATTTCAAGAACACAAAGTGGTTTGTTTGCTAACATGGCTCCCTACTGAAAAAGTTTCCTACCTCTCTGTGGCTAACAGAAGTACTTCCCTAACAAGGTAAACACTGACAGAAGACAGCATCCCTAAAGCAAGGTTGGTCATTTAATAATGACCTACTCAAAGCCTAAGGATCAATTGGTTTTGGAGGTTGACGCTGTAGGAAAGAACTCCACTCTTCCTCACAGAATAAAACTTCAGGCCTCCAATACAGTCTCAAACTATTAAAATAGCTGCTTCCAAAAGGATCTAAGAACTATCAAAAGAATTACGGAACCAAGCGGGGATTACATGAGGGAGTGGGAAGAGAGGATTTTGTGGTAGCATTGTATTTCCACATTTTCATGGTGTAAACTTGAATGAGTCATTTCACCTCACTGTAGACCATTTATATCATTACCTATAAACTTGAGTCATTAATTCTTCTAATTCATCAGAGTATTGCAGCTTGGTTGAGTAATGTTTATTCTATGCATTTAGATACTTAGCGGAAAGTAGTACTACAGACATTAGGACATACTTTACTAACATTGTTCTGTTGTTCACCCCAACGATCCAAATCTGTTTATTTTGTTCATGTAAGTCATTCTGTTGAGTCCAGTGGGATTGCTTTCAGGAGTTAAAAGTGAACGGACCAGTGGGACATAAATATGATATTGTCTATCAGATGACTTTATGTCTGTCTGAGCCCTAGGTTGTTTCCTACAAATGATAAATGGTTACAGTTCCTGGTGAAAAGTTAAAAACAATTGTTGTACCAGCATGTTTGACTAAGCCCCTGATCTGCTGTTTGTCAAAATCTTAAGCTCGCCATATCCCGGTAAAGTTCACAAAAAAGTCATTAGGCAACACAACTAATAAAGCAAAGTTGTGTTTCCTACAGGGACAGAACTGTGAGCACTTTGGGTTTTTTTGTTTTGTGGGGGTTTGGGGGGGGTTTCAGTGGGGGTTGGTAATTCTCATTTCCTTTACCTTAGAGATTCTTTTTTCAACAAGAAAGTGTTATGCCACATCCTGAAAAAGCAAATCATACCCACCAGTAAATCCTTAATTGCAAATCTTTGTTTAACCTTTTCTGTGCAGGGATGAATTATAAAAAGATGATCAAATGATTCAGATGACCCAAATTACTTTAAGTTCCATTAAAGTTAACGGGCCCAGTCCTGAAAACTTTTACTCCATTGAAATAATCCTTACTTACATTAAAAATCCCATTGACTAGTTCCATGTGCCTATTCTTGCTAGCCAGTAGGGTGATTCAGGATCTAACCAAATGGGAGTCAGTTGTGCCATTCTAATGGAAAATCACATCGATTGTGAGGACATTACTCTACTTAAAAGGTCGTATCTTCTGATTTACAAGATGTTCACTGATTCATACAGTATTTAACTGTTAAAGAGTGTTCATTAAAACTAGTTATGAAGTTTTTTATCATAGCAAGCCACAAAATAAAATATATTTGATTTGAAATTATTGGGTTCTATTCTTGTTTTCATATCATATTAGAGTTACATGCCTGAGACTGTGAATGTGCTGTATAAACCTCCCTAAAAATAATAGAACTGAGGGATCCAGTAATCCTTGGAGATGCTGAGAATTTCACATTGTGTTTTGAGCTCATTCACCACTCATTAAAGTCCATGGAAGTGGAAAGCACTTAACACACAGGATCAGGCTTCCATTTAACCAAATGATTTACATTTGATTAAATGACTGTTTCCTGTGTTTTGCAACACTTCTCCTTGGTGCACAGAAGTTTGACATGTGCAAATGTCTGGTTAGGATCTTCCTAACTGCCCTGCTTCATTTCCAGATTGAATTTCTACCAATCCCAGCTGCTACCTGTCCCAACCCCAGATTCCCTAATACAGCAGTTCTCAAACTCTTGCAAGATTGCGCACCACCAATTTAAAATGATACTGCCTTGAGTACCACCAGCAACTTTTTTCAGTCCAACCCTAAGTACCACCAGCAAATTTTTGTCATATAAAGTAATTATAATAAATCTGCTAAATACCACTGGTGGTATCCGTACCACGGATTGGGAGTGCTGCCCTAATACTTCTATTGAGTTCAAAGAAGTGTTTTGACTGGCAGTCAGGCCCATTATCAATACCAACCCCCCCTCCTCCCTATCGCCCATTTATCTGATTCCCAGCCAAATTTGTGGAGTTCATAAAATGTCCAGTCCTTTTGCCCATGCTGTGCATTTGATCTTGCCCTGCCACAAAACCCAGACTGTCTTTGCTGAAGGGGTTTGCTGTCCTTAGGCATCTTGGCTGGAACGCTTGCCTGAAAATAAAATTTTAAAAAAAGATACCCAGGTTTATGGTTTATTTCCTCAAACAGATGGAAGAAGCAGCTGCAGCCAGCTTCTCCTGGAAGAACAACAAGCCCTTCCACCATTGTGAGCTGCAAGTCGGGAGCTGCCTGCCATTCGCCCGCCGGAGCCCTGCCTCGCTCCCAGCCTGGAGCGAGGGGCCGGGCCGGGCCGGGCCGGGGGAGCGGGAGTGCATCCTAGGGAGCGGGGTAGCGCGGGGGAAAGGCGATGTGTCCGTGTAGGCGGAGGCAGCAGCAGGTGCCGGCACAGCAGAGGAGGGGCCCGGTGTCTCTCGGCCCGTCCCGGAGTGTCTGAGCCCAGGGCCGCGGCGGCTGCACGTGCGGCTGGGACAGGGACAGGGGCAGGGGCAGGGGCAGGGGCTCTGCATGCGCTGCCCACCGGCCTCCCACCCCAGTGGCCCCCGGTGCCTTCCCGCAAGGCCACCCCTGGCTCTGCTGCGAGGACACCGAGGCAGGGTGGGGCTGCCCCTGAACCCTCCGTGCCAAGGCTGCGGCGGCACGGCTGTGCCCCCCAGCCACGCACGGCCCGGCCAGGAGCAGGGGGAAGGCGGGAGGGCCCGGGCGGAGGTGACAGACGTGCAGGAGCGGCGGCCGGGGCCCCCAGCCAAGCCCCTCCCTGCTCTCCTCTGCAGCGCGGGGCGCTGGGGCTCACACCGCCGCTGTCTGCGGCTGGTGCCGCCGGGAAGCCAGGCTGCGACTTGGGGACAAGTGTGAGTGTCGCCCCCCCGCCGAGCCCCGGAGCCGCGCGCTGTTTACATGTCAGTCTGCCGAGCCCGGACCAGCGCGGGGACTCGGCTTTGTGTTATGTTCGCCGAGCAGATATTAATTAAAAGAAATACATGATTAAAAAGTAATGAGTTGAATAAAAATTATCTCCGCTCATTTTCTGATTATGTTAATTGTTAAAAACCCTTCAATCACGCTGTTGCAGTCAATGGGTTTTAATGTGAAATTAGTGGGCTCTTGATAACTTACAGTCCAGAATAATCCTGGAGGTTTAGTCATCACTCCTAATAACGAGCGTGGCGCGAGCGACGGAGGTTTTACATGATTTTTGCTGCACTCAGCCCTTCCCCCATAAAAGAGCCTGCTCTTGTGCTACACAACTTCTCTTTTGCACGCGCAGGGCTACTTTGTTCATTAGGCTGCCGGTTGCAATGTGTGCCTGGGGGACGTACAGAGCCCGGGCAGGTGGCCTGCTGTATGTTCTCTAGGTGTATATATAGGGTGTGTGCATTATAGTTGTGTGCATTATAGGCGAACATCTGACACAATAGTGGACAAACGCTGCAATGAGGCTTGGATTTCTGATGGTATTTGTCGATCCAACTCATTGCCAGCCTTGTGTCTCTTTCTAGGACTTCCTCTTCTTCCTCCTCCTCCTCCTCTTCTTCTTCCTCCCCTTCTTCCTTCTCCTCTTCCTTCTCTTCTTCCTCCTCCTCTTCTTCCTCTTCTTCCTCATATTACTATTATTAATCACACTATTATTACAACTAGTGAGTGTTACTATTGTTGTAACAAATAACAGCTATTACTGTGATAATTCTTATTGTTCCAACAATAATAATAACACTAACAATAATAGTTACTAGCATCATCGTCATTTGCCCGTGCAAGATATTTCAAATCGCTGGGCGAGAACTGCATGAAATGCTATGGAAGTGGCACGAAGGAGCGCTTGCTGCAGGCGTCTCTAGGCGAAATCAGCTACATTGGAAGAGGTTCCCCGCTCTGGCGACGGCGACTGGCGGTAGCAGGGCGCGGAGTGGCCGAGCGCGCCCCCGGGGCCGTGACTTCAGGCCTGGGCAGCCCGCGGCCGCGGCTCGCCCGGGGCCCCGGGGGCGCGGGACGGCGCTCTGCAGCCGCGCTGCTGGGCCAGCCACTCTTTTCAGAGCAGCTTCATTTGTGCGCGGATAATTACATGTATCATTTTCTATTTGTCGACTGGCAGAATTTGCCTGAGGTGGGAGATCTACTAGCAACCACTTAACTCTGCTGATGCATTTCCAAGCATTCCCTAATGCAAACGCTCAGATACAAGGAGGGTGGGGGGGCGCGGAAATAATCTGGGGGAATTATCCTTACAGCCGGGACACGGTGTTTCTATGATACTCTGGCCCCAAGTTCGCCCAAGAGATGGCAGGTGCCCTGGGCAGCGGGTGCGTGGCAGGGGAAGCAGTCCTGCCCGCACCTGCGGGGGAGACTTGCTGCGCGCGGCTGGCTGCGCGGGAGGGACGGGGTGAGTCGGTGCGTGGCCCGGCTGCCCCGGAGCAGAGTGCCCGGCGCTGTCACGGGAGGGAGAGCTAATTGCTGGTGACAGATAAGAAAAGCCGATTCTGCAGGACCTGGCCGGGAGCGGCGGAGGGAAGGCTGCCTTCACGGCCAGCCCAGCCCCGCGGCCAAAGTCAAGGGGGTGAATAGGGCCTGGAGGACCCGTGCCTTTGCGACCCTGGCTCCCCACCACGTGGAGCCTCCAAGGCCACTGCCCTCGGGAGACTTTACCTCCGGACCAACTGGTTGATCAAAGGCTTTGTGTGTGTGTGTATGGGGGGGAGGAACTTGCACTCGACCGCGGCTCTCCCATCCCTCCCTCCCAGGAGTTTCTCCTGAGAAAGCAACCCAGGATCGGGCCCCGGACCGGGATGCCGCAGACAGGCGTTGCTGGGGGACAGATCCCCGCAGCACAGGGAGACCCCGATGCCTTTTTCCGGGGGTGGCCTCCAGCCTCCTCCCCGCCCCGGATCACACACTCCCCGCAGCGGGCGGCCCGGGGGGGTGGGGGCGAGCAGGGGGGAAGGGCCGGCGTCCTCATGTGCTCTTGTGTTTCTGGCGCCTTGGAAAAGAGCAGTTTGGTGCCGTCTCCCACCAGCCCCGACCCAGCGCAGACACCCGCGGGGGTCTGTACAGGGCGAGAAAAGCGCTGCATGTAAGCCGCCTCCCCCCTCCCCCTTCCTCCAGCTCCCCCCAGGTTCATTTCCCTATTTGCACCCGCGCTGAGCTGAAGATCATTTTAATAAATAACAATGAAAGAGGAGCGCATCTAGAGGGCTTGTCAGCAACATTTAAAAGCCAATAGAGTTTATAATTCTACTCTATCATTTCTTATTGATTAGAGTAATCAAGATAAAAAGCTAGCCGGGCTCCGAGAAGTTCAGCGGCATATCATTAAAGATAAGAGTCAGTTAATTCTGGAGCAGGGGTAATGGGGCCTGCGCTGAAGAGTTCATTTGCATGAGATGCTGAGCCCGGTAACAAGAGGACAAAAATCACTAATTAGGCTTGCAAAGTGTCTCCAGTTCTTCAAGCACCCTTTGGAGATGAGGGATGATGCAAAGATCGCACTTTTATGTAAATCCGGGGCAGGACACCACGCTGGAAAGGTCGCTTCTGAGCAGCGATGATTTGAAGAAGACTGACAGCCCCCCCAGGGGCAGCTGCGGGGCAGGGGCAGAGCCCTGGGCAGGGGCCGTGTCGCCCAAAGGCTCGAGAGAGCTTGTCTCGGGCTCCACGTGGGCAGGGATCGAGCTCTGCGCTGCCCGGGCGGGAGCCGCCCGCGCCCCCGCCCCAGGGTTGTGTCAAGTCCCAGGCGGGCCAAGCGGCCGTGATGCTGCGGAGAGCGCGGCCGCAGCTCCCGCGGGCTGAAGGCGCTCCGAGAGCCCCTGGACCTAAACCCTGGGGCTTTCCTTCCCTGCCCTGAGGCCAAGTTCTGCTCCGGCCGGCCTGATCCCAGGCCAGCGGGGAAGAAGTTCAGTCGGACCCATTTAAAACATATATTTTTAAAGTGTCTCTGAGTTTTAAAAGAGGGGCTGAAATAAATTAATGAAAGCAGAACAGCAGCAATAAAACAAGGGCATTTTATTTTATTTTATGTTTTAAAAAGACACCTCCAGGAAAAATAAAAATAAAATTCAACTAACCCAGTCCCCTGGTATGCTGCCAACAGCCAGCTCCTGCAAATCAGCCCCCAGGGAGTCTAGCCAGAATAGTTCGACTAGATCCTGAACAGACCGGCCCCGGTGCAAAGCACACCGCCCGCTGGTAGGATATGTTGGAGATTTTGCTACTAGAAAGTCCCGTGAAGTCGGTAGCGAGCGGGTCCGGCGGACTCGGAGTCTCCGGAGGGAGAAGTCCGGGGCTAACAACTTGCCACGTTTCCCCTCTGGTTTTGCAGAGAGGCGCTTGCCCCTCTGTGCGCCCTGCAAGCCCTTCCAGCACGCACAAATATTGACTATCAGTATCAGGAAACCTACAAAAAAAAATTGGCAGTGAAGGGTGCTTCACTTGGGGATCTGAAGTGTGTTTTGTTCGGGGGGGGGGAGCGGTGGGAGAAGGGGAGGTGCGTTGCTTTTGCTTGAAATGTTCCGGTTTGATGAGGGAAAGCAGGCGAGCAGGTTTCGCATTCACCCTCCCGCGATCATTGTGCTCGGGAAGCGAGCGGGATCCGCCTGCCTCGCCGGGGCTGCCGGCTCTGCCCGCGGGAGGGATGCGGCTGCAGGCAGCGCCCCGCGCCCCGGCCCCGAGACCGCAGGGAGGGAGGGGGCGGAAAGATTTCCTTCCACCGCGAGCTGAAGGGCTTCTCCTGACATCCCCGCCGATCCTGTGAAAGAGAGAAGGAAAAGCATCCAAAAGCAGCAGTCCTCACAAAATAAAACTTCTGCGGCTCCCATACGGTTGTGCCCCCCAACATACACACTTGCAATTTTTTTCTTTTTATTATTTAGGTCCATTTAATTGGCCTTCGTTAACACCAAACGAACTCTTGCCAGCATCTATTTTAAAAAATAAACAAACTGCTGGAAATAAATGTGCCCATCATCGTCAATGATGATACTATTAATGATTCATCATCGTCATCATTAAAAGTATTATTATTATTATTGTCATTATTGGTAGTACTATTACTACCACTACTATTACTTCTACTACTATTACCATGGCTATCACTACTACTATTATTGCTATTGCTGCTAGTGCCACTACTATTCTTGTTATTATTATTTTCCTGCTGGAGTTTGCCTGAAAACTATGACTCTATTCCGGGGGTTCAAAGGAAATCAATAACCCGGGTCATGTGCAAGCCCGGACCGGAGCCCGGGCAGGGAGATCATTTTAGGGGGGAGCCCCGCAGGCGGCTCACAGCCCTGATGTTCAGGGCTAGGAAGGGGGGGGCTCGTCTAAAAGCCGCAGTGATTCCCGCGGGCTCCCGCGGGCTGGGCTCGGCTCCCGGCCTTACTTGGGTTCATTCTAGGTGTCAGCGTGGGAAGCGGCAGTGCCTGCAGGGACGATCCCCTGCCTCGCTGCCCCTGCATAGCTCCTCTCTGTCCCCTGCCCCTCGTCTCCCAGATGCACTGGGCAGGTTTCTCCTGAGAGAGCTCGGAGCAGGTTGGGAGGGCAGGGCAGCTCCCATCTCCCGCGTGCTCCCTTGCACACACGTGTGTGTCCCCACGCACACACACACCTCCTTAGCACGCGGCACACAGCGCCTCACGCCCGTGTGTCTCTCTCCAGACATGCTTTACACGCGCCTCCTCGGACCCTTGGTCACACGCGCACATTTCCCTTACACACACACACACGCACACCCCCGCTCTCGCGCCTGAAGCAGGTGTAGACCCGCAGTCCTCCCAGGGCTCCGCGCACACACACCCCCTCTTCCACACAGCCCTGCACACGGCGCACACGCCTGCTCACACGCAAGCGTGCTTCCTAGAGAACAAACATCGCCCTCTCCCTCGTGCCCCAACACACCGTAATAATAACACACAAGCAACCACACGTACCCACACATCCCCTGCACCTTCTCCAGTACACATAACGCATCCCACGCCGATACACACAAACATACCGACACACACGAACCGATACGCCCAAACGCCAGTGCACACCAACCTCCTCAGAAAGCACGTTTCCGACATATGCCCACACCCCCCGCGAAACACATATGCCCCTAACATACACTCATACACGCGTGTAACACCCCCAGAACACACGTGCCCCAGCATACACACACACAACACCCCCCCAGAACACATACGCCCCAACATACGCCAATACACACAAACACACATCCCACGTATTCCAGAGCACACGTGACCCCGACATACACAACACACATACACAACACCCATCCCAGAACACATATGCCTCTAACATACCCCAATCCATAACACACCGCCCCCAGAACACATCTGTTCCCAAATCCACCAATACACACACACCACACATACGCACAACACCCCCCAGAACACACATGTCCCTCAATATACATCAGTGCGCGCGCGCGCGCGCACACACACACACACACACACACACACGGCTCCATGCATGCGGAGGAATGAATAAGGAAGCTACAAAGTTGCACATTGCTTCTGCCTCGTCTCCCCATCCCCGGCTCTTAGGACTTTTTGTCTAGATATGTGGCTGAGGGCTCCTTTCCCCCTTGTTCTTCCCATACAGAATAAAGTCAGTCTGTATTTAATGGTTATGGCGGATGTGAGGAGGATTTGGCAAATGAAGAGGCCTTTTGCTCTAAAATATTGCTCCTTACGTCGTGTGAGTCTACCAACCCACCACGACCCCATATTCTTCTCCGGGTGTCTGACTCGAATGACAAACGAGCTGATTTTTTCAGTACATCGCTGGGAAATGTAGTGAGTGATAATAGAGATTTCTCTTTCATTTTTTACGCTTGACTTGGTTATTGTTGCTTTTCTTTTCCCGTGATTCCTTCTGAGGATTAGCTCTGACTTCCCCACTATTGGCGGTCAAAGTGGCCCAAACTCTGGATGACAATTGATGGGGATCAAGGGATTGCCCATTCTGTGCCTGTAAGAACTGATTTGTGCCAGAGAAACTCATCAAGTATAGGCGAAGAATAAAAAGCATTCGGGGGTAAATGTATTCATTGAGAAGGGTTCTCCCAAATTGCTTCTAAGTTTTCTTAATGAAAAGTAACGCTTGCAGCAATCAACGGCTTTTTGACGGATTACAAACCTTGATAGAACCATGGAGCTGAATTTAAAAGTGCCCCAGCCTTAGCATGGGGGCACCTTCCTCACAAAAGTGGAGGAACGAGGGTCAGTCCGGCAAATACAAAGCTGAGGTTTGATGCATGTACGAGTAATGAAAGGTGCATTAATTTATTAACACGGTGCACACAGGAAAAGTGAAAGAACAGGCCAGTGTAAGAAGAATCATTAACTCCCTACCCCAGGCACCCACCCAAAGCTTGCCATTTACATCAAAATAGTTATTGTAGCTCTAGACAGAAAAAAATCCTGCAGCAGCAAAATTCCATGTAAAAAAAAGCTGGAAGACAGCAGGCGAGAAAGAAAGGAAAGAAGGAAGGCAGAAAGGAAGGGAGGAAGAAAAGAAGAAAGAAAAGAGACGGCTTAGTAGAGATATCGAGCAAGAAAGGAAGAAACAAAACTAAGGGGGAAGAAAGCTAGCCATCTGGGCAGGGATTTGGAGGCTGCGAGTGAAGCCGTGGTAGTTGCTGGGAAGGTTCATTAAAAGCTGAGCATTAGGGGGGAGAGGGAGGCGAGTTGACTTTGTCCCGGATAAGGACGGAGCTTCACAAGGAGACAGTGACTCCCCCTCCCTCCCCTGCGTCCCACCGCGCTCCTGCTCGGCCACGGCCTGCGGGGAGAGGTGCCCGCCTGAGGATCCGCCCCATGTTTGCCGGCACCCTTCTTTGAGATGGACCCAAAGTCCCCCCACACACACACGCACACACACACACATTTTTTTTTAAGGATCTTCTGGCTCCACAGCCCTGAGAGCCAAGTGCCACCAGCGGCGGGGGGCGAGTCCCTGAACCCCCCAGAAGCTGCAGGACGCCCCCGCTGGAGAGGCAGGCGGGCGGCTCTTCCCGCGCGGGGGCTCGGAGGCGCAAGCGGGCGGGCAGGTCCCCGCGCGGGGGCTCGCACGCAGGAGCCCTTCCCGGGCACTTGGTGACACAGACGATGTTTTGTAATTATTCCGCGCGGATCACACTAATCAAACTTGTCAGAGAAAGGACTCGACTTTTTTTGTTGTTGTTTTTTTCTCTTCCTTCGCCGCCCCCAACCCCTGCTATGTATCCTCCTTCCTCGGCTCACGTCAACTTTAGCTTTTCTCTCCTGAAAGTCCCAGCCGAAAGTCCTCCTCTCTGGCCCCTGGTATTCTGGCTGCGGCAGACTTTTCCCCCCACCCCGAAGGAAGCGTGGCTTGGGCTGTGTACAGCTCGATTTTGTTCATTAGTCCAATCATTAGGGACTCGCGAAAGCGGCTCCGGGGGCACGAGAGAAAGAGCAAGGGAGATTATATTCCCAGAGGAACGAAACATACCAGCGACCTGAGGCGGCTTTGTTCATCCGGGCCATTTTTTTTTAATGCTTTAGTCTCACATTATTGGGGTTTGGGGTTGCTTTGCTTCGTCGCTAATATTTTCAGTTCTTAAAAAAAAACAAAAAAACAAAAAAAAACCAACCCAGTCGAAGTATACAATGGACCGGGAAGGAAGGATGTTTTCTTTCTTAAAACCCCAACGTCGGGAATATTAACTTTATTCCCCCTCGCATCTTGTCAATGCTATCATGGCTTTGATGGGAGGGTCTTCAAGGTGGCACATTTCTGAACTTAACCCCTTTTCAAACTAACTCTCTACCTCCTTGTTAGTGCCCAGCTCTGAACTTCTGAAGAGTATTTTTGTGTGAGTCAGGGTTCATTCACTCGGGCTCTTTTGTAGGACTTTCTTCCTTTCAGCCCTCAGTGTGTTACACCAATTAAAGGACGACGTGCTGTAAATGTAATGGGCCGAGGAGTGATTGTTTTTGACAAGCAACAAAACACATAGATCCACCCCTTAGATTAGGCCGTTGAAGGGGAGGTTCATGCCGGTCAGTTTACTGAATAGTTCATGAACTGTAATTCTGAGGGCTCGTGTGAAAGAAAATGTCTCTCTCCTTCTCTCTCTCTCCTCCCCCCTCCTTTTTTTCTAAAAAGAAGAAACACCCAGCATCTCTGGAGAAGGGGTTGGCTGGGAGAGTGAAAGGAAGAGGAGAAGAAGCAGAGGAACATTGATGGCCCTGTCTTGTCATTAAGGGGGAAAAAAAGGTAACAGCAGAGCCACCCTATGATGCTAAAAGGCCAGGTGCATTTACAGATATGTCACCCTCTCTACATCTTTACCTGTAACTGGTTTATAGGGCTTTATTGAATAGCCATCTAAGACTAGCAGGGCCTATACCCCCTGATAATTTTTTTTTCACGGGACAGACTCAGGGCTAGTCATCTGACAGCAACAGTCTAGGTACTTTTAACTTCATTTCATATGAGACAAACAAGGGTCCAAGCTGGATGCATTGCTAGGAGCAGAAAATACTCAAAATATCCTTAAAGGCTGTGTTGTCATTTGCCTTCCTCTGGGTCTGATCCTGCTTCTATTGGCAAAAACTCACAAGGAGCTCAACAGAAGCAAAGCCAAAACTATTTTGAAATTCTGGGGTCCAGATTCTGAGCTCCTGGTATGGAATAGTATTTGACTGTGCAAACAGACCCTCTTCAGAGCAGGAATTGCAGTGGGGGTGTCTTTTGTATTGCTGGAAAATGCCCTTCCCTAGACTGATGAAGGCATCCATGAAATTTATCCATGTTTTGGTTTTTATTTTAAAGTAATTTAATTTTATTACTGAAGAAAGACACTTTTGCTAACCAGGGTCAACTGCTGTGAAGCAGATACAGATTGGCAACTTCAGAACATGAAAACATGAAGATGAGGGACAGTTGTGTTTCTCTGTAAAAATGAGTGAGTTCCCTTAACAGTTCCCACTAATGTCACCCAAAATTAGTTTTGCCATTAATTTTGAATAAATTTAGGTTCTGATATGGATACTATCAGGTTGCAAGTAGAAAGACTATTGTTTTCTAAAGAGCAGAGTGCAGAGATTACATGAGGGAACTGTGCTAGGATAATTGTTCCATCTCAACCAGGGTGCTGAGACCCTTTCAAGGGTGCTGCAGGGTGCCACACAACGTTAGCACTGTTAGGTGTGCAAACATGATTCACAAGATAAACCCAGAGAATTCACACAGGAATCCATAGTGTTAAAATATTCTGACCTGTTGTGATCTTTCTGAATTCTTTGCAACAGAATAATTTCTCTAATTATTTTTCTGTAGTCAAAAAACATATGATAGCCAAGACCCAGCATTTCCAAGGGGTGCCTTGAGTCTAAAAAAGTTGAGAACCACTGTTCTATGACAAAGTACTGGCACATATGTATTATTGATGCTGTCCAGGCCTGCTCTCTCCCCTTACTGGTGGAGGCATAGCTGCCTCTGGGCAGGCAACATCTCAGACAGCCTTAGGTTGATCTATGTAGCCTCCATTCAAACACTTCAGGTCACAGAGGAGGCACCAGGGGCGAGGCTACAGCAAGTGCTGCTACAGCTAGCCTTGGCACCTCTGTGTTGCAGAGCTGCCCTGAGGCAGCCCAGGGAAAGTTGCTGCAACTTGCAGCACCAAGCTACTTTTGCTCCCTGAAAGACAATTTTGGCCCTGGCAGAAAATTAAGGGTAAAGAAGTGTTTTGAAGCCTGGTGGCACAATCTTGAATGATTCTGTCATCATCACTTCTCAGCCACTTACTTTCACATGCCAAGTAGGGTTTCCTTCATCCATTAGAGGGACTGAGGACTATTCAGTCACCTTCACTGTGCCATCTCTCCCTGGCAGAAACTGGGTTGGGAACCCCCTCTGATCATACACAGGAATGCCTGTGCAGGGGCTTCCAGGTGCAGGAGTGGGCCCCATGAGAGATGGGTTGGGAGAGAACAATGTCTTCAACACTGAGGGAGGGAGCCACAGCCAGGCAGAGAGGGCAAATAGCCATGTACAGGCTACCCTGTGTGGGGCCTGTGCCCATGGCCTCTTCTACCAATACACAAACTCCACCAGCTGGACAATGAGAGATCTCCATGACAGTAAAGGGTCTGACCCATTCTCTCCTCACTGGGCTTCAACTTCCAAGGGAATCGATGTATCTGTTACTTTGAATTACTGCCATATCTATTTCCATAGAAATTTTATTTCAATTTCAAAGAGTTCTTCAGATATCTGGTAATTCAGCCTGTGCAACTGTGAACCTCTTTGGCACCTGTGGAAGTCTTCTGGCTACCTCCACAAAGAATATCCAAGATTATTACAGTGTACTAATGATACTGTAGCTTTGTGGGTGTGCTCTGCAATGCAAAGGAAATCCTTCTCCCTCCCCTTCAGCTCAGTACAATAGAACCTGATTCTTGCAATACTTTTTTGGGTGCAGAATGTTGTCTACACAGGTAATAACCAGACTGTATGCACTTCACAATCTGTACTTGTTTTTGTAGCAGATTAATATGTGAATTGCAGCTGAACAGTTCAACTCTCATTGACTTCATTGTGCAGAAAGATATCAGCAAATGAAAAGACACTGTGCTAACTTGTAAACAAAAGGGTAATTTCAGTCTGGCAGGCCTCAATGTAGCAGACCTTACATCTGCTATGGGTAAAAAACTATATGCTGCGCATCCTCGGCCTTAGATTTCTGCCCCATCACATGCTCAGGAAAATAAATCCCAGCTTCCACTACTAGTCTAAGGTGGTCTCTTTTTGCCAGAAGCTCACTGGAGAGTTTCTTTCTTTCAGTCCTCAAACTCAGTTTTTTCCATGTAAGAGGAAGGTTCAGTCTGTGATCACTCAGGCAGGGGTCTGCAAACTATGAAACAGGGGCTTTGGTGGTGTTCAGCTATCAGGGGGCTTCACATACACTGCACTGCACCTGGCTAAAGTAAGGTGGATCCCTGAACTATGGCAATTCCTTCTATAGGTGAAGGAATACAGGAAAAAGTCCCAATAAAATTTTATGAAAGTGCAACAGGTAATTATCTAGAAGAATAATAGGTAAATAGCAAAAATCACTGTGAAAAACAAAAGGTCACATATACACACATTTAAATGTATCTAGTAATATATAAGTATATTCTAGGTAAAATGATTTGCCTACAAGATATACCTTACCATAGAATCATGAGATTGGAAGCAAATTCAACCCCCTGCACAAATGCATGGTGTGATATGTCTAAACCATCCTAGACAGATTTCTACCAACCTCTCCAATAGAGGAGATTCCACAGGTTCCTTATACCAATTGTCCCATTTTCCTACTGTTCTTACAGTTAAGCAGGGTTTTTTTTTCCTGCTGTTTAATCTATCTCTGCTTTGTTGCAGTTTAAACTCATTGCTAGCTGCCCTTTCCTCTGTCCCAAAGGAGGTCCCAAAGGAGGACAGTTGTCCTCCTTCCTCTTTATGGTAGCCTTTCCAGGCTCTGAAAATCAGTATCATACCCTCTCCCTTTAATGTCCTTTTCTTTAAACAAAGCATACCTAGTTGTCCCAGTCTTTCTTTGTTTGCTTTGCATTTCAATCTCTTTATCATCTTTATCTCTTACCTCTATATTTTTTTTCCATTTTCTCTACATCCTTCCTAAAATGCAGAGTCCAGAACTGCACAGAATGGTTCAGCTGAAGCTTAAACAGTTCTGAGTAGAATGCTACAGTTACTTCCCATGTCTTGCATAAATACAGCCCAGAACTGCATTTGCTCTTTTTTCTTTCTTTTTTTTTTTGCAGCTACATCTTATTGCTGACAAATTTTGAGTTTGTGATGCACCAAAACCCTCAAATCCTTCTTGGCATGATCTGCATCCAAGTTGTTAATAAAAAAACATTAAACAGCACTGGACCTAGAACAGACTCCTGCAGAACCTCATTTGAAAACTCCTGCCATTCTGACATCCATTTATAGTTTTTCTTTATTTGCAGTTATTCAACCAATTGTGTATCCAGCTAATGTGATTCTATTTAGACCATATTTCTCTAGTCTACTTGCAAGAATGTCATATTGGTCTGTGTCAAAAGCCTTACAAAGTCCAGGTATATGATGTCCTACTGCATTCTCTTCACCCAAGAAACAAGTTGCCCTATCAAAGGTTGGTTAGCATGACTTATCCTTAATCTATGCATGTTGGCTACTAGTGATCATGCCCTCCTCCTCCAGGCTTTTGCCAATGGAACTTTTTAATCATTTGCTCTCATAACCTTCCAGGTCTAACCAGTCTATAAATCCTCCTTTTTCCATCTGGTTAAAGGTTGGCGCTCTGTTAGCCTTTTTCCAGTCTTCTGGGCAGTCTGGCACACTGTATTTATCACAATCTGCAGTCCTCTTTGTTTACTTATATTAATTTTGTTTGTTGCCTGGTCACAGATTATTTGTTTTTATTAAGACCGAGAAAAATAGTCATTTAACAGTTTTGCCTTCTTTGCATCTTCCATTAAAAGCTCACCATCATCATAAGCAGTGGATTGACAGTTTCCCTGGTGTTTCTTTTTTGTCTGATACGTTTATAAAATCTCTTCTTGTTGTATTATCATCTCTTTCTAGCTGTATCTAAGTTTTCTCCTTTGCTCTCCTGATTTTGTCCCTGCAAATTTTTGCTATTGCTTGATAAACTTCCTTAGAGATTCATCTTTCCTTCCATTGCCTTTTCTCCTTTGACCTTGAGGCAGCTAAGAAGCAACTTGTGTAGCCATGTTGGACTCCTGCAGTTCCTGGTATATTTCCATCATGTTGGGATAGATTTGTGTCGATCCTTCAATATTATCCATATGTCCTTTAGGAACTGCCAATCCCCTTGGACTTCTTTATTCTTTAATTTGTTTGTCCATGGGACTTTACCTCCTATTTCTCTGAATGATTTGCAATTTGCCTTTTTTTATTAGGGTGCTTGTTTTGATATTATCGTGACTTTTCTTTCTTAGAATCATGAATTCTATCATATCATAACCATTTCCTCCCAAGGTTCTTATCACTTTCATGTTCACCAAGTATCTTTATTGGTCAGAATAAAATTCAAGACAGATGACAGAGTCATATCCTCAACTAACTGCCTGGAACAGAAAGTTGTCCTCTGCTCATAAGAATGTGTTGGGCATTTCATATTTTGCTGTATTATTCTTCCCACAGATATCAAGAAAGTTAAAATCCTTCATTAATACTAACACATATGTTTTAGACTTCTTGTTACCTGCTTGGAGAATGCCTCATTCACATCTTCTTCCTGATTTGGTGCTTTACAGTAACCTCTTCCCACCATAATATCACTACTGTTTTTCCCCACTTTATCTTCACCCACCTACACATATCTGTATGTAATATCATGTCACAATGGTTTCGCAAGGCATTATTAGTGAATACTTGGTGTATGCTTTCAGATGCTTGGTTGAAGAGTAGTACATATGTTCAAAACACTATAACATTTCCTCCAGGCATTAGAAAATATTTTTTTCATTGGAGTACAACTGGATACCAAGATCCAATTATCAAAATAATTTGTACAGTAAAATTATTCTGAAAATATCATTTTTTTTGAGTGCAAGAGTTAATCACAAAAATATAGGAGCTTGGTATCATATAAAACCAGTGTGTTATTACATGAAACGTAGAGAAATGGGCAAATGCAATCTTTTTTAGTAAGAAAGTACTGAGAAATTAGCAGAGAAAATAAATTTATTTAGATTACAAATGCATAAGGAAAAGAAAGGATTTATTTTTATGTATGTGCTCTCTGACAAAAAATAATGTTTCTAACAATTCCTTCAATTCTGTGTTTTATCTGAGTGAGACCTCTGTGTGCATATGTTTTCTTAGGACATATTTTAATTTTCCTGAGCAGTCTAAACTAAAAAATTGCAGATAAACTTGGGGGAGGCGGAGAGTGAAATGTAGCCAATAAGGACATTCAGCTGCCAAGAAGCAGTCCTGAGCAAATATTGTGGGAGTGACCTGACTTGGCTAGTGTATACTTGATTGGCAAGTAATGTAATCTCCTGTGGAGATGGTTTTCACATCTCTTCACCAAACTGATGTGAAATACACTGGCCTTGCATATCAGGATGAACACTGTGTGAATGTTTCACTGTGTTACTCCATGTAATAGTACTTTTTCTGTACTTCGGTGAAGGGGCTGTGATAGATTTATTTGTAAAGAAAGGATCCATAAATGTTGCCCAAGTAATCTGCTCCCTGAACGTTCAATATTTCCCTTTCTTCATCTCTATAATTTTCCATGGTTTCCATGTTTTGCATGATTTCCATCGTTTGCATAAACATTGCATAAATAATTTGGACTGTATATTAGTGACATTATATATCTGCTCCCGTAGCTCGAAGAGAGATCTCTGTGCAGTTTTCTTAACTATCAGAATGTTATAAACAACTTGCTGCAGAGGAAAATTCTACAAGGTTAGGCTCACCAATCACTTTCAGTGATTGACTTATAAAGGACACTTTCTAATTTTACTTTATTTTTATTTTTATTTTTTGACACAAGGCTGTGGATTGAAAGGAGGGCAAGGAGAGGGGGATCAAAGCAGTTTTACATTACCAAGGCTGTGAATGATCGCCTGTAAGAATAGAGGAGACTGACTGTTGTGTTAGAGAGATTAGCAGAATTCACATTGCCACTGAATGAAAAGGTGGGGGAGGCAGAAACCTAAACAAGTGAATTCAATTACATCTGGGAAAGAATAGGCTAAATGAGGATTCTCTCCTTTGGGCTTGTTCCAGGAAATATTTCTGAAAAGTTGGTTGAAGAATACCAGTCATCCAAACCCTAATTTTGCTATTATGTAAAAACTCTTATTTCATAGCTGTTTCTGATTAGGAAATACTTCCCTTGTTTTGTTTATGCTGCTGGCATGTGACCTCTTAATTTAATTTTGTTTTCTGATTATACCACCCAGTGTAAACTTGTTGTACCTGTGACAAAGATTTCAAAAGCAATACAGGGCCCTATCCAAAGCCTCCTGGAGTCAATGGAAGGATTCTCATAAACTTCAGTGGGCTTTGGACAGTTCCCATAGTCCTTGAGCTGGGCCAGCAACCTTTTTCCAAGCCATGGGCCAGAACAACCTGGGTCTAAGTTTGATGCAGGCCAGGTGCATAGGCAGTGCATCTAACGTGTGTGCATTTGTCAGGGGGCTTTTCCTGTGCCCCTGCCATCACTGGTAGCTGCACGCACACACCACCACTGCTTCTCCCTGTCTCCCACTCCCCTGCCGTGGTGTAAGATCATCTTCCAGCCAGAGGGGAGCCGCACCTTGGTTTGGCAGCTGGAAAGTGCTTCCACACTGCTCCCATTTCTCCTGGCCTCCACCTGCATCCCATCCCCAGCGCAGTTCCCCACTTGCTAGAAGGTATGCTCACACCACAGCCCTGGGGAAGGGAGGAAGTAGGGAAAGCGGTAGATGCCAGTGACACAGGTACATCTTTCAGCTCCTTAGCCACAGGGCAGCTCCTTGCTGCTCAGCCCCAGCACAGGCATAGGCATGGGCAAAAACCTGCAGCTCTGTAGGCCAGATCCAGTGGTTCCATGGGCCGTATGTTACTGACCTAGACAAATTGGAGGACTGGACCAAAAGAAATCTCATGAGTTTCAACAAGGACAAGTGCAAAGTCCTGCACTTAGGACAGAACAGTCCCAAGCACCAGTACAAGCTGGGTGCTGATTGACTGGGCAGCAGCTCTGCAGAAAAGGACCTGGGAGTTACAGTAGACAATAAGCTGAATATGAGCCAGCAGTGTGCCCTCGTTGCCCAGAAGGCTAACAGCATACTGGGCTGCATTGGTAGGTGTGTTGACAGTAGATCAAGGGAAGTAATTATTCCCCTCTATTCAGCCCTGGTGAGGTTACATCTGGAGTACTATGTTCAGTTTTGCCCCCTCCCCCCACCCCCCTCAAAAGGATATGGACAAATTGGAGAGAGTCCAGCAGAGGGCAACAAAAATGATGAGGGGGCTGGGGGACATGACTCAGTGGTGACACGTAGGGGGTGCATGGAGGTGCAAGTGCACTCCCTGAGAGCACTGGTGCACCCCCTGACAGACAGCGTTCCCCACTCAGGCGACAGGCAGGGAGGGCAGGCAGGAGAGCTGGTGCCCCTCTGAGAGCAGCAGTTGGGAGTCAGAAAGCAGTGGGTCAACATAGCATTAAAAACATCTTTTAGAAAATTGTATGCATTGTGCTGTGTCACTCGTGAGGAGGATGGGGGCCGATATATGCTCCGTTACACCTCAAGAAGGAGAATCTTGAGTTTCATTTAAAAAGAAGGTACTGTACATTACATTTCTAATCCTTTTCTTTGAATCTGGGCTTGAAAACATAAACTGATGTAAATCATATGCTACAATTAAGTGTTGCAAACAGCTGGGCCCCCTGCAGAAGACAACTCTTCTCCCCTCAAGAGAGAACTCCCCCCGCCACCTGAATACGCTCCAGTCATCCCCTGTCAGAAATGCCAACATGGGCTATATCCAACAAAACATCGTGCTCATCCACCCTCTCTACAAAGCATCTTTACCTCTGCTTTGTGCACTTCTCCACAATATGCAGCAGAATCAGGACAGAGATATTTTTGAGAATGGACCGAAAAACAAACAAAATGGAAAAAAAATCACAAGGAAAGGATGTCTTGTTTCATCAGAGCAAAGGTACAAGTAGGGTCAAATATGCAACTGGGGTAAACTGGCAGAATTCCATTGAAGTAAATGGAGCTGTGCTGAGTTATGCCAGCTGGTGATCTGGCTGTGCATAGCAAGATGGTTTATTTTCCTTGTTGCCTGGGCTTAGAAGCTTCCTGCTCCTTTCCGGGCCAAGTGTGCAACATTGTGGATGTTTCCAGGAGAAGGAGAAATTGCTGATGAAGTCAAGTGTTTCCCTGATGCAATCCTGTTTGTTTACAAAGACTGTACTTAGGTTCTGTTTCCCTGAACATGGCAGGAATCAAAAACCAAGACACTGCAGCTTTATTCATACTTCCAAACTTATTTCAAGTCAGTACTTTGCCCCCCAAAACTCTTTCTTTTAGCTTTCTTTTCATGGCCACATTCCCAGTGCATGTCCCAGTTTTTTCCTTGGCTCTTTTTGCCCTTGCTTCTCTGGTGTTTTCTCCTTTTCCCCCATATCTTCCCCTCATCTTTTTGTCACAGACCTACACTCCTTCAAAACAATACCTTGTGACCCCTGCTTTCACCTACATATATCTTGCATGTCCCTTTATTTTAGATGGAGTTTGTCTGGTTTCATAAAATAACTGTTGCTTACAACTGTCATAAGTGAAGGGAGTCAGTTTCTGTACAGTTTAGGCCAGTCTACAAAACACTCCCTACTTCTGAGCTTTGCCCATTAGATAAATGAAATTCAACAAAGTGACACTCCATATAGCCCATCTGACAAAGAGAAAAGAAATTAATTTGACCCACTGCAACTGATACCAGGTAAACTATGTACATATTTACAGCATTTTCCTGTCAATCACCAACAAAGAACAGTTTCACTCCCATACAAACCAGCTAGGAGTTGCCCTTTCTCAGCCCAGTTTCCTTGCAACCACCACTGAGTTTCTGAGGAATGCCTCTGCTTTCTGTGGAACCCACTAGCTGAGATGGATCCTGCCCATTTGATTGTGATGGGCTCTGTTCCAGTTTGGCCAGCCTCAGCTTCCACATCTGTATTCTGTTTTAGAGGCAGCCACACAGAAATCCCATCCCTTTGCCACCTCCTCTCCTGGTCCTTATGGACAATATTGGAGTTAAATTTGGGACTGCAAATTTATCTGGTACACCACTTCCTTTATTGGGCTAATTACTGTATAGGGTACCCCCACAGGGTTTGTCCAGCTAAGAGGTCTCACCCTTGTTTTGCTGAGGATCAGGGAACAAGATCAGGTCCCCATTTTAAAAGATTCCCTCAATGTAACCTCATTTTGCTTCACTGACTCTTTTAGTTTTATCTCCTGTTATCCTCAAGTCTCCCTGACAAAGGAGTAAGCTTTTCAGGGTTGGATTACGCACAGTTCTTCCATAGTCCAAATTCATTTGTTCCTCTGTTCAAGAAGTTTGCCTGCATCTTGATACATGCTTAGACATTAGGAGCACGTCTACACACTGCCTAATTAGCTCCTCAGTAAGTCTCAGCGTCTACACATGGGGCCATATTAGGCCACAGGAAACTAATTAACTCCACTGCAGGTTAGTGCTTGTAAATACAAGTACTACCCTGAATAAGTATTCTTTTAGTGTACAGCACCACATGTGCAGATGCTGATGGGGCTGGCTGGGGCACAAGGGTGATTCAGTGTGTGGGCTGCCTGCTGTCTAGCCTCACATGGGAACACCTGGACCCCCTGCCAGTATGCTGTGGTCCTTGGCACGTGAAGATGTGGCACCTGGGGACAATAAACCCTGGTTTATTGCTTCACATTAATTTCACGTGGAGATGAACCCTAGGAGTGCTAGAATACTGCTGTTCTCTGAGCCAACAAAATGAATGGGACATACTGATCCCAGTCCCTTTAGTGCTGTTCCACAAAGGTGGCCAAATGAACCCTGAAAGTCCAACTAAAACTTCCCACCAAACGGGATCAGAAAGGGATGTTGTTCTGTGTAATCTTATATAGCAGGCTTACCTTTCAGAGCTTGGGTTGAGTCCCAGGCTTGAAACCCTGCTGTTTTGATTGGTGGAGCCCATCCACCAATCATAGATTTCATAGACATTAGGGCTGGAAGGGACCTCGGAAGATCATCGAGTCCAGCCCCCCTCCCAAAGGGCAGGAAGGCAGCTGGGATCCCAGCAAGATAAGCATCCAGTTCCATTTGGCCACTTAGTGACATAAGCTTCTGCTCTTCAACTCCAGCATGGCCTCCTGGACACAGATATCAATATCAACATGCTTATGCCTGGGGTGAACCAGGGGGTGTGCACTCATGCAGCCATATCCACTTTTATTCCTGTCCCACCCAAAGTTTAAAACCAGCTGCCTGGCAGTGGCAGCAGCATTTCTATTCAGGCAGTGCTAAGAGAGTCAATTGACTTCATGGCTCATTCTAATCTACTAGATACCTGTAGCAGGGCACTAAGGTGCCTGCTACTGACAAACAGGAATATGGGCTTAGCTGCCAGTCACCAGGGCAGCACAGGTATGGGTTGCCGAGATAACCAGTTTGTTCAGCTGACCAGAAGGGGGCAGGGCCTGGCCTATATAAACAGTGAGGCTGAGGCCAGAGTCAGTTCCTTTCTGGCAGCTGAGGAAGTGAGAGCTCTGCCGGAGTAAGCAGAGCAGGGAAGCCGGATGGCCTGAGCAGTTGCGGGGTGATGATACTGGGTGGAGGAAACCCTAGTAGGGATATGAATGAAGGTTAGCCAGTTTGGCTTGGAATTTATGTTGTAACCCAGGAGTGGGAGTTTGCTGTTTTGTTTGCTGTTGCACCGGAGGACCGGGTGAGCCTGTAGGGGTTGGAGGAGGCCTCATAGGAGCTCCCCAGTAGTGTGGGGGTTCCTGGCGCCGGAGAGGGCGCTGCATTTTGGGGTGTCCTGACCCCGGCCCCAGTGTGGGCAGTATTGGGAGGAACCCAGTGTGGGCGCAGGTGAGAAGCCCTAGTGGGGCGTGAGACCCGGAAAGGGGGTCTGGAGGCCAGGCTTGGCTGCAGCCACTTGAGCCTCGATTGTGAAGAGCCCAGTGGGCACAAGACCCAGAAAGGGGGTCTGGAGGCCAGGCACGGCTATGGCCACCTGAGCCTCGATTGCAGGGATCACGAGGCAAGGCCCCAGTGCGGGCGGGGGGAATCGCGAGGCAAGGTGCCGGCGCGGGCTATGAGAGCCGCGGGGAGACAGGCCCCGGTGCGGGCTGCGTGAGCGCAGGAGACAGGCCCCAGTGCAGGCAGGAGCCGTGGGTGAAACCAGGAGGCGCCCATGAGGGCACACGTGGGCAACTAGACAGAGCCCAGATACATCAAGGCACCATGCCAAAGAGGGTAGAAAGGCAGCCTCCCTTTTACTATATCAACATCAAAGATGTGGTGGGAGAGATAAAGAGGGTGCATTTGAGACTGATTTGGCACGGTAGCAGGGCGCTAGGGGAGTTCACGGCACCCCTAGGTTGTCCTGCCACAATACCTTCTAAATTCTTCATTTCACAGGTGTTAAGGACCCTCTTTCCTTTTTAATGGTCTCACTGTTCCATTAATCAAGCTACCCTTTCATCTGCATTTTACTGTGTATTAGCTATTCCTCTTAATGTAGTTTCTATTTCACATCCCTGCAGACTGTTCTGAACTCTAGCTAAAAACATCATCTCAGGTATGAAAACGTTAACTCAGGTGAGCATTAACTTAGGCATGGAAATAAATTTCAGTGAATCATTGGATACACTGTCAAGATGCTCAAGGAGGCTAGATTGTTTTATGAATCTGAAAGAAACGTACATTTAATTCTAATGACTACAGGACTAATACCATATCTTTTGAGTGTTTTTTGCCTAGTTTGTTGTGTTATATACATAATATATGATAACAGCAAATTAATTCACATTTCAATGAAGTTATATTTGTTTTTGCTTTAGTCTTGAACTGAATAATACAGTGCTAGGTCCCCAGCATATTAGTAAAGCTTCTAGGTTTTTTACCTGGAGAAAAATGTGTTTTGGGTTCTATATGATGATACACCACACCATCTGCACCTCTCTGCCTATGTCTGTGTGTACCTGAACTCTTACCACTGAAATTTTTCCAACCACCTGGCAAGTTGCATATCTTTATTCTTAAATCAAAAAAGCAACTGCATAGATGCATGACAGAGCCTGATCACAAGCTTCCTTGTAGATAAACATTGGTCAAAGTGTTTACAGAGGTGATCCCTGATGGGGATTCCTTCAGGTGGCACAGTAACTTCCCCCTAGACAATTAAACTTTTGCTGTAGTAAGTTACCATACTATTAAGTCATTTGTGTTCTTTTGTCAGTGCTGTCCCCAAACAATAACCATCTGTGTCCAAAGGTTTTTGAAACATGGGTAGGTTGAGACAGGAACAAGAGTCTTTTTCAGCTCTGTAAATGCTAACTCACACTCCACTGACCACCAAAATTGTTTCCTTTTCTCACCCGACTTTTTGTAGTGGTTTTGCAATATTGGCAAACCCACAAATAAGTCTTTCTATAGAAGAAGCACTACCCTACACAACTCTACACATCTGTGAATGTCTGGGAAGTTGGCCAGTTCTGCACAGCTTCAATTTTCTTTTTGTCAGTAGAAATTCCCCCCTCGCTGATTGCCTGCCCAAGGTAAATTACCTCTTTTTTGGAATGCCTTACATTTCTTTGGGTTCAATTTCAGATTGGCAGACTTAAACGGGCCACAAACCATTTGGAAATGTATCAGTTCTTATTCAAAAGTTCCAGTATGAACAAGGATATCAGTTGGGTATAACAAACAAGTGAGAGTAGCATGCTGTGCAATACCTTCTTCAAAAGCTGTTCGGATATAGCAGGTGCAATGCATGAGCCAAAAGCCATATTTCAGATTGCTAAAGGCCATGGTCTGCTGTGAAAGCCAGTTTCTACCCCATCCCTTGAAACAGTTTCCACTAGTCAACACCTATTTTTAAAAGGCAACATGGAAAATTGGGTTGAACCTACTGGAGTGTCCAGTGTAGCGGGTTATTATCTATCTGTGGATATGGATAGATATCTTGCAAAGTCATTTGTTTAGCTTCCTATTCCAAACAGAATCTTGTGCTGCTATCTTTGTCCTTAGCCAGAGTTATAAGTGAGGCTCAGGGCTAGCTAAAGCCTCCCTTATGCCTTCCTGCTTCATTTCTTTAGTGGTCTTTCATGCCTCTTCCTTCTAAAAGCTGAGCCAATGATTTAAAGTTGTTAGAATGCCCCAGTATCAATCTCTCTCTCTCTCTGATGCATCAGGATAACAACACCTGCTTCCTAACCAGGAAGACTCATTCATGTAGGGCAGGGGTGTCAAACTCACCCAGAATCCTGACTTGAAGCATGAGGCAGTAGCTACAGCAGTAGTAGTGGGGCAAGCAGCTGTGGACCAGGCAGCTGCTTGTTGTGGCTGTGTTGCACAGCTCTCACCCACCTGCTGCTGAGAGTCATGTCTGGTGGGGCCACAGGGCCCCAGTACTCCATGGCAGGACACACCTACTTCATGCCATGCCCCACAATTCCAGTAGCCTGGCAGGCCAGTTAGAGGACCCCCATGGGCTGTATGTTCAACACTTCTGATGTGCGGCATTGGGCCACAACAATTCC
The DNA here is from genome assembly GCF_052110815.1 of Crocodylus siamensis. Taxonomy (NCBI): domain Eukaryota; kingdom Metazoa; phylum Chordata; order Crocodylia; family Crocodylidae; genus Crocodylus; species Crocodylus siamensis. The sequence goes on from NC_143395.1 coordinate 88,050,824, forward strand.
AGATAAAACACTAGGACTCCTCTTCACCTTTTTCCCCTATACAAACAACCATAGTACCTTTTTTTTTTTTTTTTAACTATTCACAACCTATTGGGGGGAAATTAAAAAAAAAAGAATCAGCAAATAAAAAGAGATCAGATCTGTAAGAAATTTAGATTCTTAGCAAGTAAGAGGGAAAACAGACATTCCCTTTGTGCCACCATAAAAATGTTTATGGTCACACACAGGCCAAGCAAACAGTCATCCATATGCCTTGTTGCACCCCAAATATGCAAAATTTGTGGCCATGCCATAGGTGGTGGTATCAATTTGTGCTGCTTTAGTGCAGTGGACATCTATTAGATTTATGGCAGAAACAAATGGTCAGCTCAGAGCTTTCTGCAGTCTCCAGCTGCCCTAAGCAGCTGGTCCTGGACCTTCAGCACTCAAGTCCTGCACCTCCAGAAGCAGTTGACTGTGTCCCTCGATCTGTGATTCCCCAGCTGCCTGTCAACACTCTGGTGTGGTCTCAGGGCTGGAGCCGCCAATCAAAGGATATCAAATTCAATCTGGTGTGATCCTGAAGCTAAGATTGCCAAACAACTGATTGCTGGTCTCAGCCCTAGGACCACACTGGAGTCTGCTATCCCACATGTAGAGACAAGCCCTAGAGATTCCCCAGGGCATGTCTCTGTAAGGGGCAGCAACATATCACTCATATTCACACAAGAGCAACCAGCAGGACAATGAACAATGTGTTTCACCCAGTGAAGTGGATCAGCTGTGCTAAGACACATCCCAGTACAACTGACCTGCTTCATTTGACAACATCTAGTTATACTCTAAGGGCATGTCCCCACAAGTGGGAACATGCATTCCCTAGGGACAACTAGCAGCAGTACAAATGTGTGCTGCTGCTAGTTGTCTCCAGGGAAAACCCCTGCACACTTGCTCTGGCGCATGGCAAGTTGCTGTGGGTGGGGTAGGGGAGGGGCCAGCACCTGGGCTGGCCCCAGCCATCTCACCTGGGGTTCTGGGGGCCTCCCAGGACTCCAGCAGCAACAACCCAGGTGTGTGGGGCCTGGCCGACAGGCATGGCTCTGGCTGGCCAGGCTCCAGTTTTAGGCAGTGCACACCGCTGCCACGTGTGCAATCCCACTTTTTTCTGGTGTAGGTTTTTATTGACACCAGGCTCCCCCAGTGTCAAAAAAACCCATCAGGATGCAAATTAGCAGAGCGGCAAATGTCTGCATGTGTGGCATATGCCATTTGCAGTCCCACAAGATGGGTCCGCAGTGCTGCAAATACATGTGTGTGCTTGTAGGGATGCACCCTAAGACTCCACCAGGATCCTAGCTTTCAAAACATCCTCCCATACCCCAACTTTCCTTTGCTGGAGAAGAATTACAACACATAGCTGCTAGGATAGTTTCTGCCCTACAAAAGCAAGACAACTTGTTCACTGCAAACAAATCAGCTACTGATTACCTGCTTCATCTGAACCATATCCTTCATTTGTAAAAATCTTTAATTTTAGTTTTCACAGATTAAATATGTAAGATATTTCTGTTGGTATTTATTACACAGTTATTGGGTGCATCTACACAAAACGATAATGAGCAGTAGGCTAATTCTAATGTCATGGCAAAAGCCATGCTAAGGCACAGTAGAATTAATAATCTACTGTACCTTAGTGTCACTGAAAGACCATGCTACTGCACATTTAGTACCTGTTATTGCAGGTACTAAATTCAATGCGCAGAACAACGGCACATTAATGTACATGTGCGTGTGCCCATTGGCCATAATGAAATCCAAACAGATTAGGAACCCTCATACTGTATCATACCTTTTGCTCAGATTCCAGGTACCCATTTGTCCAGCCCAGCTTCTCCAGTTTTTGAAAGGATGCACATTCCCTTGCCAATGTCTCATAATTCAGACCAGTTATGAGGTTCAGTGTCTGGTTCCTAACAACTTTGCCTTTCCAGCAAGTTTTATCTAATAACTGGTAGGTTTGAGCCCCACTCTGTTTCCACATCCCACATATCCAAGCTGGCCAGTTAAACCTGAGTCATGAGAGATCTAAACCAAGACTCAGTGGATGATTCTTTCACCTCCAAGCTTGGACTCCCCAGGTTGGGTAATTTTCCTATTTGCCAAATATGGAGAAGGGCTTTCACTAGGCATTTACTTCCTTTTGTTCTTGTCAAATGTATAACCTTCCCTGTTTGTGGCACTCCCCGCCCCATAATACTAGCATTTAATTAAACTGCTTCCCTCAATTTTTTCTTTATTGCCAATTTTCCTCGTTTTACAAACCAAAAGTATAATTTTTTTTAACCATTTCCATGAGATTAGGATCCTTTTCCTTCATGCAAATTAGACACAGAGCTGTACTTACAAGGGCTCCTAGTGATCAACTTTCATCTTCCTCGCTAATGGCTGCTTCCTTCTCTGGTGCACTACCTCAAGAACAGTTTCAAGTCCAGTAGTAAATTCCCTGGGCTTTTGAAAAATATTTTGCCTTCTCTCACTGATCTTGATCTATAAATTGGCTCACTAGCACTTTACCTGGGAAGTTCCCATTTGTATTTGACTATTCCAGGAACACAAGGGTTCTCAAGTCTTCAGTGAAATCAGAAGTAGCTTCTTCCTGCCCTGTCCATTTTCTCAGCCATTCATTTGGTCTGTGATGCTGATTTTTGTCAAATTAGTCTCCCAATCTTATTTTCCCAACAAGGATGAGGGGTTGCATTATTTGAGCTGGGACTATTCAGCATCTCCTTTTTTGGGCCTCTGTAGGTTACAAGCAGAATATGTAATTGTTACTGTCTGGCCTCCAACTGGAACAATTTATGTCTAGGCAGCTGACTTCCATTGTAGACTGAAATCCTTTAGTTTCTTTGGTTGCTGCAGCCAAGATTTTTAGTAGAGCCCATTTCTGCTATATCTTTACCATTTCCTAGAGGAGCGTCTAGTTCACAGTAGAGAGGTTGCTAATTGTCCCAATAATTTGTCTTGCCAGTCCAGACCAGAAGTTTTTACCTGGGCTTCCAAATCTGCCCAGATACTTTGTAGCTGTTGTTTTAACAATACTCTATGTCTGACTGTTCACCTTTCCCTCTTTTGTAGGAAGTTTCCAGATACTTTTGCTTTTACAAAGTCAACATCTTTTGTGTTGTCTTCCTTTTTGTGTCTTTTTAAAATTCTTTTTGCTCATTTTTTTATTTCTGTGTGCACTGCAAAATCCTTTATTCAGTCTCTATTTGATAGATAGGCCAGGTCATAATTTCTCCCTTTGAAAAATGAATCCCATCCTTGACAAAATCATTTCCTTCTTTTTGACCCAAATCCTGAGGAGTGCAAGTTATTTTTACTAAGGAAAGAAACTGATGTGGATGGAAGATAGTATCAGGTGCCCCATAGATGCAAATCTGTTTACGAAGCCCTATTTGTGTGAACAAACAAGAATCAAACACCAAATTGGAGAGTTTTGCACCCACTTTCAGTTCATTTTCCGGTCTGCAGCTAGTCCAAGTACTTGCTCCCTTACTTTTCTGCAGTGTGAAGTTCCCAGCTCTTGTTCTAACTGGGTGCTTGACTTTTTGTCCCTGCTTCTCTGGGATGTCCTCAGTGTTCCACAGGGAGGTAAGAAACAGGACTGGTTTGAGTCATTGAACCCAGGCCCTGCTATCACAGACAGCTGCATTATATAATCCTTTCCATAAAATGATCAAGCTCTATTTTAAAAACAGATCAAGGAGCTTTTCCCCCCATTTACTGGAATCTGTTCTAGAGCCTAACTTGTCTGATGTATAGAAACTTGTTTCTAAATTTATTTATGGACTGTTTATACTTGTTTACTTTTCTGCTAAAATTGTCCCTAAGCTTAAATCTTTTTTCTGCTGATATTTACTCTGTGGTGAATTTATAGTCCTCAATCATACCTTCCTTTCTTTCCATATAGGGCCATTATACCTTTCATTCACTTGGCTAAAACCAAGCTCCTTTTGTAAAATAAGCTATCGACCCCCAGCTCCCCTCAAAAGACCTTATCTGCACCTGTTCTAGTTTGAATCCATCTTTCTTAAGCAAAGGTGACTGCTATATTGTCTTGTGTAATATTGTCTTGTGTAATATTTTCCTTATCTCTCCTAAAATACCTTGTCTGATACATCTTATAGTTGCCCCAAGTCTCTTTCCTCTTCTGTCATTTCCAACATCTGAACTTACAGCAGAAATTCCATAGTCCAAGTGAATGACTTCATACCCTACACTGTTACATTTCATCTCATTTATATTACTGCAGTCTTTGATGTCATCCATTTTTCTTCCCGTTGGATATTTTGATCTTTTGCTGTGTTGCTCAACTTGCAGCAGAGAAAATTTAGCTGGAGATTAGGAAGAATTTTCTGACTATAAGGGTGGCATTTAACAGGGTAGCATTTGAACAAGCTACCTAAAAAATCTGTGGAAACTCCTTCCCTGGAAATTTTCAAGAGAACATTAGACACTTGGGATGATTTACAGTTGCCAGGGATAATCTTGCCTTGAGAAGGGTGATGGACTACAGGATCTCATGAGGTCCCTTCCTGCCCAGCTTTCTTTTGATCCCATGATGGTGCCTCCAATTTTTGTGTCATGAGCAAATATTGTCACACCCTCCCTTTTTTGTTCCAGGTGTAGAAGGACCACTTGCCAGGGGCAGCCACAATGCCCCCTGGTGTCCACATGGCTCCTGCCTCCCCACTCTAGCTCCTCAGGGGACTCTCCCTCTTTTTTTCCACCTGCTATGACTTCATGGTACTATTATGATTGTAGGAGAAGCTGTCCCAGAGTAAGTCCTTGTACTTTGGCCAGCTGGTACCTCTTGCATCTGACTGTCCCCAATCTTGCCCCTGAGGCACTAAGTTACAGCCCTCTGGCCCTATCAGCACCTCAGGGCATCAGTTGCCTTATGGGCTATATTCGTGGTCTCCTTCCCATCCCCTTCCCCCACAAAGCCATGCCCATACCTCACAGATGTTACTTAATGTTCATTTGTTGGGCCCCCCTGACCCCAATGCAGCTTTTGACCTTCAGGCTGCCTCCTACATCAGTCCTTAGCCCCCTGGGTCCATAATCCTAAGTTGGGCTGCTTATTGCAGAGTGCCCACCAGGCATCCTTCTGCAGCCTCCACACCTGCCCCCATAGTCACAAGCTGGTCCTCCTGTATGAAACTCAGAATGTAACATAAACACAAGCAAGCTGCTTCGAAAACAAAAGTCTTCCTCCTCAAGGTTAATGTTGTCTGCAAGCCATACCTTCCTTGCAGCCCTCTTGCCCCAGATCCCTTGAGTGCCTGCCTGCTGGTCTCCAGTAGCCTTTCCCCCCTGGGAGCTCCTCTCCCAACAGTTAGCAGGGGCACACTGCCCACTTGGCTTCAGGCACTGGGCTCATGCACACCAAAGCTTCCTGCACCCTTTCCTGCCATGTGGCTCCCCAGCCACAGACAGGGATTTCTACTTGGGTGGGACTGCCAGTCTGCCCTCCCCTGCTGTGGCAGCCAGCTGCTCTCCCCCAGTGGCCTTGGCCCCTGTTACACTGTATCAATTCATGAAAATATTAACTCACTGGGAGGAGGGAAAGTAAAATGGGGCCCAGCTGGGGCCATGAAAACAAGAACCTTTAGACACTCAGAGACTTTTCTGTAGTTTTGACTGAACTTTCTCTGCCCTGTGTTGACTGATTGCCTGCTCCAATTGCTCACAGTCTCTTCATCTTAGTTTCAGTCTACCCAGGCATTCTTACCTCTTCTCCATGCCCTATTTCTCCCTTCCCTTCCCTTTTTTTAAAATTCATTCAGCTTATCAAAACCCAACCTCCCAGACATCCTGGGACTGGTATGGCATTTGCTGCCATCTTATTGTTCATTCGTCTTATGCCTCATTCCCACCCTGGGTCTGCCTTGCCTATTTAACCCGTAAACTCCTCAGAGTTGTAACCATCTGTTCCTCAGTGTGTGGCCAGGGCCTGGCAAAATGAGGGCTGGTCTTTAGACCCTGCTGTGATAAATATGACTAATATATAATAGCAGTATAATTTCCCACACTGGCCCACTCAAACCCCCCACCTACTTTTCAACATCACGGTTAATAAAACAAAACGAATTTGCTCCTGGAAGAGGAAGGCTTCTGGAGGCATAATAAACCAAAACCAGGGGGAAATGAAGAAGAAAGGAAAAAAAAAAGGAAGAGGGGATGGTTTTCAAGAAGTAGACATGGGGATGTGCCTTTTCCACATCCAAGTGTGGGATTCTAGGCTGCAACTCGAGGAACATCACAGGAAGGCCTAGCTGTGGCCCATTTGTTTGCCCTCCCTATTTGGGAATCCTCCTAGAGCCAGACTAGCCCATGGTATAAGTTAGAAGAACTAGGGGTTTTCCTAAATAACTGCACCCACTTCACCTTCTACACTGCTAGTGAAGTGCTCTGCAGTCTACAACAGCTAGAAACCCCTTGAAAGCAGGCCAGTGTGCCTGCTCCCCCACACACAGACTTTGTCCTCGTAGGACCCCCTCAGCCAGTCCAAAAAAAACCCATAAGTGGGTCTGAGATCCTGTGGTCTAACACAGTGGTGTCCAAAGTGGGGTGCGGGAAGAAAATATTAGAACTTCTATTTATATGTATATTTATATAAATATACATATATTGGGGATGCGTGCTCAAAAATTTTTTACTGACGGGTGCACAGTCAAAAAAGTTTAGAGACCACTGGTCTAACCAACTGGCTTTGCTTCCTTGGGAACCCCTCAGCCAGCTGCTTGCTTTCTCTCCTCTTGGGCTTTTAACTGCCAGCTAATCACCCACAGCTTGGCTTCTTTCCCTTGACACTTTGGCTTCCCTCTCACACATCTTCTACAATGGAGCTCGCAAGGAAGCCTCCAGAGAGCAACTGCACAGTGCTACATTGGCACTGTGCTATCCATCTGCAGTTTATATAAAAATTGTCATTGGATACTGCAATGAGAATTATCAAAGGGATGCCAAAGTCAGCACTGACAGTCTGACTCTGTCCTCATGCATATTTTGCCTCTATCCCTCCAAAGTGAGCATCAATAATAAGAGAATATTATTGCAGCAATGAACCTAGACTCGCCACCTGTAAGGATTTACAGAAATCCTCTAAGCCAGGTGCTGCCTGTCATCCAGGAATCCCTTCTGATAAGTGGCCATAGCTCTCAAAGCCTTCAGCAGTTACCACAAGACACATGACCAAAGCTGTAAGAAAATAGGAGGGGTCAAGAATTAAGGCCTGATTGCCCACCCTTCAGATCAACCCCCTGACTTCACTCTGCCACATAAGCTATGAATCACAGCCAACAGCATTAGAGTTCACAGAGACATTGTAATCAATAGAAAATGAAGGACAGCCCAGTATGAGTATTCAGAAGACATCTAAACCATGGAGCTCATAGTGAATTGCTGCCCTCTAAGGTCTTTCTCCAGAGGAACAGCCTCAATTTACTCTGTCAACAGAAGTCATAGAGCAGATGGCAACATTGGACTTTTAATGTCACTTTTCAAGTAGTCATATGAAGTAAGAAGTGCTGTGTCATAATAAAATAATAATGGTATTAAACATTGGTACGGCACTTTAATTTGTAAATCTCAGTGTACTTTTACAATGACGGATCCATATCCCTCATACCCGATAGGGCAAAGCACAAAGGCACAAAAACATTAGGGCCCATGCAGAGCTGTAGGTACTCAGCACTCCTAGACATTAGGCATTAAATGTCTCAAATGAGATGCTCAATATAAGAAGACACTTTTAAAAAATTTGACCTAAGTCAAGCTACTGGTAAACTTGACAACAGTTCAATAGAAGTAAAGAATTGCGAACAGTCCCCTCTCTTGCACCTGCTCCCTATTCCCCTCCAGCAGCATGTTGCATTCCAAGCACTCCGTGATGGTCCAAAAAAAAAGCCAGTGTGTTATCCATTTTGGTATTATCCCCACCACTGAAAAAATTGGGGGAAAAAGTTTAGAAATGTCCATTCAAATGTTCCAACATGATGACCATTACTCATTAGGTAATCCTTACTCCCTTGACACCGATGTAACTATTTATGTGAGCAGAGGTTAAGAAATTAGGAAGTAGAAGACTCCTAATGAATACACTGGAATTTTTTATTTATGTGTTGTCAGTTGCTTTCTACTGGACAAATTGTTTTCCATGTTAATGGTTTTAATGATAAACTGGTTTAGATACAGATCGCATCACTCATTTTAAACTAAATGAAGTAATATTGACTTATACCTATAAAGTATAAAATAATGCAGAGAATAAAATAGTATTATTTTGCATGTATCTTATTTTTGTCATTTCTTTCTAGAATGCAGCAATCTCTACCATTGTTTAACATTTGAGAATGTAATGGTGGGATGAAATAGTAGCAAAATTCCTATTGATGTGAGGAGAATTTTGGGTTGAGTTAAAAGTTAGAGCAAAAATGTTTTTCAGTGACCTGGTATTATTTAATGGTCTAATATTTTTATATAGATTTATTATTTATCATGGAGAAAGCCAATTCTGTAAGTAATATTCCTGCAACTATTTTATTTTTTTAACTTTCTAAATACATTTTCTATCATTTGGCATCACTGAAGGTGAATAACTATCCAGACACTCAAGTGTGATCAGATCTTACATTTCTTAAGCTTTCAAAATCATCACTATAGTCAACAGATGCAATGAATGTGGGGCTGACTGCTGAGCTTAAACATAAAAACATCATTTTAAGGTAATTGTCTCATGAGCAGGTGAAATGTTGCTCCAATACTAGGATGATCAGCAGGACATTGAAAGACATTAATTAGATAGAAGTGCACAGAGACTTAATTAAATTTAGCAATAAGTACACACTAAACTTTCCACAACCACAGGAGCTGGTCAAGCTTGTTCAGTATGTAGTTTAAATATGACCTGCAAAATTAGAAATTAAATAGTCATGAAGATATAAATCCCCCTAAACTCTAGCCAGTGCCTGCTTACATAGGTTAAAATGTATCATGTTAAAATGCTGGGATTATATCATGTTTGAGTTGAAGTTCACCATAGCAACATCACTTTGGAATTTTAGCAAAACTGCAAGGATTCCATAAAAGCTTTTCAACTTTAAAGTGAATGTATTAATGTAGGACAAAGTGTTTGCTGTGCAGATGCCTGTTTGCTTACCCTTGCTAGAAGCAGACAGATTGAATGTTAGGAAGGAATGGGGGTCAGCAAGTGTATTACCATGCAAAAGCAGTGAGTTCTGCCCACGATGCCTGGGATATTAACTCTCAGAGCTTCCTGCGGCTGAGAGGCAGCAGCAACAGCAGCGAGTTTCTCTTGCTCCCCCCTACCCCAAGCTTCCAGGTTCAATAAAGATTACATCATGGAAAAAGTATGCCATGTAGCCTGAGAATCAAAGCCGTCACAATTGGCGGCTGTTTAACTGTAATGTCGCTGAAACACATACTTCCCACCCTCCTCTACTTCCCCCCCTAACCAGCCCATCACCCCCCCAGGTCCACCCCAAGCCCTCTGCTTTTCGTACTATTAAGGGTAGCATTATTGGAGAGAGGAAAATCTGATCAAAACTGTCGACCGCCAACTGCCGATTTTCTATGGATTCAATAAAGGCCACCTTAACGATTTCCCTAATTAATGGATGACATCTTTGGCTGGAGGAGAGGCGATGTATTCTACTCTGCCTTAGTCTTTGTTAACCTTCTAATTAACTTTCGTAGGTCACCCAGGTCTCCCAAACCTAAAAGTGAAGAGGGCCATTGTGCTAGGAGCAGTAAACTTACTTTTTCTGCCTGGGTACTTAAAAGGGGGAACGATTATAGACAGAAAAATAACTCCATTTAAAGTCTTTGTGACTGTGGAGAATGCATAGGTCCCTGCCTCAGAGCATAATTGAAACACCTTTTATACCAATATTTCCATGCAAGGTAAAACAAATTAGCAAAACGCATATACATTCAAATGGACTCTTAAATTACTTTTTTCGGAATGTGAATTTCTGCAGGTCAACAAAAGGAATGAGATTTATCGAGCAAATTGCAACTGCAACAGCCCCTAGGCTTTATGCTGCATGGTCTCAGGCAGAGAGTGCAGGCTAACACACACACACGCAAGCTATTGCTTTATTACCGGCTCAGATTGATCCCAAAAATGTAACCATGGAAGTCAACTGAGATGTGTCAGAAATGAATTTGATACACTATCTTTTGTGGAATCTAATATGCACTAACCATTGAGCTGGAGGCATCAAAGATGATAAATACAATCCTCTTTCAGACTGATTGAATCACCCAAATGGGCATTTTGGAAGGGTGGTAGCCTTTTCCTGTATCCACAATTTCTTCAGTAAAACTCTGTCCTCATTTGTGCCTGCTGACTCAAGTCTATTATGTCCTTTTCGTAAGTTGTGATTAAAATACACAGCATATGATAAAAGATAAATACTTTACACCAGTAATTTGAACCTAAACCTGATATAAATGGCTTAGTGTTTATTTGACTTATGGAAGATACATGGAATTGATAGTCCTCAGTTTTCTTTAACCAGGGTAGACTAATACAAGGATAGCACAGAATAAAATAATAATAGGTAATACATGTGTCCACTACATACAAGCACACACTAGGCAAAAGATGTTTCTTTAATCCTGCAGTCATTCAAATTAAATGAACATCTCTTTCAGATTCATAAAACAAAACCAAGCCTTCTTGAGCATCTTGATAGTGCACTTAATGATTCATTGACAGTTATTTTCCCACCTGAGTTGATGTTCACCTGAGTGAATTTTTCCACACCTGAATTAATGGTTTTAGCTAGAATTAAAAAGTGTCTGTAGGGCTGTGAAATAGGAGGTACATTACCAGGAGCAGATAGCAGAATTGCAGAAGAAAGGATAACTTGATTAGTGGAATAATAACACTATTAATAAAAGAAGAGGCCTGTGGAATTAAGAGTTTAGAAGGAATTGGGTAGATTATGATGAACCATGACTGCCTCACTGATGCCTGAATAGAAATATTGCTGCTTGTGCCGGGCAGTTGGTTTTAAACTTTGCATGGCACAGAAATCAAAGTAAGGTGTGGCTGCACCACTGCACTCCACCCCTCCCCAGATCCATCCCAGCTTCATTCTGCCCTTCATACACAAAGTACCCAAGGTCACCAGAGATATACACAGCCCTGGATACATAACTTGTGATTTCTTTTGAAAGTCAGTTCAATGCATTTTCTAAATTTTTGATAGAAAAACTTGAAAGGAGATGTTATTTACTCAAAACAGGATAGATACACTTAAACACATAAGGCAAGAATGTGAATGATGCTGTGGTAATACTAAGGGACTGGTCAGGAGGCACCTGCATGACTCAGAGCAGTGATGGCTAACCTGCCACAAGTGACACGGGAAGTTTCTGTGTGTGACATATGGCAGATTAGGGAGGGAGCAAAAAGGAGAGCAGTAGATCAGGTCAGGAGCACAGGCCAGGGAACTGAAAGCAGAGCCACAGATTAGGCAGAGGAAAGGGTTGGAGTTGCACTCGGGGAGGCTTCAGGGCTGATTTGTAGCATGCTTGCCAAAAAGGTTGGCCCACACTGAATTAGAGGACATATCTGGAGTGCAGTGCTGTCAACTATTCTCTTCTAGTGCAAATAACCCACAGAAGACCATATTTCTGGGAACCAGGAGACCCCAACTCAGGCCAAAATTCAGGAGACACAGAGATTGCTTAAAACAGGTGTGTCGGATTCATCCAGCCCCGCAAGAGCTGGACCAGCATGGGCATCTCAGGCAGTGCACAACCTTTATATTGTGTGCAGCACGTCAGCCTCAGTCCAGGGCTCTTGCATGGAGCTGATGCAGGGTGCACACTGCATGAGGTGCCCACACAGGACAGGCCCTACTCACTGACTCTGGTGGATGGGGCAGGTCTGTGGGCCCAAAACAAACTAGCCCCAAAGTAATTAGGATCAGTCCAGTCCATTAACACACACCCCAGACCATTCCCCCATGCCATGCTGTGCTGTGGCACTGGCTCCAGTGCTGCACACCTCATGCAGCACAAGCCAGACTGACTCTGTACGGCACATGCAGCATATGGGGTCAAGGCAGGCACATGATGCATGCACCACATGCAATCAGTCCAAGACCCATGGGCCACATTGCAGGTCTCTGCAGGCTGGATCTGATCCATCTTTGAGACCCCTTGCTTAAAACCATTTTCCCCCCTTTTCCCCGATGTTCTCCCTTTCCCTTCATGCCCCCCTCAACACACACATGCTTTCCTATAGCAGCACTGAAAAAGTATCTGGGATTCTGACTCAAAGGATCAGGTTGAAATCATCTCTAGCATAACTCCCCCAAAATAACGCTAATCCCTGAAACAAGTGTCTGACTCCAATTTCCTCAGTATAAATTGCAGCTGAGTTTATCTGAAAATCGTATCCTGCTGGCCACCCTCCAGAGACGTTGTTGATAGGCAAGTTACTATGTAGCTACCTGAATTTTAACACAGTTTTAGCTAAACTAAACACTCAAAAATCTATCTCCTTCTCCTGTGGAATTCCATTGGATCGGGAGCAGGTTCCATGTGGAAGACATGATGATTTTTAATTGCTAACCCAGTGGTGCCTAATCTTTTTCCCCAGCAGGCCAGATGGGTAATGCCCAGTCTGTCTGTGGGCCAGATCCAGCTGGTGGCAAGCGTTGCAGGGCCCCATCTGGCCATGCAAGGGAAGCAGCCTGGTTCCAATCCAGCCCTGGGGGATGAGGGTCTGGCCCAGCCCTGATTCAGCTGCAGGGCAAAAGGGAGTATGACCCAACCCCAATTCTGCCACAGGGTGGAAGGGGGTGTGCCCTGGTCCCAATTCCACCTCACTAGGCGAAGGGGGCATGGCCTGGCCCCAATCTGGCTCTGTTGGGGGAACGGGGTGTGGAAATTTGGTAGTGCGGGAGGTGTAACAGTATTAATTTCCCAACCACTTGGGAGCTCTGTGGGTCAGATGCAATGGCTCATGGGCCAGAGGTTGAGCACCCCTGTTCTCAACTATTGGATAATATTGACACGACCCTGTATTACTGTATTACTGGCTATTGTATTACTCGGTTTTATCTTTGTGACCTATTTGCCTGAACATTTTCAGTGCCCCAACACCAGCCTCTGCCTGTACAGACATATTCCTGATAGCACTGTCTTCTTTCTCCCACCTTTTGCTTGTCCTGTCTACTTAGACTATTAAGCCCTTTGAGACTGAGTTGAGTGCCTGTATGCTGCCTAGAGCAATAGGGGCCTAATTTTGGTTGGGACATCTAGGTACTATGATAAAAATAAAGGCATAATAACTTAGATGCATTGCACATTTTCTTTTAACTGTCTGTGCGTCTTTAACAGTGCCGGAGAGAGTAAATTCTGGATACATGGGTCAGATACAAATTCAATAATGTGTTAGGGCAGGGCTGTCCTAACAATTTCAGAGAACCTAGGGTCACAGGCTACACCAGTCACAGGCCCTGTCCTGCAGATTGAGTGGGCTATATAGGCTGTGGGGACTACACACCGGGAGGGCTCCTGGGCCTGTGCCAACTGCCCCATCACAATGCAAGGTTTCCCTGCCACTGCTCCCTACTCCACCATGCAAAAGCTCAAGCCCCGCTGCACAAGCAGCAAGCTTACTGCTACCCTGCTCTGCCTCAGAGACTCTAGTGGCCACTGCAATGGAGGTAGTAGTGGCTGAGCTGATATCCACAGGCCACACTTTAACTCTTTGGGGCCTGGACACCAGTTGGGCATCCCTGTTTTAGAGTAAAATATAAAATCTGTCTTCAACCCCACACAATAGATTTTACGTCTTGAAATGTTGTCATACTGAACACAATCACTGTGAAAACATTTCCTGCCATCTGAGACATTTGTATCACATAATCTATGGATGGTTTTGTGTATATAAGGATATGAGCTAGCTATCTGAATCCATCGAGTCAAATCAGACTCAGAAAGCCACAAAAATGTACTGACTAGAATTTAGTCCTTTCCTCCAATTTCAGACTCTATTTAGATTAAATCAATTGCTTTTACCAGATATTGTTGCAGAGTGTTCTACTACATGGTTAAACTAAATGTAGCCAGTTTTTATACAGAAACAACCACAATTTAGCACAAATAGCCATGAAAAATAGTTCTAGTGGAAAACTGGCTCTGTTACCAAGCCATTATGTAAAAAAATCCACTTGAACAGATTAATATGAAGATAGCAATGGAATTATGACCAACCACATGCACATTTTACTGAACTACTTTTACCTCATTTTCTGATTTGGTCTTGGAAGCTGCAGACATTAAAGCCTTTGCTTTAAAACTTAGCTTAGCTGACTAAAATTCCGTCCTCACAGAGAATCCATGTTACGCTGGCTTGACTGATTCAACAGGATAACATACTTTCAGATTTTATCCAAAAAAGGGAGAACACTCTTGCTTAGAGAAGTCAGCACATCCACTCATCAAAAATAAAGATATCAATTGCTGTCCTTGTGGACTCAAAATTAAATTCATCTCTGAAAAGTGACTTCATAAAAAAGAATAGCAGGGCATTGCACATATATTATGTCATAAAGGTTTCACATCAGATGTGTTTAATTTGCACATGTTTTGCCTACGTGGTAGCCCCCCAAAATTCACCCTGTGCTATTCAAATTGAACAGTCCTCTTTTCTTTTTGTAGCTGGTCAAGAGTCAATTAGAGTTCTGCAGCCCAATTGTGCTCAAAGTCACACCTGAGCAACACTTGGCCTTCAGTGAGCTTGCCCATGTGTTACTAACGGGAACTGAGTAGCCACTGCCAGTGCTGTTGACAAGATACAAAGTGGAAAAGAATTCTGCTCCTACTGTTTGCAGTAATGGCACCACAGAGCTAACAACAAAAAACCAGCAAAACTCATTTTTCTAACATAGGTCAGCAGATATGACTGAATACATGCACCGAGCAGGTCAGCTGTATGATGTTTGAACACAATGGGCTTGATTTACATTCGAAGATCCCATACAGCTGTAGCATTTGCCTCACTTTCAGGCCAGAGCCAAGCAAAAGGGTCAAACTAGATTAACAAGAGGGACTTAGGCATTATATGGTTCCAAGCATTGCAATTCCCAATTTTTAGGTGTCCTTAGTGGAATTTGCAACCTGAGGATCCTTACATAATGCATGGAGAGATTTAGGCATCTCAGAATGGGCAACTGCCATAAAGAGCAGGCACTACCCAAGATAGCCAATAGAAAATGCTAACGTGATTTTTGGATCTAATCTGCACTCTCCCAAATAGCTGCTTAGAATTCCCAGTTGGAGTCAGCCAGACCAGTCTTATCGTGCCAAAAATGGGAGCTGGGGGATTGCTCTCTGGAGTCAGTGGCATGATAGAGACCCAGGTTTTAATCTCTCCCTTATCTGATTTGATTTCAGTTCTCCTGCCTCCTAGGAAAATTCCCTAATGCTGGACTTCTGGGCTGTCTCCCTCATACTAATCCATTTGATACATATTTCTTAAATATTCATTCACAAGCCAGAAAGAAATTGAGAATGCCGGGGAGACCAGGATCCAGTCCTTGTGCCAATGAATATTTAATTATTTTTATATAAAACTGGGACAGCTACAACAAGAGAGAAAGAGCCTCTTTGGAGCATCCCATCATTAGGGTACTTTACTCAGAGATCTGGGTTCCAGGTTCTGCTCTAAATCAGGCTGAGGAAGGAACTGAAATTTGGCCTCCCATGTCTCTGAGGAGTCCACTAGCCACTTGTGTATAGGAAGGATGCCTCCAGCTCCTGGTTGTGTTTCATATGGAGTGTGCACATCTACATGAGACATTTACTTCTCAGTTGCCTAATTAACTGCACAATTAATGTTTCAGCGTCTACACCTGTCTCTATGAGGGTGCACAAAACTTATTAGTAAATACAAGTCTGCAGCTGAGCTGGCTGCCTGACAGATGAGGGTGTTTCAGTGCAGGGGCTGCCTGCTGGCTAGCCCCATATTGAAGCACACACATGCCCCAGCCAGCTTCTCCATAGCACATTGAGCCCAGTCAAAGCAATGCCAGGCTGGCAGGCTGACCCCAGGCCCCGATGCCAGCCAAGGTTGCTGTGACCTGGCTCAATGCACTGCACTCTGGGTGCACATGTAAATCATGTACCCAGGAGCTTCCTGGGAGCAATAAACTGCAGAGCAATAGGCTCAGTGCCCAGTAAAAGGTATTCTGAGCACACTTCTGAAATCAGATGCTACAATAGATCCTGAAGAGGGTGAGGCTGTGAATCCTATTGGGGTTGTAACAGGTTACAAGCTATTTCTGTACTAACTGTCAAGACATAAATAGTTCTGTTTATACCCAGCAGCGGAACCTTAGGCACCCAGGGGAATTTTCAGAAGAACTTAGGTGCTTAGGGGGATTAGGTGCTTACATATATTTTGGATGTAGGCACTAAAGGAAGGAGTTAGGCAACAAAAGGTCCCCTTGCCCATCTGGCCCTTAGTATCTAGATAGCCTCTTTTCAGAACAGAAGTTCATTAGGCATGAAAAACAAAGGAAGTTATTCTTATCACAAAAAGAAATGCTGGGTGCATCTGCACATGCAATTGATGTGATACAATAAACTCTGGTGCAGTTTGTGCTGGAGTACACTGCTCCTGAGCACAGCATCTACACATGTGCCCAGGACAGCATCACTTTGAGCCAGGTTAGAGAGCAGGTCCTCAGCTGGCTGCACTGACCAAGTGCAATTTACACCTGGGGTTGGCATCCACACATGTTTCAGTGCAGTAAAGTTCTCTGCTGTAAGGTAGTGCTGTCCCCAACAGTACTATTTTACAGTGGAGTTAATTAGTTTACTGTGCCCTAATACCGGTGCACATGTAGATGGTGATGCTTTACTGAGAAGCTAATTAGACCACTCCTCAGTAAAGCACACATGTAGATGCACCAACTGAGATGCAAGGTCCTGCAACCTCCACTTCTTACTGATATTACTCACTATCTGTATTGAACTGGTACATGAAGGCTTTAGTCAGGATCAGCTCCCACATTGTGCCAAGCACAGGACAAGCCAACAGAGGGTAGGGGTAAGGGAGGAAACAAGAACAATGGAAACATAATCATGTGGTTCTGTACATAGGTATTGTTTGACCTGACCATTCTGAAGATAATACCTTAAATACAGCCAGTTAGTCCTGAATTATGCTGATTTTTTGCAGGCATCACAGCTGAGGTGGCTTCATTGATGGATTTAGGTAGGATGTCCTACATGAATGGGGCAGTGTGGAAGAGAACACCAAGATGGCTGTTGGAAAAGAAAGCTCACTGGTAGATACCATCAATCATAGGACAAAAGAGGCAAGGGGCAATAGAAGAGCAGAGGAGTGGGAAAGGCCAGACCCTTGAGAATGAGAAAAAAACTTGAGAAAGAGTGAGACAGGAAGAGCTAGTGAAGAAGTCCAAGAAGAAAAGATGTGACTGCATTAGGAGTGACTTGGGGGGGGGAGGGGTGATGATGAAGAGAAGGAAATTAAGGGGGCATGATAGCAGTTTTCAAACATCTTAAAGGCTGTCATAAAGAGGGAGAACAAATGCCAGAGGAGGTAGGAGAAGCATGGAGACCCAGGCAATAGCCAGAGTGATGAGGAAAGTAGTTACGAGGTTAGAGCCCACAGGCTGCATTTAAGCCCTTGCAGGCCACAGACCTGGCCTACATTTTAATATACTCTAGTTATTTACCTATTGGTTAGATCAGTGGTTCTCAACCTTTTCAGTCAGGGCCCCCCGCTTCACAACTTTTTTTAATGTGGTAGCACCCCTGAATGAAAACCACTGTTGTGTTCAACGTATCTCAGTGGTTCTCAACTGAATGACACTGGTTCCAGGTAAAACATTCTTGCACACCTGGTGCACAAGGCAGTGGCACATACACATTTCCCTGCCTCATTCAGGTTCTCTGATAAGGCTAACGTGAGCAAGAAAGCCTGCTCATACTGTGACCCTTCCTGGTATGGTCCTGCACAGCATCTCCTGGGAATATGGGGAGAGTGTAGGAGGGAGGGTGGCAGACCCAGAAGAGCTACAGCATGAGCTAGTTCTTCTGCCTGCTTTAGGGTTATCAGAAAAGCCTACACAGGCTTCAGCTGTGTACACGGGGAAGTTTTATTTGGCTACCACTGCCACCACAGCACCTCTGAGGGGATCTTTCACCCCAGTTGCGAACCACTGGGTTGAAAATTTAAACCAGTCAAACTTACTTGCCCCCACCCCCAGGCCAGATCTTAACCACATGCTGTTTGCATGCCAAATCCAGACTCACTTCTGGTATCAGAGTGAGCAGTAGTGGCAACAGGGCAAGTGACCTGAGAGAGCCACACAGTTTAATGCAGCCATTGCTCACCCCACCACCTCCAAAACATATCCCATCAGGGGTCTATACCCCAAATTATGGCCTGTCAGCCATATCTTTGATATCTCTAATTTAAGCGATAGCGTCTTTAAGGCCCACTGTCTACTTTGTAATGTAATTGTAAGGTTAAGTACTTGGAGATGTTGAAAGGGAGTAGCTGTCAAAGGGCTGCCATTAGAAACATTGACATTAAGGGGATCCACTCAGTGTCAGGGCTTCATCTAGAAGGAAAAGGATAAGAGTTATTCAGTTTGGGGACTGCTACTACCACAGCACTGATAGTGCTGTGTACTTAATGAGCCTTATATACATGATGTTTGAGTAAGTGCAAGCTCTGGGTAAGTGCAAAGCCATTTTTCAGTCCTGAGGCTGAGCACTCAGAAGGAGCAAACTGTAGCAAATGAAGTATCAAAGCTTTGGGGATTTATTGGCCAAAGAGACATGCTGATAAAGAACAGAACAATAAAAATGGGCAAACCTGGATTCACCATGTCTACAGTGGGTGTATCTACATGTGCAAATGCTCTGTGAAAGGCTGTCTGGCAGTGCCTTAGCCCAGGGGTTTTGAAAAGGCAAAAGATGATTGGAGGACTTGGGATTCCCTTTCCTCACCAATCAGGCCCCAGAGACTCACCCTCCATGTCCCCTGATTGGCCCCTTGGGTTGCCTGGAAGGGGATAAAAGGGGCAGTGTGGCTGATTCAGGGGAGACCAGTGAGGGACCACAAGGAAGGAGATTCAAAGAGTTGGGCCAGTGGGGCAGGAGCAGTTGTCCCAGAAGCATCTGAAGGAGCAGGAACTGCAGGCAGCAGTTGGACCCTCAGCAGGGCGGCGTGCAGCCAGCAGGAGAGTCTCCCCACTGGGCTCCAGGATCCCCCTACAAGAGGCTGCAGCCAGCAGGAAAGGCTGCCCTGCTCCAGCAAGGATCTGAACAGTGATCTGAGAGGTTCCCAGCCCTGCTTCCAGCTCCTCCAATCAGAAGCCAGGCAGCTCAATGTGATGCTGGGTCTCCAGGAAGGTCAAGACCCCTTGCAGCTTGGTATAGTACCAGCACTGGTGGCTGTGTGGTAGTATTGCTTTCCTACCATGTGTGAGAGTTGAGTTCAAGTCCCAATTGGGGTGAGTGAACTAACAGGGAGAAGTTCTTCTTGCAGTGGAAAGGGGCCATTGTGTTTTCCCCCTCCAGGTACCTAGGCCCTATATTCCTTGTCATTTGACATTTTCTATTTTGTACCTTTTACATTTCACCAACCAGTATTGTTTGTTCTGCTGTTTGTGTTTTACATTTTGATTAACCCTGTCTTTTGTCAACTGGATGAATATGTCTATGACTGTAAGTGCCTAGCCTTTGTTGAATCCTGCCCCCCGCATTGTAGTGTCCCCTATACCCCCTGGTTTATACTGGTTATGTTCCCAGTATTGTTCTCTCATTAAAAGGTATATGGTTAAGTCCCCATTGGTGGTCTGGCTCTGTTCTATAGGGGGAGGAGAGTCCCTCCACCTCCCACAGCGCTTGTGCACCTGCTTTGATCCCTTCAATTGGAGAGGGGGTACCTCTTGCAGTACCACCCAGGTTACAGCTCCAAGCTGGGATTACTCTAGAATAATTTACTCTAGAGGAAACCCACCCAGGGCAGGCATCTATATGTGCAAGGAAGCAGGAGCATATTTGCTGCTCATGGCAGCAGTTTGCTCCCACCCTTGCTGGCCCTGTACTGGCCCCCTGCAGCAGCCAGGGGAACTGTAGGCTCCCCTGGTTGCTAGCACAGGGGCTGGCAGGGAGCACAGGGCCAAGAGACAGCTGTCTCCTAGAAAGGGCTGAGACATTGCTCCCTGCCCCAGGGAGTTGCCTGCTGCCTGGGTAGACTCTGCCACAGAAGCCTGGGCAGGGACAATGTCCCCCTTGCCCCGGCAGCAGGGAGCTCCGAGCCCCCACTCCATGATTGCAGTTGCAGAGCTGGGGATGGGAGAGTCTTATCTTCCAGCACTAGCTCCACAGTCACGGGGCCTCAGTTGGAAATTGTTATCAGAATCTCCTAGCCCAGGCCCCAAGACCACAGAGCTAAGGGCTGGGAGTTAAGAATCTCTCAGCCCCTGCTCCCCGATCATGATCACAAAGTGGGGGTGGGGAGCTCCCTGCTGCCAAGGCAGGGGGACATCATCCCCACCTGAGCTCCAGTGGCAGAGCCTGCCCAGCAGCAGGCAGCTCCTGGGGTCAAGGAGCAATTTCTCTTCCCCTGCTGCCCAGCTAACCAGGAGCACATTTGTTCCCAGCTGGCCTTCTACACATGCACTACTGAGCAGTAAGTAATTGGGAGTAAATTTGCTACTTGTATTTACAAGTAGCAAATGTACTGGCAATTAGAACAAATTACTGTGAAGTAAGCATCTACATGAGTAGACAGTGACACTTGCTGTGCAGTAATTTGCTCTAATCTCAAGTAAAACATCTCATGTAGACACGCCCACTGTTCAACTAAGACAGACCCTTACCTGAGACTAGGTGCCTGCAAGTATTCTTGTTTCAAAACTTCCTGTTTTGAAAGAGGCCCTGTCCTGTTTTAGTTCCCCTTCATCTCTCTCTAATCCTGCAATTCATACCTAAGGTGCAAGTCTTTTTTCTTCTATTCAAAGTTACTTCCAATAATAGTCTTCCTGGTACCCTCTTCCTGCTCCTCCTCTTGTCTTCCTGACTTCTCTGTCTCCTTTTCAGTCCTATTTTAAATGCCAATGCCACATGACAATCTATTCCAGTGATTCCCAAAGGAGTGCAGCAGCACACTAACATGGTGCAAGAGGAATGGAAGTGTGCCCTGAGATTCTCCTGTGTAAGGAGGTAAATGCTCTCTTCCCCTGTCTGTTACTCTGCACCTGCCCTAGCTACTCTAGTGGTGCCTGTGGCTGCTCCTCTGAGGACTGGAGCTGTTGCTAGTACCTCCCCCTATCCTTCCTTGCCCCCAGGCAGCCCCTGTGCTGCCTTCTCCCCAACTCTCAGGAATGCATAGACAGGTGGATACAGACTATGCAGCTCATCCTCTCCACTCCATCCATGCTCCTGGCATTGGTACAAGGGGCCATGGGGATGGTTGCCGACATGTGGGACCCTGGAGAAGCAACCTCAGCAGCAGGGACTGCCTTTGACCCCTAAGGTACAGGAAGTGGGAAGGGGCAGGGGGTAGACAGCAGAAAGAGCAAGGCACAGCAGTGTGAAGTCTACGCCAACCACCCCTAAGTGACACCAGCTAGACCAGTGCTTCTCAAGTGTTTTTTTCTCAAGGTCCCCCTCTGTATTTTTTTGGAATTTAGATCTATCTCAGTGATTTTTCGATGATGGTCCTATAAAATTCAGAAAAGTTATGCAGGAGTGCCTTGAGGATAAGAAGGTTGAGAATTGCTGGTATAGAGACTAATCCTTTGCTTGAAGAAAAATGTATTTTGTGTCATTTTTTAACAGTACATCTCACCACTGATATGATTTCCTTTGTTTTGAAGATTACACACACATGCACACACTTTTCAGTTGTAAGAGTGAAGTGTGCCACCAATTTTAATCCAGAAAAAATGGGGACCCTAGGTATCAAAAGTTTGGGAAACAATGACCTATTCAAATGCAAGACCTGTCACCTCTCCTCCTCATTCAGCAGTAGAGCCCCCCAAAAGTCTCCTGATAACCTCTACTGCCAGGACCATTCACTGACAGGACAAAGTGTAGAGATGCTGGTGAGAGGGAGACTAGGAGAAAGAAACAGCGTTTCTTTTAGTCCTGCTCACCACCATTTCCACCCTTCGATCATCGCCTGTTCCTTTCATGCCTTTTGGTACTTCCAGCCTTCAAGTCTCTCTGCCCTCGTGCCAATCCATCCTTGGCAAAATCTTTGAGAAAATTATCAAGGCTCACATTTGTGAGAGCCCGGCAGGACAAATTATGCTGAGGGGAAACCAGCACGGGTTCGTGGCAGGTAGATCGTGCCTGACCAATCTAGTCTCTTTTTATGACCAGGTCACAAAACGCCTCGACGCAGGAGGAGGGGTGGATGTCGTATACTTGGACTTCAGGAAGGCCTTTGACACGGTATCCCACCCCATACTGGTGAACAAGTTAAGGGGCTGTGACTTGGATGACTGCACAGTCCGGTGGGTGGAGAATTGGCTGGAGGGTCGCACCCAGAGAGTTGTGGTGGATGGGTCGGTTTCGACCTGGAAGAGTGTGGGCAGTGGGGTCCCGCAGGGCTCGGTGCTTGGACCGATACTCTTTAATGTCTTCATCAGCGACTTGGACAAGGGGGTGAAATGTACTCTGTCCAAGTTTGCAGATGACACTAAGCTATGGGGCGAAGTGGACACGCCGGAGGGCAGGGAACAGCTGCAAGCAGACCTGGACAGGTTAGACAAGTGGGCAGAAAACAACAGAATGCAGTTCAACAAGGAGAAATGCAAAGTGCTGCATCTAGGGAGGAAAAATGTCCAGCACACCTACAGCCTAGGAAATGACCTGCTGGGTGGCACGGAAGTGGAAAGGGATCTTGGAGTCCTAGTAGACTCCAAGATGAACATGAGTCGGCAGTGTGACGAAACCATCAGAAAAGCCAATGGCACTTTATCGTGCATCAGCAGATGCATGACAAATAGGTCCAAGGAGGTGATACTTCCCCTCTATCGGGCGCTGGTCAGACCGCAGCTGGAGTACTGCGTGCAATTCTGGGCGCCGCACTTCAAGAAGGATACGGATAATCTGGAGAGGGTCCAGAGAAGGGCCACTCGTATGGTTAAGGGCCTGCAGGCCAAGCCCTATGAGGAGAGATTAGAGAAACTGGACCTTTTCAGCCTCCGCAAGAGAAGGTTGAGAGGCGACCTGGTGGCTGCCTATAAGTTCGTCAGGGGGGCACAGAAGGGAATTGGTGAGTATTTATTCACCAAGGCGCCCCCGGGGGTTACAAGAAATAATGGCCACAAGCTGGAGGAGAGCAGATTTAGATTAGATATTAGGAGGAACTTCTTCACAGTTCGAGTGGCCAAGCTCTGGAACGGGCTCCCAAGGGAGGTGGTGCTCTCCCCTACCCTGGGGGTATTCAAGAGAAGGTTGGATGTGTATCTAGCTGGGGTAATGTAGGCCCAGCACTCTTTCCTGCTTATGCAGGGGGTCGGACTCGATGATCTATTGAGGTCCCTTCCGACCCTAGCACCTATGAATCTATGAATCTATGAATCCACTGATTTCGCAGCATGTACCCACAACTCTCCTCTCCCCAGCATCTGACACCCATTGCCTTTTAATTCCCCCAACACTCCTACTCTTTTCTGCTCCCTCATCTCTTGCTTATGGTATGCTGAATGGCCCTGGGCAAAAAAGTCCTCACCCTTGCTTTTCATCCTTTTGTCCTTTCCATCTTTTCTGGATCCGAGACCTTTCCCCTTTTCTTCATCTTGTCCCACAACCTGCCCCTTAGACTTCACCCACACCCGGTTTTTTCATTTACTTGCTACTTTTTTCTCTCTCTTTCCTTGATCCCTAAATGATCTCTTGCCTTATTTTCAAATAAGCTCCTGTATCCCCACTAAAAATGCATGCCTCTCCCAGTTTTTCCCCTTCTCTCTACCTATATTACATTTTTTCCTCTTCTTCACCTCTCATCTTTTCAAGTGAGTACTTTGCTCCCATACTCTTGAACTCACCTATTCTCTTTCTCTCTGGCACTCTTCAATCTGTTTTTTTAGCCACTTCACTCTGAAGGAATTGTTCTCACTAAAATCACTAATGACCTCCTTTCAGTCAAGTCCAACTGCCTGTTCTTCCCCCTTTTTTTTATTTTTTTTCCACCACCTTTGATACAACTCATATTCCTGTCTTTGAAGCCTCATACAGCTTGGTTACTCTCCCACAAATTTCCATTTTTTTGTTTTAGCTAAATAGACAGAACCAGGATCATAATAGGATAGAGAGAAGCGAGGATGGTCATCGTGTTCTTTTATCATGGAAGGAACCATGAAGATTCTGAGAGCAAAACATAGTCGTGAGGAAGATTCAGGCTGATGATCTCCCATTTGCATAAGGACCTGAGTCTGCCATCAAGCCATAGCTCACACCTTGAATCCCTCTTCAATTTGTGGAAGATTTT
Organism: Crocodylus siamensis; assembly: GCF_052110815.1. NCBI lineage: Eukaryota > Metazoa > Chordata > Crocodylia > Crocodylidae > Crocodylus > Crocodylus siamensis. The sequence continues at coordinate 88,075,404 of NC_143395.1, forward strand.
GCCTTTAAATAGTCATGCTCTCCACATAGGGATTCCTGAGGAGGATGAAAACAGGGAATAATTGTAAACAAAATATGACCTTTCCTTAGACTCACCTATTGTAAGGATTGCGTTTATTCAGAATGAAAACTAAGAATAGAATAGTTCAGGCTAGACATACAAGGGGGAAATAAAAATAAGAGAATTAGGCAATGGGAGTAATGGAATCATTTTTATACAATGTGTTCAAAGTCAGGGTAGATACATTTTCAGGATAGTTCATATAAAGTAGAAGCAGACCCTTTTGCATACCAGGGGTTGTAGCCAAGGATTCAAGAGGGAGTTTTTTTTCAACTCTGCAATTCAGTGATGAAGCTAGTTACCTTCTCTCACTAGAAGACTCTTTTCAAATGGAAAAATCCTTCCAAAGCTACACGAGCAATGTAAATGGATGTTGCTACCATTTAATTCTAGTAGAATGTATAAGGTCCACTGAAAGCATTAAAAATCAAAAATCAATTGTGTGGAGAGCAAATCATAACCTCAGGCCTAGAACATACAGGCTGCAAGCTGCTGTGCAGTAAGTAACGAGTTACTATGCAGTAAGCAACTCGTGTAAATGCAGCTGCAGAGACATAATACATGAAAACCATTTAAAATCAAACTGGGAAATCGACACCACTTCACTTCATGCTCTTAAGCCTCAATTTCAAGCTTGGTTTGCCTACTATAGAATCTATCACAAAGCCATAGAAAATAATACAGAATCGGTTACAAAGCTAAAGGTATCAGTACAAGTTATTTCTCCTAAAAGTTAATATTTAGATTGAAATAATATCTTAAATATGAAATTTTCTTAAGTGGAATAATTCTAATCGTATGGTGTAATAAGCATTATCAAAGCAATTCACCCAAATAGGCGGAAAACCAATGAGAGCAAAATCAAACAGCTACACTGAATAAAGACAAGAAAAGGTCTTATTTCTGGTTCTATCACACTGCCCTGTGGAAGGGAAAGCTAGCAGCCACATGAGAACAACTCTTTTCTTCACATGTGATGTTAAAAGGAACAAGCCTTTTGAAAGAAGGACTAAGCATGATGAAATGTTATACCAATACCATGAGATCATCATAGCCATTGATATAATTACCTACCCCAAAAATATTCCAATATTACCTCAATTATAGTAGGACTGCAGAAATGACTATTAGCATCTGTATACAGCTGGAAGTTTAAAAAGGAAATTTCCTCATTCTCACTCTCTGTCTGATTGCTTCTATATAAATTGCAAGCTTGCCTGAATGTTTATGGGCCTTATTCTGCTTGGAGGAATGCAAGAAATGCAGGAGAGGCTGCACAAGTCAGATCTAAAATAATAAACGTGCACAGCCAATTCTCATAAGAGAAAGTCTACACAATGACTATAAACAAGGGTAAAGCAGGAGTAGGCCATGATGTCCTGCATGAATGTATTCATACGTATGATCCCCCTTATGCAACCTTGTACTCATATGGTGCCTTTCAGCCAAGGATCAAAAGCATTGCACAAAATGACAAGAATGGTCTTATACCATATGGAGAATTTTATCGTTGTTACACAAGAGCATGAGCACAAATCCCCAACACTTACGTCCTCACTCTACTAGAACTGAGATTGTTTGCTGGAGTTTACTCCCTGGTACATATACACTCACACACACAGCCCTCAGCATGGATGATTTGCTTTTACTTCCATTTTTTTCTCACTCTTGTCTTCTGGGGAGTAGCAACTTTTAAAGCTAGGGAGAGAGACAGGGAGAACATAACACCCGATAATCCAACAAGTCAACTTCCCGAGCTCAAACATGAACTGATTTTTTTTTTCTTCCCCCGCCTTATAAAAAAGAAATTGACTTTTGTTTGGAGTTTGTGAAAAGTGGGACTCGGGGCCCAGTCAATGGGGCTCCCCGCAGCGCGGGCTGAGTGGAGCCATCTCGAACCAGTCAGCCGCGGCACCAATTAATCCGCTCTTTGTCACAGCCCCAGCCTCAGCAGCAGCAGCAGCAGTGGCGGCAGCAGCAGCAACACATTTGGCCATTGTTCAGACCTTCATGCAACGGGATTTACCCTTTCAAAGAGCCAGTTTTGTCCCAAAGAGTTCGAGCGGAAGTTTCTCACTGACAATTTGCCCCAAATAGATAGATTTGTCAGCAGCAACCTTTAAAAGCAAAAAGCCACGCCAAAAAAAATGTGCATCCCTCTCTGTCTGTCTGTTTGTCTGTCTGTCTGTGGATCTGTCCTGGAAAGTGGGGCAGGCTGAATTAGGGGAAGGTAAAATTGCTATAGATGGGAACTCTTGTTTATCTTGAGCAGATCAAGTGAAGAGTAAATGGGAGGGATGGAGCTCTTGTTCATCTCAAGACAGATGTAGCAGGGGAGCTAACAAGCTCCCAGGCTGTTGTATAGCAGCTCTGACTTCTTAAAGCCTTTCAGAGGGGTTCTTTTACATGCCGTTGTTATGCTTTCTACACAACATGGCAAGTTTTGCCAGCTCCAGCACTTTGCCAGAAGGTCAAAACAGCTCTCAGAGCATCAGGCTGGGCCTGACCCTCCAGAGCCCTATACCAAGGATCATCAGTGACACCAACATAAGAAGGACAGAACCCATGAATGGACCAGAATGGTAGCATTTCATACCAGCTACCTTAGGCCTGGGGGTAGGGAGGAGGTGACACAGGCCCACACTCTTTTTTGAGCCAGATCCTCAGCCAATGTAAACTGTTCTAGTTCTGTTGACTTCAGTGGAGCTAGGACCAATTACACCAGCAAAGGATCTGCTCCCTTTCAAATGCCAACCATAGCTATTTGCATACCCCATCCTAGCAGAAGAGTCCCTATAATGGTCTCATCCCAGCAGTGAGTTTAATATTGAGATGTTATAATATTTTTACTAGCCAAAGCCATAAACACGCACAGCTTGCACAAGCCCTGATAATGCTCAGTCCCATTGCACCATCCAAACTCTGGTAGGATCACACCCTCCTGTGTCCACTCTGACTCTTCATCCTTAGTTCATGCCCCTACAGGGACAGGGCCCAGGTAGATATAACCCTGACCCTCTATTCTAGGTGCTACCTGTAAACATGCAGACAGCCTAGCAGAGACGGAGGGGACCAGAACATACCCTAGCACTGGAGAGCAACATTCTGGAGTGCTGACACCCTATCAAACATCCAGAAATATACATAAGACAGGAAGTTGAGCTATTGTAATGGATCAAGTTTCAATAACCTCCCTTTACAGCAACCATATGGGAAAGAGTTAAAAACAAAACTTAATCTCATGTGACTTCACCTCCCTTCCTGGAACACCTTTTCACAGGCATGTATGTATGTAGTGGGTGGAAGAGAAGCTTACGTAAGTCCTGTGATGCTGGATCATAAAGCCCTCTATTTACCCAAAAGCAGCTGGGAGGACATGAACAGCCTGACTCATAGGGTCAGGGGTGTACACACCAAGAAACTGTATCCTACTTGGGATTAGCAAATGTGTGCATGGCAGGTGTCCAGCCTCAGCAAAAGATGCCAGCTTAATCAATAATGAGTAATTCTTTTGTAACAGGGATCTTTAGCCAAAAGTTTCCAAGTAGATTGGCCAAAGGGGAACAAAACCAACCTGAGAAAACAGATCTCCAAGGTAAATCTTTTAAGGTAGGTCAAGGGCAAGTTGTCGACAGTAGTGGGAGCCCTGAAAATGTGTTTGACACTCAACCTAACATTTTGCAATACATTATTGAAATTCCATCACTGGGTGATATCAAGCTTAATTCTTCCATCAGATCATTTAAAATCTATTATCAATAAGGCAAGACAATTTACTTCACTCAAGACGTTCATCACTTGACTATTGCTAACTTGCCATTTGTTATTGTATGGACTTATACAAAACACTTTACAAAACATAGGGCTAAGTTCAAACTATCATTAGGATGGTAAAAATTAGAACACGTTACAGTCACCTTCATTCCCCTTCTACCCCTAGTTTTCTTGAGCTGCAAGAGTGTGTAAGTAGATGTAACCTACATTTCATGGACTGAGAATATTGTCTTATAAAATAAGGCAGGCTAGCTTTAAGTTACTCCTTTTTCTGGTTCTACAATGTATAATTTATCCTCTTTTAAACTTTGTTATGCAACATTAGAGCAGTTTTAAGTGTATATAAGTAGGGCTGGATTAACCTTTTAGTGGGCCCTACACAAACAAACTCATGGGCCCTGAGCCAGTTGAGACCCCCCTCCCCACTTTGGCTCTATGCCCTGTGGGGAGCGGAGCTCAGAGCTGCCACTGGGAAGCAGCCACCATGGCAGCGAGGCTGGAAGAGAGGAGGGAAAGGGAAGAGAGGTAGACAGGACCATTTGCACCATCTCCATGGAGGGAAGGACAGGGCCTCCACAGTTCAGGGCCCCAGGCATGTGCCTAGTTTGCCTATGCATTAATCCAGCCCTGTATATAAGACTATATAAAATAAGCATATGGGGAGCATCTCATTTACACTTCCTTAAGCTTCTGAATTATGGCCACAGCACCAGTGCACAACAGCTTGCAATCTACCAGTAAATAGCAGAAATTACAAAATGAGCAAGGGTGACGAAGAACAGGCAGGGGAGAGGTTAAGAAAAGGCAAGGTCCCTTCAAGGTCTATTGTGGTTCAGGTTGGTTTTGCTGTTAGTGTTTGGCTCTGGGCTTGAAGGTTTTTCTTTTTGCTTAAACCACTAAACTGTCCATTGGCCTCAATCAGGCCTTACTCTAGTTTGTGAAAGTTTCTAGTTTCTAGTTTCTACCTTTGTGAAAGGTAATGAGTGAACTCAACAGCCAGGACAACAAATATCTTGAAAGATCAGTATTCAGTTTAAAATATATGTGTCCTTCTTGCTTTTATTGTTAAAAGTAGATATTGGTCTCTTTGCATTTAAGAGTAAGCCCTGCATTGTCACAGATTGTTCATATGCCATCATCAATATACCGGTGATTTATCTTCTAGTCTTTGGATGCCTGGAAATGAAAAATCCATCCAAGGATAGCATGTGGGGGGATTGCAGTGATGCAAGCTTCAGTAGTTGGCCAGGAGCTGACCAGCACATTATGGTGGTCGACACCTGCTCCATCAGGATACCTAGGAGAGATGCTGGTGCAGGATTCACCAGTGGAACTCCCAGGAAATCCCAGTATTAAGCTAAAGCTTCTCTCTTCTGGCAGGGTACTCATAGACAAAGGTAAGTTTCCCTTGAGGGCCAGCTGGTCCACTTTTTATTAGTAGTCTCTGCTTCAGTCAGGAAAAGGAAGTCAACTCACAAAGTTAAGGTATGCAGAATTCTGCCTTGCTCCTGAGTTGATGGCTTTGCTCATGGTACAGATCAGACTACAAATCTCAGAGTGAACTCCAGGGACCACACTCTAAGAACCACTGAAAAAGAAGGGCATTGCATTTCAATGAGTGAAACCTCAGCTAACACATGATCAATTGTTATTTCAAATCCATGCACGTGTGCCTAGCTGGACATGTGTTCATTCATTCTGCAAGCCTTATTCACATGAGCAGACCCACTGAAACCAATGAAGCCAGTACTTACAATTAAGGACTGAACAGTTAGAATATGTCCCTCAAACATGCATGTGGGATACTGCATAATACATTCAGGGATTAAAAGGTGAGTACAGCTGGTTGATAAGCATGACTTCGTATGCCTAAAACAAACCTCTATGTTTTGTTAATTACTTAGCTCATAGAACACTTGGATTTGCTGTGTTTAAATCAGACCACTAGTCCATCTCATTCACTAACCTGCCTTCATCAGTGACCAAAATGTCAGAAGAGGGCAGACTCTGTATCTGGCCAATTGTACAATGCAGTATACAGTGCTATATTTGCTTCCTAACCTTTCTAAGTGATCTTACCCTGAAGGATATGACCATTGGAGAAAATTCCTTCCTAACCCCAAATATGGTGATCAGTCTGGCAAGACCCCCTAGCTAACCAGGAACCTCCAGCTTTAAGTCCCAACAGGGCAAACCCCAGTCAAAATCCCCAGCCCTGGCTGCAGCCAAAGCCCAATGCCTGTGAGGAAGGCTTAAAAAAATAACCCTGGCACATGTAGCATCCAGGGGGGCAGAGAAGGCAGAATTCCCTCCTGCAGCAATCAGCAGAGCCCAAAAGTGTAGGAAATACCCATAGTAGAACATAGCCATGGCTTCGTCTAGATCATCCCCAACCAGTGGCTGTCCAACCTCTTCTAACTTGAACACCACCAGTGATGAAGCAACTTCTTATCTGACATCATACAGCAAGCCAATAAATGTTACTGTGATCATACTATTATTCAACTTTTTATAAGATCAAGCTACACTCCTTGATTCAATAGTCTCAAGCAGCATCACCATCAACTGACTCCATGTTGCATATGGAAATCTTTATTTCTGTTGGCTCTGAAGTTGCTTAAATAGACATGTTGGAGCACTGCCTCAGCTCCTGTAAATAGACACAATTAAAGTTAGTGGAGTCTGCTTACAGTTCAGAATCTAGTCCTTTGAAAAGATATGCAGAATGAGCTTCCCAGCATCTTAGTGCAACCTGTTATTCCTTGTGGGGATTTAGCAAGAGAGGTGGATGTAGGAATGGTTGGATAACAGTCTTCAAATATGAAAAGGGCCATTATAAATATGATGGTGATCAATTTTTCTGTGTCCACATGGACTAGGAGAAGCTGCATTGGGCTTAAATTGTAGCACAGGAGATTTTCTAACTGTAAGGGTAGTTGAGGACTAGACCAAATTGCCTATAGAGGTTCATACCCATGTAGCTGCATCCAGATTGGTGCCGTGGTTACCTGAATCTGATACAAGGATTTCTGGGCTGCTAGGATATATCTTCAAGGAAAATCCCCAGCAGACCCTTGCCCACCTGCTTGCCTGCTCCAAGCCTGGAAATATGAGAAGTTAATTTTCCATCCTTGAAAGTTTTTAAATGTAGGTTTGCTAAATGTTGGTTGGGATAGCTTTAATGGGGATGATCCTGCCTTGAGCAGAAGATCAAACTAGAGATCCCTTGAGGTCCCTCCAGCCTTATTTTTCTACAATCCTTTGTTTGATATTCACACAAAGTGTGGAACCAGTCCACCTGTCATTGATCTATAATAAACAGAGTAACATTTGAGACAGCCTTTCCAAATAAACACACACACACATACACCCCTTTGCCCCCATTATTTCTTTAATACTTTTGTACAAAGTTTTAAAATGTTGCAGCATAGCTACAAATAGTATCAACAGCTACTTGTCTGTGTCCTTTCTTTTATGATTTAAAAGCATAAATCTGGCATACTGTAGCTTTTCCTTCCTCCAAATACACTGGATCTGTCTCTAGCTTCACTGCATTAGTTTTACATCAGCATTGCTCCACTATCTTCAATGGTGTCATTGGTGTAAGTGGTAACACAAATTTGTATAAATAGATTAAACTTAAATACTTTCTTTCCAAAATGAATGTATCTGCAGTTAAGCTACTAGCCTAATAAGGCACTGGGATTTATTTCTAACTAATTAAGTAACAAATAAGTCAAGATACCAGTTAGAACTGCTTTGCTAGGGATTTTGCTTCTGATTGTCCTAATGGGGTCAGATACCAATGTGGGTGTACATGCTGAGCCTGACATTTCCTTTTCCAAGGACATAGGCGATTAATGGGGCATTTCATTAATGCTGCGAATAAGCCTAGTGGTCCTGAGCGCCTTGCTTCATCTGTGATGAATAAAAAGTACTGAGAAGAAGCTCGGTGACTGAAATATTTTGCAACTGCAGTGACTCTTTTCCTAGATAGCACTTCTTCTGCTTTTACACACAGTACCTATATCCTCCAGGTTCATATACAATATCCAGGGGTGGCACCAGCCTCTTCCCAATGGGGGGCTAAGGTGGGTTGGACAGAAAATTGGAGGGGCAGGGCTGTGCTATACATCTTCTGGCCAAACATAGTTACTCGTTTTTTTAACAATACCCACTTAAATGCCATGCCTCTGTGGGCTGTGAGTGGGAGCAGGGCAGCAGTAGCATGTGGGGGGAAGGAAGAGGGCTTGGACAAAGGTGGCGCTGGGAGGGGTGGCTATGGGGAGGCTAAGGAAAATTTTGAGGTAGCTATAGCCCCCTAAACCTCCCCTAGCGCCACTCCTGACAATATCCATATAGAACCTATACATAGAGGCTATACGAATATCATCTAATGTAATCATTGAGTGATATGACACACATTACAGAGAATGAAGCACTTGAATACTATGTACCTAGCATCAGATAGACACATTCAATATTTTGTGTGTCAAAATACAAATGAAATAATAAAGAAGATTAAATTTAATGTATGCACCTGGTAGGAATAATATTTAGAGGACAGTCTCAAGCATCAATTCCACTTACCATTCTCTCTGCTTATAAACTTTTGTTTCTCTTACTTGAAAAATATTAGTTGAAGAAAAATACTCTGAGTCAGATATTCTGGCTGTGCCCAAGAGAGATGTCAATGGTTAACCAATTATGTGAAATCAAAACTCATTAACTCATGGATGGCCAGAAAAAGGACCAGAAAGGAATACTGTGATCACCCAATGTGATTTCCTGCATACCACAGGCCACAGAACTTTATCAAGTTATTTCTGTTCAAATTAATAATAGGTCTTTTTCATTTGTTTTGATTTTACCTATAAACATGATTGAAAATCAAAGGGCAGGGGATGGTCCCCACCAGCCGCTACTCTAGGGAATATTTGGTGAGAGACAGGTAATAAGCTACTTCCTTCCCACACCGGAGAAAACATGATCCTGGTGGAAAGGCTTCTAATAGTCTAAAGCTCTATGTGGGCTCACCCTTTCCCTTCATGCTCCATCCATTTACAGTGCCACTTAGCAAACCCTTGCACTCATCATATGAAACATCCAAATACAAAACTATTCATCCTTCACCTTTCTGCTCCTCTGCGGTACTTCATCATGTGCATTACCCAAGGACATGTGTTTCTTCCCCCATCACATCCCTGCCAGGAGAAACACCTACACCCCTTGCACACTACCATTTATATCAATTAGGCATTCAGGCTTTAAGGTGTGAGAACAAGCTTCTTCAGAGCAGTAGCATGGCTGAGGGGGCAACTGGGGCAGCAGCCCTGGATGCTGCCTTGTGAGGGGGAAGGAGTGAGCAAAAATAACTATGACCACTGACAGCATAGCAGCCAGCACTGCCCCATATGATGCTGCTGCCCATGGCATGAAGGTGCCCTGACATGCCTATGCTTCAGGGACCAAATTAATACTGTGGAATGAACTCTCATAGGAGCTAGATACCATCACAAATCTCACCAACTCAAATGTAAGGTGAGTTTCTTAGATCTTGCTTGTTCTAACATAAACATAACATAACCACAGAAAACAGGTAAGTATATATTATATAAAGAGTATATATTATAATGTAATAACTTCAAAAAGAAGGCTCTTGCATGTACTTTTTCCCCTGGGGAAAGGATGAGGGAACAAATGTAAAGGTTAGTCATGCTGTTTAATGTGCTATTGGAAAGCACCAAGACTATAATGACAAGAGAAGCATAAGCATGTAAAATAGAGTTTCATACCACAATATGTAATCTTTCCAATAGATACACATGCTCTTTCCCCACCCCTATTCTGTGAGAGAGCCAACCAGCTTATGCTCTCTTCTGCCTGCATGAGATACTCAGGTTTTATTTTTGTTCTCATGTTCCTTGACACACCTTGCCCCAGTGCCTAGTAAGGCATGGCCTGACCAGGCCCAGACTTCTGCCCCAAACAGTGGTGTGAAAAAGAGCAGAAACAGAAAGCAGACAAGTAACAGAAATATCTTTCCCCTATATGTAACCATACAACAGCCTGTTTACCCAGTGTTGCTTTAATTCACCAGGGAGCTTGCTGAGGCTTTTGTGGGCTTCATATTCACCACCCCCTAAGAGACATCAAGGCTTTTCCCAAAAACCCAGTAACGGTGATCATATAGGTGTGTTGCCAAGTAACACCTTTGCTTTCCCTAGGTGGCACCCATCTTGGAAGTGGTATCTTGCACTGAGTTTTAAGTTTGTTAGAATAGCTCTTTTCAGTGTGACTAGCAGAGTTAGTTTACTGCCCCAAATGTGCAAAGCATAATCCTTCAAAATGAGTGTCTGACATCATGAGTCACAGGCTTCCAAAATAAAAAGAAAGAGGAAAAGCAGAAAGACACTTAACACCAGAAATAGGGACCAATAAAAGATTTTGTTTACAGGATCAAGAACCCAGATATGCTGACTAGGAATGAATTGAGATTTAAAAGTCCTAGAGCATAGGGAGGAAACATATCAGGAAGGCATATGCATCCCATTCCAGAAGCTGGAGTTACAACTTCTACCAGTATAGCATACCACACTGCCATGTCCAAAGAATTCCTGCTTTGGGCTTTCACAGTCACTGAAGACATGCATGAAAAGTCCTTGGTAAGTCTATGGTGACACTTTTGGGATGGTCGCCATTAAAATGTTACTAATGCCTTGTGCTAACCATTTACTACAATTGGTAGGGGACTATAGTATAGTATGCCGTCCAAGGTTTTTTATACTTTCCCTGTTATTCAAGACTTATTGGGAGGGGGGTTCTTGGGGACGTTGGCAGGAGGGGTCAGCAGTCACTGAGTGCTGAGGAATTCTTACAAAACTTTTTGAAAGGGAATGAATGATCCAGTGTTTCCCCCCAGAAAGACAAAGTGAAAGGAGATCACTGGAAGTTACTGAAGAAAGGCTGTTTTAAATAGAAAAGAAGGCTTGGAAGGAAGAAGGCTCAGCCTCCAGGATGGACCTACAAATCCAGAAGACTTTAATCTAGGTTCTCAAGACATCTGCACTCTTTGCACTACCATTTAGAGGTCAGTTTACCCTTCATGTAAAAGCTTCATTCCTGTGTGAGATACATGGTAGCCCTTTCCATCTGGTATCATCAGTTAATGTGGGGAAATGAGGATAGCTCATTTAAATTCATGTTAAATTCTGGTTTCTCCAAGCCCAGAAAAATAGCTCAGTCTTTTCCTTCATCACTTCCAAGGTTAAGCTGACCTTCCTGCTCTGTCCCCTATTAACAGAAAAATAAGAGCATCACAGTCCAGCCAAGCCCACCACCCTCAGACATATAGGCACTTCTCTCTCATGAAAGTAATTCTCTCATTGTTTAATTATGACTTTTGTCAACAGAAAGTAAGTCATCCACTGCCTCTTGTAGCTTGAATCTCCCTGGTCTCTCATCCCACCTCCAAAAAACTACTTTCACTGTAGAGCTATGAGCTTTAGTTCCAGTTAATAGGTAATAAGCACAAGGCAAGAGGAAAAGAAGTATTTTTGTTTTAAGAAAAGTTGCTCTTTTGTTTTTAGGGGGTGATAAGACACAATGAGAGGAAATAACATCATGGACAAATAATAAATCCCCTTGTCTCTGCTGCTACAGCACAAGAGAGCCAAAAAATGACCATAAAACACTTGCATTATTCTGGAATCCTGTAAGAAATTTAATTTAAAGTTTATGAACACCACTTGTGACCTGTGATAGCTATTTACACTCCCAAAGCATGCATAGCAATACAGTAGGTTTCACTGCTATATTAACACTATTACATAGCCATACGCACATATATCATCGATTTTGTATATATGTATACACCTATAGTGTTGATAATACCAACACTATTTTAGAATATTATATTATATTATTATGTATAATTGCACATACATAGAAAATGATTTGATATATGTATGTAATTCAATATATGCACATATGTGTGTATGTAATTCAACAGTACTCATTGATGTTGTAGATCCTTTTTCATGGCAGTAGTCCTACTCATTTCAGTGGGATTGCACAAGTAAGATCTTGCAAGACTGTACCCTTAAATAGCAATAATTTTTGTGCCAAATCATGCATTAAATAATGACATGTGAGAAATAGAAAAAAGCCACCAAGCATCCACAATCATGACAATTTTATCCCACACACAACATTTCTTCAAATTCCTTCTTGCCTTTTTTTCTTACAAGAATGGCAAGTGGTCTTGGAAACGCAGAGAACTTATATATATGAACAGTAAAATGTCATCTTCAAGTTATTAACATCTCTGATCAAAGTAGGGGGGGAAAGGACCCTGCGCCTTACGGAAAATTGCTCGGTATAATAAGATTTTCAGCTATTTTACTAGAGTCCTCCTTCCGTGATTACTACCCATTTTAGCGTAAGCATCCGAGGATGCACAGTTCTGCTTGTTTGAATAACCTGGATATCTGCGCATTGTCTTTATGGTGCAAAAGAGCCGTCCCTCGTTTAGGCTAGATTATTTTAGATCACAGGAATGCGCGAGTCATTATTTTTAATTCTAAAATGAAACACCAGTGTGCTTTGGAAACCGACCCGTGCAAAGAAATGGAGCCTGCCTATTTTCACCCACGCCGATACACCCAAAAACGTGCTCCCGTGAGGGCAGCTGCTAAGCTTTTCCTACAGCAATGGCACATCTTTGACAGGTAAATTAGGCGCTATCGTTTACAGGAAGGGAACTGGAGGAATGCAGGCTATCCGTTGAATGCTCCTACCCCGCGGATTGTAAAATAATCTTGCCAAAGCCATTCATGGCTATGAACTTCCTCCTCCAGAAAAGATCGGGTGGCATGTTAAATAATAGAAGGGGCGAGGTCTACATCGATTCCCACTCGAGTCACTTTTTCCTGAGATGAGCTGGCTCTCACTCGGCTGCCGGGAGCCCAAGCGGGGCTTTGCCAGCACCTCCCATCCCAGCAGGACCAGAGGATGGTAGAGAAGTAGGGCTGGAAGGTAACTCCACGGGTCCTACCCCCTGCCCGGGGCAGGATCGGCCCTGCCCAACCCAGCCCCAAGCGGGGCTTTCTGAGCACTGCCCTGAGACAGGCAACGGGAACAACTCAGTGTCCGAAGAAAAGGCTCGTCTGCCCAAATGTCCTTGAGGCTGGACCGGACGGCATCTCCACGGAGAACTCACAGCCCCGGCCCAGGCCGGCTGGCACGCACGTGCGTGCGGGGGAGAGGGGTGCGGGCCACAAGTCTTGCTCTGCTTTCCCATGGTCAGGTCCCGCTGCAGGGACACCGGGAAAAGATGATTTGATTTGATTTTTCCCCTCCCACGCCAGGGGATGTCCCCCTGCAAACCCTGGGAAACAAACGTCTCTGCCAAGCGTTGGCTTTTGCCCCTGGCTGCAGCGACCCCACCGACGCCGGGGACCGCGAGGCTCCGAAACGCGGGGAGTCGTTGCGCTGCGAAGGGACGCCCGCTTCCAAGGCGGCGAGGCCGGCAGGCGGGGGAGAGGGCGTAGCGAGGCCAGCACAGAGGTGGGGGGGGGGGGTGCCTGCCACCTTCATTTCGGCTTCCCTTGCCCCCGCGCCCGGTTCCCGGGCAGGGCTGGGAGCGTGTCTCGATCCCTCCGGCTCTCTGGCTGTGCCCCTCCCGGGCCGGCCCGCCTGGGGCTCGGGCACAGCGGCCGAGCTGGGAGGCGCGGGGCTCTTGGCTCAGCACTGCTCGCCGCGCCCGGCCTCGCCGCCTCGCCGCAAGGAGCGGGCAGAAAGGCACGGCCGCCGTGGCAGTGCGGCCCCGGGTGCGGGCAGGCTGGGCTCCCCGCGGGGCCCCGAGCCCCGTTAGCTGCGGGCTGGCGCCGGCCTGCGCCAGCTCCCGCCGAGCACGGCTCCGCTCCCCGGCCCGCGGGGCGGGCACGGACGGGGCGCACGGCTCGGGCGCGGGGTGGCGGAGTGCGGGGCAGGCGCCTGTCTGCAGCCCTCGCCCGGCCCGGCCCCGGCCCGGGGCACCGTGTCCCCGTGCCGGCGGCGCCCCCGGGGTGGGCCAGAGGGAACCGCCCCGCCTGCACCCTCCGGGGCCCGGCCGGGGGGCGCAGGCGGGCTCCCCCCGGGCCCCGTCCTGCAACGCAAGCGGGCTCCTGAGCCCCAGCCCGTGCAGCCGGGTCGGCGGGGCGTGGGGAGACCCCGGCGGGGACACGCGGGAGCAGAGCCTTGTCCTCCAGCTCTGGCTCCAGCGCGGCCGGGGGGGACCCTGCCCCGCCCCGCCCCGCCCCGCCCCGCCCCTGCGGAGCGGCCGAGGCCGGGCTTGGGCGGCCTCGCTTACCTCCTGCCTCGGCCGGGCCTCGGGCACCTCGGGGCCTCCCCCCTCGCACACACAGACATACACGTATACATACACACACAGATACATGCACACAGATGCACGCACAGCACACAGACATACACACATCCAAAAACACACACACATCCATACACATATGCATACAGATACGCGCACACATCCGCACACACAGAGACGCACAAACATACACACAACCAAACGCACATCCATACATAGACACACTGACACATACATAAACACACACACTTTCACACACACTCACGCGGACACACGCACACAGATATACACACGCGCACGCACACACACCGGCCGGGGGCTTGGTGCGGGAGAGGGACGAAAGCGGGACGCGGCCCGGAGCAGCCCCCCCTCCCCCCGGCCGGCCCGGCTGCATTCTCGCCGGAGCCGCTTGGAGGTTCATTAATATCATTAGCATTTAACCCCCTCCCTGCCCCCCTCCCCCTCCCCAGCCCACGGCTGACGTCACACCCCGCCAGGAGTTGGGGGGAAGCGCGGGGAAGCGGCGCGGGCCCGGGGATCCTTTCCCTCTTATACGGCCCGTCCCCGCCGCCGGCGCTGCCTCGCCGCCCCGGCCCGCGCCTACCTCCTCCGGCTCCCGGCGCCGCTGCCAGGCCAGCCCTGCCCTCCCGGAAGGATTCTCCTCTGTGCTTCTTCTCGCTTCTTGTGTTGTTTTCCCTTTGCAGGACCGGCTCGGGGCCCCGCAAACTTTCTCTCGGGCTCCGGGGACATTCCTCCGCGCCCGGGGCGGAGCCGCCGGGATGCGGCGCCCGGCCCCGCGGGGCCGCTTCTAGCCGCTTGGGAAGCACCTGTCAGTGGCAGGAGCCCGGGGCAGGGCCCACTCCCGCGCGGCGAGACTTTGTCCGGAGGTCGCGATCGCGGGGGACTCCAGCATGAGCAAGCCGGCGGGATCAACAAGTGGGTAATACGCGGTGGAGGGGGGCGGGGAGGGCTTGCAAAGCCTCGTTTCGTGTCGTCCGCGGCGCTGCCCGCGCGCTGCCCCCGGCTCGGCTGCTCCGCATCGCGCTGCCCGCCCGGTCCCGCCGGGCGCGCAACAGGTCTGCCCGCGTCCGGCCGCGCCGCCGGGTGCTGGCCGAGAGGCGCTGCGAGGCGCCCGGGCTGCGTGCGCTCCTTTCTCTAAAAACACCCCCAAGCCCCCAAAACCCGAGCCCCAAGACTTGGGAACTCAGCTGGGTCGGTGACACGGAGCCGCATCGGCCCCTCGGGGGCAAGAGGATTGCGAGGCAGCACTTCGTAATCCTGCAGAGAGGGAACAGAAACAACTGAAAAGTCACATTTCCCTTAAGTCCTAAATCCGCGTCCCGCATAACTGGGGGATTTAAAGCCCGGCGCACCGCGGGCCGGGCGGGTAATCCCCGGCGGGGCTGTCGGGGGTGGAAAGTGGATGGAGCCGGTAACAAAAGCGCGGATAGGCAGGGCGGCGGCGGGCACTGGCGGGCCCGGGCTGCGCGCCTCGTCCCTTGCTCCTGCCCCTAATCCTCCTTTGTCCCCGGGCCGTGCGAGCCCGCCGCCCGCCCCGCCGGGGAAAGGCGCTGCGTGTCGCGAGGGCGAGGGCGAGGGCGAGGCCCGGGCAGGCCGGGCTGAGCCGCGAGGAGCCGATCCCAAGTGCCGGGGCGCCGCCGGGGCAGAGGCGGCAGGGATCGGGCCCGGGTGCGGTGGATCCCTGCGGGGTTGTAGGGCGGGCGGGATCCAGCGGATCTGCGAGACGGAGCAGGCGGCGGGGACACAACCCGGCCGCGCCACGCCGCTCCGGGCCTGCTGCGAGGGCGGTGGCATCCCGCCACCGGGGTGCCCCAGCCCGCTGGGCTCCGAGCTGCTCCCGCGGGACAGCCCCGCCGCCCGGGTGGTGCGTGGGGCAGGGGCCCGGCTGCAGCCGCGGCCACAGGCCCTTCCTTCCCCGGGGCCCGGGCACAGCCAGCCCGCTCCCCGCGGGGCGGAGAAGGCCGGGCCGGGGTGCCCGGAGTGCAGCGCAGCGGGCCCGGGGCAGGCGGCGGCGCCCGGGCTCGGCGCTTTCCGCAGCGGCTTCGCCCCTCGGCGTCCAGCGGGGCCTTGCGGGGCCGGGGGCAGGGGCAGGTGCGGGGCCGGGCGGGCCGGGCGGGCACTCCCCTGCGTCTCCCCCGGGGGAGCGGGCACACGGGGAGGGCAGCGGGCAAAGCCGCCGGGGCCGCGGGCAGGGGCCAGTAGCGCGCGGCCGGGGCGCGGGAGGGCTGGCGGGGTTGGTTCCGCAGCCCCCGGGCCCGGCCCGGCCCGGCCCCTCCCAGGAGCTCGGGCCGCTGTGATCCCTGCCTGGGTGGCGGCGAGACCCCGGCCAGCAGTCCCCGCAGCCCAGCCCCGCTTCTTTCAACAGCCCCTGATGGTAATTACAGTAATCGAAGCTGCCATATATCTTTAAGCAATTATGACACACAAAGAGCCCCGCGGGACCCCCTGTCGGGGCATGTTCACAACGGCTTCGCGGGCCAGCCCCGCTCCCCGCGCCCGGCTCCTGGGACCCAGCTCCGGCGCGGCCCGGCCAGGCCTGCCTGGGGCGGGGGCAGCAGGGACCTCCCGTCCTCCCCCAGCCGCCCTCTCGCAGCCTCGTCCTGCCCAAAAATACACACACGCACATATATACACATACACAAATACATATATATATATACACATATCCACACACATCTATACACACACATATATATATATTTATATATATATACACAAGGATACACATGCATATATATATATACACATGCACATGCACGTACACGCACGCATGTATCTATATCACTATCCGTGTATGGCTAGGGCCGGAGCTGGGGGCTCTGGAGCCTGGCTCGCGGAGCCGGGCCGCGGCGCGCAGGCCGGGGCTCCGGCTCGGCACGAGCCGCGCAGAAAAGCGGGAGGGATCCGAGGAGCCGGGCCCTTGGGAAGACGAGACTGGCTGGATCCGGGCGCGATGGGGGAGGGCAGGGGGCAGAGGAGCCCCAAATGCCGAGGGCAGAGCTGCAGGAGAGGAGCCAGCCTGGGGAATAAAAAGGGCAGGTGTCAGCCCCGAGTGCGGCGGGTTGCTTTGCCCGGCTCTGGCCCGCGAGGCCCCGGTGCACGGAGCCTGGAGGGGGCCAAGGAGAGAGAGCGGAAAGAAGAGATAAACTCGGCCCTGCCAGAAACGCAGGAGCGGGGCGGCGGCGGGAGCCGGGAGCGGAGCCGCCCCCCCGCGTGCGGGAAGTGCCGCAGGGAGGCTGCGGGGGGCGCGTCCCCCGCCGCATTGTGCACTACCCGCATTCCCATGCTACTCTTTTTGCCGGGTCACTGGTGACCCAACAGGCAGGTGGCGAGGAAGGCTCGTCATCACGCGGGCCCCGCGCCGGGCCCAGCCCGACCTGCCGGCCCGGGCCCAGCCCGCGCCCCCTGGGCCCGGGGCCGGTGGGGCGCGGGGGTCCCCTGGCGCGGGGTACTCCTCGCCTCCAAGTTTCCCCTCCCCCTCCTGCCTCCCGGCCCTGCCCTAATCCCCGTCCCCTCGCCGCGCTGTGTATAGCAGCTGTCGAGTCTCATTTAGGGGAGTAGCTGGCAGCCCGGGCTGATTGGAGGCAGTCAAACGGGTCTCAATGGGGGAAATCATTAAGTTAACACTTTATCTAATGTCCCCATTGTCTGGCCGGAGGCGCTGTTTCACAGCCGCGGGCAGACATGTCTCAAAGCAGCCCGGCCTCCGAAACTCTCCAGGGGCCGCGGAGGAGGCTCCAGCCCAGCCCCCCTCCCCATGGGCTCCTTGCGAACAAAGGTCGGGGCTGCCAACCGGCTCGAGCCCGGGCCCGAGGGTTTAGCTGGACTGGCTGCGGGAGGGGAGAAGGGGGACCTGGCTGGCAAAGTAGGCATGGGGTCGGGGTGAGCTGCGGGGCATGCACCTCGGGGCTCCCTCCACCGCGGGAGGCTGCAGAGTGCGGCAGGGGGAGCCCTGTGCGGACAGTCCCCCTCGCTGGGACAGGGGGCCCAGCCCCTGCTGTAACCCCAGCCTCTGCCCCTGCCCCCGCCCAGCTCCTGCTGCTGGGGGCGGTGCGGGCCGCAAGCCCTGCTCAGGGTCCCTGGCGAGCCCTGCTCAGCGCCGCTCCCTGTGCCCACCTGCCCACAGGTCGCATCCTCGACATCCCCTGCAAAGTGTGTGGGGACCGCAGCTCTGGGAAGCACTATGGCGTCTATGCCTGTGATGGCTGCTCTGGCTTCTTCAAGCGGAGCATCCGCAGGAACAGGACCTACGTCTGCAAGTCAGGAAACCAGGTACTGGTACCCCCGGGCTGTAGGGACCAGGACTGGCATCTCCCCTGCCTGGGCATTCCCCCCCACACACACACACCAGGACAGCGGCCAGCAGGGCGTGAGCTGAACCTTGTTGGGCCCCCATGGGATCCCCCCTGCCCTGGGAACACTGGCAGCTCCTGGCACTGCTCCCAAGACCCGAGGTCAAACCTCAGTCTCCAGGACATGGATGGCCTGGCCCGGGCACAGCCACTCCACTGGCCCTAACCCTATCTGACCAGCCCCACCCCAGGCAGTGCAGCCACATGCGGTGGTTGGAGGGGCCCAGGAGAGGATGAGGGGCAGGATGGGACAAAGCTGCCCCCCCAACCCCCAGCTCCCCGCTGCCTTCTCTCCGCACCTTTCCCCTAACCCCAGCCAGCTACATGTCCCCTTCCAGCCCTGTGCCCCTCTGTGTCTGTGAGACAGGTTGGCAGAGGAAGGGACTAGCCTTGGGCATGGGGCTAAGGCTGGGGCACAGGCAGAGCTGGGCTGTAAGAATAAGGTGAGGGCAGGGCTGGGTGTCCTCTGGCTGGTAGCTGTCTCCTGCTCAACACCACTTCCCCAGGGCTTGCCTGCCCAGGCCACGTGTGGATCCCACTCCAGATTTCCCTGGTCCAGCTAAGCCCAGATCTGGAGCCAGGTGCCCAGGGGGTCTGGGGCACTCCCAAGGGATAAGAACATAGGAATTGCCAATGTCAGACCATAGGTCCTTCTTGCTCCACCTCCTGTCACACAGTGACAGAGTGGAGGCTAAAAGGGGGAGTGAACTGAGTCTGACCAGGGTTTCCTCCCTCCTCACTGTTCCTTCCTGCCTTGCAGCCTCCAGAAGTTTAAGGTCTAGTTATGATTCAGTGGCTGTGTCCCTAATAGCTCCTGATGCCCCTTTCCTCCAAGAATGTGCCCAAGCCCTTTTTCAAATGTGGCTAACCTGTCAGCTTCCCCACTTCTGGGTGGCCAGGAGTTCTGTCTGCACTGCAGCGCCATGCTGAGTGAACAGGAACCTCCTTGTGTTACATTTAAGCTGCCTGCCTACTCCTTTCATTTCATGACTCCCAGCTCTTGAACTGTGAGAGAGAGCACATCAAAAATCCCTGTGTCCTTTCTCTGCACTGTTTAGTATGTTGAGGACCCTGTCATGTCCCACCATCAAGCATCTATCTCGCTTCCAAACTGAACAGGCCTAGCATCTGTAGTGTAGCATCTCCACCTAGGGAACCGCTCCAGATCACTGATCGTCTTTGTTGCCCTCTTCTGGACCCAGGGCAGGGTGTAGTCTGCATGGTGGGGCAGGCATTGGGTTGTCCCAGTCCCCCCTTCTCATGGCAGGGCTGTGCTGTGCTTGTTGCAGGGGGGCTGCCCAGTGGACAAGACGCACCGGAACCAATGCCGGGCCTGCCGGCTGAAGAAGTGCCTGGAAGTCAACATGAACAAAGATGGTAGTTGAACCCTTTGGCCTGCCTGGGCAAATGAAGCCTAGATCTGGGCACTCACTCCCCCGGGCTCTGGGAGATGAGAGGGTCAAGGGCAAAGGCAGGGGTTGCATGGTGTGCGAGGCAGGCACAGGCTCGTATAATGCCAGCTCCATCCCATCCCAGGTCCCATGTGTCCTGGAAGCCTTTTAGATCTACCACTTAGGAATCTTCCCCGGGGGCCCAGGTAGGTCACAGCCTTGAGTGATCGCTCTCCCCCCCAGCTCAGGCTTGACTCCTGTCAAGGCAGAAGGCTTTGCTGGATCTGAGACACTGCCTGGCAAGGGCAGAGCCAGGACCTTGCCAAGTATGAACACCTGGGCTTTGGCAGATCTGCCCTGCAGCCTGCTGTGACACACCCACCACCTACCCACCTGTGAGCAGGGCAGGGGAAAGTGATGATAACTCTAAATCTCCTGCTGGCACTTACATAACTAGTAACAGAGAGGGGCTGGAGAAATGGCTATGCATGTCCAGGCACACCAGATCATGCTTTGAATGGGTCTGGGTAAAAAAATCTGCCCTGGGAGATAAATGCTGTGCATGCTAGAAGGCATTGGATATGCAGGATCCACTACTTCAGCACAGCTCAGTAGGTGACTGTGCCTTAGGAGCCCTGGTGAAGCCAACAGGAGCCTTTCTGAATCACTTGATTTCCTAACTGAGCCTTTTTTCCTCCCCTTCCCCCCCACCTCCAGCTGTTCAGCATGAAAGGGGCCCACGGACATCCACAATAAGGAAGCAAGTCGCTCTGTATTTCAGAGGACACAAGGAAGAGAATGGAGCTACCCCACACTTTCCCTCTGCTGCTTTACCCGCCCCTGCCTTCTTCACTGCTGTCACCCAGCTGGAACCCCACAATCTAGAGCTGGCTGCTGTGTCCACTACTCCAGAAAGGCAGACCTTAGTGGGACTTGCACAGCCAACTCCAAAGGTCAGCTCTCTCCTGCTGAAGTATCTCGCACTTTGCAGGCTAGATGAACACTTGGATGAGATGGGTTAACCAGGAATGGCCCTGCCTTGGGCAGCAGATTGGATTAGATAACTTCTTGAAGTCCCTTTTCCATCCTTGTCTTTCTATGTTTCTACTCAGCAGAGCACTGGCAAAAAGATGTTACATTTAAGGGAAAATACTGAGAAACAAAATCAAGGTGGGGAGAACCTCAGCTTAGAGTTGGGTTCATTAAGAGGGGTGAGAAATTCCCTTGGTTTTCTCAAGAATTGTGTTGGAATCAGAACTGCCAGATGGGACCCTCAATATTCATAAGATCATTTTGACATGGAGGGTAAAATATGAGTTTCTTGCTTTATGCCGTTAAACACACTCACATGCACTTTAAACAGTCTTACATATGCATATGTGTTACATAGAAACGCACACATGTGCAGTGGAACAATGCATAAGTACTGCCACCTACAGACTACACATCAGCCGACTTGTTTCAGCCTTACTAGATGCTAGACTAGGAGAATTGTTGACTTTCCGTTCAATAAAAGTTCCACCTCTGTAACAGTTAGTCCCTAATCCATTGTCAGGTCCCAAACAAATCACTGCAGTCTATCCAGATGGCTGTGTTCACAAATGTGATTAATCTTCCTGTTTATTTCTTGGCTTTGAAATGATATAAACAGAGTATCAGTAACCTGAAAACTGAGGAGCTATCTGAGAGTTATTCATAAGAACCAAAATACATCCATATTGCTTTATCAAAATATATATAGGCACATTTGCACAGATAACCATCTAAATTATTGTAAATCAAACTGGTTTATAAAGCCTGAATCAGTTTTTGAATTGGGGGCTCCTAACATATACAGTATTTCCCTGCTCTTATAGCAGAATTTGAAAACTTCTGCAGGTAGGGGATCAAGCTATATATCATCAGACTTTTTTATTAACTGTTACAGGTATGGTCTGCCTTTACTTTTAATGTAGTGCAATCCTACATCATTTATCCACATGAACAGCAATCACGTAACATGCTTTAGAGAGGGGGCACTGAAACCAATGGAAGATTTTTTTGTTGGCTGAAGGATGGGATTGCTGGAATTATATACTGTACAGGAGAATAATTGCTGAAGTGCAGGTGGGTGTATGTGTGAAAAATGTGATGTTTTCTCTTCATCTTATCATATTGACTTATTTTATTTCTTCTAACAGTATCCACATGAAGTCAATGGTACACCTATGTATCTCTATGAAGTGGCTACTGAATCTGTTTGTGAATCCGCAGCCAGACTTCTCTTTATGAGCATCAAATGGGCCAAAAGCGTTCCAGCCTTTTCCACTTTGTCATTACAAGATCAGGTAAGGATTACACAATAAGGAATTACCCTTAGCTTAGTATTTAAGAGGGGTTCAGTCTTTAAAATTCGGATCTGCATCTGGATTTTCACCATTCCAGAGCTCTAAATGCTTTTGTTCTGGCTAGTAACAAAGATATATTATTTTAACAGAAATTTTAATGTGACTGAAATAGCTATTTTATAGAGCAGATGAAACTCAAAAAGGGAACAAATGATGATATAAGATCATTTTTCTTAAGAGGCAGCACACTCCAGAGGGCAGGGCACAAGGCAGGAAAACAAGAGACGCAAGGTGAAATCCCAGCCCCACTGAAATCAGTGTTAACAAAGTCAGTCTGACTTCATGGATCCATGATTTTACTTCTGGGTTCTTCCACAGCTCTACTGCTATGTAAGCTTTGGTGAATCACTTAGCTTCTCTGTGTTTCAGCCTCCCCTTCTGTAAAATGGGGGTAATGATATTTATTCTGTATTTTAAAATCTGTTGGTGCTTATGGATGAAAAGTACTTTATGAATTAGATATTATACTTCTTAATTCTAGTAGTATACATTTGTCAGTTGATTTTGCAATCATTCTATGTTGGTGGAGTTACTTCACATTCATGCCAGTGTGATGATGAGAGCAGAATTTGGCTTGCCCTTTTTTGTTAATTAAAATCTTCCTTAATTTGTCTTGTTTTCCTCTGTGACAACTTGCCTTTGCCTCAAGTAAATTGTGTGCGAACCAAGTCATTTCTTAATGACTTGATTTTTGATGAGGACATGATGCATTGTGTATACTGTATTAATTCTGAAAAGTAATCAGGCAATAATAAAAGAAAAAAATCAATACAAAACTCCAATCACAAAATATTCTTAATATTTTCATGTTATTTAGTTTAATTACGTAATATGATTACTGGGAAGAAAAACACTGTATTTTAAATAGCACATATAACGATATTAATTGACTCTTCTAAGAGTCACCAAATAGAATACACTAATGTATCATAGACCAAACATTGTAAGCCTTATTGGACAAAACAAGTGCACATTCGGAGCTAAAAAAGATCTTTTTAGAAGGGCTATGGTGTTGTCTTCCTAAAACAGAAAGGCATTTATTTAGATAAATTGAAATATCCCTTTGCCAGGGCTAGTCCCAGATTTTGAGGGTACTTTTGCAGAATTAAATAGGCAGGGCCTCATTCATTTTCCCTCTAAGCATTGTCACTGGTGAATCAGATTTGTACATTCAGGGCCACTGGCTGAGATGCTGCAGTGAGGGCATAAGCCAAAGACTTAACAGTGAAAAGGAAACTGTATTTATGAAGACAATGGCCCAGATTCTTCCACTGCTGAATGCAAGCCACCACCATTGGCTTAATTACAGTTGTTCCTGTGTGGCTGGATCTGACTATCACAGAGTTCAAAGGAAGTACAATTAGGCCTGGACCACATGTATAATGGGCTTTGCTCTGAATATCACAGCCACTTCAATAAGAAAGCTCTCTCATAACGCAAACTGTGGCCCAGTTCAGCCCTGGATCATTACTATTAATGGCAGTCCACCTGGGCCAGGACTTAATTTAGTTTGATTTATAAAAATTCCCCCAGAGGCCATGCCTGTTAGAGGAGTGAGGTGGGGTAGTGGAAGAATTTCTGAGAATACAGACCATTCTATACCACTCAACATTCCTCAGAAAGATAGGACAATTACCTGTCACAGACATCAGAATATCCTGTCATCTTAAGAGAACCAGCTACATATTTTATTTTACAAATACTGCATATAAAGAAGTTGTAATAGCCATTGAGTCTCTTTTAAAGTGGAAGCCTTTCATCTTTTCCATTATTCTGTACATTTTCTAGAAATGGGTGAGTTGAAAAAGTTTCAAGGATCTTTTTAGATATGCCCATCAGTAACAGGAGGTCATCCTTTCAGACCAGCTGCAGGACACACAACTCTGGAAATGCATACACTCCAGAGTCCATAATCTGAGATTAGTACTCTGGCTCAAATAATCAAGACTTCTCAAATTTAAGACATTTTCAGTTCTGGGATTTTGTTTGAATTTCTTTCTACCTTGGTTCCTCTATCACACTCAGGAGAATTTCAAAGATCTGATTTTTAAATCCTTTTTTCCCATAATTAATCAGAGAGTTGATTCTTGTAATTGAACAACTATTCAATTTAATTTGACAGTGGTATGGATATTGATGTCTGAATTTCCTTTGTATATCTCTGATGTCTGCCTGAACAGAGTCCGAAATCATTTCCTAGGATCTGTTTTTGTTTAGAAATCATCTAGAAAAATTAAAATATTGTGAATCTATAACTATATGTCACAGTTCTATCTTGAAAAGTGTGAAAACCTGCCTGTTGACAATATGCCCATCACTAACAAAAGGTCATCCTTTCAGACCAGCTGTAGGACACACAACTCTGGAGATGCATATGCTTCAGAGTCCATGATCTGAGTATAGTACTCTGGGTCAAATAATAATTTGTCATTAAATGATTTTCTTCGGGAGCTGCATATAAGCTGCCTGGAAGCTACATGCAGCTCAGAAGCCAGTTTGGTCACAGCTGTTCAAGACCATTGCCTATTCTGGAGCAAAGTAGAAATAATGGTCAAATCTCAAAAAACCCAGAGATTTTTTTAATTACTTTGAGAAACAAGGGTCATTTATAAATTAAGCATGAATTAATCAAACTGGTGCTTTTAAAGCTTTATGCATAGGAATTTGAAGAAACTCAGCTATCAGAGAATAAAGCCCTTTAACTTTCTGAAGTCTTCAGGCTTCAGGTGGGAAAGAAAATACGAAATTGATATCTTCCAGGAAACACAGTTCATTCTCGTTGTATCTGCATGACTGAGTGACAAAAAGATTTTTTAAAGGAAATAAGTGGATCTGAATTGATTTCTTCATACAACACAGAAACCTGCATATCTAAAAGAGATATCAGTTCTTTATAAAGCAAAGATTATCTGGAGGAGGATATAGCTTATAGTCTCCAGTGTTCGGAAATAATTAGGAGTTCATTCTGTTCTACTCAAAGCAGACCTGAGAAGGATACTGCACTTCACATTTTTTCAACTGTAGCATAATATGCTGTGCAGTCTTTGTTACTGTAAAAGCCAATGTAATTATTTAAACATTGATTATGTATAAATAGTTATGATTACTTACTTTGCAGTCACTATCTCGATGTTGTATTAAATCTCTGCAACACATTTTAGATAGTATGAAATGACTGTGATGGTAAGTATTTTGACTTAACGAAGCTCTATCCCTCAATCTAATGAACGCTGTGCAGTTTGAAATACTAAGTATTAAACATTAGGCATATAATAAGGAAATTACATTTTTGCATGATATTGATACTAGTGATATATACTGCTTACACATTCGAATCTAAGAAAATGAAAATTCAATTAAAATTTTGTCTACCTTTTTTCTATGTTAAAGAAACATTGCCAGAATTGGTAGGCCTGATAGGTGACTTTCCCTTTCCCCTAATAAACTATATAGTTGAGATATCTGAGTTTATAAACAAAATCTTTGGCTAACATGCAAAATTTATTAGGCTGAGGTTAATCAGATAGTTAGGAATCCCTCCACCTCTTCCACCAGTTTCAAAGCACTGGAATGGCCACTTTTGCAACCCCTTACAGAAGTCTTAGCATGGCAGTAGCATCATCAAGTCCTAACCTTTGCCTCCTTTTCCTAAAAGGGCAAAGCAGCGTCATTACAGGGAAGTCACCAAACAGTGCTTCCTGAGCTTCCTGCCTTGCTCCCAAAATCACTTCCACTTTATCTTGGAGTACAAAGAAGTATGGTGATCCTACCGTGTGCTCTCTGTGGCATGTCCCCCAGCTCAGATCATGGAACTAATGAAGTTTTGGCAAAGGAAGTGGGCTAGGCCAAAAGTCCATAAATGCAAAATTATACTGTGCTGTTTTTACTAGTCTAAGCCATAACAAAGCTGAATTCTCTTCTCCTGTACACCAGTGCATCTCCAGTGAAATCAACTGGATTGTCTTAGTGCAAAAGAAGAGTCAAGCATAGCACAGTGGTTGCCATTCAGCCTCCCTGTGAAAAAAAATCTACATCACCGAATGAGTTAGCAAACCATGCCACAAACTGCACTGATCAGATCTAAATCTTGGTACCCCAGACTTCTTGGTTGCTTGGGTTTGGAATTGTTTGGTCCATTATGCAGAGAGAAGGACAAGCCAAAATGCTTGGGTCTGGATTCAAACAGGCGAGGGAAGTTTGTAGCTAAGGGTCTCACTCTGAAGGGAAAAAAAAATCAGCGACCAGTTTGCAAGGATTATCTTAAGCAAAAGTAGGAAAACAAGTCAAATTGAAAATATGCAAGTATCTACGTGTACTATCTAAGAATGACAGATGTGTTCAGCCAAGAATGGGTTAAAGGTAAAAAAGCTATTTCTGGTGATCATAAAGTAGTGCTTTGAAGGAACTCTATAGCAAATGAGGTCACCATTGATTTGATAAATCATATATTTGTAACGTAAAACATTCTAATGTAGAAGAAACATCACCAAAAGAACTGTTCAGGTTCTATTCCCCCCTCTACATGTATACTTGTTAACACTGAGGGTTTTAGTGGCAACCATTAATCCTTCCAGATCATGGTGCATGCATGAGAGGTCACTCAGACCTTCAACACATATGACTAGGGGGGAGTGGAGGCTACCCAGATCTTTCATCTCCCCTTTATGCCACTGAGACCAAATCCAAAGGCCAGACTGAGTCCAGTTGTTTGGTGCCTCCATGGCTGTGGTTGTATAAGCATCCAGGAATCAAACCCAGGTGTCCTGTATGGCAGACAACTATTCTACCACTGAACCCCAGGGGACTCCAACACTGAGGTGCACATAAAGAAAAGAGACCTTTCACTGTAGAAGCCTACTCAAGAAAAATATGCAAGGCCTTTGTGGCAGGATCTGTCTCTGTTTCTGTTTGTACAGCACCTAACACCATGGAGATTCTCTCCACCCACAGCCTAAAACAAGTCATTAGTCCCAGTAATATATCTACAATGCATATGGTTAGGCATAGATACCTTATCAAAAAGATGAAAGAAAAGCTAAAGTACTCAGAGGGAAAAATACCATGACAGGCATTTAAAGTAGTTTTTAAAATAACAGAAATTTACATAGTGAAATTGTTTATAAATCTATAAATTATACACCATGTTATATTGTACATCTATTGTATGACAGCTGATGCTTTTGGAAGATGCTTGGAGAGAACTGTTTGTTCTAGGAATAGCACAATGGGCCATTCCAGTTGATGCTAACACTCTACTGGCTGTATCTGGTAAGAATTGCACAATTTAATGACTTTGTTATAGAAATTACCATAAAAATACATTACTGAAAAAAGAACAACATGTAAAGAATAACAAATTTGTACTGAACAATAGAGCATACCTGTCATTTATAAATCTATATTTAAATGCAAATAATGTTGTTTTGTTGTATTCATGACTGCTTGCATTGTCATTTAAATGCAAATTACTGTGTTTGTTATCATTCAAGAGAAGATTTTATATTAACTTTCATACAATATAGTCAGTTTACATGGCATCAGATATCTAAGAGTGACAATTGAATAGATATTGATACAGAGGATTTTGTCAGAAATCAATATAAAATACTGCAAATGCCTTAATATTAGAGTATTTATTTCACATGTTTTTATTGTAGGCATGAATGGTGACAATACAGACTCTCAGAAGCTGAATAAAATTATTTCAGAAATACAGGCTTTACAGGAGGTTGTGGCTAGATTTAGACAACTTCGGCTAGATGCTACCGAATTTGCCTGTCTCAAATGCATTGTCACTTTTAAAGCTGGTAAGCAGAAATATCCCCTTGCTTTTTCACTCTGGTTACTATTGGTTAGCTACTTAAAACAACATTTTGTAGCAGAGATCCAGTTACATCGGTTTACAGTGTTCTGCTGCTCAGTACTGATAGGCAGTGTTTCATGTAAGCATTAAAAACATTGTACAAATCATAGTGCATTCTTAGATACATTTAATTAACACTAATGTAAATGTTTTTGACCAACTGAAGAGTCAAACTGACTGGTTACGGATCTGCTTTCCAGTACCTACACACAGTGGTTCTGAACTCAGAAGTTTTCGAAATGCTGCCGCCATTGCAGCCCTTCAAGATGAAGCTCAGCTCACTCTGAACAGTTACATCCATACCAGGTGACTGCTTTTTTTTTTCAATATGCTTTTAAAATGCTGTAGATGCCCTCCATGAAGGCAGTGGCACATTTCCATTAATTTAATGGGGCCAAAATTTCACTCACCAGGTCAATGATGACTGTACGTCTGTGGTAGAATCTAGATTCTGCAAATGGAATAAGGGATATGGAGTGTATTCAGATAAATGGGAAAATGGAGTTTTTTCCATCTGGGATTTTTCACAGCATTAAATAACAAAAACAATAAAAGCAATAACACATATAACAATAACAGCACTTTTCTTCCAAGAATTTAAAACTTTTTACTGTTTTGTTATACCCATTTTGAGGTGGGGAAACTGAAGCACAGAGAAGTCAAATCACTCATCCAAGACCCTAGAATGAACCCATTCCAGAGGTGGGAACAGAAAAACTGAGATCTTGTGACTCTTAGTTAGGGCCATAGCAACAAAAATTATGAGAGTTAAAACATATAAAGAAGATTTTCACTTCAGTCTAGTCCTGTGTAACATAATCAGATGCAGAAAACAACCATAAGAAAGTGCAACTGTCACCTTTTAAAATTAACAAGAATAAAACTGGGAAGGCACTATGCAGTCTACAAACCACTCTACTAGTCGTCTTACTATATAAGCCATCTTTTTAATATTACCGCTGCTTAGAATAACTTCCCAACTTGGGCCACAAGTCTAAGAGTGTGGCCCAAGCCATTCATTTGGCAACTAGGACACTGTGGGGAGAGATGCATAGGGGGAAAAAGTGCAAAGGGAGAAAGGGTGCATCTTCTAGCTCATTCTTTGCAACTCTTCCAGATATTTGAGGGGCTGCAGTGATAAGTTCTGAATGGTCTTGCCCTTACTTAAGTTGGCCTTGAAAATGAGGCAATTTAGAGATGGAGGGAGTAGGTAGAAAGGAAAGGAAGGGGTGTAACTTCTCTGTGGTACATTGCAGCTTTCCCGTTCACTTTGCAGTTCACTACCCTTGTCCCCGTCTAAATTTATGTAATGCCTAATGCAGTGGTTCCCAACCTTGGGTCGTGACCCAATGAGGGTTGCAGAGGCAATTTCAGTGGCACCGCACACCAAGAACAAGCTGCACCGCATGGTGGGAGCTCCGAAGCCCCTGCCCCCAGGCTCCACTCCCACCACCAGGTTGCAGCAAAAAAGGGTTAGGAACCATGGTCTAATCATATCAAACTGCTTCTTCCAGGCCTGGATCCACAGTAGTGTGGCTGCACCCTCCCCTTTTGGATTGGACTGCACCACAGGAGCCTCTGGGGACTTTTTTAAAATCCTAAAGGAGCTGCAAATCCCCCCTCCCCTCCTCTTCTCTATCTCCCCCACCTGGTGCTGTTGCTTTCTTTGCTGTCCTGGGGGTGGGAGAAGCACCAGGGGCTGTTCCTTCTCCCCCAGCCTGGCCACATGCAGGCTGGGCTCAGTTGGGGATGGTGACAATGGCAGTGCGGATGGGCAGGGGGAATCCCCTGCCCTGCAGCTGCTTTCAGGAGATGGGGCAGGGAGGAGGGAACTACTCTTCTGTCATGCTGTGGCTGCTATCCCTATCTCCAGATGAAGGGAGGGGTTGAGAGGAGGGAAGGAGAGTGGGGATTTTCACCTGCTTTAGGGACTTGAAGAAGGAGGCTTTTAAAGGGGTCTTTTTGCATCGGGGGGGGGCAAAAAAGGCTGGCAGTGAGGGGTGTAACCACCCCTGCAGTGCAGGTTGCTGTTCCTGCACCCCTCTTTGAGGTAAATCCTGGATCCACTGTTGGCATCTTCCTCTACTATTGTTCTAAGAATGGGCAACACTCAAATTTACTCTTTTGAAAAAGGGCTTTTCCTCACCTTCCACTGGACCCCTTCACTCTTCTGGGACAATGGAGCTCTCTTGTGAAAAAAAGATAAAGCTCTTCTGTGCAAGAAATAGCTTTCTCAGGAGACAGTCAAAGACTGTTGAATGAATTTCCTCAGAAATGACCACAAACCTCACCATCTTCTGCTCCAAGCGCCGGGCCCTTCCTTTGACTTTGCCCTAAATATGAACATACAACAGTGTCCGTTTACGTGTTTATTTGTGTGTACATCTAAAACAAAACACTCCACTAGACACATTTCTGTCTCTGGTGACAGAAGGAGAGAACAAATATGTGACTAACTAAGAAATGGTGGCATTAAGCATTATATAGGAACAGAATAAAATAAAGGATATGATTTAATGATCAGTGAGTTAC
This sequence comes from Crocodylus siamensis, assembly GCF_052110815.1. Lineage (NCBI taxonomy): Eukaryota > Metazoa > Chordata > Crocodylia > Crocodylidae > Crocodylus > Crocodylus siamensis. The sequence continues at coordinate 88,106,150 of NC_143395.1, forward strand.
ATGTGTGAATTCAAATGGCAACACATCCCTAAGGAAATCCTAAAAATTAAACACAGCTATCACCTACGCTTAAATTCAATTATTTTCCAAACCCAAGAACATTTTTAATTGCTTTATATCTATAAGAAAAATGATGCTCACTGTCTTTGAAGTCCACTTGTTTAGATGAAAGAAAGTAACCTACACTGTGGAAGTTAACAAACACACAGCAGCCTGTTGCAGCAGTACATACTGAAAGGGCCAAAGTGGTATCTTTGTAGCCTGTGGAAGAATCTCCACATTAATATTATGCTATGGGATTCAGGCTTAAATGAGCACTCAGAGGGAGAAGCCAAAGATGTTACGCTCCACGTTCCATGGGAACAGATTTTCCGCTGGTGAATGCATGGGAAATCCTCTTATTTACACTAGTTGTACACTGGTATAGTTCCACATGCTTCAGTGTTGGAGGAGAATTAGGTTCCAAAAATCCTGGGCATAAGCTTGGGACTTACTGACTGAGTGACACAAAAACTATGCTGCAGCCCACATTGATTTCAATGGGATCAGGATTTCATTCTCATGAACAGAGATGGCTTGATTCTGCTCTCGCTCTCATTTTACACTTGTGTCAATCTTTTGATTTCATGTTGGTGAAATCATTTGATTTCAGGGCAACTGCTCCAGGTTTAAATGGCTGCAGTAGGAATGTTCTCATACTAGACCCAATTCCTTTTTCACTTACACTATGTAAGGTAGGAGTAATTGCTCTGAATTTAGCAGAGTTATGTTGGTGTTAAACCAGCATGAGTAAGATCCAAATGTGCCTCATATTGTTTTACTTTTTAAAAACTGGAAGGGATCTGTGACTGAAGAGAATGTAGAACTGCCTTTTATACATGCAGATTTTCTGAGGGCAGGGGAGGCAATTTAGCTACTTAATCAGAGTTTTACTATTTTAAATGTAAACTGCTAATATTTACACAGTATTTATATAGCACCCAGAAGCATGCAAAATAATTCATATAACATGCTGGGTAAATTTAATTTTTAATATTATCAACACAGTTTACTTATGATTCTCATGTGAATTGCACCTAATTCATGATTATTGTCTGAGATGCCGGGACAAAATTTTGTCTCTGTAGGAGTTATCCTTCTGAGGGAACTAAACAAAATATCTAGATAACAAATATTGGCTCAAATCCTGCTAAACTCACACAGGAGCATTCCCACTAAAGTCAACATTTCAGCTCATGTAAGAAAAGGATAAAACTAGTGGAGAGTAGATTTAGGTTAGAAATTAGGAAGAATTTTTTTGCGGTAAGGGTGGCCAGAATCTGGAATGAGCTTTCAAGAGAGGTGGTGCTGTCACCTAACTTGGAGGTCTTCAAGAGGAGGCTTGATAGTCATCTGGCTGGGTCATCTGACCTCGGTCCTCTTTCCTGCCAAGGGCAGGGGGTCAGATATGATGATTCATTGTGGTCCCTTCTGACTCTATAATCTATGAATCTATGAGTAAGGACTCATATAATATAAAGGTTCATCCCACAAGTAACATCCAATCAAACAATTTGCTGAATCGGGTATTTGCTATTCTATGAGGTAAGCTAATTTGACTTTTAGAGAAATGTGGAAAACCTCAGTAAGATTCCCTATGTTTTTGTATTCTAGGTATCCCACACAACCCTGCCGTTTTGGAAAACTCTTATTGCTGTTGCCGGCTTTACGTTCAATAAGCCCATCTACAATAGAAGAAGTGTTTTTCAAAAAGACCATTGGGAATGTGCCAATTACAAGACTGCTTTCAGATATGTACAAATCCAGTGACATATAAATTACCTTAAGAATAAACAATCAGGATGGACAGTTTGAGAAGAACTTTTATTCATGAAGAATAAGCCTCAACTAACACACTCTACAGGAAGCATAAGCCTGGGAATGGTTAGCCTTTAAACTCACTGACAAAGGAAAAGTATCCCAGTAGATATGATTCTTCTGCCTTGAACAGAGTGCTTTAGATCATGGAGAGAATGCTTTTCCACACAGATGGACTGCAATGGATGGAATTTGGCTGCTTCTCCCGTTACTACAGGGTGGTAGCAATTCATTTGTCAGTCACAGTTAACAAAGACTATGCTATTCTCTCCTTTAGCCGGCAGATTAAGATAAAATGTGAAAGAAGGTACTTTATATTTCTTTCAATATTTGGAATTGTGTAACCAAACTTTGCTCCTATTTGTTATGCGACATGAGGTGGCCTTCAGAACTGTTTTAAGAGTAGCTTATGTTGGTGAATATGTTCTTAATATTATAGGAAACATTTAAAATCAGGTTACCAAAACATTGCTTCTGTTGTAATACATCATAAAGTGGCCTTCAGAACTGATTTTAAAGTAGCTTATGATGGCAATTATGTTTGGGAACCAATAGGCCAGGCCTTCCTGTAAAATGAACTGGTGAACTTTGATAAGAACCTCACCAGAATTTTGGTTTGGTTAACATCTAAAAGACAAAAGAGCTTTACACACACATGCACGCACGCACGCACGCACATCCATCCCTAAAAACAAAATAAAAGACAAGTCTGATAAGACTAAAACAGCAAAACCAAATAAAATGGAGACGATTGATTTAAGCATGCAGATCGCTGTCCCATTGACATAGTGCTGAAACCAAAGGCAATGGTGGCCAAACTATTTGTCAGTGAGATGTGCAGAAAGGTGAAATAACTCACAAAAATAATGGGGAAAAAAAGCTTACTTTAGAAGAAATAAAATGGCTGATTGGTACAATGCTAACAGTCTTTGAGACTCTCCAATGCCTTTTTTTTTAGAAAACTCCAGGTTCTAACGAAAGCCTTGATCATCTACACACATTATAAGCTGCTTATTTGATATGAGACAATACATATGAAAAAGTAGGAAAAATCACTTAAAAGATAGCTGCTGTACTTTACAAATTTTGATTTGTTGTTAGAAACTAGCACTGAGAAAAATCAGCACTTGGACTATCATAGAATGAGTAAAACTTTTCTTGTACAAAGTGGATTAACTGATTTGTGAAGTTAAAAAGTTGTACTCATTGTATTTACAAAGAATAAAAATATATTGGATTTAAATTAGCCTTTCTTTGTTTTTTTTTTAACTTGTTTCACTCCACCCCTGTTTTAATTTCCTCTAGGTAGCATTATACTCTCCTAAACAGAGAGCAGACATATTCTTCAAATAGATGTCTACTTGCCACCGGCCTTTTTACATCTTCCTCTGAAGCATCTAGTACAACTCCTTTTGGAAACAAAATAAAAGGTTAGGTGGATCACAGATCTATTCTATCATGGCAGTTCCTATGCTATTGCACATTGCTGATAGCTAAACAACTATGCAGCTAACAAGAGGCTCTTGAGGCAAAAATCAATTAAGACAGTTTTACTTAGGTGTGCAATTATGTATTCAATCCATAAAAAGAGGGAATCAGCTCCCAGATGGAGAGAAAAAGTTAGGAGGTCAACAAAAAGCAGGGAAGAAATTGAAGGACAAGGATTGTTGAGTGGTGACTCAAGAACATACAGTGAAAATACTATATGGAGGTACCAGAATGCAACAGTATGTTGCTATTTATAAATGTCAAGAAATAAAGATGAAAAATGAAATCCTGGCTCCACTGAATTCAGTGGTAAAACTGACTTTAGTGAAGCCAAGATTTCACCCCAGATGTTTTCCAGTTGTTCAGATCTGTGAAGACTTTCGCATGTCACACATTCCAAGGTGGCCAAAAAAAGCAAACAGGGTTGCTCTTTCAGCATCTGAGGAATTGCCCTCTTGTATGTGTGGCTATGGAGTGAGTGGAAGCATCCTTCTGAAAGCGAGGCAAATCCTGGAATCATGTTCCCCCTAAATCCTCTCTAAGCAGTATTCCCACAGCACATGTAAGGACTTGTGTTTTCTGCTCTCTCTGCACCTGGGAGGAGCAGAGGGAACATGACATGGCAGAGAGCCACAATTTATTTCAAGTGCTAAGAAGGGACTGCATGAAGCTCTGGCTAGTATGTATGTATCTAATTTAACTGCCTGTAAAATCACCTTGTTTTAAGATTCAAGGTATGTAGTTTTTCATCTTTTTAATGCCAATTTAAATAGACAGCTGTGTTAAATACAAGAAACCAAAAATCAGCATAATTATAGCAAATAGCAGCAATAATATAATTCTGCAACCACATTCATTAGACCTTGCTGTATGTATCTTAAGATGGTCAGACTCTTGGATCTAGGGGTGTACGACTAACTACATTTGGCTGAAAAATAAATTTGCTGAAAAATATATTTAAAAATCCATTTCTGTACAAACAATTCATCATGTTTAGGCTTGTTTTAAAAAAAGCAAAATGTTAGATTCACAACAGGACCTCGGTACCATTCATAAAACCAGTGAAGAGGACAACATGATGGTGGAGTCCCTTTTAGCCTATAGTAGCTCTAACACTATAGTGCTAATAACCTTGCTCTTGCTGTATATGCTAGTCATTAAGATACACAACAAGGACAGGCATCTACACCAGGAAGGTAGGTTCAAAATCCCTCTGTTGGATTCAGAGCAGGAATCTGAAGTAAGTTCATGTTTCAGGAGAACTCCTTGCCACCAGCACTGGATATTCTGGAGTACGTGTCTCGGGCTCCACTGTAGAAGCTGTTTTGCTGTGCATACATGGTTAACATGTTGACTGAGAGAGCAAATGCCACTATAACCTGGTAGTTCAGGCACTCCCTTGAGATATGAGTAGACCTGAGTTCAAATCTCTGCTAAGAATCATGCACTGAGTGGATTTCAACCTTTGCCTCCCACACTGCAAGCAAGTGTTAAAGACTACTCCTCTTGTCCTTGCTGGTTCTGAATGGTGTCTAAAGTCTCATGTGAGCCTTTCAAAACTAAGCAGTTCAAACTTTTGGGCAATATGGAAACAAACTGTTTCTATGTTTAAAGCTTTCTTCTTTATGCCACCAAAACTACTAGCTATATTATTCTCCAATTTACTAAGAATTGATGAACCTGAAACTGCCTTGCAGCAAATAAATTATTCACAAAAGCAAACTGTCCAATGATCATTTTTACATCTATTTTGCCATAGCTAAAAAAGGCATAGGTGTTTGTCCATAACTGCATGAAACTGGGTGCATTGCTCTGGGAATGTCATACTCTGACTGAGAAGAACATAGCTTGTAGGCAGAGAGGACCATGGGCAACTGGTGCCACCTTAGTTGGGGGGGGCACGTGGCCCCCAGCAAGCAGTCAGCAACCAGCCAAGTGCCACCAATGATGCATTTGGAGTCATCATCCCCATAGCAGTAGGCCTACCCCAGCCTGAGGTGGAACCTGGACGCCCCAGGCAGTAGAATCAAGAACGAGCTATATAAAGACAGAACTCCCTTCCCACAGAAGATCATGTGTGTTAGGAGAAAGAGAAATAAGCTTAGTATCATTTCAGCAGGGTAGATGATGCTCTCTATTGGCAGAATTTCACTGGAAGGCCCTTCCCTAAATTATGGCTTTAGCAGGGCTCAAATATGAATAGATGTAGTAAAAAACAAAGTATGAGGAGCTGGCATGGTAAGTAAACCCTCATGCTTAGGAAGTAGCCACTTCCTCCAAGTCTGTTCCTCAGTGCACACATCTACACATACAAATACTCTTGGATGGGTTTACTTCAAAGTAATTTACTGTGGAGTAAACTCACCATGGGCAGGCATCTACACATGCAGGGTTTTGGGAGCAGATTTGTTACTCTTGGCAACAATCAGCTCCTGCCCCCTGGGGGCCATCTTTAAAAGACAGCCCTACTCCCTGCTCCCTAGCCAACTGCCTTCCTGGCCTGGAGCAGCCTGCAGAGCACAGTGCCAGCACATGGTGGGTGTCACCAGTGCCTCTGCCCACTGTGGCATGGCTGCTCCACCCTCAGGCCCCAGAAGTGACATCCTCTGCCCTGGGCTCCTGCTCATCACCGTGCTCGCTGTGCTGCCCCGCCATGGTGATCACCACCTGGGCCAAGTCAGTCTTGGCCCTGGTGGCCCTGCTATGTGGCACAGCCACCTGGCCTGGCTTACCACAGTGTCCCAGGCCTCCTCCCACCATGCGCCTGCTGCCTGGACCTCATGGTGCTGCTCAGACCCTGGCAGGGATGCTGATGCCTCGCACCTGGATGCCACCATGGGGGCCATCCACATGCTTCTTAGCTTCCTACCCCACCACCTGTGGGCCTGTCCGGCCAGCCAGGACTGGTGGATGCGCATCATCCAGACCATCTAGGGCAAGAAGCAGTAGCTGGAGCCATTCCAGATGACCCAGGCCACCTTCCAGGAGCTCCTCAATCAGCGTCACTGCACCTAGAGCAGCAGACCACCACTGTGTAGTGGCTCCTCCCCATGGAGACCTGGTGGCCCATCGCTCTGCTCAAGCTGGCCACGCCTGCCAACCTGAGCTGTCAGCCAGCTCTTCAGCATGGGCAAGGTGACTGTCAGGGAGGCCATCCTGGAGGTGTATGGTGCCCTCCAGGAGGTGCTGAGACACACCGTGCTCTGGATGCACACCCCCTGGAGATGGTGGTGGGGTCCATCCTCTGGGCTTCCCCCAGTGCATCAGGGCCCTGGATGAGACTGACATTCATGTCACCTACCGGTCCTGCAGTGACTGCCCCTACTACATTGACCACTGCGGCGCCTCCACCAATGTAAGAGGCAGCTCGGTGGGCAGTGCCCAAGATGCTTGTGTCTTCTGCAACTCTACCTTGCCAGCCCTGGTGGAGACCAGGTGCTTTGCACCCAGGGTGCCAGACCTCCAGCTGGGCAAGATGGCAGTCCTGCCTCTCCTCATCAGGACTCCACCGCCTCCCCTGGCTCATGCACCCCTACATCAGCCAGCTGGACCCTCACCAGGCACACTTTAACTGGTGCCTGGGCAGGACCTGTGCCCTGGTGGAGTGTGCCTTCAGTTGCCTCAAGGGATGCTGGTGCACTCTCACCACCCAACTCAAAGTTGCTGAAGCCAACATCCCGCAGGTCATCATTGCAACCAAAGAACTGCATAATATTTTTGAGGCCTGGGGGAAGCTGTTCTGTGAGGCCCAGGCGGAGAGGACTCAGCAAGCCGAGGATGCCTGACACTGGGAGTAGCAGCTGTGGTGGCAGCGACAGTGGCGGTCCCCACAGTGGGGCAGCACAGTGAGCAGGGTGGCAAGTAGGAGTCCAGGGCAGAGGACATCATTCCCGGGGCCTGGGGGTGGAGCAGCCATGGCACAGCAGGCAGAGGCTCTGGTGACAACCACTGTATGCTCTGTGCTTCGAGCTGGGAAGGCAGGTAGTCAGGGAATAGGGATGGCTTTTAAAGATGGCCCCCCAGTCAGGGCCCCAGGTGAGTCACTCACCCACCAGTGGGGGCCAACCACCTCCTCTTGCACCCCCTGTTGTAGCCCACCTGGCCCCAAGCCCCAGCCCCACCATGCACTCCCAGCAGCACACTCACTGCAGACAGTTTTCAGAAAAGCGGTTTATTCCCCTCCACAAACACAGACCTCCCACTTCCACCTCCCTCCCCAACAGAACCTTTACCCACCCCACGCCAGACCCATCACCCTGCTCCACACAGAGCCCCTCCACCACCCACCACCAATAAAGCATCCTCATCTCTATGCAGACTATGTACAGTGTGTGCTGTATGTGCCCTCCTAGAATGGGGGGCAGTCAGATGGGGGCACCTAGGGGGCGGAGCCCAGGGACAGGCGCCCAGCACCCTGGCCTCTGGCTGCACCCCTACGGGCGTGCATACTGAAGCAAGCCCAGGAGGCAGAGGGCTCACCTGTGGGCGATGGCAGGCACTGCCAGTGCAGCCAGCTGTTCCTCCAGCAGCCAGCAGGCCAAGCCAGCGTGGCCCACTTGCAGCGCTGGCCCCACTGCTGGCAGCTCCTGCTCCAGGGCCCTTGAAGCCAGGGTGAGTGGTGGGTCTGAGCTCAGGTAGAGGGGCTGGGTGGTGGAGGCCCCGGGGTAGGAGCAGCTGACTAGTGGAGGTGCTGCTGCACCTCAGCCCAGGCCCATGGGGATGGGGACTGCTGCTGGGGGGCAGGCAGCTACCAGCAGGCAGGCAGGGTAGGGCTAGGACCAGGGCAGCAGGTGGCATGAAGGCAACTGCCAGGCCAGGATGGTGTCCATCACCTGGCAGTCCTCCTCTGTAGCCTCCACTCAGGGGTGGAGTTGGGATATGGTATTCCCACCCTCCCCCCAAGGGTCTCTCCAGGGAGGCACCGTGGGGCCAGCTGTCCCCCCCACACTGGCTCTGTGCCCCAAGTGTACCCCTATTGAGTGTGTCCCAGGCACACCACAAGGAGCTGTTTATGTGGACCAGGGGGTACCTGACCCACTGTGCCCTATTGCTGTTGATCACCGTGGTACTCCAGGTGCAGCTGCAAACCTGTCACAGGACCCTGAGCTTTGATGGTGTGGAGGCCAACGCCGCCCTGCCCCATGACCTCACCACTGCCTGGACAACTACCTGCAGCTGTGCTCCATGCCTCTGCTCCCCACGGCCAAGGACAACATCACCACTGGCATCAACATTTTCCTCCACATGTGGGAGGGCCATGGCCAGACCTGCAGAGGCAGAAGCTGCTCAATAAGGTTTTGTGCTATCAGGGGGAACCCAGGACTAGGGGAAGGCAGCCAGGCCAGGCAGGGGCCAGGGCTGGAGCAGGAAGGGCCTCCTTCCCCTGCCCCCCCAGGGGCTTACCAGGTGGGCGTGGCAGGTGTGCTTGGCAGCCCAAGTAAGTCCTTGGCAGCAGTGAGGATGTGCAGCTCCTGGCTGTGTCCTGGGGCACAGGGCTGTGGCACCTGGCTACCCAGGCAGAGGCCTCCTCTGGGGCTGGAGCTGCCATAGCCAACTTGCTCTCCTGGACAGAGTTGCACCTGTGCAGCTAGCAGGGCAGCTGCTAGCCTGTGTTCCTGGGCAAGACCAGGGAGCATGTCAGGCTGGCCTCCTGGTGGCTTGAGGGGCCCTCTCCCCATGACATCACCATAGATGCTAGGCTGTAGCAGAGACTAAGGGAGGCCACCTGTACTCAAGTACATGGCATGGCTCAGGCCAGGGTCCTGGGGCATGAGGATGTCATCCAATTACTGCATAAAGGCTATGGACTTGAAGGCAGCCCCCAACTAGTAGTTGTGGTCAGTGATGGTGACCCACTGTGCCCACAAGGCATTGACCTTTATATGGCACTAGGTGCCAACAGGTCAGTCCTGTACTCTAGTATGCAGCTTGATATGCACATCTAAGGAGGGCCTATGTTCAATCATCTGCTCTGTGTAAAATGGCCAAGGACCTTGGCCTCTTCCTAGGATCAGTTACAGTCCTGGCAGGTGGCATTTGGCATCAGGGAGAGTTTCAGCATGGCTCCCTGGGCCTCCACGCAAGTCCCAGCAATGGCAGGCCTAGGCAGGCACGTACAGGGCCCAGTGCAGCATCTGCTTGTGTAGATGACGACACTCTGCAAAGTGTACTGTATAGATGCATTCAATACAATACCTCTTTAAAGTGAGATTGATCACAGGCTCTTTTATATTGAAGTCACCCCACTAGCCAAAAAACACCATACCTGTATCCCACTTTCCTTAGACAAGTGGGACAGTCAACTTCAACAGACAATAGTAGTGGAGCAAGAGGGAGCAGAACCTCTAAAATATTGAGCTTTCTACCAACATTATGGGGTAAAGGAGAAAAGCTTACCCTTCAGACCACCATATGCAGCCAGGTCATGTTAATATTAGCTCCCCATTTGATATACAGGAAATAAGGTCTTGCTGGGAAGGTTTAACCAACTAGATCAGTGATTCTCAACCAAGGTATGTCAGCATACTAGGGTGCCTTAAGAACCTTTCATGGGTGGTACACGCTGCCATGTACTATGTGCAAATGATTCACAAGAAGAATCCATGGTATCAAAATGATTCTAACCTGTTGTGGTCTTGAATTTTTTGCAACAGAAGAGTTGCTTGTTTTATTACAGGAAAAAAAATAAAGCAAACAAAGTGAAAACTAAGAAGTGGCATTTTCTTGTGTGTGAAGAGGTTGAGAACCAACCTAGAAATACAGCCCTCATTCTATTCCACTGCAGCTCTCTCTAGCAAGGGTTGGCAATTTAAAAACACCAACCACCACAGGCCACAGATCCCCAGTCCTGCCGCAGATACCTGGCCCCTTACATGGCAGACATAACAGGGAGGGCTGTAGAGCAGATTTGTGGCACGCTGCAGCTTTGTGCTACCAATTCTCCTCTTGCTGCCCTGGGCAGGGTTGGATCTTCCTTGGCTTGATCTGGGAGTTGGTAGCTGGCCCCAATCCAGATCATTACTAGAACCTCATGGCTGTTCTTCATCCCATCCAAGAAGATGGAGTTATTTACTGCAGTGTTTTTAAATTAATTACATGCAAGTTCAGGAATCTTCGTTACTACAACATATTTCTAAGAACTACATCCGACTAGCATTAAAGTCAGGGAAGACCAGTTATCCAAGCTCTCCATAAGAAAATGATAAAATCATGATCTCCCCAGGCTTAAAGCCTATGCTTATTGCATTGTTAGCTTTTTGGACAGCAAATGTCATCCAGAACAAATGACAGTTGCCAAAGGGCTTTCCCAAAAGCCAGGAAAATAAGCCACTAGCACAAAACAACAGCCACCCCCTCAAAAAAACCATACCACACAACCCCCCTGCCCAGGGCTAATAAAAATCTAGAGATGTCAAAGTACTGCAAGTTTACACCTTGCATGATTTAAAGAAAAAAAGGGGTGAACTGGTCTGCAGTTCAGCAAGTGCCATAAAAGTTCTGACAAGTTTCAAAATTCAAGTTTAAAATTTGTCAAGAACAACCCATCTCTTGCTTGCTTGCTTGCTTGCTATGGCAGAAATGCAAGCAAGCAAGCAAGCAAGCAAGCAAGCAAGCAAGCAAGCAAGCAAGCAAGCAAGCAAGCAAGCAAGCAAGCAAGCTTTACCAGCTCACTCCAATCAACTTGCAATCTCTCAAAAGGAAAAATTTAGATGAAAGCAAGAAGGTCTTTCTTCAATAGGAAAGATAGTACAAAGAGATAAAACTGGTTGGAGTTAAGTGTATGGGGGGGCAGGGAAGGAAGATTGTACATGCCTGAAAAAAGGAGCTGTAAAAAGCCATGTCACAGCTCCCTTCTTTTGTGGGCGGGGGGGGGGGGGGGATTGTTACCAGCTGTGGGCTGGCAGTATACTCCCCTAGGATGTGGGGATATATTACATGAATGTTTTGGTGCTTTATGAAGAAGATAATAAAAATTTAAAAAAAAAAAAGTGTCCAATGACAGACAGGAAAAAAAAAGGGAGTTCTCTGAAGTGCATTTTCATTTTTATTTCAAAATTTTAGACAAATGACTTTTAGTATATAAATCTGATTCTTCTTTACAGAATATAAAGATAATTCCCTCATTACTTCAGTATAAAGTGTTTTACAAGCTTAAAGACACAGTTGCATACGGTGTTTCTTACATGGGGGTATCCAAAACAGACTGCCTCATTTCTACACAAGTTACACAGACTACATCAGTTAAAGAAATGATCTAGTGAATAAGAGTTGACTAAAGTGAGTGTGATACTAGAACAGTGCAAATTCAAAATAAGGCCAAGTCAGTAAATTTTGTTAGGTCATTGCAGATAAGAGTGGAGAGACTTGTGAAAGTGGATCGTCATAATATCTTAAGAGTCTAGTCATAGGGATTTAGTTACAAATGGGCGAGCTCTTTAATACCATAAAAATAAATGCAAAGACCAAGCAGTGTACTGATGAGGTTAGTGGAGGCTTACTGTGCCAGTTTATCTGCAGCATGCTAAGACAAACTATAACCTCTTAAAACCAAGTGTAAGAATCACTAAGCATTTTGGAGTTGGAGTTGTTTTCAGCATTCAGGTGTGTCTTATTTTGGATGGTGTGTAGTTTTTGTCTATTACTTCATCTTGTAGAAACATGTGAAGACAGCGCTCATTCTGAGCCAAAGGATGGCCAGCAACTCTAGGAGAGAAAGAAAGACAGGTTAGTACTGCAAGCAAAGAGCGTTCTGCTCAAGTGCTCAGGTTTTAGGAGGTTAGAGCCCAAGAGATCTCTTAAAACACAAAAAAAACAAAGACAAACAAAAAACCACCTCTCACAGCCACAAGTCTGGCATACACAAACCAAACATAAGTAATCACCAAGCTGGATGCCAATCTTTTCCTCTCTACAGGAAGTGTAAGCCATTGCTACATTAAATCTTTCAGTACTTCAGCTTGTGGATGCTCTTATGGACCTAAGGTGAAAGATAAGTATATATCTAGTGGTACATTTAGAGAGAGAGCCCTCCAGTAGCATCAGGAGACTACTGTCTGTTCTGCATATCATGAAAGGACCATGCCACACCTATGTTCAAGCAAGAATTGCATGTTAGTTCATTAGACAAACAAGCTACAGCCATCTTTAAAAGACAGGGACGTAAATCTCCAACTATGACCTAGTAATATAGTGCTTTAAGTGGTAGCTTGTGTCCAAAGATGACAAGTCAATTTGTTCTTGTCCCTCAAACTTAACCCCCTCAAAAACACAGCTACCTTGATCAGTCCAAGAAAAAGGAGTGGGGAAGGGGGAAAGGAGGCAGGCAAGTGCCATCTTGTATCCACCCAATATCAAAAAGGTGCGAAAAAAGGGTAATCTTACATCTCCAGGTCCAACTGCTTGCTGCAACACTATTCTGAAGTGTTACTAAATGCGGTAAATACCCTTTTTCTGGTAAGAGGAACAGCACTAGTTGCATTGCAAGAGCTATACCAGAAAGTCTGCTCTGGGTACTATACTAAAGTCACCAAGACAAATTAGCCTTGAAGCAAAGACTCATGTCAAGACTGCCACTAAGTCTAAGTCTATCAGGGCAACTGCATGGGGGGGGAGGGGGGGAAGAAATGGAAATAGCCAAAATGATATAGTGCTATTTTAAAAAAAGTTCTACCTGAGCTTGTCGTCTTCACAGGTTACCAAGGAAAATCAAAAAAAACCAGACAAGCCACCCATAAAAAACACACCCCACAAAAAACACACAAGCCACAAGCCTCCACAAACCAAAAGCTTTGGCAGCAGCTCTCCTAGAAGCTACTCCCTACTGGCTTCAACAATGTCCCAGCAATTTTTATACTAGTTGACCTAAGAGAATTCTTGTTAAAAACACAAGAAAAACAAAAACCACTAGTACTAGCTGAACTTCAGCCTTAGATTTTAAAGGAGGGAACATGGAAGCATAGTATGACAAATGCTTGCTTTAAAAAATACACACACCATAGGGGAGATGTTGGTTCCCTACCTTTATTTCCAAACAGCAGCATGCATTATTGTTAGAAAAAGCTTTTTTCATTAGCTTAGCTCAAGCCATTAAAAAGGTAGATTATGCTGAATACCTCCTTATTGATTCAGGCAAAACTCTTGTTTGTTTGGTTCTTTTTATTTAAAGACAAAAAAAAAGAACCAAAACAAAAATGGAAAAAAAAAAAAAAGACACCACAGTAATTGATGCCTCTTGAAATACAGCTGGACCAGCAGCAATAACCAACTACATTAAAAGCCAGTCTCTCAGGTGGAAATGTAGAGGAAAAAAAGTCAACAAGATCAATGCGTTGTTAGCTATTCAAAATAGATTCAGTTTTTCCCCAGCAAGCTTATGGACAACACTAAGTCTGTCTAGGGGCAAAACAGCCAATTAAAGGAACCCAAAGACTTTGCTGTTGCAAGATGCTTTTTGCTTTCACTGTATGCTGATCAAGAAAAGCTTGCCAGTAAGATAGTTGCTTCCCCTTCCATTTTTTCTTCCAAGAGATGAGCGTTAAGTGTTATGCTCAGTGCAGTACGCACTTCTAAAAAGGAGGCTTGCCATGAGCTCAAACGTCTTCAAATTTGAAGAATAGAGTGGTTTCACCATGAAATCCTGTTACAGGCATAAGACATTAAGCATCAGGCAAGCCACCTACTTAAGGGCACTCTCTCTAGGAAGAAGGCTGTAAGCATCACTGATGGAGACATTTGCTTGTTAAAGCACTAGTGGTCATTTAGCAATGACAACTAGTTGGAGAGAGGGAGAGGGAGAGTTACCAGCCTCCAGACCCCAGTTTGTAGTTTTTCAGAAAGATACCAATAAAAGTATCATTAGCATTCTGATCTGGGAAAGGTGGCAGACTTCTGAACAGGTTAGGTAATCCATGTGCTTCATAAATCTGGACAATAAATAAAAGATGCCCGAGCACACCAAACATGAATTAAAAAAAAAAAAGTGGGTTTCGTATTGGTTTATGAGGGTATTGAGAGGACCATTTGCAAGTAATTAAGTGATTCCAGAGGAATTAGGGTCTGTTATTAGAGACAAATGAAGCACTCTAGAATGAGTTGGAACAGATCAAGTTTATACTCAAGTAGATCTGCTATCCCCAGGCTCAAGTTACTCTTCAAAATATGCATTTAATCCACACTTAAAAAAAAAAAAAAAAGTTTGAGTACTGAATACTCAGAGGTCAATAAATGTCTTGAACTGAGATGTTTTTAAAGACAGACACTATCCACCAGTGCACACATGCCCCTACTGATCTAAGCCACATTTGAAAAACACACCTCAGTAGCTTACATTTTTTACTATACAGCCTCCAACTTGTGGACATGCCCACACCACACAAGCCTTTCCCCAGACAAACCAAAAACTGTTGAGTACTCCAATTGATTTATAGTGAGAACCATTACCCAGATACATTGGGACATGTTTACAAGTTTACTTATTCATCTTCCAGTATGATCAGTTCTAAATTTAAAAAAAACAAACAAAAACAAACAAACAAAAAAAAACACCAAGGTTGAGAAATGCATCTTCATAGATTTATGCAGCATTTCTCTTTACTTTCCAATAATCTGTGGGTGCAACTGGCATTAAGTTTATCATCACTGTAGGTCTAAACTCAAGTAATAAGCTCCACTTCCTTGAGAGACTTCTTATGTTACCAAGTTGGGCTGTGTAGAAATAATAGAATTACCTGGGTAGTTTGTTACTTGGCATGTAGCTAGAACACTATTTGAGATTATGAAGACAGGCGTATGAAACTGGAGATGGGGCTACTGAAACTCTGGGTTAGAGTCAGAAGCAAGTACAAGAAAAGGTGATGTCATGGTAGGTGTGTCTGCTACTGACCACAAGACCAGGAGGATGGAGGTATATAAAAGGCTTTCTTTTGCACCACTTATTTGTCTGAACTTTGAAAGGAAGGAGGAGGATGTGGGGGAAGGGGAGTGGGAAGCAGCAAAAGAAAACCCAAATCATGGAGCAGGTTCTCAAGGACTATTTCTAAAGGGCTTGAATCCATGTCGACTGTTCCTGATCTTCTCCACCAGGGGCAAGTCAAGCTTAAATCAACCTCATCATAGAAGGCAGTTAGATCCCTGGCTTTGTGGTTATGGAGAGAGTCTTAGCGAGAATAAGCTAGTTGGAGATGGTCCTGCTTTGAGGTTGGACTAGATGACTTCCTGAGGTTCCTTTTAACCCTAATTTTCTATTGGAGAGAAACACTTTCAGAAGGGATATTTTATAATAATAAAAAAGCATCGTTATAAGCTACCAATACCTTCCTTCCATCTGCAATCAAACTAAATGGCTACAAATCCATTGCAAACTTTATTGTTCATCTGGTGAATCATACCCCTTTCAGTTTGACAAGCAAAAACTCTTTGAGTGCATAAATTAAAAGCAAAAGCCCCCAAGATCATACCCTTGCCTCAGTTATTCAGGTGTTAATATTAAGTTTTAACATTGTAAACTTGGAGCTTTCAACTGGTTTTTGCTTCAGCCAGAAAGCTGTGCATATGATTGTTCTGTATATAGCATCACCACTGAAGTTTGAGTTTAGAGACTATTTTTTGGTTTAGAATGCTAAGAGAAAAAAAAAAAAGTTCACAACTCACTTGTTTATGAATTGCTCAAGACCTTGTTTTCTTTCTTCTATAAAAGAATCATCAAAAATGCCATCGTCTCCTCTAAAAGGAAGCTGACGAAGAAGTGCTTTTCCAGGTAAAGGTGGTACCACAACCTGAAATTAGAAATAAATAAAGTCATCATCTCCATAAACCCTGACCAGCAAGCACATAAAAAACTGTCTCTAGCAGTGACTTCGTAGTGTAGTTATAGTCCATTCATCAGAATAAGCTAGTGTTGCCCACGCAGAAGCAAGGTCACCCACACAAATCTCATTCTTGAGTTGCAATTACAATTAGACCTTTCAGCCACTTCAGGGTGCTAAGAACACTCAGTTTTATTTCAAAAATTAAAAAAAAAGTTGCAACACTGGACCATTGTTTAAAACACCTAGCTGAACCCAGAGAAGCCATGCCACCACTTATATACAACCGTTGTATATTTTTACTAGTTAATTTTGTAATTGAGTACTAGGTAGCTTTACTTTTTATTTTTTAGCATTACTCACCTTGCTTTCTCTTTCTAGCTCATTTCTCAGCCATTCAAAGTCACTGTACCTTCTTCTGACAGTAGATTCTTTTAATTTGAAGATAGGAAGATTTGTCTGAAAGAGAGCACATCACTTATCAGCCA
Source organism: Crocodylus siamensis (assembly GCF_052110815.1). NCBI lineage: Eukaryota > Metazoa > Chordata > Crocodylia > Crocodylidae > Crocodylus > Crocodylus siamensis. The sequence goes on from NC_143395.1 coordinate 88,122,786, forward strand.
CCACTACAGGAAGAATGACAGAAGAGGAAACTGCTTCTTAACAAAAAAAAGCAGTCTGAGTCAGGATGCACAAGATCCTTTCCTCTAGTCAAGCAGAAAAAACACTGCAGAATTCCAGACATGCAATTCTGCCTTAAGCCCAGTGTTGGTCCAGCACAAACATCCAAGGACTACACAGAGGTCACCAGGGACTGTAGAGGGAACCAAAGTCACTGATGTCAGAAGTGGGAGAAGAAAGAAGGAATCCTGAGCAACTGGAGAGCTGGAGGATAGACGATGCATAGGAAAGAGAATGCTCCTCATAGAAAGTAGGCAAAGTCCATGTAAAGTGATATTAAGGAAGGAGATTTGGTCCATGCATACAGGCTAGAAAAGGATGCTGACGGTTTTTGTTTGATTGGATTTTCAAGTCCTGTTCCTGCATCAAGGTTGGACTTGTATTAAAACCAAAAACCAGTCTCAAGGATGGGAGGAATGAGCTGCCCAGACTTTAGAGATCCTCAAATATGGGTAAGAGGTACTGTAGGAGGTGGTAAGGTTCCTGGTGTAGGGAAATAGGGACCCCTCATCAGCAAACAGGTAGTGCAGCCACTGGCTGCTTGAACAGCTTTCATGTTTCACTATTTTAACCCATTGTGAAGTTAGAGATTTCATAGACTAAACTAGGGAAGTCTACTTGGCAGCCCACAGCTGCATGCAAGGAGTTGAAGTGTGGCAGTCTGGGGCCTGCAGCTTCTCCCCCTAACCCTCATTGCTCTGACAGCAACAGCTGCCATAGTCTCTAGGCTCCCCAACCCATCTCTGCCCCCAGGTGGCAGTGAGGGGGCAAGGGGCACTGAGGGCAAGCCCAGGTTCGTGTAGAAGACCTTTTGTGCAGCAGTGGGCAAAAAGACAATATCATTTGTATGCCTGCATGTTGCAGCAGGGGAATGGGGTGAGCAGTGCCTGGTAGGGGCCACTTTTTCTAGGGCCACACAAGTTAGACAGCCCTGGATTTAAAGTTAAAGTTAAATGAGGAAGAGAGAAAGAAAAAAACTGACCACTGCATATTTGTTTGAGGGCCATTCATAGGATCGTTGGAAGCGGGCACTTAAGCCTAGTGGTTACTCAAGGTTTGTTCTGGGCAGAATGACAAAGTTAAATGACCTAGAAGTGCCATGCATCTTATGAAATAAACATGATGTGTGCATAGATCCCAAATAAGTTTCTATAGAGAGCAGTTCAGTTTAGACAAACTTGGTACCAAGTCCCAGAAATTCATAAGCAACTCTGCTTGGTTTCATATCTTCCACAGAGGCTGTTTTAACACCATGTTTCCAGGCATGCAATCTAATCTCTGAAGGTTTAAAAGCACTTGAAGCCTTTCACAGGTAACTACAGCAAGCAATAACTAAGAGCAAAATTTAGCATAATAAGAGTCTTATTAGGTGCAAAGTCAAGCTTATATTTAAGGATGCTGGCTTTGTGCTGGAGAATAATCTTTTCCCCCCAACAGGGAATAAAGTTAAGCCCCCTAGAGTGCAGAATGGAGATTCCCAGAAACAGAGCACTGGATTATCTCTCTCCGATTTCACCTATTGGCTTTTTAACCAAGTTCAGCCTTCCTTATTAAGATATTAAGTCTTTGTAAGTGTCTAAAGATAGGGAGGCCTTTACAATGCAGAGTATTTTCTGCAGGTGAGAGTTTACATTAAGATCCCTCCTCAAGTTACTTGACAAAAGGGATTAGCTGCTCTTTTATTCAATGTTAAGATCAAAACCTGTGAAAAAGTTTTCCAGAAGTATGAAAATTCTTGGGTATGAAGTCTGTGAAGTTAATCTCTGAACAATATATCAGGCTTACAGATATAATGCAGCAGAAGTGCCAGTTCAGCTCATCTTACCTTCCACATTCCCTTTTGAACTTTTGACATGCATGTGATTCTTTAACTCAAAGCTTAACTATTTCAGTACTTGCAATGCATTTCCTCTCTTTCCTGAGGTACTTCCTCAGGTTTTGAAGATTAGCGAATCACTAGATCCACTTTGTAGCATTTGGGAAATCTCCACCCAATACATCAGCATACTGAGTGACACTTCATGATGAGTCTCTTGACCAATTCAAACAATGCTTGTGCATCTAGTAAGTTACTGATATAGATAACCATGATTAAATTTTATGTACTAAAAAGTTGAGAGGAACAAGTCAGGCTCCTATCTACTGTACCACAATGTTTCATAGGAGTGGAGTGAAGTGCTAGAAGGCAAGGGCTTAAACACAAAATTTAAGACCCCTATTTCTCCTTAAAAGGGAGATCTTGCCAAGTCAGAAGTAGGTACAATTTGTGGTGCCAATACAAACAAGCAGTCCTCCTAAACCCATGTACGCATTAGGCACTTCCCCTCCCCCCCCCGTAGCAAGATTAGCTTTTCATTCTGTTACTCAGCAAGTCAGTCAAAAGAAAAAAAGAGTTGCATGAGGGAGGGAATAACTGCTCCTGAGGGAGCAGGGACTAATGGCTCCTGAAGTCCAGCTACATTCTCTCTTTCTGAACGTGCCATTAGTAGATAGGCAACAGACGACAAGTCTAGATCACCTCTAGAGCAATGACAACTTTCCATGATTAAAAAGCAATAAGCATCATCAGCAGAGAGAGGAGACTATAGAAATAGCATCTTTGACTCTGTTACCGATATCAGAATTATACCAAGGGGTTATTCCAAGAGACTGCCACTTTTCTTTTCATGTTACAAGAAGTAAGGTGGATTACAAATCTGTCAAAATTATGCACCATCAGGGTGTCTCATGTACTCTACAGAAGTCAGGCCATTGAAGCCAATGCTTCATTTTCCACCAGGAAGAGATGACAAGGGTAAGAAATAAGATTTATTCTGCAAGTCAATCCTACAGTTAATAGCTCAAGAAGCATGTTTTTGGCTTCTACAGGTGGTTTTGTAGCCAGATGACTCCAATCTCTTCTCAGCAGTGTAGGCTATGGGGAAGAAATCCTTTAGGCCAGAATTTGACCCATGAATCCCCAACCCCATTGTTGGCAATAGATGGAGGTACCTTTAGACACCCGATTGTGTCCAACAGTTAAATTCCAGCTTAAAAAAAAAAAAAAGGACATCTATTCTTATAGTCCAGTTGAAGACTCATTCTTCCCTTTCATAAAATTCTACCAATTAAGAAAGGCTCTAGGCAATGTCTTATTTACTGAGCTTAAAAATAGTGATATACATTAAGTCTTTCAAATTTAAAAAAGGCACATGGCTGCTCAAGTGGACAATTGGACAACTAGGCCAGAGTTTCCCTGACTTAAGCTATGATCCAGAAGCACCAAGAACCTCAGCTATAACCATAACCAGATACTCTAGGAGCCCAAGTAGCTGGTCCTGGGAAAAGACACTTAAATTCTACTAAACTCAGTTGGAAACAAAAAACAAAAAACAAGTTACACTAAACAGTGTTTGGGACTAGTGGGTGGCATTCCTGCTTTAGTTCAGGACCACTGCTGTCAATTCTAGGATTTCTGGAAGCATCCCTCCCCCCCCGCAAAAAAAACAACAACACACCACCCTTCTGAAACAGAAGTCAGGGTTGGGGGTATTCAGGAGTATCCAAGAAAGTATTATGTTACAGTGTAGGTGGCCTACTTGCTGTGTAAGAGAGCCACAAGAGATTCAGATCTAAGCCTAGAAAGGCATCAAAAGAAGCTGCAGTTCCTGTTGAAATGGAGGCAATGCAGTCTTAGATTTGGCTCAGGGAGTTTATTAAAAAAAAAAAGTTTGGTACAAATCCAGCTAAGTTGCTAGTTTAGTCAAGTTTGAGGCACCTCATGGTATCTGGACACCAACAATCAGATGTCTGCATATTGGCAATGACCTATGATGTGCTCAAGAGAGACAGCTGGCTGAGACTACCCATCAGAAGAGATGGTAAAAGGAGTGGGGGAGAATTCAGTTAGTCCCCTCAAATACACATGCACCCATCATGGGCTCAAGGACTGTTTAAGGCTCTTGAACATTTCTTACAACAGCAATTTTGCATACAGCATACAAAACGTTGCCCAAGACAGTTTTACAACTTGTAAACTCTGTACCAATTCAGTTATTATATATGGGGTCTTGTTTCAAGTGTTATTCAGTAATTTCTTAACCTCTTTACCATTGGCTACCACAGATTATGCATCTTTGGATTATGTTAACATAGCTGGTGTATGTACCCAACATGCACAGGGTCCTATACCATTTCCCACCTCTACAAAGGTGCATAAAAATAATCATGATTAAGTTTTCTTTGAAATAGTTAAGAAAAAAAGGTACAATTGTGCCACTAAAGCAGAACTCTGGAGAAGGGGAAAAAACGTTCTTTGGACTTCTGGTTACTGCTCAACTACACAGAATTACTGGAGGGTTTGTTTCTTCCAACTTACTGTTGTGGGAACTTAAGTGACCTCTCTTCTAATCTACCAAACCCAGAGTCATGATGTGCCCAGGAACTAAAACCTTAGAATTTGCTAGGTGCAGAACAAGTGGCTAAGAGCATAGCTCGGGAGCAACCCTGACAAGCCAATATACACACTCAAAACACAAAGCTAAGTGGTATTTGCAGAGCACAGGCATGTGCTTGCAGTAGAGTAGCCTGTTTTGAGAGGTAGCATACATTAGTGTAGGACACAGGGTTTACAGAAACATGGTGGGATTCACCCCATGACTGGGCGGTTGGCATTATAGGCTATACTGGCAGGATAGAGAAGGAAGGAAAGGTGGGGGTGTGGCGCTCTGTCAAGGAGCAATACACATCCTCTGCCAGCAGAATAGGGTCAGAGGAGGGGCAAGCTGAAGTGCTCTGGATCAAGATATGAGGGGGCCATGGGGAGAGAGATTTAATGGTGGGGGGGGGTCTACTACAGACACCCCCCCGCCCCCAGCCAAGCAGAGGAGCTAGACCAGGAATTTTTGGGCCAGCTTGCAGAGGCACTTAACGCAAGGGATGTATTTGTCATGGATGATTTAAAAATTACCTGGACATCTGCTGGGAGGAAGAGAGTCAGCCAGGTTGGCCCATTCCAAGAGGTTCCTGGCTGAGATACAGGACCTCCACTTAATTCAGGAGGTGCACAGTCCCAGAGGAAATGCCCTTTGGACCTGGTCCTGGCCACAGGTGGTGACATGGTCAAGAACCTGGAGGCCCCTTACCAGCTAGGTGATAGTGATCATCGCTTGCTGGACTCATCATCCAGCACAGGGTGTCAAGGGCCTGCAGCAAGGTAGTAGCTCTAGACTTCAAGAGGGCCAACTTCAACAAGTTAAGATTAGTGGGAGAGGCAATAGGGTTCGAGGGCAGGGGAACTCAGTACCCAAGATGAGTGGTTGTTCCTTAAGGAGACTATACTCCAGGCCCAAGGGGTGACCATCCTAACAAGCAAGGGGGGGGGGGGGTGGCAAGAGTGCCCAAAAGCCCCGCTGGCTCATCAAGGGCATCCAGGAATGCCCGATTGCCCAGAGAATCTTGCAGGGGCCCCACATTTCTCAGTGCCTTCTTCATTCTTTCTATACATTTGAAAAAGGACTTTATTTTTGATCTTGGACACTAGTCCTAGCTCTATGTCCGCCTTAGCTTTCCTGACAGCCCCCCTACAGGCCTGAGCAGAGGAGGCAGCACCCCCTTCCACTGGATGTACACTGCTTTTTTTTTTTTTTTGGGCAATCTGGTAGTTGCGCCAGAGGAGAAAGCAGACCTCTTTAACCAATTCTTCACCTCCGTTTTCTTGTGCAGGGACCAGGACTTCCCCACCATGATGCAAGATGGACTTGAGGGGAACGCCTCCAGACCTCAGGTTGGGGAAGACCGGGTTAGAGAGCTTCTGGAGGGGCTGGACATGTTCAAGTCAGCAGGTCCAGATGTTCTCCACCCCTGGGTGTTGAAGGAGCTAGCAGGGGTTAAAGCCATGCCAAGGGCCCTGCAATATGAGCACTTGTGGTGCTCGGACCAGGTGGCAGATGATTGGAAAATAGCCAATGTGGTCCCCATCTTTAAGAAAGGGATACCCAGACAACTATAGGCCTGTCAGTCTTACCTCAATCCCAGGGAAAACTTTGAGAAGATCATCATTAAGGAGCAGATCTGCAATGGGCAGGCCTCAGGGATGCTCAAGGAAAAATCAGCATGGTTTCATTAGGGGCAGGTCATGTCTAGCCAACCCGATTGCCTTTTTATGATCAGGCCACAAAAGCACTGGACGCAGGTGTCGCCATGGATGTAGTCTTTCTGGACTTCAGCAAGGCCTTTGACACTGTCTCCCACCCCATCCTCATTAAAAAACAAGAGAACTAGGCAACTGTGGCATTGGTGCCTACACAGTCAGATGGATTGCAGATTGGCTGAAGGATGACACTCAGAGGGTGGTGGTGGACGGGTCATATTCGACCTGGGGAGAAGTGGGCAGTGGAGTCCCCCCAGGGCTCAGTCCTTGGGCCCACACTGTTCAATTTCTTCATCAGCAATTTGGATGACAGGGTGAAGAACAACCTGTTTAAGTTTGCTGATACCAAAATTTGGGGTGAGGTGAGCATGCTAGTAGAGGGAAAGACTGCAGCAAGACCTGGATAGGTTACAGGGGTCAGCTAACAAACAGGATGCATTTCAACACTGACAAGTGCAGGGTGCTGCACGTGGGCAGTAGTAAGCAGCAGCACACTTATAAAGATAGGAAACTCCCTTCTTGAGAGCAGAGGCAAAAAGGGATCTTGGAGTCATTATTGACTCCAAGATGAACATGGGCCAACAATGTGAGGTTCCAGTCAGCAGGGTTAACCAGACCTTGTCATGCATCCACAAGTGCATCTCAAGAACTCCAGCACATCAGAACCGAATCCTGGTTATTGCAGCTGCTCATCTAAGCCTAGTCGTTCTAGAAGCAGTCTGGCTGTGGGTTGGTCAAAGCAGTCATTCTCAGCTAGCGCTAAGGATTTAAGACAGACTTGAGGTGAAGTATATGGTATGCAATGCACATGGACAGCCAGTATTGTTAGGACTGTGATTTTGGGCAGCTCCTGGAGCATTCAACTCCTGGACTGTCTACATATTAACACCCAAAACTAGTTTTAAAAGCACTCGTTTGACAATAGTTGTGTTTATAGAAAGTGCTGAGGGGGTGCTTTAGAGCAGTTCCAAGCTGCTCCAATTAAAAGCACCCAGAGCACCATGTGCATCAGCATCCTGGTGCTGGAAAAAAAAGGTAGTGGTGGCACTAACTAAAGCTTGAACAAGCTTTAAGAGTGCTGCCACTACCATTTTTCAGCACAGGGGTACAGATGCACATGCAATTCCTCACATCTGCTCCAAGACATTTCAATTACAGGATGTCAGAGCAGCCACTCTGTATATGTATAGGTGCTCCAGAGTTGCACTACTTCAGGGCACAGTTCTCTCTGATCTGTTAGCTAGCTTGTGTTACACCACGGTATAGCCACTCCAGTGTCAACCCCCTGACCCAGATCAGTCCCACTGCCCCCACCATCTGTCCATGGGAACAGGCAGAAAAGAGTTAATCTGCCTGGCTAGCTGCTGCTACCGCTCTCCAGGCTAGGCTCAACCTGGAGAAGAACAGCAGTGGCAGGGGCCTGGCAGCTAGGCTAATTCCCCCCCCCCCCGCTGCCTGCTTCCCCAGGACAGACAGACCAGGCAGCCACAAGTAAACTGGGGGAGGAGGGCTAGGTTCTTATTTTTCAGTCCTCTAGGCCTCTGCTAGCCTGACTGTGCAACTTCTCTAAGCTTGAGCCAGCACCAATATGGATCAATATTTGATAAGTTCAGTGTAGTGTGCAACAAGGTCTTTAAGTCAGCCAAGGTCCAACTGGCCAGGCCTACTCCTCCTACCCGCATACAGGGCTGACAGCAGGCAGAAGCTGCAGCTAGAGTTCACCGCTATTGAGAGGAGATGTTAATAAAAAGATGCCCGTGTTGCAAGTGTGACCCTATAGAACTACATTCTATACAAAACTTCTCATTCAGAGGTCTGTTCCTGCACCACTGCTTCTTGCTGGAGCTAGATGAATGCAAGGGCAAGATAGAAGCAGCAGGGTGAGGCACCCTACTCATGATCCACTTGGGTACCAGGGCTCAAATCTCTGCTTGCCCACCCATTATTGTATGCAAGTTATTTTACTGCAAGTTGGTCTTCACCCTCTACAGCAATGATGCTCAACCAGGAAGATGGTTTGCAATCAAAAGCCAGAGCTTTGCAATCTTTTTCAAGGGTGGCACAGGGTACCATACAATGGACTGCACACTTAAGTGTTAAAATGGATTCACAAGATAAAGCCCAGAGACTTCAATAAGGAATCTGCAAAACAAAAAACACCCAAGACAAAAAACCCAATGCCATTCTGACCTGTTGTGAGCTTTGGTTACTTCACAACAGAATAACTGCTCTATTAAAACTTTCATTTCTTGACTACAGAAAAAAATTTAAAGAGCTGGCATTTTCAGAGGAATCCTTTAAGCCTAAAAAAGTTGAAAACCACTATTCAAGTTTAAGAGTTCAAGAAAGGGAATGCTTTGCTGTTCTTTTTCATGCAACTTACTTTAAACTGCATATAGATACAGGTCAAAGTAAAACTAATAGACCGGTCATTAAAACCAGAATGAAAGCTTTGCCTGCAACTAGGAATACAGGTTGTAGCCATATTGCCCTATAACTAGGTATTCATGGAACTACTTACCAATATATTTTAGACTTGTTTGAAAACAAAAAACAAAACAAAACACCACACCCCCCACCCACAGCCTATGGGTAGCCCATTGGTTCCACCAACTATTTTTTTTTCTTGCTGCTCTAGAAAAAGGCAAATACCTTGCCATACTGAAAGCATTCCGTGGTATTCAGGTTGCTCTGTTCTGCAGGAACTGGAAAAAGCCACTTAAAGGGAGTTGTGGGCTGCTGCAGCTAATGTCTAATAGCTGCAGTTACTCCACATTTCCTTGAGACTGCAAAATTTAATTAAAGGCTGCCAATTGGACTCAAGAATTATTAGTCCCTTCCTACTTTTACAGACATGAAAATAAAGCTGCTCTGTTGCCATAGCATCATACTTGAAAAGACAGCAAAGTAGTTATGGGTAACCTTGATATAACTATTTCCATTAAAATAGTTTGGATAAAATAAAAGTTAACTTATTTCTGCTAGAGGCTCATAGGCCATTATCTTCCAAAAAAAGAGGTTATGGAAAGATCTTTACAGCCATGAACATGCAACCTTTGGGGGTCTTTAGCAGAGGAAAGAGCATCACATTTTTGTGACACTATTTACAATCAAAATATATGATGCACTGCAAGTCAGTAGTATGCAAAATTGGGAGAGTTATGATGCCCTTTCAAAGCACCCTGCCAATTTGCCTCCTACAGTACTCCAAGAACTATGACTCCATTCCCTTCCCCACCCCCCCATGTTTTGATGAAACTAGCAAAATTTGAGATCCTAACTATAGCAAAGAGTTCTCCCCATCACAGCTTCTAAAGCAGGGTCTTGTTCAGATGGATTAACCTTTCTAGCTCTTTAAGATCTGCCAAAACCCCTATGTTCTGGGTATTCATCAAGTTCTGTGGACTCATTACAGGGAGCAAGTCCTGCTCATAAGCCATTTTTGCTTTAATATCCAAGTGTCTGCAACTCTTCTACTGAAGTTAATATCCAAGACTCTGAACTGAATATGCAGAAGATGCAACAAGGGCCAGGATAGGTAGGGAGGTAGGTCATGACAGCAACTTAGGATACAGAGTACAAGACAGTGGAAGCAGAGGGCTACAGTCTGGATGTTCAAACAAAAGATAACAACTGTCACATGTTCCACATTTAGAATGAGGCAAAAAGCAAGTAGTTTGTATTCTAGGAAAGCCAGGATTGCTACAGCCTTGTTTACTCCCAAAACCCCTCACCATGTTAGAGGATCAAGAAAACAGAATGAGTGATGGGTACTCAGGTTAAGGAGCAGTAGTTCTGCATCCTCAGCAGTCTAGCTCAAGAACAGATTCTCTCCCCTTGGAGAGAGAGAGAGAGAGAAAATAAACAAGTAAAAAGAATGGAGTTACAGCACATCCTTGATTATCTGAACAGCAACTATTTCTGCACCCTCCTCAGCTTGCCACTAAGTGGAAACAACCTGTTCTCAAGCTTTAACATAGCACTGCATCTCTACTTTTAAGAGTACAATATTAGTACAAAAAACACAATACTACCAACTACAAAGTTAACAGTACTGCTCATAAGCTTGTGTACTACATAGTACTGCATCTCTATTCTACTGGTTGATGTAGCAGCTTGTAGCTGAACTGCTTCCAAGATCTGACAGGTGCTATCCATGGGAGGCTAGAGGTCCTATTTTCAGGTTACAAGCTACAGTAAGTTATGAACAAAAGTCTGACTACAATATGCCTGTACATTATCCAAGATCGATATAGGAAATGCAGGCTGTTGAGCATGCATTAAGTTTTCAGACAAAATGGTAAACATTACTGAAATAACAGACTATCACATCTTGGGTGACTGGTACCTCCCATGTTGGAGCAGCAACTACAGAAGCTGCCAGCAGAGGCAGGGGCAGAGCTGGCAAGCATCTGCTATCAGTGGGGATGGCCCCGTTGGGGGGGGGGGGGGGGGGGAAGGAAGGGAGGGGGAAATGCCACCCCCACTTATGTGGAGAGGCTGTTTTCAGCCTTTCAAGACTCAAGGCACTTCTCCAATGCTTGTGGCACCCCATTTCAATACAGAATGTATTACAGTGCTTACCTCCTTGCAGAGAGACCAGGCAGTCAGGGGCTGGGGCGGGGGGAAGTGACTAGGCAGGGCAAGACAAGGAAGGGAGACCCTGGCACACTGGTTAAGATCCACTGAATTAAAGGCCATGGACACAGGTAGCTTTCAGCTGCTTCAGAAGGGGACAGGGAGCTCCTACTGGGCAGGATGCATCAGCTGTTAAGATGCATCCAATATGCTCTGCCTGCTTCTATAGCAATAGCTTTAGCCTTGCTTCATATGGGGTTCAAGTTAGGCAATTTGGTGCACTTGTAACACTAAGAGCATGCAAAGCTAACTTACATATTTAGTGTAGGTAGTTAATGCTCAGCAGTTAAGGGTCTAAGTTAGAGTCTGGAAAAGTAAAAGGGGGAGTTTACCCCCTCCTCATCTTCCTTCACTGTAAGCTTGGTGAGAAGAAACAGGTTAACAAGGAAAAAAAAAAAAAAAAAAGGGAACTTTTTGGGATCAAGGAGCAGCAAACAGGCAGCCTACAGGAGAGTTTGCTAGGGCAAGTTTGTTTGAAGATGAGGGGCAGAAAGAGGTGGGCACTTAAGAGACCCAGATAAATGGCTGGAGGATCTCATAACGCCAGAACAACTGCCACTGCCAGCTCTTCTGCTTGCACCTGGGAGGTGTTTGTCCATGCAGGACTACTCATTGTCAAGGTTTCCACTCATGAGTTTAAGTAACTAGGTCTGCTTTTCTGAAGTCTAGGGTCATTGTTCTGCTGTTCCCCTTCCTTCCTTTTCTAAGGATTCTGAATTCTATCATCTTGTGTTTGGTCACTGCTGCCCAAGCTGGCATGTTACTACATTTCCCCACCAATTCCTCTGTTTGAGGTAGCAGGTCAAGAAGAGCATGGCCCCTAGCTGGCTTCCCTAACACTCTCCAAAAACTTCCTGGATGCCTGCATCTGGCAGGTGACAGAGCAGCAAGGGTGATGTCATGGTGAGCACCTGCTACAGACTACCAGGTCAAGGAGGTAGAGGTTCTCTTTAGGCAGCTAGCATTAGTTTCCAGATCACAGGCCCTGGTTCTCATAAGAGACTTAAAAAAACCACACAACAACAACAAAAAGCAAAGAACAAAATAAACAAAAAAACCCAAAACCACCACCTTGACATCTGCTGGGAGAGCAATACAAAAAGGCATCCAGGAAGTTTTTGGACAGTGTTAGGGAGGCCAGCTGGGGACCATGCTCTTCTTGACCTGCTACCTCAAACAGAGGAATTGGTGGGGAAATGTAGTAACACATGCCAGCTTGGGCAGCAGTGACCAAACACAAGATGATAGAATTCAGAATCCTTAGAAAAAGGAAGAAAGGGGAACAGCAGAATAATGACCCTAGACTTCAGAAAAGCAGATCTGGTTATTTAGGGAAACAGGAGCCCAGGAGAGCTGGTGTATTTTTGAAGAAGCAGGAACAAGCTACCCCAGTGAGCAGGAAGACTAGTAAGTATGGCAGAAGACCAGCTTGCCTTAGGGAACTCTTTAGTGCAGTAATACACAAGAAGGAAGCTTATAAGAAGTTTCTACTTCTTGAACAAAACTAGGAAGGGAATATAAAAGTATTGCTCAGGCACGCAGGGATGAAGTCAGGAAGGCCAAAGTGCAACTGGAAGGGAAGTGAAGGGTTTCTACAAGCATGTCAGCAACAAGAGAAAGATGAGAAGTTTGGGTCCCTTACTGAATGAGGGAGGCAACTTAGTGACAGATGAAACAGAAGAGACTGAAGTACTCCATGCCTTTTTCACTTCAGTCTTCACAGGCAAGGTCAGCTCCCAGACTACTGCATCTATAGCCAAGTAGCGTTAACAGCAAATGAGGAACTTAAACCAAAAGCAAACATTCCTTTGCATTGATGCAAAGAATTTCAGGAAGTTAATTTTAGGGAAGAGTAACTAAATTCTTTAGAGGGGTAGCATTCCAACTAGTCAGAACACCATCCATCTCAGAGATGGTACACCTAAGCCATGAAACACTCATGTAGCCCAATGCTGTTCAAGTAATTTGGATCTTGTGTACCAACTGTTTAATTCCCTTCCAGAGGAAGTTTATAGGTTAACTCTTGCCTAAAAAGAAGCGGTAAAGCTTGGTACTAGTACTGCGCCTTTTATAGCCGAAAGGCAAACCGAATCAAACTCACTACTGAAATAGCTTCCACTCAGAAAGTGTTTTAAATACAACAACACCTGCAAAGAAAATTTACCATGCTGTGTTGCCTCTTTCAAGTTTGAGATTTCAGAACAGACCATTTAGCTGGTCACTGCTAGAGTAAGGTATCATCCTATAAGTCTATAGGAGATAGTACCAAGATTCAGATACCAAGAATATTATTCTTGTTACAGTAACAGTTTTTCCAAAGCCATGTAAACTTTGTTTGTTTTGAGCACAATTACAACAACTCAACCTTTACTATGAAGTATGTCACAAAGCAACGTACCTCTACCAAAGCAGAGAACGGGCTTTCCTTCTGCACCTCAAGTATAAGCATTTGCCTCCTGTTGATTGTAACAACATGGGTTCCACACCATCACTGACCGTCATCCCATTTGGTAATATCAATAATTATTAACTTTCTAAACCTTCAGTTGGGAGGGATGCAACAAGGACTCTCTCAACAAGCTCCATTAATTAGGGCTACAGAACCTCTCAATAGATCAACTGTTCACAGCTATTAACCTCTGAAAGGCAAGTAAGCATGCCCCTTTTAAAATTAGAGTTCAGAACCATCACAGCAGGTAGGCTACAAGCATGCCAAGTGGCCAAGAACATGCTTTCATGAGAAACAAATGGTTTATAAAATCTATCTGGTCTCCCTCCATGTTAATGGAGGCTTTTTAGACTTGGAGAATATTCTCCTCAAGGTCAGTTTCTGTCTTTGAATCTAAAGATAAACCCTTATCAGGGACTCTTCCCAAATCAGATTTGCTCCCCCCACCTCAAAGACAAATAAGCTTTTATTAACCTATACAACATTTTAGTTCCACCCATAGCTATGCTTGGAAAGCATGCTAGTGAGGCAGCATTGATTTAGTTCCATGAAGAGTCATAATCTGACTACACAGTGTATTGATGAATTGTCCAAGATACCATTTGTGGCTTTGTTAACAGCCCATTACATTTTAAATCTTGAGAGTATTTCTAGCAAGTAGTAGTCCCAGCACTATTTAGTCAAGCTTCACATTAAAGTGGCACACTTTTAAAAAGAAGTGCTCAGGACAGCAATGCTTTATGCTGGAAGGAAGCTGCAAGATTAATGGAACTCTTTGCCTCCATCAAAAAAAAATCAGGCAAGAATTTAAAAAAAAAAAAAAAAAAACAACAACAAAAAACAAACAAACCACAGTTCAACCACAGCTGTTTGCTTGTGAATTAGCATTGCTTTAAGGGACCGAAATGCTTCCTGCATCATCAGACTTTAGACGCACACAAGATGGGCTTAAATTTAGTAGGGATGACAGCAGCATTAGAGGTCTACAATAGACTAGGTATGAAGACAAGTTTCATTCAGAAGGTCTCAAAGCAGTCTTCAAGAACACTAGCAGGCCACAAACAGCTCATGTTACTGGGACAACTGCATGACATAGTACTGCAGGAACCCAGAGTCATGACCAGTCTCAACCATCACGAAAGTGATTGCTATTTGCCCATAAGGGAGAAGCACTTTTTTTTTTTTCTGCACCCTCCCTCCCCCCCAGAAGTCCATTCTATAACCTTCTTACCCTGCTAATCAGTCTCTTCTATATTCTACAGCCCAAGTTTGTTTATAGCATAGGGAAGAAAAGTGCAAAATGGCAGCATAGTCTTTTACTTGACATACAGCATCTTCCTCCTTGGTGTTCACCCCATCCATTCACAGCTCCAGGGAACAAAATACTTTGTTCGACACAGAACACTCATAACTCCTTTCAAGCTTCATTGATAGGCTAGGACTCTAGTAGTAGTCTCCTCTCCTAAAAAGGATTCATTTATTAGTCATCCTAGCAGCTCTTCATACTTATTCCAGCTTAACCTAACCTTTCTTGACCATGGAAAATTTTAAACAGGGTCCTAGATAAGGTTTTACTAGGGCCTTTTAAAAATTGTGAGTACTTCTAATTCTAGTGGGAGATGCACTTAATAGTCCATCAGGCAATAATTTGCCATTTTCAGATGTTACATTGTTGGTGGAGTCATCTTGTGACAGTCAAGACACACCCATGCCTCCTATCATTTCCCACTGATAGTGCCTATAAGCTTGGATCTAAGTGCATGACTTTGCACTTTGACTGCGAACAGAAGTGGAATGAAATACAATAGTTTAAAAAGAATCACGTTGATATCCCAATCCTCCTCTCCTTGCAATGCTTCAAACTAGCAGCCAATAGAAAACGCTTAGCCTCAGTTCTTTCCTTCAAAATAATTTTATAGTGTTGGCTTGTCCTCTGATAGCATACAACTGTCCTATAATTGTCCAAACCATTCATTTTCTGAGGAATAGCTATCAAGTTTGCCATTCTGCAGGTCTCGTGTTCTCTTGCCTCTTGGAGTTCTGATAATCTGCAGGTCTGGTAGTACAGATCATCAAAAAAAAAAAAAAAAAAAGTTTCACAATTCTGAAAGAGCTGCCATTAAGAAGTTCACTGGTTGCCCTCTACCTCAAAAGATACTCAAGTATGTCATCCCCGTTCCACTGACAGGGCCTTTTGAGCAGAATTGCCTAGTCACCTTCATATGCATCAAGTTAATATCAATTACTTTAGTCTTCCCATAAAAGTAGACAAACAATTAAAAAAAAGACATTCTCTTAAGAAAGAGGTGCTGAAGCCTACTGCCAAAATTCCAGGGACACTGGTTAGAGATGACAGGCAAGAGAGACTTCAGAAAGAAGGCAGAAGAGGCTTTAAGTAGTTCGCCAATAAAGTGTCTCATTTATAAGTGTCTTGTCATTGGGTTTTGGCCACAAGAGTCTACTTTAAAATAAGTTAGTTTGAGCTATGCAGGAAACATATTTGCCTGGCAGATTCATGTGTAATAAAATATTGGCTAGGGACTCAGGCCACCTATAAATGGAAGCTCCAAATATATTTTTACAGAGCAACAAGTTACATTACAACATTTTCTCTTCCAGTTGCTTACCTTACTCTAGAACTTCAGGGTTTGGGTTCAAATAGCACGATAAGCAAGGGGTTTATTTCTCATATCACTACACATCATGACATTTTAAAAAGTCAGCATTGAAGATATTCAAGTTTGATGGGACTGGTAGCCAGCAGAATGTCATCACAAGAAGTCACCATAGCATCAGCAAACTACTTGAAACAGGACAGGTTCAGGTTACAGATTTGCTGTTCCCGGACAATTTCAAATGACTCAGTTGAACAAGTGGCAAAATGGCCTGCACCTATAAACATTCAGTTAAAAAGCATAATGGGATCTGATCTGCAATTCCAATACTACTTCCTGCCATACCACCAGCGCAGGGGGAACTTTGGATCAATCCCAACAAGTGCCCAACAGTCATCAGCAGCAGCAGGACAACACCAGGGCTCAAGTGGGCTTCAGCGTAATCCCTGCTGGCCACTGAAATAGTTCAACAGCCATCAGGGAGCACACTGGGGTCTGGGTGTACTCCTAATACTTCTACTGATCAGCAGCTGGCCAGGAACATGCTAGGGTTCATTTGAAAAAATGTGGCTGGGTAGACTGCACTGAGGTTCATTTTAAGGCTAGCTGGAAACAGAAACAAAACTTATTACATTTTTTGTGTAATAATTTTGAGGCTGGTTTTGCTTCTTATCAATCAATTGCATGAATGTGTGGCCAGGTTGCACCTTAAGACAATTAAGCAGTTAACTGTAATCTTAAGCATAAGATCTGCTAGGGGTATATATGGTTTTAAAGTACATGAATGTAGTTGAATAGCCTGGATTGGTATTACTGTAGTTCATTCAAGTTCAGGAAACTATGCCACTGTCCAACAACCAGTTAGACGATAAGTGGGAAAAAGAAAGGAACTTGCACCACCCTCTTTTTGACTGAGGCTTGCAGGGACATGTGCATGGTGACAACTTCTAGTTGGGAGTAAGGTCCAACCCACTCTAGATGTCCTGAAGTCTCCTTATTTGGAGAAGAGGACTCCTCTATCCTCAAAAGCCCAATCATCTGCAAGTAAATAACTTCAGTGACCATCTCCAAGAGCATCCCACGTGCATGAACAAAACCAAAAATTGAGAGAGAAGGCTCAGCATCTTCCTCAAGCAATAAGTAGCTTAGACTGGAGCACAAGTTCAGCACACTTGCATCTTGTAGAAGAGAAACAACATTTCAGAGTGTTTAACTCCCAAACAATAGTTGACCCAGATCCTGTTGGGTCACTTCCTTCTTGCCTCATCCTTTCCCTCCAAGGAAAGCGGAGATCCTGTCATCTAGTGACTCATTGCCAAGGCATCTGTTGGCAGTAACTACTAGTTGAGAAGTCTATTCTAAGCCTCCTTTTTAAAAAAAAAAAAAAAGGAAAAAAAGGTGGTCTCCTTCACACTTGCTATTTCAGCAAAGCACTTCAGCCATGACAGGATTCCATCTATCAACATGATACAAACATCTCCTGCCATCTTGCTCAGCTCTATTACTTGTGCAGATTGAAGGTGCAATGTTAAGAACAACATGCTTGTTTGAAAGATGCTGCTATAAATCATAGAAAGTTAGGATTGGAAGGGGCCTCAGGAGGTCATCTAGTCCAACCCCCTGCTCAAAAGCAGAACCATCCCACTAGCTCATCCCAGCTAAGGCTCAGTCTAGCTGACTCTTAAACTTCTAAAGCTAGAGATTGCTCTGGGTAACCTGTTCCAGTACTTTACTCTATCTTCATGGGAAGGTTTTTCCTAATATGTAACCTAAACATCCCTTGCCGCAACTTGAGACTGTTGCCTCTTGTTTTATAGTCTGCCACCAATTACTTGGTCCAGTAGGGCAGACATTGCTTAGTGTACACTCATTGTTAACTAGACTAGCTATACAAACCAGCATTTAGTTTCTCATTAAATAGTTAATGTTAAATGCAAATAGTTAGTACAGTTAACCATGAAGGCCTGACAGCCAGCAGGTTGACTAGCTATTCTACCCATTATAACACTTTGCCTCCAAAGAGAAGGAGGAAAAAAAAAAAAGGTGTAGCCTTTAGTTACTGAACTCAACCCCTATTATCAGTTGGAGTTGGAACCCATTTCAGAACCTAACACTATAGCTACAGTGATGTCTGGCAACACCATTTAGAAACCCAAGGCCTTTTAACAAAAGACAAAGGGATACTAAAAACACCTAGCTCTGCCCACACATATACCCCCCAGCACTCAAAAGTCTATTTCTGGGCATTCTTAAAAAAGTGTTAGCTTCCAATAGCTCAATGCCCCCCGAACAACCTGGTAGTTAGGAAACTCTTCTGGTAGGCAGATGTAGTTTTGAAGCTTCTCAGGCCAATAAGACTGTTGAATCTAGGTCTCATTTCTTGGGTGACAATTCTAACCTCTGGGCCATTGGGAAGAGTGAACAGCAACCATTGCTACCCCATCTCTAGTCCCTCCAGAAAAAAAGAGCACTTGGATCTTCTCCTTGGAATTAGAGCTGAAATTAAGGCCAAATTGTGAAGAAATGCTTCCCCATAAACTTAGGTTGGCAAGACACTTAAAGATTTGGATCACACCCCTCTTTATCAGGGGTCTCAGGATTCTGGCTTCAGTGGAAGCCATTTTTGGACACCATACTCTTCACTGTGCAGGGACCAGAGATACCCAGTTCAGGGCTTATTCTACCAGAGTGCAGAACTCTACCTTTTGCAGCACATGTTTGGTGTTGCCAGATAAAATGTTGAGGTAGATGCACAAAGAACAAGAGGAAGCTGTACAGCTCTGGTATTCCCCAAATAATTGAAGCAACTTTGAAACCCATTCACTAACTGAAGTGAGAAGTGCTCACCTGGCAGTATACTATGTATAAGTATGCTTATTAGAATGAATTTCAAAAAGAAAAAAGTTGTGAAAGACAGCAGCCAAGTGCCCTAAAAGTTGTAGAAGTAATCTTTCAGTTAGGAGTCAGTGTGGGCTTGACAATCCAGAAGAACTTCCAAGTATCAGAAGATGTACAAGCTCACCATACTTGACAAAGATTAGGTGAATTTGTTTTTAAAAAAAAAATCAGAAGGATCAAGATAGAAAGATGTAGGTTCCAATCAGTGTAGCCTCCAGCAGCCAGTTTCTCCCAGACTGGCATTTAGGACACTTTCATCATTAAAACCTCCAAAACACCTGCCAGGTTCTCAATTAAGTGGTGGCAATATCTGAGAGAGCCTAGAGGAAGTGTTCATAAGTGATTGCTAATGGTTTCACTTGATGTTTACATTTCTAGGTTACCAACAAAAAAAGAGAGGAGGTGCACAACCTGAATTAACATTTGTCTCCCCCAACAGGCAGCTTCAATGCCTCTGGAACTGCACTGGGTGGAAAACCAGTATATCATTAGTTTCACTTCTCCTAATCAGAAGCCTTTGGGGTAGCAGCAAGGCCACAAAGAACAGCTTCAAATTTCATAGAGCAAGCATCTTGTTATGGCTCCAAACTAGAACTCAGCATTTTTTCCACAGGAGAGTGCTCCCCAGCAGAGGGTGTAGCAGTAGCACAGGCCCTCCCCTACCTCTAGGTGGTGTGTGTGAAAACACTGGGAAGATTCCCACAAGCTAGGCATCAGCAGCTGAGCAGTGGGTCATCATGACCCAGAAACAGGTCACAAGACTATATAAAGGGTCACAAACAAGCTTTAAAAAATGGATTCTCTTTTAAGGAAGAAAGAGGTGGAAAACCATGGTTTTCCTCTGCAAGCTGGCAGAATCCCAGCCTATGAAGGGCTGCTTGGGGTCCCACCCCACACACTGGGGGCAGCAGGTCAGGAGTGAGGGGCACTGGGGTGCACTGGCTGTTGGTATTTACAAATGGGTGCTGGTACAAAAAAAAAAAAAAAAGGAGGTTGAGAACCCCCAGGGCAAAGCCAGCCCTGCCAGAAGCTGGGGGCCATACAAGCCCTTCAAAACACAAGAGGGAGCTCCCAAGTAGAAAGCCTGATCTGCCTGCCCCCACCCCAATTCCAGACACCTATGGGGTGGGCAAGATAGAGGCCTCATTACAAATGCAAGAACTGGGGTAGAGTGGGTCCCCTCCTGCATGGCACAGGGTCAGAGCACAAAGGGTGAAAGGGGGCAGACAAGCAGGCACATGACCAGGGGCTTGTCCCCAGCTCCACTCCCTCCTCCAGTCTAGAACGCGTCTCCCAATGGGTTCAGGCCCCTGCAGGTGGGGTTGTGGTTACATCAACCTCCCAGGATCCACTTGCCTCCAGCAGGGAGAACACACAGTGCCCAGCTCCCCTCAGGGATCCTGAGCAGCAGCCCCCTGGGCAGGAAGACAGCAGCTGCAGGGGGCTCCCAGCGTGGGGAAGAAGCCACCTTCCCCCCCAGCCCAGAGCAGGGCCGCAGGCCCCCGCGGAAGAGCAGCCCAGGCAGGGGCGCGCAAGAGACCCCCCCCATGCCATCCCCACGGGGATCCCGCCCACGGGCCTGGGCCTCCCCTGACCTTGACCCTGATCTCGTAGGTGGTGAAGCGGGCGCGGCCCACGCCCGTGGTCTGCGGGTTGCCCACGTCGATCTCGAGGAAGTTGCTGGGCGGCCCGTAGGCGTCGTTCAGGTTCTGGGGCTTGCTGAGGAGGCGCCGGGTGTCCGCCACGGTCTCAGCCATGTCCGCGCCCGCCTGCCCGCGCCGGCACTGCCTCTCGCAGCACACCACACCCACAGAATCAAGCGAGTGGCAGAAGACAGTAACTGGTACCTACCCCCACCCGCCCGCGCGTCTCTTATCCCCCCGCGCACAGCTGACGGCCCCGCGCCCCCGCCCCCGCCCGGCCGCAGCGGATGCACTGGGAGCCTGCGCGGGGCACGCCGGGAGCTGTAGTCCTCCCGCCGCTGCGGGGAACGCGCGGGAAGGGGGTGGAGAACTGCAACTCCCAGAGTGCTTCGCGAAGCGGAGGGCGCTGAGAAGGGGCTTTGCAGGTCCGGCCGCAAGGGGTGGGGTGGATCCGTTGGGCCGGAGGGAGCAGGCCGTGGGCAGCGCCCGGGCCCAATCCTGCTGCGGCTGGACGTTGCGGGGCTGAGGCGGAGGCTTTGCACTTCTCTCCCTCGCTGCTCCCCTGGCGGGGTAGCCAGGGCATGCAGGGTTGCTGCGCTGTGGCCTGTCTGTGCGGCCAAGGGACATGTGGCAACAGGGGTTGAAGTGTTGCCAAGCGTTGCCGCAGTGGGGCAAGGTCTGATGTGATTGATTGCTTGAGCCCAACTCTGGAGGCATTTAGGTTTAAAACTAGAGGGCCGGGTTATCCTGAGACAATGACTTTTAGCCTGGGATCCAACAGACCTACAAGCTCCTCTTTCCGATTTTAAGTGCCTGTGGCGTATCCGAATTAGCGCTCTGCCCCAGGACACTGGAGGCAAATCTGGAATAATCACCATTCATGCTGTGTGTGAGCCACAGGTCCAGCCTGTTTTGATGCGAGTCAAAACCCCAGGGCAATCATCCCCAAATTAAACCAGTCATCCGTTTTTTAGCCCTAGAGAAGTACCTGAACACCCACATCGAAAGAAACTGCCATAAAGACCATTACAAAACAATAACTTCACGTGTTGCTTAGAAATATCCATCTTGAGTCCAAAGTGAAGGAACGGTCCATCACTGCAGCTGGCCTCGGCAGGATCTCTAAGTTACTTGCCCAGGGTTACCTACAAAAACGTTTTCTGCAACCGTAAATGGAAATTCCTTTTTAGCGTCCACCCTCATTAAACCCTCTTCCGAACTGGAACCCTTGCTCTGTTCCCTACCCGACAGCCAGCTGCAAGATGGTAGTGATACTGCTGGAAGCTCTACCATGCAGTTTCATTCAGTTGGAGGTATTCGCCCACAATACAGCATTGTGCTCAGTAACTTAGGTTCCTCGCTGATACAGAATTCTCCTGAGGTAGCATCTCCCAGTAACGCTACCTTCCTTGTGTTGGATAGGAGACTCCACACCATTCTGGTAAACAATAATGTCACCTCAATCATTTACTGTCTTTGTCACCTCTCTGCTGGACTATGTTAGTGCTGTATGTTTTGAGCAAGAAACTTTCAGTGCTTTGGAAACTCCAGCTAGTACAACATGCCATAGTGCATTGCATCAACAATACACCCTACTGGAAAGTACATTGTACTCCACATTGTACCTCCACATTCTGTACTTGATTCAACACAATACTGAAGTCTCAGTTCTTGTTTTTAAGGTTCTGTATGGACTAGGTTTAGGATGTGTAAAAGACCACCAAAGCTCAGGCTACAGACACAGTCTCACTTCTCTGGCACAAGGGAATTATCTCTAATCAGGGGAAAACTCCCCCCTGTGGGAGATGGACCCTTGTCAGGGGTTAGTCTGGTTTAGAAGGAACTTCAGAGGAGCTAAGGACTATCACAAACATTGGTGCTTTGCCCTCCAAGTCCAAGCCATCCTTTTCTAAGTAAAAGACATAGCAACACATATATTTATTGAAAGCAAATATTAAAACAGGACATTCTACCAGATGTACTTCACTCCCTGGGAAGAGGATGAGAGAATAAACAACACATGACATATGGTAGTCATGCTGGTTAGTGCACTAGTGGCAGGCAGCCACTTTGATATTACAGTGATGAGCACAGTTTAGATTTATATTCCACCCTATACAAAAAACTCAAAATGGATAGAAAGGAATAGAACACCCTGAAAGTTACTAAAATGATATTCTGGCAAACCAAGGAAGGAAACAACTCCCAAAGTCAAGAATCTTCATCAAGAACACCTGCTACCAGAAGTCTGTATTAGTTTCCTAGTATCCTCTGTCTGCTCCCTCTACTGTAACTAGTGAGTAACTTTATTTCAAGTTGTTTCTAAGTGTAACCCAGGCAGTACTCCAAGAGGTACCCCGTCTCCAATTGAAAGGATCAAAGCAGGTGCACAAGCGCTGTGGGAGGTGTAGGGACTCTCCTCCCCCTATAGAACAGAGCCAGACCACCAATGGGGACTTAACCATATACCTTTTAATACTGGGAACATAACAGGCATAAATCAGAGGGTATAGTGGACACTACAACGCCCCAAGGGGGGCAGGATTCAACAAAAGTTAGACACAATCACTGATAAAACAGGGTTAACAAAATATAAAACTCAAACAGCAAAACAATACGGGTTGGTGAAATATACAAAGGGCACAAAATGCAAAATGACAAGGAAACATAGGCCTTGGTACCTGGAGGGGGAGAAAGGGGGGAAAAAACTCTGGGGCCTGATTGGTACGGAAAGGGAATCCCAAGTCCTCCAATCATCTTTTACCCCTTCAAAACCCCTGGGCCAAATCATTACCAGATTGGTGAGGAAAGGGAATCCCAAATCCTCCAATCATCTTTTGCCCTTTCAAAACCCCTGGGCCAGGTCACTGCCAGCCAGCCTGTCACATAAGCATCACAGCAAAAGAGATTTTTATTATTACCTATGATGATGGCTATTATGATGATGATGACTATTATTATTACTACTACTATTTAATTAAAAATACAATTATTATACAGTAATTTGAATCATGGTGATGATACTGAGCTCAAATTTAACACTTTCAAAGCACTTTACATGGAGGTAAATTTCATTATTACCTTTCCACAGATGGGGAAACGGAGGCATGGAGGGTTAACTAACTGGCCCAAGGTCACCCATCAGGCTAGCCAAAGAGCCAGCAATAAGATCTGGATCTCCTGAGTCCCAGTTCAGTGCTTTTTCCAGTAGCCAACATTGCCTCATTAAGGAAGGCTTCAAAGTATTCATTTTCTAGAAGTTTACTAAATGTACCTAAGCCTAAGAAGAAGTATAGGTGGAATTAGCAAACAGGAGATGCTAACTGATCATCATGGGCTAACTGGAGATTAAAGCTGACCTTTCAGTAATGAAAGGATAGAGTAAGGATAAGGCATTCATTTATTAGATTTACATGCCACTCTTCCCAAAAAAGGCTCAGGGCAGCTTATAGTAAAAGACCAAATAAAAACACAGAATAAAATACACAAATATATGACTGGCAGTGGAAACAAAGATAAAGAGCTTAAGATTGATGCGCTGGAGAAGTGAGAGCTAATGGGGAGATGGAGAAAAAAAGAGGATATGGTTAAAGCAACAGGCAAAAAGCTTTAAAAACATCTGATTCTTTTATGTTCAAAAACATTTTATAGCAGCTTAGCATTGTGCTTTCGGTTTTTATGCTCCACAATTTATATTAGCAACAGTTGAATTTTATCTCATCTGTGTGGGATAAAATTGCTGTTATTGTGCTTATAAATTGACACTGGTAGGAGTTAGTACTATGAGGGAAAGGGGAGGCAAGACAGGAGAATGAGAGAGGTATGAGGCTGAAGGAATGGTCAGCATAGGGTCTTTGATTTTTCTGTAACTGATCCATGGATCTAGGGTAACGGGCATTAGGCATAAGAAAGTTTGCTTTCTTTCTGAACCTAACACATCAGTAGATGGTAACACTTCAGAAACAGATACATTGCTAATGCTTTCAGATGATTCCTTTGGTCATCCTCCAGGTGGGACAGTCCTTTTTTATCAAGCTCTGATAAGAAGCCAACAAGATGAAAATGTAATCTTATTCCACTGCTTATGAAAGAATAAGAAAGGATTTTGGTGGCAGTTAGCTAGCTCATGGTGGTAGAAAAATTACTCCTGCATTTTTGTTCAATAAAAATGTATATCCAAGCAGTAAACAGAATGGTAGGGAATCAATTTAGGCAGTGCCTAGGCACTGTGAAAATTAGCAACAGCAAGTATATTTGGATTGTAGTTAGATAGAATGATAAGTGGGTATATTCTTAAAAGAAGAGATATGTTCCGGTTCTTAAAACAAACTGTTCCTTTAGCTAGAACGTGGTTTGTAGATTAGTCAGTCATTTTGCACACGCACGCGCGCGCGCGCGTGTGTGTGTGTGCCATTCACAATTCCTTCAAACTTTTTCCTCTCTTTTCTGATGTCACCTTTTCCTTTGGTAGTAACTCCCAACTATTAAATTAATAGACAATATCTATTACTTCATTAGATTTTAATTTGATCTTGCAGTTATGCAGTCAAAACCTATGAAATCCTCTGGGATTAATGCATTCATACCTATAAAATGTTTGATTGTTGTAAAATCCAAGCTACCATATCTGAGGACAAATGTAAATGTATAGAAGAGTATTGGTATTATCTCAAGAAGACTGAAAAGGACTAAAATAGTCTTCTTGCCACTTCCTGGCCAGAACTGGCTCCTCTCTCCATTCAACCAAAACATGGGATTTACTATTTTGTATATGTGTGAGATAAATCAGGAAAAGGATCTGATAAGTGAATATTGACAACATCAAGGCTTAAAGATTCAATGCCTTTCTTCTGCACTCTCTCTTAGTGCTGCACCCAAATCCTCTGAGAATTGGGGAGTTTCATGGAGGAAAATGGGAGGATCGGATCTACCATGCTGGCTCATGAAGGTATAAACTATGATGGACTCTGTTACCACACAGGAAAGAGATCTGTGAGTCATTGTACACCAGTGGTCTCCAACCTTTTTAAGTAGGAGAGCACCTCTGCCATTTAAAAGCAACCCAAGATCTACTGTGCGCTGCCACCACTCTCTCCCCCTCCCCCTGCACCCCACCCAGCAGGTAAGTCTGTGGGGAGGGAAGGGGGGACAGAGATCGAGGCGGAGGGAGAAAAAATTATTTGAGGGTGTGCCCCCCCAGCAGGTTAGTCCCACCTGGCTGGGCCCCACTCAACTTACCCTGCTCCTGCCTCTACAGCACTATCCCTCACCACGGAGGCCTTGATCTAGCCCCCATCCCTTCCCCCACCACGGACTGACCTGCTAGTCTGGGGTGTGCGTGTGCATGCACATGGGCACTCAGCTCCCCGCCCCAGCCCCAGATTGACCACAAGATGCTCTGAGATCTACCACTGGTTGGTGACCACTGTTGTAGACAGTTCACTTAAAACATCGACTCATTGCTGAGCAGCTGTGAATAAGGCAAATAAAATGTTAGGGATTATTAGGAAATATTTAAGTAAAGAGGAAAATATCATTATGCCCCTTTCTAAATCCATGATGCATCCACAGTAGGAATGTAAATACCAATTAAGTACCCATTTAAACTTCCCTAATGTTATTGGTTAAACGGTTAACTGATAACATGTATCTACCAGGAATTGGCCCCTGCCTGTATTCACTCATTCTCTGGGCACCAGCAGTGATCTAGAAAAGCCCCGGGTCTGCTGCTGCTGCTCACAGCTTTATGGGGTTGTAGTGTGGCACACTGCTGCTGGCTGCAGGCAGCCCTGCCCCCTAAGCAGCCATGCACTAATGGCAGCAGTGGGCTGGGAAAGCCCCTTGCTAGCTGCTGCTGCTGGCATCTGGCTGCCCAGGGGCTGGGGTTGCAAGTGGCTGTACCAGGGTCCACAGAGGCTAAAGACAGATGGTGGGGAAGCTGCAAGGGACCCTATCCTTCTTGTAGCAGCGCAGCCCTGCCCCTTCCCACCTATCCCAAGGCATGCATGCACCCACCACCAGCAATGAGCTGGGCCCAGATTCCACAGACCCCAGTGCAGCTGCTTGCAGCCTCCTTGCTGCCTGCCATGAGCAGCCAGGAGGCTGCAAACATCTGCACCAAGGTCTGCAGAGCCCTGGCCTGGCTCAGTGCTGGCAATGGGTACATGTGCACTTCAAGGCAGATGGTGGGGAAGGGGTGGGATACACTGCCACAAAAAAATCAGGCCTCTTGTAGCTCTCCTGCTGCTTCCCCATGATACTAAGTACTAGTCCCCTCTTCCTCCCTCCTTCTTCCATCCTACCTGCCCTGCCACCTTCAGAGGCACTGCACAGCTTCCTTTCCCCTCCTTCCCTACCAGACTGCTGCCCACCCTGCACTAAATGATAATCGATAAGGTATTACTGGTTATCATTATGTGAATGGTTAAACATTGAAATGTTTACCAATTCACATCCCTAATCCACATCTTGAATACTATGTCCAACCCCACCACTCAAAAAGGATATAGAAGACTTAGAGAAGGTACAGAGAAATGCAAAAATGATAATTAGCACTACGGAGGAGCTTCCAGATGAGGAGAGACTAAAGAGGCTAGGTCTGTACAGTTTAGAAAAGAGACGCTTGAGGTGGGACATGATAAGTGTTTACAAAATACTAAATGGCAAAAAGAAAGTAAGTAAAGATTTATTATATACTCTCTTTCACAAAATGAAACTAGTAGGTAGTAAGTTTAAAACTAAAAGGAAGTTATTTTTCGCAAAGTGTGTAATTCAATTGTTGAACTCATTGCCACCAGATGCTGTAGAAGCTGACAGTTATCCCAATTGAAAAAGGAGTTGGACAAATTCTGAGGGACAAGGGCATCAGTAGCTCTTGAGCATGGGAGTTAGGGATACAGCCTCTAAATTAGAATTTCCTAGACCATAAATTCTAAGGTCTGTGTGAGCAGGATTCCTGGATCGATATAAAGGACATGTTCGGTCCTGCCTCCTGTACCTGCCCTTGTTCTTTGCTGCCACGACTTGATGGGAGTAAACAAACGTAAAAACTCACAGGTGGAAAGCTTCTGATTTTTAATAATGACAACATGCCACTCACCCATACTGCTGCTATCTCTTGCAGCTGTCACGGATTCAGGCTCATGCTGGTACAACGTATATGCAAGCTCGGTCACACTTGTTAGGTTTAGGAAGCACAAACTGCAGCTCGTCCCACCCTCCACCATGAAAAGAAACAACCGCTCGCCATATCAATGCTGTGTACGGCAGCTTGTAATCTTCTCTCTTCCCTCACCTCTATCTGGGATGGGGCAAGTTCTTAAATGATATACTGTTATGTGGGACATTGCATAGTCACCCGATCCCCTTTTCATTCATTCACAGTCTCTCATTAACATTGGGTACCTGTCCTGGAGATAGTTGTGCTGGCTTCACTCATAGTGCTCCATAGGCACCACCATCTGTCGTCCTTGAAAGAAAGCTTCCCTTATTTCTCGAGCCTGTGCATCGGCGCAGGAAAACTGCCCCGTTGCTGTGGCTTGCTTTCAGCCACTGCTCCAGTTCCCATTCTAGGGAACAATTTTCATTCAGCTTCTGGTTCTCTTATACAAAAGTCCTTAAGTGGCAATTAACACACTTCTGGACGGCCCCTCCGTTGGGCGGGGAGTCCTTAATTAGGAATTAACAAGTTTGCTAATCGGCTCCAGCACCAACCTTAATGGGCAATTAACTCCTCTCAGGCGGCTCTGTAACAGGGCCACTGGCTCCCTGTTACACACCTCCCTTTTTAGTCGGAGCTCCCACGTTGATCTTCCTATCTGTGGCATCTCTTCCTGTTCTCTTTGCCCACTTCCCTATCTTTAATGTCATTCATCCATGTTAGCTGTAGATCGGGACAAGAAATCTGCTATGTTCTTCTTTCCCACTTGATATTCCACTGTAAAATGGAAAGGCTGCAACACAAGAGCCCATCGTATTATTTGAGAGTTATCAGTCTTTGCAGTTTGTAACCACTTCAATGGTGCATGATCTGTAATCAGCACAAATTTCCAACTTAATAAATAATACCTAAACAGTTTGATTCCCCACTGAATAGCCAGGAATTCTTGTTCTGTCGTTGAATATCTGGTCTCCAATTTCGAGAATTTTTTCCTTGTGTATGCTATGGGTTGTTCCTGTCCCTGCCACTTTTGCCAGTAACCCTTTGTTAGGTCCAAGGTTGATATATACTTGGTCTGCCCATTTTTTTCCAACATTTCCTCTATCTGGGGCATAAGCAATGAGTTGAAAGTCACCACTTCATTTATCTTTCTAAAATCTACACAAACTTGTATGGTGCTGTCCACCTTTGGCACTATCACCAGCGGGCTCCACAATGGGCTACTGGACTCCTGTATGATCCCTGGCCTCTAACATATGGGTGATTTCATGCCTCACAACTTCCCACAAATGCTGGGGTAACTTCCTCCAGTGGTCTCTTACCATGCACCCTTTGGGTATCCTAATAATGTGTACTCCCCCTTTGCTTTACCAGGTTTGGCTTTGAACACATCAGGGAATTCCAGTATCGATCATGTTAGTTCTCTCTGTCCCATTGACAGTTTATCCCCTACCTGGGGTTCTCCTGGCTCCAATTCCGCTATTCTAAGATCCTCTACTTCATCCAAATCCCCTACATCTTCCTTCATCAACCATGCCTCTCTACCATTCCATTTTTGTAACAGGTTAATGTGATAGTTCTGC
Source organism: Crocodylus siamensis (assembly GCF_052110815.1). Taxonomy (NCBI): domain Eukaryota; kingdom Metazoa; phylum Chordata; order Crocodylia; family Crocodylidae; genus Crocodylus; species Crocodylus siamensis. The sequence goes on from NC_143395.1 coordinate 88,151,959, forward strand.
TTCCTCCTAACTGGTTTGGTCCTTTGGGCCTTGTAATTTACTGACCTCAACCATCTAGTCACCTGGAATGGGCCTTGCCATTGGGACAGTAATTTATGGCTATTGTCTGGCAAGAACACTAGAACCCAATCTCCCACTTGAAAATTTCTCTCCCTGGCATGTGTCTTGTAATTTAGTTTTTGTCTTTGCTGGCTCAGTCCCAGGTTCTCTTGGGACACTTCCCAGACCCTTTCTAACTGTTCTTGAAAATCTTGGGTGAACTGGGGCTGTTTCATTCTTTCAGGGTGCCCCTCGGACCACCCTTCACATGTAATATCAAGTAGCCCCCCTCGGCTTATACTTAAACTAGTTCAAACGGGGTGCACCCCATGGAGGCCTGAGGAGCTTCTCTGATTGCAAACAATAGTGGGGGCAACAGAGACTCCCACTTTCATGAATCTCCCTGAATGCATGCCCTTAGCATACCCTTCAATTAAATCTCTCAACTAGCCCATCCATCTGGGGATGATAGACTGAGGTTCTGAGCTGTTTTATCTTGAGAATCTTACACACTCCCTCAGTACTCCTGACATGAATGTCTTCCCTTGATCTGTTAGAATTTCTTAGGGAATCCCCACTCTAGATACCCACTTTATTAATTCCTCTGCTACCTTAGGTGCTGTAACATTTCTCAGCAGTATTGCCTCTGGTAAACATGTAGTGTAATCTACCATAACCAGCACATATTGATACCCCACTGCACTCTTTGGGAAAGGTCCCTCAATATCCAAGGCTATCCTCTCAAAAGGATGTTCTGCCTGGGGCATTGGTATTAATAGGACTCTCGCAGGTTTATAACTCAATACCCCCTGATACACCTGAGCATTCCTTACAATATTTCTCTACTAGCTTATAGATACCGGGCCAAAAAACCCTTTGTTTCAATCGTGCCTCTGTCTTATGGGCTACGTGTGTGCTACTGCCAACAACTGCAACCAAGATCTGTGCTACCTCCTCTCCTCCCTTGCCTTTATCCACCCAGTACAAGATCCCATTTCTTACCTCAAACCGAGGTAGCACCTCCGCCAACTCGGGTCTAAGTACCTCTTCCTCCCTCTTGGCTAGGTTCTCTTCATAGATGTTCTGAAACAACAGCTTCTGCTCTTGGGATTCTCTGAAGTGGACTTCTCCTTTTGTATCCTGTAAATCTATTCCTGCTTCTTTGGCCCTGTCCATCTTTGGTGCTATAACCCTGGCCCTGGCCAAGACTTCTTCAACCTGTCTCACGTAATCTTGGGTGCTAAGTTCCCCCATAGCTTTTGTGATGACCTCTTGCAAATGAGGCCAGTCTGTTCCCAACAGCATAGGTCAAGGAAGTGACTCGGCCAGGCCCATCACGATTTCTTCTGTTTGGTTCAATACTGTTAACCTCAATCTCTTCCTCTGATAGGTGTCTGAAGCTCCATGGATACAGACCATATTTACTGGTGTCACCAATTCTCCCATCTCTGGTGTCACTAAATCTGCCCTTAACATTGTTTGGGTGCATCCCATATCAACAATAGTGAGCACTACTAGATATCCTATTTTCATTTCCACAAAAATGAAACTAGTAGGTAGTGAGTTTAAAACTAAAAGGAAGTTATTTTTCACAAAGTGTGTAATTCAGTTGTTGAACTAATTGCCACCAGATGCTGTAGAAGCTGACAGTTATCCCAATTGAAAAAGGAGTTGGACAAATTCTGAGGGACAAGGGCATCAGTAGCTCTTGAGCATGGGAGTTAGGGATACAGCCTCTAAATTAGAATTTCCTAGACCATAAATTCTAAGGTCTGTGTGAGCAGGATTCCTGGATCGATCTAAACGACATGTTCGGTCCTGCCTCCTGTACCTGCCCTTGTTCTTTGCTGCCACGACTTGTTGGGAGTAAACAAACGTAAAAACTCACAGGTGGAAAGCTTCTGATTTTTAATAATGACAACATGCCACTCCCCATACTGCTGCTATCTCTTGCAGCTGTCACAGGTTCAGGCTCATGCTGGTACAACGTATATGCAAGGCCAGTCATACTTCGTTAGGTTTAGGAAGCACAAACTGCAGCTCATCCTGCCCTCCACCATGAAAAGAAACAACCGCTCGCCGTATCAATGCCACGTACGGCAGCTTGTACTCTTCTCTCTTCCCTCACTGACATACTGTTACATGGGACATTTCATATTCATCCAGTCCCCTTTTCATTCATTCAAAGTCTCTCATTAACATTGAGTACCTGTCCTGGAGATAGTTGTGCCGGCTTCACTTACAGTGTTCCACAGGCACCACTGTCTGTCGTCCTTGAGGGAAAGCTCCTGTTCTTTCTTGAGCCTGCGCCTCTGCACAGGAAAACTGCCCCATTGCACTGGCTTGCTCTAAACCGCTGCTCTGGTTCCCTTTCTAGGGAACAATCTTCATTCAGCTTCTGGTCCTCTTATACAAAAGTCCTTAAGTGGCAATTAACACACTCCTGGCCGGCCCCGCCACTGGACAAGGAGTCCTTAATTAGCAGTTAACAAGTTTGCCAATCAACTCCAGCACCGACCTGTGCATTCTTAATGGGCAATTAACCCATCTCGGGTGGCTCCATAACAGAGCCACTGGCTCCCTGTTACAGTCTGCAAGTAAGAGAGAAACAGTGGAAAAAAATCTTAGTCAGACCCAGTTCATTCTCCCCTTCAGCAACTACTCCAGGGGTGGGTAATTATTTCTGGCAAAGGGCTGCTTACTGAGTTTTGGCAAGCTGTTGAGGGCCGCATGGGTAGCGCCCCCCCTTGACAGGTGCTCCGCCTCCTGGTCACCATCTTAGGACCAGAAGTTCCGTCCCCTATCACCCGATCTTTGCCACCAGAAGTCCCTCACCCTATGAACACACACACACACACACACACACTCTCTCTCTCTCTCTCTCTCTCTCTCTCTCTCTCTCTCCCTTCCTCATTGCTCTCTCTGTCTCTCTCTCCACCTCCCTCATTGCATGGACAGACACACACGCACAGAGGCAACTGGTGCCTCCTGAGTTGTGGGGGCACTTACTCCCCCAGCAGCCAGTCAGTGACCAGGGGGAGTCCCCCCACAGCTGATCGTGCCAACCCAGTAGTGCCAGTGGCATGCCTGGAAGGGCCAGGGGCACGCCCAGAAGTGCCAGTGGTGATTCTCCTGATGACCCCACTCTCCAGCTGGTGCTCCCACCTTCCCCTGCTGCCCACTGCCTAAGCAGAGAACGCTGGCTGTGAGGGGTGCACCAGCATTCTCAGGGGATGCACATGCACCCCTGTGCACCCCCTACACATCGCCACTGCACACGCGCGCGCGCGCACACACACACACACACACACACACAACCTCCTGCTCCTGGCCTCAGAGTACTGGTGTAGCCCCATGCTCCTGCGGTCTGGCAATGCAGCCAGGACCCATGTGGTGCTGGAGCAGCTGGCAAGTGGGCAGGGAAGCAGTGAAAGGTGCAGCAAGCAGAGGCTTCTGGGTGGGGGGTGGAGGTGGGAGGAGCTATGGGTGGGTCAAGGTCAGGCTGGCCTTACTTCTGGGTCCTGCCAGCTTCCCCTGTCCTACTGCCCCTGTCTCCTGTCATCTTTGACAGGCAGCCAGGAGCAAATAAATATTAATTATCAAAACATTTTATGGGCTCCACAGGCCAGACAGAATGGCCTGGAGGGCTAGATCTGGCCCACGGGCTATATTTTGTCTGCCCCAATCTACTTTTTGCCACTCTGTAAAACTGGGTGAGATGGACCCATAGTCTGACCCAGTAAATGACAATTCTTATGGTTTTATGGTCTTATGAGAAAGCGAATTCTTCTGTGCCAGTGTGCCAATGACTAGGGTGAATAAAAGCTTGTATCAACTTGCTAAGAGCTCTCTTCTCTGATTTTTCAGTTAAGTGAACTTACATGCAAGAAAGTTTTGGACCGTGATGGAATCTATGAACTTTTGGGGTTGAACTATTTGTGGTAGCTTCTTCTTGTCTGAAAATTAAAAAAAACTCTCATCTGAACTTGGAGAAGATGATGGCCAGTTTAGAATAAGTATATCTTGTATTCCTGGTATCCCTTTCTGATCCAAAATTCCGCGTTTAGAATCACAACCCATGGAGTTGCTACATTATTTTTTTACTTTACAATTAAACAAAGTTATTCTGGCATACAGGAAATTCTTACTGCTCTTAACAAAGTGTGGATCTATAAGTATATGTATAAAGATACTAATCTTTTCTATTTATTTTTATAGTAAAAATCCTTTACTTTTAAGAGGGGTGGGTAGGAGTGGAGAAAATTACAGGTATATTTAATCAGAAAGAAACCAATCAGGATGCTCCAGCTTTCTATCAGTTGCCCAAGATGATACATTTAGTAAACATCAACACATTTTGTCAAGATTTTGGGGAATGCTGACTCAGAGGTATACAAAAAAAGCATAATATGCTGAACCAATTGTGCAACACTTTACATGGAAAAGTGATTTCCTGATCTCTGCATCAAGCAGCTGATGCTCTTGCATTAGGTTTGAATGTTTTTGTCATCATCATCTTTTAAAGAAAAGATTAACTGTTCGTGCATGTATGAACTAGCAGATATAGAAGACCATGAAACTTGAAAAAATAAGTTGCATGAGAGACAAGGATTTTTTTGTATTAATTTTTTATTGAACTAATTGTGTATTTGGGAGATATGTTAGACGAGCTTTTGGCCACAGATTGACTGAAAATTATGTTCACTTATCCATTTCTACAAAAGTGATTCCCAAATGTACTTTTCTGTCCTATACTTTTTCTATTTGGCCTATTTTTGTATGTCCATTTTCACTCAGACATTTTCTCATGGATATACTCCATGAACTATTTTAGTTTACACCTTCTGGCTCTTTAACGTAGAAATTATATCAAATTTGACTTCTTTACATATTGGTGGCTGTCGGGGTTCCTGTGCCCCGGGGACCCAACCGACGCCACCTGCCAGTGGTTCAGTGTGTCGTCACCTGTAATTGGAGTGTCCCATGCGTGTGTTTCGCTTGCCATGACTTTGATGTTAACGGAGTTGGTTCAGATGTCTGACGCGCGTAATCCAGTTATGAGTCTTGCCAATGTCTTGTGAGGTCCCGTGTTGCTGAGGGCTCCTCCTCCCCTACACCCTCACCCGTACCACCGGGCTAGTGACCAACTAATTGGTACGGCCACGTGTCCTCAAGTCCACTCAGATAAGCCACAAAAGAAGGAATAAAAATCAAAACAAGCACTACAACCAAGACGGGTCCCTTGATCGGGGCAGCTGCTCCAGCCATCCGCAGCCACCTTCCTATTCAAACTTGTCCTCCTAGGGGTCGAGCCCTCTTGTAGGGCTTTACACGGTTCCCTTTTTAACAATTTAAGTTCGTAGTTGAACTGCGCCCCTCTTACAGGGACTACGGCACCCAAAGTTAGTAGTGCCCTCCTATTAGGGTCTTTACGGTACCCTTTTCCTGCTGGGCTCCACCAGCTCGTGGCAAACCAACAGTCCTATTCCCCACAGGGACCGGCAGGCTGGGTTCAAAAACCCCTCTGGTGTTTAGCTTTTTGCCAGAGGCTCCTACCCACATTCAGCGTTGCTCTCAGCATTCCTCGCAGCGTGCGCCGGCGTGCACCACCTCCTCCTAGTCCTCTTTCTGGTTCTGCATTGCTGCCACTTTCCGGTCCCGGCCTCTCCTTTATACCGGCGGGGAAAATACCGGCCCCTCCCTTCTCCACACACCGGGGTAAGGGGAATTTCTGCCAGTCTCTTTGCGGCTGTGGACCTGGGGCCGCTGACCCTCCGCTCAGCCCTACAGCCTTGGAGCCTGCTGGTTCCTTCTCTCCCTCCCAGTGGCATGGAATTGAGTAGGTTTAAGGGAGTCAAATTAGACTAGACTAGATGAAAATATTCCAGTGCTATTATCACTACTAACATGTCCTAGCACACCTGTAAAATATCTCATGCCCACACATTAAACATCTTCTAACAATCCACAAGCACACATATCACTAGTACAATGTGCATGATCTGAGCAAAGCTAACCACTTCTATATTTAGCACTTTTTGCAGTTCTGCTGTAGTCATGAAAACAAAACGTTAAAGACAGTGCTTTAATTTATCATCTCATGATACCCATGTTCCTGCTCACTCTTCAGTGACAGTTCTGCTGTTCAAGCCAAGTGAGTAAACATAGCTTAAATAGTACAAACTTAATTATATTTGGAACAAATCTGCATCCTTATTAATCTAAGACATTATAAGCAGCACAAGTTGTTGGTGACATGCTTGTTTCCTTTTTGAATATAAGCAGCCCTGGCTCAGCTCAGAACCTATTAGCAGGAGCCCAGGAACAGGAACTGGAACTCAGCAGTGAAATTTCTTTTGAGGAAGCTGTAGGGTTGAGAAGCAACCATGAATTAATTTCTACTGGAGTGACCATATACAGCTAGCCCAGCTCCCAAAATAGCTAGTACTAGACTGAAAAGAGATGTGGCTAGGATGGCTAGGGCAGGTCCCATTGGTTTGACTACCACAGAGCTTCCAGGGTAAATAAACTTGTCCTCTTCCTACAGATATCCAGAGGACGGCAATATGAGCCAGTCCTGACTAACTATTTTTTGGCAAGCTCCTCTAAGGTTGAATGAATCATGCTTTGACAAGCAGGGGGGAATTTGTGCTTCCATGAGCAAGCAAAAGTGAATCTCAGCCATGATTTTAAACCCAGTTGTGCCCTAGATTACCTATATTTTGGCTGGTGACCAGTTGTGTTGGATTGGGCAGTCATATGTCAGTCTCAGTTCTTCACTGTTCAAACCTCCTTCCTTGGAAACGAAAGAGGAAGAAGAAGCATTAAGGATAACGTATACTGAAAATGCTGCAGACCTGTACCCATTATATTGCATTTCCCAAGGAATACATTTCCCATAATCTACTGCCTGCAACATCTAAGAAATACCGGTGATTTACATGGAAAACAAAGTACAGTAGACACCCTTTTTACGTGTATTCGACTTACCTGTGTCTCGTGTTTATGCAAATTAATATTAACACCCAAGCAGAAAAATACATCCTGAGACGTCCATCATTCGCGCAGATACATGAATGCCTTGTAAGATGCGCAGACTGAGTGAAACAGAGTTACGCACAGCTTGGGTTCCCAAGCAGGATTCTGGAGGCTCGCTCAGTCTCAGTGTCGCCATTGTGGTAGCAGTACAGGTTTTATTTTGGTACCTTTGGTGTCATAAATGTGAGGTCTAAGGAATGCAACCCTCACTTTTCAGTTATTTCCTATGGGAAAATTCACCTTGAGTCGTGCACATTTGACATACACAAGGTTTCTCAGGAAAGCAATATACGCATAAGCTGGGAGTCTACTGTACTACTCTGGGAGGTGTGCACTAGTGTAATTCCAGCACCTCCGATGCCCAACCCAATGCATCTCTGTTACACAATGTGAGGGTGATATTAGTGGTTCACAGCACCATAGCAGGCACACAGAGTTAGGCTGAAAAACTCAGAGTAGATCAAAATGTGAAGTTTTTTACCCACTATCTTGGATAACAAGGTTAAACAGAAGATCTATTAAGAAAAACACTGACAATTTAAATAAATCAGATGTTTTTGCTGAAGATTATGCTGTGATTTTCTCCAATTATTCTTGACATTTCACCCATTCATATTGTGATCTGAATTAATAATGGAAGAGGAAAAAAAGGCTCTTGTCTCCTTGTTTATTCTTTGTTCTCAAGGAGATAAGCTGTTTATAAAGATAAGTTATTTGTTATTTAAATCACTTTTACTGAAGTTGTTTATTTCCTTGTTTGAGTTTCTAAAAATATTGCAACAATTGTAATGCATCTTTGAGATGTCTATTCAATTCCCTGTGATTTGTAGTGAAATTCATTGCTAAATGGGCACAGGTGTTGATGTACATAACGTGCAGAAATGAGTCAAAACCAATAAATGCTCAATAAGGAAGGGTGGAAAGGAAATACTCTGACATCAACTCTTTTAAGATGAGATAAAAGAGGCATTTTAGATCGCTACTAAATTATGTGTAGATTGCAAAGAAGATGCATTTTTGAGTAACTACAAAAATGTAAAACAACAGACCATGTTTAAAGTAGCACTTTAATCATTGCTATATTTTCAATCATAATTATTATTTTTTTTAAATCACTGTATTCAGGATATAATTTACCTTCTATAAAGGTGTCACATCAAGGCATTAATATGCTATTTTTAAACAGTCTTAGAAAAAATAAATGCACTATGAAAATGCAAAATGCATTATCAAAATTGCTCATTCTTTTCTATTCTATGTAAAAATGTACCTGGAGATTGTTATCAGAGAATCAGAAAAGTAGGGCTGGAAGGGACTTCTAGAGGTCATCTAGTCCAATCCCCCATTCGAGGCAGGATCATCCGTATCCACACCATCTCATACAAATCCTTGTCAAACCGATTCCTAAAACCACACAATCAACCCCATTACACAAATACAAGGCATATTGCCCAAAGACACCAAAAGCACCTCACTCACCACAGGTAAAGCAGGGGGATGAGGGCTGTCAGCATCCTGCTGCTGCAACGGCTGTTAAAATGCACTTGAGAGATCCAAGAAAGCCATGCTCCTGCTACATAGAAAGGCAAACCCCCTAGAGTCCATACCAGTATGACCATGCAGTTAAATTCCTTCTTGATCCCAAATCTGGTAATTGGTTTGATGCTAAATTGTGGGGCAAGAACCTCTAACCAGGAATCTCCAGTTTTTAGTCCCAGTAGGAGCATTGATTGGCACATTGTTGTCAAAATCCCCAATTTGACTGCAGTCAACACCCTATGCTTCTGAGGAAGACGAATCTACTCCCTCTAGCAACAGGAGGGGAAAAAAAACCCTTTCTGGCCCCATGTGGCAACTGGAAAAGCCCAGAAGCATGGGAAAAAACAAAGATCCCCCATTCGGCTCTGCAACTTGGGGATTGCAAGACATAACTCCACACGCTGCACCCTCTAACTGGAGAACCTGAACACCCCTTTCTGTATCCCATCCATAGGCTTATGCTTGCTGCTTTAATGTTCTTGCATAACTATGCCAGTTGTGAAACTCTGCTTCATTCTTTTACTGCTGAGCATGGTCCTCTCCAATATCCACTTGCTCTTCAAGAGCTCTTCTGTTACCTTCCAGCTAGCTAGGAAAGGGGCCAGGGGCGTGTTCCTGGCCTTCCAACTGTTGCTCTTTGCAGAGCACTCCTGGCACAACTATGCCTAGATTATCCCTAGTCAATGCTTGTCCCAGGATGGATCATGGGGTGTGCACAAGTACAGTTGTACCCCACTTTGATTCCTGCTCTGTCCAAAGTTTAAAATGAACTGCCTGGCAGTGGCAGCAGCATTTCTAGTCAGACAGCTGCTGAGGGACTCAATTGACTTCTTGGCTCATTATAATCTACCCCATCCCTTCTAAACTCTTCATTCTGCAGGCCTTAACAACCCTCTCTTCTTTTTAATGGTCGTGATATTCCACCAATCAAGCTAGCTTTTGTTCTGTAATGCTGCTGTCTATTAGCTGCTCCTAATCATGAAGCTCTTATTTTGCAGCCCTGCAGATATTTTTTAACTCATTCTGATTAAGCTATATTTGTTTGTGCTTCCATCTTAAGCTGTGTACTCCAGCCCCAGGCTCCTAGCATGCTAGTAAAGCTTCTAGTGTCTAACTGGAGAAACATGTGCATTGTTTCATATGAGATGCTGTACCTCACCATTTGCACTCCCCTTTTCAAAATCCTAGACCAGCTCATGTGTTTGTCCAACCTCTTTTCTTTTCTTTCAAATTTTTTGTCTTGGGCCAAATCAGTCAAATCAGTTTCAAATTCTATTGACTGAACAGAGCTCAATTGTTCAAGTCTGTGTGGTGCTACCATCGGCAAGTATCCTACCTTCCAGCCTCTTCAGCTTGAGGCTTCAGACACTCCCAAATCCATGGCAGGCATCCTAGGTGTCAGAACCAAGCCTGGAGGCATTGGAGTTCAGATGCCTCCCAGTCTCACTTGCCCCCAGCCAAAAAGCCAGAGAAGCAAGCTAGAAGGAAAGCACAAGAACAATTCCTCATTACCATACATTGTGTAGCCAAGTTCTTTGCACTGGAGGCAGAGCCTCCCTAAGGGTGTGTAGGGCCCAGGGCTGGGGGGAGGGAGTGGCAAGTGGATGGACTGTGGAGCCCGTGGCACCCAGTGGCTGCAATGGGGCCTGTATGGCACTGTCTGTGGGGTTCCCCAAAGTGCAGGACCTGGGGCAGCTGCCCCGCTTGCTCACCTCTAGGGATGGCTGTCACAGGGCATTAGTGCCCTGCTCCTTTAAAGGACTGAAACTGCCAGGGGAAGAGCCCTAGTGGTGAGTTGGAAGCCCCAGCTGCGGGTTACCAGAGCAGCCAGAACAGGCTAGTGGTCCACACCTGCCACTGGTCGGCTGACCAGAAGCAGCAGGGCCTGGCTCACATATAAATCCCAGGGCTGAGCCCAAGAGGGCAGTTCCCTGCCAGCAGCAAAGGGGGAAAGAGCTCTCCCAGAGCAAGTAAAGGGGAGAGACCTGACTGCAGGAGCAGCTTCTGATGCTGTTGAGGGACAGAGTATTCCCTGCTATGGTTTGAATGATGTTGTAGCTGGATGGCTTGAATTTATGTTGCAGCCCAGGGGCTTATGTTTTGTTTACTGCTCTATAAGACCGGTGGTTTGGGTGAGGCTATTAGGGGAAGAAGGAGGCCTCATGGGGGGTGCACAGACCCCAGCACCAGAGAGTGCGCAGCATTTGGGGGTGCACAGACCCCAGCGCCAGAGAGGGCACAGCATTTGTGGGTGCACAGACCTCAGTGCCAGAGAGAGCACAGCATTTGGGGTGCACAGACCCCAGCACCAGAGAAAGCGCAGCACTTTGCAGGGCTGTGGAGATCCCAAACACTAGTGAGGCGCAGAGTGAGATGGGGCTGCAGAGAGCACGAACAACAGTGAGGCACAGAATGAGACAGGGCTGTGGAGAGCCCAGGGAGGACGAAGGGGCCAAATTACAACAAGGCCCAGACCAAACAACGTCAGTGCCATCTGCGAGGCTTGGGGCATGGTAAAGGGGTGGTTGAAGCCACACATAGCCCATAAGGCTAGGGTGCTCCATTGTGACATCCATCTTGGAGTGGGATGCAGCAGGGCTCCAAAGACCCATGGGGTCCTGAGAATCAATCTTGACCATGTCCAAGAGGACTTAGAGGCAGCCTCCCTATCATTCATACCATCAAAGACGTGGCAGGAAAGAATAGAGGGTGCCCAGTGGGCCAACTTGGCATGGTAAGGGGGCCTTGGGTAGATCACAGCCATCCTGCAGGACCCCATCCCATGACAAAGTGGTGCACTGGCTGGGAAGTAAGGCCATGCATGGGGAAGAACCCTGTGTCCCTAATTAGGGAAATGAACCTGTGGGCCAGTACAGAAGTACAACACAGTAAAGTGAAAGGCAATGAGACCGGGGGTCAGGAAGATGAGCCGAGGTTAAAGATTAGACTGCCGTTAGAGATTGTAGAGAGGAAGATGTTAGGTCTGGCCTAGGAAGAAGTAGAACCATGGCAGGAGTAGCAACTCCGGAAGGCAGGCAGCAAGAAGCCTTCACCTGGCAGTTGTGGGTGGACGAGGTGGAGGAAAAAGCTGCCCGTCTAGAGTTTAAATTAGAAACGATGAGATTACACAAGGAGCAAGCCAAGGCAAAGGTGGCTGCTTTAGAGTTGCAGGCACAACCTGGGAAAAAAGAAGATGGGTCAAAAGAAATCATGTGCCTGCTGGCAGCAGAGGCAGAAAAGGCCTGAGTGCTGGAACGGTTCATGGTGAAGGAGGCCAAGAAGAGCAGGCAATGGGAAGAAAATTGCAAGAGATGCAAAAGGAGATGGAGGATCAAGCCTTCTGGACCTGGGATAGACCAGACGGGGGAACAAAAGGATGTCATTCAGAAGCTAGAGATATTGAAAGCCTCATTGGAGTCTTCCAGAAAGAAGTCCGGAGCCAGGTGGACCAGATACAGGAGGAGTTGGAGAATTGGCAACTGAGATGCAGGCAAGCCAAACAACATGTGGAAGAGCTGCGAGGCAAGCTAGTTAGAAACCAGGTCCAGAGGAAACAAGGAAGGTGATTGCCAGAGAGATGGAGAAAATCAAGGATTATATGGTGAACCACAAGGCATTACAAGATCAGAAGCAGTCCCTCGAAACAGAAGAAAGAGCCAGAACTGAGGAGTGTGCAGAATTGTGAGCTCAGTGGCAAAAGGTGAAAGAAGAAAAGGACCAACTATGGGAAGAGATACAGTCCCTGAAGACCCTTTTGGAAGAGGCCACAGCCAGGGAAACAGCGTTGCAGGGGAAGACCAAGCAGCAACCATTACAGGCCGCTCAATCACAAAGAGATGGACTGACTGCAATAGGCATGCAATTGGAGGAACATGCATCCAGGGCTAATGCAGAATGCCAGGAGCATTTGCAAGAGCTTGAAGCCTTGAAAGGGTTTGCCACAGAGCACTCAGGTGCCCCGCGCCTGAGAGCAGAAACAGCTCGGGAGAGACCTCTACTGGCAAGAAGGGGAAGGCCCAGGTGCCAGTTACCAGGGCAGCCAGAGTCACAGGTGCTGGTTGCTAGGACAACTGTTGGGGAGCCAGCTGACAGGAAGGGGCAGGGCCTGGCCCATATAAGCCCAGGCGTGTGGCCAGGAGGGCAGTTCCCTTCTGGCGGCCAAGGGAGGAGGAGCTCAGCCAGTGCAGACAGAGGGGAGAACCCTGACTGTGTGCGCAACCCCTGATTGCTGCTATGGGTTGGAGTATTTCCCGGTAGGGATTGAATGTTGTTTGGCCAGACGGTTTAGCTTTTTATGTTATAGCCCAGGGGCTTTGTGTTTTTGTGTTCGCTGTTTTAACCAGAGGACCGGGTGAGGCTATCGGGGGTTGGAGGAGGCTTCGTAAGGACTCCACGGTAGCATAGGGACCCTCACGCCAGAGAGGGCACAGAATTTGGGGTGCATTGACCCCAGCCCCAGAGCAAGGGGGGCAGTGAGGAGCCCCAGAGCAAAGGGGGGGGCAGTGGGAAGCCCCTGAGAGAAGGCAAGGAGAGGGCCAAATCACAGCAGGGCCCAGTCAAAACCTGGCACTGGGGCACGTAAAGTGGGCAGCCTCCTGCTAATTACATCAATCGATCAATTAAGATCAAGGCATGGCAGGCGAGTAAGCAGGCGGTTGGCCCATAACAGGAGGGCGGAGTCACCAATAGAAAGGCGCCAGTAGCGATACTTCTGTCACAATGGTGCATTGGCTGGGAATGTTTTATATGGCAGCATGCATCATAAGACACTGGTTTGCCTGTATAAAGAAGAGAGCCCTTGAGTCCATGCGGAGAAAGGAACGAGAGCAGATGCTAATCTCCAGCCTGGAGTCAGGAGAACAAGCTTTGGATCAACTTCTTCGAACGGTGCAAGGCCTACTGGACCAAGCCGTAAGGCAACAGACCCTGTTAACCACCATGATCAAAAGCACCTGACCCTGGCCAATGATGCAGGTAGGATTGTGCAGCTATGGAGCCCAAGTCGACCCTGAGGTGGGAGATGAGCCACCCGCACTGTTAGCGGAAGTAACAATACAGGGGAAAAGACTAGTAGCTGTAATGGACTTGGGCTCACGGGAGACGCTGGTGCGGAGCGATGTGCTACTGACAAGGGAGAGGGAAATAGTAGATCATGCAAGGGTGCAGTGTTGGTGCAGGGACGCCCTCATTTTTGACAAGGTGAGGGTCATTCTGTGAGTAGGCAACAAGACCTGCTGGATGCTAGTGGGGGTCACAGAGCATTTACCCTACCCAGTAGTACTGGGCTGCGACTGGCCCGAGTTGCTAAAGGGATAGTTGGCATGAGGCGCGAGGAGACCACAGAGGGTTTCATGGGTGAAATCCAGCAGTCTTCCCCTGACGAGGAAGTGGAACAAAGGGTGGACATTGCCCATTTATTGGAAGACGAGCATTTTCAGCTGGAGCAGAGTCAGGAGATGGACTTTCGGCAGGCGCTGCAGGGACACCTCGCTTGAAGAAATGACAAGGTATTGAGACCGGAACTGATGAGGACAACCCCCGAGGTGAAATCCAGCAGTCTCCCCCTGACAAGGAAGTGGAACAAAGGGTGGACATTGCCCATTTATGGGAAGACGAGCATTTTCAGCTGGAGCAGAGTCAGGAGATGGACTTTCGGCAGGAGCTGCAGGGACACCCCGCTTGAAGAAATGACGAGGTATTGAAACCGGAACTGATGAGGACAACCCCAAGGTTCAAGGTATGAAACAGCCTCCTATACTGGATTGAGCAAGGGAAACCAGAAGGAGGGGTGGTTGCTCAGCTGTTGGTCCCTCAGTGGTATCAATGGGCCTTACTGAAGGTGGCTCATGAGCTCCCCATGGGCGGGCATCTGGGCTGGGACAAAACAGAAGCACGCATTTGAGCAAGGTTTTATTGGCCAGGACTGATGTGGGAAGTCACAAGATATTGTGCTTTGTGCCCCGTCTGCCAAAAAGTAAACCCAATGCCACCCCTAAAGCCTCCTTTAATTCCAATGCCTCTGGTAGAGGTTCCCTTTGAGAGGGTAGCAGTGGACATCATGGGGCCACTTTCCCTGAGTAGCACTGGGAACCACTATATACTAGTTCTATTAGATTATGCAATTAGGTACCTAGAAGCAGTACTGATGCGGACAGTGTCCGTGCCAAAGGTGGCAACAAACTGTTGAAAATATTCTCCCAAATAGGACTCCCTAAGGAACTACTGACTGATCAAGCGATGAACTTTACATCACGCATGTTCGAAGCAGTGAGTAAAGCTTTGGGGATCAAACACCTGAGGACAACCGTATATCATCCCCAAATGAAAGGGCTTGTGGAATGCTTCAATCAGACATTGAAGCAAATGCTAAAAAAGTTTGTGGTGGACAGCCCACAGAATTGGGACAAAATGATACCACCTTTGCTGTTTGCAGTAAGAGAGGCACCCCAGGCCTCGACTGGGTTTTCACCTTTTGAGTTATTGTACGGCTGGCAACCAAGGGGGATTCTGGAACTAATTAAGGAGAGTTGAGAAGAACAGCAGAATAGATACCAGAACGTCATCCAATACATGATCCAACTGCAGGAATGCCTTGAAGCGGCCCGGAACGTGATGGTGGAAAATCTCAGAGAGGCCCAGCAACGACAAGCAAGGCATTACAACCGAGGCACCCAGGAAAGGAGATTTGACATGGGGGACCGCGTGTTGGTTCTACTGCCAGACAGTGAGAGCAAGCTACTTGCCCGGTGGCAGGAACCCTATGAAGTCATACGCCAAGTGGGACCTGTGGACTATGAGATGTACCATATAGATGAAAAGAAAAAGAAGCAAGTATACCATGTCAATATGTTGAAGAGGTGGGAAGATCGGGAGTGTATGTATTTAGCCCTTCATCCCGAGGAGTTGGAATTGGGACCTACATTAATGGAGGGAAGTGGGCTGGGGGATGTAGAACTAGCCCCATGACTGTTGGAAGAACAGAGAAGACAGGCTGCTGAGTTAGTCAAGGAGTATGAAGACATATTCCAGGGAACCCCTGGATAAAAACTCCTCTGGACCAGGTAATACGTGAGAATTGGAGACGGATTCCCCAGCAACTCCAAGACCCGATAAGAGCGGAGATTACGATGATGCTAGAGAAGGGTATTATTTGTGAGTTTCACAGTGATTGGCAGAGCCCCATCATAGTGGTACCTAAGCCCAATGGGAAAATCCGCCTCTGTATCGACTACCGGAAGGTGAATGCAGTGGCTAAGTTTGACGCCTATCCGATGCCCCGAGTGGATGAACTGGTGAAGAGCATCGGGCAAGCTCACTACATTTCTACGTTAGACCTGACCAAAGGTTACTGGCAGGTCCCAGTGGCCCCCAAAGATCAGGAGAAGAAGGTATTCGCCACCCCATGGGGTCTTTTTCAATTTTGGTGAATGCTGTTCGGGTTGCATGGAACTGCAGCCACGTTCCAGCGGTTAATGGACAGAATCTTGGCCCCGCACGGGGATTACGCCATGGTGTATATTGATGACATTGTCATATACACTGAGGGCTGGGCTGAACAACTCACCACCCTGAGAGCACTACTACGAGGTTTAAGAAATGCTGGGCTGACAGCCAACCCAAAGAAATGTACAGTAGGAAAAAAGGAAATGCAGTACCTGGGGTTCCTAGTAAGATGCGGGAAAATGAGACCTTTGAGTTAAGTGGAGGCATTGTGGAGATATCAAGCACCCCATACTAAAAAGCAAGTGAGGGCTTTCTTGGGGCTGGCCAGTTATTATAGAAAGTTTATACCTCATTTCACGGATGTAGTGGTACCGTTGATGGACATGATAAAAGCAGGGGCTCCAACCAAAGTGGAATGGACACTGGAGGCAGAAAAGGCATTCTGAGTGGTGAAGGATGCACTGTGCCTACATCCGCTCTTGTATACTCCGGATTTCAATAAACCTTTCCTGGTGCAGACCAATGCGTCAGAGGTGGCTGTCGGAGCCGTGTTGGTACAGAAAGAAGGAGAAGAAGAACACCCTATAGCCTACATAAGTAAGAAATTACACCCACCGAAACAGAGTTACACCACGGTGGAGGAGGAGTGTCTGGCAACTAAGTGGGGTATTGAGACACAATGATATTACTTGTTAGGGCGGCGGCTCACCTTGATCACCGACCACGCATCCCTGCGCTGGCTGCAGAGCATGGAGACTAATAACACAAGGGTGATGAGGTGGGCCCTTAGTCTGCAGCCATATTGTTTTGAGGTAAAGCACCACCCTGGAACCCAAAACGTAAATGCCGATTTCTTCTCGAGACAATACGAGGAAGAAGTGGGGCCAGGAAGAACAGGAGGATGCCAGATAAAGGAGAAAAATAGAGGGGTGACAGGGAGGCGGACTCCCAACAACTGCAGTGATGTATCTGCCACCTCCATCAGAGGGGTACGCCATGCCCAGAACCATCCGCCCGAACATTTCAAATGTAGAAAGAAAACAGGCCAAAGCGGCACCCTACCAAGGTTGGCTAGTGTGGGGGGACTACCTGTGGCGGATAACTCCCAACAGATCCCACACGGTGCGTCTTGGGTAAAAGGTGAGTAGGAGGCACCTGAAAACCTTTGTCTCTTGTACCTGAAGTTCTGGGTGCCTGGGATAGGGCCGAGAGGAGAGCCCCAGACAGGTGAAGCAGCTGGGCGAGGATGAAGACTCTGCTCAGTGAGTCTGGAGTTAAAGAGTGCTTTGCGACACACCTCCCCCACAGGTGCCCTGTGCTTGAGAGCAGGAACAGCTAGGGAGAAACCCCTAGTGGCAAGAAGGGGAAGGCCCAGGTGCCAGTTACCAGGGCAGCCAGAGTCACAGGTGCTGGTTGCTAGGACAACCGCTGGGGAGCCAGCTGACAGGAAGGGGCAGGGCCTGGCCCATATAAGCCCAGGCGTGTGGCCAGGAGGGCAGTTCCCCTCTGGCGGCCAAGGGAGGAGGAGCTCGGCCAGTGCAGACAGGGGAGAACCTTGACTGCGTGAGCACCCCTGATTGCTGCTATGGGTTGGAGTATTTTCTGGTAGGGATTGAATGTTGTTTGGCCAGACGGTTTAGCTTTTTATGTTATAGCCCAGGGGCTTTGTGCTTTTGTGTTTTGCTGTTTTAACCGGAGGACCGGGTGAGGCTATTGGGGGTTGGAGGAGGCCTCATAAGTGTTCCACGGTAGTGTGGGGACCCTGGCGCCAGAGAGGGCACAGTATTTGGGTTGCATTGACCCCAGCCCCAGAGCAAGGGAGGCAGTGAGGAGCCTGGAGAGAGGGTCGCGAGGAGTGAGGAGCCCCAGAGCAGGGGGGCAGTGAGAAGCCCCTGAGAGAAGGCAAGGAGAGGGTCAAATCACAGCAGGGCCCAGGTCAAAACCACGTCAGTACCATCTGCGCGGCTTGGGCTTCAGCGTAGAGGAGGAAAAGGAGCCGCAGATAGCGCCCCCTGGCACTGGGGCGTGTAAAGTGGTCAGCCTCCTGCTAATTACATCAATCAATCAATTAAGATCAAGGTATGGCAGGTGAGTAAGCAGGCAGTTGGCCCATAACAGGAGGGCAGAGTCACCAATAGAAAGGCTCCAGTAGCAATACTGCTGTCACAGGCTTCTTGATAGAGACCGAAAAATGGGTAGAAACTGTGCAGCTCATACACCTGAAGGTCCAGGAAAACCCAGAATCACCCAGGAATACTGGGCTAGGAATCTCCAGGAATGAGAGGGCAGTACAACAGCAGGAAAAGAATACGATGACGGAGAGACCTCCTGAAACAGATTCTACAACAATGGGGGAAGAAAGTATCTCCACAGTTATCAAGTACCTAGAGCAAAAACAGAGTCACTGGCTAAGCTAGTATGTAGAGGGAATGAACTACTTGGGAGAAAAATTAGGAAAACTTGCCAGAAGGTATGATTCTGGGATATTGCCAGGGCCAAAACAGGTACAACAGATGAAGGTAGATAAGGGAGATATGGCAGCTGTGCAGGACAGCGAGTGGTTTGGGGTGAGAGGTGAGAACAGTGATCCCAGCTACCAAGGCCACACCCCAAAGAGGCAACATCCAACACAGAAAGGCCAGAGACCAAAGATGGCCCAAGCCCTGACATATAGCAGACCAGATGTAGGTTTTGAAGGAGGGAGGGCGGCAGAAACCCTAGGTAAAAGGTGGGCCCCAGGGCCTGAGATGAGGAGAAGGGGCCAACACCCCAGGGAAGCTAGGGTGGAAATAGAGGTACACCCCAAGCTCCACCTTGAGGACAAGCTACCAAGCCCTGCACAGAAGCAAAAGCCATGCCAGACCCAGACTGTGGGCCGAGCTAAGGAAGCAGAAGGTTCCTCAACACCAAAGGTAATCTGGTCAGAGAAGGAACGAATAGGGGGAAGAAGGCCATGTATATATGTTTGTAATCTCCCAGGGCGAGTTAAATGGTGGACCCTGAGGAAATTAATTGAAGCTAGAGTCGGGGAGTAGCCATTGTGAAGGTGAATACAGGGCCTGGCAGAAGATCCACTGGCCAGAGAAAGATAGAATTTTGGAGGGAGGAATATGCCCAGAGAGCACTTAGGGTGCAGTGGGAGCTTTGGGGAAGGCTCATGGGCTGGCAGGAAACCCAAGGGAGAAGGGACTCTTTACAAGGGGCCCAGAGAAGGGGTCAGGGGCACTTGAGGAATAAAGTGTTAAAGGCACCCCAAGTAACAGGAAGCAGCTCTCCCAGGAGGAGGGAGGAGGCTTTCTCTTCATGTTGAAGGGCTGTAGAAGAGGAGAAAAGACAGGCCTAAGTTGTACTCTACCAAGGCTGGCTAATGTGGGGCGACTACCTGTGGCGGGGTAACTCCCAAATCCCACATGGTGCGCCCTTGGGGAAAAGGCGAGTAGGAGGCACCTGGAAACCTCTGTCTTCTGTTCCAGAGCTGCTGGGTGACTGAAGAAAGGCTGAGAAGAGCCCAGGACAGATCCATTACCTGAAAATGCAAAGTGCCCCCTCCCCCCCGGTAAGTGTAGGTCTTAAGGGGGCCCTGCTCCTTTAAAGGACTGAAACTGCCAGGGGAAGAGCCCTAGTGGTGAGTTGGAAGCCCCAGCTACAGGTTACCAAGGCAGCCAGAACAGGCTAGCAGCCCACACCTGCCAGCAGTCAGCTGACCAGAAGGGGCAGGGCCTGGCTCATATATAAAGCAAAGGGCTGAGGCCAAGAGGGCAGTTCCCGGCCAGCAGCAAAGGAGGAAGGAGCTCTCCCAGAGCAAGTAAAGGGGAGAGACCTGACTGCAGGAGCAGCTTCTGATGCTGTTGAGGGACAGAGTATTCCCTGGTATGGTTTGAATGATGTTGTAGCCGGATGGCTTGAATTTATGTTGCAGCCCAGGGGCTTATGTTTTGTTTACTGCTCTATAAGACCGGTGGTTTGGGTGAGGCTATTAGGGGAAGAAGGAGGCCTCATGGGGGGGTGCACAGACCCCAGCACCAGAGAGTGCGCAACATTTGGGGGTGCACAGACCCCAGTGCCAGAGAGTGCACAGCACTTTGCAGGGCTGCGGAGAGCCTGAGCGCCAGGGAGGCACAGAATGAGATGGGACTGTGGAGAGCCCAAGCGCTAGTGAGGCACAGAGCATGATGGGGCTGTGGAGAGCCCAGGGAGGACAAGGGGGCCAAATTACAACAAAGCCCAGACCAAGCAATGTTGGTACCATCTGTGAGGCTTGGGGCGTGGTGAAGGGGTGGTTAGAGCTGCACATAGCCCATAAAGCTAGGGTGCCCTGAAACACCCATTCTGACATCCATCTTGGAATGAGACCCACCAGGGCTCCAGGGACCCACAGGGTCCTGAGAATCAATCTTGACCATGTCCAAGAGGACTTAGCGGCAGCCTCCTTATCATTCATATCATCAAAAACGTGGCGGGTAAGAATAGAGGGTGCCCAGTGGGCCAACTTGGCATGGTAAGGGGGCCTTGGGGAGATCACAAGCATCCTGCAGGTCTCCATCCTGTGACAAAAGCCATGACGGGAAGCATTATGTACTCTTGCAGGGGTGAGCCTGCCAGTAGTACAAGGGACAGGCCTTCACCCTCTAACTATACTGAGTCATTCAAGGCCAAGAAGAAGGTTATCTCCCCTGTCAGGCAAGTAAAACCACATAAGCTGAATCATCAAGTTTTGCAAAAAAAAAAAATTATATATACCTCTACCAAGCTGTTTTGTGACCACTGTGGTTTATGAGACAGCCCAAAACACACTTACAGTTACACCATTCTTAGTCTCATTACAAAAACTGCACCGTGCACCTGTCACTGTCTTCTTTAACTCATCATCACAGTTACTCAAGGGACTATCTCAGTGCCCTCCCACCTCCCGTCTCTTTTCCCCCGTCCCAACTGCCCCTCTCACCCGTTTTACCAGTCCTTTCACTCATTGTGTTCATTGTTGTCTCCAGTGTCATCCTCATCATTGGTCTCTTCAGGGGGTTCACCTCTGAACAGCCTATGGAAGAGAAAAGACTGGCATGTTCGCCCTCTCTTGCCTATTGCCTGCTTCGATCTTCCTGTAGTACCAGTACATCTCACTTAGCTCCATTTTAATGCAGCCCTTGACTTGGAGGTTTGTGAGACTGTTTGAGCGAGTTCCTTGTCTTCCACAGGGGGTTCCTGAAGCAGGAAATGAATTAGGCAAAGCAAGCTGCTGGGGTCCTTTGCTGCTTAAGGCAATCCTGCCAGTGGGAGGCCAAAACAATAGACCACTTCCTCTTTGGCAGCCCATACGCAGAAGAGATGTGGAAGAAAGTATGCATACTCCTCCTGGTGGTGACAGAGTTCATAACCCTGACCAGAAAGGCAGCTCTGTGTATAGGCACTTGACTAGTAGGGCTGTATGAAATTTCATTGGCTGTTTCATTTCAATGCTGTTTCAAGCTCAAAAGAGCGAAATAGAAATGAAACGAAGAGCTTCGAAACAGTCTCGAAACAAAACGAGGGCAGTCAAAATGTTTCAAAACATTTTGAGTTTCGCAGATGAACCTGGGCTTGCCTGCAGGGAAACAAAAGTAAGGAGAGGGAGCAGGAAGAGTGGGGAAGGACACAGTGAGGGCATGCCTTAACACACACACTAGAGAAGAAGCTCCCGCAGGAAAGGAAAGAAAGTCTCTTTCACAGTTTGGCTGCCTGAGATGCTGCTGGTGCTTCTGTGCTGCTGCTCACTAAGCTATTATTTTACCTGTTGTTATTTAAAGTGGTGGACTGGCCTGAGGCTGTAGGGGAGGAGGAGACCTCATTGGGGCACACTACTGGGTTGTGTAGAGGCCCCAGCACCAGTGAGGTGCTCACAGGCAGGTCCGGGTGAGGGAGATCCCCTGCCCTCCATCAATGCTGACCTCGTGAAGGAACACTTTGAGAAGCTGGACACCTTCAAGTCAGCCAGCCCTGACAATCTATACCCCAGGGTACTCAAGGAGCTGGCGAGCATCATGGCCCAGCCTCTGGCACGGATCTTTGAGAACTCCTGGTGCTCTGGTGTAGTGCCCGAAGACTGGAAGAAGGCCAATGTGGTGCCTATTTTCAAGAAAGGGAGGAAAGTGGATCTGGCTAACTACAGGCCCATCAGCCTGACCTCTATCCTGGGGAAGGTCTTAGAAAAGTTTATTAAAGAGGCCATCCTTAATGGACTGGCTGACGCCAACATCCTGAGGGATAGCCAGCATAGGTTTGTAGGTAGGTCTTGCTTGACCAATCTCATTTGCTTTTACAACCAGGTGACCTATCACCTGGACAAGGGAAAAGAGATTGATGTCATATCTTGGCTTCAAAAAAGCCTTCCATCTGGTATCCCATGATCACCTCTTGGCCTTGGGAAATTGCACCTCTGCTGATTGGGAAATTGGCTCCGTGGTTGGAACCAGAGGGTAGTAACTGACAGAAGTCAATCGTCATGGTGCCCTATGACCAGTGGGGTCCCCCAAGGCTCTGTCCTTGGACCCATATTGTTCAACATCTTCATTAATGATGTGGACATTGGAGTCAGAAGTGGACTGGCCAAGCTCGCCAATGACACCAAACTCTGGGGCAAAGCATCCATACCTGAAGATAGGAGGGCGATTCAGGCTAACCTGGACAGGCTCAGCAAATGGGCGGACGAGAACCTGATGGTGTTTAACACTGAAAAATGCAAGGTTCTCCATCTTGGGAGGAAAGACCTGTAGCACCCTTATAGGCTCGGCAGTGCTACGCTGGCTAGCACTATGGAAGAAAGAGACTTGGGGGTCATCATTGACCACAAGATGAACATGAGCCTGCAACGTGATGCTGGGGCTAGTAAAGTGACCAAAATGCTGGCTTGCATCCATAGATGCTTCTAAAGCAAATCCCGGGACATCATTCTCTCTTTGTACTCGGCCTTGATGAGGCCGCAGCTGGAGTACTGCGTCCAGTTTTGGGCTGCACAATTCAAAAAGGATGTGGAGAAGCTTGAGAGAGTCGAGAGAAGAGCTATGTTCATGATCAGAGGTCAGGAAAACAGACCGTATGATGACAGGCTGAGAGTTATGGGGCTCTTTAGCCTGGAAAAGTGCAGGCTCGGGGTGATCTGATGGCCACCTGTAAGTTTTATTAGGGGTGACCACCAGGATCTGGGGGAACGTTTGTTCACCAGAGCGCCCTGAGGGGTGACTAGGTCGAACGGTTATAAACTACTACGAGACCATTTCAGGCTGGACATAAGGAAGAATTTCTTTACTGTCTGTGCCATTGGAGGTGGTTCAAGCATCTACATTGAACACCTTCAAGAGAAAACTGGATGCTTATCTTGCTGGGATCCTATGACCCCAGCTGACTTCCTGCCCTTTGGGCGGGGGTCTGGACTCGATGATCTTCTGAGGTCCCTTCCAGCCCTAATGTCTATGAAACCTTAACACACACACACAGTCACATGTCACAAGTTTTGCTTGTCAGCAGCTTGAGGTGCAGTTTCCCAGAAACCCCTGCACCTGTCTCCTTGAAACCTGGTAGACTTCATGCCCTTAGAAAGGGCTACCATCCCTGCTGTTTTAAATTAAATCTGCCAAAAAATGCGAAGTTATAGGTAGTTTTGTGCTTCCCCATTATAGCCTATGGGCGAAGGGTCGAAACAGTGTTGAAACAGTTTTGATGAAACAAAACAGAACAGTGTTTTCAAAACTAAATGAAACTCGAAATGAAACATTGTCCTGTCAAAACAGCGAAATGGAAGTCAAAACGAAATGGTGCTGTTTCACACAGCCCTATTGACTAGGCTGAAACCACCATCAATTTTTTTTTTTAAATATTCGTTTCTACATATATATAAATGTACCTCTACCAACCCAACAAGTTAAAGTATTTTAGTCCCATTACAATGTTCGCACTGCACACCATTCTTGTGCTTTCACTTGTCATCATTTTGGTCCTCATCGTAGTCACTATCCTTACCGTTGTCCTCATTGCTGTCTGTGGAGGGCTTGCTTCTGAAAAGTCTATCTATGCCAGTCCACTCTCCACCATATGAAGTCCACCATCTTTTTCCTATCGTCTTCTCCTGCCTTGTAGTACCGGTACATTTTACGCAACCCCATTTTAATACAGGAATGGAGTCTGAGTACATTCCTCAACTGTGGGGTCTGAGTGCCGATTTGTGAACAGGGCGTACAGGGCAGGTGATGAACCGGTCAAAGCAGGCTGAGGGGTGTCACGCCTGATTAATAGTCGGCTGGATCTGAGAGAAGGTTCTAGAGATTTCTGCGTTAGATCATGGAGAAGGTTTATTTAAACGACTGTGTTTAACAACAAAGGGATGGTTACAAATAACAATAAAACACAAAATGTGACTATAACATACACTAACACCACAAACATAAACATGTATCAGTGGCACTTATCAGTTGGAGCCGGTTGCCAAGTGTGTGCACTTTCTGCCTAATTAGGGTTTGTTAGCCTCTCACAAGTCAGGTGTCCCTGAGTTTGTGAGCTGACTCTGGCCGGTGAGGCATGGTCTGGTGTGATCATCGTCACGACCTCAGTCTCTGACTGATCGAGTCAAAGGTGATGGTTCCAGTGTCAATCTTGAACGTCTCCTCCGCTGTTTGGGCGCGCTGAGACTTTATACTGGTGGCTGAGCCACTCACTATTTTAGGTTTTGAATCATGCTCTTATCTGGAAGATGCCATCCCTTATGGATACAAGCCTCAGAAAGCGTGCATCATTGCTTGGGAGAAAATGCATAGTCGTTTACCTGCAAGACCGACCTATGGAAATTCCCCAAACCCCACTGGGAATTCCTGCACTAGGGGCCCCCTTGCTGTTTGGGTAAGTGACTGCTTCTCATCTTTTTTTTTTTTAGTTTTTTGCAAAAATATTTATTTCTATGTATTATCTATATCTAGATCTATTTATCTATTAGGGATGTGTGAAGCAGGCCCCATTCGATTCAGATTCAGCCCAAATCAGGGACAGTGATTCAATTAGTTGATTCAGACCACTGTCCCTGATTCCATCTGGCAGAATCGGAAACTGAAGATTCGATGCCGATTTGAAAAATCAGTGATTCGGACATAAACACAGCTTTAATTTTCTACATACCTTGAGGTAGCAGGCATGGCTCATGATCGCTGCAATGCTGGGATGCATGGAGCGTCCCACAGGAGTGCTGGGGGGCCCTCCATGTGCTCAGTGATGAAGTACTTCAGGTCCACTTCTGGGTCTGCTGGACAGCGTACTGCCCCCCCCCGCCTCTCTAGCTCAGTGATCGGCCATAGGGGGACTTCAGGTACCCGCCCCCCGCCCAGGAGGCACCAGTCACTGAGCTGGTGGGGAATGGGGGGAACTTCCAGTACACGCCACCGTTGGACTGGGAAGTGCTTCTGGTCCACTTCTGGGTCTGCTGCCAAGTGATCTGGGGAGCCCCCTGTGCTTTTGTGGGATGCTCCATCCGCCACAGCATTGCAACATTCACAAGCCGCCTGCTACCTCAAGGTATGTAGAAAAAACATTTAAAACTGTGTCTATGTCCGAATCACCAAATCTTTCCAAATTGATTTGGAGGGTTCTGATTCGATTCGGAGAGATTAAAGGGTCCTCTGATTCAATTTGGATTCGGAGATTCGGCCACCGAATCAGGCTGAATCTCTGCCAAATAGAATCAGGAACCAAAGCTTTACACAGCCCTACTATTTCTCTCTCTCTCTCTTTACCTGCAACACTCTGCCAAGCAGGGGCAATGTGTAGGGGGTGAATGCGGATGCACATGCACTCTCTGAGCGTGGTGGTACACCCCCTGCAAAAAGGTGCTGCCAACAGGCGGTCACTGCTCACCACCCTGCTGCCAGCATCTGCGGGCAGTTAGCAATCCCTGCTGGCCGCTGCTGATGCTGCCAGCGGCACCTGTAGATGGTCGCCGACCCCTGGTTGGCGCTTGCTACCCTTTCCCCTCTCGCCGCCAACAGTGCTGGTGGTATCTTTGGGAGCTCCACTCTTAATGCCACCGCGCTCCCACCGCTGCCAGTGCAGCCGTGCTCCCCTGTTGGGGGCACATGTCATTTATGCTGTGAAGTGTCCCATGTGGTTCACTTGGCAGATCAAAGCACACTTTTGACAGTTAAACCATTAAAAACCTGTTACACAGTTTGCACTGCATATCTGCGCACCAATCTCCATACCTGTACCCCTACCCACTGCCCTCCTCAGAGGGCCTGCCCTTGAAAAAGTCTATGCCAGACCCCCCTCTACCATATGAGGTCTGCCATTTCTTTCCTGTCATCCTCTTCTGTCTTCCTGTAATACCAGTACAATTCACTTAGTTCCATTTTAATACAGTTCTTGGCTGTGGGGTCTGAGAGTCTGTTTATGAGCAGGGTCCTGGCTTTCAATGGTGTATACCTGAAGCAGGATATGAACTGGTTGAAGCCGGCTGTTGAGGCCCCTTGATGTCTAGTCGGGTGCCCGCAGAGCACCACTTCCCTGGCCAGATTTCTGAAACCTGTGGTACCCCTCCAGCCAGAGTCCGCAACTTCTGGAGGAAGCCTGTCCCACAAGCTGGCTGTTCTAGCAGCGAAGAAGTGTTTCTTGCAAGTCTGTCTAAACCTCCTTTGTTGCCACTTCAGTCCACTGGGCCGCATCCTGCTCTCTGCAGCTAGAGAGAAAAGATGCTTTCCCTCTTCTTTAAGGCAGCCCTTCAGGGATTGGAAGACAGTGAGCATGTCCCCACCTTAAGCACTTTTTACTGCAAGCTGACTATGCCTGGCTCCTTTAATATGGGACCCTGGATCCCATCTCCTCCACTCTGTACCCAGTGGCTGAGGGGAGCGTGACCTGTCCCGCCAACTTCCTGCTTAGACGGTGGGGACTTTGCAATGCCATGGGGGGTCACTGGGTCTCAGATGATGCCCTTCAACTCTTCCACACCTGCACTGGGACATTGCCTTTGCCATTATATTTGATGTGGAGCAGGCTGGGCGTTGAGGGGAGTGGGGGGGTGGCTCTGTAAGAGGGGCTGGG
The DNA here is from genome assembly GCF_052110815.1 of Crocodylus siamensis. Lineage (NCBI taxonomy): Eukaryota > Metazoa > Chordata > Crocodylia > Crocodylidae > Crocodylus > Crocodylus siamensis. Next base: position 88,179,070 of record NC_143395.1, read on the forward strand.
GCGCTGGCTCTACATGGGGGGGCTCTGTAAGGCAGGGGCTGGCGACATGGTGGGGGTCTGTAACAGGGGAAGGGTTGCTAACTCTGTTTACATCTATTCTGGAGGGTTTGATCACATGACATAATGACATTAATTATGGTGCACAGACTTTAAGTAGGGAAGGCAAATGCACTTGACTATTACATTTAAACAACCCATGGGATATCAATTGGATTCAACATTTAATATTTATTTGAATGAATGCCCTATCATTTATCTCCTGGGTGACTCTCAGCTGTCTCCTGGAGATGTCCATCTAATTCCCGGATGGGTGGGCAACCCTAAAGCAGGGCTGGAGGGCCGACCCTACATTGGGGGTGGCTGAGGGAGAGCAGGGCACAGTGACGCCGTACTTTGTCTTACTAACACGTGTTTCAGGCTGGGCCTTGGCGCTGCCACCACTGCTTTTCATAATCCGCAGCGCAGCAAGGCCCGGCCGGGGCAGCATTACGCACCCCCCCCCCACGCCTTGGGCCAGGACTACATGTCCCAGCATGCACCGCCCCCCGCAGCGCTCGGCAAGATGGTGTCGCCCGCGTCGCCCTTGGTTACTGCGTGCTGCCTGTTCCGGGCCGGGGCCTGGCGCCCTCCAGCCCGCTCGCTGCTGGTTCGCGCTGTCGCCCCGCCGAGAGGTTAGTGCCAGGGGGACGGGACGGGACGGGACGGGACGGGGGTCCTCGTTGTTCCGCACCAGCTCCGCTCCCCCGGGCAGGACGAGACGGGGCGGGGCGGGGCGGGAGCCGGCTCTTCCAGGCCGCCGCTGGTCTGGCCCGGCCCTTGCCTGCTGCCGGGCCGCTGCGGCTGCTCTTGCGTTACAGCTCCTCGGTGCAGTGCTGGCTCCAGCCGCAGGTGGGTGCGGGCCGGGGTCCCCCTTCTGCCCGGCGCCGGCGTTTACCAAGCTGCTCTCACCACGCGGAGGGAAGGGCCTGGCCTGGGCGGCTGCTGCTCGCGTAGTGCATCGTCCCACGGAGGAAGGATCTACTCTGGGAACCTCTTCTTGGCACAGAAACGTTTAGAAGAGTTTAAGGCCTCGGCCAAAACGAATTCCCCTGCTGGCTGCCAGCCTGCTTAGAAACAGCACATGAGGGCTAGAAGGGACTTCAGGAGGTCATCTAATCCAATTCCCTGCTCAAAGTAGGACCAGATCCAACTAGGCCATCCCAGCCAAAGCTTTGTCTAGCTGGGTTTTGAAAACCTTCAAGGATGGAGCTTCCACCACCTCTTTGGGTTACCTGTTCCCATGCTTTGCTACCCTCCTGTTGAGAAAATAGTTTCTAATATCTAACCCAGACTTCTGTTGCTGCAGCTTGAGACCGTTGCTCCTCGTTCTGTGATCTGCCACCACTGAGAATGTCCTAGCTCCAAACAGTCTAGTTTAAAACAGAGGCTCCGATTTACAGCATGGATCCATGCCACCTTGCTGGTCCCTGGGCCTGTCTTGTCTCATGCCATGTTCCTTTTGGGATTGTCCCGTGTTGAGCTGGGTTCCTTCGGTGCTGCGGCCACACAGATGGTTGGTAATGTGTTCTGCGGCTGGTTAGTGCTAGACCAGTGCCTTCCAATCTGTTTGGACTCAAACCACCCCTTGGACTCCAGGCCCCTTCATAAGTTTTGTGAATTGAGTGGCAGCCCATTTTAGAAATGAATTTATAGAACACAGTGCTTGCTCTCTTGCAGAGGGGCCTGGTAGTGGGGATGGAGGGTTGGCCAGGCAGGGACAAGTCTGAGCCTGCACTTGCCTGCTTAGTTTATCTGCTTATCTCCTCACACCTCACATCACCCCCCAAAGATCTTGCAGCACCATAGGCTGCCCTAAAACCCTGTTTGAGAATTCTTGGCATAAGCAGTCAATCAAAGGATTTAGCTCCTGGGAAGGAAAAGGAAGCGGTTTGGGGTTTTGTGAAAAGTGCTTTATTAACACATATAATCATACACACTAAAATAATTAGCCAGTGGCATATTTAACTTGCCGAATTTGTGTTTCAGACTTGCTGCATTGTCATCAGTAGAGTCTCCCTTGTTAGGTTGGTGTTGAACAAGGTCTGAGGTCCTGAGCAGCCATTGCTGCTTTGATTTGGTCTCTGTTCATGTTTTCCAGATGTTTCCAACCTTAAGAGCAGAAAATTAAAGAATCTTAACATAGTTTCTGTGATAAGAGGAGGTTTCCATAGCAAATTCTTATGCTGTGGGACTGTGGAATACATGGGGTGTGAGTAGCAATGGCGCAGGCCATACCCTTTTATCAGTGTAGTAATAGAGGCAAGAAGCAGTTTTATAAATGCTACTGCACATAGATGCTTAATATGTAGACTATAAAGAAGTTCAGTGATGTGCTCAAGGTCATGTAAGTCTGTGACAAAGATGAGAGAATAGCCGAAGAATCCCGACTACAAGTTTTCTTGCTTTAATGTCAGCATTGTTCTGCAGTTTGAACCACTGATGTTAACAAACATATGTAAGATGTCCTTCGTCCACTGAGCTCTCATTTAAAAAAAAGATGCTGGTGTGGCTTCTGCTGACTTATCCGAGGATTCTTTAACTTGTTTATTTTTAGATAAAAAGAGTAACTGAGGGTTAGGATGCATCTCCCTTTCTCACCCCTAGTTGTAAAATGCATTTCAAGATAGTGCTTTATGAGTGTACGTGCAGGATTTGAGTTTTATTTTTGAATAATTTCAGTAGATTAAACCAATGGTTATTTTAAGCATTTATTTTGATTTTTATCAATTAAAATTTTTGGGATTGCATGAAATTAAGGGTGTGGGGCAGCTCATCTAGTAATGACAGAATACTGTTAAAAGCTTTATAAAATCACATGTCAAAATATAAAAAGTAAATATCCATAAATCAATAAGCATACTTTCTGTTCATTTGGTAGTACAGTCATGCCAGGCTGGAGCCTTCGCTCTCACAGTGGAGTGCCAGGGCAGGGGCCGGGCTTGGAGGGTATTTGGCACCTGATCCCTGGCTGGGACCTGGGCAGAGCGAGTGGTCAACAGCACTGACCTCTTGGCTGCCAGCCCTGCCCCTGTGCAGGGGGACCCTTAAGTAGTGTCCCACCTTCTAGGCTCTGTCACTAGCAGCTGGCATCTGACCAACCCCCCCTTCTGAGCATGGTCCCTAGCTCCTGAAGCAGCTGCTCAGGCCACTACCGCGAGAACAGCACACGGGTGTTGCAGCCAGGGCTCCCTCTGCCCCCTCTGTATATGTGTGTATGTATGTGCATATGCACATATGTGTGGCACCCCCTCTCCTGGATTTCCTTACCCCCCTTCCAGACTATGTTTTCTTATGTCTTCTTTCTGTGAATTTTGATTATAACCAATGAAAATATTTGTTCATTGGTCTGTGAGTGTTAGGTGAAATTGATGTTTATCTATGTTTAGCATTAAAAATGGAATCCTGCCAAGCCTATTAATGAGTCAGAATAAGGTATGGCCTCTTGAAGAGCTTATATTCCAAGGCTCTCACTTACTACAAATCTGTACATGCTTAACTGAAAGCATCTCTCTAACTGTTTTTGAAGTCATCTGAGTCCTAGAAGACAGTGGGATTATTTATATGATTTAAAATAAAACAGAGATGTACATTTTTACAGAATTATGACCTAAAGCAGACAAGAAAGGAACAGCAGTAATGTATTACAGACTATGAGTACAAGGAGTGTGTCTCACTAATACCCTATCTCCTCTGCCAAAACGAGAATGTCAGGGTGCAATGGCCCAACTAGTCTTCTCCCCTCACCTTGCAGAATTATCATGAGAAGACAGAGCCGTGGAAATCCCCCTCTTCCTCCAGAAAAAGAAAAAGATTTAGTAACAGCAGCCCAAAGGGTTGGAGACTAGCCATTTCAATAGTCTTACTTCCTAGGGGAATCTTTACACATGTTCCGGGGTGGGGGCGGGGGCATGCACTTTAACTAGAGCAGCTCTTTGGAGTCACTATAATTGAAGTGCCTGCGGTGTCTTGTGTATTTAGCATCCCATGCTTCAGAATGGTGCTGGGGGTGTTTTAAATAAAGCTCATTTGCTGAGCTTTTGTTAAAGTGCCCCTGCTGCCATTTTGAAGCATGGGGATGCTGAATACACATGATGCTGAGGCTGCTGGAGTGTGCTAATTAGTACACATTGGAGCAGGTGTTGGGCATGTGTATAGGTGCCCTAAGACTTTGGTGTCATGGCTGTAAAGGTAGAAGGAGGATTTCTTCAGCCAAGTGACAGAGTGCTATGTAAGGGTTGTTGGTTTTTTTTAGCTTTCAAGCATTGTTTGGTTCTTTAGTTATTCAAACATAGGTATTTGTCTTCTGGTTGAATTGCTGAGGTGATAAACTAATTTTTTAAAATTATTTTTTTCCCCTATTACATTTTTTTAATGCAAATTTCAGTGCTTCTGAAAAGCTCTTGAGACAGAATGCTGTCTGCAAAACAATAACAACACAGATGTGCCTGCTATTTTGGCAATATGCCTCAATGCTGGTTTAACAGAATCAGTTCTAGTCTTTGGTCATTCAGTGGTTGGCTACATTTGCTGCTGTGGTTGTCACTGAGGTGGCTATCACAGTGGTTTTGGATGCATATGTAGGGGTCTTTATGAAAAGTATTTGGATTGTCCTTCCCCAGCAGTTATCAGATGGTAATAAAACCAATTTTTTTATTTGGCAACAGTAGCACATTATCAGTGGAAGTAGTGGTTTCTTTATTTTTTACATCTTCAAATCAAAGGATCCCTTTTGGGAAGATGTGTGTTAGCCAGATGCAGGCCATTGGTCTTAATATAGAGCTAAATGAATAAAATTTCAAAGGCTGTGATCACTGATACGCAGGTGGCTACCTGATGTTTCTATTCATCCATAAATCAATGAATGAAAATGGTGTCTGATCATTGCTGTACCAGACAACTGGAAGATGTCTTCAGATTGAAGATCTCATTATCAGTTGCTTGAGTTTCTATTCCAACATAATTTTTTGAAAAAAAGAATAATACAACCTCTTCCAGGTATATGATGTCTGGGACTAATCTTCCAGAAGACAAGGTAGACTTGTACTTTACAGATCAACTCAATCAGAGATTCATAAACCTTCCTAAGAAGCAGCTCATTTCATCAGGTGCATCTGATGAAGTAAACTGTTGCTTATGAAGGCTTATGCATCTCTGAGTTGGTCTGTAAGACAATATTCCCTGCTGTCTGCTTGACTTCAGACTAATTAACTACGTCTCTCCAGGGAGCATAGCTGCATCTGTCTTTCTGACCACATGGTAGGAGCAGCAGTGAAGGACTTTTAAGTTCCTTGGGAAGGTAATAATTCCCCCTGCTCCATTCTTCTCCATGCTCAGAAGCATGTCCCCTTCCCTTCCATGCCCCCTTTCTTTGCCTGCTGTTGCCACTGTCCTTGTTGTCCTGGGTGTGATGGATGTTCCTGTCCCAAACTAATTGGGCTGCTCAGGGGCTGGGCTCCACCTGGAACAAGAGCAGCAGTAGCAAGTGAGCCGGTTCTCCCTCCCATCTTGGTCTCCCCACCGTTCCCTGCCATTCTGGGAATGGATGCAGGGTTGGGGATCCTGCCTGCCTGCTGCCGCTGTCCTGGTTGAGCCTGCCTGGAAGAGCTGTGGAGCTTCTCTTGCTGGAACAGTGGGGGCAGTGGCAGGTGGGGATCAGTCATGCCCCCTGAGCATGAAAGAGAAGGGGGGGGATATTCTTACCTGCTTTGGGATCTTAAGAAGTCCTCTATTGCTGTTCCTGTGGCAATATCTGACTGCCCTGAGTGGGGAAGGGGGCTAAGAACAGGGGATGCAGCCACCCCTGCAGAACTGGTAGGTGCTCTTGCATTCTCCTTTATGAAATCCTGCATCTGCTTCAGCCTCTCTCTACTAATTTTCTGTTAACATGTAGGCCTACAACCTACACCTCTGTAGGCCTAAATAGTGACATTCATTTTTGTATAAAAGGACAAAAGTCCCACTTGTGTGTTCTAATTTAATCCCTTCTTCTTTAATGAGATTTCTTACTTATCATTGTTTTCCCTTTTTTTTTTATAGTTACTTCTCCATCAAAGCTATAAAGCAGACCTATAATTATAAATGCACTTGTAATGGTTGTTTAATATACGTTAAAAATCTAATTACAGTAATGAGTCTTGTAGCCCAAATTTTAATTTAACTCTCAATTAGAAGAGTGAAAAGTGCTTTTCCTAGCAGCATTTTTCCCTATGAACAGCAGGTAGACATTTAAAACTGAAGATCTATTTTCTTTGCATAACTGTTGAAAGTTCAGACCTTGAGTAAACTTACCAGGTACCTAGTATTCAGAGGATCAGAGCTGTTAATTGGAGTATAACCGAAAAGTTGAGGTGGGGGAGGAGAGTTTATCAGGGATATTTAGGCCCAGCTTCTTTTCTGTTTTACCTCCTAGCTGAAAATTGAGGTGGGGGGTGGGGGGACTTGGATTACATGTAGAAGCTGCTCCTGTTAAGAATTGCTGCAAGGAATTGGGGGTGGGGGGGCATTGCTAGGGTTTCTTCAGTGTGTAGACAGGCAGAACCTATTTAGTCTGAAGCCTCAGTAGCACTTTATGATTGCTATAAAATTAAAAAGAGTATTCTGCATCTTGGGCACCCCACAACCTACCTGATTTCTGGGAACAGAGGTGTTTGTCACATCCCTCCTTGAGCCTTCTGAGTGCTGTGAGGCTAGTATGTATTTCCCTCAAGTTCTGTTTTGGGTTGGCCTTTGTGAATCCCTTGTGTCCACATGAGCTGCTGACTTGCTTTCACAAGCAACCGGGTGAAACTTGCTGTGAGTCTCTACAGCGTCATTGCTGACAAATCATTCCAAAGTTCATAATAGCTGTATTAAAAACTGCTAGCCTTTCATTCTGCTCCAGCTTAGCAAACCAGAGGGACCCCAGGCTTGGGAAATAGACTTCATTGTTTTATGTTTGGTTCACATTCAGATGATTATCTTTACAACTGTAAACAATTAAAGGAAAGCTTGGATTCTGTGGAAGTTGTTCTGAGATTCTCCTCTGCCAGGGAAATCTTTGTATTTGCACATGAATATTTCAAACCCTAACTGAGCTCATATGTTCTTATTTGCCTCAGTGTGTGTGTGTGTGTGTGTGTGTGTGTGTGTGTGTATATATATATATATATTTTTTTCCTGTCTTCTAATAAAAAGAAATTTCACGTTGTAGCATAATATTTGGCCTTTGGTATTTTAATCAGTAAAGCTGGGGTAGTAAATATTCTGCAGAACAAATTAATGTGTCCAATTGTGCTGTTTGAAATAAAATGAGAATCAATTTGAATATGTACATTTTAAGAACAGAAATAAAACATATAAACTGGAGGCAGCTCTAAGCAGAGAATTAAAAATTAGAAAGGTTGTTGGTGTATAGGAACATAAAGTTTGTGATGCAGCTTGTTTCTGGGAGTTAATTCTGGTTATGAATAAATATGAACGTTTCTGTACAGTAAAGCAAAGGCAATGATCGTGTTACTTTACAGGCTGGTGTGACCATATCGGAATATTAGACACGGATTTCACAGTTTAAGGGAGCAATATGTGATATGGAATCACCATACATGTGGGATTTTCTGGATATGTCCTCCAATCTCTATATGGGCATTTTTTTAAAATATCATCAAATGTCTGGGATTTTGCTTTGCTTATCATTGAAGTTTTTCCCAGCACTTTCCAGCTTACCGTAGCAAAGAGCTTCTTGGGGCTAGGGGAAGGAAAACTGGAGACAGTGGGGAGCACGTGCATCTGTGCGGCTTGTGAGTGAGAGGCACCAGGAGGGGTGGGGGACTGTGAGTCAGGAGTGCAGGGCACAGGTAGTGCCCAGGGGACTCTGGATTTGGAGTGAGGGTCATCAACACAGATTTGTGGGGAGGCGGGGAGCGGCATACTGTGGGTTGGGAGTGCAGGGCAGTGGCACAGCCAGGGATATGTGGGTTGGGAGTGAGGAGCAGCGGCAGGGCTGGGGGGGTGCTCTGTGGCTTGGGAATGAGGGGTAGGGTAGTAGCATATCCTTGCCCCCCCAGTCATATTAACCCCCCTCACCCAACAGGTGTTCTCTTGGAACTATGGTAACCATATGTAATGCAAAGACTAGAAAATAAGGCTGGAAGAGACACAGTAGGAACTCAGTTTCTATGCTCTAGAACAGTGGTGCTCAACCTCCTGGGCCTGTGGGCCAGATGAGCAGCATGGGGCTGTGGTGTGGGCTGGGTTGGGCCCCTAGGCCAGGACAGAGTCCTCCACTGCCTCCACCCAGCCCATATTCAGGGATGAGAACCTGTGCCGCCTCTGCCTAGCCCCTGCACGCTGGGATTGAGCCCCGTGCCACCTGGCCATGCCTGACCCTGCATGCCATGATTGGGCCCTACATCTCCCTGCTAACCCGATCCAGCATGCTGGGCCATGTTATCTGGCCCCTGGGGTTCCCCACAGGTCCGGATATTTGACAGCACCACACCCCGCCCCTAAATTTTCAGGCCTGTGGGGAACCCGATGGGGGGCTTATTATTGAAAAGATAACAAATACCTCAAACAAGATATAAATAAAAACAACTATTAGAATAAGAAATGGCAAGAAGTTTAAGGTTCTTGAAGAAATCATGCATTGAGGTCTGTGTTGTTCAAGTTGCAACAAAAACAAACTTTGAAACATCAGAACTTCTCATGGAAAAGAAATTCTAAGTTGTGACCTGCTCTTTGGTTGGGCTGGTGTGTGTGTACATGTGCAAACATGTTAAAACATGCTACTAAAGTGACTCCCACTTAGGAATGATATTTTAAAAGTTGCTTTAGAGAAATAGAAAAAGACTAGCCAATTGCCTGTCAAGAGTGATGGGATGGCGGGGGGTGAGGAGTGTGTGGGGATGGAGCCCTGTGGCCCTCCTCTCCCTCATCTGGGCCTGCTTCCTACTTCCCTCCTGCTGCTTGGGGTCTGGGACTGCTCCTCCCCTCTCTGCAACAGCTCCTATCCACCCACTGCCACAGCAGGCTGGCTTCTCCTCCCCGCCTTGAGCCTGATCCTCCCCCATACCCCACACCACCACTGGGCCCAGTTCACCCCTCCCCCCACTCCCACTGCATCAACCCAGGCCTGCTTCTCCCCCCCCCAGCCCCCAACCACAGTGGGTCCACTCTTCCCACCCCCCCACCCCCGCCATGCCAGGCTTGGGCCTGCTCCCCCGCCCTTCCACTTGGGGTCTGGGACTGCTCCCCCTGTTCTGTACTGCGGCACCAGGGGGAGGGCAGGAGCAGGTGCAGGCCCACTCCTCCCTTCCCTGCCATTGTGGTTGGGCCGGGCCCACGACCAGCTGGGGCTAGGGCCGCTTCCCTCCCCACCCCCACCACGGGGTCTGGGCCCACTTCACCCCATGGCGTCACCGGCTCCAAGGAGCAGGGTGTGGGTGCAAAGACAGCTCCTTCCCTCTCTGTGTTGGGCCCACTCCTCCCCCCACTGCCACTGAGTCAGCCCTGCAGGCGGCGATGACAGGAGGGGAGGGGCAGGCCGAGGCCAGCACCGGTGGTCTCGCCCCTCCGCAGCATCCTGACCGCATGCTGCCACTGCCGCTGTTACCTCCAAGGAGCAAGGGAGGGGGGTGCGGCCAGCTCTGGTGGTCTCCCCTCCCTACCCCCAACTCCATTGTCACCACCCGCAGGGAGCAGGGCAGGGAAGGGGGGATAAGGCCAGTGCTGCTGCTCTTTGGTTGGGCTGATGTTCCAGCCACCGGGGAGGGAGGTGGGGGTGGGGTGAGGCCTCACCCCCCCCAACTCCATGCTCTGTGTCCCTACCATCATGGCGGTGGGCTGCCACCTGTCCAAATGCTTCTTCACACCCTGATTGGCTGTTTGTCAGCCAGTTAGAGTGCGATTAAAATGTTACGGACAGACTTAGGCTTTTATAATATTAGAATTGTAGACAGTACATTGGTGGATATTTATCTGATTTTTCCTCTTGCTACAAAGTAAAAGTATTTCATAGCATATTATTTTATTTAAAAAAGCTACCTGGTATGTGTTGTTTTACAGTATATTTGGCAGTTTTAGGAACTGATCTATAAACAGTTAAATATTTTTTTATTTTGCAGCATACACAGTTTATGCTGCTGAGAAAGTAGCTCCTAAAACTCTATCAGACGTGAACTCTAAAGCCCTGCTGGTTTGCAGTGGACCATTGGAACACTATGACTTTCTGATCAAAGAAGAAGATCTGAGGAGTGATGAACAGCAACGGCAAGTTGTGCAGTGTTTGCAGAAGTTACATGAGAGCTTAAAAGGCTACAGTGTTAGTTCAAAAAACCTTCTATCAAAGGTGAGGCTCATGATATTAATAGCAAACATATTTTTTCTTTATAAACTTCTGGAAACATCCTGTCTAGGTGGGTATGTTTAGAAGGGCAGTGGCAATTATATAACCAACTTTTTTCATGAGTAGCTTTGGATGCAATCAGAGTTTCATAGCCTGACACTTGTTCCTACATCTATGATGTTAGTTTATAAAATGTCTCTTGCATGGGAATAACGGGCTCGTTAAAGTGAAACTAAATCCAAGGTACATTTTGCCATGTCTCCTTTTCTTGTATTTTGCTTTTGCAGCAAAAGGGCCAGATCAGTTTCAGAATGTTGATCTGATTGGGTCGTGAACATTGCAGGCAAATACCAACTTTTTTTTGATTTTAACAAAGAAGAGGATTCTAATTCATCTGAATGTTTGTAAAATAATTTAAAACAAAAAATGAGTGAACCTAAATTATTTCAATATCCATAACAGTGCCATAAATGAGTATGGTACTGCCTGAAGCAATTAAGTCCTCAACACTGACAAGTGCAAAGTGATACACCTGGGGAGGAACAACCGGCACCATACCTACAGGCTGGGGAACTCCCTTCTCATCAGTGCAGAGGCAGAAAAGGATCTTGGAGTCATCACTGACTCCAAGATGAACATGGACCAGCAGTGTGGGGATGCAGTCAGGAAGGCCAACCGCACTTTGTCATGCATCCACAGATGCATCTCGAGCAGGTCCAAGGAGGAGATCCTCCCCCTCTATGTGGCACCGGTCAGGCCGCAGCTGGAGTACTGCGTTCAGTTCTGGGCGCCACACTTCAAGAGGGATGTGGACAACATGGAGAGGGTCCAGAGGAGGGCCACTCATATGATCAGGGGGCAGCAGGGCAGGCCTTATGAGGAGAGGCTACAGGACCTGAATGTGTTCAGCCTCCACAAGAGAAGGCTGAGGGGGGAGCTAGTGGCCTGTTACAAACCAGTCATGGGGGGGATCAGCAGGTATTGGGGAAGTCTTTGTTCCCCCGAGCACTGCCAGGAGTGACCAGGAATAATGGTCACAAGCTGGTAGAGGGTAGATTTAGGCTAGATATCAGGAGGCGCTACTTCACTGTTAGGGCGGCTAGGATCTGGAACCAACTTCCAAGAGAAGTGGTGCTGGCCCGTACCCTGGGGGTCTTTAAGAGGAAGTTAGATGTACACCTTGCTGGGGTCATTTGACCCCAGTAATCCTTCCTGCCATGGCAGGGGGTCGGACTAGATGATCTACTCAGGTCCCGTCCGACCCTAGAAACTATGAAACTATAAGTCCTACAGTTAGGCAGTTGTAGACTATGATATATTTGAAACATTATGGGATAAAAATAAATAGAAGGTGAAAAGGAGAAGGTTTTGTAGGGCAAGAATTACACCAGTGAAAGGTTAGCGCAGTGCTTGTTACATCTGTAACAGGGTATAAAACCTTGGAGTATATGTGTGTGTTCCAGTGTACCTGTTGTATTCCTTGGGCCCCAAGCCCTGTCACTGCAGGTCACATTTTACCAGTCATGTGCCATTTAGGAAATAGCATCTGCGTCTCCTGCAGCTAGAGCAGAGGTTAGCAGGCAGGAGAAATACGTCATCAGAGAAAGACCTGGAAGAAGACTCTCTGCTCCTTTTGTGAGGAAGCAGGTGTCAGCTGGTGGTAAACCTCAGGTGGGGAGGATGATGAAGCCCTGAAAAGAGGGATGTAAAGATTACGAAGCAACAGGGACAAAAGGGCAAGACAAGACCCTGAAGATCACTTAGTGTATTTTGGCTTGTGTGGCTTTGAATCTTTGTTAAAGAGGGCTCTGAGGAGTTAACTGGTGCTCTGCAGGTGTTTGGAACATATCTTGACCTTTCCCAGCTGTTGGATCAGCCTATCCCTTCACAGTGCCTTGTTGCTTTCTTTGGGATTTATTTGAGAAAAAAACTGGTATATTATACATGTAGAGACTTTATTACTAGTTAATGTGTGTTGCCTGAAAATGTATGTCTCTGCTATTTTTGAGGTTTCTTTTGTAGGTGATATATGCCCAGGGATGGTAATTACCTTGAGGCCTTTGAAACGCACTGCTTTTGACTCTAAACATAAATATCTGAAAATCAGTTTTGGCTACTAGTAGAGAAAGGGAACATAGTTTTTGGGGGTATTTTTAAGAAAGACAATTGCGTGTTCAGGGGAAGCAAATATTCCAAATGTCTACTATTTCCAGTTAGTTGAGGGAAAACTGTTCCCTATTGAGCCACTTACTGACATTTCCATTTAGTTGTTCTCCTCTGTCATTCTGGAAAGGTTAGTCTCTTTGCTAATCACAGGAAAGGCAAAATAATTCACTCTAGTGACTTTAAAACAAACTATCAAATATTGTATCGGTGTATTTAATAAAATTGATGGCCATCTGAGAACACCTAAACATTGATTTTTCTGTTCTGAACTTAAAATATTAAAGTTGAAATATTATAGGCCTTTGGGAGACTTATTCCTTTCCAAGGGTACAGCATTTCTATTTATGTTAAACAAAAGCTTCTAAGAGTTATTAAGGCTCCCTTTTTTTGTAGGTAGGCTCATGATGATAATAGCAAACATATTTTTTCTTTATAAACTTGTCTTGTCAGACTTAAAATTTGCATGAGCTGTTCACCTTCCACTGAGCTTCCCAACAGGTGGCCACAGACCTATTTTTGAGTTTTCAGCTTCAGTGCATGCTGCCTGTGTCTCATCATCATCAGTTCTAAAGTCCCCATCCCTATCTTTTTTTTCCCAAGCCCTGTACATGCATTAGAAGAGAAGGAAGTGGGAAATACTGGGAAGGGAAGCTGGTTATTTGCCCTGCTTTGAGTTAGTTGGGCTTAGGGACCTAACTAAATCATGGCAGGATGAAGTGATTTTTCATGGCGTGCAGAACCAATTTTGCAGTCTTTTCATGGCAAGCCCTCCTTCACCACTGACTGTCCGTGGGTCCCTGATGGTCCCATGCCTCGTCATTGATTGGCCAAGAAGCCAGTTAGTCATCATTAGATTCCAGCATTGCACCTGGCGTCTTAAAAGCTGGCACCAAAACCCTTTTGCTTGTCTGACTGGTGCCTTCTCTAAGTCCACATCAGTAGCTCAGCCTCTCAGTAGCTCTCTCTCAAACCACGTGCTTTATGGCTGCAGGAATTGCAGTGCTTGTTTTCTGATATTTTTTTTTTTCCCCAGGCAATTCTATGCAAAATCACAGGAAATACCATTTTCTTGGCCATTTGTAGAAACCACTTTTTTCATGGTTTCCATGAAAATTGTAAAACCACAATTTAAATAGCTCTCTAGACATGCCTCTGTATCTTTTAAACATGCTGTCTTCTGTTTTTTCTTTCTTTTTTTGTTTTTATTAAAAAAATGCAGTGGGAAGAGCTGAGTCTTATTGGTCATGTTTATATTGCCTTCCCTCCAAGCCTGGAACTGCTACTGAGAAATAAAGCCCATCCACTTGCTCTTAATATGTATGCCCCATGCCCTGCAATTAGGCACTGTAGACAGGTGATGAGTAGCTGGGAGATTGTCCAGAAGCCTTGGAAGTACTGTTAAGAGAACTTTAGTTTCAATGCCTGACATTTATACCTAAGCTGTCTTAATGAGAATATCCTGAATGATTGTATATATGTAATTATCTCTTTAAGGGCTGTATAAATCTGGACCAGAATTTGAAGGTGCCAGGAGTGATGGGGGAAGCAAATCTGTTTTTCACAGAACAAAAATAATACACTGCTTAGAATATTGTACACAGTTCTAGCTTCTCTTTTTTCTGGTAAAACTAGTCTAGCTTTCAGGTGACAAACATTAAATAACAGGATGTGGTCATCATGGGGGACCTGAACTTTCCAGACATCTGCTGGGAAGAGCAGTCAGCCAGGTCTGACCATTCACATAGGTTCCTAGCCAGAATGCAGGACCTCCATCTAACCCAGGAGGTGCGCAGCCCCACCAGGGGAGACGCCTTGTTGGACCTGGTGCTGGCCATGGGCGATAACCTGGTGAGGGAGCTGCGGGTGCTCAACTACCTGGGCGACAGTATCATCATCTGCTGGAATTCATCCAGCGCAAGGTGGCAAAGGCCTACAGTAAGGCAGCAGCCCTAGATTTCAGGAGGGTGGACTTCAGTGAGCTAAGGAGGATAGTCGGGGAAGCACTGAGGTCCCGGAGGGGAGGGGAGCCAGGTGTTCAAGAAAAGTGGTTGCTCCTTAAGGAGATGATCCTCCAAGCCCAAAGGGAGGTAATCCCAACATGGATCAAAGGGAGCAGGAGGACACAAAAGCCCCCATGGCTTACCAAAAGCATCCGGGAATGTCTCCTATCTAAAAGGGAGGCGCACACCCAATGGAAGGGAGGGGCCATCACCAGGGAGGATTATACTGCAGTTGCTCGGGGATGTAGCGGGGGGCAGTCAGGAAGGCAAAGGCAGAGATGGAACTGGGACTAGCTTCCTGGATCAAGGAAAACAAGAAGTTCTTTTTTAAATACATTGGGGGCAAAAAGAAGGTTCCGGGTCATGTGGGGCCCCTACAGGACACGCTAGGAAATTTGGTCATCACACCAGACGACAAAGCCAACATATTTAACGATTTCTTTGCCTCCATTTTCCTGAGCAGGGACCGGAACAGTCACCCCCCCCATGGCTCCCCCTTAGATCCCAGGGGAGGCACACCTAGGCCAAGGGTCAGGGAGGAACTAGTTAGGTAACTTCTGGAAGGACTGGTTGTATTCAAATCAACAAGTCCGGACTATCTCCACCATTGAGCATTGAGGGAATTAGCTGAGGTCATTGTGGGACCCCGGCACGGCTTTACAAGCACCTGTGGTGCTCTGGTGTGGTGTCAGAAGACTGGAAGAGGGCCAACGTGGTTCCCATCTTCAAAAAGGGGAGGAGGGAGGATCTGGGAAACTATAGACCAGTTAGTCTTACCTCAATCCTGGGCAAGCTTTTTGAGAAAATTATTCTGGGACATATCCACGAGGGGCCAGCAGGGAAGATCATGCTTAGGAGCTATCAACACGGGTTCGTTAGTGGCAGGTCCTGTCAGACCAACCTGGTGGCCTTCTAGGACCAGATCACCAAATCCTGAGATACAGGGGTAGCGGTGGACATAGTCTTCCTGGACTTTCGGAAGGCCTTCGACACTGTCTCTCACCCCGTTCTCATTAAGAAACTGGGGGACTGTGGTGTCGACACCCACACAGTCAAATGGGTCGCCAACTGGCTGGAGGGCCGCACCCAGAGAGTCATGGTGGATGGGTCATTTTCGACTTGGAGGGATGTGGGCAGTGGGGTCCCCCAGGGCTCGGTCCTCGGGCCCGCACTGTTCAACATCTTCATCAGTGACTTGGACGAGGGGGTAAATAGAACCCTGTTCAAATTTGCTGACGACACTAAGATGTGGGGGGATGTGGGCACGCTAGAAGGGAGGAATAGGCTACAATCGGACCTAGACAGGTTACAAGGGTGGGCAGACAAGAATAGGATGAGATTCAACACTGACAAGTGCAAGGTGATGCACCTGGGGAGGAACAACCGGCACCATACCTACAGGCTGGGGAACTCCCTTCTCATCAGTGCAGAGGCAGAAAAGGATCTTGGAGTCATCATTGATGCCAAGATGAACATGGGCCAGCAGTGTGGGGATGCAGTCAGGAAGGCCAACCGCACCTTATCATGCATCCACAGATGCATCTCAAGCAGATCCAAGGAGGTGATCCTCCCCCTCTATGCAGCACTGGTCAGGCCGCAGCTGGAGTACTGCGTTCAGTTCTGGGCGGCGCACTTCAAGAGGGATGTGGACAACATGAAGAGGGTCCAGAGGAGGGCCACTTGCATGATCGGGGGAGTAGCAGGGCAGGCCCTGCAGGGAAAGGCTACGGGACCTGAATGTGTTCAGCCTCCACAAGAGAAGGCTGAGGGGGGATCTAGTGGCCTGTTACAAACTAGTCCAGAGGGGACCAGCAGGCATTGGGGAAGTCCCTGTTCCCCTGACCGCTACCAGGAGTGACCAGGAATAATGGTCACAAGCTGGCAGAAAGTAGATTTAGGCTAGATATCAGGAGGCGCTACTTCACTGTCAGGGCAGCTAGGATCTGGAACCAACTTCCATGTGAAGTGGTGCTGGCTCCTACCCTGGGGGTCTTTAAGAGGAGGTTAGATGTACACCTTGCTGGCGTCATTTGACCCCAGTACTCTTTCCTGCCATGGCAGGGGTCTGACTCAGTGATCTGCTCAGGTCTCTTCCGACCCTAGAAAGTATGTAACTATGAACACAATAGGGTTGTAGTTTGAGAGGGCTGACTGATCATCACATTAGTTGGCAATGGTGCCTATAGTCATGATTGCTACTTGATCATTGAGGGATAATATTCATTTCAGTAGGGATCATGTAACAGCACATTTCTTTATCTACTGCTGGTCAGATGCCCTCAGTTGTAGAATGTGTAGAATTCACTATTACATTTGTGGTGCTGACTACTAGTTCCTTTAAAACGCTTCTGTTTTTCAATTAGCATTACTTAAGTCTCAGGTTATGAGCAGATATCCATTGCTGGTGTTCCAGGGCAAGGCCTGAAAATGAACGCAGGAGAGGTACTGATAGTTTCTGTTGGGACATTGCAATGTGTGTATGAAAGGTTGTGCTAGGATATTGTCTTGGGACAACTGGCCCAATCTATTTTCCAGGCATCCCATGATGCACTGATTCTACCCCAGTCCTGGCCTCTCTTGAATTTGGGGTGGCTGGTGTAGCTCTGGTGGTAGAACTCTACTGCTTGGAGCTGATGGTCATAGGTGGTTGTGTTCAGCTAGTAATTCCCCAGCATCATGACTTGCCAACTATTCCATGTTCACCCAATGAAGGCAGCCTTGGAACTGGTTTCCAGCCAAACAGCTGCGCACACATTCACCCACCAGTGAAATCCAGTCACTTGGGGACATCCTCAGGCCTATCTACAACCCACTATGTCAAGATGAATTTGCTAAAGTTACAGTGAAAATAATATTAGCATACAAACCTTAGTATTATATATAATTTAAAAATCCTACTGCAGGTTTCCCCAAAAAAGCAATGTTAGCTTTAAACATAGCAGAAAATTAAAAAATGAGCGGTTTTAAAAATGTTATGCTCTCTTCCTCATGACATTTGCTAACAGTGAAGGATAATTCCTTGGATTAGCTGAAATGAATTTGAAGTTAGATACATTTATGTTTTTCAAAGCTAATAATCTTTGGTTTTGAGCAGTGATTTTACTGTATTTATTTAATTTTGTTCTTCAACTTTCAGAAAAGATGACCCTATGTGTTTATGTATTGTTAGATCTTGGAACTGAAGTTCAAGACCACAAATTTGTATACATGTTGCAGATCTCAAGTTTTGCAGCATAAACACCAATTTGGACATTTTAATGGTGGCTATATTTTAATTACTTGAGACAGCCTCGACTCCTGGTGAAACCATGTGTTGAAGTAGGGTACGAACAACTGCAGACCTGCCTCAGGGCCATGAAAATGTTTTCAGATACAGTTGCAACCAAAAGAAGATCTGAGAAGAGAGTGTGTGCCAGACCTACTCTCTAATAAAGGATATTCCCTAGTACGGGGTGGGAAGTTATTTTGGCTGGTGGGCCACTTAAGTTCTGGTGAGCTGTTGAGGGCCACACACACACCTTTAATAAGATACAGGTTTCCCTCGATTTATGCGGTACATGCGTTCCCAGAGAACAGTGCATAAATTGAATTTGCATAAAGTGAACCCACTTTACAATGTAATAAATAGGGATAGGTTCCCCTGGCGGTGAGGCTGGGACTAGGGAAGGGGTGGGGGGAGGAGTGCTGCTCCCAGGGCTGCACAAGAGTGCTGCTCCTGAGTGGGCTGCGAGTGGCTGCAGTGTGGAGCACTGGCCATGAGGTGGGCGAGGGTCTGCTTTTCCCCACACTCAGCACCAGAGCTCCTTCCCTGCTTGTGGTGCTCCCCTGCCCTCCCCCCGCCTTACCTGAGTTTCCTGCGCTGGGGCAGCCATAAGGAGCCACATGCTTCCAGGCCAAAAGCCCATACTGGGGCTTCTGGCTGGGGGGGCGGGGCTGGGCAGGCCTTGCTCTTGCAGGAGCCCGCCGGGGCTCCCCCTGGGTCCTACTGCCCCTGGCTTCTGTCATTTTTGACAGGGACCAAGGACAGATAAATATTTATTTTCTGAATTTTTTCAGGGGTCCTGCAGGCCAAATAGAATGGCCTCATGGGCTGGATCCAGCCTGTGGGCTACATTTTGCACACCCCTGGGCCAGGGTATGTGTGGACAAGCAGCGCCCTGGGTGGTGCAGGGTACAGCACTCACCCCACCTTGGCTGCGGTGACCCCAGGAGTGGCTGACACCAGCTGCCTGCACCAGGGCATGGTGCAACCCATACAGGCAGCTGGCACTGGCTGCTCCCGGAGCTGCTGCAGCAGGAGCTGGGGTGAGTGGGGGCAGGCAGAGCCCTGCGGGGTTTGGGGCACAGTGCAGCCCAGTAGCTACAGGTAGCTGGTGTCAAGCCTCAGCAACTCTCATCTGGGGCAACCTGTACCATGCTTCCACCCACACCTGCCCTGGCCCTGCTGCTGCTATAGTCCCCCAGGTACCACTCAGCTCCCCCCAACTCCAGCGGCTCCTTCTCCTCCTGCCCTTGCTGTGCCACTCCAGGTATGGGGGATGCTCCAACTAGCTGGATTCTGGCCCAGCACACGGGGCTCCAGCTCCTAGTTGCTTTCCACCTGCTTGGTCGCCTGCGGGTGGCTGCTCATCACAATGGGTGGGCAGAGCGGGTGGAAGGCAACCAGGAGCTGGAGCCCCGCATGCAGGAACAGGATCCACCTGGCTGAAGCTTCCTCCCCCTGCCCAGAGGGAGGCACAGCAGGAGGAGGTGGAGCTGTTGGAGGCTGGGGTGGGGAAGCGAAACAGCACATGGGCAGCTGCAGCTGCACTGGGAACAGCCTTGCTGAGAAGTTATGCATGCTGGCTGGGGCTGGGGCCAGTGGCCAGGAGTAGCCAGGGCTCGGCCCTATGCAGGGTGCTGCAAGGGCAGCTGCGGGCCAGATCCAATCAACTCATGGGTACTCACCTGTGGGCTGGATCCAATCAGTTGGCAGGCCAGATCCCTCAAGCCATATTTTACCTACCCTACCCCACCCTAATATCTAATCTCCTGCTACTATTTTCTTGAAACTAGAGACTTGCCTTCCAAATGTTGTATATTTGAACGAATAATTGGATATTGACAAATAGATTCTGACCTAAAATGGCTTAAACTTAGTTCTTAGCTTTCTTAGGAATAATTATCACTTCTTGTAATTTCCAAGATTGAAAATAAAAAGCAAGACCCATTGTTAAAATTGGGAAGAATGCGGGATTTTTTTGGCTTGAAGTGAAAGTTTCTATCAAAATGGTACTGGGGATGGAATAGAATAGTGATAAATAAAGGAAGGTTGGTTTTATTTGTTTGTTTTAACAGGAGAATATGAAGCTGGATGAAACTTACTAGTTGAAATACAATACAACGGAGTAAAGTACATGTAGAAACTTGGCAAAATAATAAAAATACAGATCTTCTGTATGTACCTATTTCAGTGATTCCTCACATGAAGCGGTGTAGTTGAATGTAATGTATTAATGAGATAATATCCAGATTATTCCAATTCATTTGTGTCAGGACTTAAGGAAACCACTGAGACTTCTCGGCAATATCCTGAATGCCCCTCTTGGGAGGGTTATCAGACTAGCTAAAGCCACAAATCTTTAGCTGTTTTTCTTGCAAGTGTGTTTGTGGCAAAAACTTACCTTCCTTAGATTACTTTGTTCCCTGGGAGCTGTTTTAGAATAAAAATGGAAGAAAATGCTGTGAAGTAGAAGCAACTGTGCATAGGGTTATACTAGTCTGACCAATAAAACCTTTCCCCTGTAGATGAGATATTAGAATGTGCAGTCCTCTCTCTCATTCATTATTTGAAGCTTCAAGTGCATTGGATGTTTAATAAACTCAACCTTATGGCTTTCCTTTTATAGGAGAAGTTCCTACATTTCTCTGGCTCCTGCAGGTTTCTATACTGTCTAGCTCAGATTCCTGTTTTGCCACACCCTCCACTGACTTTCATCAATATAATACAGAAGTTTGGCCTGGCAGCTAGCTCTGTCCTAAAGATATCCATCTAATGTTGCCAGTTCTCTCAATTGTATTGCAAGTTTCACAATCATAGGCTGCTGACAGATGTGAAAAAAGTCAGCTATTAGATAAAAGCACCAAAAAGCCCCGCTGAAGTGCCTGATCTATACAGACGTTGGGTGAGACATGTCAAACTGGGCATGCACTGTGCTTGGTGTGGACGTGTACTGAGCTTAAGTAAAATGCTGTTTTGGTTTTTTTCATGTCTGTAAACAGCCTTCGTGTTTTACTTATAGACCTTTTTAAGCTTCTGAAGATTATGGGAAGAAGTGTACATTTCATTCAGTAATAATTTCTTCCTTTACAATCACCAAAAAACCCCTTGGAAATATGACCAAAATAAAAAAGTTAATAAATCAAAATACTCAAAATAAATAAAACTTCAAATTATTATTTTTTAATTATGAGACTTTTAAGCTAATCTTGTGACTTTTGCATCCTGGCTTAGGACTTTTCCAAATTTGTGTTTGGCAGTACTCAAAAACTTCTGGTAATTTTTTTAAATGAAAAATATTCAAATTTTAAAAATATAACTCTTAGGTTTAAGAATCTTAAATAAACCATTTGCTATACTATTTGACAGGGTTTTCAAAGATGTATCCGAAATGTAATCCTTATGTTGTATTTCCTGGCAACTTCAGCTGAAAGAAAAAATTAATTCATTAGGATGTGAAAAGATTCTGATGTATTTTCTGCTAGTGTGTAGAGCTTGCCCCGGGACTAAATTTAAGTTCAGAGGCAATCACTGATTATTCACTGAGATTGTTTTAATAGTATCTGTCCATTTCCTCTCTCAATTCTGTATCATTTACCAAACGTATGTTGTTATAACGACAAATTCTTTGATCCCAAACATTAATTTGGACCTTCACGGAGTCCAGATAATCACAAGTCTTTCCTTTGGCCCAGAACATTTTCATGTTGACTTTCCAGAAATACCAGTTGTTAAATTAAGAGCAAAACATGCAGAATATCTTGTCAAAACACTGAATTTCAGGGAAATTCTAAGCAGCTGAGAGAGGCGCTTTGGAGCAGAAAAATTGCGTACAGTAGTTTGTGTTATTGTGTAGGTATCACTGCACATACCATGCATACCATACAGGTATATGTAATGCACCTGTTAGCCTTGCCTTTTTTAAGTTTCTTGGTGTGTATGTGTATATGAGTTTCAAAGCTGTAGAAACTGTGTTGCATTAGTAGATGTTTTTTATCTTTAAAAATAATGTATTTATTTCTCTGTGTGAAAAATGAAAAAAGACAAATTGTGATCAGTAATTTTAAATTTAATCTAGAGAAATTCTCTTTCTTTTTAAAAGATATGTTTTTGGTTCTGCATTTTTATACAAATATCCCTTTCTCCATTTCTTCTGTTTTTCTTTCTTAACTGTCCAACTTTGAGAGTTAGCAGTTGTATGGAGAGCAAGCCTTTTAAAGAAAACGGACACAGAAAAATGTTCATCAATTAAATTGTCGTGCTGTATTTTCAAAGCACTAGCAAATAGTTGCAGTCATCTCTGCTAATGGAACTGTTTCAGAACATCTGAAACCTTGTTGAAACTGCAGATTAGATTAATAAATTTTGAGTATCATATTAATGTAGCTCTAAATTAAATTTGTAAGTGGTTCTATTATAATTGTCAGCCTTGCATATTTGTGAGAGATATTGGTACTATAAAGGCATGTAAATCTAAGAAATGCATCTTGCTGGTTTTGGTCATGCATTATGTTTTCTTTTATATGTCTATTAATGACTGTTTTGCTAGAAAAAAAACACTGTTTTTTAATATAACACTGTATTTTGAAATGTGCTCTAGATTCAAGTTGTTTAGCAATTACACAGCTCCAAATGAGACCACAGGGTTGTAATTTTAATTTTCCTCTGTTCTTGCTTTGCTTTTATAGCTCTCAAATTGCAGCATTTTAAAATAGCCAAACAAGTACCCTTGTGAAATACAGTTGTGGATGTCAGTTTTAGTTTTGCAAATTGATTAGAATTTTTTAATGGTTCTTTTCTTTATAAACTATTTCTGCTTAAAGTTACATATTTGCAAATGTTTCTGCTCAGTTATTGAAAAAATTAAGTAAACTGAGACTCTTAAGATAAATGCAAACTATTTCACAAAGCCACCTATACAAAAGTATTTCCAGTTAGAAGTGAAATTCCAAAAATGAGCATTCAAAAGCAGTAGAGTGTGTGTCAAATACATGTAAGCAGAGACTGAAAACACTTCAACATTATGCATTCAAGATAAATGCATTTAACTAGATAAAATAGTGGTGAATAAAATACTTGCTTCCAAGTTGAATGATTTGTGGATAAACAGACATATTTCTAGCTGTTGTATTTCCATTGCTTTGAATGAAGTTTAAAGGAGCATAAGTTAGGCTCAGAGGTACTGGATGAAGAGATATGATGGAATATTCACCATTGCTACTCTACCTTCTTTTTACAATCACATCCTCAACATTGCTGCTGATCTGGAATATATACTTGCAAATACTGGTTCACCGTACAAAATCAATGTTCCTAAATTCTTTCCATTCTGTGTGCTCAAAGAGCTTGGTGGAAGAGTTTTTGATCATGAATTGAGTGAAGTTGCAGTAGTTTTGTATGTGATGTTAAATAGCATGTGCCAAGAACAATGGGCCACATTTCACATGAACCAGTTTTCAGGATTTTTGGCCCATTTTCACCTTTCAATCCACATGGATTCCATATCAGTTTTTGAGCTAGTAATTTATTAGAGGCATCATTTTTTTCAAATGAGTATAAAATAATACCATATCAATAATGTTTTATCAAAAATATTTTGCATTGTAGCCTTATTTAGTTCAATGCACCTGGTTTTCTTTCAGCCAGCAGTAGACTTAGATGTATTACATACTATATTTAAATAAAATGATGGTTTTTTCTCATGATTTGCAGCTGTTTGCAAAAAGAAAACCTCCAAAAGGCCTTTATGTCTATGGAGATGTTGGTAAGTTTCATCAGAGATTTCACTAAAAAGTTTTCTCTGTGTGTTTACTGAAGTTCTAAGGTATCATTTTTATGTTAAAGTTCATTTGTATAGCAAATGACTTGCATTTTATGAGCTTTTCAGGCTAGTTTTCTTTTAGAATATGAGATGGTTTTTAAATAGAGTTAGGAGTCTATGAGCAGTTACATTTTTGTTCATTAATTTATTTCTGATTTTGACATGGTATTGCCCAAATTAACCATATTATTAAATACTGATTGAGAGAGAAAAGAAAGGAAGAATGTATTCCAACTGTGCCAATATACCGCAAAAACACCCTTGCTCTTAAGGAAAATATGGAGGATATTTCATATGAAGACATACAGCCCCTTGTACAGGGCTTTGAGCCATTTGTGTACACCAATCAGTATGAAAAAATAAAAGTACAGCTGTTCTTCTAGCTATTTAAACATAAAATATAACCTCTTCCCAAACAAGCTGGTCTTGTACTGTTCTGCAGAAGAGCTACTTTCATTAGTTCAAAGCTATTGAACAATCATTATTGTAATCAGTACCTACTGTTGTTAAATTAACTACCTGTAGGGTGTGTTTGTGTTTTTGTTTTTTATTATTTGAAGGCACAGGAAAGACAATGGTGATGGACATATTTTATTCTCATCTGGAGGTAGAGAGGAAAAAGAGAGTCCATTTTCATGGTTTCATGCTAGATGTACACAAAAGTAAGTGCAAATTTTCGTATACTTACTGTGATTTATAAATGTCAAATCTATAAAGCAAACCTGTTTTCTTTTCATATGAGCCAGTTTGACTCTCTTTTAAAAAACTAATAAAAACAGGTTTTGGAAAGGATTTTCTCTTATTCCAGTGTAGATACTAGCAGCATGTTTGTTTAGGAATGCCTCCTCAAAAGATAATATAGTGCTGAGTATGTATGAAATTAGATGTATATTCTGTATTCATTTACTTGATATCCTTTATTTACCTAGTATGTTACACTAAATTCTATAGATTATTGATGCCAATAGTGAATTATATGTTGAATGTGATAATGTGATGCTGTTCCAAAAAAGCCAGATTTTATGTGTAAAATCAGAACTATAATTAACTATGTTTGGCCTCAGTTGGTGGCTTCATTTGAACATAATACTCCACAGTTCTAAAGAGAGGGAGAGAGAGAAAAAGGAGAGAAAATAAAACTAAGTTTGGGGGCGAGAGGAAAGAATGGAGACAGGGCTAGGGGGGAAGATATCTTCCACCTAGAGAATGTGACAAACAGAAACGTGTTTTACAGTTAGGTAAAGGAATGTTTTTAAGACTGAGATTGATTATTCCCAATGAGCACTTTAAAACCAGTTAAAAAAACAAACAAACAAAAAAACCTCAAAAGGCACTTCATTACTTGATTTATTTGATTTATTAAACCTTAGACTAGCCATTTTTCTAGTAGGGACAATTTAGAAATAATGAAATCAGTTCATTAAGCCTGGAGGAATATAGGCTAATGCTATCAAGGTCTGTATTTACCTTATTTAATAATCATGTTATTTCATTCATTGCTACCCTTGTTCTTTTGCTTTCCTTTCTCAACCCTGGATGGAAATGTTTCCAACCACAGCACCTTATGTTGTGAGGATCAGATCAGGTAACACAGCTGGTAACATAGGGCAATATAAATTTTACTTTTGTTGTTGTTGTCTGACCCCTCTCTCAGTTTCATGAGGTATTTTGTTTTCAGCAAGTAATCTGTACCCATATACCACTAAAAGAAAAACTCTTCAGAATATTAATAAAATATAGGCAGAAAGAGGTGGAAGGAGGGGGGGAAAAGTCAAAATGTATACAACATGAAATACCAAATAGTGAACTTAATCTCATCTGTTATTTCTTCTCTCTTTATTTCTAGAATATTTAAAAGGAAAAACCCTTGCTTGACTGTCCAACATGATATTGGATGCCCTTGCATAAGGCAAGAGAAAATCATTAGTGGGAAGTCTCAGGAGTCCTTTTAAGCATAAAAATATTTGAAGGGTTTAAACACTACTGAGGATGAGAGCTGTTTTAGAGAGGCAAAGCTGATGTCAACTAGGAATATGTTGATAAATATAGTAAAAGGAAATTCATCCTAAATATCAGGAAGCATCCGAACATTGTGGACTTATTTACAAGTAGGGGTGCACTGATAAGGATTTTTTTGGCTAGTGCTGATGGCTGATTATTAACCAGCCATATTGGCTGATACCAGTCAGCTTACTGATATGCAGCCCAGCAGCTTGGAGAGCAGTATCTGGCGAGTAAGTCTGTAGGGGGAAGGGGCATGGGGGGAAGCAGATCTAGACCCACGTGGTGAGGAAGGGAGTGGGGCTGAGGCAGGGACAGACACTGCCCAGCTGGGGCGGAGTGAGGGACAGAGCTGCAGGTGGCTCATCTGGCAAGGGGGCTTGTGAGGGGGGGCAGCTCCTGCTGCTGCGCACACCTCTGGCAAGGTATGGGGGGCATGTGCCCCCAGATTTGTGCATGGGGCAAAGGTGGGCTGTCCACTGTGGGTTGGGGCAGGAGGCTGTGCTTGGGGGAGGGAGGGTATGAGGTGGGCTACAGTTGCCCCAAAATTACCCATACCCCCTGTAGGCCCCCAACCTAGCACTGCCACCACCAGGCCCGAGTGCAGCCCTTGCACAGCCCCCAGCCCTGGGCCCATAGTGCACAGCCTGCCTTCACCCCACGCACAAATCCTGGGGACATATGCCCAGGGGTGCTCACAGCAGCAGGAGCTGCCCCCCAGATGAGCCACCCATGGCTCTTGTCCCGTGCTCTGCCCTGCCCAGCTGGGCAGCCCCTTCCTCTGCCCTTGACCCAGTCCCACTCCCTCCCCCCTTCACTGTGAGGGCCTGGATCTGTCCTCCCACACCCCTTTTCCCCCCTTCAAAGACTTACCAGTCAGATGCTGCTCTCCAAGCTGCCGGGGCTGCACTCCTGCCTGCATGCATGTTGCACGCACATGCACATGGCATTTGTCTGTGACTTTATCAGCCACATTGGCCAAAAAATGCCCATTGCTGATAAAGTCAATTTTTCTTTTATCAGTGCCGATAGAAATGGACCAGTATATCTGTGTACCTCTATTTACAAGTTTCAAGTTGGGGAACTGTATTAGAGTACCTTAGACAATGACTTACAAGTTCTTTGATTCCAGAATGCCGAACACTTGTAAAGAAATAATTCTCAGCCTCTTGAAGAATCACATCAAGTATCGTAACTCCAACATTATGCAAAGTTTTTATCATTATAAACAATTCCTATCAACTGTTTTTAGAAATCACAGGTCTGGGAGGGACTTTATGGTACCCATTACTTTGTACAGATGCAGGATTTGCTGTTCCTAAGGCAGTGGCTTTGAAACGACGGGCCCCAAGACCCCTCAGTGGTGTAGTGACACAGGCAGCAGCCAGGTAAAACGCCCTCTGTGCAGGGATGCAGTATGCCCATGCATCTCCTGCAGTAGGGGTGTCTGATAACCCTAAATCAGGCAGGAGAGCTGGTTAATGCTGCAGCCTTTCCATTTCCCATCAAGTTCCACGTGGAAACAGAGGCATATGAAACAGTTCCACATGTCTCTGTTTCTAGGAAATGCCATGTAGGTTAAAACCATCAGGGCAGCAGCATAAGCAAGCTCCCTCCTGCTTTAGAGTTATCAGAGAACCCTAATGCAGGAGGAGCATGCATGTACCAGAGCCCATTCCTGTCTGCCTATGCACAACATACATGGGGCAGTTTTACCAGTGACAGTTGTGACACCGAGTTGAGAATCACTGAGATAAGTTGAGCATAACAATGGTTCTTGGTTGGGAATACTGCCATGTTCAAATAAAGGTATGGAGGGGTGCCCTTACTCTGAAAAGGTTAAGAACTAGAGGTGCACTGATACATAAGACCCATATTGGATCAGCACTGATATAAGGAAAATTGACAGTATCAGCAGTTGGCTTTTTTTTTGGCTAATGTGGCTAATAATGTCTCTGATAAATGCCCCATGCATGTGCAGTTGCAGTGCAGCATGCAAGCAGCCAGGAACTCAGCCTGGCAGCATGGGGAGCAGTTGGGTTTGGCTGGTAAGTCTGTTGTGAGGGAAGGGGCGGGAGGGGGCAGATGGTGGCCCCTGTGGTGAGGGTGGGAGTGGGGCTGGGGCAGGTGTTGCACAGCTGGGGCAGGATACAGGACGGAGCTGTAAGCAGCTCGTCCAGGGGCCATGGGTGGGGGGGCGGGGGCGCAGCTCCCACTGCTGTATGCACCCTGGGAGGGCATGGGGGAAATGTGCCCTCGGATCTGCATGCAGGGCGAGGGTGGGCTGCTGCTGGGACTGGGAGCAGTGCTGGGTTCTTCCAAGTTGGGGGCAGGGTTAGACTGCACTTGGGGCAGGCGGAGGCACCAAGCGAAGGCTACGGGGAATTTTGGGGTGGCTGAAGCCCCCTGTAGTCCCTCTCCTGGTGTTGCCACCACCCACCCCGAGCCTAGCCCAGCCCAGCCCATCCCCTGCACCAGGAAGAGTCCAGTGCCACTCCTGGCCCCAGCCCACAGCGGCAGCCCACCCTTGCCGCACACACAGATTTGGGGGAACATGCCCCCCCATGTCCTTCTGGAATGCATGTAGCAGCATGAGACACCACCCTTCCTCCCCACCCCCTGTTTCCCCCTAACAAGCCACTCATGGCTGCATCCTAAGCTCTGCCCCACTCCCTCCCTCTCTGTGTGGCCTTGATCTATCCCCCATGCCCTTTCCCCCACAACAGACTTACTGCTGGATGCTGCTCTCCAAGCTGCCCGAATGCACGAAAGCAATTGGATTGATGTCGGCTGATGTGGCTCATTAAAAATAGGCCATCGGTATTGACCCAAAAAATCTGTATCAGTGCACCCCTATTAAGAACCACTATTCTAAAGCAGCCTAAACAGGTTCTTGTCCTCTTAGTAAACCTCCAAAAGCAAACCACCACAGATTTCCTATGGCAAGGGTTATCAACTGGGGGGGTAGGCATACCCCTGGGGATACTTTGAAAGATCCCAGGGGATACGCTGGGGCAGGTGGGGATGGAGCACTGCCACTGCTCATCACACCTCTGCTTTGCCCACCGGGGGTATACTTATTAAAAAAGGTTGAAAACTCTTGCCCTATTGTGACTTGTTCTCTTCTCCTCCTATTATTGCAGCTAGAAATTTTTTTTTGGAGTTTTGAGCTACTGTATTTACTTAAATATAAGATAACCCTGAATACAAGATGACCCCAAGAATTCAATTTTATACCTGGAAAATGTATACATTTGTTATAATTTTGCAGGTATAGAATTTAATTATTGCAGGTTTGCCTTGAATTTGTCCCCTCCCACTGCTACAGCAGGGAAAATAAAATTTTGAGGGTTAGGTGGCCAGTTTGTCCTCTGCTGCCTCCCCCCACAACTTCCTCCTGCAACCTCTTCCCCCTTACTGTCAGACCCTGCTCTCCCTTAAATGCATGGAAGTAAGGCGTAAAGCTGAAAACACTGACTTTGAAATGAACATGCCTGTAATAACTTACATATAGGCAAATTACTATGGGTACTATCCAGAATTAAGGTATTTTACCTTTTTGAAATTGCTGTGGGTTTTAGCACAGGTACTTCATAAAAGCACTTTTAAGCAGCACTTTTGTAGCTACTTATATATAGTACAAAATATACTTTTTTGCAAATATATATATATATATATTGCAGTACTTCTACGAAAACTGTCCTGTGGCTGCTATGGTTCACTTGACAGTCCAAAGCATATCATTGCCATTACGTCATACATCTTCCCATCACAATATCTGCACTGAGCACCTGCGCTCTTACATGTCCACACACCTGCATTTTCATCGCCATCACCCTTGCCAGTCACAAAGACACGCAACTTTTCCCTACACCCTAAGCTTACCCCGTCCTTCTCCTCCACCCCGTCTATTTCTTTCCCAGTCCTTTCAGTCATCACTGCCATTGTCACTTTCTTCTCTCTCCTCATCGCCGCTGCCACCACCATTGTCATCATTGTCATCACTTTCTTCATGGGTCACGCCCTTGAACAATCTTTGCCAGTTCATCCTCCTTTAGATGATCCCCACCACCTCTCCAACATCTTCCAGCACTTTCCTGTAGTACCCTTGCATCTTGCTTAGTCCCATTCTGACACAGGCCTCTATTGAGAGGTTTGTGCGCTCATATATGAAGAAGTTCCTGGACTTCCATAGGCATTTCTAAAGTAGGAAATGAACTGATTTAAGTAGGTCACCAGGGACCCCTTCTGTTTGGACAAGTGCCCAAAGAGCACCACTTCTCTGGTCAGGGTTTGGACCCTGTCACAATCTTGAGAACTGTATAAACACTTTCCTGCACACCCCTTTGACTAAAGGACACTACCACAGGAGGTGGTCAGTTGTTTCTGCTTTCCATGGGCAGGTTTTCCTGGAACAGTATAGTTGGTTTCTCTGTGATACTGGGAGTATGCAGTGGGCTACTTGCCATTTCATGTCTTTGTGCTCTTTTTGCAGGTCCTTGTGGATGACCCTCTCCCACGTGGCTTGGCAGGTGTCATTGGGGAGTAGGTCCATGGCTGACACCACATCCTGTTTCCTCACCACCTCCTGCATTTTTGTGGTGGTTCCTTAGGGTCATCAGGCCATCTATAGTGCATACTTGCTGCGGAACTGCTCCAGGGTTCTATAGAACCACGGCGGTTCCCAGGTAGCTAGGTGACAGCACACGTATCCTCCAACATCGTAGCATGTTACCAGAAAATTCTTCATGAAGCAGACTGTTTTAGGCTCTGCCCCAGTTACCAGTTTGCATATCTGGCTTATGTATTTGGCCGAGAGGAAAAGCATTATGTCTGGCTTTCCTCGGGCCCCTGTCCATTTAGCCTTGTACAAGGTTTTCCTCTTCACTCTCTCCAATCCAGAGCCCCAAAAGAAGATGCATATGGTCCTCTGGATTGTGTGGGCAATTTGTTCCAAGTTGGGGAAGACAAGGGCAACTTACAGAAGCACCAGTAGCAGCACTGCCTTCCTGAGTGCTATGTGCCCCCCCCCTTTGACAGGCAGTGCATGTGGCACAGTTCCTATTTCTGATTAACTTTAGCTTTTGTCTTTTCCCACACCTTCCACCCAGTTAGCTCTGTGTTGAGCTCCAGCTGAGGATCTTCACCTCCTTGTGGGGGTATGGGGACCCCCAGAGACAACAAGTCTCCCAGATCACCCAGTACCTGGCAAGTGCTTTTACTCAAAATTAGCTTGGCATCTGCCATCACTCCATGTATCTGTGTGTGTTTCAATACTTTTTTAATCGACCGCTTGTCCATGCAGAGGATGTTGAGGTCATCCATGTAGGCCAGGACCCTAGCTTCCTCTTGATTGAGCTAGAGGTGCAGATGTTGTGAAGCGTGGGACCCCCAACAGCCAGACCCCCAACTCCATTGCAATTGGTGCCTGTTTACCAGCACTCAGCTGCTTATGTCCATGTACAGTATCTTTATCCAGGTGACAAAGGTTGGTGGGACCCCCATCTCCTTCAGCATCTCGAACAGGAATCGGGGGGATATTCAGTCATAGGTTTTTCCCATGTCAAAGTTCAGCATGGCACTGCTCCAGCCCCTCTCCTGCTGGTATTGCAGAGCATCCCATAGCTGCATCAGGGCTCCATGAATCTGTCTCCCTGGCACTGTGCACATCTGGTCTTCATGGATTGCTGTCCCTATGACAGATTTAAGGCACTCAGCCAACATCTTGGCCAGCAATTTATAGTTGATGTTCAGGAGAGTTATGGGCCTCCAGTTCTTCAACTCTTCCCTTGGACCCTTCTTATACTGGTCCATCCCTGCCCCCAGGTCATGAGGCACTGGTCCATCCCTGTCCCCAGGTGGCCCTCTCGCAGTCAGTCTTTGAAGACCTCGAGTAGGTCAGGGCCCACCTGATCCCAAAACTGCAGAGGGTTTTGTCAACCTCCTCCAGGGTCCACTCCTTTACCAGCATCAGCTGTTTGCCCTCTCCAAACATCTGGGTGAGCATCTGCAGACAATCCTACAGGTCCCACAGGTCCTCTGGTCGTTCGGTGTACAGCTCCTTGTAGATAGCCACCACAGTCTCCAGTATTTCATTCAACTAGTGCAAACTATACATAATATATTAGTTGAAAGCCAAAAAGCTTATAATTTATCATATAGTTCACTGGGTTGGGCCCCAGCAGAGTCGATAGCATTTCAAGCCGTGGTAACCCCATGAATTGCTCAGTATGTTTGTATACTCCAGATACTCTCCACTGGAACTAGGTATTGTCAATGTCCTAGGATCCTTCAAAGATTTATATGCAGATGAGGCACAGGGTGACCTGGTCTGCTTCCACCCCATGGAGGGCAGGGACATACTAATCTTATGCACCAGGCTGAGACAGGGTTTCTGGGTGAACTGTTTGGTGCCCTGTTCGGTGATGTTTGCCAGACATTTAAAGATCATGAGGATATAGGAATAATTGGAAATGGGAAACAAAGGCACAGCTCAGCTGTGGGAATGAAACAGAAGTCACATTCTATTTAGTAGGCATGGCCCATGGTGACTTGAAAAAGAGTCAGCGCTAAGAGGGACTGAGCGCAATTGGTGCATCTTATCTTGCACTGAATAATTCAGATGGTCGGTAGTAAGCTGTCCTTGTGGGAACTATTCCCAGCTTGCTCGTGTGGCCATTTGGCTAAGGGCAAGTGAGACTGGTGGACATCTGAGCCTCAGGACCTCCAGGTTTGGGCCTGAACGTAGGATACCTGTCATATGGATTTGGGGGTATCTGAAGCCCCAGACTGAAAAGCCTGGGGTGGAGGATACTTGCTCGTTGTAGTGCCACATATGGCATTTTGAATGATTGAGTTGTGCTTAACTGATAGGGTTCAGAACAGATTTGGCTAATTTGACCTGGAAAAAACCCTCCTGTAGGTTCCCATCAGCATCTTTTGATCTTAGCCAAAAAAAAAAAAAAAAAAAAATGTAGAAGTTCATTTCGGGCACCAAGAGGAGGGTGTCAGGGCTGGCTCTGACCCTCCTGATCCCAGCCTAATACTGCAGTACCTCTAGACCTGGTGCCAGTTCCCTGTGGAAGTAACACCCTTCCATTATTTTTAAAGGCCCCAAAAAAAGCTTCCTCCTAGTATGATTGCTCAATATGGGCCATGTGTTTCATAGTCATTCTCAGCGTTGGCTTCATTTAATCAATTCTATAGTTGGTTTTCATGCTGCTTGTGACAACAGTTTAATGATAAGCAACATATTTAATAAGATTTTCTTGTATGCAATGCAGGATGAACAGTGTTTTTCCATATCCTGATGGGGGGGACCTCATCTTATATTTGAATAAATACGATAGATCTGCCTTGTAGTTTAAATCTGTTGCCTCATGTCCTGTCCTATGTGGTAAGAGAAAGCAATGCTTTTCTATATTCTTTATGACCAGCTTTCAAATATTTGAAAACTGCTATCATATCCCTCTCTTAAAACTAAACAGACCTGGTTCTACCAGCCTTTCCTCTATGGATTGAATTCCAACCCGGTTATCATCTTTGTCACTTGCTCTCCAATCCTCCCCATTTTCTCAACATCCTTAAAATGTGGTGCCTAGAATTGGAGACAATACTCTAGATGGGGCCTAACCAGCAGTTGAGTAGAGGGATACTGTCACCTCCTGTGTCTTGAATACAGTGCTTTTGTTAATACAGCCCCAGATTGCATAACTTTTCATACTTTTTTTTGTGTTAGTGTCACATTGCTGACTCATTTTCTCTCTCAAAACTTCTTCAAGATTGTTTTGAAGTTTTCTGTTTTCAAGTTGGGAGCCTTCCTGATCTTTCCCTCAAAATTTAACATCCTTATGTCAAAATAAATCATAAATTTGATTATAGTTGTAGTCCTATGTTGCATCCACAGCATACCAATGATGATTCACTGTGACACAGTGACCAATACTGCACGGAGTGGTCCATATTTTGGAGACCAAATAAGTACATAAGTTGCAGTATGTCTGTTCTTAATAAAACTAACTTCTCATCACAAGGTCTGTCTTTACCAAGTGTTGATTTTTAGTGTGTTAGAGATTCTGTTTAGTATAAGCTAAAGTGTCATATTGTACTATAGTACTTTGTATGCCGTCTTTCTCAAGTAAAGTTCAGAAATGTAGGGATTAGTTTCTCTGAGCTGATTCTTCTTCTTATTCTAGAATTTGACCACAGAGTTGTAAGTATGACTTAAAACATTGCATATTTCCCTGATTGACTTTGAAATACTTTGAAGATTGTCCTGGATATTAGAGATCTCAAAGAAATCAAACTAAAGTCAAAGTAATAAATTAAGTATGACAAAATTAAACCTTTATCAATTAAAACAGCAGGATTTTTGAAACAATGAAAATAGTTGCACCCTTTGAAGGTGGATATCATCAGGATCCAGGAGGCTTACAAAGCAGTATTTGACACATTTTAAGCAGGAAAACGCAGTGTACTAAATCTGTAATACATGAAAAGTTTTAAAAATTACTCTATTTGCCCAATTAAAATATAGTGCTCATGCTCTTGCATTTTAGTATCTAAATTAAAATGTGCATTTCTAGCTTTTCCTCTGGAGCATATAAAGGAATACACATCATGTTTTAATTTTTGTTCTCTTAACTCAGGGATACACCGCCTTAAACAGAGCTTGCCAAAAAGAAAACCAGGGCTTATGGCCAAATCATATGACCCAATAGCCCCAGTAGCTGAGGAAATAAGTGAAGAAGCTTGTCTCTTATGTTTTGATGAATTTCAGGTGAGTAAGTAGGTATTGTTTCATAACTTCAGGAAAACCTGAAGTTTTTGATCTTTTACTCTAGAATCTCTTACTTTTCATATAAGTCATATTGGTAGAAGGCTAAAATTCAAGAATAGGAATTGTGCTTCCAGTTCCTGAAGAAGTTAATTGGATTAATGTACTTCAAGTATTTTCACTACATTATTATCATTTCATTCACTGTAGGGATATTTAATGCTTAAAGAGATGATTATATGAGCACTTTGGGGTAGACATGTCCTTTTTGCGATGTTTGTGCAGTGCTGAGTGCATTGGTATCCTGATACCTGCTTGGTATCTCCTAGTCACTGTCATTCAAATAACCAAATAAATCTTTGAGTGACTATGATCAAGGACTTGGGAACATCGTGTCCAATGCAACTGTAATTTTGTATGGGGTCTGCTGGAGTCTATTTGACAGCACTGTGTAAACACCAGTTAAATCATAAGCAGTTTTTATTGAATTCAGTATGAAAATATATAATAAACTGACAAAATATTTTGCATAAACTAACTTGATTAAATTATTTTTATTCTCCAGAATTCTTGAGGTCTTTATTTTTAATATGCCTCATAATGTTATGTTGAAAATTCACAAGTGCATTAAAGAAATTTTGGGGAGAGAAGCTGCTCTACAAAGACAAGTAAACTCTGTAATAGACAAGTAAAAATTAATTGTTTTAATGTGTGTGCCATTTTTCCTGTTATGAAAGATTGATTAGTCTTTGAAGTTTTCACAGATAGGCATGCTTCATTTGCCATCTGGGAAAAGAGTTCTTGACTTATTCATTATGTTTTACTGCTGATCTCTTCTATCCATCTAGAAAATATTACTAGGACAATTCAAACCCTGTATCAGGTACAGGTATTTGCCATTACTATATTAATCTTCATGCCTCGCTGTAGAATTTTCTCTGGGTTTTCTCCTTGTTTTTGATTGCTCTCTGGCTTTCTTTGCCCGTGTCCTATTCTAATGGAAGACACTTATAGCTTACATTTTCTAGGACTTGGATTGGAATTTAAAAACTCACCTTGAATTAATGCAGGGGATTTTACCTTATGCCTTTGAATGCAGTATTTTTTTTTCTGATTTCCAGCCTCATTGTTTGAAGGTAATTTTATATAGAAGTGAGTATGAAGAGACAGCTGTGTTGAACTATATTTCACAGGTTCTGCAATGCAGCATTTTATGCTTCTCCTGTTAAGCAA
This sequence comes from Crocodylus siamensis, assembly GCF_052110815.1. NCBI lineage: Eukaryota > Metazoa > Chordata > Crocodylia > Crocodylidae > Crocodylus > Crocodylus siamensis. Next base: position 88,214,686 of record NC_143395.1, read on the forward strand.
TCTGAAGATTTTTGGTAAGCACGCTGCTTTCAGTGATGCACAATTTAAACAGTTGTCTAGGAGGCCTTTCTGTAATCGCAGTTTTGGGTGTGGTAATGGAAATAACTCTCCTCTTGCATAGGAGTGGGTTTTCACCCGCTGCTTTGTCAGGGGCTTCACTACTGTATACTTTCAGCACTCCAAAGGTAGACTTTGATTCTTCTTGATGCTTTTCTCAGGTTGCTTGCTTGCTCCCCCTGTTGACATGCTAAAGGTTTAATAGTCTCATTCCTGAATCAAATAACTTTTTGTCTTTGTGGTCTGGCTGAGAAGGAAATGCAACAGGATTACTTGGAACACATGCAGGGGTTTCCCAGCTATTGAACTTTCGTTTAAATCTTAGATATCAATTCTTGTTAATTTATTGCTTCTATTATAAACCCACAGTGAAGTTAAAGCTTTGAAAGCAGCAGCACAAGGGGTCTTATTTGTAGCAAATCATATTATGTATAAGCAATGGAGTACTACATAGGTTTTGATTACTAACAAAGAGTTCTGATTTTTTTCTGAAATTTTACTAAGGCCTCTCATTCTCAGTACACTGCTTTCTTGCCCAAGTCACAAAGTAATAGAATAGAATGACTTGGAAATCTATTTTGATAGTAGAAGTAATAATAAAAAATACCTTAAAAAGAGGTAATGTTCATAATACTGAGTTGCATCTACTCATTTGTTTTCACAGTAGAAGTGTGGCTGGCAAGATTTTACTCACAGTTTCACATGTTTGCATTTAAGCAGGTACAACAGGAGGAAAATAAGCAAAAGAGACAGAGAAAATAATGGACCATTCAGACAAAATTGCTGTCCAAACTGAAAACTTGGGACTTATTTAAATGATAACAGAAGGAAGCAAGGGTCTATGCTCCCACAGTAGAACCGTGGTCTTACAATGTGGAAGTAGACATGATCAGAATAGCTGTTTAGATTGACTTGAAATATCTTTCAGGTACTTATTGATACAAATAGGAAAAAAGTGGACAGTGTCTCTGAAGAAATATATATAGTGACAGGAGATTCCATGTTATTCCTAGCAGAAGACACTAAAGATACTTTTATTTCAGCAGTTATCAAATCGCAAATCATTGTATTTCTTCATTGTTGAAGTTGGCAAGTCTCATTTAACATCTGGAGGAAGACCAACAAAACCCCCAGCCAGAGTCAATGATGATGTTATAAAGACAATGTTATAAAGTATCCTGAAAGTAGGTGGTAGGATAAAGAGTTAAAGAAGGAATTAGAGTAACTACTCTTAACTAAATGACATAGAAAAGTATATGAGTCTATTGAATTATTTTACATGTTTCCATGTTAAAATAATTAATGTTTTGAAGTAGAGGTGCATTTTATGGTAGTGGTGTGGCTTCTGCTATGCTATTGGCTGCGTTAAGCCTTTGAGCAACTACATCTTTCCAAAAACTTCTTCAGTGCCAAAGTTTGCAGTGTTTACTATGTGGTGTTCCTTTTCACAATCTTTGATCCATGGGACTTTACTGTAAATATTTAACAATTTTTTTTTTATACCCAGGCAAATTGTATGGCCTTTTAAAATTGGCCCTGAACATAAAAAACAAGATTTGTGCTATTTACAATTATAATTTTATTGCTTTACAGTAAAAGCCTGTAAAGTCAAAGATTTATTTTTACTTTGGGTAGTTCTGAAACAACTCTATACATAAGTAATTAGGGCTTCTAATTTTGTACTATACTGTAACTTGTGGCAAGTAGTAATGTTAACGAAAATAGAATCCTGACTTGGTAAGCAGAATGATCATGCAGAGACAGTATTTAAATACTATCGATATCACTTGGGTTTAAAAAGAACTACAATTTAGACAGTTTTTACAAACCAGCAAAGCTATTAAAAGCCTCTAATAAAAAAACTATGCTCTTATTTTTTGAGCTAATACTAATTACTGATAATACATGCTTATGTTTGTCATTCATTATAGGGAGCTGTACCAATCAGTGGATGACTGAGTCTCAAGCACTTACAGATGTAAATTAACTATTAGTTTTTTCTTTTTTACTTAAGTGAGTCATAATGGAAAGCAGCGCTAGGTCATAAAAATCTTTTCTCTTAAATGCTAATGAAATTTCTCCATTCTCTCCATTAGGAGACTCTCCTTATTGGTAATTTGTAGCCTTCTCTTTTGTTCTTGGTTGTAATGAAAGCTGGGTACAGAAAAAACCTGAGCTATGAGAATGCTTGAGTTATTGTTTTCTGTTTGCTTACCCTATAAAATTATCCTACCATTCAAAAACTATACAAGATCAAAAGAGCATAAATCATCTTCTGATATACAAAGTGACTCTTGCTTTATTTATATAGCTTCAAAAGTTTTTATTTTTTCTAGTAAGGTGACATTAAAATTTTGTAACTTCCACCCAGGAAGTTGCCAACAAAGCTATCACTTTCTTTCTTTTTACTCCATTATAAATATTTCCCTTGTAGAATAGATAAATAAATTTTTTTCAGTCCTTTATGTCCTTTTTCAAACAGTATACTGTGTTGTATATTGTGCAATTTAAAAAAATGTTAGTTTGTAACAGAATAATTTCACAATTTTAACACCTCTCTTATATGGCTCAGTTAAGGTTTTCAGTTGCTTTTAAAATTTGTGTTTGTGCTCTGATTTCTTATTTAAAGTACTATCAATGTGTACAAGCAGTTGGCAAAACTATTTGTACTAGAGTGTTTGTGCAGAAACTCAGCGATCTTGACTTCCAAATCAAATGATGCAAGTGCCACTTCCCTTTCCATGTCTTCAGTTTTTGAGACAACGAGCCTATGAACTCCACTTCATCAACCTCCTGGATATTAAAAATCATGGACTAAATATAGACATTGGATTTATGACACATGATAACCTGCCTGACATCTGACTCCCTAGGTATCTCTCCACTATTCATCCCCCTTCTCTCTCTCCCCCCCCCACCACCCATTGACTCCTCATTCTACATTTTCACGGACTACCTGTCTTGTATGCATACCAGCCCAGCCTCTGACTTCTTTACTTTTCATTCCATCCAGGAAGAGCACACACCAACTGCTGAAACTTCCTTAGCCTGACAAAGGGTTTTTGAACCCAAAAGCTTGCTTAGTAATTGTTTTCCAACTATTTAAGTTGGTCTAATAAAAGATATCAGATTCACACAAAGAGCCTTGTCTTGGAAGTTTATGACATTTTATTAATTCAGGAGAACCTTTAGGAAAACAATAGCTAATATATAAGCAACCAAACTTGACAAGTGTGTTCTTGAGTTAGCATATGCAAACTTTGGAAGAAATATCTCCATGGCTCTGAACAGAGTGTAGGCTGGACACTGGGTAATTTATGATGTATCCAGTTTGCATACTGTATTACTCATCAAATGGTTTAATGTTGAGCTAGAAAAAAAATGAAACCTCACCCTTGAACTAAGTGAATAGTTGCCCAGAGATTGTTGATAGGTAAGGAAAAACCTGCTTTCATTTAAGGTTCCCCCTGTTGCCTCTAATAGATGACAAAGCAGGGTCCATCTCTGTCCTTCCTAGCTCCCCACAAATCAGTAGATTAAGCAGAGGCTGGAAGCAGTGTGTCTTTCATTTACTTTAATTTCCTCCATGACCTTGCTTCTGAAGCATTTATAGCCTAAGGTCTGGTATACACCTTCTGCCAGTCTAGTAATGTTTGTAAGGAGTGTAATTGTTTTTTCAGCATTTTATGCTGGCAAAAGCCCTAGTTTAGATGCATTCATACGAGTAAAAAGTGCTTTTTATTGGTATAGCTTACCCAATTTGGGGAACATCAGTAAGCTGTATTGGCAGAAGCACTCTTACCACCTTCCTGTGCACACAGGATGTCATCTGTCAGTTGCGTGGTCAAAGCCCCTGGTTCCAGCCCTGCTATGTGGCACCACATAGGCAGGTCCCTTGTAAGACAAGGCACAGGCGGATATGACAGAGGGGTGAGGTGAAAGAATCCATCCTTCCTACCCATAGCCTCGTTTGTTGTTTGGTCCATGGTTTTTAGCCAGTCTGCAAGATTCTATAATCTCTGATTATTACCAATAAAACTGGATTTCTCTGTATTCAGAAAGGTTTACTACATTTTTCTTTCTAACACACAGGGTGCATGTCTACATGTGCTCTTACATGCATCTAAACTTAATGCATGTTAGCCTAATGCACATTAAGGCTTTTTAGCCGTGTGTCTATACGTGCACACACTAATGCACGTTAAGGCAGGTGTGTGGACTGACATGGGACTAAAGTTAGTCCTAAGTCAATGGGCACATCGCATATCTCATTAATGCACATTAGCATGTCTACATGTTCGCTAATGTTATTTAACTATTTGTGCATGCACATGTAGACACAAGCCCTTAATGTGCCTTAAATTGGGCTAATGCGAATTCAATGTGCACATGTAGACACACCCAGTATTTTTGACGTTGTAAGCTTGTATTATTCCATTTCCAAATATTATGAGTTATAATCAGCCTTCGTAAATAGTTTGTCTAAGAATTTTCACTTTACTGCTTATTGTTTGCCAAATTTTTTTTGGTATTATTTGTACCACCCCTTTTTTGTTAAAGTGAATGTTTTGTGTCTGAAGGTTAGAAGAGGCTGACTATGCTGGAAGTGACTGCAGTGCCTTTTGATTATTCATGGACAGTAATAGAAGGCACTTAAAAAGAACAATGAAATTGCTTATTTTTGTGATGGGCCATCTGTTGAATTGTTTTGTGCAACAATCACACAATAGTATCTATGTCATATCATTCTATTTTCAACAGCAGCTGATTATGTATAGTTGGCTACTTGTCTTTATTTCTAAAGTCCCATGACCATTTAAAGTCACCTCTCCGAACCTTTGCTACAAAGGTAATAGAAATGTAAAACAGCCGGTGTGTATTTTCTTTATCTATCTTCTGTTATTTCATGTTGCTTCTAATTAATTAGGCCTCTTAAATGTTTAGGTCTGTTTTCTGTGGCTCCCACCTGTAGTTTTATAATAGAAGTTAACATGGAATCATTTAGCAATTGGTAAAGAAATGATGGGGTTCTGTAATAAAGAGCAGACAAGTTTTAAAAGACTGTCATGCATTCTCTGCTTATTAATTATCCCCTTTATTTTTCCCCAAGCAATAATTAGAATCCTTCTCCAAGGATTTTACTAACAAGCCATTTTTTTTTAAACTATGAAGCCATTTGCAGATCTATACAGCAGAAGCTGAAAGCAGGATAAAACAAATGTGTTGTCTTCCACAGGTCACTGACATCGCTGATGCCATGATTCTGAAACAGCTTTTTGAAAATCTGTTCCAGAATGGGGTGGTTGTTGTGGCAACATCCAACAGGCCACCGGAAGGTAAAACCAAATGCATTGCTAGCACTATCCAAGCACTGTGAATTTAAGAAGCCTCTTATAGAAGTTAGTTTGTATTTATTCAACTTTTAATGCTGACAAGATTTTTAGTGTTTTTTTGAGACTCTCATACTTTCGCTATACAATACAGACCCCTTCCTGTTTTTTCCCTTTATCTGGAAGAAAGGGTGCATTTGGAGTCCTGACTTCAGGTCTTCTCACCTGACTACCAATTTTTTTCTACATCTACAGCCTCTTGAAGTGATTTATATTCCATCCACACCCGCCCCCCAGACCAAGAGCTGGGAGTTTGGTGATGTGGGAAGAGTTAGAAGAGGGGTGAAAAGCTATCTCATGATTGGGTAGGCAAGAAAGCAGGAGCCAGAGCGTGGATCACAGAGGAAGCAAGTAATTTCTTCTTCCCTCAGTTTTGGCAACCTGGGAGTTCATGTTACTTTTTTTCTTTGGGTGGGTAGGTGGGTGGCTGGGTGCAACCTACTGAGCTGACTGTGTTGCCTGCCTTGGGGTCATTTTCTGACAACAGAGAAGTCCAGATTATGAACAAAAGCTTATATATATTCATAAAGTTGGCCTGTTTATGAACATAGTTAAACCTCAAAATCTGAAAAGATTTATTCACGTAAGATAAAGGAATCTTATTTTTGTTGCTAAATGACACTTTTAAAACCACAGTGTTAATAACATAAGTTTTGAATTGTCTAGCACTGTTTTTTAATGAATTTTTTTTTAATTCAAGTGACAGCAAAAGGCTTTAAAAATTCTGTTCGCTTGTAAGACAATTGCCAAAGCTTTTGAACTTAAAAAAGAGAAAAATTCTATATTTGAATGAGGCAAAATAGTGTTTAAATGTTATAACTGGAATGTTGCATAGCATTTGCTTGTTACTTGCTTGACCAATTATGAATTATAGCAAGAGAATAATTAATGCAACTTGAGCTGTACACAAAAAAGAATCATGCACTAGTTCAGTTTCGGGAGTCGTTTTTAAGAGCATAGCTTTAAACAATTTAATTCAGGGGTGATAAAATAGTGAGTTTGGCTTTGGTCCCACCTCTTTATCCTTTTAAATAAATCTAAACCGGTTGGGTTCTGTCATCTATCTGCTTTTGTACATTTCTTCAGTGGTATGTAAGGCCACAAAGAATCTGCAACTGCATGGGGTATATTTAGTTTGCACTTGCAGTTTCCAGTAAGGATTATCATCATGGTGTGGAGTTGTGGTGCTATTTGATGGGGCAAACCATAGCACCCCTGCCTCTTGTGTACATGGAATCAATCCTGCTATCTAAAGACACGTCTGAAATAAAATCCTTGTCCATGATGTAGTGTGGCATTAATACACTGCATTATTCTCATTAAAGTACCAAAATTTAGGAGTTCTGCATTTCTTTTCCCCTCCTTATGGATAAAGAAACACAAGGTGGCACTTTAGCTAGAGGGAAAACTGACCCTGTTCATTGGCTAAGTGCCACATTTACGTTACACATACTGCTGTTCTGGAATGTGAGAGGGAAACACTGAATGTATGTTGGGGGAAAAGTAAAGCTGGGATTCCAAAAACCTCCATTTCCCACACCCGCCTTGCTCTCCCAAAATAGAAAATAGTAGAGTGAAAACAAGGCAACTAGTGCTCATTCACTAGAGGAGCTAGTACAGGTAGGTTTATCATACTCAAACAGCATGTTTAAAATACTACTAGATGGGAAACAGTTCTTAATATTCACTGGTTTCCCCAGCTAATCTTGCACTCACTTGTTTCTTATTTTAAAAAATTATGCATTGACAATCATTGTTAGCCATGTACCATTTTCACTTGTAGGTCTGTATACAAACTTTGCTGTTGGCTAGGATGCAGAATTTGCTACCCTGCAGATTGTTCAGGGATGCCACCTTGTGTCTGTACCATTAAATGTTAGTACATCTCATAAAACAATGAAGCCCAACATGGCTGTAACCCATAAACATGACTGCAACGTACCTTTGAATAAAAATCAAATGTAGTCTCATCCTTTAGTGGAAATTTGTGACTGGTGCCTCTGTTTTACTATTGTCTTGCCCTGTTAACAGGTGTTGGGTCCTTGCAAAAAGATGGCAACAGTATTAATAAAATGGAATAGCCCATTCTTAGTAGTACATAGTACAGCTTTTAAAGTGAAAACTCCACTATAATAAAATATTCTCTCCCTGTAGTGATTTTTCCAGAAAAGGCATTTTAGTTAAAGAGGGGTGTGTGTGTGTGTGTGTGTGTGTGTGTATTTGCATTTTAGAGAATATATAAAATAATAAATATAATCAGTTAAACAGCATTTTATATATAAATATATATATATAAAATGCTGTTTAACTGATTATATTTATTATTTTATATATTCTCTAAAATGCAAATACATATTGCATTATAACGTATTTTAATTTTTGCGGTATTTAGTGAAAATTTGAAGGATTGTATACTTTGTAATTTTATTTATGTAAAAATCACATTTCCTTGACTTGAAAAGTAATAGATGTGTTTAGAATTACTAGAAGATAGAAAAGTAATCCCAATAAACAGAATTACAACATCAAAACTGAAAATTGGCATTATAGTATTTCATTTTCAGTACAAATCCTTTTCCAAATCTTTAAAACTAAGCATGTATATAGTTTGTCTGGATAGCTGCACTGACTGATTATCAATATTTCCAGTTCTTTATGTTCTTATTTTTATTCAGAAGCTTTTCTATACCTCTTTTTTGCCAAAATTAGTTTAGTTCTCATTAGAGATTGAAATCTAATTACACTAAATTCCATTTGTCTGTCTTATTTTTTTAAGAACATAATGAATTTCATACAGCAAAAGAATAGAAGTCAATTTTAGCTTCACTTATTTCTTTTCTTTTCCTTTATCTCTCCATCAACATAGAGCTTCACTTACCAGACTAAAAGACAAGCTGACATTAATGTGAAAACTAAGTGGCAAAGCTAATGCATGTTTTCTCTTTCAGACCTCTATAAAAACGGGCTTCAGAGAGCCAACTTTGTACCATTTATTGCTGTCTTGAAGGTAAGGAAAGTCACTTGTTGAATGCTTTTCATTTTTGTCTGCTCTGTTGATAAATGTGGGTTTGTACAGGATTTCAGGGAAAAAAAACTAATTATTATAGGTTTAAAGCAAAATTAATATAAGCAGATAGAATTGTTCATTGGTAATGTGGTCTGTGTTAATAGAACACCTGAGTGTCTAACAGAAAATATTTAACTTCCAGAAACACCCCTCTAGAATGGATTTGTTTGGACAGCATTGTATTACTGCTGCGTATGTATGTGGTGTGACTATAATTCCTGTAGTTCAGATCTGGCCCGTGGAGCATCTCTCTGTAATCTGTCAGGCTACTGAAAGTTCTGTGCTATGGCCTCTGCAGAAGGCAGGGCTCTCTGGCCCTGCTGGCTGTGGCCATCAGTGGTGGCAGGCCTTTGGGCACCTCACTGCTGCTGGACCACATGCTACCACTAGGCCTGCCACCACTGCAGTGGCTGCAGCAGCCGCCTCTGTGCCCTGAGCTGGATCCAACCTATGAGAAACTTTGTGGTCCAGGTTCTGCCCTGGGCCCCAAGTGAGTTTGACACCCCTGCTATACTGTTAAGCAGATGTTGCTGCCATGCTTTCTTTATACCAGAAATTTTTTTTTAGAAGTCTTCATGTATACAAAGATGTTACTTATGTGATTACTATGCTAATGCAGTTTAACAAAAAAAATGCAAACAACTGAAGGAGTATTTTACAATACTCTACAGTAAATTATTTTTTTCAAGAAGTTTTACTTGCCCTATATGTGTGTAATTCCACTGTTTGCTTTGAGTTTTCACTTTAAACTCTGCAGTCCCGTTAGCTCAAATCCTGTAACAACATGGCTTTCCCCTTTTAAGGCTGAGAGGGAGTGTCAGTAAAGTTTAACTAACAGACCTCACTGTTGGTTCAGCATTTTCCATAAAGGACTGTCAGAGAAGACCCAGGAGAGGGACAAGTTACTGAAGTAGAGTCAGGAACAGGGGGATAGAAGAGAAGGAGCTTCTGGCACTGGTACCGCAGAGTGGACAGAGGAATGGTTTTATTTGATACCTTGTTTTTTCCAAATGTCAGAGGATAAAACAGCCCTCCAAAAGGACCAGGGAGTTGGGGGTAGTCTTGGCCATGGAGAGGGGCCACCAGTTTATATTCTTTCTCTTTTTCCTGTGCCTTTGTCTCCCTTTGTCTTCTCTTACCTTGTATGTTTTTCTGTTCCACTTTCTTCCCCTGATTGGTCTCATCCCCTGATGGAGCTCCTGAGAGTTCCTGTCCTGCTGGTGGGCACCATTAGCCAGATTAATTCCTTTGTTTCTAGGTTCTTCTTTCCACTTACTAATAATAAAGCAACAAGTTTGAGTATGAGAGTCGTTGCCATGTGTTCATCCAGCTCTGCAGACTGCTAGCAAGTGTTCCGTGAACCACAGTTTGAAAATCATTCTGACACACTATTATCACCTTAATTGTTGGGTCTAATAGTTTTGCTTTTTACTTAGAGGCAGTCTCTTTTCTTTTCAAATTTTTGGGTCTCCCACCATCTTTAAAAATTCAAGTCAGTTTTACTGTCAGTGTGAATTTTCTCCTGTATCAATGGCTGGCTGAGTGGGTATTACTGAGTGTCTGTGTAATAGGAATGGCAAGTGGACATATGTTTTGAAGCAAGCTCCCTATAGTCTTTGCACTGTGGTACAATAAACTGGAAATTCTGAAACAGCTTCATTTAAATTAAAAAAGTAGGGTATTGAGCTAAATATCAGTAATAGAATTGGTACAGTAGCCACTGGCGGTAATCTTGGTTCCATGGTGTCAGCTTACAATTCTGGTATTGTGGGGGTTCAGATCTCTGCTTTGCAATAAATTTTCTTCATCATCTTTTTAAAGTCATACTAGCTTCTCTGCCTCAGTTTCCTATTTGTGAAACAGGGTAACAATATTTCTTTGCCTCATAAATACTTTAAAGATTGTGAGGCAAGATTCTTTGGGTAGATGTGATATCTTTTATTAGGCTAACTAGCCATTCATCTTCTATGAGCTATATAAGTACCTGAGGTCAACAAGGGAAAGGGAAATTGGAGGTTTTGGTATCTGTGGATCAGCAGAAACAGTTTGGGGTTGTGGTACAAATATATTAGTTTGATGTTCTTTCTAAAAAGATAAGCAGTATAATATTTAATACTGGTAGTCATTTCACTGACTTGCAAAGAATTGTACAATTGAAGTTTAGCGAGAATAATTGCATAAGCCCCTTTTGAAGATCCCATCTAATGTTGACATTTCAGTTTAATATCTCATTGAGGTGAATGTGGAAATCCTGTATTGTTGAAACTACTATTGCATGGCATATACAGATGCAGGAAGGCAACTGTTGCATTTGGTTTATGTTAAATTTCTGTAAACGCTTTATAAAAAATAAGAGTATAAAAGTTAAGTTCATACAGAACTCTGTTCTTAGGGGTTTATTCTAAAGCAAATTTTCTTGTTCTACAAGAAAGAGGACAATTTCAAGTGTGTTATTTTCCTGAAATGCCACTCTGTGCTCAGTCTTCATTACTGGAAACTCTTCTTTACCTTGCCATTTATTTGTCTGTGTCTTCCTCTGTTTCATTTTCCAAGAAGTTTATTCTTCTCTTTGTTTTAATAGCTGGGTTAAAGAATCCCAGCTTGGCTTTTCCTTTTTGCCAGGAGAAAAATATTTAAATGTGGGCTTCATGTCTTTTTAAACCAAATAAAGATACATATGCATAGCCTTGCATGTAGAACACAGAAAGATACTGTGCTTGCTTCTTTTTAAATTAGTTTGGAGGGTAATTTTTGTTTTCTCTGTTCTGCATATTTTTAATGTTTTCTATTCTTACATACCAGTGTAATTAAATCCATATTTAAGCATCAGTTTAACAAAGGTTGCTTATAAATAACGCTGTTTTTCCTTAATGTGAAGTCTTAAATGTAGATCATATGAGACTTATCTGGAACTGCTACTTTGACCTTAATAACATCATGAATGGTAATGACAAGATGCACAGAAAACCACCTTCAAAAGTTATCTTAAATAGAGCAACACAGTTCAGAAGGTGTAAAATTTAACTGTTTGGTTTCTCTGGTCACTTATTCTGCTGATTTTTGTTTTCCCAAAGGCAACTAAGTATGTATGCAAACTGTCATTTTAGCTTCATACTTTTTCACACTAAAGATATTAATCTTGTAAGCATCTCTTTGGTGTTCACCTTATTTGTGTGTAAAATTTAGAAAGTGCAACAAACAAAATCCAAAATACTGTCTTTTTTTTCTCTGAAGTTTTTTATGAAAAAGTAACCAAATGGAAGTGTGGATATCTGTAATGGTCTCAGCCCCTATTTTATCTTCAGAGCCTGCAAGACCCCTGTTGCTTATCCTCACCAGGTTCCTTAGGGTGACTTTTTGTATTTCAAAAATATCACAACATAAATGCACTCAGCTGAGAATTTGTGATTTGTCTTCAGGACATTTTCTGTTGTATTAACCCCTCTTTCTAGACTGTACACATCTCCTCCAGCCCTTTATATCCTCCTGCTAAGATTCGAGCGTTGGGCTTGTTTGCCATCATGAGGTGGCAATAATTATCTTGAACCATAACCATAAGGTTTTAACACCTTGAGCCTAGGGCATCTCAATGGAAGAGACTTGAATTCCCTATCTGGTAGAGGTGCACTGATACTTTGGTCTGATATGGGATTGGCACCAATATGAAGAACGTTTTCTGTATTGGAAATCATCCTGATGGGGCAATTTAATTTGCCAGATAAATGCCCATGTGTGCTTGCAGCCACAGTACAGCACGTATGCAGCGAGGAGCAGAGCCAGGAGCATGGGGAGCTGCATGCAGCTGGTAAGTTTGGTGTGGAGGGAGGGGGAAGGGTGTGTGGGGTGGCAGATCAAAGCCTCCACGATGAGTGAGGATGTGGGGTTGGGGCTGGGGTTGCGGCAAGGGGTGCCCAGCTGGGGCAAGGGCCTGGGCGGGCATGGGATGTGGAAGGGAAGAGAGAAGGACGGGTCCTGCCACTGCACATGGCTTGTCCGGTGCTTGTCTGGCGGTTTCCGTCCATTCATCTGTGGGGCATGTGCCCCCAGATCTGCACGAGGCAGGGTGGGCTGGGGCTGGGCATTTCCCAGCAGGGTAGCTCCGGGGGCACATGCCCCCCACCCCATACCCTTCCGGGCAAGCCACAGGAGCTGTCAGATGAGCACTGGACGAGCTGCACACAGCAACAGGAACTGCCACCCCCTTCCTGCTCCCCTGCAATGAGCAACGCCTCCATCCTGCACCCTCCCCGGCCCCAGCCCACAGCTGCAGTCCATCCAATACCATTCAGATCCAGGGGACACACCCTTGCCCCCCGCCCCACTCCCTGGACAAGCTGCTTGCGGATCTGTCCTGGATCCCTCCCCACCCTGCCTGCCCCAACCCCATTCTGTCCCTCACTACAGGTGCCTTGATCTGCCCCCCTCCACACACTCCAGTTGGATGGAGCTCTTCAAGCTTCAGGGTTGCATATTGGAAATTGGATCAGTATCAACTGATATGCCTCCTTAAAAATTGGCTATCTGTATCAGCCAAAAAAATCTGTCAGTGCACCCCTACTATCTCAGCTCTTTGGGAATGCTGGTCAGTGAAGGGAAAGTCTACATTTATGAAAAGAGCAGGAATCGCAGTATAGTCAATGCTGATCCCAAATACCCTGATAGCAGCAATGATATGATAAGTAATCTCCCTCACCTATGGGTAGCCAAGAGAACTCGACTTTTGCATTTTACCATGTTCATCTGCACTTTTCCCCCTTGTCTTTTAGGTTGTATTAATGAAGCGTTCATATTTTAAATTACTTTTTGTTATGTGCATACACAGAGCCTGAATCAGTTTATGTAGGGTGAGCAAGAAAACATACTAGCTGTGGCTGAAACTTTTCGGGGTGGATTATAAAAGGACTTTTTTTTTTTAAATAGTGGGCTTGTTTTCCTATAGTGGAAAACAAGTTAAAATCAGATCTTGATGCTTTTAGAGTTGATCATAAAACAAAAGTCTCTGTGCAAATACAAAAGTAGCTGCAGAAAGGCCAAACCAGCCGATTTTTTTAATAATACAAACTCGGAAGGAGAGCTAAGTATAATGTATTGGTATTAATTATGTTTCTTGCCCAATGTATGTTAGAGATGAGAGCATGAGGAATATGCAGATAGATATCAGTAATACTTAAGCTGATGTATTTAGTTTCATGGCAGTCATATTAGGTTCTTGCATTTTTTTAAAATTAAATGAAAATGAAACATGGGAATTACCCAGTATTAATTTATTTTTGCATTTTGCCCCTCTGGTAGGTATGTTAAAGAAAAGAATGTAGGAAAATATTCATATAGACTTGTAATCTACAACCAATCAGACATCTGCTTCAGTTCAAACCATTTTAGGAATAGTGACTCAGATATGAGATGTTACGTTGATATCAATCAACAATTGCACATTGTTACAATTTTTTTCTGGTATGAACAGTTAATGCAACACCTCTAGTTTAGGTGTCTTTATGATAAACATAGATGGAAGTCTTTTTTTTTTTCATATTGGCAAATGTTTCTCAGCAGGCAGAGCATACTCACTTCTTGCTGTCACCTTAAGCTTTGCTCTCAGAGGCTGTGTCCACATGAGCAAGGGTGTGTATTTGCAGCATCACAAATACTAGCAGCACATTTGTGCTGTAGTGCACACCCCTGTACATGTACTTTGCAGTGGGACACATTGTCCCACTGATCCATGTGCTGCAGGTGGGGCTGGCTGGGAAGCAGCACATGGAGACGGGGGAGCAGGCAACCAAGGGCTACCCATCTCTGCCCACTGCGGAGTGCCCTGCACCGAGGGACCCTGCACCCCAGCCAGCTGGACTGGCTGCTCCCTTGTCTCAAGGCATACTGTGGCTCAGCCAGCTGTGCCACAACTGGCTGGGACTCAGTGTGCATCAGTTCAGGGGCTCCACGTGCCTCAGTGTGGGGGCCCCATGCTGAGACACACTGAGACAAGCAGCCAGCCCAAGGTTGCCTTCTCCCCGTCTTGAGGCACCTGGCACCCCAGCCAGCCACTAGGGGGTGCAGGATGCCCCAGCATGGAGTGGAGTGCCTCAGGCAGTGTGGCCCAGCGTGGAGTGTGCAGAGTGAAAAGTGTGCAGAGACAGATGCCTCCATGCCAATTTGGTGTGCTTTGCTTTTTTTTTTTTTTTTTTGCTACTGGGAAATACTGGTAGCAAATGCATTCAGTTTGTGGTGCCACAGACTCCGCATACCTGCACATCTGGATCTGGCCACACATTTTTAGGAAATCTAAGTAAATGAAACAAAATTTAAGTCTGAATTTTTTTCTAGACATTTTAAGAGATAATTTATACTTAAAATTGAAACCAATGCATCTTTAAAAAAATGTGATGACAAGACCTGAAGCAAGTTCTTGTTTGAATAGGAAAAGGGACGAAAGAATTCTTTAATACTTTCTTTAGCAGTTGTTTACCAACTTCTTCATTCTCTTAGTCCACTTAGTAACAGAGCTCTCATGGCCCACTGCACTTTCCAATATCTTAATCCCTCTGTGTTTGCTTCAACATTTAATTCTTTGGACCATCAAGGAGGGCTCTTCAGACCATTTGATGTTATATGAACCATCAGTTTGTGTGGAAAATACTACCTTGTTTTTATACAAGTTCATTGCATAAAATAGAACTGAAACTACAGTGTGTTCTAATACTAAAAATAAAAGTTCTTAATAGCATTAGTATATTATTGACTGGTACAGTTCACAAATATGCTCTGTTTTGGTTGGGGCTGTCTTCTGAACTGAAGGGAAATAATGTGGGACATGTGATAGCACACTATTGTAGCTTTGCCTTCAGTTTTCTCTGAGTCCAAAACAGTCATTTCAGGTTTTTAAATTATTGTGTATAAAATAACTCTTAATGCAAAACAATGAACTGCTTACATACTGCTGTTGAAGGCAGATTACTGTCATTTTCTGAGTGTTAGTGGTTATACAGCCTCATTTTCTATTTTATTCATAGAAATCCTATAGAATAATTATATTTTAAACATGTGTCTTTCCTCCAAAACCATTCAAGGAATTCTAAAATACCTATCAGCTCACTGTAATTTTTTTGGGGGGGGGGGGGAGGGGGAGCAGGTTGGAAATATGGGGATATCAAAGATGATAACTGTTTGGGATTTTACAACTTCAGAACTGTTCGTAAGTGAATTTTTAGTCTTATTTAGTACAAAAGCACTCAGGAGATATAAAATTTCTTTGTGTGTTCAGCTTTTGTCCAACCACCTGTGTTAGAAATAAACAGATATGTTGATTGGTTGATCTGCCAATTTCTAAAAAAGTCATTTTATTGATGAAATTGATTTGTCAGTTTGTTCCATTCTAGTTCTGTGATAGCTCAGCAGCTTTCAGGATGTTGAATAGTTAAAACCTGCTTTTGAGGTCAGTGTCAGCCACTCTGACCTCTGTTGAACTGTCACCTGAGTCAGAATTGCTGGGATTAATCCTTTGATATTGTGATGGTTTCGACTATCAATTGACTTTTTCATTACTGAAGATGTTAGGCCTTTTGTTTCCCTTCTTAGTATGTAACCAGGCAAACTCTTGAGCAGAAGGCTCGTTCGCTTGCTTGTGCGCATGCTCACTCTCTTTCTCTCTCTCTGTGCAAGCTGTGGCAGTATTTGTTTTATTTTTGTGAAGTGTGTCTAGTAATTAAACAAGAAAATGTCTTGGGTAACTGCTGTTATGAATCATTTTACTTAAACTATACTGATGTTAAGGACAGGGTTTTTTTGCTACAAATTAATTTTCAGAACATGTTAACAAGTAAAACAGTGCATGTACAGAACTATGTGCTTGATTAGAGGTTTACAGTTCTGTTCTAAATACTTTAAATAAAAGTAAATATAGTGTGTGTAATATATAATTCTTGCTTGTAAATATGAGCATTATCTTTAACTGTGTAATTCAAGAGCTTTTGACTTTTTTATTTTTATGATCTGCTCATGGCCTGTATACATACTATTAACAGTATAGTGTTAAAAGCCTTTTTTTCTCGCAATATCAGCCTCAGCCCCAGGCAGCTTCTTCCAGTGCAGGCTGTGGCACCAAAGAGTAAAATAATTGCTACTGTAGCTGAGTCTTGTGTTCCTTGACTTTCTTTCCCTAAATCAGTATGATTTTCCTCAGTTGTGTTTCAGTGAATAAATTTGATTCCTCCATTTTAATCAAAGTATATTATATAGATATGTAATAGTTCTTAGTGTAACAGGCTAAATTAGTTTAATTACACGTGGCAGTTTTCTTTGCTTGTGATGTAATGTGAAATAAGGTCCTCCCCCTCCCAAAAAAAGCCCAAGCCAATTAATAAAGCTTTTAAGCTCTTTGTCACAGGCCACCGTGGAGGTCTGCAGAGAAGAACTTTAATCCAATAAACATTTCATTTAGATCATGAAAAGAAAGCATGAGGAGAAGCTCCTACAAGAGAGGGTGTTACCAGCAATTCTAACCATGAAGAGATGTAAGGAATTTGCCAAATTAACCAAGAGGCCTTCATATTTAACACATAAACGTGTCAAAACTCATAATAGAATAATTTAATTTGGGTTGAACCTTATATTGTGAAAATTCTAAAAAGCCACAACTGTTTTCTTCAAAGACTTTACTGTTGAGCTGGATGGACAGGGCAAGGGGAGGTTGTGAGAAACCCAGATAGCAAATAACACTGGCCAAAGTTGGTGGAAAAAAAAGGAATAGATAATTAGGTGTAATTAGCGTGTATGAATTGTTGTCTCCCTGCCCTTGGCTTGAATAAATTTAGAAGAAAAAACCCTAGTGGTGAAAATGCTTTGATGTAAGAAGAGTCATTGTGGTTTGGCAGCATAAAGGCAGTGTTTTATACTTCTTACATAATGGTTGTGATACAGAAAGAGTGAATGGACTCTGCACCCCCCAGCCTGCTTTACAGCAAGGACTTTTGGATTCTCTTGAAACAAAATGCATCAGAAGTTTTCAGTTGTTGGTAATGAGGTAGTGGACCTCATCAGAGCTAAGCGTAAGCCATCTTTAGCTTTTGTTTAGCTCTTAATCACATTTTTTTTTTATTCTGGGAAATCTAGTTTCTTAAATCAACACTTTTTTTTTTTTTTTAACCCCTGCTGGCAGCTCTTGCAGGAGCAAAGGCTAATACTGGGAAAAGCCATATAGATCGAATTTTAAAAAAGAAAAACAAGAAACAGCAGGTCAGCCTCATCCGGGGTGAAACTTCATTAAAGTAATTACACCACGGATGAATTTGACCCATTGTTAAGTATTACACTTTAGATCCATTGTGAAATGCTTCCAGTTATGTTCTGTTTATCAGTAAATATTGCTTATTTGAAAACCATTAAAGCCACTAACAGTTAAAATACTAAGCTTATGAGTTGTATGCATCTTTAAATGTTTTTTCTATTTTCAAAGCAATGTCAAAAATGTATCTTACATACTTTGATGCAGGTCTCCTTCAATGAGTGAGGTGAAGTGAGAGATCTTAGACTGAGAGTAGCTCCTACTACAAGCAGCATATTCATTAGCTTTTTTTCCTCCCAGCTGTAACCATACTTCCCCAAAAATGAAAAAACAAAAATCTTTCATTTTGATTGACTATCCAAAATATTGTGCCTTGTATTCAACTTCAGTATGCATTCAACTGTTTATTCAACTTTAGAATATTTTTGTTACAGTCATTACCCACTGTTTAAACTAGAACTATGTAGTTTACATCCTACTTGTAGGTATACCTTATTCATAGGTGAAATGTAAAATACATTGTATCACAGTTTTAAAATGAATCCTATGGCCTTACGCAGAAGCTAGAAAAGTGTGATTTGTTTTTTAATTGTTGAAATTTTAGGACAACACCTCCAGGTGATAGAAATTTGTAATTTGCATCAACTGGATTCTGCTTCTAAATGATTCCTATGTTAAATCCAGGTTAAGGCTAAAAATGCTTCTCTGACAAGTCTAAGATGGAGACATTAAAATCTACTGTTCATTTGCTTAGATGTTTCAACCATTATGAAAGCATTATTTAAAAAGTCACATATATAACTTGCATAACTTCCAGGAACAGTACGTGCATTTTGGTTTAATATAAAGTGCAAAATGTAACGAGATGACATGGAGAAAATAAACTTTGTAGATGATTTTCAACAATGTGTTTTTAAAATTGCGACGCGCACAGGATTTCTAAATCTCTTGAAGTAATCTGCAATGTTTTATTATTTCATAGTTATTGAAAAAAGGGGGGGAAAGCCTCTAGAGAAAGTAACATTTCAGTTAACTGTTTTGAAGCATTGTGAGTTGTACAGAACAAGTAGCCTTTTGTACATGAAGTTGATTTGAGCTATGAAAGGCAACACCTGAATATTTCACAGGACTAAATAATTATGCCTGATTGTTTTTTCCAGGTATAGGTCACAGGAAATTCACTTAGGGTAGAGTATGTACAAAGCTAAGAAATATGCAGATTTTCTGTTGTAGGATTGTGTAAAAATTATTTACAGCTAATACTTGCATAAAGGTTAGAAAGGTTGATGAAGTGATATTTAGTTTTGCTTTACTATTCACTGCATGTCAGAATGTAATTATGACTGATTCATGAAACTGTCTTAGAAACGAACCATCTTTATTAAAATGCTGATCAAGATAAGAGTTGACAGTAATAAAGAATAGAACGTTTTAGTCTTGTTGCTTTTGAATGATTGCTAATTACCCCAGAGGTCATGTATAGTGCTTGTGAGGATTCATTGACATTTTCTTTTAAGTCTACTGTTTCAACAACATCTGAACATGAAGACAAAACCCGAGTGCATATTGAACAATACTTTGACCATTTTTTTCTTTTGCCACAAAATACCTGATCCTTTCTTTTTCTTGTTTTTGCTGTAGCAAATTTAGATTCTTGTGAGTCTACATACTGTAGTGTTAGGTGAGATGCACATTTAATATTTGTGCCCATTTTAAACCTAAACAAAGCATGCAAACCTCTCCCTTCTTAGGGTCCTACATGTCATGCTTGCTGTGCACCTCAGTCTGGCTCTATTTCTTCAGAAGGTGGACCAAGTAGAGAGAGAACCCTTGAGCAACCAGCATACTACTTATGTATATCCCAACAAGATAAAAGGTGGAATTAACTTATGTTATGTACTGTCTTCAGCAGTTTGTATGTTGGCCTTCTTATCTATAAATCCTGAACAAAGACTATGGTCGTCATAAACTGAAGATTTTAAGACTACCCATTGTAAATAGACTAGTATTAAAAAATTCAAATCATGAGTTTGGTGGCCCAGAAAAACATACTCATTAAATATATGCCTGGTTAATTCTTGTTTTATTGTAGTTGTGAATAATTCCCATTTTAATGATATAATTCAAATTGGAAAGCATCTATTGGCCTTCTCATGATATTCCCCAGACAGAAATTTAAAACCTAAGAGTAAGGGCACTGCTTTTAATCTAAACTAGATTTGGGTAAAGACTGAATAAACCAGCTAAATTTTAGACTTTGCCCAAGAATTTTAACTGTATTTATTCTAGTGCTGCTGATAGACTTACAGGGCATTTTTACATGTGCTCTGGATGCGGGGGGTGGGGAGGCTTTAATTAAAGTGGCTTGTTGAAAGAGCTTTAGTTAAAGCACCCCCCCCCCAGCCATTTTGAAGCATGGGGACACCAATACATGAGACATGGAGGTTTGCTGGAGTGTGCTAAATAGTATGCTCCAGCAGACTTGACTAATCGAGTCTGCTCTGACATGCTATAATTATCTGTACATGTACAGGCACAATAATGGTTTTATTGGTTCCATGAGGAGAGAATGGGTTTTTTTTCTTTTCCTCCAGACTGGGAAAAGAGAATGGAACTTCTCGTTATTTCATAATTTAATGGAAGGAGAGCATATCAATAATCATAGACAAGGGAGTCTGAATCAGTAGTGTCACTTATTGCTGTATGCTTGTTTGGATGTCACCTTGTGTGAAGGAGTTAGATATTGAGAGTAGGATTGAAAAGGGAAAATGAAATTAAATCAGTAGCCGTTGATCTTTTTATTCAGAAAGTTCAGTCAGAGTTGCACTTCTCAGGCTTAGCCTTGCTTTGATTATGAATAGTGAGTGTTCATGCATTTTTCTAAAACTTACTACAGGTGCATGTGTAAGTACAATAGCTTGTGCTGGGGGAAGAATAAGCTATTTTATCATTTTTCTTTTAGATATAAATTTGAGGCATCAAATATATTCACCAACAAGTTTCTGCAATGTTAATTTGAAGAAACAGGTTGTATGTAATTTGTTCTTAAATAGTGCTGTAAAAGAGTATACTATAAAACCTTATCATAGGGGAACAGTAGCCTACAGGCAAAAATAAAATGAAACCACAAGCTGGTTTAATATCAATTGATTGAAAATTTAGACTGGATCTTTAGCTATCTTTCAAGAGTGAAACATAAACTTGGTATAAAATACATGTTTAATTTTCATTTTCTATGATTCTTCATTATTAAGGTACTGTCACAATTTAGGGCATATTGCAATCATTCAGAATGTGTTTATTAAACCTTAGGCCTTCATGATGTAAGCATATACCCATATATTTAATTTTATGTGAGTAATAACAGTGAAGCTCAAAGTTGAGCATGTGCATAACTAGAAATACTTAAGCTCAGCATAAGATCCAGGACATAGTTTGTTCTCCTGCATGTATGCTTCAACTCTAGATTTCTATTCTGACCTTTATTAAATGGTTTTAAGTACCTCTCTCAGGAAGTTGATTGGATTGCTGTAGTAATTGGGGATAAGGGTTTTCCAGCACTAAAAAATACTGTATTCATATTTGATGCATTTCAGTGTTCAAACAGCTTAGTACTGTATAATATAAGAACGCTAGCTTTCAAAAATTTATAAAGAACATACAGTGCAGCATATACATTTTTGTATTTAAATGTCTGATTCAGATGTCCGTCAATCATTTTAGTTCATTTAAAAAATAACAGTGATTACACATTTGAAATCCAGAGTAAGAACAGCTGTTCTAACGTTGGTGTTTTTTAACATCACCTGTCTGCTAAATATTTGCTTATGTTTTACATAAGCAAGTCTCCAATTTAATAATTTCTTACGTGCATATGCATTATTATAGAGTTAATGTTTTAAAATTTAGTTTTTAGAATTTATTTTGTATCCTGGAGGAATATACAAGTCCACACAGCTTGTCTTTGTGAACAACATTTCTTGATGAGAGATGCAACCTACATCACTTTTTAAGAATGTTCAGAGTTAAAACTTATTCATTTTAAAATATTGTAGGTATATGTTAAAATGAGTTTAGAAGTTCTCTCTCAGAATCTGTAATTCCTTATTTCTCTTTTTTTTATGAATGGAGATGAGGAACCCTTTGTAACGGTGGCTTTCAACCCGTGGTCCACAGACATCCAGGGGTCCTCAGACTATGCCTGAGGGGTTCACAAAAGATGACTATGATCAATCAAAAGTATGTGAATACTTCAAAGGGGTCTTCACCTTTATTAAAAAACTTCTAGGTGTCTGCAAATGAAAAATAGTTGAAAACCACTACCTCTGCTTTGTAGCAATATTAATGAACTTATTTCTTCAGGTTTCTCTTGTTTTTGGAAAATATTTTTCCATCTTATGCATTTTTGATACACACATAAAAGACTAATGTATTATAAAGTTTTAACACTTTATTAGAGCAGAGTTTTGTAGCTTGAGAGACTATTGCCTCAGACAGATTTTAAAGTAATGGTACAGGGGGATCTGATGTGGGCTCCCAACAATTATACTTCCTGTCATGCCACACATGTATGGCAGGAGGTGCGATTTTGGATTCCTGGATCGGAGCCCATTGCACATTAATGCTGGTGCAGGGGGAGGCCGATTCTATGACGCTATGAAAAAGGGAGAGCAATTACAAAATCTGCTGTATATTAAGCTTCATATTATGGTATGGGGGGAGTTGATCTGAAACTTTTTTGAATGTATATATTCTGTGATCTATTCTTTGTGTTTTGATAATAGGGTAGCTGATATGAAATCCACATTCATTCAGCCTGCAGGAACCCACCAATTAATTGTACCCTACCCAGGCTGTGCTCCTTGCTCCCACCCTCATGTGCAGAAGTGTCCAGCCCAGCCAGCATGCACAGCTTCAGGGCTGGGCTGAGCTGCTGCTGCCGCTACTGTAGCCACCAGGAGCATGGGGACAGGGCTGGGAGAGCACAGAGACCGGACCCTACTCCCAGGCGGGCAGCAGGAGCACAGAGCTCGGATGGGCACGGTGTGAGTGTGTAGGGTGTAACCCCAACCCCCCCCATGGCTGGTTGCAGGGAGAAGATGCTGCTGCAGCAACTGGAGATTTTGTTGCTAGGGGATGGTGGGGTATAGGAGGCAACGGGCAGTGACCGCTGTAGAACAAAGGAAAGCAGGCGCTGAGTTCAGCGGCGCTATGCACAGGGGTCAGGCAGCAGGCTGACAGCCCAGCATCACAGCAACTTTCCCTATGCCTGTTGTGTGCTGGGCTGGGGGAGGAAATGGGTGTGTTTGTGTGTGCATGTCTTCTGTTTCCTACAGAAGATCACAAAGGATGTACCCCTGACCATTCACAAGAAGGAATGTTGGTCAACCAGAAGGGAGGTGGCACAGTACTGAAAGGGTAACAGCTCATGAATGTTGAGGTCCCTTTTCTCTCGGTCTTCTGCCTTCTTTCTATTGGCTGGGTGGGAGAAAAACAAAAGAAATCAATGATATAGGGACAATATATTTAATGTTGGCTTAAATAACATAATTTTAGTATGATTCGAAATGAAATGTTTTTCTTTAGGTGTAGCCACCAAAATGAAAGAGTCCTTATTCACTCAGCCTTCTTTTAAAGTCAGCAGTAGGAAAGCTCTAACTGTTTAGCTTGCTCCCAATGTTCAGTACAGAGGAAGAACCAGCTCCCAAAGAAAATTAAGACCTGGGATTTTGCTTGTGGACCTTGTGCCTGTGAGAGAAAGAAGGGTCTGAAGTTCATCTGAATTTTTTACTTCTTTTAAAAACTTTGCTCCTCTACTTAACAAGCTGTTGTACAGTATATGAGGCACCCTCTACAGGTTACAGGGATCGTGCAGTTAACTGTGGAATTACCTTGAGACCAGCTACATGTGCAGAGTACCTATCATGCCATAAAAGGCTCCAACCAGCTATAAAGTATGTACTAACATTATAGCTGGCTGCTATTGAGCTTTAATTTGCAGCTAGAAGCCCCATCAGTTGTCAGGGCTCCAAGCTACAGGGTGCACCATGCCTGGATGAGCATCCCACAACTGAAGGGACTCTCAGTGTCAGCAGCTGCCAACTCTAGATCCCAGCAGCAAATGGACACAGAGTCCCGCAGCTGCAGTTGCTGGATGCCAGGACCCAGACGGTGGGTGAAACTGCTGGGGCTGGAGGATTGTGACAGCTGCTGTCTCCCAGTCCTGGAGGTACATGAGATGCTGCAGGAATAATTTGTGTGGTGTGGTAGGGGGCACAATTGTATGGATTGTACGTTAGATCCCATCATACCTTTACCTCCACATGTAGGGGGGCCCTTGATATCACAAATTTAAAAACAAAAAACACAAATGCAGTAACAAATAGTGCTTAGAGGAAGGATGTTTTATTCAGACAGCTGTTGTATATTTAATAACTCTTGACAGTAGCTTTAGAGCTATTGAAAGTGTGATTTGAATCCACCCCTTATGGTTGAAGTGTCATGGCCTCTTCTTTAGCACAGTTTGTGTCAAGTTGTGCCTTTAAGGCTTCACCTTTTTTCCTTTTGGAGTCAGAAGCTATTCTCCCACTTCTATGTTAATGAGTGCGTGATAACTCTCTATTTTTAACTTACTAATTACATTTTCAGATTGTAATTGTATTTGCCCTTTGTATACATAAATACATAAACCAGTTCAAAATAAATTGCATGGCTGATTAATTTTATGCATTTGAATTGAATAGGGTAAGAAGTCAGCTCTGAAATATCCCCATGGTACAGAAAATTTGTTGAAAACCATTAGTAGTTGCACAAGGACAGATTAGGCTAACTGCAGCCTTGACCCCACATGTATTTATTTAGGGATAAAAGTAGGAGAAGTCTATCATAAGCAAATGAACTCTGAAGTTTAAAACTCTATTTAAAAATGTAAACCAGTGGTTTGGATTGTGGCTTTGTCAATTAAGTACTAACAATCTAAGGACTCCAGTTAAAGTTCTTTTGCTGCTGATTAGGATTTCTTGGTGGTGATTAGTGAATGTGAGAATGCAATCACATCTGTAGGGTTTAATCAGTCCTATGATGGAGAAGTTAGTTACCCAAAGAGAGAGAAATTAAAACTTGTATAATTCCTATTAGTCTTTTTAATGCTAACAAAAGATGAAGGATAAAAGGTAGGGAAGTCTGTGACCAAGTTTTTAAGAACATATGTGGAAATTTTAATAGATTTTTTCCAGTCCTAAATGCATGAATTTAAAGTCTTACTGTAAACCAAAGTATAGAGATTTATTGCCAATCCACCCACTCCATGACTTCATTTTTGTACTTCTGAACAATATGTGTGGTCTTTTTTTCTTTTTGAAACCACGTAGGTATAGCCCTTCAGTAATTTTCACCTTTAAATTTAAAACAAAACGTAAAAACTAACTTCTGAATTGATGTTTTAATGTATTTTTATTTCTAGTATGTATAGCATTTCCTTGTCAGAGTTATTTGCAAATGCTAACTTTTTTCACCACACTCCTGTGAGATTGGGAAAGGAACTGTTATCCAGTTTGAAAATATGAAAACAAAACATGATGATAGGATCATAGGAAACTAATGCTGGAAAGGACCTCATGAGGTCATGTAATCCAGCTCCCTGCTCAAGGCAGGATCATCTCCGATTAAATCACCCCAGTCAAGTGTCTGTTTAACCTGCTCTTGAACATTCCCAAGGATGGAGATTCCACAATTTCTCTGGGTAGCTTGTTCCAATGCTTGACCACCCACATAGTCAGAAAATTGCTCCTAATCTCCAATCTAAATTTCCCCTGCTGCAGTTTGAGGCCATTCCTTCTAGTCCTGTTCTGTAGGGCCATAGAAGAAAAGCCCATTTTCATCCACGCTATAATTGCCCTTCAGGTGTTTGAAGACTGTTATCAAATTCCCCCTCAGTCTTCTCTTCCTCAGACTAAATAACCCTAGTTCTTTTAGCCTTTCCTCATAAGTCATGCCTCCCAAGAGCCTAATCACATTTTGTTACCCTGCACTGGATTCTTTCCATTCTGTTCACATCCTCCTTGAAGTATGGGGCCCCAAACTGGACATAGTACTTCAGATGAGTTCTTAGTGCTGAGTAGAGGGGAAGAATCACTTCCCTTGATTTGCAAGTGATACTACTGTTAATACAACCCAGTATGCTGCTGGCCTTTTTTTTTGCAACAAGAGCATGCTGTTGGCTCACATTTAGCTTATAGTCCTTCTCTACAGTACTGTAGCCTAGCCACTCATTTCCCAGTCTGTATTTGTGCATGCAATTTTTGCATCCTAAGTTTTTTGTTGTTTTTTTTAAATAATTTAGCCAGGGGCTTGTCTACACTAGAATGTAAAACCATGTTTTTGGCATCTCTTGTGTATCTGAACCAATGGACTTTAGTGGTGTATGGTTTTCTTGCCACTGTTGAAAGAAGGGGTTGGAGAAAGTACAGGCATGGGGAGCAAGGAGTGGGGAAGAAGGCTGAAAGTGCACCCTTGCTTTCCCTGACTGTATTTCCCCCTCTCCCCCCAAACAAGCCATTCTGGCTTGGGACAGGCAGTGGCTCAGCTCCAGCTTCAGCCCAAAGCCAGAGCTTAGCTGGTGCCTGACAGGGACTGGTAGTTGAATCTAAAATGAGGCTCCCCATAATGCTGACTTGGGGGTTGGGGGAGGAATGCTGATCTTGGATTTGAGTAAATGTACTAGTGTGGGTGGAAAGCACTGATGTACTGGCACAAACAGCCTTCCTGCTGCCATCCCGTATTAAATGTCCTGTCTGTTCTCTGCTCTTTTGCACAGATGTTAAGTTTTGTGTAAATAACTCTGCTCACAACAGAACTCACATGTACTGCTTTGCTGCATCAGTTTCTATACTAGTGTCCAGGGCCTTTATTTGTATTGTATGTTTTTTCCATGGTGGCACCAAAGGCCCCTGTCCTTAAGCTAGACTTTATTGTGCTAGCTGCTGCTTATGCACATAAGTAAAAGATGATTCCTTCCCAAAATAGCTCACAGTCAGATTTTAATAGGGATTTTGTGTTTCAGGGAAATCTTTCCTAGGACCAGAGAGAAAAAATAAGGACATCCTTTTTATAACTTCCCTCTCTTAGTTGGAACCCTGTGGCTTATTGCCAACTGTTGATATATGATGCTGAGTAGAGTGTTAGACTGGCAAGCCATGGCACAAGGAGACCAGTATTGAGATCTAATTCACTAAGTATTGATATACAGTAATTAATAATCTTCTGCTAAAGAGATTAAAAAATATGAAATGAGACGGTGAATGAAAGTTCTGATTTGGAGTGAAAAAAGATGGTACCCAAAAAATGGGAGATTTAAACAGGACAACAAAGATGAAACAAAAGCAGTGGATTGTAATGGTCACAGGCTAATATGTACTTCTGCCAGACCCTGTTCCTTTCCAGCACTCTGAGGAATATGTCTACAGAACAGTTACTTTGCTGAAACAGAATCATTGGTAGTCAGACCAGTGAGACAACGCCAGTAAATGACCACAGTGTGGAGTGATCATGTTAACCAGTGTTTCAGGTGCACTTCTGCTTCTTGGCCCTACTTCAGTTTTGTTGCAGCAAGGCAGCTTCTAGCCTAGTTCCCTGGAGCAGTGGAAAATTTTGCAAAGCTGTCTAGAACCTGGAAGAGATTGCAGGAAATGAGGCCAGACTCCCAGAATCCCCAGCAGAATGCCCATGTGTTTTCAGATACCTGTGTTGTTTCCAAAAGAAAAAAAAAGCTGATCAGAGTATTATCAAGAATCCAGAGCATATCTACATGACCTTCTAGCACTGATACCTTTTGCCAGTATATATGTCTTGACTTTGAAGGAAATACTTCAATGGCTTATCTACTTCTTGGATTATCTAAGATAATGAGATGATCAGTAATGACGCGTGGGAGTTGGGACTGTACTACCTTGTCTTGCCTACCAGGTGGTATGGATAAAAGTGGAGGGAAATTTAAACATCCTTCATGTGCTTGGTCATGATGCAGCCTGATAATATGCAGCATATTTTTCCAATTACTGTATGTCGTTCCATTTTTATTCTTGTGACCCACAGGTCTATGTTGGCTCAGCCCCACACTGGTTTTATAGCAGGGCTTTTCTCTTCCTGGGCATGTTTAAGTATTGTGTTTCCTAGAATTTTGTACTTTCAATGTTGATAGTCTCACCATCTTTTAACTTTTCTACTTTCTAAAAGTTGAAAGAGGGATACATTGAAAAATGCAATGGATAAATGTACATCTGCAGAATCTTCAACACTGACCAAGGAAAAATTATAATATGCTATATATTCTCTTATCACAGTCTCCAATGTGAACTTTTTATTAATAAAGTTCTAAGGAAGTAGCACACTCAGCAGAAAGAGGTATTGTTAATAGTTAAAGTAGTTCTTCTAAAAAAAAAAATTTTTTTCTTCAATCTAATAATTTATAAATTAGACTTTATACTTGTGAATTATATTTACGAGAATAATATAATTCTAACCAAACAAAGCTAATAGAACAGTTTTAGAGAATCTTTGAAAAAAATCTGAACTACAAAGTTTGAAACCCTATTAAAATTGTTAACAATAATCTATTAATGTGTGGGATGGTGGAGATCTGGAAAATCCATGAAGTTAGGTAGCATGTGGATTCTTGGAATCCTTGATGGTCTTAATGGGAGTGATTTACAGATAGATTGATCTACTTTATTGCTTTAATTATTTTATTGATTCACAATTATCTGTCCGACCTTCAAAGGTTCCCTGTTTTTCTCTGAAGGCCTCTCTTGGTGTTCATAGCATTGTGGTTTCTGGTTATTCAGCATCTAAAAGGATCTTGAGCACTTGTCACTGCTGCTGCTGCCACCACCACACACATGGTTTAGAATGAAGGATGACATCCTGACCTTATTTTGGTTATTTGGAGTTTCACTGTCAACTTCAGTGGGATCAGGATTTACTCTAGTACTGTTGCTTCTATGCTTTTTGCTAGAATTGTTGTGACAATAGATTTGGTGACTAATCAG
Organism: Crocodylus siamensis; assembly: GCF_052110815.1. Classification (NCBI taxonomy): domain Eukaryota; kingdom Metazoa; phylum Chordata; order Crocodylia; family Crocodylidae; genus Crocodylus; species Crocodylus siamensis. The sequence continues at coordinate 88,243,525 of NC_143395.1, forward strand.
GGGGATGGCTGAAATGTGGAAACTTAAAGTTGGTAAATGTTTATTTAAGAATAAAATTGTACGTTCCTTATTAAGGTAAGACAGAAATAAAACAGTGAATAAAGAGGAAGTTTTTATCTGTGTTCTGTGGTTTGTTTTTGTTTTTAGCAAAACTCAGATAAGTTGATAATTTTAAAAGATTATATTTCTGCTTTGATCAAAGAATTAGCATCTTGCTTGCATACAAAAATAAAGATTCTTTTGCTGACAGAGTTGTAGTACAGTTGTAGTTTTAGGGGACTTTTTATATTGCTAGAGCATGATAGACTATGTTCTATCTACAAACTTCCACTATTTTAATTTTCTGTTTTATACATGTTTTATACATTCCATAAGGTTGGAACATTTTTTGTCCCATCAAACACTTCTGTTTGATGCCTGGAAAAGAGATGTTCTCTTTTTGAGCAAACTTATATCAGTTTTCAGTTATTTTTCTTACTAATTTGTGAATGATCTCCAATCTGTTGAATTTTTCCTAAAATGAATGCAAAATAGACATCATAATCTTAACTTGGAGCTACTTAGCTGCTGGATTGCTGTTAGGCCATCAGCATAAGTGCCTTCCCCTTAATGCAAAGAATTAGAAGTACAATCGCAATAACACTTTGCAGAAAGTAATCAATCTCTTCTTCTTTTTGTTCTTTAGAAATACTGCAACACTGTCCAACTTGATTCCGGAATAGACTACCGGAAACGGGTGCTTCCTGCAGCAGGGAAACTCTACTACCTGTAAGTTGATTTATTGTGAGGTATTGCCCTTTTTTCCTTCTTAATAGCTGTTAATTTCTTAGTCAAGAAGAGATTAAAAATACATAATACAATTAGCAATTTTTTTGGCCTTCTGGTCCATTTTGTACAGCACAACGCCTTGCATAATGCCATGATATTAACTTCATTAGCTAAATTTTCAATATCCCCACTAGCATCATTTATAATGTGTGACTGAATTAAAACTAATTAGATTTTTTGGGGGGAGGTGTAGTGTTTGGAGAACTGAAGTGACAGATGCTTTCAAAGTAATGAATATCCTCTTGTAAAGAGATTGCACAATTCACTTGTAATAGAAGAACATCCTTATTGTATTAAAGTAATTAAGTATTTATAGAAATTCTCTGACAAGGATTCATTTAATGTTTGGTGTTCCTATTTGTGGATTTTAAAAAAAGTCTTATTATGACATATTATCTGTTAGTATTTACTATGATGAATTTACTTTAGCACTTATTTGAAGATAAAATATTTAAGTAATACATAATAGAGACATAACTACAACTGTGGATGTATCTGATAGAAACAACTTTTTTAGTTAAAATGTTGGAATGCTTTTGTATCGCAGATGCTTGTCTTTTCCAAATTGCTGCTAGGGTAAGCTATCATTAGATCAGTGACAACAAAAGCAGCACAGATAAATATGTTTTAAATAAAAGGTGTTGCTGTAATACCTTTTCCCCTGAAGTATAATTTTAATTTAGCACCAAAGTATGTTTCCAGTGACAAACGTTTTTGAGCATCTTTGGGGTTCCCAGTTTGGGAGACAGACCTCTTAAAATTAAGTTATTATTAGAATTAGTTATATGTTGATCTGGAAAAAACTAATTAATACAATTACAGCAGTGAAATTATTCTTTAAATATTTACTTTATAAAAAAAGTTACAGTAGAACAAAATTTAGATGCTAGAGAATTTTTCCTTTTTGTCTGGTATTGGCATGTTTTCCTGCAGTATTGAAATTATTAGATTAAAATGGGACGCATCTAGGCCCTGATCCCACAGAGACCTGGGCACTGTTTAGGACCTTACACTTAAATATTTGGGTAATTATGAATAGGTCTGCATTCTGTCATGTGAGAGACTAGGGTTCAAATGCCAGTTCCTTATTCACATGCTCTGATGGATCTAACATGGTTACCCTCTGTGGGATAGAATCTGTAAATAAGTGGTCAGCTCCACTGGGCAGTCATTCTTGGCTTTCTATGTTTCCTTAGAAATACCAAATTGAGACTATTCATTGCCATCCTACCTTGTCTCATCCTGGCTTCTGACTCACAATCCTCCCAGACCCCTCATAAGCTGAAGCTGTGTTTCCTGCCACCTATCCAACTTGTAGGCTTTCTTTCTGACAAGTATAGTGTCTGCTCACCACCTCCTACTCCTCAGAGACATGAAATCTTAAACATGCTTTCCTGTACATGTCTAGGACTAGACATGTCATCTGCAATTACAGGCTCCTCAGAAAAAACATAGTTTTTGTGCTAGGTTGCATATATTTGTTAGGATATATGGTGAGTACCCTGTTACAGAATAAACAACAAGGACTGAAGATATACTCAAATATAAAACAAGGGGTTTTCCTCAAAAGCCCTCATCTAACGTTTGCATACAAGGAAACCTCATTAAATACACAGCTGTCATTTCCAGTAATGCAAAACAACTATGGAGCTGATTAAATGCAGCAAAACTGAGCATGGCTATGAAACACATGACCCATGTTGATCAAACATGCTGATGGGAACCTACAACAGGTTTGTTGGGTTTTTGGTGTTGTTTTTTTGCAAAAATATTTATTTCTATATGTATAAATAGATACACAACTGTATTTAACGACCTGTCTTGTGACCACTATGGTTCACTTGACAGTCCAAATCACACGTTTACAGTTGCATCATTCTTAGTCCCATTACCAAGACTGCACTGTATACCCATGTTTCCACATGCCCGCTCACCCATGCACCCATTACTGTTACCTTGAACCCATCACAGTTATGCAAATGACTACCTCAGTCCCCTCCCCAACTCCCCCACCTGTTTGCCCATTCCTTTCACTTGTTGTAGTATTCATCATGAATGGGAGCCTACCACAAGGACAGATTAGTGCAGCCTATTTGAATAAGATACATGGCAGTCCCCATTGCACATAGTCCTCCTCAGTGCTGGCTTTTTTCCCCAAGTCATGAAGAGCCACAATATACACACATACAACATAAATTTTGACTTCTTCTACACTCTCATAGCTGAACTGTGCCTTTTTCCTATTTCCAATTATTCCTGTTTCTTACTTCTTCACCAGCCTTAAATGCCTGGCAAACATCACCAAATGAGGCCCCAAACAGTTTGCCTTGTTGCTCCATCTCTTATATAATTAGTGTGGTCCCACCCTCTATGAAGCTGAACTGGACCAGGTTGCCCTGCACCTCATCTGCATATAACTGTTTGGAGCATCCCAGGAGTTATGACAAGAATACCCAGTTCCAATCATAAGTGGAGCTAATTAGCACATAGATCTTTGGGGGCAATGTCTGGAGTACACACACATACTGAGCTGTGCTGAGCTCTGGAATCACCGTAGTTTGAAACATTGTTGACTTTGCTGGGGCCCAGCCCAGTGACCTATATAGTAAATTGCAAGCCTTTTGGCTTTGGACTAATACCAAATAATGTACAATAGGTAAGTGCTAATTTTTAAGTGTTGCTTAAAAGTGTGTTTATGGAGTAGTGATAAAACTTGCAGCAGTTTCAAAAAAAGGTGACATGCATCAATTCTGCATGAACTAAGTATATAGATACAAATTACTATAGCTATGTTTAATTTCAAGGTCATTGTTTTCAAATTTGCTTCTCATTTCCATGTGCTCTGGGAGATCAGCGTCTGACAGTAAGCAAGGGGGGAAGGGGCTGCAGGAGGAACAAGTTGAGGGGAGGCATAGGGCAAGGGGAATACCTGAACGCGGGCCCCCCCATTTATTTTCCTTGCTGTAGCAATAGGAGGGGGACAAATTCAAGATAAATCTCCAGTTATTAGATTCTGTACCTGAAAAGTATAACAAATTTATAATTTTTCTATATATATAAAATATAATTATTGGCAGGTCATCTTATAATCAGGATCATCTTATATTCAAATAAATATAGTAGTTCCATTCACTTCTCTGAGACCAGGAGTAGATCAGTTGCTTCTTAAGTCCTTGAGGCAAAGTGATAGAAAGCAACAAAAACAAAGGAGATCCTTTATATGCATAGGTAGAGATTTCATTTACCTTACCGACCACCTGTGTGGGAACCATATCATTTTTAAAATTGTGTATGAGGACCTCTGGCCTTGCAAAGCCAGTGTTAACTCTTCTGTCAGGCCTGCAAAACATTTGCTGTCACTTATACCTTGTATCTTTGTTGCTTACCTCCCTCTTCAGAATTAACCAGTTCTTACACCCTCTGCTTACATAGCAGTATTCCTTTTGATAAAAGAATTGGGTAACTGTGTCCCTGAAAATTGGAAACTTCCCCAGGTTCAGGGTGGAAGTTGGGGCGGTAGTCTTCCAAGCTTCACCTGAAATAGGGTTGTCTATGTAAAACAAAAACAACATATTGCTTGCAGTAGCATGATGACCCTACCGAGTACTAGAAGTTTTGGATTTTTTTAAATTATGCAGGTTAAAATTCTCCATAAGATTATTTGGGGAAAGTGTCTGGATCTTTTAGTACCATAGAAGTTTGGAACTGAGGAAATTTTTCAGGGAATGGTGGAAAGAAGGATCCATTTATCATTCTATAATACATCGTGCAAAACTTTAATTCATACAGTACCTTTTTATATCTGCATTTAAAAAAAAATGTGACTTCATAAAAGGTTTGTATGAGCAAAACATTTTAACAGAAAGTGTGATTAAAACATGCTAACCTCTTTAATGGCCTTCTGTAGATGCTTTATTAATATTGTATATGCCATTGATTAGAACATGACTTCTGTTTCATTTCCATTGGTTCCAGCAGGGTGAACTGTGAATAGCTTAAGGTGTGTTTAATCGGTGTCAGGATCCCTGTTTATCCTGAGTGCAGGACTGTAGATAACAACATATATGACTATTTTAGCTGTGTTTTAAGACTACTCAATAGATGCAAACATACTGGGAATGACACTAGAATGATCACTTAGAAAAGGAGTGTCTAACCTCCAGCATGCATGCCACAAGTGACAATCTCTTTGTTGCACATGGCAGATGGAGGAGGGGTCAGGGAGCAGAAAACAGAGCAGCTGATCAGGGAGGGAGAAACAGGCAGAGCAACAGATTGGATAGGGGAAAGTAGCTAATCAGAGTGGCATTTGGGGAAGTTCAGGGCTTAATTTGTAGCATGCATGTAAAGAGGGTTGGCTGCCACTGACTTGGAATTATTTTTAAAAACATAATCGTTGTCTTCCCCCAGAATTTATAGAGTTTGTTCTGATTTTAAATATGCAAATAAATATTTGTTAAAACTATTTTCCATTCATCTTCAAATGGTTAGCTTGTCAGTGTTACAAGAGTCCTGTCCAAGGCAAACTTTCTTTGTTTCACTCCAAAGGCTCCATTTTCAAAAGAAATATTCTCAGGAACTCTGCACAAATATATATCCAAAAGCAGTTTTCATGCACTTCATACTCATTGTTATCATTGAACAGTAGCATAGATGTTTCACTTACACTTATCTTTTTCCTGGTTTGAGCTGGTTCATTTCTATTATCATTTCCTTGTAGTAACGCACCACTGATTTATTATTATAAACAGATTCTACTTTTAAATAAAATGTGTAGAAATTTATTCTAAAATGCTTCCATTCAGCAGCACTTTTAAGTGTTACTCTCTGAAATGGTGCTTGAGGAAGTTGTCACTCCTGATTCTCCTTTATGACTTCATGCTATTTATAATCATTTTTCTCAGAAATACTTGAGGCTTTTCTCTTGTAAGTTTACAAGATTTTTTTTGTATTTTTGAACTTAAGCTCAAATGTACTTGCAACTTGATTCCAATGATGAGTGTAGTTAATGTGCTTAAGAAAATAATCGTATTACATTACTGATCATAATTTTTCAATTAGAGAAGGCCTTTATTATCAGTGAAGCATCAGCATATCTGCCTTTTACAAAATGTACGTTTCACATTAGAATTATATTTAGTCTGTATGTCTACACATGCAATTAATGCTATTTAGCTTTACTGCGCAGTAAACGAATTTACTGCACAGTAGGTGCCTGCACATGTAGACTGTGGTGCTTTAAGATGCAATAGATTAGTCTACTGTGCAGTAAAGCATCTCATATAGACATGGCCAGTGTGTGTCATGTTGGAAGCACTTTATACCTAAATTTTAGTTTGAAGGTATGCAATAGCTTTTAATTACTATTGTCAGTTTCTAAATTCTGCTGAGTATATTATTTACCCTTCATCTGTATAAATAATGTAAGGAAAAAAGGCCACAAAAATTATCACAGTTGTAAACTTGGGGCCTTTAAATGCTAACTTCTAACTAGAATTTTTTTTAAATTCTGTAATCAGACAAATTGCAAAAGTCTTACAGTGGTTACAGATGAGTAGAAAGTTTATTTAGTTTCTAACAAAAGCATTTTGTGTGAAACTGCTTTTCATAGATGACCTTTTCCAAACAATCATCAAAGAACTCTCATACAGGTATTGATATATACAGCAGTTGCCATCTCAGATCTGTTGATTTAATTTTGATAAATTTTTGATCTGCATAATCAGTTGACTTGATTTTTTTTTTTAATATGGCTTCACTATTTAATTTTGCTATGTCCCCTCTCAGAGGTTTCAAAGGATATTTCTTTAGATGCTTGACTGCCTTGCCTTGTCTATTTGCTCTTATTTTGCATGCCAGATTGAGCCAGAAGCCTTTTTTTCTCATTGTGTACACATAGTGTTAATGGATTTGCAATGTCTCTATTGCCTCATTACTGGAAACAGCTCAAAACACAGAAGTCTTTCAGTGTATGCAAATAAGGCAGAATCATCTACCTGAGAGTTAATATTCTCTACTTTTAAGTGTATTCTAAATCTAATGTTTGTATTTAGAGCATAACATCCTGTTCTTTTTTTTTTTTTGTGGGCAAAAAGCTAAGCAGGCTCAGGCAGCTGTTTGATGTTGGCTTCAAGTGTTATTAATTTCATATTCTATTATTCTTTTCACTGTAGCACAAGTGAAGCTGATGTGGAGGCTGTCATGGATAAGTTGTTTGATGAGCTGGCTCAGAAACAAAATGATTGTACGTAAGTTAATTTCTCTTGAAAGAGAATACATTTAGAACACAATGCCCAATCTCCACTGACCAATTAATAAGTTCCATTGCTGTATATGGGTTGATGCCACACTCAAGTGGCAGTCATTGTATCAGCATTTTGTCTAATTTATGTGTTGAATCATGTGCTATTATTCATCAAGCTATGCATTTCCTATCTGTAAGAGATGAATTTTATAGTAATTATCCAGACAAGATTGAGTCTTTGTTCATGTTCCCATAGTAACTAGACCAAGGATTCTGAAAGTGCAAGGCAGAGAGCTGAGGCTGAATAAAGCATGTGGAACCATTGCAGACTTCACATTTGAAGAGCTGTGTGACAGAGTGAGTACCCAGTCAAATCTAGATCAGTTAACACTCAGTCTTTTCACAATGTTTTTAATTTGATATTTCCCGAACTACAAGTAACTCAAACTTCCAAGCTTCTAACAACTTGGGGAAAAGATTTAAATTCAAAAGGGAAATATAGCCCTGGGAAAGAGCAGAAAATGTTTCCTTTTGGATTATAGCACAGTAGCTCACACTTAAAGGCAATCTGGGATCTAATTGAGAATCCAAATAGAATTATGTGGCTGATATAATAGTTTTGTTTTATTGGTTGAATATTGAAATATATCCATATCTAAATAGAGTTATCATGATGTTAAGATTTTGGGAGAACTTGATGCTCATTCAAGGGGCTGATGGCATTGCCAAGCAGCAAACAAATGAATGCCAAGTGTCTTCCAGCTAGGGTCATTGCACAGCTCAGTCATAACTAACACTAGTTCTGCTATTCAGTCTTGTGCTGCATCTAAGCAAAGATAGTAAACAGCCATCACTCCATGCTATTTATAAGATGTGGTCATAAGGTAAATGGGATGCATCACATTGTTTCACACATGACCTAAAGTTTGAAGATGGATGTCAAAAAGCAAGTGTAGCCCACTGAACATTCATTTGGTTTCTGAAATAATAATCTTAGCTTGTTAAGTAACTGGATTTGTAAGATAGACTGATAACACATATATTATTAACATTTTTCAGCACTCTTTGTTAGAAGAGCCTTTTTTAGTTGCTTATGATTCTGCCAAATTCGAACTATATTGGAGTAATTAAGGTTCTGTGCAAAGGAATCTGTGTATACTGTTTGCTTTAAGCTATATGGGAGTAATTAAGGTTCTGTGGAAAGGAATCTATGTATACTGTTTTCTTTAAGCTGAAGCCTTCCTCCAAGAAATTACATGAAAGCAAAGTTTAAAAGAACATTAAGGATACAAATTCAGGCACTCAGAATTTGGGATATGCCAGGATTCCCTGCCCATAAGGCTTAATCAATTTTGTTCTATATCTGAAGTATGGTAGTCATTCATTACATGATCACATACAAACTTTTTAACATAGACCCTCTGTCTTCCTCAATGCACAGGATGGAAAGTGCTTATGTGAACACATTCAATTTTCTGTACTAACCTGATAATTCAGTGTGTGGCTCATACCTTTTGTGACATACCATTCAAATCATGCTCTGTATACAGCATTATTTATTTCATCATGGAATTGTCTATGGTGCTCATCACTAATATAATATAAGAGTTTCACAAAGGTGAATTAATTCATCCTCACAACATCTGTGTCAGGTAAGGTGGTACCATGTCCATTTTACAGGTGGGGATTAAGGAACACAAAATGTCTGAAGTGTCTGCTAAGTTTGGTTGCCTGACTTGAAATGCCAAGAGCCTGATTTTTTTTCAGTGAATGTAGCATTTGATAGCATTTGTATATTCAATATCCAATTTCCATTGGCATCGGTTGCCACTGAGAGCTTATCATTTCAGCAGATCTGGCACCCACAAAATGGAAAACATGCAGTTAGTGACCACCTATGAAAAAGTTTGGATTGATTTATCCAGCATTACATAGTAACTCTGCAGCAGAAACAGAGATAATTTAAATTCTCCAGAGATGACTTCAGCTGCCTGAACCATGAGACCATCTTTTCTTTTCTTTCCTGCAATCTCCTGATGTACTTGCTATGCACCTTATGAAATCCTCAACAAAGGAGGTGGGAGTAATATAGACAACAGCCTTGTTAAATAATACAACCCTGATTCATTATGTGAGTGCTGTTTCTTATGTGCTCTCAATAAGACAGCAGTACTGTGGAAAAATGGCATCTGATCTTGGTAATTCAAGATAGTATCACAATTAAACTCGTGGCCAAGTAAGATGGCAAAGAACACTTTAATTCTGGAATTCCCTAAATTTGGAGTGTTCAACTTTGCAGACGCAGTGGTCTTTTAACCTAGGCAATTCCTTAGGAATTTTAAGAAGTAAACTAAAAAACTTGGGAATTCCATTCTGAAGAATCATACTGACCTCTGTCTAGGATCATCAGTGTGGTTAGGAACTTTTGGTCTACAAAATACATGTCTGCCATGTGAGCTAACAATAACTAGAAGCAAAAGTAGATTATAGAGATCAGCTTGCTAGGGAAGTTGTTCACGATCAGGATGGTGCATGGCTGCCACTTCAGGATAGAACAACCTTGTGCCTGTTTCTATGAGATGACATGCAGGAAGCAGCTGTGGCAGAAGGGGGCGGCTAAGGAGGACACGAGCCCCAGGCATTGACTTTAGAAAAGGACCACCTGAGGTCCCCTTTTCCTGCTGGTTTGTGCTCTGGGCCAACATTTCCCAAGTACAGCGGGCACTTCTGTGGTTGCCCACCCACTCTGGGTTCCCCCTGCATGCTTGTGCAGCTTACAAGTGAATCAGCAGCAGGGTAAGTGACAAGGCTGCAGTAGGGTGTGCGAGAGCAGCCCTCAGTACAGATTGGGAGTGCTAGGGAGACAGTAGGCATTTGGATGCTTTGGGGAGGTGGTGCAGAGAAATTCCTGGAGCAGGGTAGAGAAGGGCAAGGCGGGTGGGAGGGTGAGCAGCATCACAGCAGGCAGAAGGGGAAGCATGAGAGTACCCACCATATTTGTGAAGTGCTGGCTCAGGGCCCAACCTTTACTAGTTGCACCTCTAGGAAATCAGACCACATACATTGTAGTAAATGCTTCTTCTGCTGGGCTCAGACAGGGCAAAATAGCAATGCTTCAGACTCCAGTACCAAATCCCCCAGCTGAGGATTGGGCCCTGACTTTCTCCCAGGGTGCTGGGTGAGTTGTGCCATCAGTTGCCTAGCAGATAAGGTGCATTTTGCCCTGGGAAACAAAGAAGCCTGCCTTGGCATCTCTCTATCTTGTGAATCCCTGTGGAACCCCCAGGGTCCAATCCATGAGACTCAGGGCTCACTGAATGAAGGAGATGCCCTGCCCTCTGCACTTGCATGTCAAGGCATCATGTTCTATTTCTCCATGTGGCTACATGTACAGCTGATTTAATGGACCAGTTTGCTATAAATGTGTATGTGTTTGTACATGTGTGCATGTGCACACCATTATTTTAATGCACTGTAATAATTACACTTTTGAATTGCAGAGCCACTATACTCAGAAAAGTTAGGCAGGGGCGTCTTTTGTCTAAAAAAATTGAGAGCAACTGCCTAAGGGGTAGGACAAATAAGAGGTAGCCATGAATCCCAGTGGTAAAATGGGTACCTGAGCAGCAGCAGCAAAACATTGACATTTAAAAATCCTACACTCCTGTTCTACTTTGCCCCATTCTAAACCTTCCACACTAGTTATTGCCCTCTTGTATCACATTCTCCCTCCATTACCCTCTGAATTCAAGCTAAGCAGCTTTCAACTTTCTTCTTGTTATCTTGACACCATGACAATGAGAACATGATCCTACGATCCTGTGAGTTGCAGATAGCATGATTTTGGAAGGAATAGCCATGGATTCTGTGCATGGAAGGAAAATAAATTAGTAGAGAGGGAAGTATGTGTTCAATGATATGTTCTTGTTCATTTTGTCTTCATGAGAAATGCTAGACTGGGGTTTTGGGTCCTGAATATCCCAGCTAAGAGCGGTTATCTGTTTTGTGTCACTGTCAAGACACAAGGATATTTAGATTTTGGATCAAACTCATTGTTTCAAATTAAAATGGTTAATCTCTCCCTGTCAGCAGTGGAGTAGACCTAAGCAGTAAGACTTTATATTTAAGTCAATTACTAAATCCTTGAGAATCTGGCAGGAATGGCAAGTGAGAGTTTTCAAGCGAGTTTACAGGATGTGGTGGGTAGTTTTTTCCTGCTGTGGTGTTTCTACAAGTAGTAGTAGAGATGGATAATAAAGACACCTCTGCTTGACCTGTGTTTTTCCTTTCTGCTGGTAGACACAGCTGATTTCTGGTGTATGAAGTATAGGCTGGGAAGTCATGGTAGAGAAAAGATACATAATTTAGAAGCATAAGTTTAAATACTACAATAGCTATGGAGAAAATAATGGCTTCTTGGGCAACCAGACTCAGAACTTATTGCCACAGACCTCACAAAGAGATTTTGCAATATGGAAAATGCAAGACTTAATTTCAAGATTAACTGGGACTATGAAATTACTAATGAATGATGTATAATATCATCCCATGTTGGAAGTGATGCTATGGCCTCATCTATAGCTATACAGCTATAAACTGTTTTGGAGAGTTAGGAAGGGCAATGAATTCCCAAGTGATCTTCTCAGGGACCCTTCTGCTACCATGCCTGAGGGAAAAGAAACACAAAAAAACCCTGGAGATAAGCTGTTGGCTCAGTGACTGGAGCAAAACTAAATATTTTTAATTTTGTGGAACATCAGAAGGCAGCTAAGTGGAAGAGGAGTTCTATGAACAGGACAGTCTGCATCATAGGTCAGTCTCAGCTGGAGATTAGCTTGTAGCAGCCTGGTTCATATTAAGTGAACAATACAAAGGAAAGATGATACCAAAGCCAGTGAAGTACAGGCTGCTTATGTCACAAATAAATTGAACTGATGTTACAAACTGATGTTACAAAGATAGTGAAGCAGAAGGCAGGGCAAGGCAGCACCCTAGAAGCTAACTGGCATAACGTTTTGTAGGCCACAGACTCAAAGGTGGTCTGCTTCAGACTAACGTGACTAACAACCGTACTCAAAGATAGTGAAGAGAACATTTCTCAATTGCTTTATATACAACCCTATGCAGTCTGATAACAAGGAGGAGGAATTGAAAAAAATAATTGATGAGAAGAAATCTGGTAAAATTGATATTATTGAAACCTACTGGGGTCATCAGAATGTTAAAATCTATAGTTATAGACTGCTTAGAGAGCACAGATTGGGTTATGGAAGTAGCTTAATGGAGTACTTACAACGATCCGTGATAGGCCACTGAATCAAACCAGATGTGGTTTTTTTCTTAAACATCTGTCTGCAGTATGTATATAGAAAAATTGTTTGTACAAATCCTGGGGGATTTCTGCTTGGGAGAGAGGTGCTGAAAATATAATTCAGCAGGTATTAAAACAAAAGGTCTAAAATGATAGATTTTTTAATATAAACAGACCTGGACCCAAGATGAAATAAGCTTGGTTCTCATTAAGATAAAGATTAATTAATTGCTGAACTGGAGATTGATATTTGGATTGGGACCAGTGATTGTGACCTTATGATATTTGGTATGGCTGAAAATAATCCCAACTGATAAAATTTGTCTGTGCTTCAAATTTCCCGAAGTTCAAGAAAACCGTAAACAAATTTATCTGGGAGGGAAGATGTTGACAGAAAATGTGAATGAAACTCAGGAGCTCTTTCTTAAGGAAAAGAAGTTTTTTTAGTTATCCAAAAAGCTGCCATTTCCCTGAACACCTTTTGGCTAAAAGTTTATCCTGATTCACTGGCAGTTAAGGAGCCAATTTAAAGATAAAGAAGCAATAAAAAAAAAATAGACAAAGGCAAATAATATTAAAATCTTTCTAAAATGTGTAAGAGAAACTAAAGATGTCAAGGAAAAAATATCTGGCAAAAGGACAATAAGAAGGTATTTTTAAAGTTTAACAGGCTCAAAAGACATTCTTACAATAATATAGACCTGTTACTAGATGTAGATTGTAACATTTTCAATAACAATACAGAAATGGAAGAAATGTTCAGCAAATAGTTTTGTTCTGTTTTAGGTTATAAGCCAGCTGATGTTCTTATATCAGGAGAACGATGAAGTATTGTCCAGGGCATTGGTATCTAAGGAGGATGTTGAACATCATCACTAGATATTGTTTAGATATTAGGCTTGGATAATTTGCTTCTAAGAGTCCTAAAAAAGTTGATCAAAGAGATCTGTGACCTGCTGATATCCATTTTAATAAATTTCGGAATGCAAGGGAATTCCCACTAACCAAAAATGTTAACATTCTAAAATGTCAAGTGCAGTGACATGGGTTGTGAGGTTTTTGCCGGTTCTGGGCAGCCCAATGTTAAAACTGATACAAGATTCAACTGATACAGAATTTATGCCAGTCAACATGGTTTTCTGGAAAATAAGTAATGTCAAATAAAACTGCTGTGATTCTTTGCTGTAATTTATAAATTTGGTTGATTTAAAGGCAGCTGCATGGATATGATGTACTAAGGGTATTTGACCTGCTAATTAAAATATTGGCACTATAAAATATCAGTACTTTGTGTTCAAAAGCTCATCTAAAATCTTTCCTGACCAGGAACTTGGTCCAGAGAGAGATCACCTCCAAAAATATCCTGGCCTCTCACTAGACTGTCATAGCTACATCACTCCAACAGTACCACAGTAATTGAATACTTATTTATTGGTAAGGGAGATATGTGAAGGCACATGTCAAATGGATTAAAAATTGGCCAGATGAAAGAACTCAAAACAGTTGTCAGTGGGGAATCATCATCAAAAGAATGCAAGGTTCTACAGGGCTTGGTACTGGGCTATTCAACAACTTTTTTTTCAGTTTTCTGGAAGAAAATATGAAATTGCTGTGGATAAAAATTTAAGTTAAGGTAAAGAGTTACAGAGTGGTAAATTGCAAGAAAATGAATGTTATACAGAGCACTCTGTATAACTTAATAATCTGCAATCCTAAAAAGGATTTAGAGGTTATAGTGGCCAAAGCAAGTCAACATGAATCTTCAGTCTTAAGTGATGCTAAAAAAATGTGTGATTCTTGGATGTATAAACAGGAGAGTACGGAGGTAATTTTACATCTCTGCATAGCATTAATAAGACTGGTACTAGAATACTGTATGCCATATTGGTGTGTCAACAATTTTTTTAAAGATGTTGAAAAAAGAGAGTGCCAAAAGAACTGCAAAAATGATTCAAGGCCTAGAGAAAATGCTTTACAGTAAAAAAAAAATTAATCTCTCTGTTTACCTTATTAGAAAGAAGGTGGGAAAGTACCTTAGTACAGGATACGGCTACCTTCACAGAGAGAAAATACTAGGTATGTAAAGAGCTGATTAATCCAACAGAAGAACACATAAGAAAAAACTACTAACTAGGAGCTACAGCTAGACCAAATCAAATCAGAAATTAGGTGCAGATTTTTTAACAGTAAAAGTTGAACAAACTGCAAAGGGAAGAAATGGATTCTCTATCTCTCAGAACTTTCTATAAGAGAGATTGGATGTCTTTCCATTAGAGAGATTTTAGACAAACATAAGTTGTTAGACTCAATAGAGGGGTGAGTGAGTGAACTAAATGGTATGTAAAAGTTATACTAGATGGTCTTTTGGTGCCAATTTATTCCACTGGTTCCCCTCAGTTAAAAGGAGTAATGCCATGAAAGCTGCCCAGCCGCAACAGCCCAGGGGTTGGTCATGCTTAATTACTCTCCAGGGGAATGAGTGCTGACTATGAGTGAGATCCTGGTTTTCTCTGTTTAAAAATCCCAAATTCTCTTATTAAAAAATAAGACAAAAAATGCTGCAGATTCCCTAATTAAAACCCCCCATAGCTGCATTTTTCCACAACTAAAATGAAACACCGCTAATATAGGTATCAGTTGAACACAATGTTTTATTGATATATTTACAGCTTTAAAGCAGTCTAGAAGCCTACCAGTGCCTCAATCACTTTAATAAAATAAATTCTAAATACCTATATATTTTGGCATTTGATTTTGTTTTTTTTTTTTTTGTCATAGAAAATCAGAGTTCCCCCTGCCCCCTTTGCTCACCGGGGTAAGGATCCAGCTGCAGTCCCCGTCCCCCACCCGCCCCAGTGCTTTGGTGCTGAGCAGTCCTGATATGCCGGTGCCCTACCCCTGTCCAAGTGCCCATGCCAGTGCCCTCTCAGTCCTGATCCACAGTCCCCCAACCTGCTGACCCCTGGCCCTGCCAGTGCCTGTCACTCCCAGTCTGCAGCCCCCAGCCCTACTGGTGCCTCTCACTCAAGCCCTGCTAGAGGGGGCCCTCAGCTACCCACCACCCTGACTGGCCCTGCACAACTCACAGGATGTTGGTCTGTGGGGACACAGTGAGGATGGCCTCCAGCAGGGGGTGGATGCAGTGCATCTCGTGCAGAAGCACAGGTAGCAGCTGGGCCACCCCACACTGCACTGCACCACTGGCTGGGGCTCAGGTGCTGTGGGGAGGAGCAGTGCCATGCTCCACAGCAGTGGCATGAAGCCAAGCGTGGTTCTGGCCTAGGCCATGCTGTGGGCAGCAGGAGAATGGCAAGGGGCTCCAGGTGCTCTCCATCCCAGCTGGGTCGGAGCACAGTGACTGTGGCTCATGCAGGTGGCAGCACAGCAATTCCAGTCCCAGCATGGGCTGGAGGAAGCAAAAGAGGGATGCCTAAAAGGCCCCCTGCCCCCTTCCCTCACTGGAGGGGCAGCACCCCCTGGCAGGCCCTGTTGGCAACAGCACGGAGCTGGGCTTGCTGGTGGCACCCAACACTGCCTCAGAACCCCGCTGTCCTGCCACAGCCCCTGTGCCTGGATATCTTTCCCCAGCACTGGTAGGCGCCCACCCCCACTCTGCGCACCCCTGCCACACATGCGCACGCACACACATCCATTCCCCACAGGCCCCTGGATAGTCCCCAAACCCTAACTTTCCCCATAGACTTACCTTTATCCAGTTGCTGGCGCTGTTCCCACCACCCTGCCTGGCTGTATGCCAGACATGTGTGCATGCATACATGAATATGGCACCTACCTGCCTCCAGTTGCCCTCTCCCTCGATCCTTCCAGCCCCAAGCAGCTCCTTCCAGGCTGGAACACTGCTAGCCTGCAAGGGAAAACTCAAAGTTTCCTGCATTGTTCTCTTTTAAGGGGGGGAAATCCATGTTTTTGTCCTTTAAATGAGAAAATCCATGTTTTCCCATGGCAAACAGAAAACACAGATCCCTGGTGCTCACTAAGGTCACACAGACAGAAGCTATGTGGAGATGAAGTATGCTCAGTGCAGATTGGAGAAACCCTCTGTGCTAAATACAGACAGTCAAAAAGCCCTAGGCTGTATTGATTCAGTACATGCAGGTTAGTCTAGGATACAGAGACTAAATTGAAATGGAAGTGAACACACATTTACCTTTGATTCAGGAAATGCAGCCACATGCCTTCAGGGGTTCAAGCCAGAAGCTGGGGAGTGCTACAGCATGATTCTCTGGCACATAGCCAGCGTGGGCTATGTATTTGCTTTCTCTTCCTGCTGCCCCTAAAGTCTCTGGGATTTGCAGTCCACAATCACAACAACAGGACTCTGCATGCTTGCTCATCACTTCCTCTTCTTGCTTCCAGGTGCCTCTGGGATTTATAGTCCACAGTTGCAACCAGCAGTAAGTTTGAGCTCGGGAAGGGGTATTTAACTCCCCCCTCCCTGGCCTCAGACTCCAGCTGGGGTTTGCCGGGGGGTGGGAGGGGAGGGCATTCCCTCCTCTTCCCCCGCTGCTGACTGGGCTACATCCCCAGCTGGACTTGCCTCCCCACACTCTTGTCAGCCAACCCTCACTGCTCAAGCTATGGAGCACAGGGGCGGGGCCAGCCCCTACTCTGTGGAGCAGACAGCACAGCCCAATCTGGGGCTGCAAAGCATACTGGGGGACTGTGATTTAACTTGAACCAGGAAGGGGTCTGGGACAGAAGTGTCATAAACTGATTTGACCCATATCAGTTAAGTCTGATACTACATTCAACCAGGTTTGTCTTAAACTAGTTTCAGGCTTTTTGAAACTGGTTTATGTGCACTGAGCTTCTGTTCTGTTATAGGTTTAAACCAGTTTCTGATCACTTAAATTGGTTTATGTGTAACTTCTGTCCCTAGCCCTGCTGAACGCACTGGTTTAAGAAGAGGAAGCATGTTTTATAATGGAGACTAGCCATCTGCTGTGCAAGCATGTGTGTGTGAGATATTTACTTGACAGACGTAGAGATACATATATAAGGTATTTGTTTATAAAGAAAGTTTGTGCGGACACTGTTGCATCTATATCACCATCCACCAGGGGAACTTAAAATATTTATGTAAATACATTAACAAATGAAACCTCTCTCTCATTTATCACTGGTATACCCATTTGTAAAACAGTACTTGATTTAGAGAGTATTAACTTCACTTTGAAATTCTTATTGAGTGCACTGTAATTGTAGTAGTGACATTTGAAGTGTATGCTAGTTTCTTGGTCTGGCACATGATCATCTCTTGGCAAAGAAGCACAGTAAAGTTAAGGCTGTACAGTAGGGATGTCAAATATGTGGTCTGTAAGATGGATCTAGTCCATAGAGCCACTCCATCCAGCCCACTGGACTACTGGCATGGCTAGGGAGAGTGGGCTGCTGCAGAATAGCCACAGTCACCCTCCAGTCACTTTGCTGGTTACCACTGATGTGGCCCTCAGGCCCTACCACCTACTCTGAGCTGGAGTTGAAACTGCTGCTGCTGCAATGACAGGGCACACACAGAAGTGGCAGCTCCAGTGCAGGGCACTTGGTGGGGGCTGGAGCCACCACCATGTTCTCCAGTCTAGAGCCAGAACTGCTGGAGTTGTTACCGCAACTTCATGCCCAGGTCCAGGTCTGGCTAACAAGGACCCCCATGGTCTGTATCTGGCTCAGCGCACAAGTCTGACACCCCTCTCCCACCTTGTGGCAGCCCTAAATATTTCAGAGAATGCTATTTAATTTATGAATCTCTGCTGGAGTACATAAGGAGCAAGGATGTGCAAGATGACAAGACTTCCTATATAGAAAGAGATACTGTTATTTATAATCTGAAAACAAAATTAATATTTGTTCTGGATGGAAATTTGCTATAAATTTGTTCATGGTAACTCAGACGACCAACACGTTACATTTAAAACATAATTAAGTGATAATTACACCTTAAGTAGTAACCAGCCACATTTGCATTATTATGCCATAAATTGAACTGCATGTAGACAAGCCACAAAGTTATTCCATATATAATGCTCATTTGAATCATGCCTTAAATTGAATGTGTGTCTAGGACCTGTCAAAACTCCATGTGCTGCCTGATGGTGGGCTCCTTATATATAGAGAACTATAAAACCACATGTGCTACCCAGCTTGGTGGCAGACAGGGTTTATACAGTTCCTTGTGCATAGGGAGCCCAGTGCCAGGCACCCCATGTACCTAGACCTGTCAAAACTATGTGTGCTGCTCAGTTGGGCAGCACACTTAATTTTAGAGCTTCTGAGGTATGGGGAGTCCAGCACTGGGCTGTTATAGCCCAATGCTAAGCTTCCCATACATTGAGCTGATTGTCAGCTGGGACCGGGGACTGGTTTGGTTCCTGGCCCCCATTGGCAATCAGCTGATTGGTTCCATTTTGCTGTTGCACAGGGGAGCCCAGCAAGTATAGCACAATTGGGGTCTAATTGCTGATTCCAAAATCTCATGTCATGCCATGCCCACATGGCATGGCAAGACAAATGATTGTTGGGCTCAAGGATTAGATCCCATTACATTTTAAGTTGAACATCTGTCAGGGGCCTCAGTGATGGTACAGTCTGTACTAATGAAAATCCAAAAATAAGTAGAGTTCCCAGTTATAATCAACTATTTGAAGATTAAGAAATATGGAAAGAAAATGACATTTTGCTGAAGCCTTTTTTGCTAAATCATGTCAATCAAATATCTGTTTTGGCAAAGGGGTGGGGAGGAAGGAGGGATTTTGAAATTTCATGTCAAAATAAAATCTTGATTTTTTTTTTTCCCTTCATTTTTGTGTTACATTATCCCAAAGCATTTCAGTAATAATAGTGTACAATATAAGATGTTCTGATGTGTCAGGTCCTATCATGGCATAATAACTGGAAATATTCCTGTAATTTATTTTTAAAATTAAGGGCAGCTGCTACTTCATGCAGATTGAAAATCTTCTCTTATTTGCTAAATCAAAGTAGAATACAGAAAACAGCTGCTCCTCTAATTAATACACCGAGTGCTTTTTTTATTGAATGTTTCAGTGTCAAACTGTTCCATTACAACATAAACAGGAGGCTCTTTGATCTAGAAAACAATGTTTCAGTTGGTGCTAAGTAGCAGCTGTTCTTAACAGTCATAAAAATAAATAGAATATTTTGACTACTTCTAATATGTTTTACTGACATGCCATGTTATTGACTTGACCCGATAGATTATATTATGAACTTTTACTACTGACGTCGCAAAATACTGTAAAATAATAAAATCAAAATAAATTTCAAAATAAATTTTTTCTTGGGAAGTAAAAATTGTAATTGTTTTTGCAAAAGGAAATATTTTTTAAAAATTATTTTGGAGGGAATATCTGTTTAGCCAGTAATGACAAATCATTGGTTTTCATTCTGATTCAGAGTGCTGATAAATTTCTAAATCCAACAGAATTTCTTAGTTTTGACCAGCTTCAGTTAAAATCAAACCTATACAATAAATTCTTAAGTGAGTAGTAAATGCGACAGTGCTTAAGAAAATGGGAGGAAAAGCCGAATGAAAAAAGTTTAACCTATTTTGTTTGAGGGTGGGTGGGGAGTTGATCCTAAAAGTAGTGGCCGTTTTATCCTCTGACCCACCAAAAATTTATGATGATAGTGCAGGACTTGGCATAATTAGCACTTAGGCCTCATCTGCACATTATATCTAAGACACGATATTTTTTTAAGTTGTGACCCAGCTACACTAATTAATGGAGTGATAAAACAAGTAATAAGCTACGTTATTCCACAAAAAAAAGTGTAATAACTTCGTAGCTGGTTATTATCATGCCATAAACTGAATGTGTGGCCAGGTGTCACAGGGGTACACCACCAGTCCCACAGCTGACAAGACTCAGTGCCAGCAGCATTCCTGGCATTGCCCCCACTGTGAGCCTTGTCAGTTGTGGGGTTTGTAGTGGGGAGAACACTGCTCCTGCTGTGAGCCTCCTGAGGTGCAGGGCAGCAGGGAGAATGCAGCCCCCGCTGTGAGCCCCATTAGCGATCATGACCCTGGGTCCCCCCTGCACTGGCAGTAATGCATGATGGGATCTAATATGCAATCCTGCAATCGTGCCTCCTGCCATGCACATGTGGCGTGGCACAAAGTGCAATTGTGTGGATTGCTCATCATTAGATCACATTGCACCTTTACCTGCACATGTAGAAGGGCCCTTGCTTTTACCAGCAGTCAGAACTGATAATATACATTTGTTTTTCTGGGGGGGTTTCTTGTCCCAAACCACTTCTGATCTTCTTTTTCCTGATGTTCCAGATAACTTCTCCCTTTTATTAAGCTCAGATTTTTTGTCCCATCATCATCCTCTTTCTTCTAAATCTCGAGCAAATTATAGTTTTCATTAGTCAGAGGTTCTTGGCAAAGGTTCTGAGCACAATATTGAGATTAAAATTTCTGAGTTTCTTTTTAACTTCAGGCAAATACTCCACAAAACTCTAACACAGGAGTGATACATGAGAATTGCATGAGGTTGGAGTTATTACATGCTTACAAAGGAAATAATAATTCTTTGGTAATAATTTATATGTTAATCATAGAAAGTTAGGGTTGGAAGGGACTTCAGGAGGTCATCTAATCCAATTCCCTGCTCAAAGTAGGACCAGATCCAACTAGGCCATCCCACCCAAAGCTTTGTCTAGCTGGGTTTTGAAAACCTCCAAGGATGGAGCTTCCACCACCTCTCTGGGCAACCTGGTCCAGTGTTTTACTACCCTTCTAGTTAGAAAATTCTTCCTAATATCTAACCTAAACTTCCCCTGCTGCAACTTGAGACCATTGCTTCTTGCTCTGTCATCTGCCACCACTGAGAACAGTTTACCTCCATCCTCTTTCAAACCCCCCTTCAGGTAGTTGAAGGCTGCTATTAAGACTCCTCTCAGTCTCCTCTTCTCTAGATTAAATAAGCTCAATTCCCTCAGTCTTTCCTTGTAAGTCATGTCCCCAGCCTCTTCCCATGTTTCCCTATATTTATACCCCTTTCCTACCCCCTACCTTTGGCTTTTAGCCTTAGAATGTGTCTTTATTTCCCCATTTTCCTAGTTATTTCAGTTCCCAACATTAACATTTTATCTTTTCTTTCCCATTTGTGATATTCTCTCTTCCATTTTTTTCTTTTCTTTCATTCAGTTCCACTCAAATCCTTGAATACCCCTAGTTTTGTGACTTCACCTAGTGTTCTTGTCCTTGTACTTTGGTATCTTTTTTTCTCTTGGGCTTAAGAGTTAGGGCTGTGCAAGGCTTCAGGCAGAGCTTTGGATCCGGAGAAGCTTTGATAGCTTTGGGGTCCGAAGCAGCATGACTGGGTTGAAGTGTTGGCCTCGTTAGGCTTCCCAAAGCAGTTCAGAGCTTCTGAAGCACTTCAGAACTGCCTCGGAGATCCGGCCATAGGGTATAATGGGGAAACACTAAAACATCTATAACTTTGTTGTTTTTTTGTCTGATTTGGATTACATTTTCAGGGGTGGCAGTCCCTGCAGAGACCATGACGCCTGCCAAGTTTCAAGAAGTTCGGTGCAGGGGTTTGGGTGGAAATGCACCCCAAATTCCTGAAAGCAAAACTCATGTCACATCTAGGCATTACAACGTAGGAGGGTGTGAAAACTGCAGGGTTGGTAGCCTATGCTGAGGCCACAAAGCCTGCCAAGTTTCAAAAATATTGGTGCAGGAGTTTGGGGGTAACTGCACCCCAAATTCTTGAAAGCAAAACTCCTGTCATGTCTTTGTTACAACATGGGGGTCAAAACTGCAGGGCTGGTAGCTCTTGCTGAGGCCACAAAGCCTGCCAAGTTTCAAGAAGATCGGTGCAGGGGTTTGGGGGGAACTGCCCCTCAAGCTGTGGACAAGCAAAACTCATGCCAGGGGTGACACTGTGTGTGTGTTAAGGTGCAGCGGGGTGACAGCTGCAGAGATGGTGGCCCCTGCTGAGGCCACGACACCTGCCAGCTGTCGAGGAGATGGGTGAGATTGGCAAGTCTCATGCTCTCACCAGAGGCTACCATCCCTGCAAGTTTCATCCAAATCAGACAAAAAACAGTGAAGTTACAGATATTTCATTGATTCCCCCATTATACCCTATGGCCGGATCTCTGAGGCGGCTCTGAAGCTTCGTAGCCACTTCGGCAAGATCGAGGCAGAAACCCAGTCCTGAGCTCCAAATCGGATCACTGCCATCCGTAGCGGCCAGATCCGAAGCCAATTCACACAGGCCTATTAAGAGTTTGCAATTGTACTTCATTATTTATGGTGTTGCTTGTTGCTCTATGCGTCAGTCTCAGGTTGAGATTCCATTAAGTTTTAGTTTTTCAAGGATTTTAAGACATTATTTTTCCTTGTATAAAGTACTGCTGTTCTTGATGTGTAAAGATAAATTTAAAATTCCATCTTTATTTTATTTGCTTCTCTGAGAGATGCTATAATTTCACTAAGTTCCTTCCTTTTCCTTAATGTTGCCTGTGACAAGTCTTGAAACACTTGGATTTTATGTCTTCTCAGAATAGGATTAGAATGTCTTTTTGGCTGCATATACACATTGAAATGATCTGAGATAATTCTCATGGTTTTGTTTTCCTGGTAGAAGAACCCACCAGTAAAGCACAGTCCAGATGTTAGAGGGGCCTGCCTAGTGAAGAACATAGAGACTGTGCTGCCAGTGGCCCACAGACAGGGAGCCTCTGTGTATACTTTCTAGCGTGCTCTGCAGGATCCCCTGTCCACCTGGAGGCAGCTGATGGCAGTTTGATTTGCTGGCTGCCCCATGGCAGCCAGCTTACAATACCTCTTTCCTCCCTCCCTATGAGACTTTGGGAGGGGAGATCCAGAGTCTCTCTCCCCTCTTGCCAGTTGCAGGAATATCAGCTTCTATGGCAGCAGCCTGTAGTGGATCCCTACCCCTCTTGGACCGGACCCAGACTACTCAGGGTCACACCGGGGGGTGGGGGACGACACAGATGCCTTGGGAACCTCTCTGTCCCTGCAGCCCTGGAGTGCAGTGTGGGAATGGTGAAGGGGCTAAACTTTCTTGGTCCCAGAGCACTTGGGGGGAATGTCTTGCTCCCTGCTTGGCGGAAGTAGTAGAGTCCAACTCAAGTGACACAGTCTCCCTGAACATATGGGGATAGTTGGGAATAAAGCGTGCTGGGATACTGAAGGATCATGCTGCAGCTTCTGTCAGAAGGATGAGTGTACAGACATTTGGTCTCCCAGGAGAAACTCTATCAGGAATTACTTCTGCCGAGTTGGTGTGGTTTATTTTGTCTCCTGAAACTGCATTTTTTGCTCTAGTAGAAAAATTTGGAAAGATTGTACATTTGTGGTTTCTACCAGGAGAACTGTGACTCTCCCAGGAGAAACTGAAAGTCTGCACATAGCCTCTAACCTTCAGAATCTACTGCTTTTGTTCAAAATGGAGAAAATATAGTATCATGTCTCTTGGGATGTTTGAATTTGTGAGTGTGGAGAGAGCCCCATGTGATCTGGCTACAAAAACTGTTGATTGTTTTCAGCTATAGGAAGGAGTGGAATACCTGCTCTAAATATTCTGCTGGACCTCGCTTCTTCATACCTTCTGGGAGTCCTCTTATTCTTAGGTTGTTTCTTCTCTCACAATTTTCGATACCTCAATTTTCTCTACAAGATCTTTTTCTATTTTTTTTCTAATCCCCTTAATTGTATTTTGGAGATATGCTGTTGACTTCAGCCTTCCCTCCACTTTTATCTCCTGGTCTGTGATCCTGCCTGCAATTTCTTTCATCTTTGCTTAGATTTTTATCAAACTGTGCTTCCACAGAGGATTTTAAAGCTATGATTTCTGACTCACCAAAGTCCATTCTGATCAAAAAAGGCTGTTTTGTCTTTTACCTTTTCTCCTCTGCTTGTTCTCTATCTCTGTACAGCAGCCATTTTTGATTCCACAGACGTGGTAAGTGGTTCTGAATGAGGATTTTTCAGCAAATTTTGTCTGGGTAGGTTTTCAAATTGATCCCCTTTATATAGGGTGTGCATTTTACAAACAAAAGATACGCTTTTGGGGAGTTAAGGGGGTCAGAGATCAGGAATATTTGTGGTGTTGTCAGGCAGCCATCTGTTCTGGTGATGTCTTGTGACCGTCACAATTTCTGAGTTCTAATGCAGTGAGTAAGTACTTCCCATTCTCTTTGCCCACTTAAACTCTTTCCCTCAATTTCTCCATTGGTACAGTGAAAAATAAACTTACCTATGTGACACAAGGACAAAAAAAGTACTTACTTTGTTATTAAGTGTCATATGCAATCTAGTTAGCAACTAAAGAGAGATATTGCAACTGCAGTGGAGTGTAAGGGTGTATCCATAATGCTTAATAATGGCACAAGACAACAGCATACTGAGATATGTACTATGTCCATTCTGGTTCAGAAGGTTGTACACACAGATGTAGTGTAGCCAATTCAGTGCTACTCGCATGCAAACTACATCACAATAAGATGGACATACTCCTTCCATTTAGGAAAGTACTGTGTGCAAACCTAGCACCATAACTGAGTGGCCCCTGATGAAGTTGTAGGCAGCCACAAGATCCCCCCTCAGTCTCCTCTTGCGGAGACTGAAGAGATGCAGGTCCCTCAGCCTCTCCTCATAGGTCTGGCCACGGAGGCCCTGGACCATACAAGTGGCCTTCCTCTCTGGACCCTCTCCAGGTTCTCCACGTCCTTCTTGAAGTGCAGTGCCCAGAACTGGACACTACTCCAGCTGCAGCCTGACTGGTGCGGCGCGTACAGGGAGAGCAAGACCACTCTGAACCTGTTAGTGATGCCCCTGTTGATGTATGACAGGGTGCGGTTGGCTCTGCCTATTGCTTCATTGCATTGGCGACTCATATTCATCCTGGAGTCAATCCTGACTCCAAGATCCCTCTCTGCCTCTGTGCTGCTGAGAGGGTCAGCCCCTAACCTATAACCATAATGCTGGTTCCCTCTCCCCAGGTTCAGTACCCTGCACTTGTCCTTGTTGAACGCATCCTGTTCAGATCCGCCCACTTCTCTAACCAATCCCTGTCTGCCTGGATGCGGTCCCTGCCTGCCGGTGTATTCACTTTACCCCACAGCTTGGTGTCATCAGCAAACTTGAACAGGGTGCTGTCCACACCCTCGTCCAGGTTGCTAATGAAGATGTTGAACAGAACCGGCCCAAGGACCGACCGAGCCCTGGGGGACTCCACTGCCCACACCCTCCCAGGTTGACTTCAACCCGTCCACCACCCCCCTCTGGGTTCTCTCCTAGAGCCAGTTTGCCACCCATGTGACCATGCATTCGTCAATGCTGCAGTCCCTCAGCTTGCCCCACCAGAATTGTGTGGGACACTGTATCAAAGGCCTTCTGGAAGTCCAAGAAGATGACGTCGACTTCCTCCTTCCCATCTAAGCTCTTTGTTACCTGGTCATAGAAAGAGACCAGGTTAGTCAGGCAGGATTGGCCTTGCACAAGCCCATGCAATTGTTAATTTCAATATCTTTCCTATGTTAGCACATTCTGCCATTCAGGCATCTACAGTGATATCAGTATATAATAAGGGAAAATATATATATTTTTTATAAAGCATAATTGTGTGTGTGTGTTGTTCAACAGCAAGAGGAAGAGTCTAAAAAGCAAACACTATATTGACAGCAGCTAGAACACAAGCAGTTCCTTAAGAATAAAAACTGTGCTTTGTCTATATTGTGTACTAGCTACACTTCATCCTAGAAGACTGTAGAATCACAGTTGTTTCAAAAAGGGAAGGAGGAAAGAATCAATGTTTGTGTTTATATAGTGATTGTGTGTATATGTATCTATCTTTGTAAATTTGCAAATAAAATTCCTCCTCATGGGACTAAAGTAACATTTTTCCATATTTGCATATATTATAGTTAGCTTTTTATGATTCCTTAGGAAAAGCTCTCTTGTTTCTTCCATTCTGCTTTTTTAAAAATTGATTCTGTTCCCTTTTCCAGTTTTAAGAAGGGCTGGAACTCTTCAGTCTTAAGTGAAGTGGGATCAGGTACACATTACCGACATAGTGTAGTTCTTAATCTGAAGGACTTGAATGTGTTCTGGCTCTTGTCAGTGTGGTCTTGCTTTTTAGACTCTTCCTCTGGCTTACGGGTAGCGAATACTGCCCTCTGCTGGTAATACTGGCTTTTTAATGTTACATATTCAAGGCACATCTTAATTATTTTCACATAGACAGATATTTGAGTATAAAGTTATGCTATACAATATTTACTGTATTTTCATAGATTTCATAGACATTAGGGCTGGAAGGGACCTCGGAAAATCATCAAGTCCAGCCTCTCACCCAAAGGGCAGAAAGTCAGCTGGGGTCATAGGATCCCAGCAAGATAAGCATCCAATTTGCTCTTGAAGGTATTCAATGTAGGTGCTTGAACCACCTCCGATGGCAGGTTGTTCAGACCAGAATTATGTCCAAATACTAATTAGCCAATTCTGAGCATCACAGTAAACTGTAGGGGCTATTTTGTAAATGGGAAAATTAATGAGTAAAAGCTTAAGTGGTTTGCCCAAGGTGTATGTGTGCGTGTGTGTGTGTGTGTTTTACTGGTGGAGACAGAAATAGTGTCAAGGAGTTCTGACTCAAAGCAGGCTCTAACTACTGGATCATGTATTACATTGTAATTAAAGAAAAAATGAAATCTGCTATATGTATCTCATGAAGCAGGGCTGTTAAACTCACCTCTTGCCCCAGACCATGGTCTATGGGGCTCTTTATGGGATGGATCCAACTCAGAACACAGGGTGGCCGTAGTGGCAGTGGTGCCAGATCTATCTCTTGCTTGGTGCAGGTGGTGGTGGTGGCAGTGGCTCTGGCTCCTGTCCAGTGTACCCTGTAGTGGTGGCAGCAGCTCCGGTTTCCACCCCATGTGCCATGCCAGAGCTGCAGCTGCTACAGCCCACATGTCTTGTGCTGTGGCAGGAGTTCCAGCTCAGGCATAGAGCACACAGCCACTATGGCTCTGATTTAGTGTACAGCACAGGTGGCAGCAATGGTGGGACCAGCAGACAAGGCTGTGGAAGTGGCAATGGGTGAATCACCTGGAGGGCAGCTGGGGCTGTGCTAGCTATCACTTACCCCCATGCTGCTGATCTGTATCCAGTGGGGCCCAAAGGCCCCAGATTCTGCAACAGGCCCCTCTAGACACAACTCTCAACTTCTAGTGGCCTACCAGTAGCCTCACAGGCTGGATATAGCGGCTCTGAGAGCTGTGTGTTTGACTCCCCTGTTCCCCATTGTGGAATGTATTATTTTATACACAGATGTTATTATACACAGGGGCCCCATTGTGCCTATGCACTGTATATACATTTAAGTAGACTAAATGTCTAGCCTGAATAGCTTGCTCTTTTAATATGGAAGATATAACAAACAAGTGCTAAAGAAAATGGAGGGGAAGGATGGAAAGTGAATGTAAGTTAAGAAGGTCACCAGTGGAATTTTCAAAAGCACCTAAGGAATTTAGGAATACAAGTTCCATTGACTGTGTGTCACATGAACCCTTTCGTTAATCCTGCCCTGCATGATTGCATAGTTCAGCACATCTACAGCTTGATGGTTCTGACTCATTTGGAGGAGAGAATTTCTCTTATGAAATAGTTTTGCTGTCCCTGAATGCTGTTTATCCTAAGTAAAGTTTAATCTACCTCAAGAGGGGTGGTGGTTAAATAAATAATTATAGCTGCAAATAACTGTGCCAGAGTAAATAGAGGTCAAATTATTTAAAATATATATTTTAGAAGCATGCATTTTCATTGTTTTTCTTAGTTGAATTTTGGGGAAATGGGAACTCTCTTCCAGTGGAAAAGGGAATGTTTTATAACTTGCATGGTTATTACTTTACTCTTAATTACTCTGTTATAAAGAAAGTGTCAAGCATTCTTTATAAGGCTGTTTTTTCAGTTGCTTATAACTGGCAATTTTTCTCATTAAATCTATATTTTGCATGCCAAGTATCTGCCTTAACTTTTTGGAGACAAATTTTCCACAAGCAGTATAGAAAGAATCTAATGAAATATATTGGGGGGAGGGGGGGCGGTTCCCATTAAACAATATTGATACCTTTTTCTTCAAAAAGTTCTCATAGCTTGCTTTGGAGCTGGGACTGAAATTTGGATACAAGACAGATACAGGACTTGGATGAGAAACTTAAGAAGTAGTGATTGGTAGTAGCTGTGTAGGGAGAATGAAACTGGAATTGAGGATTTGAGTGATGTGAAGAGAGGTCAGTAGAGAAACAGTTTGGTGTTAATGGGATATAAGGGGTTGTGTGCTTAGTATGGAATAGAAAGAAATCCTGTGTTTTACTAGTACACACGCTCCTAGTGAAATGAAATGCAACAGTCCTGTCTCACCCTTCCAGCACTGTCAGCAAATACCTGTGATGCTTACTAGCCATTTAGTCCATTGGTGCTGATCTACAGAAGAGGGTCATCAACTAAAATTATCAGTATTTTTTTCTGACTGAAGTTGTAAAAGTTTGGAATAGGGTTGGCCACCTGGTCAATTGATGGGTCAAATATTGTTAATTGATCAGTCAATTGACAGCATATTTTTTGACCAAAGATAGCAATTTTACAAAAAATACATATGTTTTGCAGTTTTATTGAAAAAAATATTTCTTTCATTGTTTTTTGACACATTTCTTAGTGGAAAATATGTGCTTTATCTGTGTATTATTTAGATGTCTTGGCAATTTTTTACATTTTTTAAATGAGATTTTGACCAGTCAAATACCCAACCCTAGTTTGGAATACCATGAACAATTCTGGTCAACTCATATTCAAGTAAGTTGAATTCAGATTGGAACAGATGCAGAGAAGAGAATGGAGAGCTTATCATACAAAAGGAAACATCTGATAGCGCTACATTAATGTTCATAGATTTTTCATAGATTTCATAGACATTAGGGCTTGGAAGGAACCTTGGAAGATTATCAAGTCCAGCCCCCTACCCTAGGGGCAGGAAGTCAGCTGGGGTCAAAGGATTCCAGCAAGATAAACATCCAAATATCTCTTAAAGGAGTCCAGAGTAGGTGCTTGCACCACCTCTGGAGGCAGTCTGTTCCAGGCCTTGGGGGCTCAGACAGTAAAGTTCTTCCTTATGTCCAGCCTGAAACAGTCTTGGAGGAGTTTGTGACCATTTGACCTTGTCATCTCTTGGTGCACTCTGGTGAATAGACATTCCCCCAGATCCAGATACACACCCCTTACATACTTATAGGCAGCCACCAGGTTCCCCCTGAGCCTGTGCTTTTCCAGGCTGAAGAGTCCCGTGGCTCTCAGCCTCTCATCATAAGGCCTGTTGTCCTGCCCTCTGATTATGCACATGGCTCTCCTCTGGACTCTCTCAAGCTTCTCCACATCCTTTTTAAATTATGGAGAATTGGATGCAGTACTCCAACTGAGGCCTCACCAAGGCTGAGTACAGCGGGAGGATGACATCCTGGGATTTGTTTGAGAAGCATCTATGGATGCAAGCCAGAGTCTTGCTCACTTTACCAGCTGCAACATCGCATCAGTGGTTCATATTCATCTTGTGGTCAATCATGACCCCCAGGTCCCTTTCAGCTGTGGTGGTGCCGAGCCTGTAAGCATGCTGTGAGGTTTTTTTTTCCCCCAAGGTGGAGTATCTTGCATTTTTCAGTGTTGAACACCATCAGGTTTTCCTCTACCCATTTTCTGAGCCTGCCTAGGTCGGCCTGGATCACAATCCTGTCCTCAGGTGTGGATGCTTTACCCCAAAGTTTGGTGTCATTGGCGAACTTGGCCAGTCCACTTCTGATACCAATATCCAGATCATTGATAAAAATATTAAAAAGTATAAGCCCAAGGATGGAGCCTTGGGGGACCCCACTGGTCACAGCGCACCACGATGATTTTCTTCCATCGACTACCACTCTGTAGGTCCGAACTCAGAGCTAATTCCCCAGCCATTAGACTGTAATGTAGCCGAGGCTGCAGTTGACCAATTTTTCCATGAGAAGATCATGGGACACCAGATCAAAGGCTTTTTTATAATGAAGATACATGAAGTCAATCTCTTCTCCTTTGTCCAAGTGATATGTCACCTGGTCATAGAAGGAGACGAGATTGGTCAGGTAAGACCTACCCACAACAAACCTGTGCTGGCTATCCCTCAGGATGTTGCCATCAGCCAGTTTGTCAAGAATGGTCTCTTTGATAATCTTTCTTCTTCGGGATAGAGGTCAGGCTGATAGGCCTGTTGTTTCCTAGATCTACTTTCTTCCCTTTCTTGAAGATAGGTACTGCACTGGCCTTCTTTCAGTCTTTGGGCACTTCACCTGAGTGCCAGGAGTTCTCGAAGATCCATGCCAGTAGCTGAGCTATGATGCCTGCCAGCTCCTTAAGTACCCTGGGGTGTAAACTGTCTGGGCCAGTTGACTTGTAGTTGTCCAGCCTCTCAGGATGCTCCTTCATATGGTCTACATTGAAGGGTAACAATTCTTCCTCACCTTGGCCGTCCCATTTCGTATTAAGTAGGGCCATCCCTTGGGACTGGTGAAAAAACAATGCAAAATACCCATTAAGCAGGTTGGCTTATTCCTGGGCATCAGTTGTCCCGTATGGTTTAGCCAGGGTCCAGTGTTACCCTTGCTTTTCTTCTGGCTCCCCACATATCTAAAAAAGGACTTTTTATTGTCTTTGATACATGTAGCCAGTTGGAGTTCAGTCGCAGCCTTGGCTTTCCTGGTTTGCTCCCTAAAGCTCAGGATCAGTGCAGAATACTCTTCCTTTGAGGTGGATCCAGTCTTCCATCCCTTATAGGTCTTTTTGAGATGCAGGAGGTCCACAAGTTCCCTGCAGAGCCAAGGGGGCTGCTGTGCCCTTTTGCTGCCTTTCCTCCAAGATGGGATAGACATTGCTTGTGATTTCAGGATCGCTCCCTTGAGGAGAAACAACTCATCCTGAACTCCCCTCTCCTTTGGGTTGTGGTCCCTTAGGGCCTTACCAACAAGCCTCTTGAGCTTGTCAAAGTCAGCTTTCCTGAAATTGAGGACTTCTGCATTGCTGGCTGACTTGCTAGCTTTACAGTGGATAGTGAAGGTGATCGGCTCATAGTCACTGTCTCCCAGCTCCCCTTCGATCATTAGGTCGCTGATTAGATCATCTCCCATTGCTGGTACCAGGTCAAGCAGTGCTTTGCCTCTTGCCAGTCTATAAACTTCTTGAGTCTGATAGAGCTCATCCACACACGAGGAAGCTTTGTGACCGTTCGGATTTGGCCAAGTGCTATTCCCACAAGATGTCTGGGTAGTTGATGTGTCCCATGACAACCATGCACCGGGAGCATGCAGCTCAGCCAGCTCCTTAGTGAATTCTTGCTCGAGCTCCTGATCCTGCTTAGGAGGCCTGTAGTAGATTCCTACCATTGTGTTCCCTGTGCCATGTTCACCACGGATTTTAACCCAGAGAGTCTCCAGTCGTCCATCCTGGATGCCAGTGTTGGCTTGCAGGGGTGTGTAGCTTTCCTTGACAGAGAGAGCTACACCCCTGCTCCTTTTGTCTACACGATCTCTCCTGTACAAGGTATAGCCATCTATACCTGTGGCTCAGTCATAGATGGGTCCCACCAGGTCTCTGTTATCCCTATGAGATCGTAGTCATTCTTGTTTAGCAGGAGGGCCAGTTCCTTCTGTTTGTTTAGCAGGAGGGCCAGTTCCTTCTGCTTGTTTTGAGACCTCGCTACCATACACAAGTAGTGCTGGTATCATATGCATGTAGCACAGACTTGTGCTAAGTGACTTGTGCACCAGATGAGGAGGGGCACAATAGAAAAAAAATAGTGCAAGAAATCATAATGAAAAACTGTATCCTGATACTTATTCTGGCATTCCCTAAAATTTGTGTGCTTTACTTCACAACCTTATTAATAATGTTCTTTTTGCATATTTTATGAATAAATAGCATAGGAGCCACCATTGGTCAATATTTTATCTCTTAAACTGCCAAATCTAGTGCAAAAGAAGATTCAGGAATCTCCACAGTAGATACTTTAAATGCAGTCAGCCCTTTGTGTCCCTCTCAGGAGAAAGTCAATTGGGAGATGTGCTTATTAGATTAGATCTTCAGCCTAAAACCATGCGCTAAATATGGTCATCAGGGATCCTGGTTTTCTATGATAAAAAAATCCCCAATTTTTGCCATAAAAAAGTAACCCAAAATCCACATTTTTCTGTGATCAAAATGAATACCACTAATCTGTCTGTCGGTCTATTCTAGCCAACTGCCCATCACGAATGATGGGTGGGGGGCACAGGCATGGACAGTGCTGGCCTTATCTCCCCCACACTCTGCCTGGTTCTCGGTGCAACTTGCAGGGAGCAAGGCAGGGGAGCTGAGGCCATGCTCGGAACGGTTCTTACTGCTGCTTCGCCATCATGGCAGTGCTCCACCATGCCATCTCCTGTTGAACACTTGTGGAGCACTCTGATTGGCTGTTTCAGTCAGCCAATCATAGTGCACATAAAGCATTATGAACAGACAGACTAAGGCTTTTATACTATTAGAATATATGTATAGAAGTCGTGTTTCATTTTGATCACGGAAAAGTGTGGATTTTGGGATACATTTTTAAATCTGAAAATTGGGGTTTTTTTAACTTGGAGGAAACTGGGATCACTGGTAATCATTATCCTTTACCTTTTAAATTTGCAAAGCTCTCCAGGGCACATGCCATTCATCCTTTTATTTACATTTTTATATTGCACTCCTCACCATGATGTTAGTGCCTTAGTTATCCATGTTCCTCAGCTTCAAATTTAGAAATGTAACTGAATTTTGATCATGCCTCAAGTTCTGTTAATTCCATCTTGAATCATCACCCCAAAGATATTATTTCTGCATAAGCCATACTGCTGGCAGGTATAGTTTCCTGTAGTCTATAGAAAGACCTTTTATATTTATTGTTGAATGTGTACACTCAAACTTTATCTGTTTTTTTTCTCTTTTCCAAATACCTATTTTTTTTATATACACATGAATTTCAATAATTGATTTATACACAAAGCCAACAATTGATAACTACATATTTCATTAAGACTGAATCTGTAATCTTTCTCAACATCAATTTAATGTAACATTTTGCCTTAAATTAGAAAAAGATATTGCATCCTAACTTATGTAAAGCATTTTTGTCTGCTTAAAAACAAGCCTAACAGACGCGCTTTGTTGTCATTGCTGAGTCAACAAAGAAGGACACTTTATACTCTTGTTACATGGAATATATAATGGAGACAGAAGAAGAGTAACTCTTAAAACAGTCTACAGAGAGCTGTAGATAATAAACATCCTACTTGAACTGAGATGATGATAGCAGAAAATGCATTAACTAGATGGTGAAACAAAAACGAACAAAGTTGACAGCTCAATTGTGCAAACTGAAGTGGACTGGCCACTTTGTTTTGAGGTAGCCTATGTTAGTGCTAATGTGTTTTACATTAGTGTAAAATACTGACTCCTGGCATTAGAGTTAATGACAGAAATCTATAACAGTTCTACCTTGCCTTCCCATTTCGTACAATTCAACAATAAAGTAAGATCTTTATCCATTAAAGGTCTGCACAGTATTAGAGACAACTGTATACTCCCTGTAAATGACAGGTATTTTCTGTAAATGCATGATATCAAGTTCTTCACATTTTGGTAAGAATTTTACAAAACTAAGGTGGAATAGGTAATACCAAGATATGTGTTTTTCCTTTTTGCTTTTTCGACAACCACAAGTATCAGTGTTGAAGTGTTTTAATTGCTCAGATAGGATGATGTGGAATGTGATCTGTATAATGAGGATTTGTTCCAGATAATCTTGTGGAGATAATATGCTTGTAGATACTCCTAACTGAAATGCCATTCAGTATTCAATTCATTTTAAAAAATCAATTTTACATGGGACATGATGCTAATTTAAAGTACTAACTCTGGCTTGAAAAATACCTTATATTACTGTTTATGAAATAAAATAACTTACATCTTTATAATTCTATTGGCCACATCCAGATGAGTCTGCACGTGCCTCTTGCCCCATCTCAAATCCCTTTGAGACAGGGCAAGAGGCACATGCAGGAACAAAAAAATGTTCCCCCTGCTGCAAGTTTGCAGCACGGCGAGAAAATTAGACCCCTGAATATTCAGGGGGTCTAAGAAAACTGAAGCTTAAAGCGGGGCAGGGCACAGTCCTGGACCGTGCCCTGAGTCTACCAGAGGCTGGGTCCTTCACAGAGATGCTCTGGCTGCCCCTCACCCTGGTGCTGAAACATGCGGCCTGCCTATGCAGGGCAGGTAGCTGCTTTAGCACCAGGGCTCCAGTGCCATAAGTAAGGTGTCGGGGGGCTGGAGGAAGAGGGAGGGGACTATGGGAGGGGACCCATCCTGGCCCCGCCCACTCCCCCAACCCTCCGATCCCCACCCCACCCCCCTGCCTGTCATTATCCCCATTTTTATATGTGAGATCCTGAGCCAAAGCGGCAAATGAATCAACTTCCCTGCAGTCACTCAGCAGCCTATTGAGAGGCAAGAACAGAAGCCAGGTCTCCTGGTTCTTGATCTGGGTTGCTTTCCATTAGGATGTACTGCCTCCCTTGTTCAGTAGTTTGTACTTGTATGTGTTGATGCTATGCTTTGAAAGAGGAAAATAAGTAGGGTTTGGGTTTTTTTGTCAAACCTAGTCTTTGCCCCACTGAATCCTGACAGAAGGAAATGCTTTGGTCTGAGAGATGCATGGGCTCCATTGCCAATGCTGTTGGCAACACCCAGCTTTGTATCTCCTCAATCCATGAGAGCAGCCTCTGGAAGAGGTGCAGCTGGCAACAGTGAAGTGGCACTCAGGGAACATGAAAATCTGCTAAGGCACTATGAGGGCAGCAACCATATTTTTTCTGTTTGTAGATTACCAATCTTTCATGCAGATGGAAACCTCTGTATATTACTATGGCATCATTAAACAGAGGCTCTAATTCATTGCATCTGCTTTTTATTTCACTGCACATGTAATCTGGCCACAAAGCTGTTTTAACTATCCTAGATATCCTTTAATGGCACAGAGTTGCTCTAGAGGTGCTTATGTCATGCCCTCCAGACTACTAGTGTATTTGAGAAATAAGAATATGGTATGAGGGAAAGGAGTGTCATTGAGATGCCCATACCACAAGTCAGTCACCAAACGCAGTTTTGGTTTCTTATGCCTTTCTTTGCAAGCTCAGAAGGGGGAAAAGGGTCCTAGAACTCTTATACAGAAAGCAGTCATGTCAGTATTCTGCAGAGAGTCCAAATAATGGTATTTGGAGCTATTACTGGTGGCTTGGTCGTATTGTGCTGACTTTCCCCTTCCGTCAGTTATGTATCACTTGTCAACTAGAAATAGGGAGGAGAGTGACACCAAATATACTGCATGTTTAGGTTTTGAGAGAGACCATATTATGTACCCAACAAACACAGATGAAAATACATAAATACTTTTATACTCATACTTTTCCATTTGAATAGCTGTTGTCCTTTTCACAGGAATGTTTCTTTATTATAAATAGGGAAGCAAATGATTCATTCAATTGGTAATGGAAGGGGAGATGATCTTATGAGAGGGACTGGATTAGCCTCTGTGGTACCCACACTTGCCAGTTAGCTTAATAAATTGAAAACTATGCATTTTATTCAGAAGAGTTCTCTGGAATTACATGTACGGCTTCACATAGATGGCTTGCAAAATAAAGAACTTTTGCATAGGAGTCTGTTTTGTTTGATATTTTGAATGAGGGAAGGTAAAAGAAAATTGGGTTAGAAATCATTTTAAAGTCTCCAAAATTCTCATACAAGGTCTTGCAAGAAAAGTCCATGTTATATTACAGTTTAGGTCAGCGGTTGGTAACATTTTTTGGTGGACGGCTGGAATGACCTAACTCAGATTGGAGGCAAGCAAGCACTAGGTCCTGGCCATCTCCAATGCCTCTCCCTGAAGCTCAGGGGAGAGCTCCCTTTCTGCTGGAACCTGTGCCATCCAGCTGTGGTACATCATGGGCAAAACTCTCCTCTACTAGAGCCCTGGATGCCTGATTGCAGTACAACATGGGGAGAACCCCCGTCTCCCAAAGCCATGGCTCTGCAGGCTGGATCCAAAGGCTCCATGGGCTATAGGTCGCCTAGGTAATTGCCTTTGGCCTACCTGGAAAATTCCTTTTCCCTGAAAATAGCTTCACTTTGTTTTTTATATCCAGTTTTTAACAGTGTTGCTCTGCACTGCTATATTCCATTTTGGGGGTTAGATGCAGTTCATTAATGAGTAAAGATATTTCTGTTTATAGGTCAAAACCCTGCCCATCTAGTCTCATAACTCTCAATTCAAGATACTGAGCTACCTGTAGAAAAGGAAATAAGATTTGACTCCTAGCTTGTAAATCAGTACTTGAACCTTTTTCCTTTGCCTCTAACAGCAATGATTTATGAATAGAATAGCTCATGATAAAATGTTGCCTACCCTCATATTTTTCCTGGAGGATCTTGACATATAAGTAACCGAGAAAATATCTTTTAAAAATTCATCTGAATGTGTACTTGTATGTGATAGTTGTCTCTGCATATCTTTTATTAAGGATTTCAGTTCTTTAAGTGAGTAGCTAAACTTTTTACTAAAGCTTTTCATTCATCATTAATCATAGGTTAAAGTTTGAAGAAAGTAAAATCATGATAATCTTTCTTAAATAAAGCGGGATTTCCGGGAACACTGCTATAATTGATATTTTTTACAGGTGATTTACTTTCAGAATCTGGAACCATAAGGATTTTTGTGAATTCACAAGTACTTTTGATAGTATTAAATAAGTATTTTGATCAAGATATAGTGTATAAAATATGGATTTGTATTTTGACTGCAGATCTTTCAGCTGAAAGGCATCAGTAATGGATATTCCTAATTGCATCTTAAATTATTCATGTTTTGAATGGACTTTGTGGCTAGGTTCCCTATTCTGTTTATTATTCTGCTTTGGTTTGTTGTTGTTGTTGGGTTTGAGGTTGTCCGAGCTAAAAAATATGTTTGTCAGGTAGTTAATGGGAACTTTTCAGATGAGCTGAATTCTAAACAGTGAAGCACTGTTTGGTTAAGATACGAGTTCTAGGAATGAACATCATAGTTGACTTTAGCTAGAATTGAAGAATCACAGAAATAAAATATATTAAGGAGGAACGTAAGAAATATGCTAGTTTTTGCCCACTGTAGGTTAAATGTAGTATTTCAAAACCTGGAATTAATGTATTAATCCAGAATGGGTTTCCAGCAATAATGTTTTTATATTTCAGCCACTTGGAGCCAGTGACTATTTGGAAGTATCTGCCAATTTTGATACGGTCTTTGTTCGCAACATACCACTATTGACAATGGCACAAAGGACTCAAGCTCGCCGCTTTATTACTCTTATTGATACATTTTATGAGCACAAGGTGAGAACTAATTGTTTCAGATATATACATGCATTAGTCTAACTAATTGTTTCAGATATATACATGCATTAGTCTTGAAAAATGACTAATTTAGAAATTATGGCTTCCTATTGATTTATTTGCTAGTAATGTGAAAGTCATTCATTTCTTGTAATGCTACCATGTGCTAAAAACAAAAACAACATTCCAGAATGTTCTCAACACCCTAAGTTGAGAACAGTAAATATTACAATGTGTTAAAATATGTTACTAAGTCTTAAACATCAGCATAAATGTAGGTCTGGGATTATATGTACATCTTGAATAAGGATGGTTTCTGGAACAATTAAATAAATAATTGCATTGACATTTTTGTCATTGTAATAATTGATGACTGTATCACTGAGCTCACCTCCAGAATATTCAAAATAGCTTGGAAGGGACCATTTGGCTGTTTGCCTGTCTGGTAAGGATTCACAGAGTATTAAAGTGTTAATGGATTTGTTCAAACGTGTTATTAATTTTAGGAGAATATTCATTGTAGACATTAGATCAGGTTGCAGAACTGCTAATGGAATAGTAATGATAAATATAGCACTTAACTTGGATTTACAAAGGCTTCAATCATAAAAGCAAAATCAGCACTATTAAAACAACAGAAAAAGCTATTTCTTGTTTAAGCTGATCATTTTTTAAAAAAGTAATGAAAGATATTAAGCTCCATACTATGTGTGATTACATATGCACACACTTAAATATTTATGTAATCAGGCCATATCGATTGAGACTTCTCAAGAATGTCCTGACAAGATGATCAGTGATCACTAGGGCCCTGATTCAGCAAAATACTTAAGCATGTACCTAACTTGAATCTCACGAGTGGTCTATTGAAGTTAGTTCAGTTACTTAAAGTTATATATGGCTTTAGAAATTGTAACTATTGTTATATTTTCTAAGAAATTATGTATACAGTAGGCTAGATTAACAAAAGCATAAAAAAGTAAAGCTTGAAGGGACCTCAAGAAATCATCAGGTCCAACCTCCTGCTTTAGGCCTTATCTAACGGCCATGTCACATTAGATTTAAGACGTATTAGCTGCTCTTAAAATGCAAGCATCCATGTGTTCAGAGAGTAAAACATGTACAAAGTACAATCCTGTAGTAGCAAAGTTAAGACTTTTCATGGGGGGAGAATCTCCAGATCATAGTAAGTAAGACATGTTCAGCAGTCACTGGACTGCTCCATGGAGATATCATGAATATAAGACCCCGGTGTGGTGCTGGGGCTGGGACTGACAATCAACAGATCACACATAGAATGGAGCTTGAGATGAGCTGATTTTTAGTTCCAGCACCCGCACCACACTAGAGCTGGTTCAAGACTTCCAGTGGCAGGGACTCAGTTCACTCTGTGGATCCAGAGGTAGGTGCAGATCCAGCAGCAAAAGCAGCACCTTCTTCTAGACTTGGCCTTTCTGTGCCTCCCTCTGCCTGCTGCTAGCAGAAGAAACCTAGCTTGCCCCTGTGTGCCAGCAGCAGGTGCTCCCAGATTAGGCAGTCCTGGTTATGTAGCAGGGAGGGCATGGGCTTTGGGTATGGGGGTTGCATATTATCATGGGCAGACATGTGATCTGTGGTGTCCACTGCTGGGGTCAGTGTCAGGGATGGAGGAAGGGAAGGATAGAGGGTGGGCGCAGCAGGCTCCAGCCCTGTCCATAGTGAGCTGAGATCTTAGCAAGCATCATCATGTGCCTACTCAGAACACATTTGAACTTTTTAATATGGCACAGTAATGCTTACTGCAGTGGTCCCCAACCAGATAATTGGGGAGCCTCTTTTGGTTGATCCTA
Source organism: Crocodylus siamensis (assembly GCF_052110815.1). Taxonomy (NCBI): domain Eukaryota; kingdom Metazoa; phylum Chordata; order Crocodylia; family Crocodylidae; genus Crocodylus; species Crocodylus siamensis. The sequence continues at coordinate 88,283,280 of NC_143395.1, forward strand.
GGCTGGGGGGGCCTGGGTGTGTGTGCACATGTGACCCCCCCCAGCCCAGCAGGTCAGCCTGTGGGGGTGGGAAGATGCAGTGGCCAGATCAAGGCCCCCATAGTGAGGAATGGACTGAATGCAGCACACAGGAGCAGGGGAAGGTGAGTGGGGCCCTAACCCAGCCGGGTGGCGGAAGGATTGGAGCCTGGTGTGGGGGAGGCCTCCTTCTGCTGGGTGCACCCCAGTGGAGGCCCTGGGGGCACATGCCCCCCATCTCTGGGGAGTCAAAAGCTGCTGCCATTGCCTGCTGCACCTTGAGCCCTGCTGCAGCTGGCCATGTATGTGTGCAGCTCAGCCCAGCGGCAGGATACACATGGCATCCAGCTGCTCCTAGGCCAGCTGCAGTGGAGCTCAGGGTGCAAAGCCCAGCCCACAATGGCAGCCACCTCCACCATACACAGATGGGGGGGGCACATGCCCTTCCCCAACACAGGACAGCATAGGCAGCTGCAGCAGTGGTGAGGGAGGAAGTGGGGCTGGGGCTCTGCACAGCTGGGGCAGGAGACGGAGCCATAAGCGGTTCATCTGGGGGGACGCTGGAAGCAGGTGGGTCACACACCCTGGGAAGGCATGGGGGGCATGTGCCCCAGGATCTGCACGCCAGGTGGAGTGGGCTGTGGGTTGGGGCTGGGGCAGTGCCAGGCTTTTCTCCGCAAGGATATTGGGCCAGGCTGCGCTCAAGTCAGGCAGCAGTAGTGGTGTCGCTGGGAGTGAGGGTATGAGGGGGGCTGCAGCCACCCAAAAATTCACTGTAGCCCCTCCTAATATCCCGTCCCAGTACCGCTGTCACCCACCCCAAGTGCAGCGCAGCCCAGGTGCCCCTCTGGGAAGAGCCCAGTGCAGCCTTCCCCTCCTTCTGCTCCCCCCCTGCAGGCATGGGGGCCATATGCCCAGGATCTGTGCACAGGAGAGGGTGGGTTGGGGCTGGGAGGCTGTGCTGGGCTCTTCCTGGTGTGGGAGCTGGGCCACGCTGTGCTTGGGGAGGGTGGCAGCAGTGCTGGGAGGGAGGGGTTGGGGAGGGTTATGGCAAACTTTTGGGTGGCTGCAACTCCCTCCCCCCCACCTTATAGCCCCACTCCCAGCACCACTGTCTCCTGGCTTGAGCACAGCATGGCCCAGCACCCCCACCAGGAAGAGCCTAGCCCCACCTTGCCGCTGCAACCCATCCCACTCCACCCCACATGCAAATCTGGGGGCACATGTCCCCCATGCCCCCCCGTTCCTCCCAGGTGAGCCACTCATGGCTCAGTCCCATGCCCTGTCCCAGCTGTGCAGGGCCTGCCCCTGCCCCAGCCCTACTTTCTCCCTCACCACCATGGGGGGGGCAGACTGAGGCCCCAGCGGCAGTGGGGCTAGGGCTGGGGCCTCAATCGGCTCCACCCCCCTACAGCCCTTCCCCCTCCCCCTTCCCCTTCCCCCATAGACTTACCTGCTGGGAGGGCATGCCCCCAAATAAGTTTTTCTCCCTCCACCTTGATCTGCTCCTCCCCTCCCCACAGGCTTACCTGCTAGGCACACAGTAGATCTTGGGTTGCTTTTAAATTTGAAAAGTGATCTCCTACTTAAAATGGTTGGAGACCACTATCTTATAATCTTAGATAAAACATGTGTTAAGCATCCTGTATGACAAGGCCCTAAGACAATTGCCTATCCTGTTCTTCAAAACTTTTAAGGATGGCAATTACACAACCTGTCTAGATAACCTGTTCCAATGCTTAATTCCCATCAGAGTGAGAAAGTTCTTCCTAAAAATCCAACCTATATTTCTCTTGCTGCAATTTAAGACTATTACTCCTTGTCCTGTCACCTGCAGCCACAGAAAATAGTCTGTCATCATCTTCTTTGTAACCACCTTTCAGGTAAGTAAGGACTGTTATCAAATCCCTTCTCAGCCTTCTCTTCTTCAGGCTAAATAATGCCAGTTCTTCCACACTTTCTTCATAAATCACGTTTCCCAGACCTGTGATAATTTTTGTCACACTCTGTTGGACTTTCTAATTTTATTCATGTCTGTCTTGAAGTACAGCACCCAAAACTAAACGTAGACACACCAGTCACCAGGCCTCACCATTGCTGAAGAGAGAGGAAGAATCACTTCCCTTGATTTCCATTGATGCTCATATTCACAGATTCACAGAAGTTTAGGGCTGGAAGGGACCTTGTGAGATCATCGGGTCTGGCCCCCCTGCTCTGGGCAGGAAAGACTGCTGGGGTCAAGTAACCCCAGCAAGGTGTACATCCAGTCTCCTTTTGAAGATCTCCAAGGTAGGCGCCTGCACCACCCCTGCTGGGAATCTATTTTAGAGTCTTTTCCTTATATCCAGTCTGAAACCTTCTTTGAGGAGTTTATAACCATTACTCCTGGTTTTCCCCTAAGGCGCTTTGGTGAATAGTTGTTTGCCTAATCCCTGATCCTATCCCCTGATATATTTGTAAGCTGCCACCAAATCACCCCAAAGTCTTCTCTTTTCTAGGCTGAACAGTCCTATATCTGTCAGCCTTTCCTTGTATGGCTTGCTCTTCAGGCCTCTAATCATATGAGTGGCTTTTCTCTGGACTCTCTCAAGCTTCTCCACATCCTTCTTGAAGAGCAGCGCCCAGAACTGGACACAGTACTCCAGCTGTTGCCTCACCAATGCCGAGTACAATGGAAGAATAACCTCCTTAGCTTTGCTTGAGATGCATGGGTAGATGCATGCCAGCATATTGTTTGTTCCACTAACTGTAGCATCAGACTGGTGGCTCATATTCATATTAATACAGTACAGTATTCTTTGGGGGGGTTGTTTTTTTTTTTGCAACGACCCTCCAAAGTGGCTTCAGTTCCAACTAACTTGGTGTCATCCTCAAATTTTGTTTACTGTCCTCTCAATCCTCCAAATCATTAATGAATAGATAAAACAGTACCAAACCCAGGGACAACCTCTGGGGAACTCTACTTGTTACCTGTTCTCAATTAGACATTGAGCTATTGATGACTGCTCTTTGAGCACAGTGTCCCAGTCAGTTATGATGATGATGTTATCCTGTCCTCTGCTACCCCACCCAAGGGGAGCTTGGGACAGATGTAACTTCTAACTACCTTAAAGGGGGAGGGAGAGCTGCTAATCAAGAGAGCACATAAACTGTTACAGCGTAACTCTTACATATGCATGTTCCTGTAGCAGACAGGTGAGCTCAGTTGCTGTAACTTTAATCTTGAATGAAACTAGATTAAAGAGGCAATGTTTTTCTTTACTTTTTATCACCATAGGAGCAAAAAGATGTAATAGTTATGTTGTAACAGCTTATACCAGTATTATTGGATACCAGTACAATTATGGGGTCCATCTGTGACCTTGTTGTCAACTACAGTTTTTATAATGTATACAGTATATACTCAGTTCATCCTCCAAGCCAGTATTGTATCCTAAACAAACTCTGCTTAATACGAGGGGTGTGCAAAGCAGGCAGTATTCGATTCAGATTTGGATTAGGCCCCATTTAGGGGACAGCGATTCGATTCGCTGATTTGGATCACTGTCCCGGTTCGATTCGGCCAAATCTGAATATATGATGGTGATTTAGGGAATCAGCGATTCAGCCATAGGCGCAGCTTTAGATGTTTTTTCTATGTACCTAGAGGTACCAGGTGCAGCTTATGAATGCTGAGATGATGGGGCGGATGGAGCATCCCACAGGAGAGTGGGGGAGGGGGGGTCCCCCGCACTCTAAGCAGTAGACCAGATGCACTCCCAGTCCACTTCTGGGTCCACTGCTGAGCACATGGGGGACCTCCCACACCCCCACGGCTTGGTGATGGGCTGCAGGGGGACCCTGGGTGCCCCGCCAGACCCAGGAGGCACCAGTCACTGAGCTTGGGGGGTGGGTCCCCTGCGCACTCTGCAGTGACCCAGAAGTGGAATGGAAGTACTTTTGGTCCGCTGCCAAGCATGCATCCCCCGCATTCCCGTGGGATACTCCATCCACTCCACCATCTCATTGTTCATGAGCCATGCCTGGTACAGCAAGGTACGTAGGTACGTACATCACCATCAACTCTTGGTCAGTCCTGAGGAAGGGTCTCCCAAGAGTTGATGTCGATGTTATGCTTCTTCATGTTTGGCTTCAGGGTGTCTTTGAAGTGCTTTCTTTGCCCTCTGCTACTTCACTGACCTTCTTTCAGCTGTGAGAACAAGATTCTCTTTGGAAGGTGGGAGTCAAGTATGCGAACAACGTGACCTGTCCAGTGAAGTTGGTTTTGGATGATCATGGCCTCACTGCTGTTGGAATTTGCTTCAGCTAAGATGCTGATGTTTGTGCATCTATCCTCTCAGCTAATCCGAAGGATCTTGCGAAGGCACCATTGGTGGTACTTCTCCAAACTCTTGAGATGTCTTCTGTATGTGGTCCAAGTTTCCAAGCCATACAGCAGAGTTGGAATGACAGTGTTCGATAAACCAAGAGCTTTGTTTCAGCAAGGATGTCATGATTTCAGAAGACTCTTATTGAGATTTCCAAAGACTGTGCTCACACACTTCAATTGGTGTTGTATTTCCGTGTTGATGTCTGCCTTTGATGAAAGATGACTTCCAAGATAAGTGAAGCGATCCATGTTCTCGGGCAAAGGGGTGGTTTCTCCATTTGGAGCAGGTTGGTAAAGGACTTGCGTTTTCCTGATATTTAGAATTAGGCCAATACTCTTGTAGACTTCCAAGAATATGTTTAAAATGGTTTGGAGGTCCGTTTCAGATTGAGCAATGACATCATTGTCATCCGCATACTGGAGCTCCATTATGGATGTTGTCGTGGTCATTTTGGACTTGAATCTGTTGAGGTTGAAGAGTCTTCCGTCCATCCTATACACAATTTCAATTCCAGGTGGGAGCTTTCTGTCGACAAGGTACATTATGGTGGAGATGAAGGTGGAAAACAAAGTTAGAATGATGACACAACCTTGCTTCACTCCAGTTTTCATCTCAAATTGTTCTGTTTGATTCCCGTTGCTGAGAACCCTTGCTGACATACTGTCATAGACAAGTCTCAGAATGCTAATGAACTCGTTTGGGCAGCCAATTTTGGACAGGATTTTCCATAGGGCTTTGTGGTTTATAAAATTGAAGGCTTTAGAAAGATAAATGAAGGCCAAATCACAGCGAGAGATGCACAGGTGAAAGCCTGCTGCACCCCCGAAACCCCCCAGACACCCCCCAGCACAGCCGGAGGCAAGCAGAGCCTGTGGTGGGAAGAGGTTAACTCCTTGCTGAGGAGGCAGCTGTGTGGAGCCGGGCCAGGTCAAGCCTCGGGAGAGAGAGAGGTAGGAGGGGTACTCACCAGTCCCCCTCCAGTACGGCAGGGCCCCCCCAAATCCCAGGCAGGGCCCCCCCCCTTGCCTAAGAGCAGCTTTCCCCAATGGTGGGCCCACTGCACATGCCCACAGTTTAAAAGGGCCCGCCAACAGCAAAAAAAAGCCCCAGTTAGGCTCCAGAGCGGCGAGAGACACGTGAGTGAAATCCTGCCACGCCCCTGCTTCCCCAAAACCCCCCAGACACCCCCCAGCAGCTGCGGAGCCTCCGCCGAGCCCCAGCACAGCCGGAGGCAAGCGGGGCCCATGGTGAGAAGGGGTAACCCCTCACTGAGTGGGAGGAGGCGGCTGCATGGAGCTGGGCCGGGTCAAGCCCCACCCAGGCCCCTACTGCACCCAGCACCTCAGGGAGCCATGCAACTGGAGCTGCACGAACAGGCTGCACAAACAGGCACACTTGTCTGCTGGCGCGTGAGTTAGCATGGAGTTCGGGCAGGAGGGTGCGCGGGAGGGCCCGAGACCCTGCCTGCAAACCACCCTAGTGTAGACGGTCCCAGCTATAGCTAGCCTACCAGAAGCATGACACAAATGGGTACGTGCCACCCCCCCTCGGGTCCCCTCAGGCTCTGTGGCTCCCCCATCGGGCACCTCAGAGACCTCCATGCAGATGGAGCCCCTGGCTCTCGGCTGCACAGGCTGCCTGTCCCTTTTTCAGGCTCTGGGACCCAGGAGCATGGCCACCTCCCCGTGTGGGGTCTGCTCCCTTTTGGGGTCTCTGGCGCGCCAGCTGGAGGAGCTCCAGGCCACAGTCCAGAGACTGCGTGCCATCACGGACTGTGAGCAGGAGATAGACTCCTACTGCCAGGCCCTTCTCCCCTGGGAGCCAGAGGGTAGACCACCATCTCCCTCCAGGACAAAGGAGGACTCTGGGACCTCCCACTCTGTCCAGTCAGGGGCATGGACCAAGGTAGTCAAGAGCCCTAAGGCTTGCCGCACCAAGGCCCCTGCCCCGCCAAAGCTTAGCAACAGGTATGCACTTTTTGCTGCTTCAGCAGAGCCGGCTGAGTTGGCAGCTCCCACAGGCAACAGAGGCTCAACTGCAGCTACCGTCCCCACTCTCCCCAAGACAAAACGTAAGGTGTTTGTTGTGGGAGACTCCATCCTGAGGGGGACTGAGGGGGCAATCTGCCACCCTGACCCCTTAGTCTGGGAAGCCTGCTGCTTCCCGGGGACCCGCATCTGGGACATTGCAGAGAAGATCCCAAAGCTCCTCTAGCCCACAGACCACTATCCTATGCTCCTTATTCATGTGGGCACCAATGACACGGCTCGGAGGGCTCCCAGCTGGGTCATGAGGCACTACAGGGATTTGGGAGCAGGGCTAAAGGGTCTGGGGGTACAGGTCGTGTTCTCGTCGATCCTCCCAGTCTGGGGGTATGGGCTGAGGAGGGAGAGGAGGATCCAGGTAGTGAACCAAAGACTGCGGCGCTGGTGTCATCAGGAAGGCTTTGGCTTCCATGACCACAGCCCTTTCTTTGGCAAGAGAGGCAGCGAGCTGCTGGGAAGAGATGGCCTCCACTTCTCTCCTCTGGGGAGGAGGCTCTTCTCAGCCAGACTGGCTGACCTGCTCCACCGGACTTTCAACTAAGATTGTTGGGGGATGGGGGGACTACCGCCACTGCTGTCCCGTTGAGCAACCCTTGCAAAGCCAGTGGGCCAGGGCACTTAATGGAGCCCACCCTTGTCCCAGCCCTGGTATAACCTGTGGGCAAGGCAAGGGCCCCTAAGGGGACACTTGCATGCCTGTACTCAAATGCCTGGAGCTTGGGGAATAAGCAGGAGGAGCTCTTCCTGTTCAATGCAAATAATTATGATGTCATAGGGATAATGGAGGCCTGGTGGGACTCCACCCATGACTGGACCATGGGTATAGATGGCTATACCCTGTACAGGAGGGATCGTGTAGATAAAAGGAAAGGGGGTGTAGCTCTCTATGTTAAGGAAAGCTACATGTCCTTGCAAGCTGATATTGGTGACCAGGGTGGACAGCTGGAGACCCTGTGGGTTAAAATCCACGAGAACACAGCACAGGGGACAGAACGGTGGGAGTCTACTATAGACTTCCCACCCGAAGTCCTGAGCTTGACCAGGAGTTCACCCAGGAACTGTCTGAAGCCGCATGCTCCAGGACCATGGTTGTCATGGGTGACTTCAATTACCCGGACATCTTGTGGGAGGATCACTCAGCAAAATCCGAGAGGTCACAAAGCTTCCTCTCATGCGTAGATGACCTCTACCTGACTCAAGAAGTCTATGGGCCAACGAGAGGCAAAGCACTGCTCAACCTGGTTCTGGCTACTGGGAATGACCTCATCGGCAACCTAGTGATCGATGGGAAGCTGGGTGACAGCAACCACAAGCTGATCACCTTCACCATCTGCCGTAAAGCTGGCAATTCAGTCAGCAACGCGGAAGTCCTTGACTTCAGGAAAGCCGACTTTGACAAGCTCGGGAGGCTTGTCAGTCAGGCCCTATGGGGCCATGACCCCAGGGAGAGGGGAGTTCAAGAAGAGTGGTTGCTTCTCAAGGGCGTGATCCTCAATGCACAAGCTAAGTCTATTCCATCTCGGAGGAAAGGCAGCAAGAGGGCACAGCAGCCCCCCTGGCTCTCCAGGGACCTAGCAGACCTCCTGTGGCTAAAAAGGAAAGCCTACAAAGGATGGAGGACGGGATTCACCTCCAAGGAGGATTATTCTGCACTGGTCTGGTCCTGCAGGGAGCAAACCAGGGAAGCCAAGGCTGCAACTGAACTCCAACTAGCTTCGAGCATCAAGGACAATAAAAAGTCCTTTTTCAGATATGTGGGGAGTTGGAGGAAAAGCAAGGGCAACATTGGACCGCTGCTGAACCAGATGGGGCAACTGACAACCGATGCCCAGGAAAAAGCCAATCTATTAAATGGGTGCTTTGCATTGGTCTTTTATCAGTCCCATGGGATGCCCATGCCCACCACAGGACAGGGAGGTCCAGGTGAGGGAGATCCCCTGCCCTCCGTAAATGCTGACCTCATGAAGGAACATCTTAAGAAGCTGGATACCTTCAAGTCAGCCAGCCCTGACAGTCTACACCTCAGGGTACTCAAGGAGCTGGCAAGCATCATAGCCCAGCCTCTGGCACAGATCTTTGAAAACTCCTGGTGCTCTGGTGTAGTGACCGAAGACTGGAAGGCCAATGTGGTGCCTGTCTTTGAAGAAAGGGAGGAAAGTGGATCTGGCTAACTATAGGCCCATCAGCCTGATTTCTATCCCGGGAAAGATCTTAGAAAAATTTATTAAAGAGGCCATCCTTAATGGACTGGCCGACGCCAACATCTTAAGGGACAGCCAGCACGGGTTTGTTGTGGGTAGGTCTTGCTTGACCAATCTCATTTCCTTCTACAACCAGGTGATCTATCACCTGGACAAAGGAGAAGAGATTGACATCATATATCTTGACTTCAGAAAAACCTTTGATCTGGTATCCCATGATTACCTCTTGGCGAAACTGGCCAAATGTGGCCTTGGGTCCACCATGATCTGCTGGCTGGGAAATTGGCTCCATGGTTAGACCCAGAGGGTAGTAGTTGATGGCAGTCACTCATCATGGTGTCCTGTGACCAGTGGGGTCCCCCAAGGCTCTGTCCTTGGACCCATATTGTTCAACACCTTCATTAATGATGTGGACATTGGAGTCAGAAGCAGACTGGCCAAGTTCTCTGATGACACCAAGCTTTGGGGCAAAGCATCCACACCTGAAGACAGGTGGGTGATCCAGGCTGACCTGGACAGGCTCAGCAAATGGGCGGATGAGAACCTGATGGTGTTTAACACTGAAAAATGCAAGGTTCTCCACCTTGGGGGAAAAAAACCTGCAGCATCCTTATAGGCTCGGCAGTGCTACGCTGGCTAGCACTATGGAAGAAAGAGACTTGGGGGTCATCATTGACCACAAGGTGAACGTGAGCCTGCAGTGTGATGCTGCAGCTAGTAAAGCCACTAAAACGCTGGCTTGCATCCATAGATGCTTCTCAAGCAAATCCCAGTATGTCCTTCTCCCCCTGTACTCAGCCTTGGTGAGGCCACAGCTGGAGTACTGTGTCCAGTTTTGGGCTCCACAATTCAAAAAGGATGTGGAGAAGCTTGAGAGATTCCAGAGAAGAGCCACACGCATGATTAGAGGTCAGGAAAGCAGACATTATGATGACAGGCTGAGAGCCATGGGGCTCTTTAGCCTGGAAAAGCGCAGGCTCAGGGGTGATCTGATGGCCACCTATAAGTTTATCAGGGGTGACCACCAGGATCTGGGGGAACGTTTGTTCACCAGAGTGCCCCAAGGAATGATGAGGTCGAACGGTCATAAACCACTACAAGACTGTTTCAGGCTGGACATAAGGAAGAATTTCTTTACTGTCCGAGCCCCCAAGGTCTGGAACAGCCTGCCATCGGAGGTGGTTCAAGCGCCTACATTGAACACCTTCAAGAGCAAATTGAATGCTTATCTTGCTGGGATCCTGTGACCCCAGCTGACTTCCTGCCCTTTGGGGGGGGGGAGCTGGACTGGATGATCTTCTGAGGTCCCTTCCAGCCCTAATGTCTATGAAATCTATGAAATAGAGAGGTCAGTTTTGCTCACAACACTCCTCCTGGATTTGACATGCTACAAAGATCATGTCCACAGTTCCTTGAGATGGTTTGAAGCTGCTTTGAGATTCTGGAAGAATTTCTTCCACAAGTGGGAGGAGGCTGTTAGCAAGGATACAGGTGATGACTCATTGTGGCCAACAATGAGATGCCTCAGTAGTTTCTGCAATCAGCTCTATCTGCCTTCTTGAAGATGGTAACAATCAAGGCATCCTTTAGGTTGGCTGGGATTTCTTCCTTGTTCCAGATTTTAAGGATGAGGACATAAAGCTGACACGTAAGTTGTTCTCCTCCTCCTTTGAAAATCTATGCAGATATTCTGTCAACACGAGCTGCCTTGTTATTCTTCATTTTCCCAATGGCACTCCTGACCCTTGCCAGGGTAGGTGGCAAACTGAGGTCTTCTCTGATTGCTTTTTGCGACAAGTTGTTGATCTTATCTTCCTCATCAGTTGGGTCACAGTTCAGAAGGTCCTGGAAATGTTCTTTCATAGATGTGGGGTTGGAGGGGACCTGAGCAGATCATCAAATCCAACCCCCTGCCCTAGGCAGGATGAATACTGCACTCGTATGACCCCTACTAAGTTAAGCTCATATGACCCCAGCTAGGTAGTTCTCAAGCCTCCTTTTAAAGACCCTTAAGGTAGGAGCCAGCACCACTTCCCTTGGAAGCTGGTTCCAGACCATGGCTGCTCTGACTGTGAAATAGTGCCTCCTGGTGTCTAGCCTGAACCTACTCTCAATCAATTTGTGGCCATTATTCCTTGTTACTTCAGGAGGTGCTCGGGGGGAACAGGGTCTCTCCCATTCCCCTCTGGTCCCCCCGGTAAGTTTATAGATGGCCACCAGATCCCCTCTCAGCCTTCTCTTGTGGAGGTTGAACAGGTTCAGGTCCCATAGCTTCTCCTCATAGGGCCTGCCCTGCTTCCCCCAATCATGCAAGTGGCCTTCCTTTGGACCCTCTCAGTGCTGTCCACATCCCTTCTGAAGTGTGGCACCCAGAACTGGACACAGTACCCCAATTGCAGCCTGACCAATGTTGCATAGAGGGGGAGGATCACTTCCTTGGATCTACTTGTGATGCATCTGTGGATGCATGACAAGGTGTGGTTAGCCTTCCTGGCTGTGTCCTCACATTGGCGACCCATGTTCATTTTAGAATCGATAATGACTCCAAGATCTCTTTCTGCCACTGTGCTTTCAAGAAGGGAGTTTCCCAACCTATAGGTATGCTGCTGGTCCTTCCTGCCCAAGTGCAGACTTGTCAGTATTGAATCCCATCCTATTCACATTCGCCCACCCCTGTAACTTGTCCAGGTCCAGTTGTATCCTGTCCCTCCCTTCTAGCATCCCCACCTCACCCCAAATCTTGGTGTCATCAGCGAATTTGAACAGGGTACGTTTCATTCCCTTGTCCAAGTCGCTGACAAAGAAATTGAACAGTACGGGCCTGAGGACTGAGCCCTGGGGGACTCCACTGCCCACCTCCCTCCAGGTCGAATATGACCGTTCCACCACCACTCTCTGGATTCGGCCCCGTAGCCAATTTGCAACCCATCTGACTGTGTAGGCATCAATGCCACAGTCGCTTAGCTTTTTAATGAGAATGGGGTAGGAAACGGTGTCAAAGGCCTTCTTGAAGTCCAGAAAGACTACATCCACCGCGACACCTGTGTCCAGTCATTTTTTGACCTGACTGTAAAAGGCCATCAGGTTGCTCTGACAGGACCTGCCCTTAATGAACCCAGACTGGTTGCCCTTGAGCATCTTCCCCCACCTTCTGGTCCCTCCCAGATATGTTCCTGGATAATTTTTTCAAAGAGCTTCCCCAGGACCAAAGTAAGACTAACGGGCCTATAGTTGCCTGGGTCCTCCCTCCCTTTTTTGAAAATGGGGACCACATTGGCCTTCTTCCAGTCTTTTGGCACCTGGCCAGAGCACCACAAGTACGTGTAAAGCCGTGGCAGGAGCCCCACGATGACCCCTGCCAATTCCCTCAGCGCCCTAGGGTGGAGAGCATCTGGACTTGCTGATTTGAATACGTCCAGCCCCCCCAGAAGTTCCTTAACTCGGTCCTCCCTTACTCAGGAGTGACTCCTGAGTCCGTCCTGGATCCCAGTGGGGGAGAAGTCCTGGTCCCTGCTCAGAAAAATGGAGGCAAAGAATGTGTTAAAAAGTCCTGCTTTTTCATCTTGTGCAACTGCTAGATTGCCAAGCATATCCTGCAGGGGTCCCATGTTGCCTTCTTTTTACTCCCTATGTATTTAAAAAAGGACTTTTTGTTGTCCTTGATCCTTGTTGCTAGCCCTAGTTCGGTCTTCGCCTTAGCCTTCCTAACAGCCTCCCTACAGACTCTTGCAATGGAGGTATAATCCTCTTTGGTGATAGCCTCTCCCTTCCACTGGATGTATGCCTCCTTTTTGGTTTTCAGATGTTCCTGAATGCCTTTGGTGACCCAAGGGGCCTTCTGAGCACTCTTGCCCACTCTGACATTGGGACTGTCACCCCTTGGGCTCGGAGAATTGTCTCCTTAAGGAATGACCACTCGTGTTGGACACCTAGTTTCCTGTACTCTCCAGGACCATAGTGCCTCTCCTACCAATCTCCTCAACTCACTGAAGTCAGCCCTCCTGAAGTCAAGGACTGCTGCCTTGCTACACTGGATGGTGAAGTCCAGTAGGCAATGATCACTATCGTCCAGGTGGTTGAGGACCTGGAGTCTCCTCACCAGGTCATCACCGCCTGTGGCCAGGACCAGGTCCAGCAGAGCATTCCCCCTGGTGGGACTGTGCACCTCCTGGGTTAGGTGGAGGTCTTATATCCCAGCAAGGAACCTATGTGAGCAGTCAGACCTGGCTGACTGCTCTTCTCAGCAAAAGTCTGGGTAGTTTAGATCGCCCATGACGACCACATCCCATGACTTAACTGCCTCCACGAGCTGACCCAAGAATTCCCCGTCCAGCTCTTCCCCCTGGTTGGGTGGTCTGTAGTAGACACCCACTGTTAAGTTCCTTTCCCTCGACCCCCTTGTATTCTGATCCAGAGCACTTCAGCCTGCTCCTCCTCTGTCCCCATCCTGTTAGTTAAGGTCGTGTATTGCTCTTTGACGTACAGCGCCACACCCCCACCTTTCCTCCCCATTCTGTCCCATTTGTATAGTCTGTAGCCCTGAATGTTTACCGCCCAGTTGTGGGTTGAATCCCACTAGGTTTCAGTGAGCCCTACTATGTCTGGGTTTGTACCAGCTATCCAGAGGGCAAGTTCCTCCTGCTTAGTCCCCATACCTTGAGCATTAGTGTAAAGGCATTTAAGGCTCCTGTGGGTGCATGTACCCCCCACCCCTGATTCCTAGGACTATCTGGACCCTTGTCACTTACCTGGGTACTTCTTGTGCTCATCACCTGTCTTGGCTGGGAGGTGTCCTCTTGTCCTCCTCTAGCACCATCTCCCGGCAAAGCTAGTTTAAAGCACGCCATACAAGATCAGCCAACCTGGAAGAGAAGACGCGCTTGCCTTTAGGGGAGAGGTGAAGCCCATCCCACCTGAGCATGTCCCCTGCACGAAAATGTGAGTTGTTGTCCAGGAACCCGAGGCCTGCCTGGTGGCACCAACTCTGAAGCCTCTGGTTGACCTCATTGATGCAGGCCTTGTGATGCCATCCACATATACTTACTGGGAGAATAGAAGAGAATACCACCTGTGCCCCTGTCTCTTTGAGCTTGGCCCCCAACGCGTTGTAGTCCTTCATGATGCGGTCTGAGTTGCCCCTGGCTGCGTCATTTGTTTCCGCATGGATTAAGACCATGGGGTACAAGTCTGAGGGTCGAATGAAGGCCAGGATCCTTTCTGTGACATCCTGAATCTGAGCCCCAGGCACATAGCAGACCTCCCATGCCATGGAGTCGGGTTGGCAGATGGAACCCTCTGTTCCCCTCAGGATGGAATCTCCGATGACAAGGACTCAGTCTTTCTTCCTCCTGGTGCTCCCTCTCTGCGCCATCTGTGTTGTGCATGGAGAGGCACCATCCCCCCTGGAGACATCCTCTTCGTCCTTCTCCTCCAAAGCTGCCAGGGCCTCTTATCTGTTTCTGAGTTGTACATGGGGAGCCTCCACCACATTAGCCCAAGCAGCTGTGGGTCTGGTGGGCACCTTCTGCCACTCCTTTGCTGTGTGTCTCTCCTGGGGGGGTCTGTACACAGGACAACTGGTCCTGCAGTGAACGGAAATAGGTGTCAATCTCATGCTCTGCAGCCCTGATCCCCTGTAGCCGGCTCACCTCAGCCTGGAGCTCCCCCACCTGCTCCTCCAGAGCCCAAAGTCAGGCACAGGAGGGGCAGGCAAGGGAGCCACCAGACCCCTCTCCCACCACAGGCCTCTGGGTCCCTGCCAGGCTGCCCCCACAAACAGGGGAGCAGGGGCCACTGACCCTACCATGAGCTCTGTCTGGGTGGAGGCCTCAGAGGAGCCCAGGGTAGGTGGTGCTGCCGGGGTAGGACCCGTAGCACCTGTACTCTGCATCCTTACCATGTCTATGGAGCTGTGCGTCTTCCTCTCTGTCTTGCTGGAGGCTCCTTCCGGTTACTGCTGCATGCCCACCTTGCGTGAACACTGGCGCACCCTCTCAAAGCGCGCCTGTTTGTGCACGCTGCCCACACGTGGCTCAGAAGCGCAGCTCCGTGCTGGCTCAGATCAGAGGGATCCAGGGGGCTCCCCCTCCAGATCCTCTGCAGCTGTGCCGCCTCCCTTCTCCCCCCCCACACTTACCTGGATGAGCTGCTGTCACTGCCGCCACCGCCTCCTCCGCTGCCAGTGAGTTTGGGATGGGGGACCCACATGTGCTGACTGCACACATGCGCCCACTCTATTCCTGAGCCCCTTCCAGCAAGCATTGATGGATTCGCTGTCTTTCAGGAATGTTGTTCCATCCTTTGATCTTAAAGGATTAAGGCCTTGAATTCTAGGGCTGTAGACAGCTTTGATAGCACTGAAGAAGCCACAAGTGTCATGGATGTCAGCAAAATGTTGGATTTCTTTTGATTTCTGAATCCACCACTCATTCTTCAGTTCTCATGTTCTCCTCTGCACCTCTGATTTTCCTTGCTGGTGTGCATTTTTCTTGATGGCAGAGTTGATGTCATTCTGCTAGGCACAAAACTTTCCGTTTCCTGTAAATGAGATCTTGAATTTTAGTGTCATTTTCGTCAAACCAATCTAGGTGTTTTCTGGTCTGGTATCGTATGGTATTTTCACAGCTGTTTCAAGTCCTCCTCAGTTCCTCTTGGGTGATGTGTTGGCAGTGTCTCATTCAGGAGTTACTGGAATTCTCTCTCCTTGAATAGGTCCTTCCAGCACTAGATGCTTAACTTGCACCTGATCTGCTTCCTTTGCATTCTTCATTTAGGAGCAATCCTGATGGACATGCAGGAACAGATGAGGCGGTGGTCAGCCCAGCAGTCATCAGCGCTAGTCATGGCTCTCATAATCAGGACATCCTGGTGATCTTGAGTCCGAACAATCATGTAGTCAATCAAATGCCAGTGTTTTGATCTAGGGTGTTTCCAGGACATCTTGAACTTTGTTCCTTTGACAGAACAGGGTATTTGTAATGACAAGTCAGTGTTCTGCACACTTTGTCAGGAGAAGGATCCCATTAGCATTTGAATTTCCAATGCCTTCTTTTCCAATAGTACCATTCCAAAGTTTTGAGTCTCTTCCCACTCTGGCATTAAAATCTCCAAAGAGTGGTATTATCTTCCTTTGGGATATTTGAGAGGATGGTGTCAAGCTGTCAGTAGAAGTTCTCCTTTATGATCTCATTGGCTTCAAGAGTTGGGACATATGCAGTCACAATTGTCGCCTGTTGGTTTTTGGTGAGTTTCGGACGGAGAGTCATGAGGTGTTCATTAACGCCTGTTGGGAGTTCTGAGAGTCAGTTCATTTTTGATGGCAAAACCAACTCCATGTGTCCGTGGCTCTTCTGCTGTCCCTCTCCAGAAGAAGGTGTATCCTCCACCTTCTTCTTTCAGATGTCCTTCTCCAGTACACTGGAGTTCCAGATAGGGCAGCAATATCAGTGTTGAACTTACTCAGTTCACGAGAGGCGACTGCTTTCCTTCGTTCGAGGCAGTCACTATTTGCATAGTCCATTAAGGTTCATATGCTCCAGGTTCCAAAAATCATTTTTGTTTCTTTGTGACCACATAGAGGTGATCCTACTGGATGCAGTTTGGTTTGCTTTGCCAGCCATAGCATCACATTGGTGGCTCATATTCATTTTGTGGTCAATCAAGACCCCCAAGTCCCTTTCAGCCGTGGTGCGAGTGAGCATAGCACTGTTGAGCCTTTAAGTGTGCTGGGGGTTCTTCCTACTGAGGTGCAGAATCTTGCACTTCTCTGCATTGAAGGCCACCAGGTTTTGGCCGGCCCACCTTAAGAGTTTGTCCAAGTTGGCCTGTATCCCTAGCCTGTCCTGTGGTGTGACCGCCCTCCCCTATAATTTGGTATTGTCCACGAACTTGCCCAGTTCACATCTGACCCCTGAATCCAGATCATTAATGAAGATGTTAAAGAGTTGTTTATTTTAAACAGTAAATCAGGCATATAAATACTTTGCACCTGAACATACAGCAAATATATTTAAAATATTTAATGACTATTTACTAGAAAGGCTCCTCTCCCCTGACAGCAGTCAGTGATAATTTCTGGATCAAGAATTTGGTTCTTATACATTAAAGTCTATTTACTAGCAAAGGACTAAATAATATATTCAGGTAACAGCATTGGTGAATGCTGGTCAATGAAAGTGATGAAAGATACTTGGAAAAACTACTGCAGAATTTTTCAAATGCCTTTTTCATGAAAGATGGATTTTTTTTCCCCTTCACTGTAAAGCACAAGTAATTGTATCATTTCACATTTTCCCATATTTCAGGTTCGTATTATTTGTTCTGCATCCATGCCTCTCCAAAGTTTGTTTCTGCAAGAATACCATGATGGTGGGCTGGAGGAAAGTAGAGTGTTGATGGATGACTTGGGGTTGAGCCAGGTAAGTGATATTAACATCATCTTCATTTGTTACAAGAGTCTAATTGGTTTTGGTCTGATAATCGTGGCAGCATTTTAGGAAAAAGTCTAGTGAATGTTTAACTGATGATTTGCTGCTTTCCACTAGAATCTGTATGGCATATTTGTTGCTTTTATAACATAAACTTATGCTCTCCTATATATGCTGAAAGAGAAAATGACTAGATAGAGAACCATTTTGTATAAATTTGTGGATCATTGCCTTTCTTACTATTCCAAGTGTTCACTCAGCTATGTACAAAAACAATGAGCTAAGTTTAATCCTGAATGCTGAATATTATTCTGAATGCCCCTTGATAGGTTTCTCTCATCTCAGAGAATGTAGCTAGCTATTTTAGTACAACTGCTAAGAGCTTTTTAAAAAGTTTTCACTGAATGACTCCAGACAGAGCACTTCTCTACGATTGTTGCATTTTGGGGAGATTTTTGCATCATAGTATAACCAAGGCAAGCAATATTGCCCCAAAAGATATTGGCTAAGTTCTGTTTGCTTAAGTTCATAGTACTCAATATTTATTTTTAATGTAAAGTATTATCAGAGATTAAGATAAGCAAATAAACTTTAACAACAGTGCGTTAAAAGAATCAAGAAAATGTAGTTGTATACTTAGTTCAAATTAAAAGAAAAATGAAAATAGAAGGCTCCAACATCATTGTCTTACTTCTAAGTCTGTTATAATTCTACAGAGGATTTATTAGACAAAGTATGGATTTCCTTTAGCACTAATTTTGGATTTTTAATTTTATACTAAATTTTGGCATTTTAATTTTTTTATTTATTTACTTTTATTGTCAACTGTTTTGTAGTATTAGCTCTCTAAAGCATGGAAAGATACAGTTTGGATAAGATGCTGTTCTGTTTCTCACAATTTTGTACTATTTTTTACATATCAATCTAGGATTCAGCTGAAGGACTTTCCATGTTTACAGGAGAGGAAGAAATCTTTGCATTTCAACGTACTATCTCACGGCTTACAGAAATGCAGACTGAGCAGTACTGGAAAGATGGAGACAGAAGCAAGAAACAGTTGTAATTCAAAGATGTACAAAACCTCAAAACACAAAATATAGCATGCAAAGAAGAGAAACTGTAATAGAATTGGAAGGATTTTTTAACATAAATTAACTGATTATTGTTGCACTTTATTCCTTGGACCACAGTTTTTCCATCTCCAGTTTTTATGTTTAAGATCTAAGGGCTCAACAAGTTGGGTTTGTTTTTTTTTTTAAACCATCAACTAACTTGTGGGGCTTTTATGTTTCAGCTTCTTTCTCTAGTATAAAATGTACTTAGTATTCAAGAAGGTAAACTGGATCAAGATCCTTCTTAAGTCTGCAGAACAAGCCAGGGCTCATGGTAGATATATGATATATCCACACTCAGATGGTGCTAGTGACTGTATGCACTAATTTTGTTATTTAGAAGACAGTTTTCGCAAAAGAAAGATCAAAACCACATAGCTCTAATCTACTTGTACTTCGTATGATGCTCCCACTCACAAATTAGTCCGCCGGTGATGTTCAAGAACTATGGGGTAATAAATCTTAATTCTAACATGTAACTATCTCCTGAACTCCAGATATCTATTCTGCTACAAGGATATACCACAGTGATTCTGATCCTTTTCTCAGGTGCATGTATGTACGCACCATTTTTATCTGTGCTGTCTTGCTGTCTGAAAGCTAAGGGGCCTGATCCTGCGAAGGGAGCTCCAGTAGGAGTGAGGGTACTTAGCACCTCAGAAATTGGAGGCCCAGAGAAAGAAGTGTGCCAAGAGAAAATATATTAGGGACAGAATAAATATAATAGAAAAGTGGACACTCTTCTTTTTTGTTTTTTTGACTGTCCATCTGAGCTCAAGAAAGAAGAGTGCTTCTCTACTGTGATCTGGGTGCTTCTGCCAAAAGGCAGTAGTAGATCAGTTTTTCAAAGCCACTCATTCTTTGGAGCTTCAAGTTTGTGAGGTATCTTCCATACTTCACTTCCCTTAGCTTGGTACTCATTTTTAAATACAGTTTTGGTAACACAGCTGTATTGATCAGTGGGGGATGTAGGGATAATCACAATACTGTAATTGTGCCCTCTAAGCTTAGTTGCATGTTTAGGGTGAGGTTTCCTTTAGTTTAAAAAAAAAAAAAAAAAATTCATTGAATAGTATTTTCGACTGGTTTTTAACTATGTTATGCACTATCCATCCTGGCTGGTACAATACTTCTGTCAGAAACCAGTTTAAAAATATGCTGCAAAATAATTTACTTGGACAGGGAAAATAAATGTTTTCGCTCGGTCTGAGCCTTCAAGAGGCCGAGAAGTGATGAAAATATACTACATACAGAATTTGACATGACTTTTATTTAATGGAAAAGATGTATAAGCCTTAAATTTTCATCTTACCATTGACTCTCCTGTGAAAAATTTCTGTACCTCCTGTCACAGTATTGTTTTTCTCTCTCCATCTGTTACCAACCTAATGATGCTCATATCACAGCCACTGCCACAGTTGTAGAATCAGTCCTTTGACTTTTTTATGGTAATGTTGATGATTAATAGTTGGTGTATTAATCTAGTAAGTCCTGTTTCTTTTTCTCTGTTTCCCCAGGAAAATAGTCATTCAAATACTTTTTAAAGTCTTCACACTCTTAATTTATAAATGTAAGATCTATTATTCCTATGGGATGATTATAAGTGGTAAATTTTAATGTATGGTATTTATTTAAAATATTTCTACCATAGGTGAGTTTGCATAGTTTGCATATAATTAGGAATTTCTAAAGAACAGACATATTCTCAAAGTAGATTTAATATATAATGTCCCAGGAGAGGAGCTGCAAATAAGATTGAGATGAGTGTTTTTATTTTTTAAGCTCATATATTAACTCATTTAATTTTTTTAAAAATATTGAAGTCTTGGCTGATGTGCCTCATGAATCCTCAGGCTAAACATGACTTTTTTTTAACTCTGACAGTACTGTCCTGCGCTATATGGTGCAAAAGAAATGAAGAGCCAAAATTTAAGAGCAACTGGGGGAAAGGTTTTGGGGCTCATGTGGAGAGATGCTGCTACTATATAGGTTTCCATTGCTACCACAGAGGCTGTGTCTAGGCTAGAGAATTGAATTGTCTCTCATTGATAGGGTGTAACGAGTAATTAAATTTGTTAGTTCAACATGCCCACAATAGGTGTATGTATATGTTCTCAGTAGTTGCATCTCTGTTTTGCATCCCTACTAGTTTGGTTGAAACTTTTCAGTGTTCTATTTCCTGGTTATCTATCTCAAATTGTTTAGCTTCCAAAAGTAGTAACCTCTGAGAAGTTTTAAAAGGCCTTCTAGGATATATTGCTGAGTCAAAGAAAATTATGAGGGGAGATCAAGCCCCCATAAGTCAATGCCACTTCCCAAACGTGTTCATAAAATAGAAGCCAGGACTATTGTTTGGCCTAGACTCCTTACTCCACAAGAGTGTCATAGTCTGGAACTTTTGGGAAGCATTTGTAATAGTCATGGAAAAGTTGGTGGAGGACTTGTGGAGAGCCTGACACCAAGACAAGCAAGTCATAATTTTGTACTGTACTTAGTGATGAACTAGCAAATTGCCCATCAAGAATGATGGGCAGATCAGGATGGAGCCCTTTGTCTGGCAGTCCCCTGCCCTCTCTTCCCCACCCCTCGCCTGCCAGGTTGGGTTCAGTCCCACTCCTCCCCTTCCCCTCCCCCCACCCCACCCCATGCACATCAGTCCTGGGCCCGCTTCTCCCCCCATCCCCCACTGGGTCAGGCACAGGCCCTCTTCTCCCCCTCCCCTACTGGGGTCAGGGCCAAGCCCACTCCTCCCCTCCCCCTGCCCTTCCTCCTCTCCCTCCACTGTTGCATCAGGCCCAGGCCTCCTCCTCCCTTCCCCCTCCCCCAATTATGTCGGCCCATGTCCACTCCCCACCCCGTCTTCCCTCTCCCCCACTGCTTGAGGTCTGCTGGCCTCACCCTCCTGCTCTGTCCCCACTGTCATAGTAGTGCTCCACTGCGCCGCCACCATGTCCATAATGCTTTATTCACATTCTGATTGGCTGCCAAAGGCTTATATATATATAATTGCACATGATGGACTGCCACTTTACTGCGACCAAATAGTTTCGAACACCTGAGAAAACTGGCAGAGGTGACTGCAGTAACCACATGCATAAATTTGGCATATTTTGGACACACATCTTCTTTAAAAAGTTAGATCCCACTTCTATTTATGGTACTTCTTACCATCCTAAAAGGTTCCACATTTATACCAAGCCTCATTCCACATAAGGACTGGATGAAGCGTCTCCAAATCTAGGTGATTTACATTTTGGGCACTGGCCAAAGCATGTGACTCATGAATAATGCACATTATTTCATATTTCCCACAAATTCTAGTAGTTGAACACACTGTATCCATCCCAAGCTGTTCCCTGGGCACTTGAACTCTAGTCCCTGTAGCATACTGCTATCATACTGCAGGGCCTGCAACCTCAGAGATATTTTTTATGTTTAAATGTAAAATATTCTATTTGGAATAGATTTAAAAGTGCAGACAGGCAATTAAAAGGAATAAATTCCTGCTAGCTGAATTACAGGGGGATAAGTTGTAGCTGTGTTGGTCTAAGGACCTAAGCAGACAAGGTTCTTTGGGTAAATCTGATATCAGATTTACCCAAATAACCGTGCCTGTTAGCTAAATTATGCACTCTTTAGCTGTTTTCTTCTCTTGCAAAACAAAATCAAAGGGGAGTTATTTTTTCAGGCAGACCCTGGATAAGATAGATTTATACCTTATTGTACCTGACCTTAAAGGATCAGTTTTGTATTTTGAATATAATGAGGTAGGCTTCCAAAGATCTTAGCTGAGAATGAAGTTGGTGTTTAGGGTGGGTTTTTTGTCTTTTTTTGGTGGGGAGGGAGGTTGTTTGTTATTTTGTTTTTTGGTTGTTGTTTTTTTAATTCTTGGTATAAAAAGAAGAAATTCTTATTATAACCATAAGTAGCCTTTTGAATGAGTTTGACCAAAATGAAGGCAGTAGATCAGTGGATATGCATGTCATCCACGAATATCACTTCTAAACCTTCCAAATGATCACAGTTCAAACAGGGTAATAAGAATGGTTGCCAAGTATCCAATAAAAAGGAAGGATGACCTTGTGATCAAGACACAGCATCAAGAAGCTAATTTTACATCTGGATTTGCCACAGATTTCTGGTTGAACTCTGTACTCCTGTGGTTCCCATTTGAAAAGTAGGGATAATGTTGCTTCCACTTTACTACCTCAAGAATTTTATCAGATGTTAATTAATAACTCAGATCAGGTACTCAGATACTATGATGAAGAAAATATTTTATAAATAACTATAAACAGTGGAAAAAATAATGTTGGAAAATAAGTCTCTATTTTCATTAACCAAGAAAGGAGCATAGAGGATAAATGCCACTACTTACATTCTGTGTAGTTCCTGAGCAATACGTACGTGTCCTGAGCTATACGTACATGTCCCTCTTTTGTAGCTGCATCTTTTCCCTGAACAATTCATGCACTTAAAAATAAAGGAAACTTATTTTGTGATTAAATCTAACCAATTCTTTTATACTATTATTTTCTACAATGACAGACTTAGTATATAATTCTTACCATCCTCTGACAATGACCTCTAATTGATAAATAAAGCATCTGAACAAGTTTTGTGGGATTTCTATTTTCCTGTATGTTGATTGTTTTATAAATTAGAATTTCAGTTCTGTCTGTAAACAGCTAAATGGTTTTAAAACATGCACTTATTTAAAAACCATTTTTGCTATAATAAAAAAAAACCTTGAAACTAATAGAGAAGTGCAGAATCTTATAAGTGTTCAAATGTTATGTTTGCATTCACCTTCCATATTCTGAGTGGGTAAAGTGAGAGTCTGGACTGTACCTCAAAGAGGTGCCACGCAGGCATTTTAGGCAAAGGGGTCTTAACTTATTTTTGCACCTTCTCCATTGATGCTCATATCTGAGTGCATCTGAACCTTGCCCAAAGTTTTGTCTTAGTCGCATCTCATGTCAGTGACTTCCAGGCTCTGATGACATGTAGTGTGAAAAAGTATTTCCCAGTATTTACAATTTTGAATTTGCCATCTTGTGATTTAATTACATATCACCTTGTTCTTCTGCCAAGAGGCAGTTCAGGTGCTGCTGTTCTTCTCATCTTCTTGGTATTGTTCAATATATTCTTTTTATGTTCCCTTTTATTTGTCTCCTTTCAAAGATGGACAAGATCTTTGATACAAGAGTATCTTTTCCCCCCTCACCTAAATACTAAATTAAAGAGAAATACAATGTCATAGAGAATTTTCTTACTGTGGAATGCACCATCATTTTTCAGTAGTTTCTGGTGAATTTAAGGACCACTTCTCTTTAATAGTTGGTATGATTCAGCAAAAGCTGGAGCCATCCATGCCTCCTTTGAGATGGAACTTTTTTCCTGCCTTGAGTAGGTCAATAGCGGCATTCTCATTTTCTGCTTCTGAGGAGAAGCACTTGTAGTTGCAATCCATTGTGCAAGTGAACAGGAGGAGGACACCAGATGGAGGATGCAAGCCACTTATTTCCTCTCATCTCCAGCTTTCTGCATTCTCCACATATTTGTAAAACTACTTTTGTTTTAAAATGACTCTAATTCTGAGAGTGCCATTAAAATACAGAAATGCTTCTCCCTGACCTATTGCTCTGCATTCATGTTGGTAAAATTTTGGATGTGTTGCCATAGTCGCCCCAGCCAGTTCTTTGTCAGGGCGAAGAGTTTGATTGGCTCAATTAATCCACATTCTAGCTGAAACTGTTCATTTAAATAGTCACAAAATCCACTCTTTTCCAATGCAAATCCTGCATTCCCAGATTGAATTCCCGCTTCCTAGTACAAAGATTCCAAATTCTTCTTTACATGCATTCAGACACGATATCTGCCCTTAGCCAATTCACAAGCACCTATCCAGAATTTCCTCCATTTCACCTTCCTGCTAAAATTATGAACGTCCCCAGAAAGGAAATTGCTATGATAATTAAGAACTAAAGGGATGGCAGCAATCATCTTTAGTTTTTTTTTTTTTTTAATTCCTTCAACACTATTATATCCACCTGCTTCAAAAAAAAATTACTCGGTACAGTTGAACTCCATGATTTCTCCATGATTCTAGTCTATGCAAACTGTTCCACATCTCTTAAAGATCTCTGTCAAGTTCTGAAATTCTAGTTATAAAACCATTAGCTAACGGTAACAGATGGTGGTTTTGACTGTGACTTGAAATACCTAGGAAGAATTTTGCAGATGGCAGGAGGTATAGAGAAGGAAGCATGTGTAGCAATAAGCTGGAAAGTAAAGAAGAGTGTTTTCTTTAAATGAAACTTGGGTCAGATCTCTTCCCTAAGTTGTAATGTGTACTTTCTGGAGAACCACACTATCTTGGCAGTGGATGGCCTGCCATGACTGAAGGTAACCCAGGCACTTTTTCTTTTGCTTAGATGTCTATAAACAAGAAATAACATCAGCAGAAATGGACTGTTAAAGTTAAAAATAAGGACTAATAATAGCTATTTTGCTTTAGACAGGGGTGTCCCACTGGTGGTCTGTCGGCTCTTGCGCAGTTGCCACTCTTCATTGTTCCTGTTCCTGCTGCAGCTGCAGGGATCTCTGGTGCAGGATAGCATGGCCCAAGTCAGCTCAGGAAACTTACTGCCTAGATGGGGATAGGGCTGCTTGGGCTGCCACATGGCAGCACCAGCATGGGGGCTTAGGTGAGGAGCTCACACTGCTTGTGCGGTGGTAGCAAGTGTGAGGGGGATGACTTCCCCATATGACAGCAGTGGCCAGAGGTGCTCATTTTACTCTGGAGAGAGGAGGCTGGCAATGCCCATACAGCTGTACATAAACTCACAGCAGCAAGGGGCATTTGCATTGCTAGAGCAAAGGGGTTGCACACAGCTGGGGTCCTGGGAGGCTATGTGGTATGTGGCCCCCAGGACATGAGACCTGCATGTTGTACAGCCTGGGGCTCAGGATCAACTGGGCATGAGGTCCCCAGACACTCTAAAGGTGGACAATCTTGCTTTAAACTAAAGTTTGCAGGTGCTGCTTTATTTACAAAGCCTTTGTGGTTTAAAGTATCCAGAGACTCAGGGTATAAATCTATTTCTGCTATATGTCTACATTGCACATAGTTGTCTAAGTTCTTGACCACATTCAGTCCTGTTTCCCAGGTGCGTGCAGTGCTGAGCAAACCTAGTCATGTAAATAGATCTGCATATGTACTCTGCCTACCAGAAAGGGGCTTCCTTCTTGAATGTGCTTTTAACAGACCATTGGAAAATAATGCAGATAAAATCAAATACTAAGGGAAGATGAAGCTAACTGAACTAGGACAAGCAAAGGATTGGTTACCTGCGTCTTGGGCAAAAAACTTCACGCGTCTTTGTTTTTTTGTGTTTTGTGGTGTGGGGTTGGGGGGTTGCTTTAGGATTTCTTAAAGATGCACTCAATTATCTATGTGCCATGAAATTAATTCTACTTATAAAGTTAGACAATCAGAGCATGCGAATAGTGGACACAGTGTAGTTGAATGGCCCTATCAGACCCCAATTTCTGAATACCACTTGTATGTTCTTTGGTTAGATTGAGGCCTTGTTTTAACCAAAAATTATTTTCTCCACAGACTGTTGTGCTTACTGTTGGCTTCCTGCTTGTCCTTATCTTGCTGATAATATTAAGCGTGTGTGCCGTTCTGCTGTATAGAGGAGGTTTGAACATTCTGCAAATGACTGATAAAGTTCATAGTTGGATTAATAATGAGGTTAGGGAAAGTGTGGGCAGAAGAACGGACCCTTCCAACTGCAGTGAACTCCATAAGAAAATAAACTTCCAGAGGATGTTGAAAAAGGAGCAATTACTGTCCAGAAAATTATAATCTGAATGGATGTGCCATTTTAAGCACTTAGATATTGTGGCAGTGATCACTATAGAAAATCTTGAGAGCAAGAGAGAGAGAGGTTTTCCAGCCCTGGAAATTGCCGAATTGAAAAGGTTAGACTGGATGCAAAGCCTATTCAATGAGACAGCTGCCAGCTGTGTATGTTTGCCAAGTAAATTGTTGGAAATGCTGATTTAAACTGTCCACTGAATACACAAGGCAAATGAAAACTCAGGCACAGATGTCTTGGTCTGGTTGTATGGTGGCTCAGGTGTAAGATGCATCTGCAGTCTCGCCTTTGGGCCCTTTCTTCATGGTGCGCCTTATACCACCTGCCAGGTGGCAGGTTTTCCTACCTTCATGCTCTCCACAGTTTGACCACTCCTACCAGTCCTACCACTTCTACCAGGATTGACAACCACTGCTCTCACAGTCAATGTGACAGGCCCTTCTACAGTGGGTACCTGCAGGAAACTTCACTCCAGGATCTGTGATCAGCTCAAAACAAAGGAACACAGGCCTATAGCACCCAGGCCACCTGAGCCATCAAGTCTAGTCACCTGCTTTTTCAGGCAATGTTAAGTCCAAAAACTGTTTTGTTAAAGAGCAGGAGAGACTAGGGCACCACCAGGGCAGTGGAAAGGAATTTATTATGTTAAAATATGCCGAGATGATCCTAGGAAGGGGATCACCCCCCATGCTGGAGGGAGGCAAAAAAGTGCCCCAAGGCCTATAGGAAAACTTCCTGGTTCCAAATCTGGTGCTCATTTTGGCCCTGAGTATGTGAGCAAAACCCTCCAGCTAGACACCTGAGAGGTTTCTAAGTATTGGTAAAAGCATCACCTCCCCCCAGCTAAACTCCCACCCTCACACCTTCAACTGCAGACAGTGTCTGTTGCTTAAGAAAAAGGTGGAGAGAGGGAGAGGAAAAAATTACTCCAGGAACCAAATAATGCAAGAGTCCTTCTATGCAATCTGTGACAGATGGTAGTGCCAGTGGGGTTTGTGCATGCAACCCTGGAGACCTTTAAGCAGCAATTGCAAATATAGAAGCAAGTCTAGCCAACGACAAGGGAGAAGAATCAGTGTACAGCCAGCTCTCTCAGGAGAGGCTTACAGTGCTGTGCCAGGAGAGAGGTTTAACCTTCAAGAAGATAACCAAGATGCAGCTAGCCAGCCTAAATGAAAAGAGCGGTCAGACCTGCAACTATGGCCCGGTTCCAGATAGGCCTCCAGGACCACAGCCTACTTTGCTAGCAAGGGACTGAAGAGCATCCAAGGAAGGCAGCACCACCATTGGCCGTGGCTACTGGAGCAGCCAGGCTCCACTGAGCCCAGCTGGCCTTACCCAGAGCTGGAAGAGTACATGCTGATACTGAGAGAGGGACCTTGAGAAGGAGCAGCTGAGGGATGGAAGCTGTTAGACTGGAAGAAGGATCATCATGAAGCAATTCAGGTTCCTAGTTCTCACTACTTGGTTTGGGAGACAGTTGAGTTTCACAACTTGAATTGGGTTAGAAACCTTCTTCTGGTGGAAATTGGTCATGAACAAATTTGTATCCATTTGACCTTGTGCCAATATTGTCCATTAGCATAAGTAACCCTTCTCCTAATCAGATATTCATCCCCTGAAGGTATTTAGGAAGAACATGCATTTTCTTTCTCAAGTTTCATTTTGCTAAGGCAAGCCCTTTTAACTCCCCTCATAAATTTTCCATTCCTCTAATGATCCTAGTTAGCTCTGGCCTGCACCTGTTTTAGTTTAAATTATCTTTTAATCAAAGGTATGATAAGAACCTTTATAGAATATTCTAAAAGCAGGGTTTATGAATGGTTTGGACAGTGAGACTTCCATATCTTTCTCTCTCCCTTAAAATGGCCTAAAATTGCCTAAGTCTCATAGCCATATTATATGGCAGCTCATATTAATCTGATCTCTGTTCAGCTCCTCTCTTTCTCTGTTGGCTCCAATTTATGATTGCTAATCTTTTAGCAAAAGTTCTTGGTAGGAATCCCTAAGTGCCTAACTTTGTACTTGTTAATATTTAGCATCATACAGTTTCCTTCACTTTAGTCCACAAGATTATCTAATGTTTCCTGTATAATCTTGGTTGTTCTTCCCAACTTTGTGTCATCTGCAAATGGCATTAGTACATTTCAGTCTTGCACCCAGGTCTCTAATTAAAATCAACAGAACAGGTCCTAAGACACCACAAATAACTTCTCCCCAGGCTGATCACTCCTCTTTCAGGAGTGCTTCAGTGTAAGCAGCTTCTTATTCACCTCAGAATTATAGTATTACTACCTGTCTTCTCCATCTTATCTAGTAATTTCCTGTGAAGTACAGTAGTAAATGCTTTGCTCAACTCTACTGTGTTACTTTTACCTAAGGCAGTTATCCTATCATAGAAGGATTTTAGCCTCATGTGATCGTCCTTGAATAAAATCATGTTGCTTTTTGCCTTGTTTTCTGGTTATCTCCATGTCCAGCATGGGGGGTGATCCCCTTCCCCTTTGAGCCATGTTCCTTTTTTTCCTATGAGATGTGTTCTAGGTTCTTGTATAGTATTGTTTACAAACTAGACTGGAATTACTGACATTACTTTCCCCCTTTTTATCAATATAGGCAATATGTTTGCTCCTCTCCAGTTGACAGATGCATTACAGAGTCATTCTACAGGAGTTGCCATTTCATATGTTTCAATATTCTGGAATGGCCATTATACCCCCTTTTATCATAGTAGTGTTCCAAGTTTTGCTTCTGTCTGAGATCAGTGGTTTTTTTCATTCGCATTAGGAATCCTACCACTATCCTAATTTCATCTTTGTCCTTGCTGAAGACTGAAGCAAAATGTTAATTCAGCACTTGGGCCATGCTTAGATCTTCACTCCATCTTCAGTGTGAAGTGGCCCCACTTATTTTGTCCTATGCTCTCTTTTTATTTGTCTGAACAGCCCTTTGCTGTTTGTTTGTTGGGGGGGGGGTTGGAGGGGGAGATGGGGCAGAATATAGACAAGTTGTCACTTGACTAAGTCTTTGGCCATTCTCACATTAGTTCTGCCTTCTTTGACCATTGAAAAAGATCCTTTTTCCATTCCCTCGATGTCCTTTGCTTACCCTGAAAGCCAAGACCTATTTCACTTTGCACATCTGAATAGCACTTTCCCAGCCCCATAAGTGCCAGTTTGCAATCATGTTTACCCTCTGGTGAAATTGAATTACCTGGGACCTCTGTGTGCATCCCTGCCAGAAACAAAGAGGAGGAGGAGCAGGGTTTCCAATGTTTTAGCCCAATACTCTAGTGGATAGGTAATCCATCTAGATTCTAGGAAGTAGGAGACCCCAGCTATAGGCCTCTCTCACTAAACCTGTTTCCTGTTACAGTACTTCTTCTATAAAGGTTGTCAATATATGCTCAAGAGATCCCAGAGGAAGGCAAAAACTCCCACAATCCAAACCAATCTGACCATGGGGTAAAATTATTTCCTGAACCCAAATGTGATCAGTCTGACCCTGAACGGAGGGGCAAAATCCTCCAGCCAAGAACCTCCAGCTTTGGTCCCAGGATTGGCACTGGTATTGGCACACCCTGCTGTAGGCAACACCCAATGCCTCTGAGGGAGGCTTAAAAACTCCCTGACATGTGTAAGGAGAAAGGAGGAGTAATGGCAACTAGCGAAGCCCCAGAAGCATGGGAAATACCCATAACAGAACATAAGCATAGCTACACCTAGATCATCCCCAACCAGTAACCGTTCAACCTCTTCTTGAACACCTCCACTGATGGAGAGTCCACAAATTCCCTAGGCAGTCGATTCAATTGCCTCACTATTCTCACAGTGAAGAAGGTTTTCCAGATATCCAATCTAAACTTACTTTGTTGCAACTGCAAGTCATTAGTCTGCATCCTCTTCTCTGCAGCAAGAGAGAAAAGGATCTTTCCCTCTTCTTTATGGCAGCCCTTCAAGTATATGAAGGCTGTTATCATGTCCCCTCTGAAGCGCCTTTTCCGCAGGGTGAGCATACCTAGCTCCCTCGGCCTTTTTTCATATAACTTGCTTTCCAATTCCTTTATTATCTCTGTTGCCCACCCCTGGGCCCTCTCTAACTTCTCCTTGTCTTTTTTAAAATGTGGAGCCCAGAACTGTACACAATACTCCAGATGAGGCCTGGGGCCAGGACAGACTCCTGCCATTCTGACATGGACCCATTAATAATTACCCTTTGCTTGTAGTTATTGAGACAGTTACCTATCCACCTTGTAGTAGCTTTATCTAGCTCACATTTCTCTGATTTGTTTATGAGAAGGTCATCTGGGACCTTGCCAAAAACCTTGCTGACGTCCAGATGCACTATATTCACAGCATTCCCTGCATCCACCCATGTAGTTACATTGTCAAAGGAGTTTAACATTGTTTGACATGATTTGTTTTTCTTAAATCCGTGCTGACAAGTGGTCTTCCTTAGGATATGCTGCTGTAATTTCCCAGGTGTTGAGCTGAAGCAACTGGTCTGTAGTTCCCCAGGTCCTCCTTTTTTGCCTTTTTTTAAAAAGGGGCAGTACACTGGCCCTTTTCCAGTCCTCTGGAACCTTGCTGGTCTCCCATGGCCTCATGAAGATCATTGCCAAGGGCTCCAAGATGATCTCTGCCAGTTCCTTCAGTACCCTGGGGTGAAATTCATCCAGTCCTGCTGACCTGAATTCATTCAGACCCATCAAAAACTCTCTGTCTCTTTTGTCATCTCATCCCTCATCTTGCCCCCTTCCTTATCCAGATATTCCTTATTAGGTGTCTGGTTGCAGCTTACAGGAATTAATTGTAAAGACTGCAGCAAAGTAGCTGTTGAATAGCTCTGGCTTCTGTATATCTTCTGTTAGGAGTTCCCCCTGGCTCGTTAGCAGTGGATGCATAGCTTCTTTGTTCTATAAGTACGTTGGCCAGAAAAGGACCCTCTTCTTGTTGTCTTTAATCTCCTTTGCCAGGTACAGCTCATTCTTTTATCTTAGCTTTTGTGATTTTGTCCCCGCAAGTTCTTGCTATTTCGTGATACACTTCCTTGGTGACCTGTCCATTCTTCCACTGCCTGCATGCTTTCCTTTTGTATTTGGGGCATTTTAGAAGCTCCATGTGCAGCTGCATTGGTCTCTTGTAATTTTCCTTGTGCTTCTATCATATTGAGACAGTTTCTTGTTAGGCTTCCAATGCTGTGCCTTTTAGAAGTTCCCAGCCCTCCTGGATGCCTTTATTTTTCAGTATGTCTTCCCATAGTGCCATGTCTTGAGTTAGATGAAATCCACCTTTTTGAAATCTAGCATCCTAATTTTGCTGACCTCATGCTTTCCCTTTCTCAGGATCTGGAATTCTGTTGTATCGTGATCACTTCCTCCCAAGTTACCTATCACCTTCACATCCTCTACCAGTTCTTCCCTATTGGTCAGGACAAGATCCAAAATAGAAGACCCCTATTTGTATTCTCTGCCTTCTGGAACAGAAAGTTGTCCTCTGCACAAGTTAGGAACCAGCTTGACATTTTATGTTTCGCTGCATTGGTCTTCCAGCAGATGTCCAGAAAATTGAAGTCTCCCATCAGTACCATCCCACGGCTTTTAAATAGGTTTCTCATCTTTTTTAAGACTGCCTCATCCACCTCCTCTTACGGATTTGGTGGCCTATAATACATCCCCACCACTCTATCAGTGCTGCATCTTTCACCTTTCATCTTCACCTGAATGCATTCTGCTTTGCTGCCTTCTTCTTGAACCAGGGAACAAGTTTATGTGTTTTTGACATACAAGGCAATACTACCACCTTTTCTCCCAACCCTGTCCCTCTGAAACAGAGTGTAACCCTTGATGTTCACATTCCAGTTGTAAGAGCTGTCCCACGAGGTCTCTGTGATGCCAATCAGTTAATAGTTCTTTTCACAAGGTGCTGCATCCAGCTAATCTTTATTCCCCATATTTCTCACATTTGTATAGATGCATTGCACATATCTTTCGTTTTTACCTGTGTTTCTCTTTTGCACCACTTGTTGCAGCCCTGTAACTCTGTGGCCCTTTCCCAGAGTTAAGTTGCTTCTTTGGACTTCATGGTCTGTTGCTGGAGGGTTTGGATCACCATCCCCTGCAGAACCTAGTTTAAATTAAAGCCCTCCTTAAGAGGTTGGCCAGATGATGCCCAAAGATGCTTTTTATTGTTCTTGTCAGAGAGATCCCATATTTTGATAGCAGTCCTCCTCCCCAGAACATCTACCCACTATTGAAGAAGCCAGAGCCTTCATGTCAATAGCACCATCTCAGCCACACATTCCCTTCCAGAATATAATGGTCTCTGCTAAGGGTTGGAATTGCACTTTGACTCTTGGAGGAGGGGGGGAGGGTCTGGAAAAAAAATTAAACCAGTTAATTGATTAACAAGTCCACCTAGGTGAAGGAGTAATCTGATTGGAGAGCCCCCCCTCCCCCCCCGTTATGATTTTCAAATCTTACAGGGCCCCCCTCTCCCCTCCGAGCTCTCCCTTAATTTGCACCCTGATCTCTGGCTGAACCCTTGGCTTTCACGGGAATAATTGATGAAAATACCACTTGAGCTCCAAACTCCTTAATCCTCCTGCCAAGAACCTCTTGGTTACCTCTGATCTGCTCAGTGTCATTCCCGGCAATATCATTGGTGTCCACATGGACAAGCAGGATGAGGTAGTAGTCTGAAGGATGGATGAGCTGTGGTAGTCCTTCTGTGATGTCCTGGATTCAGACTTCAGGAAGGCAGTGCACCTCCCAGGCCCCCAAATCCAGATGACAAATTGGTGCGTCTGTCCCCCACCATCTGACACCTGAACTGCTTATCCCAGAGCAACTGCTCTCTGCTTACTGCTCAGCTTACTTCAGGATCTAGGCTAGAGCCCAGAAGCCCCTTGTCTAGAGCAGTGTTTATCTCACTGAGTCCCTCGCTACATGTTGCATGTTTTTTTTAATGCAATTCACTGGTTGATCATGCAATAAATTTCCTGGCCACATCTGCAAAGTAATTATCACACAATAAAAATGACTATTCAGTTATAAAAAGAGCCAGCCAGCTATAAAGTAGTGCTTGAAAATGTGTAACAACTCTATAGCTGGTTTCTATCCAGCTTTAATTTGAATGTGCAGCAGGGCCTTGAGATGCACACCATTTAGCTTCTGTTAAATAGAAAAACTTTGAAACTATATATATTTCTTTACGAACCAAGTTATATTTCCTCAGTTGAGTCGAATTCTAGTAATTGAGACGAATTCTGGGGCTGCTTGTTTACTGCACTTTCTTTACTTCTCCTAATAATTTATTTTAAAGAAGAAATTAGACCAGGGATACTCTAAATGACATTTTCCAAGAAAGATCATGTGCCATATTAGGGGAGGTAGTAATCTTTTCATTGTAATTGTGCTCTTACATTTTTTTTAATTAAATGTCCTGAATAAGAGACAGTTAACACTAGCACAGAGAACTGTTCCTGAGTCTGACATGACCTTCCTCATGGCACCATTCTTGTATTTTTGTGTTTGGCATGCTAGAAAGGTTACCACTGAGTACCTCAGCTCCCTATCTTTTGGTTCATCATAATGCTGCTTCATTCTGTTGCTGTTGCTGATTTCAGAACTCAAAACCAGATCATCTGCATAAACAAAATGTGTTGTAGAGGTTTACTACCCCCTCCCCCTCCCCACACCCGCACCCAGCTATGAAAACCAATTGAAATGTAGAAAAAGTTCAGTGAAGGTGTGCGAGGTACCAAGTTACACTGCATTCTTGCTCTGACATAAGAGCACCTAAAATTTCATTGACTGCACTAAGAT
This sequence comes from Crocodylus siamensis, assembly GCF_052110815.1. NCBI lineage: Eukaryota > Metazoa > Chordata > Crocodylia > Crocodylidae > Crocodylus > Crocodylus siamensis. Next base: position 88,317,166 of record NC_143395.1, read on the forward strand.
GTTCCCCCCTGTATACTCTGTCTCTTCTATATGCATTGATGACTTGATTTACCAATGGCTAATACAAACCTGTTATAGTATATTATGTATATGTACTCTGGGACCTTTGAATGGGCTTCATTGTCCTCATAGATTGTAATTGCTTCCATAGTCTTGAATTAAGGTTTGGTTAATGGACTCTAATCTGTCAATTCTTAACTTCGTAGGAAATTGGCTATTGACATAATGAAGAAATGATTTGAGTGCATCATTCCAGTTCATATTTGGGAACACCTTAGCCGGCCAGGGCTGACCCTAATAATTAATAGACTTGAACACTGCATGAGGCTGAAGGTTAAATACTGTCTGCACCTGAAACTTGATCATTATGATAGTGTATTTATAATAATTTTCTTTAAGCCAGTGTGGCTTTAATTATTCTTGTTTAAAACCTTTTCCTCAGTCCTTACATCGTTTTTTAGTTTTGCTCTGCCTCTTGCCAGTCTGTACTTTCTGTTTTGTTTGGGTCTCAACCAGTGGGGTAGGGGGATCTTCTGTCTTCCTGTGTACAACTGCTGGCTGCACAGCAATTCTGGAACCAGGCTGAAGGCAAAGCCCTGCCCACTTCCTCTCTGCTGCTTGAAGAATTCACTCCAAAAATGACCAGTATCGGCCTGACTACCGTGGTTTTGTGTCTTCCCCATGTGACAAGAAGAAAATATGTCAGCTTTTCTTCTTGATGAACACTAACATTTTTTTTTCTCGTACTAGTCATGGAACTTTACAACTAATATCTAACAGAAGCCTGGTGGTTCTGCTTCCTTCAACTTCAGGGCTTATTTAGCCTGCAGGTAAAATTTTCAAAAGTGGTTAAGTGACATAAGAACTGAAGGCCCATTTTCAGAAGTGACTTTGGCACTTTGTAACTTGTCATATTGTATTGTCATATTGACTTCCCAGGGACCTAAGTCAATTGTGAAAATGGGATTTAGGCTCCTAAGTCATGGAGGGCCAGCTCTACAAAGGGATTTACACACATCACTTTGCATCTCTGCATCTGAATTTTAGGCACCTGGCTCCTGGAATCAAATTCACAACCTTGAAATAGTCACCTATGTCCCCTATGCAAGGTCTGGGGAGATTTGGGTGCCTAGGAAGGGGTTCCCTACAGCCAGTTAATTGAGTGGGGATTGGGCAGGTGCCTTGGCTAGCTAATAGGAAATGCTGAAGAGAAGTTTGTGTCTGACAAGCCAAGAGAATAGAATATTTACCCAGGAAGTGGGAGACCTGGGATAAATCCACTTGTTGGTCTAAGACAAGTTCAAACCCACATCTTGTACTTGCCAGGAGAGTGCCCTAACCACCAGGCTCTGGATTAGAAAGCAGGGGAGATACCAACATCCCTTGTCAAAGCTGGGTAACTGGGCAGAAGGAAATGCAAGAGTCATATGGTCAGAGGAAGAGCAAGCAAGAGGGAGCCTGACGCTGCAGTCCAGTCCACTCACCTGATGGAGAGGATACCTAGGTTCTGGTCCAGCTCCCAGGACTGCTTATGGACTTTAAATTTAGCAGTCATTGGATAAAAATCAGAAGCAGAATTGGCATACAGGCTGTACATGACTAAATATTCAACCATGCAAGTGTGTATGGAAAAGTCTGTGTGCCACTGCATTGAATTTAACCAACATTACAGTTTCATTTGGACTCCAACATTCACAGATTTTTAAAGGGAAAACTTCAGACCATGGGACTGGGAGTCAGGACTGTGATGTCTTAGTAGAGGCTCTCCTAATGCCTCACTGTGCGACTTTGAACAAGTTACTGACAAAGTAATTCCTCTTTCACAGCAGGGATGTAGAGGGTGGTTTAATTAGAGCCTGTGCTAAGGTTGATCATTTCTCTTGATGTGATAGAAGTTGGAGAGCATACAGGGACTTCTATACTTATACCTACTTATGTACTTCTGTACTTGTGCCCAGGTCTATTTTTCACCACTGTCATCCAAAGCAGACTTACTTGGAGAAAAAATAATTGCACGATTGATTTTTTTTTTTCTTTTTTTCCCCTCAGCAGCTCAAGATAAAACAGGGCATGCAAAGGTCATATTATGTAAGTCTGAAGGCTGAGAATATGTAACTAGTCCCTGATTATGCTTTTAAGAATACATTTCTACTCAAGCTGCAGATGTTTCATCATATATCATCATCTAGCTCCACCAAGTGTTGAGATTAATCTTCCTGTATAAAAGAGGGAAGAAGGTATTTCTTTTTCTCTAACCCTTTTCCATAGCAACTGGCTAATAAGAAATAATCTGCTTTAAAAAAATCTCCAAATGTTTTAAAAATATCGCATATACAACTTTTGAACATTGCATTGAACGCATGATGGTTTTAAAATTAAAAGCATTGCCCAGAGCAGTTCCTGAGCACAAGAGAAAGAAGTGTATTCACTGCAACCTGTATTTACCTTCTGGTCTTCTGTTGGAATCAGATACAAGCATACCAGCAAATTAAGCCAGGTCGATGACAAGAAAAGTAGAATGCTGGAGCAGTTAGATTCTGGTTGGGTTAGATTTTGTGGGATATTTTTAGAAGTAAAAGAATGAGAAGTGTGTAACAATCCCATCACACACACAGTTTACATTAGCAGGCTTTGTTTCTTCCTCCCCTTCAAGTTTGAGGGCCCTGTTCAGTCCCATGCCCACCCATTCACTCAGAGACATACCTGGGGTAAGCTCCCTTTGTGACTACAGTGACACCCGTTTAAGTCATAGCACCTGACAGGGACAGTTTGAATTTCCTTTCAGTGCATGGACCTAATCTTCCCCAGTAATGAAGGGAGTGTGTCATTTGAAGCAGAATGGGATTAAAGGGGCGGTCTACTTAAAAGTCATACTTCTGCTTGAAAATCTACCTGATATTCTTACAGATGACACCTAAGAGTTAGTGGAATTACCAGCTAGTAGAAGGGAAGGTAAAAAGCCCTGCAACTCCTTCCCCCACAACCCAATTTTTTTACTACATGGGTTTAGTTGCACTTAACCCCCTGCAATGTCAGGATCCACTTTTCAAGTTTCCCAGAGTTCAGTTGTAGGGAGGAAGCCATTCGTTTGGCCCCTTTCTATGCACAAGTGACATTTGGAAACCACTGGAAAATCATGAGTGAGGCTAGGCCACCATGTCATTGATGTTAGTGGAAACTGTGGGTGCTGAATATCTCCAAACAGCAGGCCCAAGGTAACTTGGCACCCAAAAGCTCATGATGCCCAAAATGAGCACTTTGAAACTTTTGTCTGTGTGCTCTCTCCTTTTTTTTTATAAAATGTATTTTTGATTTGTTTCTAGTTTCTTTGCAGCTTTATGATTTTAAATATCTTCCTTTTTCTATAAAAAAGAAATGGACTAAATGCACTTGCCAAGAACAAGGATACAATGCTTATTTTACAGAATGGGAAAGGAGTTTACTAAGTCAATTAGTTGCAAATGATGCTAAGTTTAAAACAGAATTTTACTTAGTGGATTTTAAAATAGGAAGATAAATGTCCTTTTCATTTCCATCCCTAGACCCATTACTATCTGATGACTGATTCAAATGACATTCTATTGTATGCAGGTTTTTTCCCAGCCTCTTCAACAGCCCATTAATGCCTTCCTGTTGAGCATTAAGTGACATGACTGACAGCTTTCACATGTGGTTCATCCTTCCCGTCATCCTTTCCCCAGGGGGAGAATTATCCATGCAGTAAAGTGTTTTGGAAGGCTGCTCTGTGTTTGTATTAGTGAAGGCAAGGCTGAAGAACTGGGCTTTGCCATAAGCACAGAAGGCAGTGATGTTTGTGATTAGTCCTTAATTCCACCATAAAGGACATTTTCAAAAACAACCACCTGTTCTGGGTACTCCAGTTGATGGGTCCCTGACTTTTTATCAGGTAAGGTCTGATTTTCATGTGTGTTAAATAGCAACAGCTGTAATTCAAGACTGAGGGCTACAGGTGGTCTGCAAATGTGGCTGCTTCCCCTGTAGTTACAACTCATGGTAGAAGGGACTGTGTATATTGGGCTAATGCACAAGTCTCCTTCCTTCTCTTTTTTATTTTTATTTTTTTCAAAACAGAAATAATTTAAAGAGCCAGTAAGGAAAGGAGTGTAAGGCTTCATTCTGTGCTGTCAATCCGTAACTGGAATGTGCCTGCAAGTATGATTCAGGCCACAGGGTGGCATTATTGGATCACTGCATACAGGGTATTAATAATCCAGATCTGAAACAAATAGGGAAGGCAGTAAATTGCTTTACAAACCTGAAAGCTGCAAGCCAGTCATGGCTCCCTGGCCTATCCATTGACTAGCTAACTGTCCTGAATATGAGTTCTCATAACTAAGAAATACGTTATCTGGGAGTGGGGCCTTAGACTCCCCTTCAGGTTGTGAACACAGGAAAATAACTATTGAACAGTGATCATATTCCATTCTTTCCTTCACGTATGGATGCTGCCTTGTTATCATGCCTCAGGTAATGACCCTAAGTAGTATCATCCCAACAGTGAAACTCAGGATCTACTCTTTTGTGACACTAGGGTATTTCTGAAGTGAAGGGAAGTACTCCCATTAACCTGAAAAACAGACCGTTACGGTCTTCAGCATTGTTTCTAGCTGACCTGTAGAGAAAGCAGGGATTCCAGGTGACTGGAATTATTATATTTAAAATCTTGAATTTTAGCACTCCTAAGCCTTTGCAAGCTAATTAATGACGTAGCCAATTCATAACCCTCTGCAAGCTGAGGTAAATACTAGTACTCCTATTTCACAGATAGGAAAACTAAGATAGAAAAGAGAGCTTACATGGCTTGATCAGGGCCACAGGAGGCATCCGTGTCAAAACCAGGGTTAGAAGACAGCAGTCCTTTACTTTCAGCTGCACCCTTAGTCCGCTAGACTGTGAATGAAGGCTACGCAGGTATTAGTAGGGACCTACTGAAATCACAATTTTGTGTGTTTTGTGAAAAATGGCAGGCTCTGCAATTTCAGCAGGCTTAGAAAAAAAACAAACAAAACCTTACTAGCAGAGAAAAGGGCAGGAAGCCCTGCAGCCTTGGAGCACAGGGAGGACAAGTGGGCAAGAGCAGGGTAAGATGGAGCAAATGAGAGGCTAAGCCTGTGACAGAGGCTCAGGACAGGTGGCATACTGCTGCAGCATGCTGCAGCCTGAGAAGGATTATGCCATCTGTGCCAGTCTATGGTGTGGGGCAGGACCACCAGGGCTCCGTGGCCAGAGGCATGGGGGAGGCCTACCATGGTAAGCCTGTGAAAATGGTGGCTGGTACCGTGATCTTTGCGTCAGTCTTTCATCAGTCACACGGGATGCCCATGCCTGCTATGGGACAGGGAAATCTGGGTGAGGGGGATCCCCTGCCCTCCATCAATGCTGACCTCGTGAAGGAACACCTTGAGAAGCTGGATACCTTCAAGTCAGCTGGCCCTGACAACCTGCACCCCAGGGTACTCAAGGAGCTGGCAAGCATCATAGCCCAGCCCCTGGCACAGATCTTTGAAAACTCCTGGCGCTCTGGTGTAGTGCCCGAAGACTGGAAGAAGGCCAATGTGGTGCTGATCTTCAAGAAAGGGAGGAGAGTGGATCCGGCTAACTACAGGCCCATTAGCCTGACTTCTATCCTGGGGAAGATCCTAGAAAAGTTTATTAAGGAGGCCATCCTTGAGGGACTGGCCCAGGCTAACATTCTAAGGGACAGCCAGCACGGGTTTGTTGCGGGTAGGTCTTGTTTGACCAATCTCATTTCCTTCCACGACCAGGTGACCTATCACCTGGACAAGGGAGAAGAGATTGATGTCATATATCTTGACTTCAAAAAAGCTTTTGATCTGGTATCCCACGATCACCTCTTGGCCAAACTGCCCAGTTGTGGCCTTGGCTCCACCACGATCCGCTGGCTGGGAAATTGGCTTCGTGGTCGGACCCAGAGGGTTGTGATTGATGGCAGTCACTCATCATGGTGCCGTGTGACCAGTGGGGTCCCTCAAGGCTCTGTCCTGGGACCCATACTGTTCAACATCTTCATTAACGATGTGGACATTGGAGTCAGGAGTGGACTGGCCAAGTTTGCCAATGACACCAAACTTTGGGGCAAAGCATCCACGCCAGAAGATAGGCGGGTGATCCAGGCTGACCTGGACAAGCTCAGCAAATGGGCAGACGAGAACCTGATGGTGTTTAACACCGAAAAATGCAAGGTTCTTCACCTTGGGAGGAAAAACCTGCAGCACCCTTATAGGCTCGGCAGTGCTACGTTGGTTAGCACTACAGAAGAAAGAGACTTGGGGGTCATCATTGACCACAAGATGAACATGAGCCTGCAATGCGATGCTGCGGCTAGTAAAGTGACCAAAATGCTGGCGTGCATCCATAGATGCTTCTCGAGCAAATCCCGGGACGTCATTCTCCCCTTGTACTCGGCCTTGGTGAGGCCGCAGCTGGAGTACTGTGTCCAGTTTTGGGCTCCACAATTCAAAAAGGATGTGGAGAAGCTTGAGAGAGTCCACAGGAGAGCCACGCGCATGATCAGAGGTCAGGAAAACAGATCTTACGATGACAGGCTGAGAGCCACGGGACTCTTTAGCCTGGAAAAGCGCAGGCTCAGGGGTGATCTGATGGCTACCTATAAGTTTATCAGGGGTGACCACCAGGATCTGGGGGAACGTCTGTTCACCAGAGCGCCCCAAGGAATGACGAGGTCGAACGGTCACAAACTCCTGCAAGACCGTTTCAGGCTGGACATAAGGAAGAATTTCTTTACTGTCCGAGCCCCCAAGGTCTGGAACAGTCTGCCAGCGGAGATGGTTCAAGCACCTACATTGAACACCTTCAAGAGTAAATTGGATGCTTATCTTGCTGGGATCCTATGACCCCAGCTGACTTCCTGCCCTTTGGGCAGGGGGCTGGACTTGATGATCTCCCGAGGTCCCTTCCAGCCCTAATGTCTATGAAATCAGCTCACAAAATCACCTGCCTGCTGCCTCATTTTGGATAGGTCCCTAGGTATTAGCAAAAGAGATGGCCCAACTACAGACCTTAAAGCAAAACATGCTATCAGCAGCACAGCATAATTTTGCCACAAACTGGCCTGGGCTTCTCTCAAAAATCATGATATCTTTGACTATGGCTTTAATGTACCCTAGAGTCCACTCCTTGCCTGTGGCTTTTTGGAGTAAGATTGGCATGACAATGATTGTGTTATATATCCAAGATTATCTTTGCAAGGAAAAGGGCTTATTTAAATGTATTTAGAAACTTCTTTTTAAAAGCAGTTTGACCTAGACTGCATTATACTTTCAAATTATATTCTGGTGATACTGAACTCTGGGCTTCACAGGAACCAATGGCTGCTCTGACTTCTGGACAACTTAAAGCTGTGATTTTTTTCCCCACTTCATGAATTAATGAATCTGGTATGTTAGAAGAGAGGTTTTGCTACAAGGGAAGGGGCTTTAGTGGGCACTTTATGCCAGTGATTATAAACAAAGTACCACAGCACCCTGGGCACCTTGAAAGCCTTTTAAGGGTGCCGTGGGGTGCTATGTAATGTTAGCACTGTTAGGTGCGCAAACATGATTCACAAGACAAACCCAGAGATTTCAAACAGGAATCCATGGCACCAGGTTAAAAACATTCTGATCTGTCATTGACTTTCTGAGATCCTCACAACAGAAGAATTGCTCTATTATTTTTCTGTGATCAAAAAACAAGTGAAAACTTAGAGTCGGCATTTGCCAAGGAGTCTTCACCCTAAAAACTCCTTGAGTCTAAAAAAGGTTAAGAACTACTACCTCTGCTATTACTAATTAAATTACTGTGTTTGTGGAGCTAAGAATGTGTTGATAACTTGACAGCCAGGCAATAAAAGATAGGATAAGCTTTTCAAAACTAAGTTGGAAGTGTAACTATACAGTTCCTTTTAGCACTAGCCAGAGTGGTACAAAAGCTTCCACCAGGGCCATCCCTGGGGGTGCAAATAGGGGTGACTGTCCTAGGCCCCGCACTTTGGGGGGCCCTGCGGAGCCAGGCTGGCTTCAAGTCTGGCCGCTCGCCATCCCCACCCCACCACCACCGCTGGTCCGAGCCCCACACAGGCCAATTTGCCCCATGCCCCACACCCTGCTACGATCGTCTCTGGCTTCCACAAAGGGCTGTTCTGCATACAGTCTGGATCTGGCCAGTCCAGGGCCGAGGAGATTCAGTTGAAAGGATAGTCCAAATTACAGAGAAGTGTTGATACTAAGTGCTGCACCCGGGATTTTTTTTTGGAGGGGCTTGAACCCTACTCTCACTGAAAAGGGTTATTAGGGTTAGCCCAAGCTGACCAATAGTGCTGGATAGCACTACCGGCTTGGGGCCTGGCTTGGCTTCAAAGAATATTAGCTAACCAATCAATGAGATTAGAAACAAAAGAAATATAATACCAATAACAACAACAGTATACAAAGCTGTGAGTATATTTACTTTAGAAGAGATACCACCACTTCTGCAATCAAGCAATTAGCTCAAACTCACATACATATGCTCATTACCACTAGGTCCAACAACTCCACAAACAATACAACAGAAGCTTTTCTTCTCACTTATCATAGAGGTAATTTGTAAGACTTCTCCAGCCTGCCCTCCTCTCCACAGAGAGAGAATCATAGAAGTAGGGTTGGAAGGGACCTTGTAGAGATGCAAGTCCGACCCCCTGCCTAGGCAGGAGAAAAACTGGGCTCAAATGACTCCAGCCAGGTAGGCATCAAGCCTCTTCTTAAAGACCCCCAGGGTAGGAGCCAGCACCACTTCCCTTGGAAGTTGGTTCCAGATCCTGGCCGCCCTGACTGAAGTAGTGCCTCCCGGTGTCTAGTCTAAACCTACTCTCTAATAACTTGTGGCCATTATTCCTTGTTACCCCGGGGGAACAAGGTTTCTCCCAAACCCTGCTGGTGAGTTTATAGACAGCCACCAGGTCCCCCCTCAGCCTTCTCCTGTGAAGGCTGAACAGATTAAGGTCCCACAGCCCCTCTTCGTAGGGTCTGCCCTGTTGTCCCTGGATCATGTAGGTGGCCCTCCTCTGGACCCTCTCAATGCTGTCCACATCCCTCCTGAAGTGCGGTGCCCAGAACTGGATACAGTACTCCAGCTGCGGCCTGACCAGTGTCGCATAGAGGGGGAGAATCACTTCCCTGGCCCTGCTTCAGATGCATCTGTGGATGCACGACAAGGTACAGTTAGCCCTACTGACCGTGACCTCACATTGTCGGCCCATGTTCATCTTGGAGTCAATAATGACTACAAGATCCCTTTCTGCCTCTGTGCTCTCAAGAAGGGAGTTTCCCATCTTATAAGTGTGCTGCTGGTTACTACTGCCCAAGTGCAGCACCCTGCACTTGCCAGTATTGAAACGCATCCTGTTTTTGTTAGCCCACCCCTGTGACCTATCCAGGTCTTGCTGCAGTCTTTCTCTCCCTACTAGTGTGCTCACCTCACCCCAGATTTTGGTATCATCAGCAAATTTAAACAGTTTGCTTTTCACCCTGTTGTCCAAATCGCTGATAAAGAAATTGAACAGTGCAGGCCCAAGGACCGAGCCCTGGGGGACTCCACTGCCCACTTCCCCCCAGGTTGAATATGACCCATCCACCACCACCCTCTGAGTACAACCCTTCAACCAATCTGCAATCCATCTGATTGTATAGGCACCAATGTCACAGTCGCCCAATTTTTTAATGAGGATGGGGTGGGAGATGGTGTCAAAGGCCTTGCTGAAGTCCAGAAAGACTACGTCCATGGCGACACCTGCATCCAATGCTTTTGTGACCTGATCATAAAAGGCAATTGGGTTGGTCTGACATGACCTGCCCCTAATGAAACCATGCTGGTTGCCCTTGAACATCATCCCTGAGGACGGCCCATCGCAGTTGTGCTCCATGATGATCTTCTCAAAGAGTTTCCCTAGGATTGAGGTAAGATTGACAGGCCTATAGTTGCCCGGGTCCTCCCTCCTCCCTTTTTTAAAGAGAGAGATATGCCAAGTAAGGCTTTTCAGGCCTCTCTCTCAGTTTAGGCTCTACACTTTTTCTCACAACAGAAAGATTCTTCTGAGAAGCTTTGGAGGCCCTCTCCTCGCCTCACAATAATCCTAAAGTAGCCAGTCTCTTCACATTAGGATTAACCCACAGGCTTTTACCTTTACAAGGAGATCCCCCAGATCTCCAGGGGTGGATGAGGATAGCAGAAGGTATCACCAGTAGAGAACACCTCTCTCCCAAAATACCAAGTACCTTCACCTGTATCCACACCCAAATCACTTGATGCCAAATTTCTCACTAGCTGCACCACTGTGGCTTCTAACATTTTCTTTTATACTCTCTCTCGCATCAGACCGCTCAATGTCATCCAAAGAAAGCAGGTTGCCACTTGTCGCTCATATCAATCAGTTACAATCTTTCATGTTACTACCAATCAAGATTGTTGCTTTCATTTACCTTAGATTCTCCCTGCCATTTTTTATGGTAACACTACTCATGCCTGCTTCTTCTAAGTGGGTCAATAGCTGAAAAGAGGGTTTTGGAAGGGACACCTTTAGGCATGCACATATCTCATGGTACCGAAATCTCTACCGCTACATAAGTAGTAGCGGTAAGGGGTGGGTGAAAGGAGGCATGTCCATGTAGAAGCCAACAGAGAGAGGGAAAATAGCTGAAATGAGCAGATGAGTGCACAGGAAGCATTAAGCAATAGAACAGATGAAAATTGGGTCTAGAGAGAGTGAAATGGAGAATAATGAGAAAAGTAATTAGGTCTCTGAGAAAATGTCAACTGTATATACAAATGCAAAGAGCAAAACAATGAAGGCTATTAATACCTCTATGTGTGGGTATGCCAACAGACTAATGGGTGCCTGTGTGCTGAAAATTGGCCCCAGCTGGGAGGGACAAGATTGGGAAGAAGCTTAGGGATTGGGTTAATGCCAAAGGACAGTATTCAAGAAGGCTGGAGAATATGAAAAATGTAGAGGCTGCTCAAAGGCCAAGTAGTGACCAGATAGCAAAGAATTGCTGTGAGGATATCTGAACTCACAGCTCCTGGATGTTGGCCATTCTGGGATAGGGCTCTTTCAGTTCCTCCTTTTGAAACTGTGTATAAAATATTTAAATATTAATTGAAGCAGAATGTAGAATCAGGGGCTTCCCCTTTCTAGCTGAATGTCCTAATCACTAAATTACAGGGGCATTCTGTCTCTCTCTCTGGCCCAGTAAATATTAATGTGCATCCTGACAGAAGTAGATGCCTCACTACAACTTGGAAGTAGGGCATGTCAGCATATTACAATGCAATGGGATGTGACATCAATGACCAAACCAGTTTGGGCACTGGAAGCAATATTAGCCACATTAGCCATTAGCACAGGGCAATTAATTGTGCTGAAATGCAGGTATATTAGCCAGGGTGGAGCATGCAGAAGGAAAATATTCCTTCCAGATGGGAGCTAGCTTGGCTCTGAATTGGACCAAGTATATACTGGAAGGAATATTCCTTCCAGATAGGAGCTAGCTTGGCCCTGCATTGGACCAAGGATATACTGTACATATCATAACGCCCCTCTGTAAAATTATTCTAGTGACTTTTACAAATCAAAGTGAAACGGCGGTGCTTTTTATTTGGTCCCTTGAGGTCAATCCAGCCAAAGGTTCGGGGAATTAGGGCACAGGTAATTAGCCCAGGTCTCTAGTGATTGTTGTGCTGTCTCTAGCCCAGTCAGTAATTAAAAGCAATGAGAACATGAAGGTCAGGAAACCAGGTCAGGGGTGTGTGGCACTGGCTCTGTGCCCTGCCTCTGCTTCTTGCCTATAAATCTGGCTCCACCTGGCAGTCACCCTCATGCATCTCCCTCAGGGCAGGGTGGGGATTTTCCTTGCATCTAGCTACTTGGCTGCTGCTTGTTAGTTATGCTGCCATTCTCCCACAGAGTGCAGTATCTTCTTGGGGCAGGGTATTTCCATGGGTTTTTTCGGGTTTTTTTGCCTCAGTCCTCTGGCCGATGGAAGGGGATGAACAGTGAGGAGAGGATTAATCCAAATCAGTTCTTCCTGCTTCAGAAGTTCATTGCAGTCTCAAAAGACATCCAACCATGTTCAGATAGTATTTAGTTATGTTATAGTAATAGAATGAGATTCTTGTTTATACTTGGCAATGGGTGCTTTGTTTGAATACAGCTGAAATATTGCCACCACTGGAAAGATGAAGTCCTCAAAACAGGATCTGAAGAATCCAAAGAAAATCTTTAATTATGAGTGTTTTAAAGTTAAAGAAAAGATTTGTGCCCTTGGAGGCTGCAACAAGCCTTAGCAGTAAAGAACTGAATGCACGTGAACTACTTGGGCTCTCTCTTGTGGTTGGCCCCAACAATTTTTAACAGCCTCATAACTCCAGTTACAGCTAATGAAGATGGGCCAGACACAGAGGATCTTCAGCATCTAATGTGGAACTTGGGAAAGGTTAAACATCTAAATCCACAATTACAATCCTGAGCCCCCCTGCTTCCTGCCCCCCCCCCCTTTGCAATGTTCAGTGTTGTGGCAGGTTAATTCCTTTTTTGAACATAGCTCTTAATTTTCAAACTGTAATGATTTAGGCTATTAAATTCACATTAACACAAAGCCTGCACATGGCTTAATTCCTCAGAACAGGACACAAGTTGGACAGAAGTGTCTTGTGCTGGGCCTTGTGTGTACCAAATGTTGAATCCTACTTAGTGTTGAAGGTCATGTGTTTGATCCCTGTTGTAGTCTAGTCTGTGTTTTTACAGTTGTGGTGTATTCCATACCTGTTCCTTTTGATTACAGTATCTCAATTCAACCTCTTCTCTAGGTGAAATAGATGGGAATGTTGGAATCAGTTTTGATGGGAGCTGGGTCTAAACACAATATACCAAAGCCAGTGTTTTTGAAGTATATATGTCCCAGGCAGTAAAACTCAGTCCAGTAAATCTTTTATCCCACAGTGGTAAAATAAAATTGTTATGATGAATGCTGCTAATGGCTGCCACAGAATCTTCTATCTAAAGATAATCCTAGGCTTCATAAAAGTGATTGTGTGTGCCAGGCATCCTCCTTCAGGCTCAGTTGAAGAAGAAATCAAGACTTTTGTGTAGTAAAGCCATCTGGAAACAGTGAGACTACTGTATGATGATTAAGTTGCATGGGAAGTTACAGCCAAGGGTGGACTCAAGGGTTCCCTTGACTGCAAATGCAAGGACAAGGATATTAGGTGCAGTCTCTGTGCATCAGTTTTTTGGGCCTCCGGAAAGGAAGCAGAGAAACGGAGTCTTTGGCACAGAAATCACCGGAATGGTAGTCTTGAGGAGCTATGACCTGGGAAATTGCCTGTTGCCACTTGCTTCTACTGTCTTCAGGGAAACAGCACTGGGTGCTTGATTTTGTAACAAATAAGACTATACCAAGAACATACCTAATTGTTACTGTTTTATCTTCCTAATGGAAACAACAATGCAAGGCCCTGAGTAACCGCTCAGGTAAAGAGGCAACCAAACGGTTAGCAAAAAGCAGCTCTTGAAAGTTTTAGACTACTTCAAAGATGGTATAGATGTTGTTTTTGCAAACTAGTCCCTCTGAGTCTTGTCCACAAGCAAAGGTACTGCTGACACTTCACCAGATCATAACAATCATAAAAAATGACTGATGATTCAGGAATAAAATACATATCAAATATTTAAGCATCAATACGGTGAAAGGAATGTTACAAAAAATCCTCACTCCTATGAAGAATCTGCTGCAGGAGATTGTCTATCTGTAAGAAAAAATACATTTAGAAAAGAATCAGTACCCAAAATATTAAAGGGGTAGAAGCTACAGTATTTTAAAAGTTTTAAGAGAAAGCTGTTCAATCCAGCTAGGTTCGAGATGTCAAGACATAATTTTTGCAGGTCATCTTTGAAGAGGAAAAAAGATTCCAACCCTGCAAGACAGCCTGAAATGTGAATGTCGGATAACTCTGAAGTCTATTAAAGGAGGAAATGGACATTAACGTAAGTCAATGAGCTTTGAGAGAGCTGATTCTCTGGAAAATTAGCTGGATTGCCAGGGTAACCAGATCACAAAAGGCCAAGGAACACCATCAGTGCGCTGAAGGATGCCAAGATTTGCTGAAAAGTTGTATGGGCAACCTAAAATTAAGAGACAAACTGGATGTCCTAGAAAACAGGTTTTACTTCAACAATGTCCCTTTGCTGGAGTCTGTGGCATCATGGAGGCATGTCTACAAGAACTAATACGCAAGCACTTTGGGGTGCATCCACATGAGCGTGCATGTGCCCTTTGAGATGCTGCAACAAGCATGTGCAGGAAGGAAAAAACGTTCCCTGCACTGCAGATTTGCAGTGTGGGGGCAAAAAAACTGCAGGGGGAAAAAAGCAGGGCAGGACACGGTCCTGGACTGTGCCCTGAGGCAACCAGAGGCTTGGTTCTCCACAGAGATGCTCTGGTAGCCATGCTGCGCAGGGGGGCTCTGCCACAAAGCCCCTGTAGCCCCCACAGCCCCTGCTACTGCCGGTGAGTGCCAGGCTTCTTTTTTTTTTTTTTTTTTTTTAAGTGCCAAGAGGCTGGGGTGGGGGTGCAAGCGGAGGGTGGGGCCAGGTGCTGTAGGCATTGGAGGGCTTGGGGGGTGGGACTGGGTTGGGCAGCCATTGAGCCAGCAGTCTGCAGAAGCCAGCAGGTGGGGCAGCAATCTGGAGGGCTGGGGGAGCAAGCAAGGATGGAGCATGTGGGCCCTGTTGGGGGGCTGTGGCCCTGTGGGGGGCAGTCTGAGCTGTGCAGGGGAGCTGTGCCCTGCAGGGGGCAAGGAATCCACCCCTCCTGAGCAGTCCCCCTGCACAGTCCTTCCGTAGTCCACCAACACTTACCCAAACACCCCACGGCCCCCCACATCCTTCCACAGGCACTGACATCCTCCCAGCACACACCCTGCATGCCCAGCTGCCAGACAGGATGATACCTGCAGGCAGGAGCTGTGGCTGCAGGGGCAGCTGTTCCCACATCCTGGTTAGAGAAGGGGTCACAAGGAGCTCTAACTGCTTTATGGTAAGAAAACCAAAGGCAAACAGTAAAACATATAGGTATTTAGAATTCACTTCATTATGATGATAGAGACACTGGTAGACTTCCAAATTACTTTAACACTGTAGATCTATCAACAAAACATTGCCCAACTGATCATTGTCTCTCTGTCTCTCACTTTCTATCTCTCTCTCTATATAATGGTCTTTTGTTTTAATTGTGGTAGAACATGGATTTCAGGGTATTTTACGGAGTGGCTTTGGGATTTTTTTTATCAGGGATTTTTCTGTTTGCAAATAGTGAACACCAGAATTCCTGCTAGGGAGGCAAGTGGCAGGACCCAAGCAGAGGAGCCTGCTCAGAGCCTGGACCTTGGACCCAGCTGGAGGTGGCTGCCCTCCTGGCCAACTGGGGCCAGGAGGACATGCTTTGACAGTTCAAAGCAGGCCACCACACTAGGAACATCTTCTGGGCAATAGCTGCCCAGATGGCCAGACAGGGGGCACACATAGCAGTAGTGCCACCCAAAGGCCAACTCTGCAGCCACAGCCGGCTGGCAGCTGTCCCAGAGGAGCAAATACCTCTACTGGCTGTGCAGTGTCCATCTAGGTCTGGCAGGTGAACAACAGGTCACAGCCAGGCAGCAGCCCCCACTGTCAGACTGCTGCAGTGGGTAGATGGTGCAGGGAACTCTCAGGCTGCTTCAGCAGTCCAGCTGGGCCCCAAAAGCTTGTGAGTCCTGAGCTACATGCCAGGGCAACTTTTTGTACCGATGGGGCCAAGACAGGGCAGCTTTTTATACTGCTGAGGACAGCCCAGGTGCTGGCCCTGGGCTCTAGCTCCCCCTGGATGCAGATCTTGGAGGAGCCAGGCAGGTTTATTTGGCCCCAAGTGGCACAATTTCCCCACACCAAAGTGCATGTCAGGGGAACATGCGATGAGGCAAAAAGCCCCAGGTCAAATTTGCACCACTTCTATTTGAGCGATTGCAAGTGCATGTGCCTGCATGTGTGGATGTGCCCCCGGAGAATTTCTCACACAGCTCAAAACAGGACCTTTCAAGTGCTGGCCCAGAAATTAGGCCTAAGGCAGTTTCATAGATTTCATAGACATTAGGGCTGGAAGGGACCTGAGAAGATCAAGTCCAGCCCCCAGCCCAAAGGGCAGGAAGTCAGCTGTGGTCATAGGATCCCAGCAAGATAAGCATCCCATTTGCTCTTGAAGGTGTTCAATGTAGGTGCTTGAACCACCTCCAATGGCAGGCTGTTCCAGACCTTGGGGGCTCGGACAGTAAAGAAATTCTTCCTTATGTCCAGCCTGAAACGGTCTTGCAGTAGTTTATGACCGTTTGACCTTGTCATCCCTTGGAGCCTTCCCCCAGATACTGGTGCTCACTCCTGATAAACTTATAGGTGGCCATCAGATCACCCCTGAGCCCACGCTTTTCCAGGCTAAGGAGCCCCATGGCTCTCAGCCTGTTGTCATAAGGTCTGTTTTCCTGACTTCTGATCATGTGCATGGCTCTTCTCTGGACTCTCTCAAGCTTCTCCACATCCTTTTTGAATTGTGGAGCCCAAAACTGGACGCAGTACTCCAGCTGCGGCCTCACCAAGGCCGAGTACAAGGGGAAAATGACGTCCCGGGATTTGCTTGAGAAGCAGCTATGGATGCAAGCCAGCGTTTTGGTCGTTTTACTGCAGCATCGCATTGAAGGCCCATGTTAATCTTGTGGTCACTGATGACCCCCAAGTCTCTTTCTTCTGTAGTGCTAACCAGCGTAGCACTGCCAAGCCTATAAGGATGCTGCAGGTTTTTCTTCCCAAGGTGGAGAATCTTGCATTTTTCAGTGTTAAACACCATCAGGTTATCGTCTGCCCATTTGCTGAGCCTGTCCAGGTCAGCCTGGATCACCCACCTGTCTTCTGGCATGGATGCTTTGCCCCAAAGTTTGGTGTCATCGGCAAACTTGGCCAGTGTACTTCTGACTCCAATGTCCACATCATTAATGAAGTTGTTGAAAAATATGGGTCCAAGGACAGAGCCTTGGGGGACCCCACTGGTCACAGGACACCATGATGAGTGACTTCCATCAATTACTACCCTCTGGGTCTGACCACGGAGCCAATTTCCCAGCCAGCGTATCATGGTGGATCCAAGGCCACAGTTGGCCAGTTTCGCTAAGAGGTGATCACGGGATAACAGATTGAAGGCTTTTTTGAAGTCAAGATATATGAGATTGATGTCCAGCTGATAGGTCACCTGGTCATAGAAGCAAATGAGATTGGCCAAGCAAGACCTACCCGCAACAAACCCGTGCTGGCTATCCCTTAGGATGTTGGTGTCGGCAGTCCATTAAGGATGGCCTATTTAGTAAACTTTTCTAAGATCTTCCCCGGGATAGAAGTCAGGCTGATGGGCCTATAGTTAGCCAGATCCACTTTCCTCCCTTACTTGAAGATAGGCACCACATTGGCCTTCTTCAAATCTTCGGGCACTACACCAGAGCGCCAGGAGTTTTCAAAGATCCATGCCAGGTGCTGGGCTATGATGCTTGCCAGCTCCTTGAGTACCCTGAGGTGTAGACTGTCAGGGCCGGCTGACTTGAAGGTATCCAGCCTCTCAAGATGTTCCTCTTTGAGGTCAGCATTAATGGAGGACAGGGGATCTCCCTCACCAGAACCTCCCTGTCCTGTAGCAGGCATAGGCATCCCATGGGACTGATGAAAGACCAACGCAAAGTACCCATTTAATAGATTGGCTTTTTCCTGGGCATCGGTTGTCAGTTGCCCCATCTGGTTCAGCAGCGGTCCAATGTTGCCCTTGCTTTTCCTCCAGCTCCCCACATATCTGAAAAAGAACTTTTTATTGTCCTTGATGCTTGAAGCTAGTTGGAGTTCAGTTGCAGCCTTGGCTTTCCTGGTTTGCTCCCTGCAGGACCGGACCAGTGCAGAATATTCCTCCTTGGAGGTGAATCCTGTCCTCCATCCTTTGTAGGCCTTTCTTTTTAGCCTTAGGAGGTCTGCTAGATCCCTGGAGAGCCAGGGGGGCTGCTGTGCCCTCTTGCTGCCTTTGCTCCATGATGGAAAAGACTTAGTTTGTACATTGAGGATCGCTCCCTTGAGGAGCAACCACTCTTCTTGAACTCCCCTCTCCCTAGGGTCATGGTCCCTAAGGGCCTGACTGACAAGCCTCCTGAGCTTGTCAAAGTCGGCTTTCCTGAAGTCAAGGATTTCCATGTTGCTGACTGAATTGCCAGCTTTACGGCGGATGGTGAAGGTGATCAGCTTGTGGTCGCTGTCACCCAGCTTCCCATCGATCACTAGGTTGCCGATGAGGTCATTCCCAGTAGCCAGAACCAGGTCAAGCAGTGCTTTGCCTCTCATTGGTCCAAAGACTTCTTGAGTCAGGTAGAGTTCATCCACACGTGAGAGGAAACTTTGTGACCTCTCGGATTTTGCTGAGTGATCCTCCCACGAGATGTCCGGGAAATTGAAGTCACCAATGACAACCATGGTCCTGGAGCACGTGGCCTCAGACAGTTCCTGGGCGAACTCCTGGTCAAGCTCAGGACTTCAGGTGGGAGGTCTGTAGTAGACTCCCACCGTTCTGTCCCCTGTGCTGTGTTCCCATGGATTTTAACCCACAGGGTCTCCAGTCGTCCACCCTGGTCACCAATATCAGTTTGCAGGGGCATGTAGCTTTCCTTAGCATAGAGAGCTACACCCCCGCCCCTTTTATCTACACGATCACTCCTGTAGCAGGGTACAGCCATCTATACCTGTGGTCCAGTCATGGGTGGAGTCCCACCAGGTCTCCGTTATCCCTATGATGTCATAATTATTTGCACTGAGCAGGAGGACGAGCAGGAGCGGGATGAGTGGGAGCATTATCCCTATGACACCAGTGCCGCAGTCTTTGGTTCACTACCTGGATCCTCCTCTCCCTCCTCAGCCCATACCCCCAGACTGGGAGGATCAACGAGAACACCACCTGTGCCCCCAGACCCCTTAGCCCCACTTCCAAATCCCTGTAGTGCCTCATGACCCTGCTGGGAGCGCTCCAAGCTGTGTCATTGGTGCCGACGTGAATAAGGAGCATGGGGTAGTGGTCTGTGGGCTGGAGGAGCTTAGCGATCCTCTCCACAATGTCTCGTACACAGACCCCCGGGAAGCAGCAGACTTCCTGGGCTAAGGGGTTGGGGTGGCAGATTACCTTCTCAGTCCCCGTCAGGATGGAGTCTCCCACAACAAACACTTTACGTTTTGTCTTGGGGAGAGTAGGGGCGGTAGCTGCAGTTGAGCCTATGTTGCCTGCGGGAGCTGGCAACTCAGCAGGCTCTGCTGGAGCAGCAAGAGGTGTGTACGTGTTGCTAAGCTCCAGCAGGGCGGGGGCCTTGGTGTGACAGGCCTTAGGGCCCTTGACCACCTTGGTCCATGCCCCTGACTGGACAGAGTGGGAGGTCCCAGAGTCCTCCTTTGTCCTGGAGGGAGACCATGGTCTACCCTCCGGCTCCTGGGGGAGAAGGACCTGGCAGTAGGAATCAATCTCCTGCTCGCAGTCCCTGATGGCATGCAGTCTCTGGACTGTGGCCTGGAGCTCCTCCAGCTGGCGCGCCAGAGACCCCAAAAGGGAACAAACCCCACAAGGAGAGGTGGTCATGCTCCCGGGCCCCAGAGCCTGAAAAAGGGAAGGCAGCCCCTGCAGCCAAGAGCCAGGGGCTCCATCTGCGTGGAGCCCAGAACCATGGGTTCTGTCTGGGTGGCTGTCTCTGAAGTGCCGGAGGGGGGGGCTGCAGAGCCCGAGGGGATCTTCGGGGTGCGGCATGTGCCCATTCGTGTCATGCCTCTGGTAGGCTGGCTATGGCTGGACTGTCTACCCTGGGGGGCTCACAGGCAGGGCCTGAGCCCTCCCGCACAAACCTTGCGCTAACTCACACACCAGCAGACAAGCGCACCTGTTTGTGCAGCCTGTTCGCGTGGCTCCCTGGGGGGCTGGGTGAAGTAGGGGCCTGGGCAGGGTAAGACCTGGCCCGGCTCCACTCAACTGCTTCCTCCCACTCGCTAAGGGGTTAACCCCCTCCCACCACGGGCCCTGCTTACCTCCAGCTGTGCTGGGGGTCAGCGGGGGCTCCATGGCTGCTGGGGGGTCTCTGGGGTGCTTCGGGGGAGCGGGGGTGCAGCAGGCTTTCACCCGCCTGTCTGTTGCTGCTCTGGAGCCTGACTGGGGCTTTTTTGCTGTTGGTGGGCCCTTTTAAACTGCGCTAATGTGCACTGGGCCTGCCGTCGAGGAAGCTGCTCTCAAGCAAGGGTGGGCCCTTGTTGGGCAGAGCTGTTATCCCTCCGTCATGTACTATCATGCATATGACTGAATCCTGTGACCACTGTGCAGAAAGGAAAGAGAAAAGAGGCAAAGCTTAATTTTAACATCAAGGACAAAACAATGAGGTAAAATGAGATAAGCCAAGTAATAAAACATTGCATTTTAACTTTTAGTTAGTCAGCAAGGGACAAAGGAGGTTTTTTTAAGACTGCCCAGAAAACTAAGGATGAATCCAAGCTACAAATCCAAAATATTTTTGTTTGGGCTCCAAATCAAAATATTTTTCTCACGGTTTAGGAAGATTTCAGACCAGTGGCCGGGGGTAGAGTTCTGTTAGCTTTTCCTGTTCCAGCTGTTTGACTTTGTATAGATAATTAAATAGTCATTAGGCTAGAGAGATGGACACTGAATCTATAAGCCAAAGAACAGCCATTTACAGACAATGTGAGAGAACGTGCAAGAGAATGGCAAAGCAGGTGCCTGTACCTAGGTTTCTCAAATCCTAAGCCAGTGCCCTCACCTGTAGAGCAAACAGCTCACTCTTGCTAAAACTGGCAAGTACCCAAGAGTAGTTATAGTTTTGACAAATTGACAATTTTTTTATAAAAAGCATTTAATCAAAACATTCCTGCTCACCTCTAATCTAAATACCATATTAGTGGCAGACTCACCCCATGTGAAATTTCTATGTGGGAGAGTTGACTGTTGCTTTTCAAACCAATCAAGAGGAGGTCCTGATTTTAGAATTTGCTATGGAAAGTCTCTATGGCCTACTATGCCAAAGGTTACCGATAGTACTCAGCCTGGGGGTAAAAGAAAATTAAGGGAAGGGTTCAAGAACAGCTAGGGAAATTAGGAAGCCTACAGAGCAGGTTATTCCAAGGATCTAGATGAAATGAGAACCATCAAAAAGGAAATCCCTCAGGTTCCAGTATCAAAAGAGGGAGTAATGCACTCAAAGCACAAGTGATATGGGAGAATAAATAAGGATAGTGAGAATGGACCAGATGGACTGGGCCACCCTTGGAACCTTTCAATTCACAGTTCAATAGGATGTAAAGACCAGAAGGCAATTGGCACACAGGGTTTTGGGGGGTGGCAAGTGTTACCTTCTGAATCTGCATTGTGAAGAACCCAACAGGAAAGAGGTACCAGTTTTTCAGAAACTTTGGACACATTAACATAGCAATGGCAAGCTGTTGTGTTGACTCTTCTCTTTCACTCTGTGCAGTTCTCTCATAGAATTGAGGCCAGAGAGAACTATCAGATCCTCTAATCTGACCTCCACTATATCACAGACCATTAAATTTCACTGACTCATCTCTCAGTCCGATGGCTTGGATTTGACTACAGCATAACTTTCCTTTTGGCTAAAGTCTATCTTACAGAAAAGTGTCCAGTAGCAAGAGATGGAAAATCCATCATTCCCCTGGGTGCTCTGTTTCAATGGTTAATCATCTTCCCTGCCACAAATGTGTGCCTAGTTCTGAATTTGTATTCGTCTGACTTGACCTTCCCATTATTGGTTGTTCTAAGGCTTTCCTTTCCTAGCTTAAGAAGATTACCTTTAGTATCAGGAATTTTCTCCCCATAAAGTTATGCAATGAAATTGAGCCCACTCTTAATCTTGTTTTTCAGTAGAAAAGCAAATGAGCTCTATAAGATTCTTGCTGTAAAACAGTTTCTGTAGGCCTCAAATCATTTTTTGTCATTCTCTTCTGCAACCCTTCTAGTTTTTTCCATACCTGTTTAACAAGTGGACACCAAGATTATGTGCAGTATTCCAGCACTGATCTCACTAACCTTGGACATCGAGGTAAAATCACTTAACTATTCCTACCGCTACTCCCAAATATATACACATCACTGGATCACATTAGTGCTTTTGTTACAAAGCCACATAGGGAGGTTTCTGTTCATTTGCCTGTCTCCCATGACTCTTAAATCCTTTTGAGAGACTTTAAGATCTCACAAATGACCCCCTTCTGGTTACTCAGTGAGTAACCAATGGTTATGAATTACATTCACTGATTTCCACTTAGGCCACTAGAACTTCATCATGCCCTTATCTCCATCTGTTTTCCTAATAATTTATCAGGCAATGCTGCTTAGTTCAGCATTTCTTCCACTAAATACAGATTACATATTCACCACCACCCTTTGATTTTAATGAAAGTAGGGCTAAACACACACACGGAAGCCTTTCTGTACAGGTTCTTATAATCAAAATAGGTGAAGATCAGCCTAACAAAAACATAATCTCTTGTTTATCTTATGGCATGTGCCTACTCGCAAGGAGACCTGACCTTGGGCAGTAGATAGCAACTGGAGTTTTATATGAGTACTACAGAGTTGTAAGTGCCATCTCTTCTACCAGCTACATTATTAGAGAAGATGACAAAATGTTGAGCATCTCTGATGGCAAAAAATTAGGGTGTACATGTGGAAATACCCAGAAAACTTGGCATCTCAAAGACACAGAAGAGTCAAGCCAGCAAGCCAAGTCCCTTTGAAACCTTGTACTCTTTCCCTTTCAGAACCATTTGTTAAGGGTTTATCTGTTAGAAGTTCAAGAATGAACTGATTCTGTACTAATTGCTGAATTAAAAAGATCTGTTTATATCCCTTCTTAAACCTCACAGTGTGAACCAATAAAACATTTCCTGTTCAGGCTCACTACCTACCTCTGACCTAGTTTTAATCACAAAAATAAACCCAGGAGCCAGAATGGGGTTGCATGATCCAAATATACCCAATTATTGCACAGGCCATTCATTTTGGACCCAAGTTATGCTATACCTTATCAAAGGTCCAGACTGAGTGACCTGATTCAGAGTCAGCTTTCTAACCCCAACAGATCTAATAGAGTTTCAGGTCTGTTATAGGAGCCAGCTCATGCAGAGATGAGCTCAAATTCCAAAATGATCACTGCTTTCAAATTCCAGGGAGGTTCAATCAGGAGGGCAGAGGAAAGGTGTTTCGGGGCAAGATGTTCCCCCTCCCCCACAGGCATACATCTTACTATGAATGAGATTTAAAAAAAAATCAATCTTTGATTTTTATGATTTTTTAAAAAGATGCTTTTGTCTCATTTTCTTCAAAATTCCCCTTCCCACAGATGTGTTTTTCCCATTTTATTAATTTTCCTGTTAGTGGCATACAAATGCAGATTCACAAACCTAGAGCTGAAAAAAGAGAAACATTTCACATGCTGAAGAAATGTATCTGACATCACTTCAGTCTTGCTAGTCTGCTCTCTAGTGTCTTGTCCCTCATTTGCGGCTTCTGCTTAAAGATAAGTTTCACAGAACAGAACTGGACAACAGTACTGTTGTCACCAGGTAGTTCAAAGATCTGTTCTCAGATGATACAGCTTAACACTAGTACAAGTGGAGCTGGATAGGGTCTAAACCAGCCCTACAGCAAAAATTAATATTACAATTATAAGATGTTGACAAAACAATTTTCATATTAATATTCACTGCAATAGCCCCATTTCCTGAGTGGAGGACCACTGCAAGAATATGATGTTATTGCCATCTACGGGCAAGGAGTTGTGTTACCATTCATATTTCACCAAAAAGACATTCCTTTAATTGCTGTCAGAAAATTTCAGTGGGTTTCAACGCATTTTTTAAAGGTCCTGGAACAACTAAGATATATGATCTGAAGAAAAATTAATCAAGCAGTAATTATTTATCATGGAATTTGTGATAACCTTCATTTTGCACTCACTGGAATTTTTCATTTGTGTCTAAACAACTTATTTTTATGCTAGATTGTGAGCAGACCAGAACAGTCATAATAATAAGTGTACAAAGATACAGTGTACACCTGGGGACCTGTGTTCCCAAAACACTGTTCTACCAAAACACTGGAGCTTGCAAGTAAAAAGTTATTCATATCATATATGCATTTTGAATGTCATCTTTAAAGACAGCTGGAAAATATTGACACAAAATAAGGCACAAAATATCTTACAGTGACCCTGAAAACAAAACAATTTATTTCTATTATAAAGTAAATGTAACCCTCTTTTTCTAAAATCTGCTGTAGGATCAAAGGTTTTTCTAGTGCAATACATTCTGTATTACTTTATTGGAGAATATGCAAAACTCCCTTAAATATATAACAAAAATACTTCTTGTCTATTGCTTTTAGCCCAAGAGCTATTTTTGCCTTTAAGAAAGAATGTGATGCTTTTCAGTAAGTACAGCACATCCATATTAACCCTTTCTTTACTGAAAGCTTTTAAAGATTTTGGGGGGAGGGGGTTAGAAATATTACTTTTGCAAGAAATACAAACAAAATGGAACTTTATTTCCTTAGGAGCCTGGAAGGCTGAAACCCTGCTATCATCTAACAAAAAGAAGTATTTTTTGTTAAACCCCAGCTAGCCAGGGATTTATACAGCACGCATCTTCATGGCATTAGGTTATGATGATCAAATGAGGCTGACTGCTAGAATTCTCTGTGAATGGACAAAAGATTTGGGTCATCTTTTAGGCCCAAGCTCTTGTTCTTTACCCTGGCAGGAGCCGTGAGAACTGTGGAGGAAAAAAGCTGAGGCCCTGAGGGCAAAGACTGCCCCATGTCCTGTCACTACACAATGATCAAGTGGCTGAGACATTACAGTGCCAACATGTCTGAAGGAAGATGTATCCAGGCTTCTTTGGACAAGGAAGGTCACTGCCAAACTAAACCTTGAAGGAGCAGTGGTAGAATCAAAGACTGAAGGAAAAAAATCCTCCCTAAGGTCAAAACAAAAGAATTTAGAAAGCATTTCTGAAAGAAAAAAGATCATAAAAATTAGTGCAAGAATAGGCACTTGCAATTATCACAAACATGAGGAAAAGGCACCTATTTACGCTGGCAAATAACCTCCTTTCATGCTGTTTTAAGAGAGATGCATAAATTGGCCTGCGCCTTATGAAAACTGTTTTTGGAATTAAGGTATCCTGAAGTCAATCCCATCATTACCATATACTGTACCATCAACATTGGACTTGTATCTTAACTTTACCACTATTTTAGTATAAGTTGTTTCATAAAAATGTGTGTTATATTTCCCTAGAATATTTAATTTAGGAATATTTTGGTTGATGTGTATACCATATTTCTATGGCCTTTCAAATATTTAGCCTTTTCTGCCTATTGTCACAGATTCATTGGTTCAGAGACATCCCCTCCTTTTAAGCAGATTGGTATCAGCGGTAATCTGAAACAGATTTGGTGACCCCACAGCATTAAATCATGCTTTGTGGTGCTTTATTCCTGCTCCAGAAGACTTTATGCATTAGTGGGTACATAAAATTGCACCGAAGAGATTGACTACACACTGAAAAGTAATAAATGACTCCATATGGTCTTAATTTTTCAGTGCAGTGCACCACTGTTTTAAAGCAATTTGTGTTTAATTTTCCAATTAAAAGACTTTAAATAGATTTTTCTAACACATGGACATGGGCATATATTCACTTCAGGAGTTCTCCCCAGCTGAGAGGCTGGGCAAACTAACAGCTTTCACAGTCAACTGCTGCCCTTGGTCAGCTAGCTAGCAAGGGGACAATTAGCCAAGGTAGTTAATTTTCCCCTCTTTTTACTCAAAAACTGCTTGTGTCGTCATTGCTGCAAAGCAGCAAGGAGCACAGTCTCTGCAAACAAACTGAATAGCACACCTTCCTCCTTAAGCCTCTTGTACTTGAGCACGTCAGTTCTGAACTGCACACCCACCCCAGGTTTCCACTCTACTTGCTAAAAAAATTCCACTTTTATAAAGCAAGCTTTTGCAGTATCTCTTCATTCACATCATTTAAGTTAAACATGCATTTATGTTATAAAAACTATTTAGAAATAGCAACCTCCTGATCAGACCTGTTCCCTGTGTATATTCATAGCCACATTCATTCATATATGCTCACTTAAGTGATATAGAGGTCAGATTTTACTGGGGTTTTTACTCCTGTTAGCTCTTCATATAGTAAAACAGCTGAAAGTGAGCTGGACCAAAGTTCATTTTTGTAGATCAGGAAAAGAGCTATTTACTAAATGGAAATCAAATATTGTTGCAAAGGGGGTCACTTAGCGCATAATACGTTTTACAGAACCTTTGTTATTGCTGACACATATGAAGAAAAGGCTCAAGTCTTCAAAAGTATTTGTAGGGCTAGCAATTATGAACATTTACTCAGTTTCTACTTGGAAACTAAGCATGTTTAACATGGAAGTCACTGACTCAAAGAACAAGGGGCTCCATAGATAGGTATCTACTGAATGCATGATTTTGCAGAAATCGCAAAATTGGGCATTGTCCATGAAATCCACAAAAATCAGGAAAAAGAACAAAAGCAAAAAATAAAAAAACCATTAGGGGTACACCGATAGAGAATTTTTGGGCCAATACCGATGGCTGATTTTTAACGAGCCATACTGGCCCATACCGATCTGATTCTGATATGCAGTTGGGCAGCATGGAGAGCAGCATCCGGTTGGTAAGCAGAAGGGGTGAGGGGGGAGGGAAGGAGCATGGGGGGGGCAGATTAAAGCCGCTGCAGTGAGGGAGGGAGTGGGGTTGGGGCAGGGGCAGGGGCTACACAGCCAAAGAGGAGTGGGGGACAGAGCCATGACTGGCTTGCCCAGAGGGTGTGGGGTGGGCTCCTGCTGCTGCACGCACCCTGGGAAGGCATGAGGGGGTGCCCCTGGATCTGCACATGGAGTGAGGTGGGTGGGCTGCTGCTGCGGGCTGGGGTGTTGCTGGGCTCTTTGCAGAAGGGGGCTAGGCCAGGCTGCACTCAGGGTGGGGCTATAAGGGGGCTGCAGCCACCCCAAAATTGCCATCGCCTCCCCGTAACCCCCAATCTCAACGCTGCCACCACCTGCCCTGAGCACAGCCCGACCCAGTCCCCACACCACGAAGAGTCCGGTGGCACCCTGGTTCCAGCCTGTAGCGGCAGCCCACCCCCGCCCCACACACAGATCCAGGGGCACATGTCCCCCATTCCCTTCTGGGGTGCATGCCGTGGCAGGAGCTGCTGCCCACTTCCTCCCCACCCCAGAAGAGCCGCTCATGGCTCCATCCTGTGCTCCACCCCGGCTGTGCAGCACCTGCCCCTCACTGCAGGGGCCTCAATCTGCACCCCCCATGCCTCTTTCCCCACAACCGACTTGCCAGCCAGACCTGGCTGCTCTCTGGGCTGCGCTCCTGGCCGCCTGCGTGCCGTGGCTGCACGCACATGCAGGGCATTTATTGGTGGCTTTATCGGCCACATGAACAAAAAAAAAGCCGATTGCCAATACAGTCAATTTTCCTTATATCGGTGCTGATAAAATGCTGGTTCCCCAGCAGGAGCCAGCAGTCCTCATGACCGCTGTAGCCCAGCCTTGCATCCTGCCATGGGAAAGGGGAGCCAGCAGTGCCAAGGGGAGCAGCCAAGATGGCAAGCTGCCAAGTGACTGAGACGGCCCTGCCCCTCACTGCCAATCACTAGTGAGGGGCAGGGCTGCACAACACAACCCTCTCAGCCAATCAGTGGTGAGGGGTGGGTCCATCGGGGCCCCCGCAAGCAATCGGCAGTGAGGTGCAGGCTTGCCATGAAAAGGCATTGAAATTGGCTCCATGCACCACAAATGGCCTGAGAAAATCCCTTTCGCTCACTGTGACTGGAGTAGATCCCTTGTCATAGGGCCTTCCCACAGCTGGGCCTCTAGCCTGCTGTGTAGGGCACTCTCCTGGGAAGTATAAGATTTGGACCCCATCAAATGGAGGAAGAAACCAAAATCAGGTTCCTATTTATTGTGCAACTGCTCTATTGACTGTTATACAAAGGGCAGGAACTGCTGCTTCCTCCTCTAGGAACCATGTTTTAAAGAAGTCAGGCAGCCAGGCACAGGTTTTTCAAAGAGCGAATGATAGGTGCTGGCCTCAAGAGTGGCTCCTCCGTACAGCCAGCTCAAGCAGTAAGCCCCAGTGACCAGCAGGGGTGAAGATGCATACGCATCTTCAGTGTTCCTTAGCCTTCTCTAAACAGCTTGTCTCTTACTGTGCTGTATGTTTTGCATCCTGTTCAGAGGGAAAATGAGGCATCCATGCAGTGGACAGGCAACTTAGAACCTACCACCAGTTTCTGGATGCTACTGTGGAGCCCAGGTAACCAAGTTCTTTAATGAACCCAGCCCAGGGAACCTTGTTCTTTAAAATTTTTAACATTTCACAGAAGCTTCTTTTTAAAATGTACAGGAAAAAAAACAAAGAGTCCAAACAAGCATGGAAGATGCTAAATCTTCCCAAAAATAATAACTTGTTTTCACTCGAAAAGATCAAGACATGCCTAAATACATCTATGGATTTAATCGTGTATCTGCTAAATAGGTTAAACGAACCCTACAGAGCTCAGTGGCAGCTTGACCAGGCTCTACCAGTCAGTGGAGGTCAAGTACTGCACATTAGCTGCATACGCTCCCCAAGTGCTGCTCCCACCCTTTCCCCTGGCCAATCTGTTGCTCTGCTTCTTGCGTCCTGCCCTGGGCTCCCTGCCCATTTCACCCCTCTTCTTTCTACTCGCTGCCCTCTGTGCTGCAGTGCCACCTGTCCCTTTCCCCATCTGCTGAAAGGTTTTTTGCTGCGCAAGACCGAGGACCGCAGCACATTTGCCCCGCTTTGAGCCTCTGGATCACAGGTCTGTCTCAGCAGACATTCTGCAGCTTGACCGCAGTCGTGGGCTGGATGCAAACACAACAGGGTCCCTGCCTTGCACAAGGTCACACCACACGGCCCTACCTGTCCTTTCTGGCTTTAAAAAAAAGAAATCCGTAAGGCATATAGCAGTGCCCCTTCCACCTTGCTCTCAGCAGCCAGGGCCTTGTCCGGGGGGGAGTAGTCCCTCTCTTACAGCGTGACCAATGGCCAGCCTAGGTACAGGTGCAATGCAGAGATGCCCAGTGCCCCTCACTTCCCCCCGGGCTGGCTCGCCTCACCAGCTCGGAGGCCCATCCCCAGGCACCGGGGGAGGCGCTGCAAGCTGCATGCATGTATGAATGCAACACACACACACGTGGCCACTGCTCTGCTCCCCCCATCCCCTGTCTATGCTCACGCCCGGAGCCTCCCCGCCCGATGCATTCCCCACTCCCCACACGCAGGTGACCACCCCGGGGCGGCGGTGACGGGCAAGCACCCTGAACCGAGCTCGGCCGCATTTTACTCGATTGTTTATTATTTTGTAGTGGGCGGGGGAGGGGTGTCCGGCTCGACCAATCCGAGACGCCTCGGCCTTGACGGACGGCGCGTTCCGGCCAATGGCGGGCAGAGGGCGGGTCCCTATGGTCACGCGCTTATTTATAGCATGACATCATCTGTTTGCACGCCGCAGCCTAGCTTGGTGGGGAGGGCGGAGCCGTGGGGCGGGGCCTGTGGGGATGGGAGGGGGAAGCGCGGGATGGGCACTGCAGGGGGGAGGGGCGCGCAATGGTAAATGCTGGTGCTGCTAGGGGTCTGCCTGGGCCTGGACCCCAGCCCCACCACCCCCTCGCCTGGCTGCTTGGACTCTACAGTTCCTGCCCACTAACTCTGTTGTGGGGAGCATGGCAGAACCTGGCAAGGGTACTAGGAGGGGTCCTGCTGAGCCCCTCACCTGCCATGTATTTATTTCTAGCAATTAATGCCTTGCTTTCCACTTGCTCTCTGTGCCTCCTACCTTTCTGTGAAGCAGGCTGAGCAGGAGCTTCTAGAGCAGGGAGCATGCCTTCAAATATCTCTGTGAAGTGGCTATTCTAGTATAATGGCAGAGTGATTAAGTAATGAGCAGGTTTTATCATCGCTCTCTGGGGAAACTGAGGCAAAGGTTAAGTGACCTGGTGAGGCTTCAGGGTGAGTCAGTGCCAGAGTGAAGACCAGAGCCCTGTTTCCCAGCTCCTTTGAGGAGCCATAGCTAACCAAATGAAGCACCACCAAAAGCGGTCAGAGGTGTAGGGAACTGAATGAGGAAAATAATAAGGAAGACTGTTTAGTGCTTCTTTGAATTGTGTGTACACGGTAAAAACCTTAATCCTAAAGGTTAAATGCTTTAATGTTATCTAAAGAGAAGCATAAAAGAATGGTTTCTCCCTTTTTAATGCTTGGCAGGTCTTAGCAATTAGGTTCATTTTGCCAGAATGTACAAATTGAACTAGTCCAGGGTACCCCAAGCATTCAAAACCCCAAGTATTGAAAATACATGAGTCTGACTTCAGAAAATCATATATTAGCTTGGAAGTTACAAGATTTAAAAAGATGTTGATTCTGTCTCAGGGTGGTTTCTTTGTGATTTATGCTTTTTGAGCTGCAAGAGTTCATTGGGGGCAGATATCCAAGCTTTACTCTGCATCTATGAGCATTTGAAGCTGCTTATCTGAAATGGAGGCTGACATGGCCACTCAACAGGTCTTCAGGAGCAAGGTTTTAAGAAAAACGCTGAATATTACAAATGGCATAATAAGCTTTTGAAAGTTGGTGATACAAGTTGTTGTTTTTTTATTATAGACACGTTGGGGGGTTCTTGTTTTAGATGTAGTAGGTGGGTGCAAATTTACTTCTCCCATCCTAAGGAAGGTCTACATCTTTTGGCCATTAGTCAGTCCAGAAACTATATGAATTCAATGACAGATTTTCTTAAGCAAGGACAAAAAAATTGAGAGATGTGGTGGACCCAGGGAGTGCAGCACCAGGACGTGAGGCACAGAATGGGCCACAATTGAAAACTGGAGTAGAATCTCCCCATTTCCCTGATCTGCTTCACAATTCAACAGGACTTTTCTCTTTGGCCCTCTGCAAACTTTCCCTTAGATCAGTCAGGTGTTTGCTTATGCCAGCAACTGCAGTCTCTGGGGCTTGTACCACATGGACATCTGAAGATACTTCTTACTGGATGAGGTTCTTATATACATGGAATATTTACCATTTAAAACTTCTCAGCCTTAGGGCCTAGGCCGCAGTTCTTAGCCAAGTCAACTTGGCAGAAAAATGTTCCATAGCAGTTGGGAAAATAATCCTCTCTCCCTTTCTGCAGTAGCAAATGCAACCACTTCCTCTTCTGTTACACTCACTTTTCTCCTCCTTCCCCTCATTAGAATACTCGGTCTGTTTATTTTCAGTTAAAACCCCTCTTTCAGACTTGCTCCTAAACCATGGGTACAAGGAAACAGTGTGGGGTTGCTGTAGTCACCTCTCACAGACTTCTGACACATTCACTGTATAAACTGGTCCCTTGTTTTATTTTATCTGCATGTTGGATGCTGTGCAGTGAATAAGGCAGCTTGACACATGTTAGTGAGGATATAATAAAAAAGATGTGATGCGTTATAGAAGAACTGTATTGTGCTGCATGAGGCAGAATTAAGGTCACATGGCAGCTATAACTTTTGAGTTTACTGACTTGTACATTCTTCCTTTTGCTACCCCAGATATTCCTTTTCTGAATGGATGATTGTTATGTAATAATATTCAACAATAATAGATGTACAGTAATAGTATGCTATAACCACAACGTAACATTATTTTATCTAACAGCAATATACTTTACGATACTTTTACGCAGTAATTAGGAAATGTCTAAGGTTCCCAATGCAACCTTTACCCTGCCCACCACGTGCTCATGAAAGACCATTTATAATCTAATGCTGGGAATTTTGTTTGCATGAAAAGTTCACAAAGGGTGTCAGCCCTATGAAAAAGTTAAGATACTAGAGGAAAAAAAGGAAGATACTCCTACTATGGGGATATTTAATGAGCATTTTTAAGGATACTGCTATAAGCT
The DNA here is from genome assembly GCF_052110815.1 of Crocodylus siamensis. NCBI lineage: Eukaryota > Metazoa > Chordata > Crocodylia > Crocodylidae > Crocodylus > Crocodylus siamensis. Next base: position 88,349,363 of record NC_143395.1, read on the forward strand.
AGTGCACTATCTTGGGAAAAACTAACTTTTTGAATCACCAGAACGAAAGAAGATTTCTGACAGAGCCAGGCAATGGGATGTCTTGGTCAAGTCTGTGGATGAGTGCTCAAATGAGTGAATCTTTTAAAAAAATCCCTTCCAGTGATTCCCATGGGATCTGCCAGCATACATAGAGAGCAAGGGAGAGAAGCACACACATACACAAGATGTGGCTTTGCCTGGAAGACCTTGCTCTAATAGATTACATGGCTGGGATTTTCAAAAAGGTTCAGTACTGGCCTAACCGTACTCCCGTTCATCTTCTTTCATATGACAGAAATGGTGTCTGTATCTTTATCTTTGTGTGCTTTGGCATCTTTGTTAATTGGGGAGCTCTTGGCTGTCATTGATGTTACCAGGAATTTCTATGTGGAAGTAACTCCTGTCAGTCCCCTCTATTCCCATTGAAGTTGGTGATAAAACTTCCAAAAACTGAGCCCTTTGGAAAATCCCATATATCAGTGTTTGAGGGACCATAAGGCATAACCTTAAGGCTTTGGACTAAATTTTTCTCATTATGCTACTAACTACAATGGGACTACACGGGACTGTGATATGCAGAATTTGGCTCATTTCCCCATGCCCTATGCAGAAGCTTCCCTAGGTAAAAATTACCAGAGTAATTTTTAATTCTGGCTCTACAAAGCAAAACTATAGAAACTAAGTTCTGACACTAAGTTCTGAAGAACCAGTGTCTTGTGGCAATTCCCTCTGATAAGGACTGCATAGCTGGGGGAAGGACATGAAAGGGAAGAATGATCCTGTGGTTAAGGCCTGGGATTGGGATTCAGGAGATCTAGTTTTAGCTCCAAGGTCTGCCACAGACTTCCTGGCACATGACCTCAAAAAAGCCACTTTAATCTCTCTCTGCCTCAATCCTCCATCTGTTTAATAGGGTTAATACTACTTCCTTACACCCTTTGTCTATCTTGCTTATTCATACTGGGCATTGTTTAGTACATGCACAGAGCACACCTAGCCTCTAAGGGCTAAATGCAGCTATGGGGTAATGTCATACAAACAAACAAACAAACTAAATATAATATAATATAATTTGGGCCAAGATTGTCATTTTTCAACTTAGCCCTAAGTGCATCCTCCTGAGACAGTGTGGGAGGATGACTGGAGATTCAGGGATGCATCTCTTCTCTCATCTCTCCATATCTCAGAGCCCACTTGAATCACCAGGTGGTCCAGGAGAATAGTAATAGGTGCTCATCTGGCCCAGCTTGGATAACTGCTGACATCTGGTATCCTTCAGCGGCTGTTCAAATATGGATTGATGGTCTGAGCACGTTTTTACAGTGCCTTGAGAAATGGGGTCTGGGCCATAACTCTTAGGAGCTAACACAATACAAATAATAGTAATCAGTATAGCTTTCATGAACAAATATCAGTATCCCATACGCACCCTATTCATAGACTGAATCACCCTTGTCTTCCTATCAATGGCCTCTCTAGGACAGAATCCAGTGACAGACACATGCACTTTGATGATCCAATATGGACCAAAATTGAAGTCATGTACTGAAATGTGTGCTGCTTTAATTGAAAATAACCTCTGTTATTTACGCCTGCATTATTTATTCCAGTGAATAAAGATTTGCCCCTTACATTTGGATAAATTCAGCTCTATTGTCATACATACTAAAATGTACTAAATCTTGTAGCTGAAATCTCAGCTGTAGCTTATATTTATTGATCCCTCCTTCACACACATAATGCAGCAATGGTGAAACACTCTACATGGGGCCTGGGTTTGTAATGGAGCAAAACCGCATCAATATGGCCAAATCTGAAGGCCCTCCCTAGTATGTAGTTGCCTGCAGAAGGCATGTCAGATGAGGGTCTTACTGTTTTAAAACCATTTAAAATCAAGCTGTGTGCAAACCCCATTGCTCATACATAACTCTAAATAAATTAGAGATAATTTTAATTTGTCTGTTGAGGTCATTCTATCTAGAAACACATTAGAGGCAAACTTACTTTTCAGGCAACTGTCTCTATCCAGGAGCTAGGAAGACATTGCTTTGGTCCTAAACCAAACACAACAAAACAGTAAATACAAATCCCTGCAATTACTAATGCAGATATGCTGCTCAGTATTTATACCTGCATTCAAATGAATAGACTCATATTTAGTAATCTCTGGCTTTTATCAAACCAAGTAATTGGCATAGCCTTCCTTCAAGCTATTTGGGAGGTATTTCTGGTACAGTGTGTACTTGAAAGAGAAAGTGGAATGATATGCACATGTGTACATGCCTGAACATGTGCGAAGTGCTGAATGAAGTTAAAGGAACTTTCAATTTAGGTTTTCTAAAAATAGCTTTCAATTTAAGAGGAACAGAAAATTTAGAACAAAAATTACAACAAACCTTCACCCCCCGCCCTCTTCTCTGCTGTGTGGAAGCTAAATGTTCAACTGTTTTGCTGTAAAGTAATTGAAAACAATACCTGCTGAAATGATGTACTAGTGCCTGAGCACCCTGAGTAGGTTTGACTGAAAGCAAACTATAAACAAAACTGAATGTACTGCACCGGTGCCTGGGGCTTGAGATCAGACATGCAGAAACAAGGGGAATGATAATAAAAAACAGTATTACTTTGCACATGTATAGCTTTTCATCTGAGAATCCTAAAGCCCCTTCCCAACCCTAATCAATACAGCCTCACAACTCTACTGTGAGGCAAGCATGTTCCACGAGCCCTGTGTATGAAGAAGATGAAACTGAGGCAACAGCCAAGATCCCCAAGGTCACTCAGAGTGGGGGTTAGAGCTGAGAAAAAAAGGAAAGCAAATCGGCTGTTCAGGGTGCTTCATGTTTAGTCAGTGAAGGTGTTTGTAGCACAGGCATGGCTTTTTCTGAAGCAGCTTTAACAAAGCAGTGTCTCTTTAAGCCTCCAGAGCTCTCTACATTATGCTCTAAAAGAGGCTGATATTATATACGCTAGTCCTCTCGGCGTCCTGACTTCGCGGGGGGTTGCAGCCAGGCTATTACCCCAGCATTTGCAGGGGACAGAGGCCGATCTGGCCGAGAAAACCGCTTTCTGTCCTGCTGTCGCTTGCAAACTTGTCCCTGGGCTGCCTGCAGCCTGGCTCTTCCCTCCCTGTGGGCGGGGACCAGGCGGCTGCGGGGTTAGGTTGAGACTCCCTGCGTGTGTGTATAACTTTGTGTTGCCGCCGCTGGTTGTTAGGAGAAGGAATGTGGAAGTCAGCGGCCGGCGGGGTGGCGGGCTGCTCGGGCCGGCTGCCGCGGCGATCCCCGCCCTCCCCGCGCCGCTCGCCGAGGCCCCGCGCGGCCGGCGGCCCCGTCCTGCCCGGCCTCTGAAGGGAAGGCGGCCGGGAGCCGGAGAGGCGGCGGGCCAGGGGCAGGAGCCGGGCGGACGCTGGATCCGGACGCGGGCTGGGAGCGGAGGTCGCTGCTGGCGTCCCCCGGGCCGGAGCCTCGCGCTGCCGCGCTCTCCGCCGCTTCCCCCGGTGGTTTTTTCAATGACTTGAGCGACGCTGGGGGGTGGGGGGAGGAAAAGAAAAAACCTGTCAAGATGGCAGCAGCAGGAGCAAGGAGGTTATGAACGTGGTGTTGATGCTGGAGCCAGCCTCGTCCTCCTGGCAGCCCGGCGGCCCCCGGACCTGTTGGAAGACTGCACATTTCACTGGGTTTGGTTCGGATCAGTTGTTTTTTTGGTGATTTTTGGTGGTTGTTTTTTTTTTGCGCCGCCCCCCGCAAGAAGGAGGGGAGGAAGCCCAGAGTGGCGGCTCCTCACCTGTTCCGCTGGATGTGAATTGTTATTGGTATTATTTTTCGCTTTATTTTTTTTTTCGGAGGGGAAGGGAGGGGGGCGGACATAGGAAAGCGACCTGCGGAGCTGTGAGCCCCGTCGGAGGCGGCCAGGACTTCGGTGTGAAGGAGGCAAAAAAGTCATCGGTGCCACTGGAAGGACGTGGCTCCTGCCGCCCGCGGGCAGAGGAGCGCGGGCAGCCGAGCGAGGAGGAAGCGCGGTGCCCACGCGGCGGGGCCGGCCTGGCGCTGGGGGCTGCGGGGAGGGGGCGCTGCCTCCCGCCGCCGGGAGCCGCACGGAGTGAAACATAAACACACACACACCGCACACACCCGCCACACGCAGGCGACACATACACCAGATACACGCGCACGCACAGCACAGCACAACACAACACAACACAGGCGACGCATACGCATAGACACAATCACACAACACACACATAGACACAGACACACGCACACGAGAACAGGGCGCACAGCTACACGCGGGACGCGCGCGCACGGACAGACCCCCCCCCCGCCCCAGAGCCGGCTGCTGGCGGCGCCCGGTCCCAGCCCGCGGGGCGCCACATCTGGTGCATCTGGCGGCGCTCGCGCTCGGCGTGTGCGGGCCGGGCGGGCGGGGGGCGTGGTGCGGGCGCGGGCGGGTGCTGTGCTAGGCAGGATCTTCATGGCGAGCGGGGGCATGTGCGCCCGGCTGCCCCCGGCCTGCTAGGCAGCGAGAGCAGCGGCAGAGCAGCGGCAGCCGCCCGGAGGAGCCGGAGCCGGAGCCGCGAGAAGATGGCAGAGGCGTCGCCGCCCGCGCCCCCGTCGCCGCTGGACGTGGAGTTGGACCCGGAGTTCGAGCCCCAGAGCCGGCCGCGCTCCTGCACTTGGCCGCTGCAGAGGCCCGAGCTGCAAGGCAGCCCGGCCAAGCCCGCGGGGGAGGCGGCCGCCGACGCCGCCTCGATGATCCCCGAGGAGGAGGACGACGACGAGGACGGGGGCGGCTCGGCCATGGCCATCGGCGGCGCCGGGCCCAGCGGCGGGGACGCGGCGCTGGTGCCGGACGAGGCGGCGCGGCTGCTGGCCCCGGGGCCGGGCGCGGGGCCGGCCGGGCTGGGCGCGGGGCCGGGGGCCGCCGCCGCTTCCTCTTCGGCCCCGCGCAAGTGCTCGTCGCGGCGCAACGCGTGGGGCAACCTGTCGTACGCCGACCTGATCACCCGCGCCATCGAGAGCGCCCCGGACAAGCGCCTCACGCTCTCGCAGATCTACGACTGGATGGTGCGCTGCGTGCCCTACTTCAAGGATAAGGGCGACAGCAACAGCTCGGCCGGCTGGAAGGTAGGAAGGAGTGGGGCACCCGACCCGCGAGAGGCTGGGCTGGGGGGCTGCTGCTGAGGGGCGCGCCTGCCCGGCCCTTGCGCGACGAGCGGGGGGAGGGCGGCGGGGGCCACCTGCTCTCCTCAGCCGCTGGGGAGTTCCTCCAAACAGAGACTGTTCTGCCTCCCTTGATAGTTGTCTGGCTTTTCCTACGTGTTAGGGCAGCTGGGGGACCCGTCTGCTACAGAAACACACCGCCCTGCCCATCTCTCTCCCCCCCTTCACTCTGGGCACACGTCCGAACAGCCGGGACCCCGTCCGGACCAAGAGGGAAGGGAGACGGGATCAGCTTTTCTTGCAGATTGTTTACCTCCTGCCTTTGAGAGCACATGGGGTCCGGGCAGTTTTGTTTTTATAAAGAGCTTTCTTTAAAAAAACACGCACTCCGGTGCTAATATTAGACAGCCAAACTTCTTTCTTTCTTTCTCTTCTCTCCTCTTCCTTCTTTCTTTCTGAGCACCCCCCCCCCCAAACTGGTTGCTTTCAGTATTTATTGCGTGTTCTTCTGTGCATATGCCACATGCCCCGTCCTTTAAGCATTCCAGCTGCGCAGAAAGCAGTGTCACTGGCATGATGCAGGGTGGCTATTTAGCAAGGAGGAAAAGGCTGGCTCTCTTCAGTTGCGGCACAGTGCCAATATTGCAAGCCTTTACGGCTAAGCGTCTGACCCAATGCCAGGTGGAGGATTTTTTGAGGAACTTTGATCCTGATCAATGAGGATTGACATTTCCCATCACCTTTTTTCAGTTTTCTCAAATCGGGGAGAGTTTGTATAATAGGCAGAGATAGATCGCATGAAATATTGTCTAAGCTGGAGGATTCCCATAACTCATTCTCATGTTTGAGGCATGGTAAGGGTGGTATGTAAAAGACTTCCCCCCTTCCAAATGGAACTATAGAGGAGAAGTGTTTGTGCTGTATTTGACACAGAAGAAATGTTTTAATTAAAACAAGACCAGTAGCTTTCCTGATTCAAGCCTAGAGTTTCAAAGCCACAGATGTAGTTTAAGCTTTGAGGCCTGTTTTACATAGCACATTTTTATGAGACTCTACAAGCACCATGTAGAAATCTAATATGACACTCCTGGCTTTTCTGCGGTAGCTTGCTATCATTTGCAGAAGTATGGTTTGCAGACCTCAGCTGTTTTCATACCATATCTGTTATGACAAAGCCAGCCTTTTATACTTTTGAGTTTTCAGGAAACTCTTTCAGACCAACCAAAAGAACAAGTTTGTAAAGCAAAAAGCCTGATACCACTTCCATTCAAATGAGTGACAAAACTCCCATTGACTTAAGGAGAAGCGGGATTTGGGCCATAATGTAAAGTGCTGGCATTGATTAGTATGCTTAATACAGTTGAAATTTTTCTGACAATTTATACTGTTAATTTGATATTGATTCCATTTCTGAGCAGCATTAACTGGTACTTGGAGCTAATTAAAACGTTAAAAAGTTGGTTCCTTTGAGATTTCACTGATACGGTGTAGTTCAGAACTTTCTCATCAGAGGATGCATACGTGGTGAAAACTCAGAATCTTGCATGGTGTTGAGGGCAAGTTATCTTTACTACTCGTGGTGACCCATTTGATTGTCTTAACAATCAGTGTGTATTTTGCCTGTGGATGGTAGAGGCCTGGTGAAAGGGGCAAAGGAGAGGTCAGATGCTAATTATTTGCCAGGCAGCCCAGCCTGATGGTGAGTTTAATTCCTGGAGAGGCTAGAGTTCCTTTTAAGGTGTGCATGCACCTTTAAAAGAGGAATAGATCTGCTTCTTGATTAGAACATTAATTTGTGTAAAGCCACTGCTGTTAAAGAGAGGCTGCTTTTCACTCTCTTCAGTACCTAAAACATATTCTGTCTTTTTTTTTACCAGCTTTGTTTCCCTTATGTGTAAGAGCTTTGTGACTGATACCAGTTTTTCATGCTGGATGTTTGGAAATCAGAGGGAAACTGACATTTCAAGTCTGGTAGATATTTCTGTATCATAATGTTTTTTCCCTTTGTCTAAAATATTTTTACAGAAATCATTTCATTTTTGAAGACGAGCACATTTAGCAATGATATTCCCCTTTGGCATCACAATGGAAAATTGTCATTTTAAACAAAGGGAAGAAAATAACTTATTTTTTCTCATAATACATATTATTATATATCAAATATTAATCTTGCTTCCGGTGATACCTGTGATAAAAACATAAGCTGTAAAATAGCTGGGATTATTCTTCCCAAAACAATTATTTTAAAAGTTATAAAGTTGTGACTCTCAGGCAGCTGTGTTTTGGTTTGGTTTTTTGTTTTTTTTGGTCTATAGTATTAAAGCAGAGGTGAATATTCAGTTGTGATTAGGAAGGCAAATATTGCTTTTCCTCTCATTCAGATAAGGTTTGCCCAGTTCACACACTAAGGCTAATTTGCTCCCCATGCCCTGGTGGAACGTTAGCTAATCTAATATTGCCTGATGGATAACTAGAGAATAGCACAGTAAATCTCCTTAGACCCAACATATGCCGTGCACTCTAGTATATCCATGTGCAAGCCATTTTAACACTACCTTGCACACTTCTAGACCATTAGACAGTGATTCAGATACATGACTTGGTACCTGTCCACTGCTCTGGATAGTTATAAAAGTGAACATTTTAACTTCTGGTTTTCTGTGAAAAAATCTTTGAGGGAGAGTGTACGTGCTGCAGTATGTAATGCCACGCATTTAAGTGAATTACATGTAAGGTGTGTTTTGTAGTTTCTTGTTCACCGGGGTTATATCTGTGGCAGTTTTGTAAACTATAGTATCTAATTTCCAGAGTCTTGCATTAAAACTGTGCATGCACAAAATCACTGTCACCACTGCTTTTTATCAACTTTATTAAAATGTTCAGGACTCAGTAACTTTCTTTGCTTAATATGCCCTGAAATGGAAACTACAACCCCCTCTGTGTATGGATTGGAAGAATGCCTAGTTTCACTGTAGCTTTTGCAGATACTTTGGTATCTCTCCCCATAATGTTGTTTTTGTGATTTCTTCTAACAGTAGCATGTGAAATGTAGTCCTTCCTACATAAAGAGTACACTAGGGGGACTATTTTCTTTGTGGTTGAGTACTATCCTAAGACTGTGAAACTGGTCTTTTTATACATAGCTACCAATAATCCTTGAATTTAAATGCAGACCATTTGCTTTGCTTTGTTTTTGCATCACAAGCCTAATTGTTTTCCACCTGTTGCATTTATCTTCCTTATGAAAGGTAAATACCAGCTGCTGCTATTTTTAAAAAAAAATTTTGGAAACTTGTGTTAAGAAAATGATGTTGTGTACAAGAATTTCTTTTAATTCAGCTTTGCTTTTACTGACTAGCTTCTACTGTAGTTCATTAGGTTTTAAAAATAAGGCGGGGGTGGAGGTCTAGTCTCTATTGCTGAGAGAAGAATGAAAAAAAAAACAGAAATTTGTGTGGAATGCTAAGATACATTCAAGTTTGGTCCTTTTTTGGGAGGGGAACAGGACCACTCTCTTCCCTTTCCAGTTCTTTGGGAGCCACTCTTGGTTCTCTAACAGGAGCAGGAGACTAAACTTTTCTGGGACCCTGTCTTCCAATTTAATAAGTAGCAAGGGTAATTTTCCCAGCCTTCCTCTCTAGTCTTACTTTTAGTTCTAAAGTAGTTTAATAATTCACTCAGAAGAGTTTTTGGGCAGAGAACTGTAATCTGACACTTTAGGTACTAACCTATAAAGCATTTCAACAAAAGCTTAATTTTAAGCATACGACTAGCCCCTTGCGAGTTTGGTGGGACCATTCACATGCTAAAAGTTATATATATACTGAGTGCTTTGCTAAAATATGCTCTTAGCATGCCATGCTTTAACAAATTATTTAGTAAGTTCTGTTACAGTGCACGGAGACAAAATAAAGAGAAGACAGTTCCGGCCCCAAATTCTGAATGGACAGATGACACAGTTTTTACATTAGATGAGAGGAAGAGGCTTCAGTGTCAAAGTGATAAATCTTTTCCTTTTTCTTTTTAAGCTTCCAGTAGAAGATAGAGGCATTAAAGCACATAAACTGATGACCTTTGTCATCTTACACAGTATTCATTATTTCACCCACCTCTGCTTTAGGTCTCTGAATACCCTAGATCTAAGTTTTCACTTTCTCTGTAATGTATAGTGAGGTAGTTAGCCATGTTAGTTTGAAGTGAGGCAGAAGGCAGGATAGGGTGGTACTTTATAGAGTTAGTCTGTAAGGTGCCACCCTGCTCTGCCTTCTACCATGTGTATCCAGGGAACTCTTACTAAAGATGCAAGAGGTGTTGGGTAGCTCTCCCAAAGGCGAGCTAGTGAGGAGGGCCTTTACTTGCTGAAGGCCATTCCCAAGAGTGGCTCCCAAGATGCGAGTTTATCACCTTAGTCAATGCCACTGACACCAGTGCAATGCTTGGCCCAAATAGCAAAACTGTTAACTGACCTAGAGCAGTCTTTGTACCAACTGGACTCACTTGCAAGTTTTAAAACTGAAGGGTGAGAATTTAGGTCTAACACCAGCTACCATATATGCCTGTCTTGAAATGTATGGTTTAGGTTAGCTAAAATTGGAATGTAAACTATGTTACCATCTTTTATTGTTGCTACTTTTTTCCCTAGTCCAGAGAAACTGTGGAATGCTATACATGTGCCTGTGCATTTAAAATGCAAATAATTAGGGTTAGCCTCATGGTTTTGCTGACCTGGAAAAACCAGAATTCAAAATCCAGCAGCAGTCCTTTGATTGAGGCTTGCAGGAGCTGGAATGGTTGCATACATTCCTGCCTCTGAATCTAGGATTAATTGACTGGTTGTGGAGGGAGCTGTATTAAATCCCCTTGGAGCAGTAGAGCCATTTTTATGAAGTTTGAGCAGAGCAGATGAGGAGGATAGAAGAGTAACAGTGGAACCAAACCAAACTATGGGAATATGTACTTTGGGAGGGGAGTGGGGAGGACAGGAGAGGGAAGGGAGTAGGGCTTAGAGGGACTGTCCTAAAGATGAGGAAAACTAATGAGGAGTGAGTAAATCACTTTCTTGGCTCACAAACCTGTGCAAGGTGCCCTATAGGAATTTGTTTGCCAACTATTTTATAAAAAAGGCATGAGAAATTTTCTACCAGGATTGCTGGTTATTTCCAATACAGTTACTATAGGTCTTAGTGCAGTGGTCACCAACCAGTGGATCTCAATCCACCGGTAGGTCTCAGAGCTTCTTGCGGTTGATCTCAGAGCCTCTTGGAGTTGATCTGAGGCTGGGGTGCCCAGGTACATGCATGCACATGCCCCAGTCCAGCAGGTCAGTCCATGGGGGAGGGAAGGGGCGGGGGCTAGATTGAGGCCCCCTTGGTGAGAGACAGTGCTGCAGAGGCAGGAGCAGGAGCAGGGGTAAATTGAGTGGGGCCCTGGCCTGGTGCAACTTACCTTCTGGGGAGGTGTGCCCCCAAATAATATTTTCTCCCTCTGCCTCGATCTGCCCCCACCTCCTTCCCTCCCCACAGACTTACCTGTTGGGTGGGGGGAGGGGGAATGGCAGGAGCACACAGTAGATCTTGGGTTGCTTTTAAATGTCAAAGGTGATCTCCTACTTAAAAAGGTTGGAGACCAATGTCTTGGTCTTGGTAATGGCAGCTTTCCAAGGTGGAAACTGAAAAAGTTGCATAATGCAAGTTGCAACTTAGACTAAAGTGTTTACCTGCCTCTCTCCTGCCTTTGTAAGACCTTTTGTCATATAAAATATATCCAAGAACAGTGCATGAAATGGCAGCTTTAATTTCTTTTGGTGGTATTAAGACTAGTTGAATCTGGCTGATCGAAGGTAAACTCTGTGTTCTCCTTTTAATATTTCCTTTTGCAAAGAAAACTGGTTCAAAGAAAAACTGGAACTCTCTAGTTTGCAGTGGAGATAGGCAGCAGTCTCTGTAGATCCCATGACAGAAGGCATATGCAAAGCTCTTGATAAGTACTGAGCCTGTGGAGTGGGCCTACCTGATAAGGCAACACTCGGGTTAGGATGTTTTTGATGTGGCTTTAGTTATGACTGATGATACATGCATGTTACTGTGGTTTACTAGCAAAATAAAACGTTCAAGTAAGGAAAGAGTTAGTCTGTTCGGTAATGCTTGCTCAGCACCACCATGGTTAATCAATTAACTTAGTAGTTGAATTATTTTTAACCACTTATTTCCTCTTTTTGTGCACTTCTTTTACCAACTTGTGCTGTTTATTTTTGTATGTTTCCCCAATCATCCCCCCTCCCCTGCACTTTTCAGTCTTCTCTAAGCTAGGAAAATTAAGCATGTTTAGCAAAGTCCTTAGATACTGCATATTAACTCGTATGTTTTTAAACACCACTTAGCACCTAATGTGAGCAAAGGGTTTGCCTACAGGAGGGGATTTACCTTGAAGTGGGATACTTTGTTCTAACTGCTTTCAACAAACTGGCACTTCATAGCCCATCTAAACAAACATCAACTTTTGCTTCATTTATTCTAAGACATTGTTTCTGCATTGGCTAGAATTTCCTTTGAAGTATGAACACAGTAATTGTGGGTAGGTATCCCAGTCTCCTCTGCAGTTCTGTGAGGCAACGTGCATTGTGGGATTGTCCCTGTGATGCTGGTAGAATACTGCCAGATAACTGAAAGGCATTTATGTCCAGGGATCAAACTCTCAAAATCTCAAACTCTAAAAATCCTGTCGTTCCTCTCTTCCCATTATCCCCAAATCAGATTATGCATGCGTGCATGTGGCACCCCTTGTGTCTTGCTCCCAGCAACCCCAAGCAGGACCTCTTGCAGGCTAGAATGCCACTCATCTGCAAGGGAAACCTGCCTATTCTGCAGAGAACCCAGGCATCCAGGGGCCCTGGCTCCACAGGGAGAGGGAACCCAGGTATCTAGGGCCCTGGGCAAAAGGCATAATCTGTAAGCATTGTCGGCTACAGCAGCCAAAAAAAGCTGATGGCCAATAATGTAATTTCCCCTTTTATCAGTGCTGATCTGATAGGTAACCGTTATATCGGTGCACTTCTGGTCGCTAGTGCTTCATAGGCCTCTTTCCCCTCTGCTAAATTTTCAGATCTGTGGGGAGTGCCCCCCTCTTCAGCTGTATGCCCGATCAGGCCAGCATTTAGGGTTGGTCGCAGCATCCCAGGTCCTACCCAGTACATGGCCCTAGACCTGGCGTGCCATGTCCAACCTTCACATCCTGGCTCTGGAGACACACCATAGGTTGAACTTGACATGCTGAGTCTGGGACCATGGACTGGCCCACTGCTGTGTGCTGCATCAGACCCAGCACGTGGCTCCAGAACCTGCATGTGATCCTAGGTTCAGCGCACAGCTGGCAAGCCAGTGCACAAGGTTGGACCCACTGCATGGCCTTGGCCTCTGTTCTAGCATTCCAGATCAGCTCCACCACATGGCTCCAGGACCGGTACACCAGGCTGGGCCCTACAATGCAGCCCCTAGTCTTGAGAGCCCAGACCTCAGAAACTTACCTGTACTTCAAGGTAAGATCTTTTCTCCTTCCTGGGGCCTTGCAAAAATAGTGTGTGTTTTGTATTTGGAGGCATGTTAAATGTGGGAGAAGAATGAGGTGCTTATTTTACCAACTGAGCAGCTGCAGGATGTGCCTTTGGGAGACCGAAGGTGGACAGAGGTGGATGGTGCTTACTAGCAAGAAGGTTTAAGGCCAGCAAACAATGTGTGACTAAGATTATACCTGCAGTGTTCTGCATAGCATCTGCAAAACCCAGGGATAGAGCTTTGCAAAGATCAGAAGAGGAATATTCAGAGACTTTTCAACATGCTTTGAGCAGTTTGTAAGACACCTTTTCCTATATGGTAATCACCAGGGGCACATTTTCAGAGGCCTTGGGCATCAACTTTGAGGAAAGGGCATTCTGTTTTTTGATATGTGCCTTTCCTAGCATTCTGTATTATTTACTGTAGCTGATGGTACATATCAGCAATAATACAGAATCATGAGCTCTTGGGCTGTCTGGGTTGTTTTTCTGATGAGGTCTTAAGTTTGAGGGCTCTGCCTGCCATGGTCAATTTTAAATAGGAGAGTAGACTTTATTATGCAGGAAATACATTCTATACCCCTTGGTTAATTTTACATAGAAAAGCATCAGGGTGGTTAGGCTTCAGCCTGCATGCCACAAGTGACCTGGGGAGCCTCTGTGTATGCCATATGGCAGATTGGAGCTGGGCAGGGAACACATTTGCAGGTAGGGCAGAGCAACAGATCAGGCAGGGAGCAGAGGGCAGGGAGCAGAAAGAGCAACAGATCAGGTAGGGGAATGGGATCAACAGTAACAAGGGGGCTTTCTCTGTAGCACACTTGAGGGGTGTTATATATTTTTGCTGCATGGATTTTGTGTGATTTGTGTGCCTTAATGAATTTATAAAGTTGTGGATTTGTCTTTCCACCTCAGGGCCAATGTGAATGCCTGGGTGTACTGGCCTAGCGGTTTAATGATCCAAATGCAGGTTTTGTTATACATGGTATGTAGAGCCTTTATAGAGCTTTGTGAATTTTTCAAGTAGTGGAGGTTGGATTTTCATTTTAATGGAAATACTTTGGATTATGGGTGAAAATAAAAAACTTTCAAAAAAAATCCTAAAAGCACAGATGCTTAATTAAGCACAGTGCAGCCAGTGCCCAAAGCAGGAGTTTCAGTGGAAGGACAAGGAACATTTTAGTTGAGAAAGCCAGGAGCATGGGTTCACTATAGGAAAGCTCTCAGTCACTGTCACCAATCTTTCTTCTTGTTGGCATAGAAATCTTGGGGCTGGAGTCATAGGGAGCTCTTTCCGTAGCAGTGCATTAACAACTGAAAGGCATGCCATCTTGGTCTCTCTATCAAACCTTTTGATGAAGGGTAAGTAGAGTCTAGCAAGATGTACATGACTTTTATTCACCAGAATGGACTGTCCTGATGTACACAGCTGAAAGGGCATAGCCATCTATTTTAGGAACTTGGGGGAGGCAGATCTGCCTTGCAGTATTAGAACCCTGCTAGCATACTTTCTTCCTCTAGAGTACCATTTCATATCCCCTGCAGACATGTTCAAAGTTTTCTGTGCCTTTAACATTGTTTGGCAGTGAATCCAAGGCACATTGGAAGTTAACAGTGTTGAAGCCTTTTTAATAGCCCTGTGCTCTGTACAGGTACTCCTCACTTAACGTCATCCCGGTTAAAGTTGTTTTGTTATTACTTCACCGATCTATTACAGAACATACTTGTTTAAAGTCACGCAGTGTTCAGTTATAACATTGTTTGGCTGCTGCCTGCTAGTAGGTAACTACTGTGACGTAATTGGATTTGCTTAACATCGTTTTGCTTAAAGTTTCATTTTTCAAGAACATAACTATGATGTTAAGCAAGGAGTAGCTGTATATCCTACCTAGACTTTGCCTACTGCTGCAATTTACTTTGTAAGTAAATTTATACTAATAATTTGCTACTATTATACTGTTTTGTAAAATTTCTCAGAGAAAGAGCTGCCTTTCTAGGATTTGTTTTGATAAATTGGTCCTCATAACAAAGTTGTACTGATCAACCAAATTAATTGCTTGCTCGAACAAAACACGCTGCTGAAAATACAAATTATGAAACACTTTCCCCACATTAAACGCATTTCTATTGTAGATTCTGGGCGCGTCTACACGTTCTTTAATGCGCCGTAGTTACTGTATCTAGGGTGTACCTGTATTGGTCTAAAGGCAAAAGGAATCAAAACGTGTGGAAGAGGTGATATCTTTTAATAGACCAACTAGATACTTCCAAGCGAACTAGTTTGCAAATATCTAGTTGGTCTAATAAAAGCTGTCACCTCTTCCATGAGTTTTGATTCTGTAGTTACTGTGCATTTAGTTTAGTACTCCCTTAATGAAGTACTAACTTGAATGTGCAGTAATTACATTTACTGCGCAATATCACTGGCACAAGTTTTTTTTGTGACGCTTTCTGTGCAGTAGCCTAATAGCATTGCACGGTAGGTTATTAGTGTGGTTTCTGACTGGCTTGCTACTGTTCCATGTTATTAGGCTACCATGCATTAAGCATCTCGTGTAGATGTGCCCTCTGTGTGGAATCTGGTGCGACTGAAACCTGAACATGCAGCATGGCAGGTAGGCTAAACTGCCTTTTCATGGAAAAAGTAGCTAACAAATACAGCAGGGTTGCCATTTTCTATTTCAAGTCCAAGCTGTGGTCTGGCAGGGAGGGGTTGTTGCTCAGGCAGGAGGACAGGAGTGAGAACTGGGGAAGGGAGAGGCTATGACTGAAGTCTGGCTATCCTGAGGCAGATGAACTTGCTGTTGCATTCTTGATGAATGTGGTCCCTGATTTTTTGGATGTGTGGAAGGAGGTCGTAACCCAAAGAGATGAAGAACAGCACTTGGAAAGAGCACTAACTTATACATATAATACCCAAGTTGGTGGCATGTGATTCTGTAGGGGGTGGGTGGGGGGTGTAGAACCCAGGATTGTATCATAACGTGGAGTAGCAGCAGTAAGTTTCAAGTGTTAATAAAGGCATGCAGAGCGATGCTTGCTGGACTTCTCTGCAGTGCTGCTGGCAGCCAGAGGGTTTTCAGAGACAGAAGGCTGACTGCCAGTGGAAAGAGGGGTGTGCACAACCAGCTCTGTCACTACAGGGTCTGAATTACTCTCAGTTGTCAGGCCTGCAGGGAGCCATTGGTCACGCAGTCTGCAATGTCCTCTTGTCAATTGGCCATGCCAGTCAATGCTGGCGCCTCATTCCAAAATCCTGTCCAGCACCTCAGAGTATGGACAGGTGGCTGGAGCCCTGCCAGGGATCTGTCCGTGTTGTCCTGTTTCCCCCCCACCCCTTGCTTTCTTGTCTTGAAACTTCCGTATCAGTTGGTTTAGTTCAGCTCTGCACAGCATCCTGGTTGTTACCCTGTTCAGTCTTAGCTTTAATTATTCCCTCAAATGCATTTACATTTCCATGTTCGGCTTTGCCTCTCTCCAGAGGGCAAGGAGATCCAAAACCTCAGCATGTCCAGTTGGAGCGCAGCAAGCAGCACTAGCAAAAAATGCTAGGTATGCTTGCTGTGTGTGCTGACTTCTGAAACATGTAAGCTCAAAAGGGTAGAACACGGCTGGGCAGCAGCATTTAAATGGAGAGGTGACGTCTGGTTACCATAACCTAGAGCAGTTGAGGGCACACGGGTAAACAGACCAGTGCACAAGACATTGTGCAAATTGGCATGAGGGGGCTGCTGGAATAGCACCAAAATAATCTGGAGCACAGACAGAACCATATGGACATTAGTACAGTGTAAGTCACTGCGGGATGAAATCATGGCTGAGTCCAACAGGAGTCAGAACAATGCAACAACTTTACATTATTGTAAGTAACCATCTTGTGTGGATGCTGATCTTTCTACATTGATTCAACCTAGTTTACAAAAAGGTGTAAACCACCTGGCTAGACAAACCGGAAGACATTGGGGTTTGATTCTTTTTATGCTGGAGACCATGCTGCACCCATGTGAAGGGCCTTAAATGAAAGTAAGACCTCTTTACATTGCCAGAGACCTTGTCTGCATCAGAACATTTGCTTTATCAGCAAGAAGTATGAAAAGATCACACCCTGTAGTCACAGTAGCTATGCTGGCAAAAAGCCTTGGTGTGGAAGCAGCTAACCTGACAGAAGAGGACTTCTGTTAGTTTAGGTTGTTCAGAGAAAAGGTATAACCATGTTGGTAAGAAAAAAACAACAAGCCCTAAGCCCCTTCATTTAGCAGACATCTTCACTGTGTGGGTTGGCATAGCCATAGCAGCAAAGGCTCTGTAGTGGAAATAAGCCTGTAGTATCATCAACTGGGCTTAATACAAATAAGAATCAGTGTTAACAGTGTTTCAGTATGTGCTAACTGTGCTAGGCCCCACTAAATGTAACCATGAATATGTTGTTAATAGTGTAAAATCTATGTACACTGTAGCCACAAAATCATGATTAAAAATGTGTTAGCTAACGTGTTACCCAACGTAGTTCTTAACACACCATAATTTCCCAGTCCGTACCTAACCTCTATGTGGCTATTTGTCATTGCAATTTACTGTTTTCACAGCTTTGGCAGGTTGGTTTGTGATCCCCACCCCCAAAGGATAAATACTTTAGAATAAAGAAATTATGTAAATAAAGCTACCCTTGTATTAGACTCTTATTTTCATGTTCTCCTAGCATTTGCTTATTTTAACTAGAAGACCTTTTAAATTAGCTTGAAATATACTCCTCTAACTGTACACCCTTCCCTAAAAGTCAGAGAGGGCTATTCCTACACTTACATTACAAAGTCATTCATCTTGGGACTTTGGTGCAGCCCTTAATACCTCTAACTGCCACTTGTTTTGCAAGGCTGCTTTGGATCTTAGCTAACTTTTAGAGAATTTTCCAGGAACTCATAAGAGGAGATGATGCGTTTTCAAGTCATTGCACAAGATGTGGTATCCAAGACATGTAAACTCACAATCCCTGTTTTGTGCCACACAATCTGTTCTATCAGAAGTTTCACTATGCTCTGGAATGCAAAACCATTTGTTCAACATGTCAGGTTTTCAGCTCAATGGTATTCCTTCAGCAGTTCATCAAATCTATAATTGTATGACACAGTTCATCTTATGCTTTTCAAGGAGAATAACACTGATAGTAGTAACAGCATCACCAACTGAAAAGGTGTAAAAACTCTCAAGAAGCCTGTGAATTTCTTTTAAGCAGTTGCTTTTTTCAGTAGCTTGGCATGTATATTTAACTACATTAAATATCCCTTTCTTCTGTCCAAAACATAAAAAATGAGCTAATAGCAGACTGCTGAAAAGGTATGACAGGAGGTTTCAAAGCCAGTATGGAGAGTAGCCAAAAACTAAAAATCTAACATTATTATGGCTGTGTTCAGGTGACATTGTAGCTACAATGGTCCGGGAATTTGTGCCAGAGGCAAGGATTTTTGCAGGTGATATGTTTTATGGGACTAACTTAATGGTTAGGATAGATCTAGGCAAGCTTTAGATTTGCAGTGCATTTTTCTTCAGATTAAAAAGTTTGGTGGAAGAGAGTGTGTTTTAAGGAGGCATCTGAAATGGAAGAAGGAACATATTTTATATGTTTTTAGGGTTGTTGGTTGTAGCCATGTTGCTCAAAGGGACATTATATGTACAATTGGAAAAACCTTTGTCACATGAGGTGGCTTGGGGGAAGAAAAAGAATAGACAGGTATCCATAAACCCGATATGCTGATCCTGGGGATGCAGCTTAAAGATGGAAGAAAAAATTGTTACGTAGTTTAAAAAAAAAAGTTTCACCTGGTTCTTTGTACATTAAAATGCATTTGAAATATATGCCACACTTTTCACACACCAACAAGTAAAGCTAGAATATTGTCCTAGCTGTATATAATAACTAGTATTGGTAGGTAGCGGAGCCTGTACCCTCATTTAATAAGAACAGCTTTGCTTTTGCATTGTATTTTAGATTCTATGGGATGAAATGAAGTTAATTGCAAGAAAAAGTCCTTTGACTTCTTTGTGTCTCATTTAAAATGAACAGGAAATGGCATTGATTGAATGACATATTTTGGCATTATGTATTTTTAATTTTTAATCTTTTCTGTCCAGTGTATTGTAGTTTTCAGATCCTGCTGAAAACCCCAGACTTTATTCACTTTTTTAACTGCAAAATTTCTTTTTACCAAAAGACATTCTGGCAAGTTTGCCTGCTTCTGGGAAGACCTCTTGCCATGCAGCACACTGACAACATTTTTGTACAAAATAGTGACCTGCAAGAAGTTTATAAAATAGGGCACTGAAGGAGTCTAATTTAAAGACAGACAGGGCATAAATCACCACCTCTAGCTGATTGTGAAAGTAAAGGCCAAAGTACAAAAACGTTTCCTAGCTGCTAAAATGAAGCCCTGATAACAGAAGATAAGGTATGTGAAGGACAGAGCTGTATCTGACATTATTATGCTCACTTCTTGGATAATATTTTTAGTACCAAACTGCATACTGCATAAAAGGCTTCTTAGAAAATGAGGTGCCTTGCTTAGGGTATGCTCTACTTATTTTGCAGTGTGTTGTGTTTTTAATTCTGGACTACTGTCAGATAGCATAATACTGAGTAAGTCCCAGATGAATGTGGGTGGTGAAAGGAGAAAAATAATATAAAATAAAGACGGGTGTTATCAACATAACAGTGAATGTTTATCCCATACTTCTGAAAAAAATGGAAGCAGAAAAAAAAACTTTTTCTTTTTTTTCCAAGAAAGAATCTTGAGGGTCAAGAAAGCAACTCTGAACAAAGTTTGGTTGCATACTAAATCTCACAGTGAGTTGATTCAATTGTTCACTAACTGCTGAAAGATAGTAAGAGTTCAAAGGTATCTGAAAGACTTCACAGTCTCATCAGATTCTTGCTTACTTAGGACACCACGATCTGTAGTATCAGTCGCAGCTGCTGGATCCTTGTGTATAAATAGCAAAGAGAAACACAGAACTGGCTAGGTTAGAAAGTTCATTTTGGGTTTTTCTAACAGCTGTGTCAGGATTATGACCCTGACTAAAACTTCGTGCATATCGGGTTTTTTTGCAAGAGCACCCCAAATGTGCAACATGGCAATAGTAATTAATTAAAACAAATACATTGGAAATAGTTTGTTATAATATCATCCAGAGGATACAACAGTTTGCCTATCGGGGGAGCGCATCTACATGTGTTATTAATGTGTAGCAATAGACTTTGGTGCGTTATGCACTGGAGTTTATTGCTCCCAGGTGCACCATTTGAACATGTGACAAGGACCGCAGCACATTGAGCCAGGCTGAAGCAGCCTGAGCTGGCAGGGGACCCTGGGGGTCAGCCTACTAGCCTGCAGCTGCTCCAACCTGGATCAGCATGCTGTGGAGGGGCTGGCTGAGGCACAAGGGTGCTCCAGTGCAGAGCCAGCTGCAAGTACTAACCTGCTGTGTAGTTTGTTAGTTTCCTGAGTTTCCTGCAGCCTAACAGAGCCATATGTGTAGATGCTGAAATGTTTACTGCGGTGCTAATTAGTCTACTACTCAGTAAACATTTGCTGTAGACAGGCCCCGGGGAGTATGATAGCTGTCATTTGAAAAATTAAGCATAGATTTCCTCTGATTACAGTTTAGTTATGACTTGGCACTCCTCTTGCTAAATTATCCATCATATTGATCCCTTGATATCTGGTTTGGGGGTTTTGTTTGTTTTCATTTAAAGCTGTGCTTGTAACTGTGAAGCAAGTCTCAGCAGTATCAAGCCTTCAGTTTTTCCATGTGGTGAATTCAGTACAACAAAGCACCTAGAGGTCTCTTTGGTAGCAATACAGTTCAAAGGCTAGATGTTTCAGCAGTGCATCAGGTTGCTTAGGTTTTGGATGTTGATGCTTTTCAGCTGTTTCTGTACTCTTTTGAATTATGTTTTTAAAAATCATTTTGCAGCTGTGGCTGAGTTGGTTGAGGAGCCACTCCGGATAGTTTTCACTGCTGTTAAGGACCACAGGAAAGTATTAAGTTAGGATGGCAGATTTAAAGCCAAATCCTGCCAACCTTATTTAGTTATTTCTTCTATAGACTGATTGCATACAAAATCTGTGTTAAAAGAAAGTCAAGCACTCAGAATTTAGGAAATACCAAAATGAAGGTTTTCTGTGCAGTTTTACTTTGGTCTCCTTGTGTATGTTCATTATGAAACACTCTGTTTCACACAGTCACATGCTATTTATTCCACAAGACCGTTGCTGGTAGATGAACACAATGCACAAGATGAATGGGGCTCACTTAATATAATATTTTATTCCCATTATTAATGGCATACCATTTGATATTAATATTAATTTCCTCCGGGCTCTCCTGTGCCACTTACCACTGTGGTATCTGTGTGCTTACAAATAAGCGTGCCCCAGCTTCTCATTGCAGACCCTTTGCATAGCATGTATACTCATAATCCATTTTCACAGGCTTCTTATCCTGCTGAGGAGCCCTTGCCCAGCCTGTCCCAGTACAGTCTCCCTCAACCTCTTCATATGCTCTCCTTTCCATACACAAATAGGTTCCTCATTGCCACTGACTTCCCTCACTCCCCTCCCCACCTCCACACCCATTCCCTTGCCTCCACATACTGTCTCCTAGGCCAGGTAGCCCCAGTTCCAGTCCCTGCCTTCCTCTGCGCACACTTCTTAATCCCAGTGTCCTGGTTATCCCTGGTTCCTCATTCCAATTCCTATCCCAGTTTCTGCAAAAATTAAAGTTTGGCAGTGTTATAAACAACTGGAAGCAAGGTTTTACAACAGAAAGTATTGGACAGCCTTAATCATAGATGTTACTAACCACCTTTCATTTACTATTTTTTAAGTTAACCTCATGTAGAGAGAGGCCTGCCTTCTGCCTTATTTATGTAGGTAAACCTGCTTTGCTTTCACTGTGAAAATGTTATTTGCTTTGAATAGCCCCATTCCCTTCATTGTAACTTTTTAAAGTAAGGGCTGCTCATTTTTGTCAGATGCCAAATCAGGCCCTAAATCTGGAGACTTAGATCAGTGTTTCCTAATCTTTTCCAGCCCAAGGCACACTTACATTAATAACATTTTTCTCCAGCACACCTGTTAAGGCATTCCCCATCCTCATACCTAGTGTAGCTTATTAGCCATGGCAAAATTCCACACCAAACCTGTTAATTTCTGACAGCATACTTTTGTGCCGTGACACACAGGTTGGGAAATACTGACTTAGATTTCAGTTTTGCTGTGGGCCTTCCCCAGACAAGATGGTACTTCAGCAGTTCCAGTCCAGTGTGCTGCAGAGTAGTCTTTCAACTTTTGATCAGTTGAGACAGAAGTAGAATCCTCTTCCTTTGCTGGTTGTGAAGGTGGGAGTGAATTAGTAATATTTTTCTCCAGCCTCCTCAACATCCTGAGATTTACTGGAAGACGGATTATGGCTTCCTTGTACTTGAACACACTGGTGAGTGGTTGAAGGTGGAGAAGTGCTCTATGGTATGGACCCTCTTCCACTTCTAACATGCCTACAATAGAACAAAGTCATCAAAATGCCTTCGTTCATTTTAACGGTATTATCAGCCATTTTTTAACTTCTTTAAAGTGTGTACTTTTAATAAAATGTAGGGGGTTTTAAGCATATCTTTTTGATTCTTCATATACTTGTATCTTCTTTTATCAAAGTCTGTATATACACAAAGTCTGTGTATTTCACAAGTGTACATAATTCAAAGTCAAAACTGACCCCTCTTCCTACTCCCATTCTCCTTAACATTAAATATCTATTTTATTCTCCGTCAGTGTTCTTGAGGCCATTTTAGTAGTTCCTCCAGTTGAGGGCTTCACTTAGAGTAGCTGCTATACTTCAGATACAGTTCTTCATTTTCCCAAACTACTGATAGTAACTGTTTAATCACATATCTATGGGTCATACTGCACCAGGATTTTCTGAGTGGTGATGACCTTGAGGAGTATTAAACTGGATGTAATGCTTCCAAGAATGGGAGATGTTTGTGCAATGGAGCTGGTATACATTGCTGAATCAATGACTGGCATTGCTGGCAGGATTTTGCTGCAGGGGAGTCTTGCAACCATATAACGGTCTTTTTTTTAGTGGATAATTTTTAATTGGTGTGTTTTGGTGATTATGGAGTTAGATATTTGTGACCAGGAGGATACCTAAATATATAGTTGCTAAATATTATCCCTACACACTGTATTGTGGCCTTGAGTTTTCTAAAAGTTCTGAGCTGTTTTATGTTCTTAGCAAAATATTATGATGCATCTGTAGGAATATACAATAAACTTTATATAGAATTATTACAAAAATGAGAGAATCACAGCACACTAATTTAATCTCTTCTGAGGTTCATGGTAACAGTATTAACTAGTAATACAATGAAGGACTGTTAGCAGTTTTGTCAGCTAAGCTACTGTGAAGTAAGCCCCTCTGAAATTTTTATAGAAGGTTTTGGGCACACCCAGCTGTTGGCTGCTTCTGAGCAGCCTGATGGTCATGTGACATTGTGTGATCATTTTGCAATGAAGGAAGATACTTTTTATATATGACCTAAGAGATTTTGAATGCATTCCTTCATAGGTATCAAACAGGTGCATTGACCCATTTGTACTATGCAGTTTTTCATGGTGTGTGTTTGAATCTGAAAGCTTGGAGTCAGTTTTATAGATGTTTACTCTTGTTTTGCATTTGCTTTCTTTGCAGGTAGAGTGTGGAATTTTTGACAGGCCTATTACGTTGAAGCACTGTTTACATTAGCACTTGCTTTTGTGGTTTCCAGAGTCACTAGAAACCCTCTATGGAATCAGAGTCCCATAATTCACATTGTGTATTGTTTATTCTGTATGTAATTGACTGTTGAAACATTGCATTCAGTTTAAACACTAGTAAGATATTCTCCAAAATGTCTTTGTTGCAGAAAGCCTTTTAAGAGTTACACGTATAAATAAGTTTACGGAGAAATTAGGACTGCATGAAGGCTGTCATTGGTTAAGAAGCCCCAGAGCAACAGGATTAGATGGTAGAGGGAAAAGGTAGGTTGCCCTGCAAGTTATGCCTCCTGAAGTCAAATCCAACATGTAATTAAAATGTTTTGCTTTCTAGTGTATTCCCTGATATGGCTGTTTATGTGATATGGGAAAGAGAAGCCCAGGACTGATTTGGTAATAAAGCAGGAAGATGTGTCAAGGAAAGGCAGATTCTTTTTTCTCAGACAGTAGAATCCAAGAATTTAATTTTTTGAAAGGAAATATTTTGGATGAGGACTCTGCAGGCCAGCAGAAAACGTTTAGTTTTCTTTTTGCACTTTCATAAAAAAATTGTGTGTATATATGTGTGGATGTTGAGTTGTTTTAGAAACTTGAAATGTAGGTTGTCTTTAAACTGATCTTTGTTTTCTGTTTTCCTGGGCAGTAGCTGCGTAACCAACAATTGGGAGTTCTCTGACGTTATGTGTTTCATAACTGAAAGTTAGGCATTCTTCACAAGCTATCATATTTAGGGTTGTATGTGCAGGCACATACACACACAGAACATTGTTTACTTCCTCTGTAAGTGCTGGGACATTCAGTACTAAGAAGTATGATATGCTTGCATAAACACCAACGCCAGATTTATCTCTGAATCCTATCTTTCCTTTCCAGTCTTGGAAAGTGATTAATTTGTAACACACATTTTGTTCTTGGATTGCAGTGCATTATTTTCTAATCATTTACAGTTTTACAGAACTATTGTGTTGACTTGAAGGAACATTTCTGTCACATACTCAGGACTGTAGGCTGAAGCTTTAGCTATAATTAACATTTTGAAAGAAAGGAATTCTACTGTAGAACTTTAACTAAGGGACTATAACTTCAAAGAAGTTGCATATTTTTCTTTGGATTGTTTGCAAATACTTTTTGCACACTTTTTATGATGAAAACATTCACACTGAGATTACAGATAATTTGTTTGTGTTGTGGTACCAAAGCAATGCCTGATAAATAGCTTTTAGATTTTAAAACACAGTTCAATTCATAGAATGGTATCCCGTGGCAGTTATCAGAGGGTCTGCGTGGGGCTGTAAGGGGGTGAGAATGAAGTAAAATCACTTTTATTTTCCAAACCGTACATAGTTAAAAAGTGTTAACCTATTAAACTGCATTAATAAAGCAACATCAAATGTCTGACAAACAGAAAAATAAAGATATTGGACGTTAAAACAAAATCTATGCAGTCGCAGTGGCATTAGGGCTCTGTGACTTTTATATTTGTTTTAGATTCCAGTTTGTGTGGCATGGGACGGATGAGTGGAGGGTTATTCACCAATCAGTTTGCTGTGGATTGATTAGAGCAGGGGTAGGCAACGCTTTTTGGCAAGAGTGCGGAAAAAACCACAATGTCTGCCTTGGAAGGTGCCAGAGTACCGACATGCTGGAGCAGCTGTTTGCAGCCTCCCAGCTGCAGCTGGCCCACAGAGCCCACAGGGTTTGCAGCCTCCCAGCCACCTGCTGGGAGCAGCCTGGGTTCCATGGTTGGCAGCAGCTGCTTAGAGCCCAGGCTGGCAGTGGTGTGCTGAGTAAAATGGTTTTGCGTGCCATGCTCAGCACGCATGCCGGGGGTTGCTGACCTCTGGATTAGAGCATCAATGTTGATTTCATTTTTTTAAATGGCTAGTGGCTGATAGATGTCCCCAGTTTTTGCAGTAGGTTGGCATGATTTCTCTCCTCTAGGGAGTGATTTTTGTTAATGAACATTTTAAAGTCAACATACAGAGTCATTAATGAAAAGTGAAGTAAAGTTTGAAGGCAGGTAAAAGGAGAGTTAAGGAGGTTCTGAAGTTCTTTAGGGAGACTACAGAAGTGTTTCTGTAAACATCAGGTTGTGTATTCATTCATAAATGCGCATTGGATTTGTGGACAAGGTTCTTTGCGTGAATCTGATATCTTTTATTAGACCAGCTTAAATAGTTGGAAAACAGTTATTAAGCAAGCTTTCGGGTTCAAAAACCCTTTGTCAGGCTAAGGAAATTTCAGCAGTTGGTGTGTGCTCGCTCTTCCTGGATGGAATGAAAAGTAAAGAAGCCAGAGGCTGAATTAAGCCCCAGAGGAATGGTGGATAGCTGTGGAGTGTTTGAGAAGGATGTGGTACCAGATCCTGTGACATACATCTGCCCTCCAGTCCTGTGGCACACAGTAATTTGCTTGTTTGTGCCCCCTAGGAGTGCATTTTATGGAATAAGACAGAGCACTTCTGTAAGTAATACTGGCAAATTTGGTTATAAAGGAGTATTGGTGTAGCAGCAAATAGATTAGGGGTAGGTAGTCATAGTGGAGTATCAGAGAAAGGCTCTCACTACTTTTCCAGTGCCAGTGACTTCCCATTCAATTGTATTAATTCTAAGCCACAATGGAGCTTGTTCCACATCTCAGTCTCCCATCACAGGTTAGCAGTATGGCAGGTTTAGAGCGCACGTAATTGAAGGGAAAACATTCAGTAGCATCACAGGAGCTGAAGATCAAGGTAGGAAAGAAAGCCGAGTGACTCATATGAACCAGCCCTGGTACATGTACCAGTGATTGGGAGCTACTTCATAGTGCATTGGATCATTGTGGACATGAAGTGAGTTGCAGCTCATTTTTGGGAACTCTTGCATAACACATTAAGTTGGCCTGAACACAGATCTGTAGAAATAGAATCTCTCATTTAAATATCTACCCCTCACCCCTTCTATATTCACAACCGCCAAAAAACATGTGGCCTCCTGTTTCCAAAAAAACAGAAGGTGGATTTTCTCTGGTTTTGAAGCGGGTGCCATATCCACCAGTGCAAATAGTAACTTTGTCTCCCTGCACTGGGATTTGATTCAGTAAAACTAAACCACTTGTTGGCCACTGATGGCTGTGATCAGGTGCAGTATCCAGAGCACGCAAGATCTGAGACGCCCAGTAAATCCTTCAGCAATGCCAAGGAGGACCAAGGTTGATGTGTCTGGTATTTTAATTAGTAAGAAACCAAGATTTAATTGAAAATCTAAACCAAACCAACAAAACAACTTCCCCAAACCTTTCAAACCATCTTTATAAATCACAAAGAAGCAAAGAGAACCCTAGCCCCAGGGGATTGGATTTTAAATGATAAACTAATAACCGGGTTAATATTTAATTATAAAAACTTCCTTTCATACTAAAAGTTAATTCTTTCTAATTCTGGTGCCAATCCTCAATGCATCTCCTGTGAGATGCAGAATGGGGCTCAGTTTGAAGAAATACAGTCAGGAATAGGGAAGCTATTCTAACTATAAATAGCTGTGGTAGAAAGGTAGATGTTTGTGTAATAGTACAGTACATATGTGTATTTTAAGAGAACCTGAGAATAGCAGCTGCACTGAAATACGTGACAGTAAAGTCAACTATAGTCCATGATTAAAAAAATAAAACTTCTGCAAATGCTGTAAGTCTAATCTGAAACCTGTTGGTGTTATCTTCACTTGGTAGTACAGAACAGTCTGTGATTTATAAGTGAGCCTGAGAACATGTAGTTCTGGTAACAGGATACTTCTCACTCCTTTTGATATGGAATTGTTTATTGCTGGACCCCAGAAATTTCCTCAGGAATTAGAACTAGGTGACAGTTCTGCTTCACTCCTTTGTAGGAGTGGGTTTTCTTTTGTAAAGCATTGTTTGTTTTACCATGAATGCACCTTTGAATTTTAGACTTGCAGAAGATGCAGACTTGCAGAACCAATGGGACCAACACCAGAGTTCTTACTAGCACTGTAAGGTCAAAAGGATCAGAACCTAAATTAGACTTCTTCCTCAAGCTCAGGTTTGAATCACAAATTCAGGAAGTTGTACATGAAAATCTGTCTGGCACTGTTTCCTCTGTCAGCATTTTTCAGTTAAAAATAATATCTTGTGGTGTAGTCATAAATAATATGGGTTAAATTCTTGGTTTTCATCTTACTAAATTGCTAAAATTTGTCATTTTGAAGGGAAAGGGGAAAAAAAGGTAAGAACAGGAATAATAGGGTGGAGAGCAGTGTGTAGCTCTTAGTCTCAGTCAGTTTTTGAAATTGTGAGTTAGAATTATGGTGTAATGTATTTAACTGCTAAAATTAAAAGCAGCTCTGGAGTGACTTTTCACTATATATATATATGTATATATATTTTAAGGGTCAAATCAAATTGGGTCCACTGGAGTCATATCAGGAGTGGATTTGGTTGATATTTATTGTAAGTATTCAGAAGAAAAAGGTTTTACCTTGACATAAACTTTATTTTTTAAAAACTAGATAATACAAATTAAAAAAAAACAGTTTGGGCCAATCATTTAAAATTCAGTACAAGATATCTGACTGTTCTCTAATTGCAGTCCTGTTTTAGCTTATTGAACAATAACTAGTGACTACAAGTAGGTTTAACTTTTTTTTCTGACATTTTTTAGGAGTAGTGCTTGTCAGGAGAATGAAGGTTCACAGCTGAAAGATAGTATGTTAAAGTGACAAAGGGAAATTGTGTATATCAACAGCTGACCACTAAATAGTTCCTTGAAAGCAGGGTGGGAAGTTTGTGAGTATTTCCCATGAACAATACTAGGGACAGTATCCTCATAAGATAGTGTTTATTTTAATTTCTGTGTTAAGACTGAGAAGGATTTCATGTATTTTGTTGCTGGGATTTGTCAGATACAGTTGAGGCCTTTTATCAGAATTCACCATTTGCTGTGGATTTCAGAGGCCATCCGAGAAGCCATTTAAAGCAGTACAGTTTCTGAGAGCTCTGATAATGGTCAGTGAAAGCAGTAATCCCAGAGGCCTAAGGGGATAATAACAGTCAATAACATGGCTGCCAATCTTTAAGCTTAATCATGACATCTTTAGGCTTGAGGGATGGTTATTTTTCTAAATGTGTCTGTGTGGGGGAGGGAAATACATGTGTGATAAAAAAAATACATATTGCAATGCAATTAACTGAGATTCTTGATAAACAGTATATACCACAATAGATATAAGAAATATATATTGCAATTACATTTGATTTCACTTTGAAAAAAGGATTGCTTTTATTGTTCTGGTGAAAATGATGCAATACTACTGACACATTGGCAAAGACTAGCACATTCTGTGACAGCATACAGTATGTATCCAAACCAGTATCACATGAGATTAAAAGCTTTGTCTAGTAACTTGTCTTTTTGGGGAGAATGTATTACATTCAGCTTCAAGAATGTTTTGAAAGTTGCACTGTAGTTTGGTAAAGCACTGTTTTTGAAAATAGAAATTTTAGATCAAGTCCTGCAACCTCATAAAATGCAAGGGAAACCAGTAGGTTGGTAAAATATTCCTTGTTCTATAAGAAATGAAAACTCTACAACTCTTGGTTCATGATGATACCTTTTATTAGACCAACTAAGAAATCGCAAAAAAATTATCTTTTTCTGCAAGAATTGGTCTAGAGTTTTGCATTTCTTTTTGTCTCAGACCAGCATGGCTGCCAAATACATCCTTGTTCTATAATACGTTCTTGATTCAGGTACAGACTTCTTCAGAATAAATAGGAAAATTTCATATATGATTTTATTCAAAGCAGTCTGTAAGTGGGAAGTGACTGTCAGAAATAATATTAAGTTATGTGTGTGCGCAATTTCTAAACTACTGCTTACCATTTATTACATTTGCTACATTTTAGACATTTTTTTCTGTCAGTTTCCTTTTGTAAAGATGTTTATTCTGTTTTGATTTTTGATTGACTTGTTAGCTACCATACTGGATGGGCAGAGTGACAGAAAAGACCCTCAAGCACAGTTGGGAATAGGAGGTACAAATCTAGTATTCTTTTTGACTGGTTACTGAATTACGCTAAAGTTGACTGCTGACTTCCAAAAGTTGCATAGAGCACAGCAAAAATCAGATAAGAATTAAAATTAAAAGCACAAAACCCAGAAACTTAAGCATAGTAAAATAAAAATAAATCATTAGTTGTGGGGAGCAGGAAGAAAACATTTGATCAAATGTGTGTGGGGTGTATGTTTTGTTTAAATAAGTAAATGGGTAGTTAATACTTCTCAATGCAGACAGAAAATATGGAGTAGGATTTCACAACTATGCTTTATGTGAATTTCAGTTCTGCACACGGTTGCAATTTTGAGTTTTCACAAAAACCTCACAGAAGTACTTCTACCCAGAGCTTGAAGAGGGAAGGCAAATTATTCTGCATGGTCCTGCTGCTGTACTTCAGCTATCATCTGGGTGAATTATTTCTAGAAGTGAGGGGCTAATTTGATCTCCAGGTGCCATTCAGTTGTTGGTCTCTCTGCTAAAGGTGCCAGTAGTCCTTGGGTTAAGGATATCTATCGGTCTTAGTTTTAGAGCTCTTACACCTTAGGATCTAAACACCATCCACTGAAACCTGGAGTAGAACCACCAACTCATTTTACACAGGCCTCTTAGCAGCCCTCATACGGTTACCAGGAGCTGGCCTGGGGCAGGATTTCATCTGATGGCCTAAAAATGAGAAATTTGTTTCCATTACCAGTTCCATCTCTTTGTCTTCAAACTTGGCAGTAGGTTTTTACAAAAATATCTGCTTTAATCATTTGGCTTTATATAAGAGAACAAAAACTAACCCCATGTACTCAGCAACCTATGAAGTGGATGTAGCAGTGGACGTAACATTTGGATTCACTTCATTTTGCATTTTATATACTTTTCTTTTTCTTAATCTATTATTAAGAATTCTTTGAGATTCCTGTGCAGTTTCTCAGATGACTTGCTCAGAGTCGAATCATAGATACAGTAATGGCTGGTTACTTCTTTTTTCTTCTTCTTAGCTGCTTGGGCCATGTTGCTTTTGTTCTTGCTGTCTCCTCCACCTCTAAAAATATATAAAACCAATCAGAGCAGTGTTGTATTGGCTGTTTTCCCATAGGCTTCTGCTGGACCCCTCCCCCTCACCTTATTGGCTAACTGAGTTCAGCTCAGCTCAGCTGACTGGGAGTTAATATAGGTCAGTATAGCAATGTGGAATTGACTAGCTGTTCTCCTTCCCGAATCCAGCTTTGTTTAATCTGGCATGTTTCCAGCTCTTTCTAAATACTACTGTATGCTGAAAGTCTATGCAACATGTCAAAATTAAACCACAGGGACAACGATGATTTTTTTTCTTTTTTAAATAAGTACAATTAGAAAACAAATTAAAGCCACTGCCTAGAAACAGTTGTAAAGATTTCTGATATAAAGGGAATAACTATAATACATTGGAGCTGAGGCCAGGGCCAGATTAACCCTTTAGTAGGCCCTAGGCAAACAAACTATGGGCCCCTACTTTTTTCACTCAATAATTGTAATATGTAAAATAAGCACAACTGGGCCCCTTCTTCACTTAGGGCCCTAGGCGTGTGCCTACTTTGCCTGTACGTTAATTTGTCCCTGACTGAGGCACTATCACAATACTTTCTAAATAAACGTAGTGAGGATCTTTTGGGAAGAATGAAAACATAATGGCTTAGAACTGACTTGAGAGGTGCTCAGCCCCTGAGACTTTCATTGATTTCACAAACTGTGGGCGGCCACAGCACCTCCAAGCAATCAGGTAACTAACTTGTACTTCACTTTGAAGATTGAGGTACTGGACAGGTGTATGGTAGGCAAAATCGGGTTCTTGCACATAGAGCTAATATCATTTACAAAAAGCTTATGGGTGGATGCTAGAAAATGAGTCTTAGTGAGTCAAGACTTTAATATTAGACATTTTCTGAAAGTTGCAGTGTAGTATGAAGTCCGTGTTTCCCTGTTTTTGTAAATGAACACTTGCAGCATAGTATTTGTAAGCAGTGGTTGGTGTGGATTGAAAATTGTTTTTTTCAGTGGCAAGTGAAGAAGCTCTCTAAACTCTTAAGAGTCTAGAGTAAAAAAGGTTTTTACTAAAACTGTCACCTCTGTGTTCAGCAATTAACCTACATTTAACAAATGGCTTGAGAAGGCTGACAAAAGTTTACCAAAAGGGATCCCTCTTCCTAAACAAAAGCTGTGTGAAAATGCCATGACTGATTGGCCTCAACAGTCTGCATTTATTAAACAGTTGTATTCAGGGAAAGGATTTTGTTTTATCTTCTCCCACTGCTGAATGTTGTCTCTTCTCCTCTCATCTCCCACCTTCTCTAGTCTCAATATTATCAATTTTAATTTACTCTGTTATCTTTCTAAATTAGACTGCAAGTTCAATGAAGCAGCAACCTTATTTTATATATGTGAAAAGGGCTGCACACAATGTTTGTGCCATCTAAGCAAAGTAACCCAGACCATTCACAGAGTCACTGCTCTGATACCACCCGTTTTTGTTTGGTTCCTTTCACAGAGCACGAACTCTACTCAGGAAGTAATGGGCTGATGCTGTGTCTGACAAAAGACTTTTTTCCTGCTTTGGAGAAAGTATTCTGGGTAGAGTTGTAACCCCTTCATGTTTCTGTTCATTCCAGTGGAATGGAGACAGAAGTCTGTTTCTTCTCTTGAAACTAAGAGCTTGTCCATATCCCTTTTCTAAAAACAAAGCATTTTCCATGCACCTTGCCATCACCAGTGATGCTCCATGAACAGCAGTGCTAGTGTCAGCTGGTTGTCATTTTAGAAGTCAGGGTAAATTTGCATTTTATACACTAACCAAAGTAGGTAGGTAGATAGATAGATACTTCGGTTAGCCTAGGTGCAAATCTACCCCTGACTTCAGACTAACATGACTAACTACATCTCTCTGTATTAGCTTTAGAAAGACAAGTTGACATGCTAGTTATAATTAGAGCACCTGTTGTTACATGCTGTGGTGGTGAATTATAAAGGGGTGGGTAGTTAATGGAGGTGCATCCATAACTCCAGCTACTGGTATGTTTGCTGAACTGTCCACCCCTCTGAAACATATCCCACTCCATAGAAGTGAGATGATGTTTCTTCTTCCATACTCCTTGGGTCTAATCTGTTGAAAGCAATGGAAAGATTTCTGTTGACTTCAGTAGGTTTGGGTTAGACCTTAAAAGAAGTTTTTTTACAAGGAATTCTCTCTGCCATGGAAATCAGTCTACTTCTAATTTTTCCTGGCATTTTGCATTTGTAATGGACTGCTTAAAGCAGATAACTTAATGACTAATAGTGCCCCTCCTGTGCTTATCTTCACTAGTAATGCTGAGCAATTCTTCACACACCCTAGCAGTTTTTCACACACGAAGAATTTTGCAGAGCAGAAGACGGGGGATGTTTCATCAGGTTCAGTAAAGTGGTTATAGTACCTGCCTTTCAGGATCATTGTGGAGAGGAACAACTTTTGACCTAACCATGCCCAGTTGATCTTTGTTCCTCTCTCCCTCCCTCCTTCCAAATCTTCAAGTCATAGAATCATAAAAAATTAGGGTAATAGAAATCATAGGGAACTTAGGAGGTCATCTAGTCTAGCCTCCTGCTCAAAACAGAACCATCCCCAGCTATAGGATCCCAGCCAAGGCTTTGTCTAGCCAGGACTTAAAAAAAGTCAGAGGAAGGAGATTCCACACTTTCCCTGGTAACCTGTTCCAGTGCTTTACTACCCTCCTAGTGAGAGAGGTTTTCCCAGTATCCAGCCTAGACTTCCCTTGCTGCAACTTGAAACTACTGCTCCTTGTTCTGTCATGTGCCACCACTGAGAACAGACTCTAGCTCCATCCTCTTTGTAATCACCTTTCAGGTAGTTGAAGGCTGCTGTTAAATCTGCTCTCAGTCTTCTCTTCTCCAGACAAAATAAGCTGAGCTCCATTAGCCTCTCTTCATAAGTCATGTGCCCCAGCCCCCTAATAATTTTTATTGCCTTCTGCTGGACTCTCTCCAATTTGTCCACATCCTTTCTGTAGTGGGGAGTCCAAAACTGGACACAGTACTCCAGATGTGGTGTAAGCAGTGCTGAATAAAGGGGAATAATCACTTCCTTCAATCTGCTGGCAACCTCCTATTAATACAGTCCAGCATGCTGTTAGCCTTCTTTGCAACAAGGGCACACTGTTCACTCATATTCAGCTTATTGTCCACTGTAAACCCCAGGTCCTTTTCTGCAGAGCTCCTGCTTAGCCAGTTGGTCCCCAGCCGGTCCAAAACTATGCTGTTAGTTGCATTAGTCTGGGAGCTGACCTCGCCTGTGAAGACTGAGTTAAAAAAGGCCCTGAATACTTTAGCCTTTTGCACATCATCTGTCATCAACTGCCTCCTCCATTCAGTAAGGGGCTCGCATTTTTCCTGATTTTCCTTTTGTTGCTGACATACTTGCGGAAACCTTTTTGTTACACTTCATGTCCTTTGCTAGCTGCAGCTGCAATTCCAGTTGCGCTTTGTCCTTCCTGAGTTCATCCCTGCATGCTCAAGCAATACTCTTATACTCCTTCCTAGTTGTTTTACCAAGTTTCCACTTCTTGTAAGCTTTTTCTTTTGTCTTTTAACTCACTGAAGAGTTCTCTACTAAGCCAAACTGGTCTTCTGCCATGCTAGCTACTGTGCCTGCACATCAGGATTGTTTGTTCCTGTGCCCTCAGTAAGGTTTCTTTGAAATACAACCCACTCTTTTGGACTCCTTTCACCTCAGACTGGCCTTCCAGGAGATCAAAAGGGCTGGATTCTATTATGTGCCTAAGTGGCCTTAGGCAACGGAGTGAGATCTTAATGTTGACTCCCTGAAAAATAGTTAGAAAAACAACTGAAGGTTTTCCTCCTCTGCCTTGGTGCATTTTTATGATTTAGTCTTAAGCCTAAGATGGTGGCATTTTACACAAGCCTAACATGATGGCATCTTACACATTTTTTTCAGGGACTTGTCTGGGCTGGAATGGGATCACACGTAGGCATCTGAATCCATTGAGGTGCCTAGTAGGTGGAACAGGATCTAACCAAAAGCCTATAAGCAAGTTCAGAGAAAGGGAGAAAGCTTTCTCAGTGGAGTTTTGTGCAGCCAACGAACCTCATCTAAACTTGTTTTTGGGTTGTGTGCAGGATGGAGGACTTTCATACAAGTTCATGCGTGCTTTTCACTTAATTTTCCCTCCCTAAAACTACAGCCAATTAAAAAGACATTTGTTGGCTGTCCTCCAGAACCACCAGAGACTAGAGGCCTGGAGGGATTCCTGCTCTAGCCAGGGGGCTGGAGAGAAGGATTCCTTACATGCCTTTGATGTCTCCAAAAGTTCCAGAGGACAGCCAGGTCCTCACTGGATGGATGTCTGTCCATCTTTGATCTCCCTGTAGCAGGGGTGGGGGAAAATGGAGCACCGTGGAATACTGGAAGACCAGGCCTAGTTACCTACTGCGCCCTGGCTACAAAACACCACTGCCTCATACTGCTGCAGTGATTTTGAAGTGTTATGCTGGGGAGGATGCACTTGCAGTTGTGGGGGTACACATCTGGATGGCACTGAAGTGCTCTGACTTTGAAGTGCTACAAATTGAAGCAGAATTTGGAGTGCTCAAAGTACTCATCTTTCCACAGCTTGTAGTTACCTTATATCTACAGGCCTAGCTGTAAAGTAGCTTACAAGAGAAGTAGGGTTCATCTCCACTTTTACCATCTTTACTGCAACCTGACTTGTTACTCTTAAGCAAGATGAATTGGACAGACAGAAATCTAGATGGTGTATGAAAAATTGCAGGTTGTCGTAAGGCTGGCTCAGACTGTGTGCTGTGCTCACGAGAGGCATAGCACTAAGGCCCATGTACCCTAATGAAGCCTAGACAGTTCTATCTTCGAAACAAGCTCCTATAACTACATCAAAAACAAGCCAACTCAGTCCTGAAATGATGGAGTGGTGGGAAATAATAGAAGATAGTTGTTGTATATTTTTCTACCCTAAGGTACTTTCGAGCTCCTAGGGTAGCCTATCTTCGTTACATCTTTAGTGCCAAGAAATTTTCCTTTGTCTTCTGAAGTCTAGCAGCTCATGCCACCATCCTCTCAGTAACTATTCCTTCCTCTTGACTCCTGTACACTGGCAGCAAAGTTTGAAACCGACCAAATAAATATGTAAAATAAAACATATTATAGCTTATGTTTTGTAGGGGTTGGAAATGTATGCCAAGGAAGCAAATGTTATTTTCACCAGTCCTTCACTATTCTCCATACAGTTCTAGCAGGTACTGTTCTCAATTTTCTCAGGAGTCCCTTAATAGGAATTGGAAACTTCTTTAAGGTAGGCATCCAGGTTAGGGGCTTGAATCCAAACAAACCCCTGAAAAAGAAGCTTTGAAACAATGTGGTCCTCTAACAAAATGATGTAGTTAAATACATTTATTGCTTCTACATCTGGACTCACCTACCATTCCTGGGACTAAATACCAAGAGTTGGGGCTATATCAATCCCCAGATATGTTAATTCTAGTAAGCAATGTAGTTGCACCCAAGATCTATAGGAATAATTGAGTGAATTGGTATTTAATCAGAGGTCTGAAATATTATTAAAGTGTAAAGTATTATTAAACTATAATTGCATCTTCTCAGACAGGGCCTTCTAGGATGTTCAAGACTGGATCAGGAAAAGAAAATAAGCATATTTTTTTGTCCTGCTCCCACTCAAAGAATGCAGTGTCTAAACTGCTTGTCTAGCTTTAGATTTTTTTCAGTTTCCCTCGTGTAGTCTCTTTGCTAACAAAATTTAAATATATGTCCCTGCTCAAATGTTGGCTACTCTGGTATGATCTTAGGCCATTTGAAAATGAAGGGTGTTCACACATTGTTATCCTGGATGATTTATAGACATCCTCCCTTGCGTGGAAACATGTAGTCAACCTTTGAAAGAGCGTTGATTATTTAGCAGGCACTTCCTCCGACAGAGTTCCAGGGAGGGAACCTCAATACAGTCCACAGAAGAGGTTAGTTGTAAGTCTTGGGTATCTAGTTACCCCATCTGCATGTGGAGAATGATGGCAGGTCTTTTCTAATGCATAGGTACCTTACAGGAAGGTGGTTCCAAGAAAGCCCAAACAGAACTCACTCTAGGGAAAGTCCCTAGTGAGAGGCCAAGTAAATTAAGTCCAAGAAGATGAATGTGCAAGCCCTTTGAAGACCTGCACATCCTGACTAGGACACTTTTCATAACGGACTGGATAAATCATCAAGATCTAGGAGCTCTCTGGGGCAAGGATTTTACTGATTCTTTCCCAGGTGGGCATGGATATTCAAGCAATGGATTCTTCCATTACAGTGAACCTGATGAGAACTCCCTTTTCTCTGCCACCTGCAGAATCTTACCTGAGAGATAAGTAAACCTTTTATTTTTGTCACCTGTTTACAATTCCTAACCTCAGAGCAAACTTACAGGCTCGGTGGTGCTACGCTACTCAGCACCACGTCTGAAAAGGACTGGGGGGTCATACTTGGCCATAAAATGAATATGAGCCACCAGTGTGATGCTGCAGGTAGTAGAGCAAACAATACGCTGGCATGCATCTACCCATGCATCTCAAGCAAAGCTAAGGAGGTTATTCTCCCACTCTACTTGGCATTGGTGAGGCCATGGTTGGAGTATTGTGTCCAGTTCTGGGCGCTGCATTTCAAGATGGATGTGGAGAAGCTTGAGAGAGTCCAGAGAAGAGCCACTCGTATGATTAGAGGCCTGAAGAGCAAGCCATACAAGGAAAGGCTGATAGATATGGGACTGTTCAGCCTGGAAAAGAGAAGACTTTGGGGTGATTTGGTGGCAGCTTACAAATATATCAGGGGATAGGATCATGGGCTAGGTGAACAATATTCACCAAAGCACCCCGGGGAAAACCAGGAGTAATGGTTATAAATTCCTCAAAGAATCTCACTCATAGCCACCTGTTCAAGTATTTGAACAATTTCATCGTAGTCATGTGGTCTCAAAGAAGAGTTTCACTGGGAAACAAAGTTAATGTAGGGTTACTAAAGGACACGTGATGAGGACACCACTGCCTAGGAGCTGGGGGGACATCCTTTCATTTATTTTTAGGGATTTCAAAGATCTAGTAGCTTGGTTCATGAAATTAAATTGGCAACCTCAAGTGCTGCTATAGTAAAAGACAGCCAATGTTAATGTGAGAAACTACTCATTCAAGGGGTTTATCATGTTTATAATGAATATTATTACAATCCAGTCATGACAACATAATCACGAGTTAGCACCTTAATTTACTTTTAGAGGATGTTGAAATTTTAATAGGCTCTGTGCAGTTCATGTTGGAGAACTATACTCTGCTTCTCTGTATTGTAGTATGTCAACACAAAGGATATAGTTTGGAAATTAAAGTTGTTTTCAGTACCTTTGACATTTTATTGGAGTTTCGTTCTGACTTTTAACACTATTCCATGGCTGAGCAAAAATTACTATCTGCATTTTATACTTTTTAGGAGAACCTATTAGAAAAACACGGAGAGATAACCCTCTCATTTTTCTCTTACCTCTTTCTAACTACATACATTCTGTTACTTTTCTGTAGTGTGAACTAAATCTAAAAAGATAAAAAAGTAATGAAGACCAAAAGGAGTTAAATATTTAAAAGTGAACATTCTTGAAGCAGTTATGTGGCTCTTTTAATCAGATCTGCCACTTAATGTCTTTTTACATAGACCTCTTTTTTTTTTCCTTTCAGGAATCCCTGAACTGACTGTAGGAGATTTCATATGCTACTGTATTGTATAATTACCTCTATCTCCCACTGCACTTTTAAAACATTTCATTACTAAAAAATCTTGCTTTTCCCCTTGGCCTCTCTGCCTAATTAGTGTTTTAAGACACTTGATAAATCCTGTTGAATGTTCACTTTCTTTTTGTTGAATTATTTGAGTAAGTATTACTTAACAATGACTCCTGGATCTGAGCAAGGACAATGCTGACTGGTTGTAAAAAAGAGTTAGTTAGCTGTGTTATAAACGAAGTTGTTAGTTTATAAGGTTTTATATCATTAGTTTAGAACAGAGGCTTGCTTGAGAACTCTGCGTGACTATTTTTTAGTGCTTTGGCTCTCTGTAGCATTTCCAAAGAATAATTGTCCTACCTTTGACACTTTTAATTTTTCCATCTTTTAAAAATTCAAATTAACAGAGAAGTTAGAGACAACTGTTGTAGATTATAAATACACTTTTCCCCTCTCATGAGCAACTTGAGCATTAAGCTCATTTTATCATAAAATGAAAGCCATGCTGTTCTCACTGGACAGCAAAATGGCCGACCTGAGCAAATCTGTTCATTAGCTCTGCAACTTACTTAATTCCCTCCCAAACCAATTATTTCTGAAAGAAGGACCCTGCAAAATATGCTCATTAACATCATTTGAGCTTGAAAACTTAGTCTAGAAAGATTAAACTTTTGTTCTGTATTTGCTGCTGAGATACTCAAATGTAGTGGGAAAAAATGCTTTAGGTTGAAAGTGAGTTTAAAGCTAATAATGAGAGGTGCCATATCTTCATCTCTTACAGCTCCCTCATGTGTGCATATGAACTATCTATATATACCTGTCCAGTTTTTGAACTTCCTTTTTCAGAAAAATGATTGTTTGAAATTCAACATGAAGCTTGAAAGTAGGCAACAAAAATGGCCATTTAAAGTCATCATTTAAAAAACCATGTTATACCCTCTACAGCCATCGTTTATACAATTAAAAGAGTACTTTCAGATATACAGTGGGGGTTAAGCAGCCAACTGCCTTTGGCTGTTACTTGGAGTTGAGCATTTAACTGCCCTTGTGTCTTTGAAAATCTCTGCCTAAGTGATTGTCCTAACATTTATGTGATTTCTCCCCAAAAGGCGTTTATAGAAGTGCTCCAGCAGGCGGGGTGGAGGGGTGCTTTAATGAGTGAGCCACACTAATTAAAAGTGCCCGAGCATCACGTGTATCAGCGTCCCCATGCTGAAAAATGCCAGTGGGGTGCTTTGAAGTAAAGTTCATTGAACAAGTTTTAGTTCAAATTGCCCCACTGCCATTTTTCACTGTGGGGATGACACTGACACATGACACTGGAGGCTGCTGGAGCACGTTAATTTCTGTGCTTCAGCAGATTCAATTAATGGAGTCTGCTCTAACGTGCTGGATTGATAGCACGTTGGTGCAGCCTCGCTGCACATCTGTAGGAGCCCAAAGAGTTTGAAACTAGTGATTTCCAGAGCCAGGAAGCAACACCCTATACAGAGAGTATGCTTTGGTTAAGTTTAATTAACACTTGTATTTGGCTAGTGTTATTTATTTCAATACTTTATCTGTTTGTATATTTTATCTTGTTTTTATTGCACACTTCCTTAAGACTTTTTTGAGGGAGGGTGGTATATAAATCAAATCAGTAAATAACTATTGTTACAAATACCTGTATTATCAGGTGACATTTGCTAGACAAAATATTTGATACAATGTAAAATGTTCTGTATTGAAGATTATAGACTGAACTGATGTGTTTCTCAGAATTCATAAAGGGTTTTTTGGGGGGGGTATGTGTGTGTGTGGGAAGGGATATCACTAACTTTTCCTACCCTGTCCCATAAGCAAACTGCCAGGAAAGCATCATAATTACGTCTCATAGGTTGGAATAATTGTCTTGTCCTATTCCAGGAATCTTTGGGCAATGTAAAATCAGACTTGACTCCCAAAGAGAAATTATTTAATTTATTCAAATAGACAACTGGCTTTCATTTATCGTAAGGCTTCTTTATACCATTCTGGCAGTATAAAATGGGCTTACACATAGAAGTGCACCAATATATTGGTCCGTATTGGATTAGCACTGATAAAAGGAAAATTGGGCATTATTGGCAAGTGACTTTTTTGGCCATTGTAGCCAATAATGTCACTGATAAATACCACCTGCATGCACACAGCCACAGCGTGTATGCAGCCAGGAATGCAGCCCGGCAGCTTTGAGAGCAGTGTCTGGCCAGTAAGTCAGTGGGGGGAAAGGGGCATGGGGGTCAGATCAAGGCCCCCATAGTGAGGAAGGGAGTGGGGCTGAGGAAGGGGTAGACGCTGCCCTGCTGGGGCGGGGTGGGTGGCTCGTCCAGGGGGTGTGGCGGGGTGGGAAGGGGTAGGGGCGGAGGCTCCTTGCCACTAGGCACATCTCCGGGGAAGGTAGGGGGGGTATGTGCTTCCTGGATTTGTGCATGGAGCAAGGGCTGGCTGCCCTCTGCGAGCTCAGGGCCAAGGGCTGCAACAACCTCTTCCCAGTGGCAGGGGCTGGACTGAGGCTGTGTTCTAGGCAGGTGGAGTAGAGCAGGTGGCAGCGGTGCTGGGAGCAGTGGAGATAGGCTATAGCCACCCCAGAATTTGCTGTAGCCCCCTCTCCCAGTGCTGCAACTGCCTGCCTCACCCCCACCCACCCTAAGTGCAGTCCCAGCACAGCCCCGCTTCCAGGAAGAGGCTGGCATAGCCCCTAGCCCCAAGCCCACTGCAGGCAGCCTGCCCTCTCCCTGTGCACAATTCCAGGGGGCACACAATGGCAGGGAGCTGCCCTCCCCCCCACCTCCCTGCACCCCCTGGACAAACTGCCTGCGGCTCCAGCCTGTGCTCCAGCCTGCCCTGGCTGGGTAGTACCTGTCCCTGCCGCAGCCCCACTTCCTCCATCTCTACCCATGGGGGCCTCGATCTGTTCCCAGCATGCCACTTTCCTCTTCTACACCCCTTCCCCCCAACAGACTTACCAGCTGGATGCTGCTTTCCACATTGCTCAGCTGCATATTGGTATTGGTTGATCTGGCTGGTTAATAATTAGCAATCGGTGTCAGCCAAAAAAATCTTTATCGGTGCACTCCTGCTTACACTTTTACATGTACTGTTAGAGCAGCATAAAGGGGCCAAACATATAGATGAGAATCTGGTCTAGAACAGTGTTTCCCAACCTTTTCCAGCCCAAGGCACACTTACATTAATAAAATTTTTCTGTGGCACACCTATTAAGGTATTCCCCATCCTCATATATATTGTAGCTCATTGCCATGGCAAAATTCTGCGCCACACTTGTTCATTTCTGACGGTACACTTTTGTGTCATGGCACAGTGGTTGGGAAACACTGGTATAGAGTGTTCAGCTATTTATGCTTTTGAATTACACTGCTCTAAGGATTGGGACTATGCATGTAAATACTACTAAACATGAGGAAGGGATGGATAATTGGTCTGACATTTTGAAATAATCTTTTGTTTGGGAGTGTGTTTTTAAATTCATGTAGTAAATTAATCTATAGGAGATACCAGTGAGTGCATCTACACATGTGCTTTTACTGTGCAGTAGCCTAATTAGCTCTGCAGTCAAATGTCGCAGTCTACACGTGTGCGGGTATTAGAGTGTATTAAAGTAATTAAAAATTGTGCTAAAGTTTATTTTGTCACCTTAATAGCACATGTAAATGCATCCATAGTGTTTTATTTATTCTTGAGGATATTATATTTTCTCATATACAACATGTTCCCAAGTATGCACTTTGTTTTTTTGAAAGGCAGAATGAAGAAAAGAGCTTTTATACAAAATATGCATAAGTAGCAGTAAGTAACTGAGTAACAGCTTCTGCAGTGCCCTAGGGGAAAAAGGAAGTGTCCATATCCAGCAGCTATGTAGCTCTACATAAAGTACTGCAGGTTACTTACCCCCTCCACACTTCCAGAGGCATAAACTTATTACCATATTTTCTCACTTACTATGCTCACCCCAGTTTTCAGCAGCTGAATGTTGAGGCAAAAAGCACAAGTTTATGCACTAAAATATTTAGTTTGCTTTACATGACTTTTCTCTCTCTCCATTTTAGTGATCTATCAAAATGTGACTTTAATGTGTTCAGTTTGTTTCCTGTCTAAATTAATCAAAGAAAGTGGGGACTACTTAAGTAAGTAAAGTTACATGTATGTGTAAGTAGCTGTAGGATCTGAGTTCAAGTGTCTTCTTGGATGCGTAAGAATAATCAGTGTAACTCAAATAAAAGCCAGATTTTTTTCCCAATATTGCACAGCAGTCCAGTGATTTACCGTAGGAAGTAAGAAAGGAAGTAATAAAGTGGGCCATCTTCTCTTTCTTCATCTTATGTGGAGCTGTTGCAAATTTTCTTAGTGAAATAATAAGAAGTGGTTTGGGATTGACACTAGGAGTAGAAGTGTGCAAAACCTGGGAAAAAGTATTTTTTTGTTTTCTAGGAAAAAAAAGCTATCTTTTGCTTGAAAGTGGCTTTCCAGAGGAGTGTAGCAAACAATCCTATCATAATGCATCTTCTCTTTATTTGCGTGCAGTTGTCACTAGAGATTTGTAACTCTTTTCTTGGTTCATTGTTCCCTGGTTAGTGCGTACTCTCCATTCACTGTTGCCAGAATTAAGATGAAGGCTGCTTTGTTGTCAAAATGGCAGTACTTGTATAGAAATTGGATTGACTCCAACAGAGCTTGCACGATACACTGCAAAACTATTGTCATATGATCCTTTTTATTCCTAAGAAAACTCTGTTCTCAAAAAAAAAGAATAGTTCTTTTTCTGCTTTCTTGTTAGAGAAAAAAATCACGAGAAAGTTCTTTGTATGAATAACTTACTACAAATTTTAAAACTGCATAATTGTTGAATATAATAAAGAGATCAGATTAAGTGAAATGACATTAATGCAGAAATATGGAGACATATATGCTTCATTTTATTTAACAGCAACTTTGATTAAATGTAATGAAGTCACCAGTGTGTGTATGCACATGCAGTTTAACCCCACAAAGAGGGGTAGAAGGCCTGTGTGTGAATGAATGTGAATGAAACGTAAGTCAGAGTGGTGCTGTGTGGTGCTGTGGTTTCTGAGTATCACATTCTCCTTACAATGTACTTATAGTACAGTTTGTAGAAAAGAGATCCTGTCGGTTTACTTGGAATAAGCTTTTCGGGGCAGAGACCATGTTTCTGTTCTATGTTTGTACAATGCCTCAAACGTTTGGGTTTTGATCTATGACTGAGACTCCTGATAGAAAAGAATATAGTAAATGAACAGGATTCATGGTGAAAAATATGTGAGATAATAAAATTCTATCATTCTTAATAACTGAAGCAGTTGTCCTGTTTTTAGAAATATGTGAGGAATTTTGTACTTTACAAGTTGTTGTTCTTCAAAAAGCCAAGCATCTTTTTGTTCTTGGAGAGGTAATAAATAGTGAATTTAAAGGGGGCAAAGCTCCAATGGTAGATTTTAAAAGAATTTTTTCCTGGATTTTGTTTTATATTTATCCGTTCACAGTCAAAAATAAATGCATGTATTTTGTGAAGTTGTCACTTAATCTATTTTAAAACAGCACTAGTAAAAGAACTATTATGCTACCAGGGTTAGAATGTTTGAGAAGTTGTGTAAACTCATGTACATTTTGTAATTGGTGCCATTTTATTTTGTAGTAATTCATGCATTCTCACCACTATGTAAAAAAAAGTCTTGTTTACTCCTGTGATATGAGAACAAGTTTCCGGCTTGGGCTTATATTTTCCAGAAAAAACTTGCATGATTCTTAGTACTCTCAAAACTATTGTTGAGATCTCATCATGAATAGACTGGATTTCATAGCTTTTAGAGCTAGAAACACCAATCATGGTCATCCAGCCTGCTTTCCTGCACAGCATGAGATACAGAACTTCACCAATTAAATCCTGTATTGAGTCCAGAATTCCTGACTGAGTTTGGGTATATTTTTAGAATGACATCTACTCTTAATTTGAAGACATCCAAGACAGAGAATCCCTCATACCCCTTGGAAGCTGTTTTAGTGGCTAATTACGCTATTTATTAATATGTCGAACTTTATTTCTACTCTGAATTTGTCTTGCTTCTACAGCTCCTGGATCCAGTTCTGCTTTTCTCTGCTAGATTAAAGAGCTTTCCATTATCAGCAATCTTTTTCCAGTGTATGGAACCATGATGTGTCAAATTTCAGTCTTCTTTTAAATATTCATTTACTGCTGAAGGTTCCTGAATGCTGTGAAACGAGGTGGTGATATCTCTGAGTCGTGATATCACATGTATGAATTACAAATGATGTTCTAGGAGAATAAAGAAAAAAGCAATGATAAAATCCAATTGCCTGGATTTCCTAATGCTTATTATACTCTCATTGTGCTTTACACAGATT
This sequence comes from Crocodylus siamensis, assembly GCF_052110815.1. Lineage (NCBI taxonomy): Eukaryota > Metazoa > Chordata > Crocodylia > Crocodylidae > Crocodylus > Crocodylus siamensis. Next base: position 88,394,187 of record NC_143395.1, read on the forward strand.
CACAGAAGTTTAGGGCTGGAAGGGACCTTGTGAGATCATTGGGTCCAGCCCCCCTGCTCTGGGCAGGAAAGACTGCTGTCAAATAACCCCAGCAAGGTGTACATCCAGTCTCCTTTTGAAGATCTCCCTAAGCCTTATTTAAATTTATGGTGGACATTTACTGTTCCTGATCAAACTTCAAAATTAAAATAAATACCTTTGTATTGTTTCCTGATACAGTAAGAGTTTGGACTTCAACTTTGCTTCTGTTCAGTGAAGATCTGTTTTAATAGTATGCCTTCAGATGCTATGGAAGTGGTTAGGTTCTCTATTAATACACCCTCAGATAGGAATGAGTTGCACAGCTCAGAGGGAGACCAGAGTTTCACCAGTCTGCCATTCTGGACATCCACTTAACCTGTCTTCTGCTAATATGGACAATTCCACTGTCCTTGAAGATAACATTGGCACATTCATTATCCATAACAGATGAAGAAAGGTGAAAGCAAGAGACTAAAACACAGATGATGGGAATGGGTTTTTGGTTATAGCCATTTTGTTCTAAGGACATAGTCAGGCAAGGCTCTTTGAGTAGATGTGATATCTTTTATTAGACCAACTAAGTAGTTGGAAAAAAGTTCTTAGCAAGCTTTTGGGTGCAGTCACCCTTCTTCAGGCATACGGAGTCTCTGCTGTTCTGAAACTCCAAGAAACGAGAGAAGCTAAAAGTGTGGCAGGATGTCAGTGAGAATGTAAATAGGTAGAAATTAGAAAGACAACAGGTAAAGCAGAAGGTAAAGTGGAGAGGGGAGAGGGAAGAGAGCAGGGGAAAAACACTGAAGGGAAACATTACAGTGATAGAATACAAGGTGGAAAAGAGACTGTCAGTGAAAAAGAAAATAGTTGGAGATCAGGAAAACAGGAATGAGAGAAGCTCAAAGTGTGAGCGGATGTAGTGAAAATATAAATAGGGAGAAAGGAGAAACAAAATGGGGAGGGAGGAGAAAGAAAGCAGGGGGAAAAAGACCAAAGGGAAACATTACAGAGTTAATAATAGTGGGTAAGAAAGAGGCTCTCTATGAAGAAGGAAATAGACAAAGGGCAGAAAAGTAGGGGAGGGGAAGGGAGAAAAGATGGTGGGGAAAGAAAAATGTAAGAGGTCAGGTCAGGCAGGTACCTGTTGAATCAGATGTCAGGCAGGTTGTAATGTGTCATAAATTCAATGGCTATATTGAGTCCATGATTTTTTGTATCCAGTAAATTTATGAAGTGAAGTTTGTAGGCTTGTCTGCAGAAGGTGTTTTGTAAGTTCCCTTTGAGGATTAGAACTGAGAGATTGGAGAGGGAGTGATTGTCCTGTGAGAAGTGTGCCCTGTAGGTAGTTAGGTATTCTTGTCTTTGATAGATTTTCGGTGTGCGTTTATTTTGGTGCACAGATGTTGTTTGGTTTCTCCAACATAGTTTCCGTCAGGGCATTTGGTGCACTGATTAAGATGTATTACATTTTTGGAGGTGCAGCTTTAAGATCCAGGAATGGTGATAGTTTTGTTGTGGGGTGTAGTTGTAGTGGAGATGGTGAAGATGTATTTTGCGTTGTCCTGGCATGGTCTGGATCCATTCAGTGTGGTTTGGGTCATAGGGAGTTTGCTTCTGGTGATGAGGTTAGTGAAGTTTGGTGCTTGTTTGAGCGTTAGGATGGGTAGTTCTGGAAAGATCTCTTTAAGAATTGGGTCTTCTTCTAGTATGGGTTGCAATTGTTTGAGGATTTTCCATGTAGGTTCCAGGGATCAGTTAACACTGTTTTGGCAAGGAGTATAGATCAAGATGATGGGAATTGCATTTTTAATCTGATTGCAGCATAAAGAATGCTTGAAATCTTATGAGAGGGCAGCAATAGAAACAGAGTAAGGATTCTTTCCCTCTCACTACTATGCTGATGGTTCTCAGAAGTGTAACTGTTCAAGGTTGCAAAAGCTGCTGAATCCAAGATGACTCCAGATCCATAATCTTTCTGTAAGATATTTTTGGTCCATTTCATGGGCAAAACTACCTTGACCTCAGCTAGATTTGCAGCCTCGTTGAAGGCTGATGCGAGCCAATTCTGAACTGACTTCAGGTCATTTTGCAGGTGGATTTTAACCAATGCAACCTCATTTGTTGGTAGAACCTTGCAGGAGAGTTGGGAGGGAGAAGAGGGTTTATTGTCAGTAGATTGTCTCCACCTCTCTGGAAAGATTACTGCATCTTGCAGATGGTTGTTGTTGACTTTGGCAATCTCAGCAGTTATTATCTGTCTCTCTCCAGGGAAGACTATTGAGAAAGCTCAGGGTGAAACAGCCCTGACACTGCCCTTACTCTTTAGTTTTTTTTTTGACCTTTTACCCTGTTCTTTAGCCTGATATTGTGCAGGGGCTGTGTTTATCTCAATGGCCAATTAACACCTTTTTGGCAAGGAGTATAGATCAAGAGTCCAGACTGATTGTTTTAGTACTGTTAGCTGCCTTTGGATAGTGTTGACTATGAATTTTTATTGTGTTTGTGGGCTTTGGCATGGATACACAAAATTGTTTTCAGTAAGCTCTATTTTGTTCTTCCTACAAAGACCTCAGAGTTTTTATATTGCTGACCCTTTAGCCCAGCACACCCTTGAGTCCTAGCAGATAGATATTTCAGGTCAGCAGTAGAGAGAAATGAGGCTTTTGGGGCTGCAACACCATCACTATGTTGATTATGCTCATCTGCACTTCTGCTTTATCAGTTCCAAGAGGGACAGTCATTTCCTGTTGCCATCTTCAGTCTGGGGCATTGCCATCTTCAGTCTGGGACAAACACTCAAGTTAAGGCAAAGGTGACTCTGGTAGGTTGCTGGAGGCCCTGGTTGTTTGCTGAATGAAGATGGAAATAGTATTCAGATCCTGGTGCTATATAGAAGCAGCTGAGGAACCAAGAAGACCTTTTCTGTGAATCTCAGATCAAGGACATAACAGATAATTTTATAAAATATGAGCATGGTGGATTGAATATGCTTTCGTGTAAGAATTCCAAATAAATCAATATCTCAGCAGTTTATGAAAAGTGTACACTCTGGTTGTAAACCAGACATTTTAAATGGTAAAGTGAGGTCAGCAGAAGGTTAATTTGGCATCATTTGCAGGTCTGAGAAGGAAGTAAGGATTCCATTTGCGTCTGTAGTGCCAGTTATGTATGTTAGGTTATGTAGCAGGTCCACTGCCAGCTAGAAATTTGGGGACTTCAAAGCCAAATTTCCATGTAAAATGAAAGTTACAAACACTGTTTCTTTCTGTTAGTACCTTGCATTGCAGACAGTACCTGGGTTGGTTTCAGTTTAGGTATTTCTAGAGTGCTAACTCAGTGGTGCACTTTTGAAGTCCTGACCAGAACACTGGCTCTTAACTCTGTCAGTTAAGTATTTTGTAATTCTGATTTTTTAACATTTAAACCCTGGTAAATTTGGTTTTGAGCACAGTAGGTGTAGTGTACTAGAGAAAAGAAAGTTATTTTGTGAAGTTACATTTATGAGTCAGCAGTAGCTCCATGGCAGTTAACACAGTAAGAGGGTATACAGCGTACTTGCACTGAAGCAGTCTAAAAATAGGACACTGCATTGGTCTTCTAAATATTGATCTGTATGGCTGGCATTTGTGATAGGGGAGGGAAACAGAGGTGGTAGGGTAAGACTGGGTTTCTCTTGATTCTCATCATGAGCACACCTAGAAGTCCAAATTTATTACAATAGGTAATGATAGGAAAGATCATGTAAAGCAAGAAGAAATGTAATCAAAATACAATATCTATTATTAGAAATAACTCTGTTGTATATGCCAATGAACAACTACTGAACTTCAGCCTCAATGGTAATGACATTACTTTTTAATATTGTAGCTATCCAAATTAATAAATTAAATGCACTAGTAAATATTTGGGTAAATCCTGATTTACAAGACTTACAAAGAGAAGTTTGTGGTGACCAAAACAATTTCAAAATGTTGAATTTAATATACCTTAAAATACATATATATATGTATAATATGTATGTACAAATATATATTGACATTCTTATGTCTTCCTATTGATCTTTATATTCAACTGTGATGTCATGTATCAACACCAAAAAATGTTGAGGCCACTTTAATGTTTTCTCAAAGTTGAAAAATGTACTGTTTAAGTGGTGGGAACCATAATTATGTTTCTTTGTCTTTATCTTGAGGCTTACTTTACTGGTTCATGTGTAGTTGTGCTCCTCAGAACTTGACAGGACTAAGGTTTCCCCTCAAAGAAAGACCCTTAAGCGTTCCTGCCCTGGGAATTACATTCATCAAAGTCATAGGACTATAACTGCTTGTCTTGGTCCCATTTACACTGGCAAACTGGTATCTGGTGTCAGGCCAAGAACTTATCTTTGGTGTTTCCAGGGTTTTTTCCACTCTTTTTGGTGACCTAGATATTTTGTACATGGTTGCACCCTCAATGAGGAAATAAGAATACAAAATAAAATTTAAGCTGATTTTTAGAAGAGTAAAAAGGGGATGAATCTATTTGTGGTTTCTTTACAACTGCTTTCCCCTAACCTTCATTTTCTCTGTTTTCATCTTTTAGATTTGATTACTAGAAAAGCAGTTGACCTCTTCCAAGTCCTTACCTTTGTCCCATGAATGTAGCAATTTTTAGCAGTTCTAACAGTTCATTAGGTTTTAGACCGGGGCAGGCAATTATTTTGGGCGGAGGGCTGCTAACTGAGTTTCAGCAGGCCATCGAGGGCTGCATGACAGGCAGCCCAGGGCAGATTAATATTAATTTTCTAAATTTTTTAGGGGCCCCGCAGGCCAGATAGAATGGCCTGGCGGGCCACATTTTGCCCACCCCTGTTTTAGACAGATGAGCAGGTTTTTAAAATGTAAGAGAAGGTGCGTGGATTATCTTCATAGTTTAGATTTGCGTCCTCAGAGTTGCACAGTTTTTGCTGTCGTTCAAGGGGCCTGTTTCTTGAAAGCATAATATATATATTGAATAGATTATATACACACAACGCTTCCCGTTATACCTCCAGATAAGGAGAGGCATCTTTGAGTAGCTCCTGAATATCACTTGCAGCACATAAAATTCCTATGGCAATTTTGGTGTGTTTTTGTCTTAATCCAAGTCAACAGTTTTCCAAGTATGTGGTACAAGAGAGGTTATCACAGGTCAGTTAACAGCAGTCTACAAGATCAGTGCAGTTCCCATCTAGCATGTATTAAGAGGATGGGAGTATAGCAGTTAAGATGAGTAAATGGATTAGCTGTAAGCAGCACTATTGTTGGCACTGCCTGGGAATGGATTGTGCACCCAATAGTCATTTTTTGCAAGTGATCTTCCTTCACTCTGATTAAAAAAGGTAACATCAAGAGACATGCCTCTACTGGCATGAATCCTGGAGGAAGATAGCATTTAAAATCAGTAATAGTTCTGGGTAGCTGGAGTAAACTGTTCAAACATAATACCATTTTCAGGAGGGGGGAGAAGGAGAGAGGGATTAAGCCAAGCATATCTCTGTCCATCTCTGTCTGAATGCTTGAGATGTTACAAACAAGTGATTCCTTCCAGGCATACAGTACTGCTATCTTCTCTTAGGACCATCATGCAGCAGCTTTTACCTTTAGCTATTTTTAGTGGTTGAGTACTCTTGGCTTGAGGGGAGTTACACGAAGAAGGTCATTTAGGAGGATGCCTTCGCATTATATTACAAGCACTGTTGGGGAAGGGTAACCTCTTCCTTTAGAAAAACATTTTATGCTTCTGATAGCATAATAGGAATGGTAACATTTTTTGAGATAATATGATACTGAAGCAAAGTGATTGCCAATACAAACTCATAGTTTATACTAGGGTTCTTCAGCGCAGTCAGAGTATCAGGGTTTCAGTGCCCTGCTGTCCTGAACATGAGCATGTGTAGGTTTTCAGAACTATACAGGAGCAGGGAGAAGTCTGCTCTGTTTGTGGTGAAATGTGGGAAAAGGAAAGCTGAAATGCAAACATTTTATGGAGTCAAGAGTTGAGGTTGGTGCATAGTAATGGAGAGGAGAGTGTTGTGTTTTGATGGGAGCAGAGAGCACATAGGAGATGCCTTGCCTTGACTTTCATTTCCTTGCTTTGTGGTTTCTGTTTTATGTATATCAGCAAGTTGTAGAGCAACAGAGCATCATATTTTTTGTTAGTATAGATTTGTTTTCATCTCTTGAAAACATTGAGATAGTTTTACAGCATGGTATGTGTTTAACACCAGTATGACTCACTAAGCTTAAAATCCCTCATATCTGGATTTTTTATTTTTAACCTACTGAGAAGCAGTATCTAACTTTAAGTGAAAGAGATTAAGAAAAAATACTCCTCACTCCTATTTTAAGTCTATTTTTTAATATCTGACAGTACTTTGGGCATAATCCAAAGTGCATTGAGGTCATTTGGTGTTAAATTTAGTGAATTGTGGATCACACCCCTTGTGTCTAGTCATTTGAACTCTTTCTCTTGTATGTAGTCAAATGATTCCATTATTGCTTGCACAGGGAAGCAGGGGAAAGGGAAGTTATATAGAAACAGGATAATGATGATTTGTAAAAAATACAAAAGTGCTGTCACAGGAGAGTTAAGCTAGTCCCTGAAACTACTTTTCTTGCTTGTTTTTTAAAAGTTGTCTAGGTTTTGAGTTGACTGTATTTCTTTGATGCAAGTAGAAGAGAGTTTCCCTCGGGAACTGCACAAATGGAAGTATCATGGTTAAGACACTGCAGCTTTTACGCACATTCCTACTGTTCTTGAAAATATTCTTACTACTTTTGTGAGGCAGAATTGGAGGAGTGAATGAAAAATATTCAGGTCTAGAAGCAGAACTTAGCATCGGAAAGAGTGGGAAAGAAAAACATGTTGCATATTGTGGCAGGGCACTATGTGTGCCTGCCACTTTAAGGCCCTGGAGCTGGCAGCCTCCAGGTGCCTAGTGAGAGCAGCCATTTTAGGCTCAGGGCTGCCTATATAAACAAGGCAATTTGGTTGCTGGAAGGTAGGCAACAACATTGCCTGGCTTGAAGGCTGCTGAGTTTCATCAGGTGGTAAGGAAGGAGCTGTAGGGGATGGTAGGAGGCTCTTGGTCCTGAGTATGATTGGCCACTGCACCCTGCTGGGAGTGGGTGGCCTGGTGGGGCTCCCAGTGGTGTGGGAGCCCCCAGGAAATGCCAGGCCAGTGATTACCCCAGTGAAAGGTGGGTTGGGGCACCTTAACCCCTAGCTCTCACCTTAGGGTGGGTCATGTACACCAGAGGTGGTTGTGGGGGTGCATGCCCTGAAGAGGCAAGTTGGGGCCAGGCATGGCTGTGGCCACCTGAGCCCACCTGTGGAGGGAAGCCCTGAGACCCTGAGTAAAGGGGGTGTTATGAGCAGTGTGGAGCTCCTGGGGGTGGGGGGCAGCTAGAGAGAGAGCTGAGTCCTGACCCCAGTAGGTCCTCCAGTGTGGGGAGGCAGAGTTTGGGTTGAATATAACACCAGTAGTAGTACCACGTCCTGCTGTCTGGGGTGGAGTGGGAGTCCCCTGTGAGACCCTGAAGCCCCAGTCATGGTGTGAGGTACCCCAGCTCCCCATGTCTGTAAAGGAGGACCCAGAGAGGGGGACCCTGGGAAAAGAGTATGGGTCATACAATGAGGCCTGCCAGAGCTTTCCCTGACTGGCCCAGGCGGGGGCCAGAACCAGGAGGGTCAGAAGGGCAAGGAGGCCCACCGAGAGGGATGCCCAAGAGCCAGGGGCCTGGGGTCCTGACTGGCCTGGAGGTGGGCCAGGGCTAGTGTGAGCCAAAGGTCCCAGTGAGGGGACCACACCCAAAGGGGAACTGGTGGCAGGGAGATATGTGGCCTAGTATGACAACGGTAGATTCCACTTGAAGGGAGGAACTCAGTTGGGGGTCTTACAGTAGGATTCTGGGCCCCATCTTGGGGGAACTGGCATGTGTGAGAACATCATGATGTCATCAGCGAGGCTTGGGCTGCGGTGTAGGAGAGGAATGGAGCCGCAGATAGCGCTCCCTAGCAGTGGGGCAGTAACTGGGCCTTCTGCCTTATTACATCTATTAATTTAATCAATTAAGACCAAGGCGTGGTGGGCGGTTTGCCCAAGAACAGGTGGGTAGGCCACACAGATTGCCCCCGGTAGGCCCCCTGTTCATATTATAGTTAATGTATTTCATAATGCACTTTGTGAAGGTGTAATGATCCATTTAAACTCTACCTCAACCATTTTACATCTCAGAGAAATTACTTGTACTTCAGTCCTTCCCTTTGCTCACTGTAGTCCCAATCCTGAAAAGCTTTATGTATATAGGTATAACTATAGTCATGTGAGTAGTGTAACTGAGGTCCGTGGCATTGGGGTTTGAACATCCCTAGTTTGGAATAGTAATAATAATAAATAACAAATTCTGATAAAACCAATCCCACATCCTACTCCAGGGTAGGCAATATTTTTTTTGGCTGAAGTGCTGAAAAAAAACACAACTTCTACCTTGGAAGGTGCTGGAGTGCTGACATGTCAGAGCCTGGAGCAGCTATTTGCAGCCTCCTGTCTGCAGCCAGCCCATGGAGCCCAGTGTGCTTGCAGCCTCCCAGTTGCCTGCTGAGAGCAGCCTGGGCTCCATGGCTGGCAGCAGCTGCTTAGAGCCCGGGCTGGCGGTGGTGTGCTGAGCAGAATGGCCTAGTGTGCCATGCTTGGCATGTGTGCTGGGGGTTGCTGACCCCTGTCTTACTCTGTGCAGGTGGACCTGATGACCTGCACAGAGTTTTTTAATTTCACTTGCATTCTGAGCTGTTTCCCCAATACAGCAGAGCTGCTTTTGAAGTAATGGATGCATGGATCTATCCACATGCAGGATCAGGGCCTAACTGAACATTCAGAAAATGGGTAGAGATTAATGTACCTATTCAAGAAGAATTACTGTTTTGCACTAAATATAGGTTTACCCTGTATTTTTAGGTTCAGTTTTAAGAAAAATACCCCCTCCCTCCCCCAGTATAAATCAATATGTATAGCTAAAGCGCTTGAGCTGCTGTTGATCTTTAAAAAAGTCTCAAAGGAGAATCAAATAACCAAGGAAATGACCCAAAAGCTTAAATGCCAAAAAAAAAGTGCATTAAAATACTAACATATAAGAAGTCCCCTGAAAAATATTCTGATTTTATATTTATTGCATGCACAAAAATATCAGAGATATAAAAGTTGAGATTGTTGGGGGGCCTGATTATACAGGTCAACCCTGTGTATAAATTGAGTGGGTTTTTTTGTTTTGCTTTTTTTTTTTTTTTTAATGGTTCTTTTGGAAGGAAAAAAGGTCAGCTTATAATTGGAACAGTATGGTACTGTTCTCCATCTCAGGAATTGTATCTTTTGTCCCTTTTCTTCTTAGAGACCCCCAAAGCGATCTAGGTCTGTATCAGATTTGTTTCCACATGTAAGTGGAACAAATTTTGCAATTTCTTCAATTTGTGTATATCTTTCTTGATGTCGCTTCTACTGAGTAGTAGGACTGAAAGTCACAGGAGTTATTCAGGACAAGTTGGAAATAGAACAATATTTTTACTTCTCTACGGAACCAAAATGATGGGGAATCAGTGTTATTGCTCTGGCAATAGCATACTTTATTTTTTGTGTGTTTTTTCGATGGACCTAATCACCGTAACATAAAGGTGAAACTTTAGAACATTTTCTTGTCTTTTATTGACAAAGTAGATGAAGTTCTGACTTGAATGAAATTTTGTGTTCATGTGGATTTTGGTATGAACCAGTGAGCAGACTTTGATAAAATTTTGAAGACTGCATATTTAGTAAGGCCCATTAGCAAAGGCTGAAGTTCATATTCTGTTAAGGTATAGTTTGTTTGTTTTTTAAATACCTAACTCCTTTGCTTTCGCCAGGAGAGAGTTGATTCATTTTTTTTGCCACATTAAAGCCTGGTTAAAAAACATTGTAATTGCATAAAGATATGTGTGTATATTCTTGCACCCACACATGAAGGATGGGATTAGGTATTGAAATGATAAGAGTTAGATGAGACACAATGGGCATGTCCAGTCGAGCACAGCCTTACAGTATGTGGTGCTGCAAGCACATTTGTGGCACCACACACAAGTCACCTGTTCTCTACGCTGCAAGGGCACACTGCCCATGCATGTGCTGCTCCCTCTTTTTTGACCCCTGGATATCCAAATGTCTGCGCTAGTCTGGACACGGCCAATGAGAACTAACACAGTTGCTGTATTTTCACAGTGTAAGAAGGTGTCTTTTACTAGCCTATTTAGATTAATAGATTTTAGGGTAGGAAGGACTGTGCAGATCTAGTCTCATTTCCTGCATAAAAAATATAGATATTAACCCAAGTTCACCCAGGAAAATAAATTGTAATAGAATGGGAATACTTTTTTGTAGAAGTTATCAGTGTTTATTTAATGTGGTTACTTTTTTATGCGTCTGGCTTTAGCTCTCAAGATTAGAAATTTCTCCCCCTAATGTAGCTTTTTTTACCTGTAAAGGATTTGGGATCATATAATGCAGTAGTAGCTTGCTATTAATACTTAGAGTGTGTCTACCTTTGCAATTAATGCAAAGCAATAAACTTTGGAACAGTTTGAACTGGAATAAACTACTCTCGGGTGCAAGGTCTACACATGTATGTGAGACAGCAACAATTTGAGTGGGGGTGGAGCAGGCCCGGGTTAACAAGGGGTACCAGCGGTCAGCCCCAGGCTCTGGTTGGCAGCGTTGGTGCACAAGAGTGCTGAAAGTGTGGAGCCATGTAGCTAGGCGGCAGGCAGCAGTCTGGCCCCTGGCTGACAGGGTGGACCAGGCACAGCTTAATGCCTGCAGTCAGCATATGTGCTTTTTAATCACAGTAAATTACCTGTAAGATAGTACTGTTAGGAACAGCACTACCTTACTGCAGCATTAATTAGTTTACTGTGGCCAAATACCATTGCATGTGTAGACAGTGACATTTTTTACTTCATAGCTAATTAGTCTACTTTGCAAGAAAGCCCATGTGTAGATGCAGCCACTGAAAGGTAATTAGCTGTGTTAGTCTTGGGTCAGGCAGAAGGCGGGGCAAGGTGGCCCCTTACAAGCTAACTCATTCAGAAATACATAGGCTTTTGTAGGCAACAGCCTACTTCAACAATATTATGTTATTAATAGCTATGTTAATGACGACAATAGCATTTTGTTGTCAATATTATATACTAGTAGTATTTAACATAACTTGGAAACAAAGTAAATTGGGTAGGCATGTTTAAATTTTTTTTAAATTTGAACCCAAATCCAGAAAGATGTCTATAAATAGAGGCATTAAACTCGCAGGCAAGACTGGAGAGCCTTTTGAATGCACTGTAGTGGGTCAAAGGAGCTACCTGGACTGCATTTTCCCAGCTGTCCATTGTACAGCTGCGCTTCCGTTCTGTTGATGGAGTGATTTAAAAGCAGCATTTCACATCATTTTGTTTCTTTGGCAGTTCCTTCACAAAGAACTTTTGTGAAGCTGCAGTGATCTATCTGAAGTCCATTCCAAGTATTTTAAAGTGTCAGAGGATACTCGTGTGACATACATTCTGGCCTCACTTTATGTAAGGAATTGATGAGTCTCATTTCATGAATGGTAATCAGCCCATTTGTGTTCAGGTATCAAGATATTTCTTATGCAAGTGCTTTTGTTTATATATTTTAAAAAAAAAAAAGCCTCCGTGGCTCACCAAAAGCATCCAGGAATGCCTCCTTGCTAAAAAGGAGGCTTACACCCAATGAAAAGAAGGGGTCATCACCAGGGAGGACTATTCTGTAGTTGCTTGGAGATGTAGGGGGGTAGTTAGGAAGGCCAAGGCAGAGATGAAACTGGGACTAGCTTCCCAGATTTAAGGACAATAAGAAGTCCTTTTTGAAATATGTAGGGGGTAAAAAGAAGGTCCCGGGTAATGTGGGGCCGTTGCAGGACGCGATGGGGAAACTTGGTCGTCACACCAGACGGCAAAGCTAACATGTTTAATGATTTCTTTGCCTCTGTCTTCCTAAGTAGGGACCAGAACAGCCACCTCCCTGCTGGGCCCCCCTTGGGCCCTGGGGGAGGCATACCTGGGCCATGGGTTAGCGAAGATTTAGTTAGGGAGCTTCTGGAGGGGTTGGACGTATTCAAGTCAGCCAGCCTGGATGATCTCCACCCTAGAGTTCTAAAGGAACTGGCCAAGGTCATTGCAAGTCCCCTGGCACGACTTTACGAGCACTCGTGGTGCTCTGGTGAGGTACCGGAGGACTGGAAGAGGGCCAACGTAGTCCCCATCTTCAAAAAAGGCAGGAAGGAAGACCTGGGAAACCATAGGCCAGACCTCGATCCGAGGCAAGCTGTTCGAGAAAATTATGCTGGCGCACATCCACGAGGGGCCAGCATGCTTAGGGGCAACCAACATGGGTTCGTCAGTGGCAGGTCCTGTCAGACCAACCTGGTGGCTTTTTACGATCAGATCATTAGATGCAGGGGTAGCAGTGGACATAGTCTTCCTGGACTTCCGGAAGACTTTTGACACTGTCTCTCACCCCGTTCTCATTAAGAAACTGGGGGGCTGTGGTGTAGACACCCACACAGTCAAATGGGTCGCCAACTGGCTGGTGGGCCGCACCCAGAGGGTGGTAGTGGATAGTTCCTTCTCAACCTGGAAGGACGTGGGCAGCGGGGTTCCACAGGGCTCGGTCCTCAGGCCCGCACTGTTCAACATCTTCATCAGTGATTTGGACGAGGGGGTAAAAAGCACCCCGTTCAAGTTTGCTGATGACACTAAGATATGGGGGGACATGGGCACACTGGAAGGATGCAACAGGCTACAATCAGACCTAGACAGGTTACAAGTGTGGGCGGACGAGAATAGGATGGGTTTCAACACAGACAAGTGCAAGGTGATGCACCTCGGGAGGAACAACTGGCACCATGCCTACAGGTTAGGGAACTCCCCTCTTGTCAGCATGGAGGCAGAAAGGGATCTGGGGGTCATCACTGACTCCAAGATGAGCATGGGCCGGCAGTGTGGAGAGGCAGTCAGGAAGGCCAGCCGCACCTTGGCATGCATCTCGAGCAGGTCCAAGGAGGTGATCCTCTCCCTCTATGCGGCACTGGTCAGGCCGCAGCTGGAGTACTGCATCCAGTTTCATAGATTTCATAGACATTAGGGCTGGAAGGGACCTCGGGAGATCGAGTCCAGCCCCCTGCCCAAAGGGCAGGAAGTCAGCTGGGGTCATAGGATCCCAGCAAGATAAGCATCCAATTTACTCTTGAAGGTGTTCAATGTAGGCGCTTGAACCACCTCCGCTGGCAGACTGTTCCAGACCTTGGGGGCTCGGACAGTAAAGAAATTCTTCCTTATGTCCACCCTGAAACGGTCTTGCAGGAGTTTGTGACCGTTCGACCTCGTCATCCCATGGGACGCTCTGGTGAACAGATGTTCCCCCAGATCCTGGTGGTCACCCCTGATAAACTTGTAGGTGGCCATCAGATCACCCCTGAGCCTGCGCTTTTCCAGGCTAAAGAGTCCCATGGCTCTCAGCCTGTCATCGTAAGATCTGTTTTCCTGACCTCTGATCATGCGCGTGGCTCTCCTGTGGACTCTCTCAAGCTTCTCCACATCCTTTTTGAATTGTGGAGCCCAAAACTGGACGCAGTACTCCAGCTGCGGCCTCACCAAGGCCGAGTACAAGGGGAGAATGACATCCCGGGATCTGCTTGAGAATCATCTATGGATGCACGCCAGCATTTTGGTCGCTTTACTAGCCGCAGCATCGCATTGCAGGCTCATGTTCATCTTGTGGTCAATGATGACCCCCAAGTCTCTTTCTTCTGCAGTGCTATCCAACGTAGCACTGCTGAGCCTATAAGGGTGCTGCAGGTTTTTCCTCCCAAGGTGGAGAACCTTGCATTTTTCGGTGTTAAACACCATGAGGTTCTCGTCTGCCCATTTGCTGAGCCTGTCCAAGTCAGCCTGGATCACCCGCCTATCTTCTGGCATGGATGCTTTGCCCCAAAGTTTGGTGTCATTGGCGAACTTGGCCAGTCCACTCCTGACTCCATTGTCCACATTGTTAATGAAGATGTTGAACAGTATGGGTCCCAGGACAGAGCCTTGAGGGACCCCACTGGTCACAGGGCACCATGATGAGTGACTGCCATCAATCACAACCCTCTGGGTCCGACCATGAAGCCAATTTCCCAGCCAGCGGATCGTGGTGGAGCCAAGGCCACAACTGGGCAGTTTGGCCAAGAGGTGATCATGGGATACCAGATCAAAAGCTTTTTTGAAGTCAAGATATAGGACATCAATCTCTTCTCCCTTGTCCAGGTGATAGGTCACCTGGTCATAGAAGGAAATGAGATTGGTCAAACAAGACTTACCCGCAACAAACCCGTGCTGGCTGTCCGTTCTGGGCACCACACTTCAAGAGGGATGTCGACAGCATGGAGAGGGTCCAGAGGAGGGCCACTCGCATGATCAGGGGACAACAGGGCAGGCCCTATGAGGAGAGGCTACGGGACCTGAACCTGTTCAGCCTCCACAAGAGAAGGCTGAGGGGGGATCTAGTAGCCTGTTATAAACTAGTCAGGGGGGATCAGCAGGCACTGGGGGAGTCACTGTTCCCCCAAGCACAGCCAGGAGTGACCAGGAATAACGGTCACAAGCTGGCAGAGGGTAGGTTTAAGTTAGATATCAGGAGGCGCTACTTCACTGTCAGGGCGGCTAGGGTCTGGAACCAGCTTCCAAGAGAAGTAGTGCAGGCTCCTACCCTGGGGGTGTTTAAGAGGAGGTTAGACGCACATCTTGTTGGGGTTGTTTGACCCCAGTATTCTTTCCTGCCATGGCAGGTGGTCAGATTAGATGATCTGCTCAGGTCCCTTCCGACCCTAGAAACTGTGAAACTATTAAATTCAGCTGGCCTTTTGCTTCTCCCTCTTTACTTCTGTAACAGGTGTTTTGTTTTGTTTTTTGTTTTGTTTTTTTTAAATTACAGTAGTTCACTGAAGTTTATTCTGCAGAAAGGTTAATGCTCTTGGCTCTAGTGAAAGACGAGACCTACATAGGATAATGTACAATGTATGCTTATCTGAAATCATGATTGTGTGATTAATGGTTTTAAGAGTTTTAATCTGATGTATTTTACTCTTAAGCCTATCTATCATAAATGAATTTGAAAAACCTGGCAGGCAACTGCTGGACACAAAGTTGTGAAGTGGCACCAGTTCCCTTAAGTTGTGTATCGATCAGCTGACAAATTTACTTTAGTAAATAAATCTCTGGAGAAAGGGAAAGAATTCTCAAACTACCGGTGTTAAGTCAAAATACATTTCAAATGTGCATGTCTGAAAACAGACCATCTAGATCTTACCACTTTGGGCTCTGGATTTGGAGCTGTTGGTTGTGGAAGGCCAGAATTATCCTTCCCTAACTGGCAGGGGAGGAGTCTACTTTAAGTTACAGTGATTTCCCTTCTGCTGCCTCTTTGGCTTATTGTTCAAACAGCATAGCAGCATACAGGGTGTCTTTTTTTTTTTTTTTTTTTTAAAGATATATTGATAAAATGCATGCTTTATTCACTAGGAATACGGAGACACGTTGATGAACAATTCTGTTTTCTTTCCTTTGACAGCAAGAAGCACAACTGACAGCGTATATTAATATAAGTCAGTGATTTACAACCAGGGTGCCCTTTGTAAAGGTGGTATGGGGTGCTACTCAGTATTGGCCCTGTTAGGTATGCAAATACCTACACACAATTCACAAGATAAACCAAGAGATATTCGATAGGAAACCATAATTTCAAAAACATTCTGACTTTTTTTGTGATCTTCCTGAGTTCTTTGCAGCGGAGATTGCTTTACTTTTCCATAGTCAAAAAACCTAAGTGAAAGATGAGAGCTAGCATTTTCCAAGGGATGCCTTAAGTCTTAAAAAAAAAAAAAAAAAAATTGACAGCCACTAATCTAAGTGTTTAAAATGTCCTGTTGATATCCAGGCACCAACTACAGGGCAGCACACATGTACCTGTATTGGGTAGAATAGGTGCACAGCTGTCAACAATTCTTGATTTCCAAAACCATTTCAAAACCTTTTTTTTTTTTTTCACTGACCAAATGGGCAGACACACATCGGCCGTATTAATAAACAAAATGATAGGAGGCATCTGACTGATTCCATCAATACTCAATATGCCTCTGTGCTCCTGATGACTGAAGTACATATACATTCATACACTTTATGTTCATTTCTTGAAACACCCTATGTGCTACAACATTACTTCCTCCTGCCTCCAGTTCCTGCCATCATACCTACATTTAGGGCTTACTGGATATGAGATGGGGGTTCAGCATAAAGAATCAGATACAGGCCAAAACGCTCTGTAGCAACTTTCCGTTTTTAGAATAGAAGAGTGAGCTACCATAATTTCTTACTTTTTTTAAATTGAGGGATATACTTACTTTATCAAGTAATTCATGTTCCATCTCTAAAGCTGACAGGTAACATGATATGTGACAGTCTTGCAAATGCATTGGAGGAAGCCATCCTGAATTGGCAACTTGGTGGGCTAGTCAATCTCATGGAGTTATATTAGGGAGACAGTATAGCTTAGTGGCTAAAACACTAGGTTGGGAACATGGGGCACTCCAGGGGGGAGGCAGTGCTTTAATTAGAGTGGCTCCACGAGCCCCTGTAATAAAAGCGCCACAGCATCTTATGTATCAGCCATCCCTGCACTTCAAAATGGCAATGGGGGTGCTTGAACTAAAGCTAGTTCAACAAGCTTTAGTTCAAGTGCCTCCACTGCCATGTTTAACCATGGGAATGCTGATACATGAGATGGAGGCGTCTGGAGCATGGTAATTACCACACTCTAGCAGACTTAGTTAATCAAGTCTGCTCTGTCATGCTGTAATTATAGCGCATCGGAGCAGCCTTGGCACTTGTGTACAGACACTCGTAGATTCTATTCCTGACTCTGCCACTGATCTTCTGTATGACCTGGACCAGTAATTTCACTGCTTTGTACCTCTGCTTCTCCATCTGTAAAATAGGAATGATGTAGTGCTTTGACAACTGCAGGTGAAGTGTGCTTTGTAGGAATAAAAAATTACCACTATATCTTCCATCCTAACTTGTAGAATGCTAATAGATATTACATGTGCTATGATATAAAACTGAGAACCCATGCTGTCAATTAAATTGTTACAATGTTATAATTGTTCATTTTATATATGAAATGTGATTTGGTGGACAGTGCAACTAAAATAGGCATGCTGGAACTCCAGAAGATGATGCAAGATCCTTGTCAAGATAAGTCAGTTTATATTTTTCCTTCCTGCCTAGATCACATAATTTAACCTCAGAAGATAGATTTATTGTTCATTTTAAGTAATTAGTTTCAAGTGGCGGGGGGGAGTAAAGATTTCTAAATTGTGGCCAGCTTATTTGGGATGTAGGCATTCCCTTTACAAATCTATAAATGTTGGACCTTGTTATCTTTTGAGTGATGATGGACTGATAACCAGAATTCTAAGTAATTATTTGTTTTGGGAAGATCCAGGTGTTTGTTTCAGTAATAACAATTCTGTTAATTTTTACATTGGGCAGCCAAATACTGTTGGCGTGAATGTGTGTCCTCAGAACTGCTGCTTTTAATTTTGGGGTTTTGGAGCAGAAATGGTGTCCTGTATAAAAGGCAAAACTTTTAACAGGTTCAGACAAGACCAGGCTGTTAGTTTAATCTCAGAATATATGTACTCCACAGTGGAATTTGTTGATTCCATGGTTACAACAACAAAACCAAAAGAATATGTATGTAGCCAGCTTGTGTTTTTATTATTCAAGTTGGAAGACCTTACATAAAAACGAGCTTTAGTGGAAGAGCAAGAAAGAATGTATTGCTGTGCTTGTGCAACTGGAGTTTATGAAATGGGATTGGAAAAATACACAGTATAATTGGGCACATCCTGTACTTAGTGAATCACCAAGCTAGTGCAATAAACATTGCTGCGTTCAGGAACTGAGATCTATAGCCCTGCTCTGCATAAAATTTTGGGCCTTGCGGAAGAAAGTTAACAAACTAAGTTGTTACTTCTCTGCATTGTGTGCTGCACAAAGCTTGTTTTCTTTGAATTTTTTTATATTTTGAGGATAATATTTTATGTATAAATTTATGCCATAGGCATCAGTTCAATTCTAGGACATATCCCTTATATCTGTTTAGAATAATCCGGACAAACTGTTTAAACAACTAGCTACTAAGTACACTTGTCGGAGAATGTTGCTATAAAACAGAAGGTTCCTGTACACCAAAATATAAATTTAGTTAAATGGCATACTTGTAAAAGAACAATAAATTTTCCCAAAAAGTAAAAGCACACTTCCCTCTGACAGAACTTCACAATTGTTTGCCAATTGAAGGAATAAACTTGTGAACACGTCTAAGAAGCTACTGAATTTCCAAGTGACACTTCTTTTAAAGAAAACCTTTAGAAAGGTGAAAAGAAACACAAAAAAATCTGCTTTTGGATGCCCTCATACCTTCCCAGAAAGTCCTTGTTAGCTGTATGTACACATTGACTCAATGGGAGTTGTATGTATAATATTGAGACACAGAATCTGATTTACAGTGGGTGCATCTACATGTGCAATTAATTTGAAGCAATAAACTCTGGAGCAGTTTGAGCCTGAGTAAACTATTCCCAGGTACAGTTTCTACACATCTGCCTAGGGCAGCAATTTGAGCCAAAGCAAAGCAGTTTATGCCAGGGCTATACCTGTCTTGGTCTGCCCTGGGGTCCAGGTGGTAGTAAAGGGGCTGGCTAGGACATGAGAGCACTGCAAGTGCAGTGCTGTGTGGCTAAGCTACAAACAGGAGTCTGGCTCCCTGCTGGCTGGGCTGACAAGGCTCAATTTATACCCGCTGACAGCATCTACACGTATGTTTAATCACAATTACTTACTCAATTTGCAGATGCCCTACACCTGATTTGTGTCTCAGGGCATTGTTAATTAATTTACTGCGGCCTAATGCTGCCACACATGTAGGTGGTGATGCTTTAATCCATGGCTAATAAGCCTACTCTGCAGTAAAGTGCAGGCATAGACGTGGCCAGTGAAAGTCAAACTGCAGCCCATTGTCCAAAATTAGTTTAGCTCTTGGGTAGTCTCTGCCTACCAGCTGTTGCCAAACTGCTTTATTTGTCTTGAATTCAGGTGAAGTCTTCACTCAAAGGCAAGGCATCTAGTAATCAAGGCATATGATGGTATTTGTAGGTTTGGAAGGGACAGCTTTGGGCTCCCTCACTTCCATTCTCTCTCTCCAATATATTGATGGTCCTTTTATGAAGAAGCTTTGGCATTTTCATGTCAGTCAAGGGGATGCAACATGTACCAGAGTGTATTCGGGGTTATGCTCTGGTTCTTTCACAACACAAAAAGTGCTGCAGTAGGTATAGGTTAGGACACTTAAGGAAGAGTCTATACTTCTAGTGAAATCCTTGCACCATGGAAGTTATTGGCAAAACTCAACATTGACTTAAAGGAAGTATTGTCTTACTAGAATGGAGGTCAGGAACATAAAGAAGCTCCTTCTCTCAGGTAAATCTAACCCTTTAAGTACCTCCTAATTGTTAAGATAGGAAGAACAGGGCAGTTTTAGCGATTATTTTTAAACTGAGTGAATTACCCTTTTATTGTAAGATAGTATGTGGTTTCTCTTGGGGTGGAGGGAGGTTTTACTCAACCAGCAGAAACCTTCATGTTAGTCTTCAAGCCAAAGACAGAACTCCTTCTCAGGGAAGTAATGAGAGGAGTTCAGAACATTACATGTGGGGGTAAAATCAATTTTCTTCACTCCTTAATTCAACACAAGTGCAGCAGCAACAGCAGCAGACATATAGCAAGTGACTCATTCTACTATGGTCTTTGAATGGTGAAACTCTTATGTGCTACATCTCCCATGCAGGCATTTTGTTTTCTAATTCTCTGTTCCTAATTCCAAGAAACATGAATAATGAGGCTTTTAGCAGAGAGATGGAAGTCCCTGAGAGACAAATCAGGGGTAGGGCACTCTGTAAATTGAGTGCTGTGTGTAGTTTTAGGGATACATAGAAATAATTGGCTTGAACTTTTGCTCACCCCGCAGATTAAACCCAAAGCTTTTATCAGGTTAAGATAAGGTCCCTCCTTCTTTTTTACTTTAATTAGAGCCTCAGCTCCCTC
Organism: Crocodylus siamensis; assembly: GCF_052110815.1. Taxonomy (NCBI): domain Eukaryota; kingdom Metazoa; phylum Chordata; order Crocodylia; family Crocodylidae; genus Crocodylus; species Crocodylus siamensis. The sequence continues at coordinate 88,414,464 of NC_143395.1, forward strand.
CTTTTTTAACCCCAAGTTTGCTGTCCTTTCCCTATCTTTGAAGAACCATTTTTAGAGTTCACATCCAAAATCCAATGTTTTAATAAAGGTTTCTTGCCATTGTACAGTTTATCTTCTCTTTTGTGGACACAGATGCAGGGTGAAAAAAAGGTTTTGTATAGGAATATGAAAACTAGAACCTTATAAACTGTTGTGAGGTTTTAGAACTAGAACCTTAAACTGTTTTGGAGGTGTTTTAGTGTATCTGTGGGTGAGGTTTTGTTTTGAGAATGAGAATAAAGTATTAAGCAATTTATACACCTTTTAGAAGACTTTATTTTTTTTAAAGCTTTCTTTGAGAAGGAAGTTTGTTTTCACACACACAAAGAGTGGGACTCATATTTTTAAAATGATGGGTCTTGGATCCTCTGTATAGCATCTTCTGTTCTCAGGCAAACTTTTCTGATGCCCACATGGAAATGAGTGCTTTCTTCTTTCCATGTCATAGCAAAACTCTTCTTGGTACAAGTAGATAGCAAACGAACTAGCTTGAGGTCTGCCCTGGAAAGATATAAATATTCTGGCCTAGTTCCAAGAACATTCAAATTAGGATTAGGTTTTATATTTTATCTAATAATATTCAAGGAAACCTATCAGGGTTACCAGGCTACAAGGGTGTTCACTCAGTAAAGATTGCAAAAAAAGGAAGGAAAAAAAACAAATAGAAACAGTTTTAAAAAATGATTAATAGGGGTTATTTGGAGCAATATATGGAATCTTGAAATTGCATTATATACCTTTTTAATTTATGTAATGATAATATTGAAGTGACAGAGTTTCATAAAGGGAAAAATTCATTCATGCAGACTTTTTTTTATAATTCAGAACAACTTACCTATATTCTTGCCAGTAAAATTCAGGTCAACCAAAGTATAAATTAAATTGCTGTTAATCCAAAACAGAGCTGAAATGTCCACAATGCATATATAACTTATTTCAGACAATATCCTAGAGCCAAACAGTTAATAGACAGTGCATTTTGTCTTTGCCTTCAGATGGCTTCTGCAATCTTGCTCCTACAAATAACTTGTGCTTGACCATAAAGCAAGCTGAGCAGTCCTAATCAACTGGGAAGCCTAGCTGTGAAACACTACAAGACTGCCTTTGAAAGTGTTAATTTAATTTCTGCTAGCTAAAAATGATTTCTTCCTCCTCTATATAGTAGCACTATTTAACCCTCATCCATTCTCATGAAACCATAACCATTGTTGATCTCACGGGGTAACTTGTTACCCCACCTGCATGAGCAAAATGGAACCAAGTGACAACAGTATAAATGTACCAGAATCTATATATTACAACAGATTGTTTGAAAGAGTATTTATGATGATTTGAACCAAAAATATTATTTAACCAGAACTATGAACAACATTTAAACTCTTTAGAGTTTCAAAACCTGAATGAACAGTTTGCTAAGTCTGCAGTTAACACTGTTTTCAAACTAATAATTACTTCCAAAAACATTTTCTAACTGTGGTGCCCTCAGTTGGCACTGTGAGTGTGTTCCCACCCTGTGGTCAGAGTCCCCCCCCCCCCTCAGCTCACCTGCCATGGCTCGATGGAAAATGTAAAAAAAGGGGTTAAGTGGTGTTCCTTCCCCCTCAACCCAAAGACAGGATACTCGTGGGCTTGCCATGGTGGTTCTCAGGGCTCCACCTCCCCTACACGCCATCCAGTCACCAGCAGTGTGCGTCTTTGTGCCGCTGCCCCAACTCAAGGCTGTGGCACATGTGTCAGCCAAAGGGGTATCTGCCCCACAACTGTGGGTATGGCGCAGTCTCCAACAGCCTGGCCACCATAAGCCCTAAGCTGACCCTGAGGCCTAAGATGCTGGCTTCAGGGTCTGAGTAGATGGAGTTGGTCGATTCTCTTAGAGAGAATCACTGCCTTGGAGCCCCTAATGTTCTGGGGCCAGGATTTGCCCATTCCAAGACAGATGCCAGTTACTGCCCCTGCTCCTCTGCTGCAGGGCAGTGTCATTGAGATCACTCCTGCTGGCATAGAATCAATGAGTCGGAAGGGACCTAGACAGATCATCTAGTCCGACCCCCTGCCATGGGCAGGAAGGAGCACTGGGGGTGGGAGGGGTCATAAGACCCCAGCCAGGTGCCTATTCAGTCTCCTCTTGAAGATTTCCAGGGAAGGTGAGAGCACCACCTCTCTGGGAAGCCTATTCCAGGCTCTGGCCACCCTTACAGTGAAGTAGTTCTTCCTAATATCTAACCTAAACCTATCCTCCCTCAGCTTGTGGCCATTGTTCCTGGTGACTCCAAGGGGGGCCCTGGTAAACAGACTTTCCCCGAGTCCCTGCTGTGGCCCCTGATAAGGTTGTGGGCAGCCACAAGATCCACCCCCCCTCAGACTCCTCTTGCAGAGACTGAAGAGATTCAGGTCCCTCAGCCTCTCCTCATAGGGCTGGCCACAGAGGCCCTCAACCATACCTTATGCCAGGTCTTGGTGTGCCTGGTGTTCTCCCAGCTGGTTTTCCCCCTTGCACCTGACTTCCAGTGGGGTTTTTAAGTCTCCCACAGTGGCAGCTTCATGGACAGCTGCTTTAAGAGCTGGTGAAACTCCAGCTTGTGCAGCTCCTTCTCCACTCCAGCCTGCCTAAGAGGTAAGTTCCCGGTGGTGTGGGCGTCCCTGTTCCCTTCTTCAGAAGGGTCTGCCTCCGGTGCTTCTGACCCCCGTGGATGTCTCCCACTGCCACACTAACTGTTTTAAGTAAATATTGTATTCCTCACAAAGTAGCAGTGATATACTGTGGGGCACACAAGCAAATAGCTTACAATCTTCACATCGTTTCTAGGTTTTGCGGTCATCTGTCCTTGGACAAAAAGCACAACGTCCACTTATGCTTGAAGAAGGTTCTACTGGGGTGCATTGTGGCAACTTGTAATTTAGGGCACTGTGAGCGGGTGGGGCCTAGGAGCAGCCGTGAACTCCCTAGCGCCCCCCTACCGTCACGTTAGGGTGGACTCAGCACCCTCAGAATCTCGCCCGCCACGACTTTGCTGTTTAATAGGTTAAATGGGAGGCTGCCTTTGTTCCCCTAGTGAACGGTAAGTGTGTTCTTGCCCCCACTCCAAATGGGGCGCCTCTGTGCACCCCTCCCTTAAAGGGGAGGTTTGGAGGCACGCATACCCTTTAGCACGCCCCAAGCCTCGCAGCTGTTCCGTGGGATGTTGTGCAGTCCCTCGTCCCTCTGGTGCTCTCTCTCCTGGCACCCTGGGCTCATTGCCCGCCTGGCGCCCCCTGGGCCGGGCTCCTACCCACTGGCCTGTTACCGGCGCCCCGGGCCTGTCTCTCTGCTGTCGCCCCCTCTGGGGCCTCGCCCACCCTGGGGCCTATACTGTGCCTCTCACGCTTCGCCCCCTCTAGGGCATCTGCCACGCTCTCTGTGGCAGTTGCCCAGCCTCTGGGCCTGCGTTGCGCTCTCTCTCTCTGCCCGGCTGGGGCCTTGCCCTCTCTGGGGCCCATGCTGCGCTCTCTGCAGCGGTTGCCCAGCCTCTGGGCTTATATCACGCTCTTGGGGCTCAGGTGGCTGTAGCCGTGCCTGACCCCTTGACCTTTCTCTGGGTCTTTTGCCTTCTGGGCACACCACGCCTCTCTCTGGCACAACCCATGCCTCTCCAGTGCAACTGTAGTGCCCTGCTGGCACTGTGCCCTTACTGGGGACCCCCAAGCTGCTGGGGAGCTCCCCTGAGGCCTCCTCGCTCCCCTACAGCCTCACCCAGTCCTCTGGTGTAACTATAACCAAGATGCCAGCCACCTGGCTTCAACATAAAACACAGAGCCTCCAGCTCATAACATAAACACTGAGAACCCCCCCCAGGGCCTCCAACCATACCTCTCATCAAGGTGCTCTCCTCCCCGGCATCATCACAGCCAGTCAGCACCACAATGCTGCCACTACCAATTCAGGCCACTCAGCTCAGCCGCAGAGCTCCTGCTCCTGCAGCTGCCAGAAGGGAACCACTCCTCAGGCTCCAGCCTGGGCTGTTTATAAAGGCCCGGCCCTGCCCCCTTCTGGCCACCTGACCCGCCTGGTTGCCCTGGCAACCGGCACCTGAGCTGCCTGGTTGACTGGCAGCTCGGTTCCTTTTGCTACCATGGCACAAGACACCTTGGTGCTCCTGTGACAGGCAGTCATACCAGACTTGATGGACTTAGATTATGTGTACCCATCATTCTTTGTTTTATTTGTCTGTCAATCAACTGTTCCCCAAGTTCCCGGAAAAAAAAAAAAAAGCACCATCTTCTTAACTGTGATCTTTGCTTCTACTTTGCGTTGTGACCTACCCAAATTATGAGGTTGGCAATGGCAGCCACATCAGCATATGGAAAAATAGTTTCATTGGCCACCTGTTGATTTTCCATCTGCAGGTAGTCATGCGAACTAAGTGGTCAAGTTTGATGGCTGGCTTTCTTTGCTGTCCACGCACTGACAGGTCATGGTGCATGCTTGACAGCAACAGCACAACTTTGGACTTCTTTGGAACATAGGAAACTAGGGTGAGTTCCCCATCAAAAGCAAAGCAGAGTGGAGGATGACTGTTCATTAGCTACAATGGATACCTAAAGTGGACATGAATGAAGTGTGAATGAATGCTGATCTTTCAGATGCATCCACCCGAAGTGGCCAAATAGGTCTAGGCCTGTCATTTATACAGAAATTGCAAGTTTCTCAAATGCGTTAAATGGGCTTGGGGTAAGTTGTTACCTCATGGAAAAACACACTTGGGGTAAAGTTACCCTGGGCAGTTTTTCTTCCACAAAGAACAAACCATTCATGTAAGCTGGCTGTTCTTTGGGGATATCGTGCACTGCAATGCCAGTGACAATGTCCTAAAAATAATTTTTTTTTTAGAATTAATTAACTTTAAGATACTGCACAAAATATGCATCTGGGGTAGGAGATTACCCCATGGGAATATATGAAGGTTAACTGATGTAGTTATTTAGTGTTAAAACTGATGGGAATAGGAATTAGCAAACAGTCTTGAGTAATTGATGAGTAGATTTTTGTAAGGCTGCAATAAAGCCATGATAGGTCTTTTATAGACTTGTGCTTTTTTTTATATTTAATTATGTATTTTATCCTCCTGTCTTTCTCCGGTATTATCCTGAGACTTCAGTTTAGTTCTGCTTTCCTGATCCTCTGCTTCTTTTAGTCTACTCTACTTATGGGACTCCCCAGGTGTGTTTCTGCAAGTGTTTATATGCCAAATGCTACATAGTGTTATTTTAAACAATAATCAGCTTCTCAGAATGAACCATGTCACAGACACTTCTGTGTGTGCATGAAGGTCAATAGACTTGTCAAATTCTCTATTGTAAATCCTGTCACTAAATCAATTGATTTTAATTTAAAAAGTGCTCCTCTTCAGAAGAAATGTATTCTCTTATGTAGACATGATCCAGTGCCCCAATTCAAGAAAAATTCCTGTGACTAATGTTATACTTCCACTGATGATTAATCTTAGGTAATGTACTTTTCATTTTTAACATGTTTGTCGTTTAGTGAAGGATATTTTTATTGATAAAACACTCTCAGTGTAGCCTAGCTTGCTGTAAAAGGGATACCAGAGAGAGTCAGTAGTAGAAAACTCTACTAGGGAGCCAAACCAACAGGAGACAACTATTCTCCTTTATGCACCTATCTCTTTCTTTCCCCAGCACCTCTCCCCTCCAAAATGCATGGAATTTGCCAACATGATGGCTAGAAACAAGACAGGATTTTTCACTCATTGCCATAATTCCCTAAGGGTTATATTCTTAGATGACTTGCTGGTAATGACTTAGTGTACCGTCTGGAAGATAAGCTGACATAATTCATTGCAGGCAGGTCATTCATCCTCTGAGATAACCAGCAACTATATGCCATAGGGAGCAGGAGATAAAGATACTATACATCAGCAGCAGTAGTTCAAGGTTTCAACCTCTCCACCTCCTTCTGTGACCCAGCAGTTCTTTGCAGTTAATTATTCACCCATTTCCCTTCTTCAGAAATAACTGTACTGGCAGCAGTGGGCTGAAGTGAATTCATTCTCGGATTTGGCTTTGCTTTTCAATACAGTGGTAGTGTATCTTCATCTGAAAGCATGCATCTTTTGAATAGCTAAGATACTTCATCTGTGCTTTCATGCCTCTTTTTAAAAGTTATCAAATATTACTTCAGCTTTTGGCGTTCTTGTATTGCGTCTTTTGCTCATCAACTGTTTGAAGCCCAGGAATTAGGAAGGGAAAGCAGGGAATTTAATAACATTAATAGTTTTGAAATTAAAACCAATATTTAGTTTCATGCAAAGGGCTACTTTTATTCCTCTCTCCTTGGAAATTTTCAGTTTGGGTGCCTGGGAAGGCTTGTATGGATACCATTTGTGTGCATAACATTCTTGTTTTAAATAGAAACCCAAAGATCAATGAGTATGTTTTGATTCACATATTTGGTTATTGATAATACTTTTAACCTTCATCTGAGGATTACATGGCTTTCAGTGTCAGTATCTATATTTTAAAATTCCGAAAGTTTTAGAAAAGCGTGCTGTTCGTAGTTAACAAGTATCAGGATCAAATACGGACATGACCCCTTCTCTAACCCAACCTCCCTGAAAGTTACAATTGTTAAATTGAAGTAAACCTTGAGATAACCCATACCCAGGAACCGACAATAACTGATTGGCTCAGCAGGTGCTTTGTGATGACTGAGCTTTAATTAACTATTTTTCCCTCTTGTCTATGCATAGAACAACACAAAAAACTCAGGAAAGCCAGGTCTTTCTGTTGATCACTGGAGATTGCCACAGCAATACACAATTTGTGGTATCACTTTTATATACAAAAGAGGTTCCACAGGGTTTTTTCTTGCTGCTGCTGGTGTTTTTTCCCCAAATTGTGTGGGCTATTTTGCCTTGACTCAGCAGCTCTGAAGAGTACATACTGTACCGCTGTAACTGATAGTCAGGATTGAGAAGTCAAGTGACAGTGATGATAAAAGTAAATATCTTGTATTCTCAGAAGTGATTGGGAGGAGATGGAAGAAGCAGTATCCCATTCTGCTTTTGTTTAAGTCTCTCTTTGCACTGGTACTAATCTGTAACCTTCAGAGCTCTAGTTCTCAAGCGAAACATTAAATAACTGCAGATGAGAAATGAAAAATGTTTTCAATTTCAGTTAATGCTTTTCATTAGTAAAAAGCAAACAAACAAACAAAACCCATACCTGTTCTGTTTACATTAACGAAGACATTGTTGTTCAAATATCTCTGATAAGAATTCTTGTTACAAGCAAATTCAAGGGGTCCGGTCCCCATCAGCAGCTGCTGTAGCACAGACAGAGAACGTCTGAGGCATAAGAGGAGAATGCAAGTCTCAGGGACTCAATCTAAAGTAGCATATTGTAGATGTATTTTCATGCCATTCTGTATGTGAAACAAAGCTTGTCTGTATTGAGACTTGGTAGCAGGCTTCTCAGATTCAAAACTTTTTAAGCATCAGATTTGTACTTCTAAGGTTAGTTCTCAATGAATTTAAATATATTAAGTTTCAAGTTTGGTATCAATGAGGAAGAATTGTCAGAATTACAAGGTTTTAGCTGTTTTCGTTTTATTTGCCATTTTTCATTGAATGTTGTCCCTCGTGCAAAATTCTAGTAAAATTCATGTTCATTTACAGCTTACTGTCAATTTTGTATATAGTGTTTTGTTTTTTGTTTTTTTTTTAAATACAAAAAAGGGATGCTAACTAATGCACTTATTATTTATCGTCTTGTAATTCTTTGCCACTCTGTCATTTATAGTAAGGCACTTGCATGTCAGGATTTGTTTAAAATAAAGGTTTTTGGCTGTTTCATTTAGGAGCCTCCTGTTTTAAGAGTTGTTTGGCAGAGGTGTTTGAGTGGGAACTTTAGGCAGCTGACCCTCAGCCTCCTGCTTGCCCCTGCCAGCAGGGGCCTCCCAGGTGCCCCCATCCTGACTAGGCCAGAGTGCAGCAGCTGCAGCAGCTCCAACTTATGTGGTCGGTGGCAGAGCAAGTCTAGCCCCAGCACAGGCTGGAGGGAGGAGGGGGACCCTGCAAGCCCCTGGTGCCACCAGTCCAGCAACGCAGCTCCCTGCTGCCCCCCAAGGGCCCCTGTGTCCCCTTCCTCCACCCCATTTCCCCGCTAGAAGGGCAGGCACTTCCCTCTTGCCCCTGTGCCCTGGTGCAACCCCAATGCCTAGACACCATTCCCCGGCACAGACAAGCACCTGGCCCCCTTCACACCCATCCCCTCCAGCCCGCCTTCCCCCACTGACAGTCCTGAAGCCCTGGCCCTCCAACCTCCACTCCCCATAGACTTACCAGCATGCAGATTCTGGGACTGCAGGTGCATGTGATGCCCCTGCCTCCAATTGCCCTCCTCCACTACAAAATCCCTGATGTTTGTTCAGATTTTAGAAAACCCTGCCGGATGGACATGGGAAGGCTCAAAAGAGGACGTGTTCGGGAAAACTCAGACATATCATAACCCTAATAACATATAAGTGATCTGTCTTGTGCACAGTTCAGCTGATTATGTAGTTGCTCTTAGTATATTTCAGTCACTTTTTGGCTTACAAAATCCTAGAAAATTAGGGAATGTGGCCAACATGGCATACTGGAGACAAGTAAAGTTCAAGGTAAGAGAGGAGAAGAGAATAGTTTCTGGTGTGAATAGTAATAAATATGCAAGATGAGCATGTTTATAGCATAGTACCTAGAATGAGGGTTATTAAAACAAGCTTGAAGGAGCAAACCAGATTGTCTAAAAATAAGTGAAAGTCTTTTCTACAAGTACTATCTATAATCTGTTGAGAGAGCCTTGTAGAGTGATTTCAAAGGTGCACTAGTTAACACACAATACCTCAGAGTTTGCTATATCTACTCTTGCAAGAAAAATGGATAAGCTAGGCATGATGACGGGTTTTTCAGTTGCTAATACAAAGGAACAGTATTAAGACTACTTATTAGTAGTCTGCCTTTTATTTTGCCAATTTGTTATCTGATCATTAGTGTAAGATGATCTTGTACTGCAAATACAGGAAAGGACAGAGATTTTATTTTTATTTATTTATTTATTTATTTTGACATCCCTGAAGTTAAAATCCTAGTGGAAGGTTGTGTCTTGCTCCTTTGCTGGTGAACTATGCTCTGCTTTGATCTTGTGTTTGTCTCTTGCATGTATGTGTGCACACATGCACACACACACCTGCAAATCCACACACACTTACCAGGTAAAAAAGGAAGCAACACCTACCTCTAAAAGGGTGGCATGGCAGCTGTGCTTTGTATTACCCTCTGTGCTCCTCCAAGGCATTATGTTTGGATGAGTCACAATATCTCCCAGAGCTCTCACGGAGGTAGTGGTCTTTTTCCCCACCAGGAACTGTACCTTTAAGGTGTGAGCAAAGGTTCAAATGCAACGCCATATTAAGGTAGTCCTTTGAACATTCTTTGTTGTTGTAGTCCTTTAATATTGTTCCTGGCATACAGGTCCTTTTATGGTAGGCTACTAAAGCTAACTACTTTAGAGAAGAGAAATAATAGATTTCCTGAGATTCTGGGTTAGATATGGAGGATGATGTAATAAAGATTGAGTGAGGGTTCTGTATCCTATGGATCTGGGAACACAGTAACCTTTCAAATGTCTGACTTGCATGATAGGGCAACTCTAAGAAGATTGGTGAGTGTTGTTTTTCATGAATTGAGCCCCAGTATAGAGGTAAAATCTAAAGGCAAAATTGTATCTCTTGGGAACTACCATCAGCTCAATGTTTGTTAAGATTTGAGATACAGCTCCCAGGAGGTGCATATTAAGATGATCAATGAACTTCTGCTTTGCTTTTAGTATCATATTTTATTTTACATAGAATGTGACATGTTTCCATTTGCAAATACTTTAATATCTATATTTCATAAACATTTTATCATATTTGTATAGATGTTTAAATTAGCATGAGTTGCTTAAAACAAGTGGCATTGAAATGTAGAACCTCCCCTGTGCTTGTCTAGTTATTAGAACACTTTGCTGGGAACCAGGAGCTGCCAGGTGAAACCCCATGTGGATGAGGAGGGCTTGGAGCTTAGGTATCCTGTTCTCTGGGCCAGTGCCCTAACCACCAGGCCTTTGACCTAAAATATACAGAGGTCCTCCTCTTTCATTTTCCTTCCAGCAGGGACATGCACAGGGCAATCCTGTTCCACCACCGGTGCAGACAGAATCCAAATCATGCCTATGTAATAGCTGTGCATGGCTTCAGCTATTACATGTAATTTTCACTTAAGCACATGGAGGTGAAATAGGATTTAGTCCTTAATGCTTATCCCTTAATGTTATTTACCTCTGAGAAGAAATTGGATATCCTAAAATATTTTCCTTCCATTTGAAAAATAAAATATTAAAAAGAATCCAGTATAATATGTATCAGTAGGTTACAACATAGCATGAGGGTATTGTGTTTGGCTCCACAGTATTTCAGTTTATAAAATGGGTAGTCAGTTATAATCTGGCTTTTAACTGATCAAGGCAAAGTTTGATGTAGGAAGTAACAAAGACTATGATTTGGGGAAATATTGAGTCATCTTGTTAAGATCATCCCTTTTCAGGAAAGCACCTAAGTATATGCTTAGATTCAAGCGTGAGTATAAGTTGAACTGTAGAACCTAAAGCACATTCTTCAAGCTAAGTGTATACCTAAGTGCTTTCTTGAAGAGGCATATTTTCTTGATTCAATGCCAAAGAAAAAGAGAAAGCTCCCTCAAACCACACAGAAAATTACAGGATCTTTAATCCCTTTGGGTTTGATTTTTTTCAAAACAGCCTAAGGGAGTTAAGGGCCCAATTCCATTTGCAATTCAATGGACTCCTTTGAAAGTCCCAACTTCTGCTGAGATATTTGCAAAACTGGTGGGGGCTCATGCAGCATGGTTTAGGTATCACACACCAGCACTTCACTTTGATCAGCCCCGGTGTCCAGCATGCTGCTTTTCCAGGATTGTTGAAAACGTCTATGTTTTTGTTGTTGTAAATATTTTGTGGACTAGGAACCGCATCAAAATCCCCAGTCTCCTTTTTAGATGATAACAGACAGTAAAATTTGCCGCCCAAAGAGGGCTACAGAAGTGAGGGAGATGAGCCATCGGACCAGTTAGTTTCTTTCAACTGAAGGACCTTTTGTAAGCTCATGAGATCCATATTGCTTTTTTAGTTGATAAGTGCCTGACTCAAACCTCCCCTCTGCCCCCCACCCCAAACAAACAAAGTAGGAAAGTCTGGATCTGGATCTGAACTACGTATCTAGCTCCTATCCTGTTTATAGGCTGAAGTGAAACCTTGGCTGCAAACATGCTGTAACTTCAGGACAGTGAGTGCTGGTTAGGAAGCTTGGGAACTTGACACATTTAAAGTTTATTTTATGTTTTTATGGCATCAGTAAGAGCAGTGACCCTAACTTCACAATGGGTTCATCTTTGCTCACTAATACTAACTTCATCTTCATGTTCCTCAATGTACTGGTGACTGCTGAACACAGTGCCACTGAGGGTGGAAGCAGTGGCCATTTGGAAGGAATGCTTGTGGAAGAGAAGACTTTGGAATACAATGGGATCACTTTAATTCTGTTTAATATAAATTCCCTCTCTTGGGTGAAAGTTCTAGGTCCCAGGAGCCTCCTGGTGGTAAGGGGATGGAGGGAGTTGTAGGGGCTTGTGCACCATGGCTTGTTCTGGGGGGGGTATGGTCCACAGCTGCCCCCATGGCACTCAACATGGGGCTGCATGAGGGCCGCTCCATCCAGGCCCATTGGCCCTGGCCCCGACTAGTGTGCTGCTGCTGGCAGGGCAATTCCCAGTGTGGCTGCAGCTGACTGGGTGCTGCTCTTGTTTGCTTCACCGCCAGTGGGAGCCACCCAGCTGAAGCTTCTCACCTGCTTTCCTGGAGCAGCTCAGTGGGGGCAGGAGTGGGAGGAGGAGCTGCTGCTGGAGGCAAGGGGAGCAAAGCAGCACCTGGCCAGCTGCAGCTGCATTGAGAACAGCCTTGCCGGATGCTGCGCGTGCTGGCCAGGGCCTGGGTTGATGGAGCTGTTCTGTTCTTCTCACCTCCAGCTGCAGCTCCTCTTCCTGCTCCTGCCCTTGCCCTTTTCCCTGCCCCTTTCCTGCTACACTGCTTCGGTCTGGGGGAAGCTTCAACCTGCTCCAGCCCCCAGCTGCCTTCTACCCACTCTGCCTGCCTGCAAGTGGCTGCTCATCATGCTGGGTGGGCGGAGTGGGAACAGAGCAGTATCTGGCCAGCTGCAGCTTTACTGGGAACAGCCCCATGATGGTAGGGGCCTGGGCTGGCAGAACAGGCAGGAGCGCAGTGTGGGCTGTCTCAGCAGGAGCTGGTGGGGTTCAGCCACTTGTGGAGTGCTCCAGGGGCAGCTACAGGCTGGATCCAGTCAGTTGGTAGGCTGGATCTGGCCTGCAGGTCATATTTTGGGCACCCCTGTCCTGTAAGCACAGAATAGCTCTTAATATCTATAACAATTAAAAGATATGTGGCCTATGGAGTGCATTTATTTTAGCATCCATTAGTACATCTCAGTCCAAACTGAAGGCCATTCTAATCAGGGGCCATGCATGACAGAGCACACTGTATCTCTGAGCTGACTGCTGTATTAAATGTAACTGTAAGAAGAACAGTCTACCTTTCTGCTGGCGAAAGCTTGATTAATCCTTCATTCATTTTTATATATGCAAAAACAAATATGGCCAAACTAAATAGTTCAGATCTCATCCGCTTGCAATTTTTATTATTTGCTTGAGAACCAGCATCTAGACAAAAATATTTTGCCTCTTCCTTTTAACATATTAAACCACTAGTGGGGGATTTTCAAAGACACGTAATCTCCATTCACTTTCAATGGGAGTTGAACAGTTGACTATAGGGGTGCACCGATAGTCGATTTTTAAGGAGATATATATTGGTTGATACTGATCCAATTTCTGATACAGCTGCAAGCTGCTGGTAGTCTGGTGTGGTGGAAGGGGAGGGAGGAAGGAAGGAGCATGGGGGGGCAGATCAACCCCACCCCCCAGTGAGGGAGGAGTAGAGCAGGGGAAGACGCTGCCTAGCCAGGCAGAGCAGGGTAGGCACAGAACAGAGCTGCAGCTTGTCCAGGGGCCATGGGGGGGGAGGGGGGGAGCTCCTGCCTCTGCACGCCCCTGGGGAAGGCATGGGGGGACTTGTGCCCCCTAGATCTGCATGGGGGGGGGACAGGCTGGAGCTGGGGCTGCACAGGGCTCTTCTTGGCAGGGGCTGGGCTCGGCATGCATGGTGGTGGCTCTGGGAGGGGACTCTGGGGGGGGCTGAAGGCTCCCCATATTGCACCTTAGCCCCCCCCCATAGCCTGCTCCCAGTGCCACCGCACACCCCAAGCCCAGCCCCCACCTCCACCCATGCGCTGGGAAGAGCTGGGGCTGTGCTGGGCTGGGAGTGGGCTATGGGGTGGCTGAAGCCCCTCCCAGAGTCCACCCAGAAGAACCCTAGTGCAGCCCTGGCTGCAGTCCACCCACCCTGCGCAGATCTTGAGGGCATGTGCCCCCCTAGCTCCTGCGGGGGGTGCAGCAGTGGGAGCTCCCCCCCTGCCCACCTAGTGCCCCTCTGGACAAGCTGTGGCTCTGTTCCATGCCCACCCTGCCCAGCTGGGCAGCATCTGCCCCTGCCCCACTCCTCCCTCCTTCACTGTGGGGGGGCGTTGATCTGCCCACCCATGCCCCTCCTCCCTCCCCTTTCACCACACCAGGCTCACCAGCTGTAGGCAGCTCTCCAAGCTGCCAGGCAGGCTGTGTCCTCGCTGCCTGCATGCTGTGCTGCAGTTGCACTTGCACACAGATATTTATTGGCCGAAGTACTGGCCACATGGGGCCGATTTCCGATACAGCCAAATTTCTTTATATCAGAGCTGATCCGATATTTGACCGATGTATCGGTACACCTCTAGATGACTACCCTTTGTGCCTCTGAATATCTTCCCTTTGATTTTTGATTCACTGAAAACCTTCCCATTCCAAGGATGGAAGAGTGAATCATTCTTTTAAAATAGTCAGTATAAGCAATTTGGGAGTGGGGATCTTGGCTTGTTAATATCTGTAAAGCTTTCAATAGTCAAACTAAATAAAAATAAATTAACTATCAAACACTGGAACTAGTCTCAGCTTTGTTGCATCTTTTTTTCATTGCTGATCTAATTTGGAATGAGCAAAGCAGACAGCAGGAATGGTTTTTGCTTTGTTCCTTTATCGCGTTTATTTCTTTTTTAGGCCTTGGGTTGGTAGAACTCTACCCCCACCGTGCTGTGACACAAGGCCAGTGGATAGCTCTGATATCACAGCCAAAGTCTGTGCAGAGCAGATTGCAAGAATTTTGCTGACTGGGATTTTTGTGAGCTGAGTTCTACCTATGCTAACTCTGGGTACATGCTTATGTGTGCATGCAAACATTTTACTTTTCAGCCACTTATTCATATTCCACAACTCCTGGCCAGGAAGTTTTCTTTATTTACTACTTCCCTTTTTTCTTTTATTCTTCTAAAGTTTGTTACTTCTTTATGAGCCTCTATTTGCAAGTCTAGACTCTGCAACACCACTCTGACAGCATTAAATTGTCACATAGTCCCTGGTTTTTACTTTCTTTGATTAACAAAATTGACCCTTGCTTTTAAATGTATTTGGTAGGGAGGGCTGTAAATGGAGAAAGAGTTTGTGCGGGTTAAAAGAGTGTCATTATATCAGTAATAAGCAGGTTTCAAATAGCTAGGAAAAAGCTGTAAAAGTGTCATATCAAATACTATTTTAAAACCAAAAAACACTTTGAAAGGAATAAAAAATAGTCCAGATATGATCTTCACTTCATATATTGCATATTTCCTGTCTCTTGCTAATGCCCAGTCCTTGAAAGCAGCAGAAACAGTTAATTTGTCTTTGCTTTGTGTTATGTTCAGTATCAAGTGAAAATGAACAGCAGTATAACATTGCATATAAAACAGTATTGAATTTCTATT
This sequence comes from Crocodylus siamensis, assembly GCF_052110815.1. NCBI lineage: Eukaryota > Metazoa > Chordata > Crocodylia > Crocodylidae > Crocodylus > Crocodylus siamensis. Next base: position 88,429,558 of record NC_143395.1, read on the forward strand.
GTGCAGTCTGAGACTGCATTTAATATCTGAGGTTGTATCTATACTACTATTTAATGCCACCCCTGGGGATTGTTTTTAGCTATCCCAAGTCACATGAATCATTTTACACACCAAACATGAAAGGAAACACAAGTTGTGGCCCATGCATTCACAGAACGACTTTCTTTCTCTGCTTAAGGCTCTCTAGGAGGCAATCTCCCCCATTACTTCTTCTGAGTAGGACCTTTCCAAGAATCACTTTGTCTGCTACTTGCCTTTCCTTCTGTGCTTGGCTTTCATTGTGGACAACAGAGGAGGAAGTAGGGTATGTAGGAGCCAAAAGACAGAGGCTGGCAAATTTCTTGTGTTTTTGGCTTCTAGGTAGGTGCTGAACACACTGTAGGGGAGGAATGGGCTGAGGGTAGAGGATTTTGGGGGTGGACTGGAGTTCTGCTGAAGGATGAGCTAAGGGGTTTTTAATGTGGCTAGTTAGCAGGTTTGGTTTAGAAGTCAGGCTTGGAAGCAGCCCTGTATAGCAGTAGACCTATACTCCTTGTCTTGAGTCACTAAGTAAAATCCTTGGTATAATTGTCCATATTCTGCTATTGCTCTGCCCTACCCTGTCCTACATGCAAAATCCTATTGGTATTAAACACAGCTCCTATTAAAGCCTGAGGGAACAATAAGTTCCATGGGGTTTTTTTGGGGGGTTTTTTTACACCTGCTTATTTTCTGATGTGCAAGTTCCTAGCACCAACTCAGTGGTTAGTCAGTGGGACGTACATATACCTGCTGCATAGCCATTTCTGACCTGATTCCCAAGGGTATAGTGGTTGGAACAATGGAGTCTTCCCAGTTTGATTTTTACACAACACCTACACGTTACTGTTTTTCAGAATTGTGAGAGCTCCATTCTTGAACAGTGTTTGCTGCATGCAGTTTAAGGTTTTTATACAAGAGGAAGCCAACTCTGTGTCCTTTATGTATGCTGCAACTGATATTAGTTAATTTTTGCCATGCTCATAATTACATTCCAGGTGACAAGTCTGACCTTTTAGAGCCTACAGTAAATTAGGTAGAGTGGGCAAAGGAAGAGTTGGGACAGGCTGGGTTGCAGAGGGGAGATAAAAATCCATGTTTCATACGTACATTGAAATTTATTTAATTTTTCTTTATGGAACTTGTACAGTGTGCCAGACCATATGAAATACATTTTTTTGTATCATCTTTTATCATTTTGTTTTTCTAAGAACATTGGGTGGTACATAGGATAAGGTACAAAAAGAAGGCTCTTGGTATAAGTTTTTGCTTTAATATCACCTGAACTACTCCATTCCAATTACAGAATTTACTTTTTGTGCCAGAGTTGTAAGATTTCATATTAAAAATGTAATTTACAATTATAATAAGACATACTCTAATAACACTTATGCTATAAGTTATTATTTTACATTGCTGGTCAGCTGAAGATACAAATGATGTTTAAGTTGCAGAGGTCTGAATACTGGGTTAAGACAATGGCTTCCATTTAAAAAAATACTAGTTTGCCATCTATTTATGAGAGCAGCATACCAGGAACAGTATAGTCCTGTTTTCTTCATTTTCTCTATATTCAATTAGATGCCTTTTGTCTGAAACACGGCCTGCAAATTGGGAATTGTGTTTGATACTTGCCTGCTTTGTTGGAAGTAGTATTTTAACACTGATTTTTCTTTCAGAGTTCTTTTTCAGTCAAAAAGGGCAGTTTTGTATATTCTGTACCTTAACACTTACCAAAGGGACTTTGGCAGTTCCTCATGGAAGTGATGCTAATCAAATGTTTGACAGATTCACCATCAGTAGCATAGTCAACTTTTTAACAATGACAAAAGCAAAGGCTACATTAAGGTCTTGATTAACCCTGTGGCAGTACAAAGATTGCACCCATTCTGTGTTGGATAGGGCTGCTGCATCCTATGGATACCACTTGCGAGTGAAGGCAAAGCAGCAGTTGTGCTGCTGAACCACCACAAGGGGTTCTGTCAGGAATGGGTAGTTTGATTTCATGGGTAGACAGTAGCTTTACCTTGTAAGTAGGGCTCTGGGCCCTAGACCTTGCCCTTTTCTGGAGCATCCCACTTTTGATCAACTCCAAAATGGTAATGGTTGCTGTGTTTTTATTTTATTAAGGATGCATACCTTCTGGATAGACTTTCCACTAACTACCACGAGATCCATGCCCGAGGCAGATATTACATGGGGTGGACCTGTGTTTTTGTCTTTTCATTTAATCACAATGTGATGAATGACACAAAGGGCTTTGCCCAACTCCTTAACATTCTGCCTTGCCTTCCAGACACTTAACACTGGAAAATTTGAGCTTGCCTAATATAATTTCAGCATTTAAAGGGATTTATCTGGCCACATCTCCATGAACACCCCAGTAAGCTCAACCTCTCCCCCAGTACATGGCATGCATGTGTTCACACAACACAACTGAATGGCAAGTGTACTTCTGACTAAAAAGCATTGCAGATGGACTCAGAGTTGCCTTTTATGTGAGCACCAAATGTAACTGTGGTTAACACAATGTGAGGGCAAGTCAGTATGACTTATATATTCAGAGTGCAGGAAGGAAGGAGCCTTTTCAAGACAAAGAGGGAATAAGGTTTGATCCGTTAGCTATTTTGCTAAAACCCTGCTGTTGTAGTCACTCAGCATGAAACTTACACCCAATTACCAGTGTTGTAATTTATGGTACTATTTATGTCACCTCTGAGTCTGGCCCATAATCTTTCCCTGAGATATTAAAATACTGAGCTAGTGAGTTCTTGACTAATTAGATAAGACTGTTAATAAACGCATCCATAGCAATACCTTTTACTGCCTAGACAGAAATGTAAGTTGCTTTTCTGTGCGTTAAAAGAGTGGAGAATTCTGCATCATAACTGGGTGAACTGAACTGTGTTCTTGAAGCAGTTTGGAAGTGTTTTGTAGGAAAGATAGAAAGGGACACAGCATCCCAACTTGTTTTCCAGAATTGCAGTCCAAAAACACATCTTTACAGTGTTGGCTAGAAACAACAAGAGAGAGAGCAACTGAATGAAGTGGTAAGTGTAAACTTTTAAACAAATGCCAAAAATAAAATCAGCTTACCTTACTTTTTCCACCTTACATAGAAGTTTCCAACCACATCAAGTAAAAAGGCTGAGTGGGTGTATAGTGTTTATTATCACTAAGTTATACATACCACATTAACATGTACATCTTTTTTGTTCCTGACTATTGGTTTTAAAACAGCTTTGACAAGGACAGGGAAAAATATTTAAGATATGCAGACATGATACTTTACCTGATTTTGGGGAGAGGGCTAGCAAAAGCGGTAATAATTTATTCTTTTCTCTATTTTGCCACCTGCTATTGTAGGTTGATTTGAAAGAGAAATTGTGGGAGTACAGAATTCAATGGCGAGGTGTTACTTGCAATTGCAATAAGAGATAGTATTAAGTGTTTCTACATTGATTGTTTTACAGTACTTCCATCATCTTATATAAGTAGTATGAAATCTTTCTGGGTACCAGCAAAAAAAACCCTGAAACCCAGAACTACACCTGTGTGCTGTGAATATGATGCAATTTCTATATTGTAAAACTCCTTTACAGTGAGACTGAACCATAGGTAGAGAGATTTCAAGGGGAGATCTGACGGTGAAAGTGAATCAATGGCTCCGAAAAAGAGAAGGCTCAGTATGAGAGAATGCAAACGAATAAGCCACTCTTGAGTGTCCCATCTCTAAATTAGGAAAGAGACTGAGAAGTGGGTAGAGCAGGATGGGTGTAGATGAGTAGATGGATATGTGTAGGATGCACAAAGCCTATGGTAAGTTTCTGAAAACTGGGAGAGTGTTTTTCTAGTCTATAGACAGGAGCTGGATTGAAATTACTAAAGTCAGTTTAGCTTGAGAGGTGGCGATACATCTGACTAAGAATGAGTTCCACCTACCTGAAGAACAAGAGCATTTTGGCCATGGCATTTTAAGACTCTGTAGGTTGAAAAGTAGAATAACTTGTAATTATATGGAAAGGAAGTGATTAAGGCATGATTAAGGATTTCAGAATAGGTGGAGTAAATTAAGGATGAATGCTACCAAACTTCTCTAGGCAGAAATTCATAAATCACAGAATTGGAGGAGGATTTTGGCGACAAGGTTAAGAGCTGTAAAAGGAGAATGTTGTGCATCTGGAAACATAGGACAAAGAAGACTTTGTTACCTTGCACCATTTTAGTCTTTCATGCTTTGTTTTAGTGTAGCCAGGAGTTGGCAGACTGATAGGAACATGAAATGGATCAGAGACTGAGCGAGCTTAGGCACAGAGTTGGGAGTCATCCTTGTGAAGGTACCCCATTAAAGTATTTTCCCAGAAACTTGACAGTAAACTCTCTGCTACAGGCTTTCAAGTTAGATGTAACTTTTCTGTAAATGTATTATTAGTTTTTCAATGGATGCATTGATAAGGTGATTTTTTTTTCTAATGTATAGCATACCTGCTTTTGAATATAGATGGGTATTCCCTCTTTTTTAAGGAACTAATAAGCAGAAATACAAAAAGAATGGCATCAGCCCTGCCTCACTGCTTTCCTGACTTCATTCCTTAATTGCTGCAGTTTCACTATTTTAGATATATAGATATAATTTTTTCCAATGTCAAAATTTTACCTCATTAAGAAATCAAGAGAAGCTGTAGTGTCCAGTTTTAATCAACCCTCTTTATTTGTTCATGACCTGATGTGACCAAATTTCTGCTCCTGCGGTGATCTCTTTAGGAACAAAAATTTCAACCAGCCTTTTTTTCCATAGAGAGCAATGCCTTGGAGAGCACTTTGAACAGTAGCATTTTCGATGAATGTCAGGAGGAAAGTTGAAAAAAATAACAGCTTTATTTGTTCTGCCTTTTCTTTGAGGGCAAGTTCTACCATAGCTGGGTGGATGGATTCAGGGATTCTTCTAGCCCAGGAACAGTGGGATATTTTGATTATTGTTCTTGCTGTTGCATCATTAACTCACTACTTGTAGGCCTTACAGAAGAAGAAATGAGTTTTTGCTGTTTGAGGGGAAGGCATTTGAGGATTAGGAAAAGTAAAAATATCTTCAGTATCACTGCTGGTCGGATTTCTTTTGAGGAATGAAGCTGTTAGGCACTGTGACACCAGGAAAGGTATCTTACTTCTAGGGTCCAGGAGCAGGGCTCTTATTTCTCTTGTCTCTTCTAAGAGGTTTGACATTTTCAAAATCTGCTTTTCCAGTGGCTCCATATTTCTGCTCTTCTTGCATTTTCCAGACTATCCCTTTCCAGAAAAGGGAATTGTTCATTCGGCTTGGGAGGCACTCATCCAGAGATTTTTTTTAAAGTCCAGGTGGCCTAACTTCAATTGCTCATCTTAACCTGCCCATATTCTTGAATTTCTTGGGTTACTTGGAGACCCAAATGTCTTTAAGAATTGTGTCTTTCCTTTCTTTCCCAGGGTTTTGTCACAGGCTATTGCCAGCATTAGTTTCCACCAGAACTGAAATGCTCATTTCAGACAACTTTGCTTCTTGCTTTTGCCCTTGGCTCTGACCTCTTCATAATTAGGTTGTGACTGATAAAGTATTGGTGGAAGGTTCTCTGATCAATTGGTCATCTTCCCTGTGTCTTAGAGGCATTAAGTTAGCTGTTGTTTCTGAATACAGAATGTTTTCACTGTGCCCTTCCCTAGTTTTTCTTTTTTTTTCCTGTAAAGATATTTAATTTTATAGGCCGTGGCATCCTCTGGTTTTTGTATAAGGTCTAGCTGAAATAAAATAGCTCTTATGCATGCATATTGGTCTAACCTGCCATAGTGAGAGTTGCTTGTAGAGAGAGTTGGAAAGGTGGATGCATCTTACTGTATATAAGGCCCTGCAGCATTGTGTCTGTGGTAGGATCTGATTATAGGAGTTGATACCGAGTTCCTGTCAGTCATAAAGTGAACGGTAGAAATCAAATTAATAGTCAATCTCAGATAATCATATCAATCTAAGGTGTTGCTTTAATGATGAATTAAATAATAGATTCCCTCAATATATGTTGCTTTTTTTACTTTTGATCCCGAGACCTGCAGTGTATAAGGGGATGGTGAAATGACTTTGTGTCTCTCTTACTTTAGTTTGCTTTTGATACCTACAAGCTTGTCTACCTCATCATTTGGGGTGAGTGCTGCAGAGGATGGGTCCTTGTTATAAAATAAAGACACTGGCTTCTTGATACTGTATAGAATGAGATACCGTGATGCCGCATGGTGCTTTCTGTCACTCAACTGTTGTTAGTCATTATAATATTACGTTAAATAATAAATAGTCATTAAATATCACATTAAAAGCATGAGACTATGCAACAGTTCCTTAACATAATTCCAGCAAGGAAATGATGTAGAAGAACAGTTTGCTACAAATGCTAAAACCTGTAATAGCATAAAAGAAATAAAGAAATGCTGCACACCTTAAATCAAGAGCTCCATGGCTGATAGAGCATGACTACTCAAGAATCCTTTCATTTATTTCCAGATAACAGAAAGCTACTACCATTTCAACAAAAAGTCTCCTTTTAAGCCTCAAGCCTGTCATGTGAGCCTCTTCTAAGCAGATACCATAACTAACTTGAAATACGAGGAAAGATCAATCACTTTTAAGTTCTTCATGGCACAGAGTACAAAGATAAGATGCTATTCATTTCTTGCATTGGGCATGAAAGCGATGTACTTTGCACTCAACATTTTGGAGTTTGTCTCATAAAACCCCTTCCCCCTAAATAAATTACTGTGTCACATGTCATGATATCTTGTGATAGTTCTCAACTTAACTTTCATCACTACTGCAAGTACCAAAATAAGGTCAGAACAGAAAAAGACAATTAAAAGTAGAGCAAATAAGCTTGGATTTATAGATTTTAAGGCAAAAAGGGATGGTTACAAGCATAGCATCTGACAGCTGCACAACACCAGCCATAGGGTTTCACACAGTAATTTCTGTTTCAAGCACATCACTTCTGTAGGTGATTAAAATAGGATGCAGTCTTGAGTTAGATTCCTCAGCTGGTAGACCCTCAACTTCTTAAGTTTTTCCAGCAGTTAACTGTCCTCGTTGTTAAGAGTTTGCACCTTCTATTGTGTCTAATTTTGTCTAGTTTTAGTTTCCAAATACTGGATCTTTTTATGGCTTTTTCTGTTAGATAAAAAAAATCCTGAACAGTCACCTGCGTCTTCACAAAATCTTTCTTTTTTTTTTCCAAGTTTCTCACCCTAATTGTTTTGCAGAACTTTTCTTTTTGGAGTTCAGCTGGAGATGAAGAAAACACTCAAATGATGTATAGTAATAGCTTGCACTGTACCTTGCAGTATGCCAAGACTGGCAAGAGTTGCTATATACTAAGTGGAATCATAGAACTCCTAGACTTTTAGTAGTGAAGAACAGTCATTTGTAACACTTGTGGTGCATTTGGTATCTGGTTACATTTATTCCTGGTTTTGGCAGTCAAGCATTGTTTGTTTAGGCTGGCTTGGGAGAGACTTCAACTTGGAAAATTGATTTAATTTTCAGTACCTTAAACGGATCAATACTGACAAAAACAATGTTATGCACTACTTTTTATGGTGTGGTTGAGCCTGTGCAAAGGTAGAATATATCACCTGGTTTGATAAAGGTTTTTAAGTTAGGGGTATGGAGCTACAGGAACAAAGGATGGGAAACTCATAGTAGCATGTACAGAATTGTCTATGCTTTTCCACACAACTAAGCTTTCAGCTAGAAGCGGGATCAGTCATTTGCTTTTATTTTCTCAGTGATGCATACTATTTAAAGCCAAATTCTGACTGTAATGGGATCTTTTTCCTGTCTTTTCCCTAGATGGCTCCTAAAAATCTAGTAATGAAACGTTTTGTCCTCTTGAGTGGTTGGCCTAATTCATGGGGGCTGCCCCCCAGTTCCACAGTCCAAGCACAGTGGTGGTCACTATTTTTACAGTGGAACACGGCAACCCCCTTCCCCCCAGCATCTGATTGACCGAGGGGCCCTGGAAGCTCTGCCTCTCCCAAAGATTGACAGATCTCTGTGGAGAGTCTTGACTTCTGGGGCCCCTTGGTCAATCAGAGGCATGGGGGGAGGGGAAGGGGCTGTGCTCTGCTGCGAAAACCTCTTTTCCCCCTTCACTCCCATGCTTCAGGATGCCAGGCTTCCCATTTCTGTTTTTACTTCCTCCCCCACCCCCCCCAGTTGCTGGCCATTTTCCAGCTTTCTCATGGTCCCTGCACTTTTTCCTCAAGGACTGGGCTTTTTCATGGGGGACCTACCAAATTTGCGGTTTCTGTGGAAATCACTAATTTTGTAGGACTCTACCTATGACAGTATGTTTGGTGGGCCAAATTCTATTGTTAGCATTAAGTGGCTGATTCTGTGGGATGTACTTATCTCCTATTGAGGGAACTTAGCACCTCACAGTGTTCAACATATTGCAGCACATTATTAATCCTGGAGTTGGATCAGTGTCTTGGATTATTTTAGTTAATTTTACTAACAAAATGAGCTGTTAGAGATGCCTTGAATCTTTTATTGATAAGATTTTTAATTTTTTCCAAATGCCAAGATGACAGCAGGAAGTAATTATCATTAGCAATAGTTAGACCTTGGCATTTATTACCTGCCAAACTGCATGCTTCCACGATAAGAAGAAAACTATTTGCACAGACCTTTGTTTGTAAGTGCAGTGCCATGATTCATGATGGAGTCCCTTGGGTTACATCTGTGTGTGAGTGGACTGGAAGAGTTATAGGCCTCCCCACTAGCAGAGTGTTTTGCATTCTTCTCATTGTAGTGCCTTCTTGAGGCACCTTGGTGCTCACTTTTTATGGCTGTCTGGATGGGCTCCACAAAGTGAGTTGCATGCATGTTGTGTTTTTGTATCACTTTTGTCTCAAGTTAGCTTTTGGCCGTTGGGGGGTTCATGGTGAAAATGAAGCAAAACTAGTTAAAATGTTCATAATGTGTTAGTTACTGCCAAAATCTTTTGGCAACCATGGTTACTTTTGGCAACCATACTAAAACTTCTTTACTGTCCGAGCCCTCAAGGCGTGGAATAGACTCCCTCCACAGGTGGTGCAAGTACCTACTCTGGACTCCTTTAAGAAGCCTGAAATTGAAATTGAGCCACCGAGCAATTTTATGGCATTTTAATTGTCAGCGATTTATTTTTAAGAGTCTATGTTATTTTGACACATGGGAGCAGTCTGGAGTGCTCTGACGTGTAAATGCTCCTCAACAGTATAGTAGATATGTTGTATTTTGCACCATATAAAAAAATGTTTTATCTGGTTAAAAAGAGAAAGGGAAAGCAGTGTCACAGTACCGAAATGTGATTAGTTTCAATTAGTGCTTGACGTATATTGAGGTAATCTTTCCTGAAAGGCCTTTGAATTTCCAACTGGAGACTCTTGCCTATTGGCACACAAACTGATTCTTTTTTTTTTTTTGGAAGATTCTGAGTAACAGTTGCCCTTTCTTCACAGGACTTGTACATTTTTGTTTTTGTTTGAGGTCAAAACCATTAAAGACTATGTCAGACCAATGACTAGAACATTTTGTACCGAATGTGAGAGCTTAGGGAGCGGGAAGAGATAATCCCATCTACAATTTTAGGGCCTGATGCTCTCAGTCTCTCCTTAGGTAAGGAGTCCTATAGAGATCACTGGGACCACTAGCATGAACAAAGATTACGTGCAGATCAGGACCAAGCTGTGCTTCTTCTTAAACGATGTAACAACATGGGCAGTTTATTGTATGTTGTCCAGTACTTTAAACGGAAGAAAAATCTTAACCTTGTAAGAGGTTAATTGCATAGAAATTTTGCCTTTTTTGTTATATGGGCAAAAGTTAAGCTAAGCTAAGGTCTGGGCCTGGGGGAATGGCTTTTTAAAAAGGGTGTGCACAAACAGCAGCATTAACATGCATTACACTATCTAGCTCAGAGGAGCACTGTAAATTCATTTGTGCACTTTTCAGGAATTATTTGCATAATTGCTCCAATTCCTTGTTTTCCCATATCTTGTGTAGTTTTTTACATGGTGCAGGGTGAGTTTACACTGTCAGTCAGAAAGCTGGTGTTTTACACTGCCCATGTATTTATTCCTTAGTAATTTAAATGATTAGAGTATAACCTTACTGTTTTGGTGCTATGTTAGCACCTAGCATAAAGTGGTTCTGGTCCATGAATAGGACGCCTACATGCCAGAGTGGTGATAGTGGTAATAGTAATAAAATAATCTATGAAGTCCAGGGTAAATTACAAATTGATACCAATGAATGCATACTACTTTAGAAGTACATACTCTGTCTCTTGAGAGGTGGTGTCCATCACCATTGCAGAATTAGGCACAGAGAGCAGAGGTGCTCTGTTAATGCTTATAACTGGATAGTTTTGGTTTATTTTTTCTACTGCTTACAGTGCACTCATTTTGATAGTGGTGGTATGGGGTTAAGAGTTCCTGTGTTAGTCAAATGAGAAACTCAAATTCTTTCTGTTCCAGCCGGTATAGGCAGAACTTCATGTAAGACAACAGCTGACAATGACAAACACGGCAGCTGCCACAGATGCAGGAAAATACAAGTGTGCAAATACCCCATCTGTTCCCCCCTCCTCTTTTCCTTCTTTGTTGACAACATTACTATTTATTCTACTGAAACCTTATGCAGCTATCACTAACCATCTTCATGAATGTTCAGAACATGCTGAAATACTGGGCTGCCTCCCAATCTCTCCCTCCCTCCTTACTTATGTGTCATGGGAGGAAAAAAAAAACTAGACTGAGATGGGTTTTCCAGGGTCATTTTATTGTAGTCATGCTGATGGCAGCAATTTGTAGCTGAAGCAGCTGACTTGTTAATCTTATAGAAAGATTACATTAAATACTGTGTTTGCTTCCTCAGAGGTGGTGGTCTGTTTGGGTTTTTTTATTTTCTTCTTTTTTTGTCCTCAGTTAGTATTAGTGACTCAGCTGTCATTGATTCTGAAGAGTGGCTAGGGTTATAGCCATGACTGGATGATCTCAAAGAACTCATTCCTACTCAGAATAATTAATATGGTTGATACAAAACTGATAGAAGGCTTCACTTAAGTTCAGAAGGCTATGATTCAAGTCCATGAAATAAATTGAAAGCCAGTTTGTTCTCATCTCCCACCCCCATGTTTATCATATTAAATAAGACCTTGATCTGTGGTAGAGTTAAGCATCTATCTCACTTAGCACACTGGGAGTATTCCCATTGAATCCAATGAAAACTGCTCACACTGTGTAAAGTTAAGAGCATGTGCAAGTCTTTTTCAGGATCAGAATCTTATCTTGTGTGTGGATTGATACAGGCTGAATCAGTGTTTAGAGCTCTGTGAACAGAATGATTTTTTTCTGGTCTTGAAAAGACCTGCTAGAGAAAATTCTCTATTGTTTCATCTCCTTAATCTTACAGCAGATATCCTCAGTGAGATAGTTGCCTGTGTACTTCTAGTAGGAGAGAGAAATCTTGAAGAGAAAGTACCCCTCTTCATTTCTGCATTTTCAAAAAATCTTGTTACATGATTGCAAATGTAAAGACAGCCCCATCTGTATCTGTATGAGAAGGAAAAAAAATGTGTAAAATGTTTGTTTGTTCGCCTTTCAAATATTCTGTATATCAGATTGCATTATTGTACTCCTGGACAGCTTCGTGCACTTGCATTCTCTGTACAGCATGCCTGTCAGTGAATTCATCAGGGAGGGGAAAAAATCCTGATAATTATTGACCAGATCCTCCTTTCTTTCTGGTCTCACCAGTTCAGCTGCTTTTCTAGGGTGCTTGCAACATAAATCTTGTTAATGACAAATCCTATTCTGCCTGTATATTTTTGAGGAATGGCATTCATGAAGTTAGTAATGTAGATGTTTAAAAACAACAGCATGTGCATGCGTGCTCATACACCCACTCAGATCATGATACTTGACATTCTCTATTAATGTCTTGCCTAGGTCTTGTCTTTGTAGGCACTTAACATGCATTATCTTTAAGGTTATGAGTCAGCCCAACTTTATTGTGACCCAAGTCCTCCCAGCAGAGATAGTATACAAGGCACGAGGTGTGGGCATGGAGCCAAGTTCCCGGAAATACAGAGTCTGCTTTAGTTGCAGCAGCAGCCTTGGAGCAGGTGTCTCAGAGACTGGAGGCCATCTGAGAGAACAGACAAATGACACATCCAAAAAAGCAAATGTGTTAATGTCAGCAGGTCCCAGATCATTTTTCCTGGGGTATGGGGCTATTTTTTATGAAGGGATTAGATGTTTTGAGCCAGTACCACCTGGACGGAAAGGGTGGTGGTAAGGGACCAGTTTGTGGTAAACGCAGAGCAAAAACCAAATGAAGCAAAATGCTGCTATACCCAGTCTTACCCTAACATTTTACTTGAATGTATTTTGACTAGTGCTGTTTGTCTGGCTGTCTGTAGGGATTGTAAACTCTTGCTTTCTGGATGATGGCTGGATTTATCCAGCTGTAAGGGTTGGAGTTGGCCTTGGCTTGCTCCCCAAGCAAACCTGTTGAAATCAAGAGATGTTCAAGGGTCAAGATGAATTTGGTCCCAAATTACTCATTGTTTTACTTCACTCAGATGATTGAAACATAAAGCATAGTCCTAAGCATAAGCTAGAGTGTGGGCTGCTCCTCTTCCCACCCATGCATTGGATGACGTGGTGCTAATGTATTGCCTTTCATTGTCTGTGGCCTTGGACAATTACCGCTAAACCTACTCTTCCTATTAATAACATTAAATATTAAGGTACCACTCTAGTTCCAACATCTGCTTGAAAAGAAATGCTTAGTGTGTTACAGGTTCAAACTTGGATCTCTCAACCACTCCACTCACCACTTAGCTATTTGGGATTTGGTGTCAGGGTGTGGTGCTAATAATGTGTTGGAAGTATTTAAACATTTTGACGACAACCTAGCTTTAAAGTCAACACTGAACATCTGTGCTTTGTGAATATTTCCATACGAGTTTCTCAAGTTCAGTAAATAGCTAATGAAAATAGACTTCGTTTATCTGTTCATTTTGCTCCAGTTCTGGGATCTCCTGGGTGGTGGTACTGTTGGCTATTTATGAAACATGGGGATGTTCTGCTTGTTGTATTGGAGGGGTGATTCACTGAAAATGGAACAAGAGTTTACTTTCTATGTGGTCTGCCATGAAGCATATTTTACCTCATGCATTTAAAAGAAAAAGTCTAGTCATATCAGTTATACAGTATATAATTCATCAGCATGTCGGATTAAAGTAAAGAACAGTTCTTGAGATGAATCATGTGAGGAATGAGATTGATTTAAATGTCCAGTGCCTCTTCCCTTTTAAATTAGTTTACTCTGCTTAAGGATTTTATCCAGTATAATTAGTGTATCTAAAACTTTTAAGTCTGCAAAAACTCAGAATGCTGAAAACAGTGGGGAGTGTCCGTCTGGAGGAAATAGAGCTTCTGCTCACATATAACTTGTTCTGTCCAGGCTGCAGACAGGGTATAACTATGTTGAAACTATTCAGCTTTTGTGACTATAGCAGCTGCTTGGTAAGGGGTAAGGTTGTTCCAAAGGATCCTCTTCAGGACTGGTACTCCTGTCTTATAGAACACAGTAATGGCAGGTAGAATAAAGAGTGGATGGGGTAAGGAGTCTTTAAATGGGACTGTATCAGTACTGACTTGTCCAGTTTTTACAACCATCTCACCTACCAAGAGTTTGCAGAAACTAGACATATGTTTATAATTTCTTTCCAAATATTACACTTAAAACTTGGCTGATACTGTGTATGCAATAATTACACATACAGCAATACTTCACCTAGCACATAGATTGAGATGACAACTTTTTATTTCATAAATGTGTTAATGTTTTAGAGTTCCATTATGTCTCAAAGACATACCAGATCATAAATTTGTTGGTAGTAATATAGGCATCCTCTGGTAAGTTTTTATAAAAAGAAGATGCCCATTTTTCCAAACTGTCCCATTGACTCAACCATCGCTTCCTAATCTGCACCCTGATCATATTAGCATTATAATATTTCTCTGCCTATAAATAATTTTTGGTGCAATTCTGCATTTCTCACACCTGCATAAATTCCTATAGAAGCTATCAGCACTAGTATTACACACACATAAGTACTCATAAAAACTACGGTCCCCTACTTCCTTGTCAGACTGTGTTCCACCCCGCATAAAACAATAACCTGTAAGTTATAACCAGTTATCGCTGGACTTATTGGTTAAACGATTAAACATTTAACCATGCACATCCCTAATACAAATAATTAACAACTTTTTTGCTTCTGGAGAGGCCACAGAATCAGATCTCATCTAAAAGGAAACCTTGAAAATCAGTTTAAGTGTTTCCTCAGTTTGTTTTCTACTACAGGGCCTGAGGATGTTTATAAAGAAGTGCTCCTTTTGCTTCATAAGACGCCATCCAAAATGCATCATATTTTAAAATCCAAATTTTTTTTTAAAATCAGATCATCTCCTCTGTTTCAATAATAAACCAATTATGTGCTTTAAATAGCATAGGAAAGGGTTCCTGTTCCAGATTAGTCTTCATAATAGAAAAGCCCAGGGCCATATAAGAGGCTGCCTAAAGGCTATTGCTAGGAGAACTGTTGGGCCATGCCAGCAGTAATGGGCCTGTGCAGGCCTGCTGAAAGTTAGTTAGCCGACAACATGTCGGATCTCTTTCTGTAATCAGCCATATACTAGCTGTAACTGTCACCAGATTTGGAAGGTAATATTTTCAGCTCAGCACCTCCAATTAATACAGCCCACCTAGTTAACAATCTGTTGCTGACCTATCATTTCAGAATTAACTCTTTGGTGAACTAAACTCAAGACGGTATTAAATATGCAGAAATCGCAGGCCCTTGAATAGCTTATTCCAAACTGAGCTAATTAATTTTATTCTTTACCTACAATGATACAATGGATCATCATATAGAATAGGTAGTTTAGTCATTTTCCAGGCTTAGTACACTTAAATAAAATGTGTCAGTTTACAAGAGGTGGTATGTATCGCATTAACTCACCTTATGATCTTTCATATAAAATTAACATTGCCAGCTGGGAATTATTATGGATAGTAGCAGCTCTTGCATTTATTTATAAGGGCGTGAAAGAACACCCACAAATTTATCTAAACAGTCAATGTATATAGTAAAAGCCAACTGTTGAGAATAAAAGAAAATAGTTATTTAGCACTTCATTTCCCACAAAGAATGTGTGAAGGTTTTCTTTTTAATTGATTAAAGGGAATACTTTCTCTCTCAAAAAATGAAGACTGAAGCTTTGCTTTAGACCAGTGGTTTTCAGCTTCTGGTCAGCAGAGCTCTGCTGGTCTGCAGACTATGTCTAAGAGGTCTGCAAACGATGACTGTGATCAAGCAAAAATACATGGAATACCCACACTATAATTCAGAGGGGCCCCACCTCCATTTGAAATTTCGAAAGGGGTCTACACCTCCATTCAATTTTTTTAGGAGTCTGCAAATGAAAGAAGGTTGAAAACCACTGCTTTAGACTAAAACTATAATGCTTATATGAGGCCTACCCCAATGCCCATTTAAAGCTCTGGGTATTCTTTCCTTAAGTCTAGTGGGCATTCGATTACATTTGTGGTGAACATGTTTTATTAGGGATGTGAACGGTTAAATGTTTAATTATTTAACCTGTAAGCCCAGTGATAATTTTTTGCAGGGTGGAATGCAGTCTAGCAGGGAAGGTGGGGGGGTGGAGTAGTTTTGATGAGTACTTAATGTATGTGTAATACTAGTGTTGATTGGTAGTGTATGTGCTTGCTCTTTTGTTGGGGTTGTCTTAAATGGAGGGGGAGAACTGTCAGTTTCCTATTAGAGGAATGTAATGTAATGTCAGAGACCAGCATGATGAAATAAACATTTTAAGTAATATTTTTCAGTCAAAAGAAAAAGGTCACATAAGCTAATGGGATTGGTCACAGGCAGATGTTGATAGGTTAGCTATAGTATCAATATGTAGTGACCACAGTTTTTTCAGAAATTAAGGTTTTATTTTGTTTTGAAAATAAACTAATGTTTGTCTCTTTTAGTTGTGGAGAAAGCATTTTTCTGTGACAACCTGTGTAGCATTGCCTCACTGACCTTGCCAACAGGCAGATGGAAAGATCTGAGGGTAGAAAAGTCCTCCTATTCATTGCAGTGAGTTAACTGTCATTTTAGTAAAAGCATTGAGATTTTCTGGAACTGAGGGTAGATTTTAGGATTGTTAGCAGATTTTGAGTGCATCTTTCAGCACACTCATTCTCTGAACTTGAATGTAAAAGTTAAAAAAGATTGTAACTAAAATCATGAAGTTGGAAGTATAAGCAAAGCCAAAAGGCTATTTTAAGAAAAAAGACTTCTTTAAATTTTCTCTTATCATCCTTAATTCAGCCCACCATGCACAAGGCATTGCAGTGTATAAAACCTTGTTATAGAGAGGACTTGCCAGCGGAAATTTACCAATGGAAATTTCTTTGTTCATTTCAATTAAAGATGTAAATAGAACTAAACATTTTACTTTGTTATGGTAATATATTGT
This sequence comes from Crocodylus siamensis, assembly GCF_052110815.1. Classification (NCBI taxonomy): domain Eukaryota; kingdom Metazoa; phylum Chordata; order Crocodylia; family Crocodylidae; genus Crocodylus; species Crocodylus siamensis. The sequence continues at coordinate 88,446,196 of NC_143395.1, forward strand.
CAGGTTTTGGGTTTTCTATGCGTGGAAAACTGTAGCTAAATTCAGTGTCAGCCAAGTAAAAGTTCTGCATTGCAGGGAATAAATGTGTTAAATGCAGAAGATTTCAGTATTCTAATGAATAGTGCATGTGATTGAATAATGTGGTCCATCGGCCAGGTGCCCGGAGATTGGAAACTAGCTAATGTGGTCCCTATTTATAAGAAAGGAGAACCCAGGAAACTGTTAAGTCCATAAGCCTCACATTGGTCTTGGGGGAGAATTCTTGAAAAAATTATCAAGGATCACATCTGTGAGGGGCCGGCAGGGGAGATCATGCCCAGGGGAAATCAACATGGTTCATCAAAGGCAGGTCCTGCCAGACCAACCTGATGGCCTTTTATGACCAGGTAACTAAATCCCTGGATGATGGTGTCATCGTGGACGTAGTCTTGCTGGACTTTAAGAAGGCCTTTGACACTGTCTCTCACCCCATTCTCATTAATAAATTGATTGACTGTGGCATTGATGCCTACACAGTTGGATGGGTCAAAAGTTGGCTGATGGGGTGCACCCAGAGAGTGGTGGTGGACAGGTTGTACTCTACCTGGCAGGATGTGAATAGTGGGGTCCCCCAGGGCTCGGTCCTGGGGCCTACACTGTTCAACATCTTCATCAGCGACTTGGACGAGGGGGTGGAAAACACGTTGTCCAAGTTTGCCGATGACACCAAGATGTGGGGAGAAGTGGGCACGCTCGAAGGGAGAGACAGGCTGCAATTAGATTTAGACAGACTACAGAAGTGGGCAGATGGTAACAAGATGGGATTCAATTTCAGGTGCCGCACATGGGAAGGAATCCACAGCATACAAACAAGCTGGGGAGCTGCCCCCTTGTGAGCACAGAGGCGGAAAGGGATCTTGGAGTCATTATTGACTCCAAGATGAACATGAGCAGACTGCAGCCAAGAAAGCTAAACGCACCTTGTTGTGCATCCAAAGATGCATCTCAAGCCAGTCCAGAGGTGATCCTCCCCCTCTACGCGACATTGGTCAGGCCACAATTGGAGTATTGCGTCCAGTTCTGGGCACCGCACTGTAAGAAGGATGTGGCTTGCCTTGAGAGGATTCAGAGGAGGGCCACCCACTTGGCTGGAGAGCAACAGAGCAGGCCCTATGAGGAGAGGCTGAGGGACTTGAACCTGTTCAGCCTCAGCAAGAGGAGGCTGAGGGGGGATTTGGCAGCTGCCTACAAACTCGTTAGGGGAGATCAGCAGCAAATAGGAAGGGCCCTATTCCCTCCAGCAGCACCTGGGGTGACGAGGAACAGTGACCAGAAGCTGCTGGAGAATAGGTTCAAGTTAGAGATTAGGAGACACTATTTCACTGTTAGGGTGGCTAGGATTTGGAACCAACTTCCTAGGAAAGTGGTCCTCGCTCCTACCTTGGGTAAATTAAAAAAGAGGTTGGATAAACACCTGTCTAGAGTCATGTGATCCCAGTATGTGCTCCTACCAGTGGCAGGGGGTCAGACTAGATGATCTGTTCAGGTCCCTTCTGACCCCAAACTACTATGAAACGTACAATAAAAATATGTCAATGCTTGTCTCTCCATACACTTTCCAATACTGTAGAATTTCCTGTGTGTTCAAGATTCAGTGCCAATGCGCACCTAAATATTATGAGATCAGCTGTTGGAGGGGGGGTTTTTAATGTCATGATCGAGTTTACACAATAATTAATATCCTATGGCCTTTGTTACACAGATTAGACTTGATTATTGTAATTGGCCCTTCTGGCTTTATGAACTATCATGCCATAGACACTTAGGCCCATTGTGGTATGGAAAACATTGCTCGATCATCTTTCCTCCACATTTTGTCTGTTCAGAGGAAATAGGCAACTTTGTTTCTTCCCACCTGCTCTCTAGGTGTTTTGGAAGATTTCCTTCTCTCCTTCTACATTAAGCAGTGCTGATATTTTTTTATAGGATTTTGGTGACTTCTTTATCCACTCAAACCTTGAAGCTGAAGGTAGAGGACTTTGTTAGTCAATGGTCCTCTTGCTCTGCCTTGAGTCCAGTCTGGTACATCTACAACAAAAAACATGGAGGGTGTGTAGCAGTAAGCGTTGTGGGACCACAGTGCATATGTGTTCCCTTTCCTTGGACCATAACTTTGGTGTGAGGGAGAGGCTTGTGTGTTCCAATAACCCTCAGAGTTACGTTGTCTGGAGTCTTGTACTCCTGGTAGGGTCTCCCCAGCAAACGGATCTGAGGTGAGGTCCCAGACTAAACATGATCCAAACTCCTGAAGACCCCAACAGCAGAACAGGTGTACTTGAGGACCTACTGGTTCTCTGTGGCTATGAAGGCAGATGAAGGCTGCAGTGGGATGGAGGTCCCCAGTTGTCTTGGACGTCCTTGCCACTAGGTTCAGGGCTCCCTTCTGTCAAACTTGTGTTCCCCACGTTAAAAGATGTTATGAACGGGCTTCTGCCAAGGGTTGTTGTCATATCTCCCATAAAACAAGTCCTGTAGTGATGGACGAGTGGCAGTGGGGATAGGAACAGTGATTTCTGGGAGCCCCTAGTCACAAATCTGCATGTAGTGGCAGTTGTGCAATGGTTGTTTTGCGCTTACCGAGACAGAAGTACAATTCGGCAGCTGCAGCTGTGACTGTGCAGTCCTCTTTAGGATCCCCTTTGCTTACCCTGAATGTGGAGGGGGTTAGAAACAGTGCCCCAAATACAGGCTGTTTAATCAACCCCCCTGGCTGAATTACCACATCCAGTGGGATCACTCTACTCACAGCCAAAACTAACAAAATAAAGTACTGAAGTTCGCCTCATGGAATCCCTGCACTCTTATGGGCTCCTCAAACAGTGAGCGTCTTGAAAGAAAAATCGCCATAGTAGCTAGAGAACTTGCAAGATGTGAAATCAGTATTGCTGCCCTAAGTGAGACCTGCTGGGCAGAAGAAGGCCAGCTGAAAGGAGGAGGAGGTGGCTATATATTTTTTTTGGAAAGGAAAGTCACCTGAAGAGAGGTGCATTCACAGGTTTGGCTTTTGTCATCAAGAATAAGACTGTCTGCCAGCTTTCACAACTTCTTGTAGGCATTAACGAACACCTTATGACTCTCCACCTCAAGGTCAGTAAGAACTAGTATGCTATCGTCATTAGTGAGTATGTCCCCACACTTGACAATGAAGAAGTTAACAAAGAACAGTTCTACTGTGCTCTTGACACAGTCCTGACTGCCACTGCCAAGGAAGACAAGCTCAGCCTTATGGGTGACTTCAGTGCAAGAATTGGGCGACACTCTGAACTTTGGAGTGGCAGCACTGGGAAAGAGGAGGTGGGGAAAGTCAACTCCATTAGTGTCTTCCTCCTTGGCAAATGTGCAGAGCATGATGTGCTTATCACGAATACCATCTTCAGCCAGTGACAGATATAAGACCACCTGAAAACATCCAAGCTCCAATCACTGGCACCTTCTTGACTATGTTATTGTCGGAACCCATGATCATACCGTTGTCCATATCACCAAAATCCTGAGAGGTGCAGATGACTGCTGGACAAATCACAGTTTAGTCGGCTCAATCATGGACATGCAGCTTGCACAACAACACTGTAAATAGCTGAAAGGAATGCCTAAGAGATTCCCATCAAGGCACTCCAAGGCCAAGCTAGATGCAAAGTTCTTCAGCCATGCCTTTCTGAAAGGGTCTCTGACCTACCTGACTACATCAGGGACATCCAGGCACATTGGGAGGAACTTAAGAATGTTATTCAGGAGACATGCATTGAATCGGTTGGATATTCCACTTACCTTCACCAAGATTTGTTTAATGAGAACAGTGAGGAAATCCTAGCACTTACCCATCAGAAGACAACTGTGCTCTGCAGCTGGTAAAATGAACCTTACAAATGGCAAAAACAAGAGGCTTAACACTGGCTTAAACCTGTAGTTCAGACAAGGCTACAGAACATCAAGAACAAGTGGTGGCAAGTGATAACCATGGAGATTCAGAGTTTCACTGGCCAACATGACATAAGAAACTTCTTTCAAGCAATAAAAGCTATCCATGGACCATGTTCCAATGGCCCAGCCCCTTTGAAATCCCCGGATGGCTCCACCTTTCTCATAGACAATGTATCCATCAAGCAACACTGGAAGGAGCATTTTAAGACTGTACTCAGCTGTGAATCTGAGATCTCAGCTGCTACCATTGAGTCTGTCCCTCAGTGCCCAGTAATAGAACCTCCTGCTGATCCCCCATCCTTTAAGGAAGTCTGGCATGCCATCACTCAGACCAAGAACAATAAAATGCCAGGCCCTGATGGCATCCCTGCAGACATCTTCAAAGCTGGTAGAACAGCATTAGCACAAAAATTTCACCAACTTCTCATCAAAATATGGGTTAACAAGGAAATTCCACGTGGCTTAAAGAATGTCAACATTGTTACCATCTTCAAGAAAGGGGACAAGTCAGTGTGTGAGACCTACCGAGGCATTGCCCTCCTCTCCGTTGCCAGGAAGATTCTTACTCGCATCCTTTTGAATCGCCTCCTCCTCCTTGCCAAAGATGTCTTTCCAGAATCCCAGTCTGGCTTTAGACCAGTGGTCACCAACCAGTGGATCTCAATCCACTGGTAGATCTCGGAGCCCCTTGGAGTCAATCTGAGGCTGGGGTGGGGAGCTGAGTGCCTGCGTGCATGCATGTGCCTGCGTGCATGCATGCACCCCAGCCCAGCAGGTCAGTCCATGGGAGAGGGAAGGGGCAGGGGCTAGATCAAGGCCCCCGTGGTGAGGGATAGTACTGCAGAAGCAGGGTTAAGTTGAGTGGGGCCCCGACTGGGTGAGACTTACCTGCTGGGGAGGCATGCCCCCCACAAAATTTGATCTGCCCCCCCTTCCTCCCCACAGATTTACCTGCTTGGTAGAGAGGGTGGGGGAGCAGTAATGCACAGTAGATTAAATGGCAAAGGTGGTCTCCTTTTCAAAGAGGTTGGAGACCACTGCTTTAGGCCATCACAGGGTGCCACATTATTTTTGTTGCACGACAGATCCAGGAGAAGTGTAGAGAGCAACACAAGGAGCTGTTTATGACATTCATTGACCTAACCAAGGCCTTTGACTCCATCAATTATGAAGCCTTATGGAAGGTGCTGGTTTAGTTGTCCACTGAAGTTCATCAGTATCCTCGGGCTACTCCATGACAGGATGACTGCCACAGTCCTTTGCAATGGATCAGAGACAGACCCATTCACCATCCATACTGGTGTCAAGCAGAGCTGCGTCATCACCCCAGCCCTTTTCTCTGTCTGTCTTGCTGTGTTTTTGATTCTAATCCATGACCGCCTTCCTCCCAGAATTTGGGTTAAGTATTGAATGGACAGTCAGCTTTTCAACCTGTGCTGTATTCACAGCAAAACAAAAGTTACCAAGGCTGGCATCCCCAACCTTCAGTACGCTGACAACTGTTATCCTTGGGCACACTGAACCCATCCTGTAGTCTACCCTTGACCTTTTCTCAGTTGCCTGTCACAGCTTGGGACTCTCCCTTAACATTGGGAAGACAAAGGTGCTCCATCAGCTTGCCCCAGCACAAGCTACGCCCCCCCCCCCCATTACCATTTGGTGGAGAATCCCTGGAAAACGTCAAGCATTTCCCATACCAAGCAGTCACCTCTCCCAGTCAAGTCAGTATTGATGTAGAAACCAAACACAGGATTTGCTGTGCCAGCATATTCTTTGGAAAGCTGCTTTGCTGTGTCTTTGCTGACCAGTATCTGCAGATGGAAACTAAGATCCTGGTCTACAATGCAGCAGTTATCCCCATGCTTCTCTATGAGTGTGAGATGTATGTGACACATTGAAGCCATCTTAAGTGCCTGGAATGGTTCCATCAGCATTGCCTCAGGAAGATCCTTCACATTAGATGGGAAGGCCACTGCACTAATGCCAGCATTCTCTCTGCAGCTAACATAACCAGCATTGAGGCAAAGATCACGCAACTTCAATTCTGCTGGGCTGGCCACTGTGTGCACACATGGCTGACACTCATCTCTTGAAGCAAGTCCTCTTCTCTCAACTTAGTCATGGTACAACAACCTGCAGAGGCCAGTGGAAATGCTACAACCTTACAAGGTAGGAAGCACTGGCTGGTAACAGGTCTCAACAGCACTGCACCATATATCAAGCTACAACCCACTTCGAAGAGAATTGTCTTGCTAAGGGCTGAGAAACAGCAGAGGAGGAAGGAAAGCGCACAGCATCCTGGCCAGCAGTTTAACACCCCTCACAACTAGTGCCCTGGGGCTAGAGATGGCAGGAGAGCTGAGCCCAGGCTGACAGGACCGCTGGCAGGGGCTCCGCCTGCCACAGGCTCTTTATGCCCCAAGGCCTCATAACCTGCTGCTGTCGCTGGTGGCAGGGGCTGTGGGCACCCACACCTCCCATACACACCCTACATCCCCTCACACACCACAGCCACCCTCTCCCTCCACACATGCTACAACTCTCTCAGCCATCCTGCTCCCCACACATTCACAGCCCCCCACACCAACCCACACCCCACATATCCACACACACCCCTACATGCTCCCCCACCCCACATACCCACACACCCACAGCCCTCCACAAACCTATCCCCACCCACCCATACTCCCCATACTCCCTCTACAATATACAAGAGTAAGACTTCACTTTAAGCTATTATACAATCACCTCTGTACACTAAGCAAACGTATGTAAATAAGGGCAAAATCTTTTTTGAAATCAAATTAATGAATGTTGTAGTAGATGTTTGATTTTTAGAATATAATTTGTTATTTTTCTGGTTCCAAGATGACAAAATCCCTTGCTGAAAGTAGCACTTCTGGGGGCAAGGGAAGGGACTTCTGGTGGCATATGTCAGGGGTTAGGGGGTGGGACTTCCGGTCCCAAGATGGCGACCATGGGGTGGGGCACCTGTCAAGGGGTAGGGCTACCCATGCAGCCCTTGACAGCTTGCCAAAACTGGGTAAGCGGCCCTCCAGCTGAAATAATTGCCTGCCCCTGGTCTCAGAGGTTCTTGGCCTTGTTGTAGTGTTATGTTTCATTTTCAGTTTGTTTCAGTGTAGGTCCTTAGGTTTAATTCCATTTCTAAAAAATAGTAATGTGACTTTCATTGTCTTAGCAAATGCCTCTAATACCCTTTAAAAAGTGCATAGTTGTGCTTTGTAAGATCAATCCTTAAAGCAAATTTTTAGAGTCATTGTTTTAAGTTAATATTGTGTTCTTGGAGTATTCAAATCATGACAGAGAGCTTACGGAAGGGGATGGATAAGACTCATGTCATTGAGGAGCCACCCTTGGTGGCTCCTGATTTTTCTGGCTGTTTCTGAATTGCTAATGTCTGGTTAACATGGAAGGAAAAATCCAGAATAGAAATATAAGAACGTGCATTGGAAACAGATTCTTTATTTTTATTCTTTTACGTACTAAAGTGTGTGTATGCGGGGGTGGGGGTATGTGTTTACACACCCCACACACAGTCTTACAGTATTAACAGGATTTGATGGAAGTGCTCTGCCAAAAGAAGAAAAAAACCCGCCGAGAGTTGCTTCCAATGTCCAATGTGTGCCGGAAGCCCAGGTTTGGCTGTGGGGAATGGAATGTTCTCTGTAGTCCTCCAAGAACAAAAACAGCTGGGAAACAGGCTACCGAGACAGCTTCTCACTTTGAAAAAATAAACAAACGCCATGCAGCCAGTGCTGTCTTTATGAAGTTCATTTCACTTTTCCACACACTCCGTCTGTTTTTTCAGGGTGAGAGGTTGGTTCTGCTTTCCCCTCTCCCTCCTTCCCAACTTCTTTCTAGTCTGTCTCTAAAATTACATTATTTTGATGATCAACATTCATTTCAATCCTTCCACCCGCCCTCACACCCAGTGGAAAAAAGTAAACTGCGACCAGCATGCTCTCCCAGAAGCAAAACAAATGTTAGTTATTAGAGTCCTGTGGTCAGTGGATGACTGTTTGTGAAATAACTGGAAATTTTTGCTGCTAACTGGAAGTGTGATATGTTCAGCCAATTCCCAGACAGTATATATTTTCGACAAGGTTTGTTTTTTCATTAGTGTAATAGTTTAAAACATTCATCTTTTTTAAAAAAGGCAAGCAGCAATTGTTATATATATTTAACAATCCCACTTAATTTTTTAAAATAACGTACTGTTTGAAAGTGCATGTACAGTGGAAAAGGCACTTGGTAACTCAGTCAAAACACAGCTTTATGAAATGTCATATATACATATATGGCGTTTCATAAAGCCGTGTTTTGAGTGAGTTACCAAGTGGCTTTTCCACTGTACATGCACTTCCAAACAGTAAGAGGTTATTAAAAAAAATTAAGTGGGACAGAACAACTGCCTAGAAATTTCTTTAATATGCATGGATTTGTTTCCTCTGCCCTATCAAACACCTCTATTGCAAGTGGTATAGTTGGAGATCCACAGTGTGGGACAGACAAGGTCTGCATTTAATATTTTTCTGAGACTAACGGATTTCAGTGTGTAAATCTTCAGTTAATATTGCTCCATTCAGCCTTAATATTCCTCAGTGCTTTCTATTTTACCTAAGAAGTGGGAAAAATTGCATTTAGGGGAGAAGACTAATTGCAATAAAAGAATTCTTCTGGCTCCTCTGCTAAAACTAAGGTCAGAATCACTTCGCCTTTGAGGCGTGAATAATAAGAGAGTTCCACAAAATAAATCTTTCAGAGTTTGGTCAGCTTTTTCCCTTCCTGTGGGTTTTTTGTGCTTTTTTTTTTTTTTTTTCCTGCTGGCTTATATACCAGTAGTTGGGTCACCCAAGTGCCTGGGACTGGCAGAAATGTATATGTGTCACTGCACTTTTTCTCTTTTTAGAAAGTTGTTAGCTATGTATAATGATAGAGTGACCGTAATACTTTTATGGAAATCTGGGACCCTGACCCTTTACCACCCACCCCCTGGCAGATCCATGCCCCAGGCAGGAGAAGCAGTGCCCAGCTCACTCCTTGCCTCCAGCTGCTGCTTAGGAGGAGCCAGGCTGGGCAATGCAGGTGGGGTGGTGCCAATTTAGGACTTTTGTTTTCATTTTCACCAACCAGCTGGGCCACCGGGATGGCCTACAATATCCAGGACCCTCCCAGTTAAAACTGGGATGTATGGTCACCCTACATAATGAGCCTCTGCTCACTTTTGTGCCAGCTGTGTTCTGTCCCTGCCAGCTCTGAGTTGTTGTTTTTTTGTTGTGATTCACATAGAAGTTGCCTTAATAAATTTACAGATAATATCAAAGATTGACCCTAGCAAATGAATCCATATCAAAACCATTTCATTGTGTATAAGCAAGCGTGTGTATTTCATGCAGACCCAGGGGTTCATGGTGATCTTTTTAAATTTAACCATTTAGGTTGGTGTTACCAAATTCACCTAGCCCTAGGAGCTGGTCTGTGAGCCGGATCTGGACGATGGAGCCGTGTCATCTGGCCCGTGGGGCTGAAATTTGGCAGTGGCAGCAGTAAATGCTGTAGTTCCTTGAGGCACACAGCCACCACACCTCCCACCATCAAATAGTCTGCCCCATAAACAGTACCACCGGCCAGATGACAGCTCTGTGCTCTGACTCCAGCTTGTGAGGTCCCCCTTTAATACTGCCACTGTTCTCCATGCCGCCATATTTCCAGAACCTTGGGAAGACCCATGGGCTTTGTGGGCTGGATCTAACCAGCAGGCTGTATTTTGGTGATCCCTGACTTAAGTGAACATCAGTACAAACAAAAATACATCATACTTAACAAGAAACAGGAAATAAAAATACCACTTGTGTGCAATACAGTTGAGTTAAGGTTGCGAGAGAAAGCATGACTTCTTAAACTTCTGTCTGAGTACTTGGATTCTCTGCTTCTATAATGTATTAACACCAATTACTACATAGCATTTCCCTGCTTTTCTGAAAAGAAAAAAAGTGACAGGAAGGATGGGAAAGTTCTGTGGATATTTAAATTACTTTATTCAGAGCAACACTGCAGACCTGGAAAGCTAACAAATGGGCAATTCATCAAGAGATTCTACGTCCTTCAAAAATACCCACCAAAAGAAAACAAGATGTTCTAATACACTTGAGCAAAATTGGTAACATTGGCAAAAAGCATTATTTTAAAAGCATTCTTTTCCCACTTGAACTGGTTGGTTTCTCCCCACCCTCTTCTCCAATCTCACTGAGGGAAACAAACATCTGGGACTTCTGTGTGTGTGCTCCATTGTATGAGCCACCAGTTCTGATCAGGATATATGCACAGTGGGTGTTTGAATTTTCACATATTTCAAAGATGACTAGGTGGATTTTGCTCCTAAGTTTAAAAAAAAAAATCAATGTCAGGCTGGGGCCAAGAACAGAAATACTCATCCCAGATGGTTTTGTTTGAGAAAATTAAGAGAAGGGGGAGTTAGGTTAGAGGATGGTATTCTACCAACTAATGGTGTTCAGAAATAAGGCTGGCATTCTATAGCCACATGCCAGCACAGAGCCGGCAAACTGAAATTGCTTTCACCATTTCTTTGCTAAGCTATTAGATCTTAGGCTCTTATTAGATCTTATGCTCCGCTTTTATGCTAAGCTATTAGATATATAAGAATATATGCCTTTCTGCAGATATTCCTGCTAAATTCCCATCACCCAAATTTGTACAGTAAAGCTCCAGCTTTAAAATATTTCAATAATGTATACAGCAGATTATTAACCTTCCAAAAACTAGCATTTATGGGCTCGTTAGATAGTGTTGCTTTTTGTCTCACTACCAAGTGCATCTATTCTTAAAATTAACTACTGCTTTAGATTCGTAGATGGGATTTTACAATTTAGCAATCTGTAGCTGAAATAATGAATTAACTGCCATAAAATACTAGACTGACTACAGACCAGCATGTAACTTGGACTCAGCGTTCACCAGCTGCACCTCATCTTGCTAATCTCTAGGCTTTTTTTTTTTTTTTTTTAAGCAGAGGCATTTAAGAGTTAAGTTACACAACTCGCTTTTTATTTTTAAAGTGAGTGGATTCCTTGTTGCGTTGTTGAGAGTGATAAATTGATACCACATGTTGCTTCCAGACAAAAAAGTCTCTGTATTCCAGGGGAAGCACTTGCAGCTGGTGTCTGAGTTAATGGATGGGCTTCGCAAGGTAAACACAGTTTGGAAGAATCTGAAACAAACCCAGGGTAGGAGGGGCTGGGATATTCTTGCATTTTTAAAGACTTAGGGGTCTGCCAGCGTTGCTTGACCCTGATGGAACATTCAAGTACTTTTTAATTGTGAGCTTTTATGAAAAAGAGAAATAAAGCATCTATGTTAAATCTAGTCCATAAGGTCTTAGTGGTGACAAAATGCTTTGCTGTGTCAACTGACCAGTTTGTAATCCTGTCCGAACGTTGAAAGAAATGGGTATCAGGATACGATAGACACATTTGTTCTCTTGAGCACGATTTGGCTGATTCTCTCAAGGGCAACTACCTAAATTCCATGCAGTGGGTAAATCCTTGCCTACTGGACATGAAGTTCACTGCTCTGGAGTCTATAAAAAGTATTGCCCCTATCAGTGAAGATGATCTGTTCTCTGATTATTTACCAGTAAACAGATGTATGTTAATGGACTGTTGTCTGGCACACAAGTGTTGGGTCCTTTTCACACACACATGAGACTGTATAAGGAAGTTGAAGGTACAAATGTGCAAGGAAAGCAAGCAAGTATATGGTGAAGGATCCAGAAGAAAGTGATTGGCATCCTAACCCCTGCTCCTCTAACTCCCACAAGACAAATGTCAGGCCCCAAGCATTTCTTCCTGTGGTCTACCTCCATCAGACTTCTCTTGCCAGGAGTGGTCTGTGATAGGTCTTTTCCAGGATTCTTTACCCTTATGCTACCACAAGTCACATTGCACGTGTTCCCCAATACCAAGTTACAAAAGCACCATTGTCATAGCTTTAAAGCTCCTCCTTGTATTTAGGCCTGGACAAATTTGTTACATGTCTTAATGGCCTAATTCTACCCCTAGTGAAGTCAAAGGCAAAACTCCCACTAATTCAAATGTGAGCAGTTTCCTGTTGTATTTTTGTGTTTTCTTGAGTTTTTGTTTTTCCTTTGTGGTTTGTCACAGTAGTAGTATGCATCTTTAATGCAGATCCTGGTGGGTGAAAATTTTCCAGACTTTTTTACATTTTTAATCTAGTTACATAACTGCATAAACCATGTCTCAAATGGGGTTGCTTCTGCTTAGTTTACAATCTGATATCCTAGTCCCAGCAGCCTACTGTGTGAATAGTCAGTCCTGTTGTATGTCAGTGGCAAGATAGGGCTTTAGTTGACTTGGACAGATACAATAGATGTAACAGTGCTTCCAGCACAGGGAAGCAAAAAAACATTATTGGGGAAGTTAATATGGGAAGGCTATACAAAAGCATTGTATTTTAAGGAAATACTTGATGGGAGAGTGTGAATTGGGGCGAAAGAACTCTGGTGGCCAGTAAATATGCTAAAAGAAAACAATCTTTTTTACAGAAATCGGTGAAGAAAGGCTTTAGGTGGTGGGCAAAGGGCATTTTGTGTAACAGAAGATGGACACAAACTTTTCTATAAGCACCCATTTGTATTAAAAATGATTGTTACATCCTTTCATTACATGTAATACACGATTCTGATTGGAAGATTACCACTCACTTCCATGCACAGAGCACCTTGTCCTGGAAGATGCTAGGCCTGTAGCATGTGTAGTCAGCATAAGTTGAGGCACTGAGCACTTTGGATTTTTAGGGGAAAATATCTATGATAAGGTTACAGCTGGCAGAAATAAGTCTTTCTGCCAGCAGATGACCGGTTGCTTTTGTATTGAAAATCATTGGCTGTTGCCATTTTGGGCAATTTATTTTTGTGTTTGAAGGTATAGAGTCTGCCATTCTTTTATCAATGCCAGTTTTTCTTTGTTGGTTTCTGTAAAAAGACTGTTTTCTTTTGCATAAATATTTGCTAGCTTTGCATGTATAGATTGTGTGCCTAGTCTTAGTTGTGTTCTTGTTGCAGTGGCTTGTAATGATGCATAGCTCTTTCTTTTACTGTGTACAGCTAGACTTAGTCAAGCAAATGGACCCATGTCATAAATGCTCTCCTGTGCAAAGCATCACTGAGGTCAACATGGCATGAGCACAAGAACTCACCCCCCTATATCCAGTTCAGGATCAGAACCTCAGTAGGACATTTTGGTCTCCTTTAAAAAAACTCAATAACTTATTTAAAAGGTCTGTGAGGGTGACCCCAGGGTTTATGGGATGTGGTTAATACCTGTTAAAACAGATTCTTGCCAGACTCAAAATGTGACTAGAACCTCATTAATTTAATAATAAAAATTCATTCCTAACTAGCCTGAGGAACTGTTGCACTGAGAATCAAACCAAATTATCTTTTTTTTTTTTTTTGTATTGTTCTTTGACAGTATTTGAGTTAATAACAGAGACACTGAGACAAATTTCAGTGTAGTATAATTGTAAAGTCTTGTTTGCCATATTGTGCAGGGTTTGTTTTTTATTTCAAGACTGTTCCGAGATGTAATTGAATTTGATTTTTTCTTTTCATTAGAAGACAGTCAAGAATGTGTCTGGGGCTCATGTGTGCAAAGAAGTTAGGGGTGTTGTTCATAACTGAACCTGACCAAAACCACAGCACTTGGGGGGGGGGGGGGGGGGGGGGGGGAAGATTTATGCTTAAAGGAACAGAGAAAAAAAATCAGCTGGGCTGTATTTCTTCACACACCCAACATGTCTTCAGTTCATTTACGTCAAACATCCTTCTATGCTAAAGGCATGAATGCCAAGATGTTTATGAATAATTGTTGGTTGCAAGCGTTCCTTGTCCATTTGAAACTGGAATCCCTTAAGCACTTAGTAAATGGAAAACACTCATTGGGCTTGTTTGATTACACTGAAATCCTGTTGACTTTCTGTTTTTAAAACATGCTGGTGGAACACATGTATTTGTATCTTCCACATAGATAAAGCTGACAGTTGCTAATATTTTAGGGAAAAAAAACTTCTGTGACTTTTTAAACTTGTTCCTATTTAACATACAGCATTAGTACAACTGTATTGCCAAGATAATATGGCATAGCTCCAAAATTCTTTAGCTTACAGATAGAAACAAGAAGCCTAGAAAACCTTTTGCAGACAAATGCTTCTTCCTAGTCCTTTTTTTTTAAGCTGTAGTCCCAGATCTCAGTCTTATTTACACCCATGTGAATTTAGAGCAGTTTTACAAATGTTACCAGGGACTGGTTGTTTTCTGTTCATCTTAGATTTTTTTTGTACTACCATTGATCACCATAGCATGAGTTCACACAGTTTTTTGAGAACATGTGCACCTTGTCCATTGGCGCATAGTCAGAGTTCTGTTTTTTATTCCCCGTGGACAGTTACCTTTGGCATCTGACTAGATTTTGACTTTACTTGACTTTTTAAGGGGACAGTCCTGCTGTTCTAATGATTTTATAGTGGATGAATACCCAACAATTTAAGGAGATCGGGGAGATGTTGTGGGTGTCAAAGCAACAGAGCAGGTACAGTGCTGACATAATTCAGATGCCACCAACAGAATGAAATGGTATACTCCACCTCCACGGTGCAGCTTCTGTGGGAGGACCAGGGGTAGCAATTGCCATCTGCACAGGAGTCTTATAAAGCATATATAATGTTGCATTGCAGTGAAGAATACAGACGCTCTCACATGCTGCAGTGAAAGGCCCAGCCTTTTGACCTGTTTTAGCTAAGTGGTTGCAGTCCTTATTTCAAGGGAGTCAGGACAGTAGTTAGGCTTCTGCCACACATGGATTAAGTGAGCAGTAACTGGCCAATACCCCCACCACACATACATTCTTCCCCCTCTGCAGCAGGGAAGGCAGAGAAGTGGCATCGAATGGAGGAACAACTGGAGGGTTGCTGCTGTGATGAGGGACATGTCAGCCCCCTTTTTTGCTGCCAGTAGGCATAGTGAGCCACCAAAAAAACACCAGTTGTCAGTGGCAAAAAGCAGACATCTCCTCCTGTATAGCAGTGAGTCTCCATCCAATCCTCCACTACACGCTGCAGCTACTTTTCTGCCTTCCTTGCTTCTGGAGCCAGAGAGAGAGCAGGGAAGGTGCAGAGTATGTGTGTGCACATATGGAGAAATAGGATATGGGAGGGAAGGTCATTCCACAGCTCCATTCTGGTGTCCCTTTCTTCATTGGCAGTACCTGGGACTTGTGCCCTACTTATCCACCCGTCGTTATACTACTGGCCTCCAGGGTGTTTTATTTGGTCAACAGGAAGAAAAAGTGCCAGTCCATCAGCCATCAATGGCTGGGACGTGGGGTTCTGTGTTTTTATTTTTCTTCTTGCAGTTGAATGATTTAAGGGGAGCTTACTACCACATTTGAGAGCTAAAATCTGGGCAGTTTGCATCCCCTGCCTGACCAGTTTAAAGCATTAGAATGGCTCAGGGTTTTTATCTGTTCCTCGGGCTTCATTTACTGTTTTTTTGCATGGTGGAGAGTAGACTAGCAGAGGGCGTGGTGCCTGTCTTGATCGCTTGTTTCATTCTTTTTGTACAGAACTCAATCCGGCATAACCTATCACTTCATAGTCGATTCATCAGGGTGCAGAATGAAGGAACCGGGAAAAGCTCTTGGTGGATGATCAACCCAGATGGTGGGAAAGGAGGGAAGGCCCCAAGGAGACGTGCTGTTTCTATGGACAATAGCAACAAGTACACTAAGAGCAGGGGACGAGCCGCTAAGAAGAAGGCAACTCAACAAGCCGCACAAGAAGTGAGTGATGACAGCCCTTCTCAGCTTTCCAAGTGGCCAGGGAGCCCAACATCCCGTAGCAGCGATGAGTTGGATGCCTGGACAGATTTCCGATCTCGTACAAATTCAAATGCTAGTACAATAAGTGGCCGCTTGTCACCCATATTGGCAAGTACTGAACTGGATGATGTTCAGGATGATGATGCTCCACTTTCCCCAATGCTGTACAGTAGTCCATCGAGCTTGTCCCCATCAGTAAATAAGCCGTGTACTGTTGAGTTGCCTCGGCTAACGGATATGGCAGGCACAATGAATTTAAACGATGGACTGACGGATAATCTCATGGATGATCTTCTGGACAATATAACGCTCCCCTCTTCCCAGCAGTCACCTTCTGGGGGGCTGATGCAAAGAAGCTCCAGTTTTCCATATGGCTCCAAAGGTTCGGGTCTTGGTTCTCCATCCAGTAGTTTCAACAATGCTGTGTTTGGACCATCCTCTCTGAATTCCCTCCGCCAGTCTCCCATGCAAACTATACAAGAGAACAAGCAAGCTACCTTTTCCTCCATTTCTCATTACAACAACCAGACACTTCAGGACCTGCTGGCATCTGATTCACCTAGTCACAGTGATGTCATGATGACACAGTCAGATCCGCTCATGTCACAAGCCAGCACTGCTGTGTCTGCCCAAAACTCACGCAGGAATATAATGCTTCGTAATGACCCAATGATGTCATTTGCTGCTCAGTCCAGCCAGGGAAGTTTGGTCAATCAGAACCTGCTCCACCACCAGCATCCATCTCCGAATTCTCCTCTTAGTGGCAGTCGTGCCTTGTCGAATTCAGTCAGTAACATGGGCTTAAATGACACGAACAGCTTGGGGTCAGCCAAACACCAGCAGCAGTCACCTGTCAATCAGTCTATGCAAACACTTTCTGATTCACTCTCAGGCTCTTCTTTGTATTCTGCTGGTGTGAACCTTCCAGTCATGGGACATGATAAATTCCCAAGTGATTTGGACCTGGATATTTTCAATGGGAGCTTGGAATGTGACATGGACTCCATTATCCGCAGTGAGCTCATGGATGCAGACGGGTTGGATTTTAATTTTGATTCCCTCATCTCAGCTCAGAACGTTGTCACTCTAAATGTGGGGAACTTCACTGGTGCTAAACAGGCTTCATCACAGAGTTGGGTGCCTGGCTGAAGGACTGCTGGGAACAGAGGAAATGGGCAAAGCAGGTCAGTACCTTGTAGAAGTAAAATACTAATCTCTTACTTTTTATTGGCAGTCACGCTGAGAAGTTGATAGTTCATATGCATTAATAGTGTTAATATGCTCTGCGGTGAACTTGGAGCCAATTTCTATTCCACCTATCAGGTATCTAAGAGGACTTAGTTGCCTAAATGAAACTCTATTCCACCCTGTTCAAGTCCTGAAAATCCATTAATGAATCTACTTTTATAATGAGTAATCATACCATTAAGATTTAGTCACAAAAAAAGTTGCAAGGGGGAAGACTCACCCACCTTATATATTCAGTGTTTTTGAGGAACTCAAGGCAGAATAGCATCACACTTAAGACTGCACTTAGGTACCTGTGCTCAGATTCCATGACCTCTATCGTTACAGTCCAATCCTGTAGTCTTTCCTGCACATGTTTTCTTTTAATGTCATTAGGAGTTCTCCACAGAACACCAGCAGGCTTGGCCTGTCACACAATTTATTTTTAGATATTACCCTCTTCACGACTTTTTGACCTTTCTAGTTTTGTGGATTTCTCAGCATTACCTTTTTATAAGGAGGGTGAGATCTGTATTTGTAAATCTTGCTCTGGCATCTGTGATCCTTCTTACTCCCCCATGTTGTTTGGGTTTTCACCGTGGCCCATCCATCCAGCTTCTGATACACCCATATTCACTGGATCATGGCATGTGTTCTCCCAA
This sequence comes from Crocodylus siamensis, assembly GCF_052110815.1. Classification (NCBI taxonomy): domain Eukaryota; kingdom Metazoa; phylum Chordata; order Crocodylia; family Crocodylidae; genus Crocodylus; species Crocodylus siamensis. The sequence continues at coordinate 88,463,978 of NC_143395.1, forward strand.
ATTGCCCTATTTCCCTTTTTAATTTATTATAAGAAGAGGATAGGTATCCATAGTTTCATAGTAGTTTCATAGTAGGTGGGGTCAGAAGGGACCTGAGTAGATCATCAAGTCCAACCCCCTGCCATGGGCAGGAAAGAAAGCTGGGGTCAAATGACCCCAACTAGGTGATTATCTAGCCTCCTTTTGAAGACCCCCAGGGTAGGAGCAAGCACCACTTCCCTTGGAAGTTTGTTCCAGATCCTAACCACCCTGACTGTGAAGTAGTGCCTCCTAATATCTAGCATGAATCTACTCTCAGTCAACTTATGGCCATTGTTCCTCATTACTCTGGTAGTGCTTGGGGGAACAGCCTGCACTTGCACTTGCACTTGTCAGTATTGAATCCTATCCTGTTGTTATCCGCCCACCCCAGTAACCTGTCTAGGTCTAGTTGCAGCCTGTCCTTCTCCTCCACTGTGCGCACTTCTCCCATCTTAGTGTCGTCCGCGAATTTAAACAAGGTGCTTTTCACCCCCTTGTCCAAGTTGTTGATGAAGATGTTGAACAGTGTGGGCCTGAGGACCGAGCCTTGGGGATCCCACTGCCCACATCCCTCCAGGTCGAAAAAGACCTGTCCGCTACCACTCTATGGGTGTGGCCCTCCAGCCAATTTGTGACCCATCTGACTGTAGGCATTGACACTACAGTTGCGTAATTTCTTAATGAGAATGGGGTGAGAGATGGTGTTGAAGGCCTCCTAAAGTCCAGAAAGACTATGTCCACTGCGACACCTGCGTCCAAGGATTTTGTGACCTGGTCATAGAAGGCCACTACATTGGTCTGACAGGACCTGCCTCGAATGAACCCATGTTGATTGCCCCTAAGCATGATCTCCCCTGCTGGTCCCTCACAGAAGTGCTCCTGGATAATTTTCTCAAAGAGCTTCCTGAGGACCAAGGTAAGACTAACACTAGTTTCCTGGATCCCCCTTCCTCCCTTTTTTGAAAATGGGGGCCACATTGGCCCTTTTCCAGTCCTCATGAAGCCATATCAGGCATCTCACAATGACCTCTGCTAATTCCCTCAGCACTCTGGGGTGGAGATCATCAGGACCTGCTGACTTGAACACGTCTAGACCCACCAGAAGTTCCCCGACTAGGTCCTCACTGACCCTGGGCCTGGCAGCACTGCCCCTGGGTCCATCAAGGATCCCAGTGAGCGGGATGCCCCGGTCCCTGCTGAGAAAGATGGAGGCAAAGAAATTGTTAAAGAAGTTAGCTTTGTCATCTGGTGTGACCACCACCTTTCCTAGCATATCCTGCAGAGGCCCTCCATTACCCAGTACCTTCTTTTTACCCCCTGTGTATTTAAAAAAAGGACTTCTTGTTATCCTTGATCCGTGTCGCTAGTCCCAGTTCCATCTCCGCCTTAGCCTTCCTAACAGCTTCCCTACAATCTCGAGCAATGGAGGTATAATCCTCCATTAGAGAGGCAATGGCCCCTCTCTTCCATTGGGTGTACACCTCCTTTTTAGCTTTGATTTATCCAAATCTAGTAGGATAAAAACAAGCTCTTAATTAGAATGAAGGATTGCTATTAACTTTAGAATGACATTGAGATTATCCCAAAGCAAAGTTCAGAGGAATTAATCTTGTAATTTTGCAGCATACTCTCTAAACTCTCTATTTGTTGTTGGTTTTGGCTTTTCAAGTTCGAAGTTCATTACTTGCTGATGAAGTACCTGTGGCATTTTTTTGTCCACTGCAGAAGTAACTTACTGCTGTTTTCTCTCTGAAAGGAAAAAATAGTGCCCCACACAAAATTTCTTCATTTAGTTTTCAAAGGCTACTTTCTGTAATCGGCTAGATGCTGGGCCGAATCCTTTATTTTATTTAAGAGAGAGAGCTCCAGCAGTTCCTTTGCAGTAGAAGCCATATCTTTTCAGATGCGAGATTGCTAAATTGAAGTGTCAGCAGAAGGCCTTAAGGGAAATACACTGTAGAAGAACACAGCTATAGAATCCTAACCTGATGACCACGACATGAGATACCACTTTAACAAGACTTTAAATGCTACAAAAATTCAAAGTTGTTTTAAGTAGTTTAGGGGAATGATTTTCCTTCCTCAGAACCTAGATCACTTTTCCAAAAAAACTTCCAAAACACCATGACTTGTTGAGGGACCTGTTTTTCCTTTCCACTGTACATGTACTGTTTGGAACTAGAAATCCCAGATCCTGCTGTGATATGTTGAAGTGAAATAGGAACGTTATCCCAATAAAATATCCAAGAGCACTGTTTGCCACTGGCTCTCGAAAACTAAATGCCATAGGCAGTCATGAGCAATCAAATGCATAGGGAAATGATACAATGCTGTGCTTTTGGTAGCATTACTCTGCCACTTACATGTAAAGGATAGCTACATGGAGTGTTGACTGGGCAATGAGAAATAAGCCTGCTGTATAAAAATACCTGCAAAGCACTCTCAGCTGCCTCTTAAGATTGGCGTTTACTATTCGTGGGAAAGAATAGCTGCCTTTATCTTTTTAGGCTGTACATCGAGAATAAAGAAACTAGTGCGTCTGTGTGAAAAGATTTCCTTACAGAGGACACACCATACAAACTCTTCTCAGTGAAGTACTGTCCAGTGTGTGGAAGCCTGTCACTGCCTCTGACAACTGGACCTGATGCTAGTTATTGGGTGCCAGGTGCAGGGGTAGCTGTGATTTTTCTGCTGAATTTGCTGATTATGAATAGTTCCTTGTCCATTAAACAATCCCACTTCAGAATGCGTTTCCATGTGAGCATCTCTTTTTTGGTGTCTCGCACAAAATAGGCAGTAATTCTTAGTTGTTTTTTTCCAGTTATTTTCCAGCTTCAATGTAGCTATACAAAGCCTTGAATTAAATGTTTTTCTAGATAGCTTCATGATCTCAGTAAAAAACCTTTATAAGGCTAAAGTTATAGAAAACAAATTTTCAAGAGAATGTTCCATGAGTTGCAGACAAAACTGCTCTCTGGCTGAGGCTGAATGGATTGTGCAAACTGAACTGTATAGTTGAAATAAAGTTCTGTTTTGTTTTATGTTTAAGATCTATATACTGTAAAACTTACATGGGATTTAGATTGTGTTTTTCTTCTCTTTTATCCACTAGCCTGTTTTTGTTGGGCCAAATAAAAATGTGAGTTTAATTTTTATGCAGATATATTGCATTCCCTGATGCCACTGCCCTATTTAGTGCCTCTGATGCATGCCATGACCAGCATGACCAGAAGGCCCCAAGTGAGATATAACAAGCTATTTCTTTTTTGCCTACATGAAAGAAAGGGAGAAGATTGATGGCCTTTTTTCCCCTATTTCCCTAATCTTTTTTTGTTTAATCAGTTGAGGCCTCTGTTCCTTTAGTTGTATTTCATTTATCTACTTCCCAAGAATACTCAAAGTGCCTCTCTCATACCAATTTTTTTACTTTATTTATCCATAAATGAAAAAATGTCACTCTCTCTTAATGTCTCTTTAGAGTATATCTTACTGTTAAATCAGTGTCTCCTTCTACAGCCTTAGAGTCCTGTATCCCCCTTTTTTTCCTTTGTGCTTGTTCTTACTTATTGAACCTTCACAAAACAACATTGACCAAAAGGGCAGTGCTAAACATGCCTCCAGAGCTAGAATAGTCTGGAATTTTACATACGTCTGAAGTGTCTCAATTTAGCAATTAAGCCGTTGGGAGGAAGGATTTTAATATGTTATCTCATTGGATTCTGCAGGACTCCAATTTCCTCTTGTGCTCAGTGTGATGAGATCAAACCAGAGAACTGAGCCAGATTGATACTGTTTATGAAATACTGGGGCAGCCTCCTTAAAGGATCAAGCCCACTGATACGAACTTTAGTAAAGTAATTGTTCTTTCAGTGTTAGCAGGTTAATGCAGAAATCATTTCATTAGTGACTGTGAACATCACTTTCTCCTGGTACTGTAGGTGGAACGTCTCCACAAAAGCAGGTTGAGAGGAATTTTTACAAGGTTTTCTAACTGCAAGTAAAAATCAGAGACCATTTTGGATTTGTAAAGTTTAGATTGTATGGAATGGTTTGGATAGGGATGATCCTGCCTCAGATTGGGGGTTGGACTAGATGACCTCTGGAAGGCCCGCCCTTCTGATCCTACTTCTCTGTGACCCTATGTCTCTACTCATATTGCAAAGGATAGCATGGTGTTACATCAGAGAGGATGATGGAAACTTCTCTAATGAAACCAAGTTCTCGGGTGTATGAGAAAATGTAATAAGCATTGAAGTACTTGCTGATTTTGTTACTTATAAGTGGAGAAGCCTCTTTGGATGAAATCAACCTACGGTAAAGATTTACACATGGTTATATGTATCATTTAAGGCTTGCTGAAAATTAATTTTAAAAACTTGACTAGCCCAAAGAACAGTGATTCTCAGCCAGGGCACCATGGTACCCTAGGGTGTCTTGTGATACTTTCAAGAGTGTCAAAGGGTGGCATATAATGTTAGCACTGTTAGGTGTACATATATGATCCACAAGAAGGTTTTAGAGATTTCAAATAGGAATCCATAGTGGTTAAAACATTTTGGTCTGCTGTAGTCTTTCTGAGGTCTTTGCAACAGACTAATTGCTCTATTTTTCTGTAGTCAAAAAATGAGTGAAAACTAAGAGTTGGCATTTCTGGATTTTCATGGGGCTGCCTTGAGTCTATTAAGCAGTGCCTTGAGCCCAGCCCCAGGACTCCTGGCTGCCCCCTCTCCTGGCTTCAATTTGGAAATAAAGTTAATCCCAAGTGCCAGCAGCTGACTGTGGCTTCATTTTGGGACTAACGTTATTCTCAAGGGCTGGCAGCCGTGTGGCCGGAGGCTGGAGCTCCCCTCAGTGGCCACAGGGGCGCATGATAGGCTGCTCTGACCTAGGACTAAATTTAGTCCCAAGTCATCTGCCCTTGTAGACAGTGGCTTAATCCTGCTTACTGCACAGTAATTTACTGCACAGTAAATTTAAACCAGCATAAATTCATGTGTATACACACCTAGTGTCATAGAGAGTACTGTTCTGCCTGGACAGGAGTCAGCCCAAGGTAATCTTCTCTCTTTGACTTCTCAGGTATAGGGGTAGCAGGTAGTAATTATCTGGGTTTTTATAATGGAGTCAAGATGTTATTGCTTTTAAAATCTTAAGGGATATTAAATCTACCAAGTAACTAAGGGATTTAAGAGAAGCTTTGTACTGGTATAGGAGTCAGCATGAGCAGAGTATATTGCCATGAGTTTATTGTTAAGGCCTGCTTCAGCAAGCTCCTCTTTAAGCCAGCAGTTAAGGATTGAGTAGAAGATGGGTAAAACATTTGACTCATTATTTGCATATAATAAATTGTGTAGTAAGGGCTGTCAGTACATTAAGCACATGCTCCAAAAACTGGAATTCACAGTGTTGTAGTTGCTGAGGTGTGATACCTTTTATTAGAGGAGTTTGGAATTGGGAGAGATGTTGGTCAGGTCTTCTGGCATAAAACCCAAGGAAGAACATTTTGTGCCCAAAAGTTTGATTAACATCTCTCCTAACTCTAAATATAAGATACCACTTCATCTCTGAAATACTACAAATATATGTCTTTCAACTCGTTGGCATTCAGATCTTCACAGGAGGTGTTTTGCAATTTTCAACATTGACTAACCCTTTTTTATTGCATTCAGTTGCTATTTAAAAAATATGTGTAGCTGCTAGAGGCATCCCAGAGTGTTCTTTTCTTTTACAGTGAATTGTTCCCTTGGTTTCTTCATATTTCAGGGTTTTTTTCCCCAAATTATGTGAATTACAGATCTAAGATATTGCTTCTCCTAAAAGGGACACCTGCTTACCACACACGTACTTAGATCTGAAAAACTTTCCAAGGAGCACCTTCTATTCCTAGTCAAGACTTCAACCCTGAAAACAATAAATGTATTATGTTTCTCTCCCTTCTTTCACAGCATATTTCTTGTAGTCAGCTTCATGTTGCCATGTTAGTCTCTGATCTTGTAAGAAAATTTGGGGGAGCAGTGTTGACAGGCCTGTACACCCACACAGAGTGGGTCCCATTGACTTCCCATGTTCTTGTGAATCTGAACCTTAGGAAGTTTTCTGACTACCTACAGGGTCTCGCATGTGTTGATAAGTGAGGGAAGAGAAACAAATGAAAGCCTAGGAAATCCATTTGTAAAACCACAAAAATTGACAGAGGGATTCAGAAGAGAGTGTAGCACACCATGTGTTTCTAGTTTCATGTATTAGCTGCTGAGTGTTTTGAGTGTGGTGTTTCACCAAGCCTCATAGTATTGTGACCAGGCACTTGCTGTAGTGAAATACATTAAAATAATTCCACTTTATAAAAATACCTTTATCATTAATTTTACATTTTATATATGCACAATTCCAGTTAATAAACTGTACTGGTCCCTGCCTGGAACATGCTTTAATTAAGTGCAGACAGTACACAAATAATCAAATCATGGGTTTGAGAATCAGATTCCTCATCTCTATTCACAGCGAAGAGTTTCTTACTCCTTGAGTCAGAAGGATTATTCACACCATAAGGTGCTCCTCAGTGTGAGTAAAGATACTAGAATCTGACCCCAAAAGATAAGCACTGTGAATTGTTCCTAGCTTCTGGCAGTGGTTTCTGTTTTACCTTAGATTGCATGTTGCTTTTTTGTTTTGTCTTGTATTAACTAAGAAAAATCCCTGAAGATCAACATTCCCAGCCCAAACTTGATAGAGGACAGCAGCCTAACTAGAATCGTATTCCAGCATTGTAAGACTTCAGTGGTTTGGGTGTTTTTCTGTTTTCGTTTTATATTTTTTTAGTACATTATGTTTTGCCATGTGACTCAGCAGCAATAATTAGGCAGAAACTTGCTGTCCCTGCAGATGCCAAGATTACAGGATGACATACTCTCACCAGATGACAGCATAAACTGATATTTTTAGAACAGCCTGCATCAATTGGTCTCCCCAATGCTTTCCTCTTTGTATCAACAGCATTAGGATTTTATTACAGAATGAGCCTTTGTAAATTGTCTTTTACATATGAATGAGCTGTAGTGATCGTTTAGAACTGCAGATTAACATTTGTTCCGAAATGTCCTTTCGCCTAATAGCCCTGATTCTTGCAGGTTGATTTTTTTTTTTTTTTCCCCCAGTACAGCTTGCTGTCTAAATAATCCTTTAAAAAAACCACAGTTTTTTTTTGAAAAGTTATAAATATAGGGATTCATTTTAGAAACACAGTGTCATCCAACTGAGTAAAGGCCAGTATCTTTTTTTATATCACTTTTTCATGTGAATCCAGTGTTCAATTATGGGGGTGAATTGACAGTCCCTGAGGTTATAGTCTCTTCTGTTCATTGTATTTGCAGACTGCACAGGTATCACTCAGACAGCAACAGTGCATATTTTCTTGCATGTGTTCAAACTTGGCCGTTACAGTGATGAGTGTCATAGGTGGAGTGACCACATTATTTTTATGGAAATCTGGGACCATGACCCCACCCCTGGCCAATCCCCATCCCAGGCAGGAGGAGCAGTACCTCACCCAGTCTGCCCCTGCCTCCAGCAGTGCTCAGGAGGAGCAGAGCTGGGCAGTGTGGGTGGGGTGGCACCAGTCTGGGATTTTTGTTTCCATTCTCAGCAACTGGCTGGGCTGCTGCAGTGGCCTCTGAAATCCAGGACTGTCCTGGCCAAACTGGGACATACGGTCACCATAGCCATAGCGGGTGCCTGTAAATAAATGTGTGTCCTCTAGTCAAACGTGGAGACACTAAGTAGTTCAGTCTTCAGGAGCATTTAATTCTTAGTCTTTCTACTCAGCTTGCTAAGTAAGGTAGCAGTTGTGATGGTGGTGTGAGGTGGGCATCTGTTGAGCAATAACTGGAATGAGAATTACTAACCTCGTATATAGCCAGGTTGGTCTGAGACCAGTTTCAAGAAAAAGATATCTTTTCCAGCTGGTTCTAGAAAGAACAGTGGTTGTGTATATATATTTTTTCTTATATTTTCTTTATAGTTTTATCCTGCCTTTTCTTATAGTCCCTTGTTTCAAAAGATTGTTTTTCCTGGCTTTCCAGAGTGATTTATTTCAAGAAAAAGAAGAGAAATTTGATTGAGTGGGAAACCTTCTCTATTGCACCCCCACTTATGGAGCTTGCAATATAGAGCAGCATTTCTCAACCCATGGGTCATTGATCCAAAAGTGGGTCACAAGAATATATGAAAGAGTCACAAACTTTAAAAGTGGATTCTTCTTTAAAGAAGAAAAATATGGGAAACTGGCTTTTCCCTTGCAGTCTGGCAGAGTTCCAGCCTACAAGGGGCTGGTTGGGGCCCCCATGCCCTTCCCTCCCCACCCCACATATTGGTGGTGGGGGGCAGCAGGATGGGAGTGAGGGACACTGGGTCGGGACTGGCCATTGATGTTTACAAATGGGTCCTGGTGCAAAAAAAGTTGAGAACTGCTGATAGAATCTTGCCTCTCCCCTCATCATATCAGCACAATGCACCTACTTAAGTGATTTGTCCTGGCTCATTGACCTGTCATTTTGAATCAGCATCCCTGGAAAATGACAGATCTGTATTTCAGGAAAGACCTTCTTAAAGAGCTGCACACCACACTGACCAGGCAGAGGGAAGAGCAAGCTTTCTGTAAAAATGTTTGGAGTAAGGGAGAGTAGATTTCTTGTTTTCATTCCAGTAGAACCCAGATTTCCTAGTCAGTCAAATTTTTACCCTCCAGCTAGAAAGTCAGCATATGTTCTTCAGCCAGAAAAACTATTTTAAAAAGGCCTTTCTTCTTCTGCATCAGTGCACTTAGGGACCCCTTCCTTTTTAATTCGTACATTAAGAAAAGCCTTAATCTCTTGGTAATATTCCAGATGGTACCAGGAAGTGGACAGGTTACCAAGCCAGCTGGCATACTGGGTCCCATGCAGGATGTGATTTTGATGTCTTGGTGCCATTTCTAGCCCAGCCCTCCAGCGGGCTAACACATCTACTGGGAGAGCAGCATCCAGACACTGCATTATACCTGCAATGCTGAATGCACAGGTTGAATCCTGACCCTACTGCAGTCGATGGAAAAAACTTATTGGCTTCAGTGGTGCCAGGATTTCCTCCATGGTTGCTATCACTCCTCTTCCCCTAAAAGCTTCCTGAGGGAAGGACAGAGTTCTGCCCATTGAATTGTGAGGTAAGAGGCTTAAGGATGTTGTGGAAACATAATGCCTTGTACTTAAACCTTTCTGAGCGTGCTAGGATAGAGGATTAAATACTAGCATATGCAATGGTTCTAAGACAGAAACAATTAAATATTAACAGTACTTATGCTGGAAAACATGTTGTTATTGCTTAACTCCAATGATGAAATACCACTACATAAAAAAGACCAGGATTTCTTTGTGATTATGTATCTCTCTGTAAAGTAATACACTCTAACCTTTAAGAGGAAGAATAGGAGAAAACAGGCAGCTGTTCTCCCTCCTTCCTTTCCTTTACTCTTGCAAAAACAGAATGTTGAGCCCATGGGAAACGGTGGACTTCACTGTTTAAATATTCATACCCATAAGACTACCTCCTCAAAATTCCTTTTGCCAGTGTATTGCCAGTAGTACCCCAACAGATCTGTGGTTTGAATCTGTGCAAAGGCTTATTGTTTGCAGGAGCTAATGAATACAAAGGCTTTCATATTCAGAGTCCTAAACTTCATTCTCTGACAGTGTCATGAGTTTCTGCTGTTCAAGAATATGCATCATTGTTTTGTAGGAAGGACAATCAACATCCTCTTCTATAGAGAGAGAAGCAATACAATGTCTTTGGCCTAATGTGCCAGAATAATGTGTATCCCAAGAGCCAGACATCTTACTGTGGCTCTGGGCAAGTCTTTAATCCCAGAAAAATCCCTCAAGATGATCACATGCAGAGTCTGGGTCAGCACAAAGTCAGAATGTTCAAAACAAGAAAACAAATCTCTGCACATACAGCCCTGAGCGTCAGAAATGGACGCTGACAAGTCCCAATCCCAATGGCAAGACCAGGTACCTGCATTTTGTTTAAGACAAAGCATGATTAGAATTAGATTACTTTGTGCAACTTCATTATTAAACTGAATAACTTTCTTCAATAGTTGTTGGAATTGTAATTGTTCATTGGGTGGCACATGCTACAATGTTGTTGCTTTGGAGCAGCACCAGAATGGGTTAACCTTTCATTTTCCAGGTGCCTATGTAAACTCAAGCATAGCTTTTTTCCAGCTCCCATATTCCTTTGTTATAATTTAGAAAAGACTGCCTCTTTAAACTCCTACTCTATTTTTTGTTGTTCTCTGAACTGGAAAGAAGCAAAATTTTAATGAGCCAAGTTTAAAGAGAGGAAAACCTGAGTCAGAGCATGCTTGATGTTCAGGCCATCTGAAGGAGATTTGTAGAGCTGCCACTTATTCTTTTTTCTGAGCTTGTTGGAGTCTTGATGGAGCTGTCCCTTACAGGATGTTAACCGATCCCAACATCATTTTTAGAGACCATAAAACATCATCACTTCACAATGTGGTATTCCAACCCTGTACCATGCAACCCTGCAATGTGATATGCCAATCCAATATCATTATGCATTGCCACTGCAGTGTCACACTGTGCTATGACATGAAGATTCTTATTCTGTCAGGCAGGGTTGCATGCTGCAAACCTGTCATCAGAGGCATGGCAACCACAGCATTTGCCTCCCTCATTAATTTCTACTTGGCTAACTTGCATTACTCAATATTGAAACTCTGAATACAAATGGCAGATTATTAATCTGAAAGACAAATAGAGATGTAGTTGGAACCATTCAGAATCAAGTATTACTGCATATTGTGGAGAGGATAAAGCTATCTTAACAATGAGAAGAATAACAGTTATTTTCAAATATTTTGCATTTAAGAATAATACGGTAGTTTCTGTTTTGTAAATGAAGGAATGGTCTGTGTCTTAGGGATTGCACAAAATTCTGGGCACTTCCAGATTTCCAGTTGGCTCTGTGATTTATTACTCCCTTTTAAATCTTAGCCTGTAACCTTGTCAAGGAAGCTCCTGCCCATGTCTGTTTGCCCACCACTAAGAGACTTGAAATCTAAAATGACTAACATGAACTTCCTATGCTAGCATCTTCAGTAAACAGGGATCTCATCCCTTTTCCTTCCCATGAAGCAGAGAGAAAAAAGCTATTATTTTGTGTATGGCTACACAGTTGGTTGTGATCACAAAACCAGTACACATATGTACTATGGAACATTTGTCATTGAAGGACAGGAGTTTGCATCAAAATATCTCATGTCACTAGTCTCCAGGTACACTACTCATAAAAATAGTTATTGGGATTCCCTACCTTAGCTTGTAATACCCAGGGAAAAACTGGTATCTCTTTTGGAGACCCAGGAGCTGTGTCATTTTCAAGATATGGGCATCTCTGAACCTTTCAGATTAATTAAGAAGTTATTTCCAGCATAGAAAATATAAGACTATGGTACTGTTTCCAAAGTATAAATACTTAAAGGGCCATATACCTTCTGCTTTACAAATACTGTATTAACTGATTGTTATAGTTACTCAATGGTAAACTCCAATTCGGTATCAGCAGGAGCACATTAACCATGTTTAGCGCCTAGGGAATAGCAATGTGTCACCTTTCCGTTTGGAAGAAATTTCCAGTGTAGCATAATTAACACCTATGGGAATCCAAGGGAGAAAGTAATCTGCATTAGGTGATGCTTCATATTTTGTTTCTTGATTCTTGAGTTGAGATCAGAGCTTGGGGGACTTCATTCCAACTCTAAGTGGTGGAATGAGGGTAGATGGCAGGAAGTGGAAAGTTATTATCATGGGGAGGGAAATCCCAGCTCAAACAACCTAACCACAAAACAAAGTAAAGAGCAGTGGTTCACAACCTGTGGGTAGCTAGTGGGTGCAGAGGTGTGAGAAAAGGGCAGGGTGGGAAATGAAGGGGCTCATTGTCTGACACACAATGCTTGCAAATTGAATAATTTGAAAGAACTGAATCTCTTCCTTCTTTTTTTCTTGCCTTTTCACCTACCAAACTCAGCAAAGCTGTCATCTAGGATTCAAAATATTAGTTGCATGTTACAAAACAAAATGTCAAGCTGCTCCTAGTCTGAATTGGTCAGTATTTAATGTGTTTTGTGATACAAAAAGCAAGGCCATTATTTTTAAGTCCTCTGTTTCTGCCTGTGTTCTTCTCAGGTGGGGGGCGGGGCGAGAAGCAGAAATTGCCTTGCATCGCCTTTGTACCACCATGAAAAGGTTTATGGTGGTACAAAGGCTGAACAAGCAAATGTTTGTACCCCTTATCATGCCACAGATGCCCATAACTTGTAGCACTGAGAAAGGGGACATCAATTTGTGCCACTGTTTAGCAGCTGGTGTCTGTTTACTTCATGCTGTGAGAGCACAGGCAGCCTAGAGCTGCCTGCACTCACCAGCTGCCCCAGGCAGGTGTCTTGGGGCTTGAGGGACCCAGTTCTGTGCACCCTGGAAATTCCCATACAGAGATGCACCCCTAGAATCTCAGGGGTGCATCTCCGTAACCAGGGAAAGTCAGGCTTTCCCTGCTTACAAAGAGAGGCCATGGAGATTTCTCAAGCCCTGGGAGAACTTGTCACCCATAGTCCTGTAGCATTAATGGGTGGAACAGTGGAGAACATGTTTTGCCAAGTGAAAGAGATCAGCTGTGCCAGGGCACATCTAGGTAGACATAATTGACAGAGCACTGTGGGGAAAGCCTAGCACCCCTCTCCTTTTATTATAGTTTTTTGTGTGCAACAGGTCACAATCAGAGAGCATTAGCAGTATGACACCTGTTTTGGTTGGCTGTAGGATGTGAGTGTGTGTTACAGAGCCTACGGGTATCAGCTCCATAGTTAAGGCTGTACTAAGTTTTGCTGGAGTAGTGGGACTAAAAGCCCTCTCTTCAGCACTTCAGTGATTTTGAAACTGGTTTTCAGATTTACCACAGGAACTCTGCAGAGAACAGTAGAATTTTCCATGGAGTATTTTAGAGGCATTTTTCTTAAAATACTCCATGGAAGTAAGTGGACATAGACAGTGGGGAGGTCTGCCCCCCAGCCTTGCAGCCCATGCTAATTCCTCCAAACTCAGACTTCTCTTTTTTTCTGACTTTGCCTTCAGTACATTCTACACTTTTTGCATTGGTTACTTTTGTTCCTACTTCAGCTTTACTTATCCCTCCCATCATGCCAAAAGTAGTAATGAGGGCTGGGAAATAGTGAGGGGACAGCAGCAGGATCCTCACTTGAAGCACTACTAATTCCTCTTCAGAGACAGTCTTCCTCTTGAATCCCCTGCTAACTGAGCAGAATTAGACTAGTATTCTTGGTCAGTACTAGGGCTGTGCAAAGCTTGGTCACTGATTTTGATTCAGAGGAGATTCGGCGGCTGAATCTCCAAATCCAAATCAAATTGGGAGACCCATTAAAAGGTCCAAATTGAATCCTAAGCCTCCAAATCAATTTGGAAAAGATTAGGCTGGGGAGAGGCAGGCACAGCCAGCGACTACAGGTTTTCTTGTGGCTCCTCTGGCTGTGGCTGCCTTTCCCTGGGTGGGGGGAGCTGCAGGAGAAGCCCCCATGGCTGCCCCACCTGGCCCCATCCGCTGCCCAGCACCAGCCACCTTGCACTTCAGAAAAAAGAAAGGAAAAAAAAAAAGCCCCACACTCAATGGTTGCAGCAGGGGCTGTGGGGCCTCCTAGCAGAGATGCCCTGTACACACTCTAATCCCCAATCACCCCCCTCTACCCATCCCTATCCGTGGTGGCCCCCCTGCCCAGCCCCAGCAGTCCAGGAATAAAAAAACCCCCAAAAACTGCACTCGCCAGCAGTAGCACCAGCTGTTGGGGCTCTGGGGCCACGTGGCAGAGCCCCCATGCACAACCCCTGCTCCCGATCTCCGCCCCTGCTCAGCCCTGCCCCCAATGGCTGCCCCGTCCAGCATCCTGGCAATTTAAAAAAAAAAAAAAAAATGTAAAAAAAGCCCCGCACTTGCTGGCTACAGCAGTGGAGATTCAGGGTCTCTGAGATTATGGGGCAGTGGGGAACCCCCACCCACCTGGCACCCACGCGGCTGCTGCCCCATGGCGCAGGTATAGCATGGCTCGGCAGGGCACCACTCACTGTCTGGAAACTGGGGCGGCTTCACGTGTCATCTGGAGCCCAGCAACGCTCAGCCCCAGCGGCCCCAGCTCCCAGGCAGCATCCGGCACCCTGCCAACCCATGCTGCACCGTTCCATGGGGCAGCTGCCACACAGATGCCAGGCAGGCAGGGTGATTGATCCCTGCTGTCCCCCACTGTCTCTATGCTGTCAGAGACCCTGATCCCTGTTGCTGCAACCAGTGAGTGCAGGGCTTTTTTTTTTTTTTTTTTTTTTTTTTAAATTGGCGAGATGCTGGTGCTGGGCGGGCCTTCTCCTGCAGCTCCCCCTGCTTGGGGAGAAGCAGGCACAGCCAGAGGAGCCATGGGAGAACTTGCAGCTGCCTGGCTGTGCCTGCTGCTCCCTGGCTAATCCAAATCTTCGACTCAGCGCTGAATCTCCAATTCTGATTCATCCGAATCGAATGGGGACAGTAATTTAAATCTCTGTCCTCCAAATCAGCCGAATCCGAATCGAATACTTCCCTGTTCGCACAGGCCTACTCAGTATGACTAGGCATTTCCCCAGAGTCCAGGAGAAAACAAAGAATGCCTACTGATTGCACAGGGTGCAGGTGGAGGTAGGTAGACTGTGAGCAGTGGCAAGAAGTGATAAGAGGTGGACAGAGTGTTTATTTCCCTGCATATTGATGGGAAATTCGAGTGCAGCTGTCTTACCTCCAGAATTAACCTACTTCAGGTATTTGTACCAACTTCAGTAGGACATTCCTCAAGTTAGTAGGCTAAGAATTTGTCTTACTTCTTTCATTATCTGCCTGCAAAAGCCATATAAACTGAACGGTGACATATTGCAGTTAGTGACAGTGGAGGCAAATTTCACCTCTGTCATCTGTTGCTCTGATTTAATACTGTCCCTTAATTAGGCCTCACTCATTTTTCAGGTTGCCCAAAATCTTGATACTCATAAGATCACTGAATGATGATGTTTACAGCA
Organism: Crocodylus siamensis; assembly: GCF_052110815.1. Taxonomy (NCBI): domain Eukaryota; kingdom Metazoa; phylum Chordata; order Crocodylia; family Crocodylidae; genus Crocodylus; species Crocodylus siamensis. The sequence continues at coordinate 88,479,157 of NC_143395.1, forward strand.
GCTACATGCATGACTGAGCGTCCCCATTATTTTCTTCCTCATGGCAACTGTTTCTCAATCTAATTTTTTAAATAAATTGCTAATTTAGTTGCTAAATAATTCATGTGAGTGCTGTTTCAGGTTTACATAATACATTCTTAACTTTCAGCACAGTCCCTGTTGAAGTCAATGAAACTTCTTACTCATGCTGACATGAAGCATGCTTAACTTTAAATCAGGGCTGTCCAACTGGCAGCCTGTGGGCTGCATGTGGCCACAAGGGATTCATTTTCAGCCCCTGGGCTTTCACTTAGTTGCTGCTCTTTCCATTGCTCCAGCTTCAGCAGCAGCCAGTCTCCAGATTCTTCCTCCCTCTTTTAGCTTTCACCTCCTGCCCCCATCCCAGGGAGTGAGGCAGTGCAGTATGGTGCAGCATCATTTGCAGTGCTGTAAGAGCCCATGGCTCAGGGTACCCATGCAGTGCAGGGTGGCAGGAGAGCCTGCAACTGGGGAGCTGAGGCTGAAGCAAGAGTGGCCACATGCACAGTACAGCAGGGAGGGACATTTAAGCGGTCCACAGGGGCACATGGTTCACAGTGGTGTAGCTCTCATAGCATGTGCACCCTGCTAGTGTGGCCATGGAGAATGTGACCCTGGCTACTTAGAAGCTGGAGAGCCCTGATTTAATGGGAGACGGGGGAGAGAGACACATAAGCAGCCAATGGGAAGGGGTATGTCTGAAATCCTACCACCCTCCTGCACTTAGTTGCCCGAGTGTGCCTGGTTCTGGGAGCAAATTCACAATCCCAGGGTAGGCCCCAGGGTTCCCTTAACAGTGACTGGGAAGAGTACAGTGCTTTAGAGCTGAATTTACAACAGCTAGCATGCTGAATGGGAGACGGGGGAGAGAGACACATAAGCAGCCAATGGGAAGGGGTATGTCTGAAATCCTACCACCCTCCTGCGCTTAGTCGCCTGAGTGTGCCTGGAATTCACAGACCTAAACCTACTTTAGGAGCCTAAGTAATTTCCTTGGAAGCAGACTGTTGGCTCGCTCTTTTTCTTTTAGATTTTAGAACACAGCTTCCAATAGTGATGCCACGAGGGAACGTCCTTTATGGACTGTATTAAAGCATTCACCCAAGAAGTGGGACATTTAGGTTCAGTCCCTCTTTAACCTGGCTGGGTTTCAAATCTAGGTCGCCGCCTCCCAGGTGAGTGTCCTAACACCAGGCTATAAGCTAGGCTGGGCTGGGGAGATTCTGTCCTTGCCATTGGAGTTATGCACTCTGTAGAAAGAAATGCAAAATTCATGGAATCAGAGAGCCAGTGAGCAAGCAAGAAGCATAACTGAAGCCCAGTGATGAAGGCAGTCCCTGGGAAGGGAAGCCCTAGGTTCTGCTCTCTGCTCCCACACTGCTTATGTATTAAGATGTTGGCAAAAATACATAAGCAGTATTAAAAGCGGGGACTGAGGCATGGTCCCCTTGTCCCTCGACTCTACTTCTGGGAGAGTGCCCATCTCACTCGGAGCTGGCCTTAGGGGTGGATGACGTGGGTGGCCACCAAGGGTGCCATGGTCAGGAGGGTGCCACACACATATACAACATGCACATGCACATGTATGTACTTACATACGAGGAGCCTGTACTCACAGCACTGCCCTTCCCTGCCGGCCGATCTCCACTTCAGGCAGGAGGATCAGTGCCCAGCTTGCCCCCTGCTTCCAGCTGCTGCTGAGGAAGAACCGGGCCAGGCAATGCCCACCTGCCTGGCCCACCATGCTGCTCTGCCTCTCCACTGGCCTGTGCCCTGCACCCCTGTCCACCTACCTGTCTGCAGCAGTGTCACTGACTGGGGGGCACCAGGGGTCAAGTGCTGATGGTGAGGGATGCCAAAATACAAGCTTGCCCAGAGCACCATTTTCCCTAAGGCCAGCTCTGATCTCACTGATTTTACAGTATCAGGTTCCCTCCTGTTTGTTCTCTGGCCCTGTGAATCTTGCACAATGGCACAGCTTCAACAGGAAGAGACATCTTCCTCATTCCAACCTAGCTTTCAGTCTACCGTGAATTAGAGTGGGAGTGACCAACATTTGGCTTTGGGGTGCCATAACTGGCTCGGGCAGCCTGAGTGTCTGGCATGCGGCAGATTGGGGGGGAAACAGGGCAGCACAGTGGCAGATAGGGCAACAAATCTGGCAGGGAACACAGGGAAAGAAGCAGAAAGCAGAGCAATGATTGGGCAGGGGGAGGGCCCTGGGCAAGTTTGTGGCATGTGTGCCAAAAAGGTTGGCCCCCACTGAACTAGAGTACATGGGTTTGAACCCCTTAGGCTAAGAAGGGCATTGAGCCCTAGTCTTCTACTTCCTGGACAAGTTTTTTAACTACTAGGCTATCATTTAACAAGCGAGCACATCCTCCTACTCCTCCTACAACTGAGCTTGCAGTTGGAGGGGGCACTTAGTCTGTGAATCTACACAAGCCTGGTTATGAAAGAAATGATGAGATGTTTGACTTGGCCAAGATGGTGGCACCTCTGGGCCTATACAGTAATAGAGTTTTAGGCATCTGATTACCTTAACTGGTGAAACTTGGGGTGGTGTGTACGGCCTGTCAGGCTTCTGACCAATTAGGCGGGAATTTGTGGATTGCTCACATGAATTTAGACACCAAAATTCTGCACTTTAGATGCTTAAATTTTCTTTTTTTGAGTCTTTCCCTGTAATAAATTAGGATTTAGACAAGGTGCTAATTTCCCCACCCCAATCGTAAGGGATTAATGCAGGAGTGGGCAAAATACAGCCTGTGGGCCAGATCTGGCCTGCCAGGCACTTTCATCCAGCCCATGGACACCCACCACTGAACTCTAACAGGCCGAGCCCATCTACCCACAATGGTGGGAGCAAGGTGCCCATATATACAGTCACCCCCAACATATCCTTTTGCCAGTACCACAGCAAGGACGTTTGGTGTCCAAGGCAAGCCCGCAGCAGCAGTCTGCCCTCTCCCTGTGCACAGATCTGGGGGGCACACCCCCCATGCTTGTCTGGGAGTGAATGTAGTGGCAGGAACCTCTCTACCCCCATCTCAGCGCCCCCCTAAACAAGCTGCTTGAGGCTCTGTCCTGCACCCTGCCCTGACTGGGCAGCGCCTATTGGTGTCCCTTCGCTTTGGTGCACGGGGCAAGTGCTCAGGTCTCTTCACTTCGGTGTGATGGGGCAGATGCAGGACAGGGGCAAGCTGCAGCAGGGCAGTGGCAGGGAGCTTGGGGCTGGGGCTGGCAGCAGTGTGGAGCCTGTGCCCAGAGTGGTAGCAGGAGTGCAGAGCTCAGCTAGGCAGCATGTGTGTTTGAGGGATGGTGGGGGGTGTGCTGACCTTCCACACATGCCCCCACATGCCATGCAGCCAGCAGGAGTGCTCAGGGTTCTCATGCCTGGCGCAGGTGCTGGCACCCAGTGGCACATAGCTCTGGCCAATGCTGCACATGGGGATAAGGAGTGCAGCCTACCCGGGCCACCTCTGTTGTGGGGGCTCTGCACAATGTGCCTGCAGCTACCACACTTGCATGCCGTCGGGGGAAGCCCTGCACTGGAGACAGCTGCCTTCTCCGCCCCCCTGCCGCACAGGTCCCAAGACTCTACCAGAAGTAGAGGGGAGCCCTACCCTCTCCTTCTCCCCAGAGTCGCAGGACCTGTGTGGCAGGGGGCGGGGAAGGCAGCCGACTCCAACGTGAAGCTTCCCCCAGTGGTGTGAAAGTGCAGAGCCCCCGCGATAGTGGCAGGCCGAGAAGGCTACGCATCTCACCACCGCGCACCACACTGGCCGGAGCCACGCAGTTCCATGTGCCAGCACCTGCAGTGGGCCTGAATGCCCTGAGCGTGCCCACTGGCTAATGCCACTGGCAGTGGGGGCTACGCACCATGTGGGGGAGTGTGTGGGGGGTCCCCACACCGCCCATACCATCCCTCACACCCCACAAACCTCATTCACGCACACACTGCCCCAACAACCTCTCCTCATACACACCCTTCAACATACCCTATGCTCCCCCACATACACACAGCCACACCACCTCCCAAAGCCCCCCACACTCCACCATACATACACAGCACCCACATGCCATTGTACACACATACACACACCCCTTACTGTTCCCATGCGCCCATCCCAACCATACCCCCCCACACAATATACAAGAGTAAGAATTTAATTTGAGTTATTATGCAATCCCCTCCGTATACACAATGCAAACACAAATCTTGGCAAATATTTTTTGTAATAAAATTAAAATATTTTATAGTAGGTGTTTGACTGTTCCAAGATGGCAACTCCCCCCTCCCAAAAGGAGTATTTTTGTGGGGCCAGAGGAGGGACTTCTGGTCCCAATCTGGTGACCAGGGGGAGCGACAACCATCAAGGGGTGGTCCTACAGGTGCAGCCCTCAACAGCTCACCAAAACTGATTAAGCAGGGCTACAACCAAAATAATTGCCCGACCCTGAATTAACAAAAAGTGGGAGAGTCTGATACTTGAAAGAGTGTGTTCTTTTTGTGCTGTATGTGAGTTACCACCCAGATTGTATTATGAAGTATTAGAGCTGACTCACCATCATCAAATGACCTTATAATGACATCATCATGTATTTATCAAGTGAAATCCTTGCTAGTTATGTTTGCCAATAATTTATTCTTTAAAAAGAAAGAAATCAATAGGTGGATCCAGTCAGAAATATACTTATTCGTTATTTTCAGTCTGTTCAAAGCACCTGCATAATTAAGGATAAATCCAGATTTTAATTGGCTAAAATATGCAATCTGCCTGCTTTCAAGGGTATCCTGAATGAAGTTCTTCTCTAACAATGCAGGGATGTGTTATCATCCTGTTGCTCCAATAAGCATCAGCCAAAATGATTACTTTCTGTCAGTCATTTGGTATTAGCAGAATGGCCATATTAATAAAATAAGCAGCACACTGCACCTTAAGAGTGGAGGCCTCAGAGTAGAGGCAGCAACTGTCTGCTCTCACTGATTCCCTGAGCACCTTCATGCCACTCACTCAGTCCCCCACCCTTTTCTAGTCCTAGTGTACTGCAGAGTTTGATTCTAGACTTAACCTTGAGAGGAAGCAACCTCAGCCTCGCTGGAGGTAAGGTAGGGAGTATTGCTGAAAACAGCTTTCTTGTGGCTTCCTCAGGGATATTATCCGTTTCATTTTTACCTTTCTGGCTTGGTTCCTTTCACAGCCCCTTTTGATCTTACACTGTAGCAGGTAATCCAGAAGGAGCAAATGCACAGAGGTATGTGCCATATCCATAAAACAATAGGGATATTTTCCAGTTCATCACAAAAAGCCTCCCTGTGACTCCAAGGGTGGCATGTTACAGATGGCTAGAGTGGTGTTTAATTGCTGACTGAGAAGTTGTATCCAGCCCTCAGGTAAAGTCTGTGGCAAGGGACAGAAGTTACACTTAAACTAGTTTAAGTGATCAAAAACTGGTTCAAATCTGTAACACAGTAGAAATTCAGAGCACTTAAACTACTTTAAAAAAGGCCTAAACTGGTTTAAAATAAACCTGGTTGGATGTTTTATTAGACTGAACTGATTTAAGTCAAACCAGTTAATGGAACTTATGTCCCAGATGCCCACCTGGTTCAAGTTAACTCACAGCCCTCCAGCAGTCCTGCCCCTCTGCTCTGGAGCCAGAGCACTATCACTGCTGCGGCTGGCTGAGAAGGAGGTTCCTGGCTTGGCCACACTGGACCCTAGCCAGGGTCTGCCTGGCCACGGGGAGGCAATCCCTCTCAGTCTTCCCCTCTCCCGCTCTGTTCTGTACTCAAGTGGAGAGCAGGGAAAAACATGGGAGGGGCTGCTTCCCCCAGGCAGACTCTGGATGGGGTCCATGTGGGCCAGGGTAGGAGTTTAAAACCCCTCCTCCATCATATGCAGCAGGCCAGCTGGGTCCTGGGCACAACACCCTCTCTGCTTGAGCAGGGGAAAAACCTCTGAGGGCTTCCCTCCCTTCCCTTCAGCCAAGGCCAGCAGGCTGGGAGGTGTGTTTTAGCACCCTACAACTTCTGGCCTGAGCCACTTCAGGAATGTGGCTGCATTTCCGAAATCAAATGTGAATGTCTGTTCACTTGCTTCTCAGTTCAATCTATGCAGTGTAGACTAACCTACAAAGATTGGATCAATTCAGCCTTAGGCTCGTTGACTGCCTGTACTTAGCCTGTGAAGCCCATGCAGGGCAGCAGTAAGGAACAGGGACCATCTGCTGGATCCTTCCACTGCCCGGCTTGCAGTGTATTGAATTTGTAGATGATTTTATTAGGCACATGTTGTTCAGCTTGGTCCTTGTTTTTCTTTAATTAGAGGTTCTGTTTAGTTTTTCTGAGCAACTAACTCAGTGAAGAATCACACATTAACCCTGACATACTAGAAGCCAGCACTTTTCTGTTACTCAGGGTTGTTGTATGAGACTCCATATATGTCTTGCAGGATGACTTTTAAGTGTTCTGCTACCAAACAGTTAATATTGCCTGTTGGTTTTGATCTTTGGTTCTTTATTTTTTAACCCGTAATAATCTTGTTTTCTTTTCTTCTTTTCCTGCTTCCCCTCCAGGCCCTTAAACTGACACGAGACATTAAAGAGAGAACCCTTTGCCAAATCTGCTGTCAGCAAGTGGACAGTACTGTTTACAGCTTATGACCTTTGTGAACCCTGCATAATTTTCCTAATGAAGCTGAGACTGTTAATGGGCCCCTTACCCGAGTGAAGATCCTCCTGTTTTGGAACTGAACTCATTCTGAAGTATGCAAAATCTTCTTTTTCTTGGATGGTCAAGCACCTATTGTGGAGACCGTGTTGAGCACCATCCTGTCAAGAACACACTGTATAGCCTTTACAGTAGTTATTTGTTATTGAGTCTGTGGTGTTTCAATATATTAATGGTTTATGGGATGTTTTAAGTTGGTGTTTATTTTCAGGGGGTTTCCCCATCTGCCCCCATACCCTCCAATTTGTTTATTTTTATTTAGATGTTTAAATCATTTTCTTTTTCTCTCCTTGGTGAATCTAAGATACAGCAGATGCACAATGAAAGTCCATGCTAATTACCATCACTTAACATTGCTTCCAACACCAACAGGTCCTGAGTATGCATCTTTTGCTACACCAATCAAGAGTGAATGAACTCCAGAGAGAGGTGATTTGTGTGTGGTTTTTCTTGTTTGTTTGTTGATTTTTTTTGCCCCCCCCCTCAAATCTTTTATTAAATATAAATGGTACACATCTGTTTTTCATAAGCTTCAAACCAGGGTTGATTATAAAACAAGGGAAACTATTAAGGTTGAATCCTGTCCAGTGCATCCTGAGCTAGGATGCTTTTCATAGTGTTTACAGATTCAGCACCTGATTTGCTGTAAAACAGATGAGTCTTACCTATTGCTTTATGTTAACACCACTGCCCTGATGGCTGCAGTGAACAGAGTTGGGCTATCTCAGCAGTTCGGAACAAGCTATAAGCTGAGTTGCCCACCCCTTGCCAAGCAAGTTGAACATAACCGGTGAGGATCTGGTTTAAAAAAGAAAAACAGAGGAAATGATAATGTACTATATCACAGAAAAGATACACTCACAGTGCACACATCAGCAGTGACTTGTAGCAGAAACCTCAGAAGTTCAAACACAAATCAATGCAGGGTTAGCATATTGCATCAGTGATTTTTCTTACAAACATATCCTTGATTATTTTTTTCCTTCTCACTATGCGTAATCCAATCTGTAAGAAGAAGCATGGAGAGGGAAAGGCAAGGAAGCAATATCATACAAATGGCTTTTCATGTAGGTGTAGATTGTAATTGGATAAACGACACTGAAAGACGAGGCAGTTTTATATATTTTGCTTATATGGGTTTCTTTTGTAAAATAAATAATGATGAATGAATAAAAGGTATGGTGCTGTATAGATCCTCTCTATAATCTGGAAATTTTGATTACTTTTTATTAGTATATTTTGGCGGGAGGGAGGAATAAAGGGGAGAAAACACCAATGGTACATAAGAACTTGCTATGAAAAAGCTCTGAATAGGACAGTGTATACATAATTCTCCAAAGTGATATATGAAGTTTTTTTTTCTTTGCATAAAAGCATTATGCATATAAATATATAAATATATTTTATTATGTACAGAAACAGATCATTATGCATGAATGTTAGGAAAACAAGCTAGCATTTTAACCCAAAGTTTCAGTGCATGAGTTCCCACTGACATATGTACCATGCAATGTGGAGTGACTCCTTTTGGCCACCATGCACACACACCTACACACAAGTGCACGCACAGAGACTCTTGCACCTGTACCCATTTGTGGGCCCCATCTTGCTCCTTACTTTTCAGTTTCCTGAGGTAATATCGGTGATATAACAGCTCCTAGTGTGATGGAAGTTTTGTTTTGTATTGTAACCTCCTCATGCTTGTGCTGTTCTATTTTCTAGATGAACCTGTTGATTTCATCATGCAGTTTACTGCCTGTGTAAACTCTGTGCAGTTGTGGTTATAGTAGACCCCTAGCATATCAACTCTTCCAAGCAGCTGAGAGTTTATCAATAAAAACAGCAAACCTTTCTTTTTTTAATTAAGGTGGTGTATTTGTTAATGGCAGATTCTAGTTTAGGGGATTTTCTTCATCAGAATTAACTAATGAACAATATTGGTGTCTCCCCTTGAGAAGATACTTCTTGTAGCCAGTTCCCCAAGTTGATAGTGTTGTCCTACAGTTATCTGTTTTAGGGGTTTGTTTCTCTTAAGAGTTCAGGTGTAGGTACCTTTTACCAAAGTTAGTATAGAGCTTCATGACAGTTGTTCATTGCACGCGGTGTGTGTAACGTTATCCGCCAAGTTTTTAGGTACATCGTTAAATGTGAGTTAGGCTGAGGGTATTTTTTCCATTTTTTTGGTCCTCTATCACATTGCTCTAGTGGACTGGAGGAATTCTTTTCTTCAAGCCACTCCACAGCTGCTACTTCAGCACTCGGGCCACACTTAGCCTTTGCACTGCCTCTGTGTCCCGTCTGCAGTGAGGAATGGCTGGCTTCATTTCCTGGATCCCTGCTGTACAGTCACAGATTGCAAGTGAACTCTACACATTCAGATGTTCACCCCTGCAGCCCTCCCTCAATCTGCCCCCACTGCACCCCCCCTTCCATGTTTTGAAGGAGAGAGGGACTGAAGTTGATGAGCAGAAATTGGTTCCAGATTTACAGTTGTACACAATCCCGCAATCTTTATTCAGTAGAAGGCTCCCCTGAAAGCCAGTGGAGTTATCTGCATAGATATGACAGAATTGAGTCATGACTGCCTACTGACAACACAGAACAAGTTGTGTTCAATATTAGGCCTGAGGGGACACAAACTAGTGGCTTTAAGTTTTTATAGGTATGGAAGCTAGTCTTGTCAAAAGGAAGGGAAGGAGTTTGTTTGAAAAGACTAGGCCAAATTCTGCTATGTTAAAGCAATCAGAATGCAGAATAACTCCACTGAAATAAGTGGAGTTAAATCTGGATTTACAATGGCACAGATGAGAGAATAAAATGTGATCCTCTCTGTTTAGACTATGAAGGAAGAGCAGTTGATTCAGAGGCAACCAATCAATGGCAGAGAAGCTAAAAAAAAAAACTTATTTTTTTTTAAATGATGGGCTTGATCCTACTCCTTCTGTATCTGATGATGTCACTTTCCTTGGCCTGCATAGTGTAGGTTGGGCCTCCTTTGTAGAGGAAGAGCCTGTACTTGCTGGGGAGAAGTTGACACTTATTAGAATTTTTCTGTCTCTAATTTCAGTGGCCAAAATTTTGAAACATAAGTGCCTCAAGTCAAGCAACCAAGGCTGGGATTGTAAAAGGATCTGGAGGAGTTACATGCTCTACTCGTTGCTTTTCAGTGGGAGTAGTGTACCTAATTTTTACTGCCCTGTTGGAAAAATTCCAGCCTTTAAATGTAGGTGCTTCCAGAGGTGCTGAATAATGAAAATTCTTATAGAATTCAAAGAGCCACTGTCAAGTATGGATTCAAGTGACTAATCTCACAAATCTGCATTTTTGAAAACTTTGGCCTTTGATTCCAGGAATGCATTTAAGGAGTAAAATTTTCCTCCTGTAATCACGTCCAACAGGTAGTCTCAGAAGAAATATATAGGACATTTGTTTAAATTCTTTGTTTAAAAAAGTTCTGAACAAGTCATGTTTATGCAGTTTGGACAATTGCATGCATCTGTTTTTATTTAATATTCTTTGAGAAACGTTGTCGTATTAATAATTGGTTATTGGCCACTGCCTAACTCCAGAAATAATTGTATGAGTGCTTTAAAAAGCAAAATTTAGGATCTGTATTTCTTAAAATAATGGCATTGCTTGGCAATCAGTCACCTACAATTGTTTTAGTACTTGGTGTACATTAGGAATGCCAACAGAGGTGAAGGGGGACCAGATATATTTAGTTAATATGGGTTGGAAAACAGGATTGTGCATTTGGCTTAATATGTTAAAACTTTTTTTAAAAGTTGCATGATTGGAAAAAATATGTATACAGTATCTGTAAAACTGTTTGATCTGTTTTTGTTTCAATCCATATACAACTGGAAGAATATTAAATTTACAGCCTTATAGTGCATGGCCGAATACAAACTGAAGAACTGAACAGTATCCATTTTCATTTGGACTATGTTTTACTTTCATTTGAAAGGAGACACTATCATGTTGCATTCTTTCTAAGGTTTTTTTATTAATAATAATAATAATAATAATAAATGCTGCCCTGGATGAATATACTACCTTGCTACACAAAGATTGGAAACAAGTTTGTTTTGGGAATCTCCCCCTTTCCAAATGAAGTAGAGATGCAGTGCTTACTCCACTCGGTGTTCGTAGATATTGCCTTGTGTATTCCATTTTAAATTGTAATCTAGTTTGTAAAAGAGATGGTGACGCATGTAAATAAAGCATAATGGATCTCTATATTGAAGATGCAGCCTTGTTTTTATTTTAGTTTATTCTGATGCAGCCATTTACAGCTGAAAAATATGAAGAAAAACTGCAATCAGTGATGTGCCCAGATGTATTGGATTTTTATGGGGCCTAATCTACAGCCCATCTGATAGCAATGAATTTGTTTGTTTATTTATTGGCTTCACTGGCACAGACTGAAGAAACTGCATGGCCTAAGAAGGGAAACTGGAGAGCACAGACCAGGACCTTCTCAGTAACAATCTCCTGACTCAGGAATTCATTCCCACCAGAAATATGGCTAATCCCAAATGCAGCCACAGTTATAAAACCTTTTATATACCTCTTTGTCCAGTTGTCCCATTAACAGTAGGCTGTCATTTCAGGAGTTATTGCGGCTATGTATATCCCCGCTGGAAGTGTGCTAATCTTCAGGGTCCCCTCTCTTTAAGATCATTTTTCAAACTCAGAGCTTAAATATAAAAGAACTTGCCCATGCCCATCCTCACCACCAGCCAACTGACCTTAATGCTGCCCTCACCACAGCAGACTGCAGTCCAGGAGCTGATTGCTGATTTGTAGGGAACCTGGTTTTCTCTGTTAAAAAAAACGACCTTTTCTGATTAAAAAAAAATCTGAACTTCTCTGATTAACTACCCCCCCCAAATCTGCATTTTTCCACTATTAAATGACACCAAACTATGGGGAAGTGCAGCCACCCCAGAGGATAGGCTGGCAATCCAGGCTGACTTTGACAGGCTTACAAGGCAGGTGTATCAAAACCTGATGGCATTCAATGCCAAGAAACACAAAGTGCTCCACCTTGGGAGAAAGAATCCACACTACACTTATATGCTTGGCAGTGCTATGCTAGTTAGCACGGCATCTGAAAGAGACTTGGGGTCATAACTGACCTCAAGATGAGCATGACAAACCAATGTGATGTAGCAGCCGGCAAAGCAAAAAAACTGGCCTGCATCTTCTGATGCATCTCAAACAAGACCCAGGAAGTCATCCTCCTGCTTTACTCAGCCTTGGCGAGACCACTACTGGAATACTGTGTGCGGTTCTGGGCTCTGCAATTCAGAAAGGATGTGGAGAAGCTCGAGAGAGTCCGGAGGAGAGCCACGTGGATGATTAGAGGACAAGAGAGCAGGCCTTATGAGGAGAGGCTCAGAGACATGGGACTCTTCACCCTGGAAAAGCATAGGCTCAGGGGTGACCTGGTGGCAGCCTATAAGTATATAAGGGGTGTGCATCGAGAACTGGGAGAACATCTATTCACCAGGGCACCCCATGAGAAAACTAGGTCCAGCAGTCACAAAATCTTGGAAGACCGTTTTAGGCTGGACATAAGGAAAAACTTCTTTACGGTCCGAGTCCCCAGGGCCTGGAATAGACTTACCCCAGAAGTGGTGCAGGCACCTACTCTGGATTCCTTTAAGAAACACTTGGATGCCTATCTTGTTGGGATCATTTGACTCGATGATTTGGCAAGGTCCCTTCCAGCCCTAATGCCTATGAAATCTATGAAACGCCACTATATATAGGTATCAGTTGCACACAAGGTTTTATTGAAATATTTACAATTTTAAAGTGGTTTGGAAGCCTACCAGTGCCTCAATCATCATAAAATAAATTCTATAACTTATCATGGAAAATCAGAGCTCCCCCTGCCCCCTTCGCTCACCAGGGTGCGGGTCCAGTTGCGGCTTTCACTCCCGCCCCTCCCCTGAGATGTCCCAATATGCCATTGCCCCTCACTTCCAAGCTACAGCCCCCCCCAGCCCTGCAGGTGCCCCTCACTCCTGACCCATAGCCCCTGCTTACCTCCTGGTAGCAGCTTCCCCACTGCACCAGGACGTAGGGCCAACTGTGGTTGTCCCCCTCACTGCTTTGTGCCACTGACATGCCAGTGTCCTGCCCATGCCATTGCCTCTCACCCTCAAGCCACAGCCCTGACAGTGCCCCTGTGCTTTCTGCCATTCCCCAGCCAAGGGAAGCCTGGCTGCAGGCAGGAGGGAGGGAAAGGGAGGAGATGGGGAAGAGGAATGGAGAATGTGATGGGAGTGCAGCAGGGGCCACCCGGGGGCCAGGTAGAGTCTGCTGCAGCTGCCTTTTAACCTTCCAAGTGGGGGCTGCTGCCAACCACCTGCTGACCCCACGCAAGTCCCTGGCCCACTGCAGTGTCCGTCCCATTACCCCTGCCCTGGTGCTCCCAGGTGCTGACCGCCCAAATGGTTCCAGATGGCAGCAGTGGGCGCAGCGCAGCCCAGGGGAGTGGGGCTGACAACTGCGGGCTCACTGCAACTCTGGCCAGCCCCTGCATCTGTCCCCACTGCAGATCCCGGAGCCACTCTGCTGGGATGCACCACAGCCACCCCAACCATTACTGGCCCCAAGCGCTTTGATGCCCCTGCCACCGCCTTCTGGAACCACCTGGGCAGTGAGCACCCGGGAGCAGCGGGACGGGGTAGTGGCGTAGTGACGGGATTTGCATGGGAGCAGCAGGCAGGCAGCAGCAGCCCGCGCTTGGCAGAGGGTAAAAGGTGGCTGGGGCAGACTCCACCTAGTCCCATGGTGCATCCCCCTTTACCTCTCCTCTTCCTCTTCCTCCCCTCCATCCCATTTGCCCTGCCTGTCACCAGGCTTTCCTTTCCCCCGCCCTTTCCAGCAGGGGCAATCAGTGGGCTCCAAAACTCACAAAATAGAGGGATGGGCTGTGCAGGGATCAGGAAATTGCTGGCTTCCTCATTCCCAACTCAGCCCCCTGGCAGAAGGAGTTCCAGCTGCCCTCCAGACCCTGCTTACCCCAAAAGCTGCAGGAGGCAAAGGGAGTTTGAGCCAGCCCTGGTTGGTCTCAGATTCTCAGGCCTCGTCCCCTCCCCCCACCTATAGACAGGGTTTAGGGTTTTGCCCCCTTTTTGCAAGCAGCTCATTGTAGACTGGAACTTTGCCAGCCGGCAGAGAGCTGTTTGCAAAAGGGGAAATGTGGGTTCCCGCTTCAATGGGGAAAATCTGCATTTTTCTCCTTTAAAGGGGAAACCTGTATTTTTCTGCAGGAAATGGGAAACCTGGAGAAAGAGACAGCTGCTCAGGAAGAAACCTGGAAGTAGAAGAGACGCAGTAGTGGGTGCCTTCTCTAGTTTGTGTCATGAAAGAGTAGTGCCTTAGAAGGGGCAGAAGTACAGCGAGGTAACTCACTCCACCAAATGCCAGCTGTTGCACAGAATTCCTGGCGCTCTACATGGGATAATATATGCTCCCTATCTCATCAACCAAAGGAAATATTTACAGCCATGAACTATGGAGGTGTTAGAAATGGAATATTGTTAGAAATGGAGTATTGTTAGAAATGCACAGCTTGCATCTTGCACCTGATAAGAAAGAAACACTGCCAAGGACTTTTTTCCTTGGCCAGCCTTGCCACAGCTCTTCTTATGCTAAATCACAGACTCTCCCCCAGCTTCTCCCTAGCCTTTCTCATGCAGATTACAGAAGCTGGAATTCAACTGACTGTGTCCTTGAAAGGGGGGGGGTTAAACTCTTGGTGACCTATAATAGTCTCTGAGCATGCTCAATTAGCTGATGCATATTTACCTCTCCGCCCTGCATACTTAAGTAGTTAATTATAATGTACATGCGATGGATGTAGTGATGTAACCACATGTATGTTTGTATGAAATGGAAATGAGCTGTAAGAGTTCCTGTTTCTGCACACGTGCCCAGGAGGAAAAAGATAAATACAGCCTGCAAAAATTCCTTGGTGGATTCAGAGTAATCTGAGTTTTTGACTCTGCTCTGACCCTATTTGCAAATACACCTTTTGTGCTGCTAAATGACTGTGTGTCTGAGATCCTTTGCGAGCCTCCAAGAAACAAACCGCAATCTTTTGCATCAGAGGGAGGAAGCCAGCATAAGGGTAAGGAGAGGGAAGGGAGGGGAGCTTCTACTCAAGTGGAGAGGAGAAAGGGTGCTCCTACCCTACCTTGGAGATTACGGGTAGACCAAATGTATGAGGGAGTCCAAAAGGCAAGGGACTCTAGGCTGCATCCATTCTCAAGCACTAGAGAGTGTGTGACAGAGTTGGTGTCCATAAAGCGCACGCGCGCACACACTCTCTCTCTCTCTCTCCCTCCCAGATACAGACATGACACTTTTACCAATATAAATGATTGGAAACCAATCTGTACTCATAACAGAAGTTCAGCACACAAAACCAGTCTATGCTTGTAACAGAACAGCAATTTGGTGCACACAGATTGGTTTAAAAATGGTGGAAGCCAGGCTAAGATCTGTACCCCCCAGGCAAATTTTTGTTGTGTGCGCTATTGATCTAAACTACACTGCTTACAGGAAACCACATAACATGGATTGATTCTGCCTCAGGTTTTTTGAATGTTTGTATGGAGCCATAAGGATTCCTCCCTTAGGTTATAATTGAAGGATTTGGGCATGATACTTGCTGGGACCAGGGAGGCCATTTCTCCCTGGGGAATAAAAGGAGGCGGCAAATGAAATATGTAAAAAAAAATGTTTTACAAACTGAAGCAAAACCTAATTATGGAAAACGAAGCCATAATTTCAGCCATGAGGCCTGCAAGAAGTAATCTGTAATTGAAAAGCAAAGGAGATGCCTGGGTTTTGAAAAATGGCTCCCTCTTTCTCGACTGAATATGCCAGGAGGTCCCATAGTATGGTCCCTTCCCCAAATTGTTTCCTGCCTATATTTCTGACAAGGTGCAATGAACAAGAGCCACAAACAGTGGCAAGAGAGTGGGTGTGGCGGTGGGCTCAAGAATTACAAGTGAAAGGTGGCCACCTAGGTCTGCTTTTCTACTTCTGTGCGGGGAGACTGGACATGGCATGCTCCATTTTAGGAAAATGCCTGGTGTGACCACATTTGCTCAAAGCCTTCTGTGGGCAAAGGGAGCAGCAGTTTTCCTGCCAGCCAAACTAAAACAACAGCAGAGCCTGGGGCAGGCTGCATTATGTTACAAGTAGCACCATCCACCTGACCTGGTCAGAAGGCCTGCTGGCATTGTAGGGAAAAGAGCTGATTTGCGTCAGGTGCAAAGAGGGGGAAGTGGGAAGGAGAAGCTGAGCAAAGTAACCAGTTCATGCTGACATACCTGGGCCTGGCAGTTAATGCCTTTGGGAGAAGGACCTGCTAAGCATGCCTCAGATGACCTCTTTTCAGGGAGTGGACAAGGCAGTGTAGGCTTTGCAGGTGCAGTGAGGCAATTCAAAGTTACCTTTGCTAGAAGATAGGCAATAGCTTAGTTTTCCTGCCCAGCCAGAGCAAGCTGTGTAAAAACTCTTGCAAACATAGCAGCTACAGCAGGACACAGTCTGAATGGATCTAAAGAGGGAGAATGAGGCTTGCAGCTTGTAGGCAGATGGTTCAAAGATGAGTATTTTGCAAGAAAGGCAAGCTCCAGGGTAATTTGTGAGCCAAGCCAGCATAGGCTCTGTGGTTAGATAACCTCCAATTAGATTCCATGTTGCTGTTGCAAAGTGCAATCCCAGTTGCCTTTAGGAGGGAGATGGCCTTGCTAATGCTTGTGGCAACCTTGCAACTGCAGATGCATAATGTTTCTGCCTGCCTGAGGCAGCTGGCCTTGTAAATCAATCTTTTTCTTTTGCACTTCAGGCTAAACTCAAGTTTTTCTCGTGTGCCTAAGCAGTGCATAAGTAGCCACGGAACTGCCAATTTTGGTGCTCACAGTTTAAGATTCTGTTTCCACCTGTGGCAGAATGGGATTGCTCCGTATGCATAGATGCTAGAAAAGACCTGTCCCTTTTAGTGAAATAGCCAAGTGGTTAGGGCATTTGCCCAGGGAGGCAGAAACCAGTTTCTAGGCTCTACTCACCCAAATGGGGTTGTTGGAGCTTCTATCTTTGCTTCCCAGCAAAGTGCGTTGAACACCATGCTGTGCTCTAAGCCAGTGGTTTTCAACCTTTTTTCATTTGCAGATCCTTAAACATTTTTTAATGATGTGCAGACCCCTTTGACATGCTTTTGGTGGATCATAGTTATTTTTCATGGACCCCTTAGACAGTCTGTGGACCTCCAGACTTTGCCCAGAGTACTTTCCGGCCCTCTCAAAGGGGGTGACTGCGCCTTGCTTTTGATATTCATTGGATAAACAGCACCGGGATAGCTTATGCCCCATCAGCAGCAGGAGCCCAGGCTAGACCCAGGGTCTTGTTCCTTCCAAGGCAGTATCCATAACACTGTGCTGGGCTCCTGTCCCTATACATCTTTCCCATCTTGGCTGCGTCAGTAGAAGAGTGCTCTGGGAAATGCCTAGCAATTAAAGTACTTTGATGAGAAGCAGGAGACACAAGCTCAAACCCCCTTTGGGTCAGATGAGACTATAACTTGGGTCCCCTGCATCCTGGGCAAGCATGCTTGTCATTGGGCTAAAAGGTATGACTGAATTTTTGGGATTTGCCTGGTGTTATGTGTGTTCCAGGGCAATTATGTTTGGCCACAGGGCAATCTATTGAATATGCTCAGTAGGGAAGTGCGGGATCAGCCTCACTTTACCGAATTCCAAACTGTGTAATTGCCTAAAACTGCAGTTATGTTGGCCATGAAACTGCCACTTAGGAGCATGAAAGGAAATAGGATCTGGCTCTTACTATTTAAAATGCATTGGTCTAAGAATTGTATCTTTGCAGACTTGGTTAGCTAAAAACTCTGTGAAAAATGTCTGGAATACATTAAACCATCCAGCTGGGACTTGGGTTAAGGAAGTCATCAGCCTGAATCAAGAGAGAGGAATAGGGATGGCCCGGGGCCAAGCAAGTGAAAAGCCCATGGACCACAAGTATATGGCAAGGAATTATGAGAACTTAAGACAAAAGACACGCAACAGAAAGCTACAAATCTATAGGTGTCATGTCATGTTTGGTGTAATTCTCCAAAAGCATGAGAAGCTTTCATAAACAGGGACCCCTCTTATAGCGCAGACGAGGTCTCACAGAACAGATTTTTCTGACCCTGCTATAGTTCTTGTGAAATGCGCAGAAATACAAAATCACACTTTGGTCCGAAACATTTCTCTACAAACATTACAGCTAAGTGCAGACGTTCTAAAAGTTCAAACCTGAATTGATTCAATCTTTGCAGGTTAGTCTAACCTGTGTAGATTGAACCAATTTTCAAGTGCATAGACATTCACTTTTGATTCAGGAAATGCGGGCACATGCCTGCAGTGGCTCAGGCCTGAAGCTGTGTGGCACTAGAGTGAGCCTTCTCTTCCCTTCCACAGTGGCTAAGGGAAACTGAGCTGGGGTGGCCAGGCCCCAGCAGTGCTTGAGTATGATTGGGGAGGGGTTTAAACCCCCATCCTGGCCTGCAGGGACCCCAGCTAGGGTGTGCCTGGAGAGGGGTGGAGAAGCAGCCCTTGCCAGGCTTGGTGGGGGTGGGAGAAGGGGAGGGGAATGTGGCCTGCAGCTGGCACTGGGCAGCGAGAATGGGGGCATGGCCAGACCCCCTCACTCCCTTGGTGGGGGAGGAAGACCCCTGCTCAGCCCAGCCTGGGTGCAGAGAGCCAGGAGCATAGTTTTTCTCCCCCTGCCCCACAGCAGCAGATTGTGGGGTCAGGGGAGGAGGAAAGCCCTTTGTGACAGCCCAGCCTGGCCACTGAGGCAGCGCCACACAGAAACCACCCCCTGGCCCCATGGTGGGGGAGGAAGAGGAGGAGGGAGAGAACCCCGCCTGCTGCAGGAGCTTCCTAACAGCCCAGCCCAGCCTGGGCACGGGGAACAGGGAGCAATCCAGGCACACAGCTCCTGTGGGCCCAGCCTGAGCCCCACCTCCGGCTAGGAAGGGCCCTGCCCCTGGGGCCTTGCCCAGGCTGGCCTTGCTCCACCAGCCTCAACTGGGGCTGAGAGGGGCCGGCTGAGGGCACTGCTGAGGGCAGGCACAGAGGACCCAGCAGAGGCCAGGCAGGGTCCTTCCCAGCAAAGCTGCAACACCAGGATAGCCTGTCCTGGCCTGGGTGTGGGGAGCTGGGAGCAATCCAGGTGCACAGCTCCCATGCCCCAGCCTGAGCCCCAGCTGGCTGGGAAGGGCCCTGTCCCCATGGCCCAGCCCACTCCCACCATCCATCTGCCTCACCTCAGGCTAGGACTGACACAAGCCAGCCTGTGGGCGCTGTTGAGGGTGGGCGCAGAGGGGCTGGGACCCTTCCCAGCCAGTTGGGGCTGGGACCGTGGGAGCTGTGTGCCCAATATTTTCCTGGCTCCCCACACCCAGGCTAGGGCAGGCTGTCTGGGAGCCAGTGCGGCATGTAGGGCTCTCCCCCTCCTCTTTCTCACCCACCACAGGGTGAAGGGGAGGCTTTGTGTGGTGCTGCCTCAGCGGCTTGGGCCGGCCCCTTCAGACCCACCCTCAGCAGTGCCCATGGCAAGGCAGTGGGCAGCTGTGGGCAAGGCAGATGGATGACAGGACCATGCCCTCTGCTGCTGTAGCAGTGAGGGGGGATTAACCTGACAGGGGCTGCTCCTCCTGGCCAGACCCCAGCTGCAGTCCCCAAGGGAGAGGGGAGGGAGGAAGTATAACCCCCCTCCCTGCCCCTTCGCCTTAGGGGGCCATGCCAGGTCAGTGTGTGGCTATGTCCCCGCCCTTGCTCCGGCTAGAAAGCAGAGAAGCAGGGCCAGCCCTGTTCTCTGGAGCAGACAGCACAGCGCAGCCCAGGGCTGCAGAGCATGCTGGGATGCGGGGGGAGTCTGATTTAATTTAAACCAGGAAGGGGTCTGGGACAAATTCCATAAACCGATTTGACCTAAATCAGTTAATTCTTATACTACATTCAACCAGGTTTACCTTTAACCAGTTTTGTCCATATTGAAACTGGTTTATGTGCACTGTATTTATGTTTTGTTACATGTTTAAATCAGTTTCTGATCACTTAAACTGATTTATGTGTAATTTCTGTCCCTACCCTACATGGGGACATCCTTTTTTGTCTCTTTCAAAGCCAGCAGAGTCAGTAGGGGTGGGGAAGCAAGGCATCAGGATCACTTCCTACCCCCACTAAGTCCTCACCCCAGGAACAAATGCAGCTCCAGGGCATTGCCCTTGCAGCAGCAGCAGCTGCATGCACAGACACCTGTAAAAGCAACAGCTGGGGCAGGCAGACCATGCTGTGGCAGCAGTGGCAGAAACAGCAGCCACAGCTGGTGACTTTTCTTTTGAGGGGTTTTGAGTCCTTGGCATAGGTAAGACCTCTGTGCCCTCCCACCCCTCACCCCCTGCACTCTCAAAACCCTCACCTCCCACTACCCCACTCTCCCCTAGGATTTGCTCAGGGTGCAAACACTGCTCATTCTGTCTTTGTTTAAGGCAGACCCAGCTGCCACACTTAATTTAGTTTTAGATGATTTGAAACTTGGCAGCATGCAGTCAAAAACACCCTTAACCTTGGATCAGCCATGTATAATATCCACCATACAAGACTCTCCAGAGACAGTTGCAAAATCTCTCAAGAAAGTCTCAGAGGTGGATGAGGAAAACTTCGTTTTTTTTGATGGAACCAGGCTGATAATTACACAAATCAATATGCAGATATGTAGTTAGCCGTGTTAGTCTGGGGAGATTTGCATTTTATAAACTAACTAAATAAGATATATGTATAGAGCACAAGCTTTTCTAAACTCAACTTCACTTCATCAGATGCAGGTCAAAGATGTCAGACTTGTGTGGGATGGGATACCTTGCACATTTTTCTTCACTGACATGATTGACCTGGAATTCAAGACAACTGATGACAGCATTAGGAGTTGTGAGGAATCAAGCCAAAATGACTCCAATCAGAACATGTTGGCCTTGTTTAATGTCAGGCAGCAAGAACTAGATTATGGGCTGTTCACATTGTGTACCTTAAACCTCTCTTGCTATATTGGTCAGCACATCTGCCAGGACCTTGAGCTCAGTCTTAATCCCCATAAAAAGTATCTTCCACTGAGAAGTATGGATTCATTTTGTAATTATTTTCAAATTTTGCGAAATCCCAGAGAACAAAAATCGCAATGAGCTCTTGCTGAACCCTGTGAAGCAGTTGTGAGCTATTTTGGAGCTTTGCGCCCTACTTGCTGAGCTGCTTGCTAAGCCAGACCAAAGAAGGCAGCATTCCAAAATCATTATTTGGTTGCTGTCCATTTGGAAGATGTTGTAGAAAGTGAGTTAGGAGCTTACACAGCCAATGTAAGGAGTATTCTTGAGATCGAGAGAAGCAGATCTATGGGCAGAGCTTAGTTCAGAATGGGTTTCATCACCCTAAAGACTCAAGTATCACCTGTCAAAAGGAGGATTTCTTGTGTGAGGCTTTACATAAATTAAAATAAAAAGATTCCTTTCTCCCAGAGTTGCATCCCATTGCACCTTTACTTCACCCATCCAAAATATTAATGCAAAATCACCGCCTCTTCTTTCTTTCTCCTGGTGGTTCCACATCTCTCTTCACTCCACTACTCCCTCTGATGTCTCTGTAGGAGCTCAGTGGAATCTGTGTTGTCAAAGTGCTTGCTGAGTAAAAAGGCTGCTCTCATCAAAACTGAAGCATTTCAAAATGTGTCACTTCAATTCATGCTCTGAGAAAAATATTTTAAAATGAATTTTTTATTTGAAAATTTTAATTTATTTTGAAACTATTTTTTTGTATTGGAATGCCATCGTTTTGTCTTTATATTGTTTTAATTTTTGTATTTTCATTATCTTTAAATGATTTCAAGACATGTTGCAGTTCTGAGATGTTTTAATACAGTATTTTCTTTCTAGGTCAAAGTCTCATTTTAGTCAGTACTGTATGCAGCACTTTGCTACTTTGACAGAAAGCAGGGGAAGACTTTGATCTAGAAAATAAGACAAGATGTTTCAATCAGTACTAAATACTGGTTGACCTCGATGACTTTCAAAATAAGACAAAATAACAGAATATTTCAACCATTATGTCATGATGTCAGTAGTGGGGATACACTGCTACTGGCATATTAGGTGATACATATGAGAAGATATACTATTAATGAAGCCACATCTTAAAAATGATTTGTTTGAAAACATATGTTTCAGGCCAGCTATTTAGTAGGATATTTCAGAAATGCTTGTTTTGGTTCCCATTCAAAAAATTGAAATATTGCAATTTCCTATGAAACAAAAATTCCAAGTTTTGAAGCACACTTGTCAGTTCCATATTGACCATAACCACCCATGCTGCGCAGAAGTCACTGCCATCTGGCTAGGTGGCGGCCTTCCTATGTGCATTGCTTCTGTAAGTAGTGGACATTGTTAGAGGTGGGAGATGGAGGAGGCAGGTAGAAATTCTAGTGGTTTCAAAGGAGCTATTGACTGGTTTCTGTGATGTTTGACAAGAAGAATTACTATAGAACTGCCACAATCCCATTTGAAGGGAAAGTAGTTTCTTTCCTCACTTCTTGTCCAGACCTGTTCTGTTATCCAGCAGTTCCTGCTGCTTCTCCACACTCCTATCGCAGCCTGACCTGAAAAAGGATTGGAGTCTGAAATTTCCTCCCACCTCTCCCCTTGCATCTTTATTCTGAAACTGGTGGGATCCAACACACAGATCAAGGAGGGAATTTAAACTTGCACTCCTCCTGCTCTTGATCAAGCAATAATTTACCAACCCCTCCTCCCCCCCCAAAAAAAGACCCAAACTGATAGTGGTATACCTTGCAAAACTGCAAGTCTGAGCTTGAAAAAAGTATGTAAAGAAATGGTGCCAGGAAAGAGAAGAGAAGACACGGTGCATTCATTTAAAGACTTGGGATCTTCATCACGAAGGTCGGACTGCTTACCTCCATTGTGCTCTAACAGGCATGATGCTGTAACTCTTCTTTTGTCACTGTATTTTTTTATTGCTTCGTGCAATTCTTGACTAATAAATAATGAAGGAACAACCTTTTTTTTTTCTTTTATACTTCCTCACTAAGACTGGAAGGTGAAGTTTAAACAAGCTGTTATTTTTAGCAGTTCAATCATAAATGAGAGACAATGGCTGTATTTTTTTGTAGACACGTCTCCAAATAAAATACGCACCTTGTTTCTGGAAGGTAGAATATAGGGGTAAAAAAGACTTTTCCATAGTCTTGGCTAGCTGTATGACATAGACTAACTCCTGGAAATATAGAGCAGCCAGGAAGTGTGGCATCGGGAACTTCTTGGTGTGGCAGACTGTCTCCTGCAACATCACATTTCCTGAATACTTTATGTTTCCACAAGGCTAGCCCTATACCCTTTCAAAAGGTAGTAACAGGATTGTTACTTCTTTACTATAAGTAGTTCTTTATATACATTCCTGTAAACAAGGTGTGATTCCACATTACAAGCCTCATCAAGACATTATCACAGCTCACTTGCTGCTTCAGGCATAAGCCATAGTGCTCAGCCAGTAGTTACAGCTGTTAACACAAGACTCCATCCCTTCAGTATGCTGAGCAGACTCAAAACAGTAGTCATCTTGGCAGGTGCATGACATGCACAGTGTCTCCAGGAGTGCTGCTTTCCCAGAGGAGAAAACAGCTTCCCTGCTTAAAACATGCAACCTAATTTTGGGAGGCTGGTTTTGGGGGGAAATTTGATCTTTGACAAAGTAACAACTTAAGTGCATGAAGGGAATGCTATGGATATAGTGTATCTAAACTTCAGCAAGGCTTTTGACAAGTTTCCACTTGACTTTCTCCTAAACAAATTAGAAAAAAGTAGGCTAAACGAAACTACTATCAAGTGAATAGATAACTGGATCAATAGCTGCAAACAAAGGATAATTATAAATGGATGCATGTCAGAACAGCAGGAGATTTTGAGTGCAGTCCCACAGGGCTCCAGTTCTGTTCAATGCGTACATTAATGATTTGGGTGCTGGAATCGAGAGTGTCTTGAGCAAGTCTGCAGACAACACTAAACTGGGAAGGATGGAGAACACACTGGAGGATAGGAGTGCAATTCAGAAGGAACTTGATAGATTGGAAAGCTGGGATGGAGCTAACACGATGAAGTTCAAAGCTGACAATGAAAAGTGCTCCACATCAGAAGGAATAATCAAAAATACAAATTGGGTGACACCTGGCTAGATGGCAGCACTGTGGAGAAGGATCTGGGGGGGTTTGGTAGATGACAGATTCAATACACAATGGTATAGTGCCCGAAGACTGGAAGAAGGCCAATGTGCTGCCGAACTTCAGGAAAGGGAGGAAAGTGGATCCGGCTAACTATAGGCCCATCAACCTGATTTCTATCCGAGGGAAGGTCTTAGAAAAGTTTATTAAAGAGCCCATCCTTAATGGACTGGCCAATGCTGAGGGATAGCCAGCACGGGTTTGTTGTGGGTAGGTCTTGCTTGACCAATCTCATTGCCTTCTACAGCCAGGTGACCTATCACCTGGACAAGGGAGAAGAGATTGATGTCATATATCTTGACTTCAAAAAAGCCTTTGATCTGGTATCCCATGATCACCACTTGGCAAAACTAGCCAGTTGTGGCCTTGGCTCCACCACAGTCCGCTGGCTGGGAAATTGGCTCCGTGGTTGGACCCAGAGGGTGGTAACTGATGGAAGTCAATCGTCATGGTGCCCTGTGACCAGTGGGGTCCCCCAAGGCTCTGTCCTTGGACCCATATTATTCAACATCTTCATTAATGATGTGGACATTGGAGTCAGAAGCGGATTGACCAAGTTCGCCGATGACACCAAACTCTGGGGCAAAGCAACCACACCTGAAGACAGAAGGCCAATCCAGGGTGACCTGGACAGGCTCAGCAAATGGGCGGACGAGAACCTGATGGTGTTTAACACTGAAAAATGCAAGATTCTCCACCTTGGGAGGCAAAACCTGCAGCATCCTTATAGGCTCAGCAGTGCTACGCTGGTTAGCACTACCGAAGAAAGAGACTTGGGGGTTATCATTGACCACAAGATGAACATGAGACTTCAATGTGATGCTGCGGCTAGTAAAGCAACCAAAACGCTGGCTTGCATCCCTAGCTGCTTCTCAAGCAAATCCCGGGACTTCATTCTTCCCTTGTACTCGGCTTTGGTGAGGCCACAGCTGGAGTACTTCGTCCAGTTTTGGGCTCCACAATTCAAAAAGGATGTGGAGAAGCTTGAGAGAGTCCAGAGAAGAGCCATGCACATGATCAGAGGTCAGGAAAACAGACTGTATGACGACAGGCTGAGAGCCATGGGGCTCTTTAGCCTGGAAAAGCGCAGGCTCAGGGATGATCTGGTGGCCACCTATAAGTTTATCAGGGGTGACCACCAGGATCTGGGGGAACGTTTATTCACCAGAGCACCCCAAGGGATGACGAGGTCGAAGGTTATAAACTACTACAAGACCGTTTCAGGTTGGACATAAGGAAGAATTTCTTTACTGTCTGTGCCCCCAAGGTCTGGAACAGCCTGCCATTGGAGGTGGTTCAAGCACCTACATTGAACACCTTCAAGAGCAAATTGGATGCTTATCTTTCTGGGATCCTATGACCCCAGCTGACTTCCTGCCCTTTGGGCAGGGGGCTGAACTCAATGATCTTCCGAGGTCCCTTCCAGCCCTAATGTCTATGTCTGTGTCTATGAAATACGAGTCTGCAGAATGAGTCTGCAACTGCACAAAAGACAAATGTGTTTTTGGAATGCAGCAATAAAAGAATTAGGTGCAAGACATGAGACACAGAGGGTGCCCCTCTACTTGGCATTGGTTAGGCTTCATCTGGAGTACTGTGTGTAATTTTGGGATCCACATTTTTACAGACATGGAAAAGTTACAGAGGGTCCAGAGGCAGGCAACAAAAATGATCAAGGGCTTGGAAGGCAAGTCATATGATGAAAGTTTGAAGGAAATAGGCATATTCAGCTTGTGGAAAAGGCATTTAAGAAGGGACATGATAGCAGAACTGCCATCAAGAAGAGGGAAAATGTGTTTTCTTTCTTCCTGAAGACAGTAGCACATGGCTTGAAGTTGTAGCAAAGTAGTTTTAGATTGGATATCAGGAAAAGCTTCTTCACTGTTAGAACAGTGAGGCTGTGGAATAGATTGCCTAGGGAAGTTTTGGTCTCTCCATCACTGAAAAGTGTTCAAGAAGAGGTTGGACAGGCATTAGTCAGGGATGATCTAGGCTTAGTTATGCCTATTTTCTACTACTGTTTACCATGCTTCTGGACTTTTGCTGATTGCCACATGGAGCTAGGAGGAAATTTTTTCCTTTCCTGCTGCTACATTTTCCTCAGAATCATTGGGTGTTGTTTGCAGCCAAGGCTTGGGATTGTGACTGGGGTGTGCCAATTATGCTGGGACTTAAACCCAGAGGTTCCTGGCTGGAGGGTCTTGCTCCTTTGCTCAGGGTCAGACCAATCACCGAGTAATTATAGACTACTCAGTCTCACCTCCATCCTTGGAAGGTCTTTGAAAAGATTATAAAGGATCATATTTGTGGGAGTCCAGCAGGAAAAATAATGCAGCAGGGTAACCAGTGTGGATTCATAGCAGATAGACCATGCCTGAGCAACCTGGTTTCATTTTATGACAGGGTCACAAAACGCTTAGACATAGAAGGAGAGGTAGATGTTGTTTTCTTGGATTTTAGCAAGGCCTTTGATACGGTATCTCATCCCATTCTCATAAATCAGTTAAGAGGCTGTAACATAGATGTTTACACGGTCCAGTGGGTGGCAAATTGGCTTAGTGGTCGCACCCAGAGAGTGGTAGTAGACAGGTCATTATCAACATGGAAGGATGTGGGTAGTGGGGTCCTTCAGGGTTCAGGCCTTGGACCTGTACTCTTCAATATCTACGTCAGTGACTTGGATGTGGGTGTGAAGTGTACTCTGTCCAAGTTTGCAGACGATACTAAATTGTGGGGTGAAGTGCACATGATGCAGGCAGACCTGGACAGGTTAGAAAAGTGGGCAGTACACAATAGGATGCAGGACAACAATAACAAGGACAAATGCAGAGTGCTGCACATAGGGCGCAAAAATATCCAGCACACCTACTGGTTAGGACATCACCCTCTCAGCAGCACAGAAGTGGAAAGGGATCTTGGAGTCACAGTGGACTCCAAGATGAACATGAGTCATCAGTGTGACGAAATCATCAGCAAAGCTAATCACACTTTATCATGCATCAGCAGATGTATCACAAATAGATCCAAAGAGGTGATACTTCCTCTCTATGCAGCATTGGTCAGACTGCAGTTTTGGGCACCGTACTTTAAGAAGGATCTTGATAGACTCAAGAGGATCCAGAGGAGGGCCACTTGTATGGTTACGGGCTTATAGAACAAGCCCTATGAGGAGAGACCTGGACCTCTTCAGCATCTGCAAGAGAAGGCTGAGAGGTGTTCTTGTGGCTGCCTACAAATTCATTAGGGGGGCGCAGCAAGGGATTGGCGATTATTCACCAGGGGACCTCTTGAGGTAACAAGGAACAGTGGTCACAAACTGTCAGTGAGCAGATTTAGGCTAGATATCAGGAGAAACTTCTTCACAGTAAGGGTGGCTAAAATTTGGAATGGGCTTCCAAGGGAGATGGTGCTCTCCCCTACCTTGGGGGTGTTTAAGAGAAGGCTGGATAGGCATCTGGCTGGGGTCATCTTAACCCAGCACTCTTTCCTGCCTAGGCAGGGGGTCGGACTCATAGTTTCATAGTTTCTAGGGTCAGAAGGGACCTGAGCAGATCATCGAGTCCGACCCCCTGCCATGGCAGGAAAGAGTACTGGGGTCAAATGACCCCAGCAAGGTGTACATCCAGCCTCCTCTTAAAGGCCCCAAGGTAGGAGCCAGCACCACTTCTCTTGGAAGTTGGTTCCAGATCCTAGCTGCCGTGACAGTGAAGTAGCGTCTCCTGATGTCTAGCCTAAACCTACCCTCTACCAGCTTGTGACCATTATTTCTAGTCACTCCTGGCAGTGCTCAGGGGAACAGGGACATCCCCAGTGCCTGCTGGTCCCCTCTGACTAGTTTGTAACAGGCCACTAGATCCCCCCTCAGCCTTCTCTTGTGGAGGCTGAACAGGTTCAGGTCCCATAGCCTCTCCTCATAGGGCCTGCCCTGCTGCCCCCAATCATGTGCGTGGCCCTCCTCTGGACCCTCTCCATGCTGTCCACATTCCTCTTGAAGTGCGGTGCCCAGAACTGGACCCAGTACTCCAGCTGCGGCCTGACCAGTGCCGCACAGAGGGGAAGGATCACCTCCTTGGACCTGCTCGAGATGCATCTGAGGATGCATGACAAGGTACGGTTGGCCTTCCTGACTGCATCCCCACACTGCCGGCCCATGTTCATCTTGGAGTCAGTGATGACTCCAAGATCCTTTTCTGCCTCTGTACTTGACAAGAAGGGAGTTCCCCAGCCTGTAGATATGGTGCCGGTTGTTCCTCCCCAGACTCGATTATCTGTTGAGGTCCCTTCCAACCCTAGCATCTATAAATCTATGGATCTATTTGAGGACAGGAAGGATTTTTGCCCCATGATCAGATTGGTACAGAATGTGGGGGTTTTTTACCTTCCTCTATAGGCCCTCTTCCTGGGATGTAGCAATGGTATTTTAACAAACTTTGTAGCAGCAGGATGTTGGCCATTTTGGTCTTCCTGCTTTACCTGTGGCAGATTAGGATATTATGCCTGGGTTGGCTGTGTAGTTTGCTATGAGGTTAGACAATGGATTTGTATAAAATGGTTTGGAGAGGGATGATCCTGCCTTTGGCAGGCGATTGGACTAGATGACCTCTGGAGGTCCCTTCCAGCCCTACTTCTCTATGAGTCTTTGATGTATGTGAAAAAATACATTATGTACTGTTAATAACATGCAGTTTTGTACATATGTAAACAACTGAATGTTGTCATTTATAGCAGATTGGGGATTTGCTTAGCTCAAGCAGTTGTCGTTTGCTTGCAGTCTTTGTTTATTGTCCCTGTTTTCCTGAGGCAAACTTCCTCTCAGCAGGAATCAATACAAATAATTAACAACCCAAACAAACAAGTAGCGTGTAGTCTTTTTGCAAACCAATGACAGTGCCTGGGCTTGGGTCTGCAGCCACTAGCTTCTCACTCTTTTCCCTCCATTACTTTCATTCCCGTCTGTGGGGTTTTTTTACAATCTTGGATCCATGGAGAGAGTCCTGGCTTGGGCTTCCAGCTCCAGCTCCAAGACCTTCCTGTCTCTTTTTTGGGCTCAGTCTCTCTGGGAGCCTTTTAACTTCCACAGAGCCAGCTAATTATCCTTGTCAGCTAGCTCAGTCCTCTGGAGCAGACTTGCAGCTGCAGATCCTGAGCCATGCAGCCCTGCTACACCATTATTAAGATACAGTTTTCTGTTACTCATAACATTCAGTCAAGTTGCACCAAGAGACCTTAACCAATATTGGAGCTGCAAACTTCTCAGTCTTGTACACATAATGAAAAGATAGTCATGCTCTTGAAGAGATAACACTTGAGTAATCAGAGGCAGAGAAATGAAATATGTATTGCCCCATGTTTCAAAATCAGAAATGAGTTGGAATGAGATGTGAATTGTCTAAGGTAGCAAGGAACTCTCTTGCAGACCAGGGATTTATGCCCTCTAGGGCCTTAACCAAGAAACTGTCCTCTAGGATTACCAACTGTCTTTAAATTTATGGACATTCAGTAAAAATTCAAATTCAAATTGCTTGCCCATAAAGTCCATTAAAAAAATTAAGCTGTCAGTAAAAACTCTAAGCAGTCTGAGATGATTGAATCCTTGTGGTCAGAAAGAAACTGGGTACAATACTGAAGGACAGACAGAACATAGCAGCACCACCTGGTGTCTAAGCAGGAATGTTTCAACCTACAAGAAGCCTTTTCTCAGTGCTTTGTAGACCTCTTCCCCTCAGCCATGTATTGCTATTACATCCCATCAGCTACCTGTAATACTGCTGGGTTGCAGGTAGGTTTCCTTGGGGGAGCAGGGATGGCATGGGTAAGTCTGGGTGGCCAGCATGATGTAGGGTACATTCTGGGGCATCAGGGTATGGGGGTTAATAAGGGAACCCTTGGGGAGGGGAGGGAGCAGTGTAAAACACTGCTTCATTCAAGCAGGATTGGCAACCCAACAATTTTTTTACTGTAAACGTTTTACTGACAACCAAGCTTTTTTACTATGGATAGTGTTAAGCCTCTACATTTGAGCCCAGCTCTTTTAGCTGGGGCCTACCAAAAGAGTTATATTTACATTATGTAAAATATATATCAGTAAAAAACATGTCAATAAAAAAGTTTGGTTGTCAGTAAAAAAAATTGCAGATTGTCAGGAAAAAAAATTTCTTAGGATAGCAACCCTGTTGTCCTCGTAGTGTAGTATCAAAGTGCTGTCCTGGGTGAAGAGCAGCCAATATTTACAGAATATAAATGTACTATATTCTATAATAATACAATTATAGAATCCTCATAATTAGGAATATTCAGGAATGCATGCATGCTGGTTAACAACAATCAGGAGAAAGGTCACTATTTAGGTTTCATGGAAAAGACAAAACAAAATAATACTTTACTGAATAAAAATAAAAGGACAAAAATCAGACTCATTGTCACTTTTCCAAAGAAGATTGGTACTCAGAATTTCCAACTGAGTTAACAGGCTCAGTGAGTGTCCATTAAGCAGATTTTTATGCTAATGTCCCATTTAGCGACTGGCAATGAGTGCTGCTTATCACCAAGCTAAATTGATTTCCCAAGCAATGTTCCAATGGTGAGGCCATCCTCACTTAAATACTGTACTGGGTTTGTAAAGTTTCAAAATGGTAGTAGTCTGGGGTACAGGATAGAGAGAATAGTTGCTAAGAAATTGTCTGTCAGGTTCTGTGTTTCTTTCAGAAGCTGTTCAGTATGAGCCTGGGAGTGCATACTTTGTCTTCTGGACATGGCTACATGAACACAAATCCTAGTATATTTTACATTTGTTTTGTGAATTACAGGAAGGCACAGACACATAGATATCCTGGAGTAGCTCACAGTATAGATAACCAGATTTGTGTCACTAATAAGTGGCAGGGGAGCAGGTAATAACTTGTTTGTTTCAGTGAATGGCTACCCTGGGATTAATGGCTAGAAGGCATTTAAACTAGGGCTGTCAAATGATTTAAAAAATTGATTGTGATTAGTTGCACAATTAAAAAAATTAGTCACAATTAATTGTGATTTTAATTGCACTGCTAAAAACACAAAATTATGCCAAATTATGCAGGCACTTTGTATGGTTGCAGGGTGGGCTGTGGGGGCGGAGAACTTGTGAAGGTGTGGGGGCTGTGGATGTGGAGGGGTGGGTTTGGAGCCCAGGGAGGGGGGAGGTCCCTGCACACCCTGGCAGAATGCAGGGCACTGTGGGTCAGAAGTGAGGAGCAGCAGCAGGGCTAAGGGGGGGGGGGCTGTAGCTTGGGAGTGAGGGGCATGGGCAGGACATGGGCCCCCCTCACAATCATATTCCCCCCAAAAGGTGTCCTCTTTTTTGAAACTGGAAATATGGCAACCCTACAGGAATGCAGCCCAGTGGGGTGTAGAGCAGTACCCAGCAGCTACATCTGTGGAGGGGATTGGGCAGGGGAAGGGGTGTGTGGGGGGGGGCAAATCGAGGCCCCCATGGTGAGGGGAGGGAGTGGGGCAGGGGCAGGGGTGAATGGGATGGAGCTGTGGGTGCTGCATGCACCCTGGAGAGGCATGGGCAGCATGTGCCCCTGGATTTGTGCACAGGGCAGAGGCAGGCTGCCTGCTGCAAGCTGGGGCTCTGCACCCTGCTGCCTTTGCCTGGGAGCCATGCAATGCCATGTGCCTCCTGCTGATAGGTGGGCAGGGGATGCACAGCTAGCTTGTGGCTCCCAGTGCAAAGGTAGCAGGGTGCAGAGCCCCAGCCCACAGTGGGCAGCCTGCCTTTGCCCTGTGCACAAATCCGGGGGGGTGCATGCCCCCTATGCCTCCCTTGGGGGTGTGCAGTGGTGGGGAGCCATGTCCCCCCCAGCACTCCAGATGAGCTGCTGCACCTCCTTCCCATCCACCCCAGCCCCTGCCCCTGCCCCACTTCCTCCCTTACCATGGGGGACTCAATCTAACCCTCTGCCTCTTCCCTCTTCCCCCACCCTTTGCCCCTCACAGACTTACCTGCTGGGCACTGCACTACACACCGCCGGTCTGTGTTCCGAGCTGCTCATGTGTCTGTGCGCATGCCACCCACCTCCACCTTCCTGCTGTGGCAGCCTGGAGCCTGCACCGAGGCTACCCTGCAGCTCCTCTGCACTGCCACTGCTGCCCCACTCGGCGGCTTGGTAGCAGTGGTGACAGCAGCAGAGCTGAGCCCAGGCGCAGGCTCTAGAACCACATGAGTGATTAACTTAGTAAAAAAATTAATGCAACCAATTAACATGTTAATCACACATGGTAATGGCGATTAATTAACAGCCCTAATTTAAACTAGTGTAATTTACACTGGTAAAGTTTTACCCCTGATTCTTTCAGTGGTAATTCTCCACCGGATTGTGGCAAATTATTCCAGTTTAAGGGATTTCATCATCTATCAGTTACTTATTTACTCCGGTATAATTTCAATTACACCAGTGTAAATTTGTTGTCTGTCTAGCCCTCATCTGTTACTAGAGCCCTTAATTGTTAAGACTCAGATTCACTTGAGATCTCATCCTTAAATCTTTTACCTCTTTAGGCCTCTTCATTAGCTTCTCACGCCTTCCCTGAGGTCTTGGCCTTATTTTATGACAGCTACATTCCCTCTACATTCCCTCCCTCCCTAACAAAGAATAACATTTAAGTTGTTTTAGTGAGCAGTTTTACTTAGGTCTTTCAAGAAAGTGGGTTTGTGAATGGACTCTTCTTACTTACCATATAATTAGCTAGTGAGCCAGCTCTCCATCTATGTGAAAAGACAGCTTTCCATCTATGTGAGAGATGGAAGAACACTGGAATTAAATATTGCTGGATGATGAAGAATAACAACAAATCTCTTAGCTGCTGTTTTGTCACAGAGGTGAAACCTGTTTTTCAAACATCTCCTTTCCTCACAAATGTTGCTGCTGCTTCTCACTGCTACTGAGAAGTTCTTTCTGTAACTTTTGGCCTAAATGTTTCTTTGAAAAACAGCATCTTTTGTACTGTCTGGTTATAAAGGATTCTAATGCAGGTCTACACTTAAAAGTTTGTATTGCTCTAACACAGTGCTGGATTATGACATGCTGAGGCCCTAAGCCATGTCCATTTTAAGAGGCCCCATACGATAAAAATAATCTGATATATTTATATTTTTGTCATATTGCAACAAAAATGTCCATATTTAGAGTTATTTTCCCATATCTCTTTTATCTCCTTTATTTACTAACTGATTATTATAAAACTTGATACTGAGTCATGGTTTTTTTCTTATTTAGAGGCCCCTTATATTGTGAGGCCCTAAGCTGTAGTTTAAGTAGCTTAAACCTAAATCCGGCACTGCTGTAACAGCATCAGTGAGTAGATGGGAGGCAGGGGAGTGAATTTTTATGTATTTTTTAAACTGCAACCAGACAGCTAACAAAATTACTATAAACAAAGAAGAGTAAAATCTGTGGACCAGAATAATCAAAGTGCATTTCAGAGAGCTGTTGACAAATTTGAGTGAATTTAATTCAGCAGGTCTTGACAAAATTTATCCCAAGATACTTACGGAACTGGCTGAAAAAATCTTGAAGCCACTGGTAGTAATAATGACAAAAAAGTTATGTATGAAAGACAAGGTCCCTGAGGAATGGAGAAGGGCTAACTTAGTGCCTATCATTTAAAAGGGAGGAAAGGAGGACCTAGGGAATTATAGACTGGTCAGACCAACTTCAATATTTGAGAAGTTACTAGAACAAATTGTGAAGCTATCAATTCAGAAAAAACCTGGAGGAGGAAGGAGGAGTATCGCTGGAACTAATGTTGATTTGTTAAGAACAAATCATGCTAAAACAATTTGATTTTCTCCATTGACAAGGTTACTAGCTTGATGGATGAGGAGAGTGCAGTTGCTGTAATATACCTGGACTTTAGACTTCCCTTTTCACATGGTCCCAGATAACATTCTTTTAAGTAAACTGGAGAAATATAGATAGAATTACCATTAGATGGATAAATAATTGGTTAAATAGCCACAAGCAAAAAATAATTAAAATGAATCAATATCAGCGTGGTAGGTTTCAAGCAGGATTCCACAGGGGTCTGTTGTGACTCCAGAGTTGTTTAATATTGTTGGTAATGATTTGAATGCCAGAATAGAGAGCTTCATAATCAAGTTTGCAGATGAAACAAAACCAGGAGGGCTTGTAAACACCTGGGAAAATAGAATTAGAATTTTAAAAAATCTTGATAAATGGGAAAACTAACTATAAACAACAACATGAGATTCCAATAGACAAATGTAAGGTGCTATACCTAGGGAACTGAAATCAAAGGCACAACAAAAAAAAAATTGGGAATAACTGATTAGGAAGGCACATTGCTGAGAAGGATGGGCGATCACGGTGGATCACAAATTCGACAGGGATCAACTATGCATTGCTGTCATACATAACAAATAAATGCAGCTTTGATCTGCATTAGTAGATGTGCTGTATGTAAGTAAGACACAAGAGGTGACAGTAGCACTCTTCTTGATGCTCTCCAAACCTAGTGGTCCACAGGGCTAGCCTGGCTAAGATACACAATTGTTGTAGTGAGTGGCACCCAAAGGAGTGAATCACATCTGACTGCCTTTGATTCATCAGTCTGAATATCCATTTAGAGCTGCTCGACTGTGGGCAGCCTTCAGCAGGAGTCTAGAATGCGACTTGAAGTCCAGCAGCCAGAGTGAGGCACTTTTAACAGCTCTGCACCATGCGCCAGACATACAAAGTGCTGGTTGCTAACCACCTACTAAGGCTTTGGACACATTTTGACTTGAGAAAGGAAACTTGTTCAGAGGGTCCAGGAGGGAGGTTGAAGTTTTGCAGGTATTAAAGGGTGATTATCTTTGCTCTGATTGGTGTATGTTGGCTCTGATTAGGTGTATGTCCATAAATTGCTGGAAAAAGTTGCTAGTCCTCACCACTCCAATAAATTTATCTCCAATATGGTAGGACCTGGATTCTTTGCAGAGTTATTAAGTTCTTTATGGTACTATGCAGGTGAGGGGCTGAGAATCATCTATGAAGGACTATGGAGGTTCTCCAGTGTTGGTTGCAGCTTTTATTTCAGAGGGTACCACTTTTCCACTCAGCTGAGTGGGGCCACTGAGGAACTTCAAAGGATGCTGCTTCTCCAGACACTGAAGTAAAAACCTCATCAAATAGATGAGTGGCTTGTTCTTAATTTGGTAACCTTCTGCAACTGGAACAGGTTGTGAATTGCCTGGCTGTGAATGGTCTGGGTTCTACTACATAAGCTAGCACAGATTTCTGTATTTCTATACAGAAATAGAAACTGTTTCTCACGTGAAAATTTTATCTGTGCATTTCATCCAGACCAATGTGAAGGCACCTGTTTTGAATATACATATTTTTTCCCCAAGTCTGACTGCTCATCCTTTGGAAGTGAAGTTTTTTCCAGTCATTCAAGAGCTTGTACCTCTTCTTCCCCTTTTCCTTGAGATACTTGTTCTTAAAAGAACAGTTCCTCCATAGTGGGTGCGTCTACACATTCATTAATGCATCTTAGATATTGTGCATTTAGTTTAGTACTTGCTTAATAAAGTACTAAGTAAATGCACAGTAACTACAGTTGCTGCACAGTAGCACCGGCACATGTTTATTTTGTGATGCTCACTTCACATTAGCCTAATAACACTGTGCAGTAGGCCATTAGCATGATTTTAACCACCATGCTACTGCGCAGTGTTATTAGGCTAATGCACAGTAAGCATCTGGTGTAGACATGCCCAGTAAGGGGGGGAGCTAATTCTGTTTGTCTCTGTCTTCCTAACTTTTACTATTGAGGTCAAGCTACTTAGAGCCTGAGGGAAAGAGCAAGAGCCAGAATGAGAGTTGGTATGTGACTGCATGGGCATTTTTAATTGGTGTGGCTGCCTGCTGGTCAAAGTGACTAAAGAAGTTTTCAGAATAAATAACTAGCTGAAGCAGCAGAAAAATAAATGCAACCAAACTCCTTTTTGTTGGTGTTCTACTGTGGTTACTGTTGTGAGACAGAAATATTGCTAAATAGTCTCAAAGAATTAAAATGTTTTCATATAATCTGGAATGGCAATCATCTGATCAAATCATATATGCATTCCTGTGTATTTTTAGGATACGTGTATGTGTGTGAATGTTGCTTAACAACAGTCCATTATTCAGGCAGGTGTGGCTATCAGCACTGCCATTTGTGGCTCATTCTCCTGAAATAACTTTCTGGACTGTAATCTGTTGAATAGAAGCACTGACCTCATATTACCTTTGTTATTCTGAATGGAAACCTCATAACTAAAACAAATCCCTCAGGGAAGAAATTAACCATTTTGTAGCCTGAAAGAATACTGGAGATGTCTCTTGATTAGGTAGGATCTCAGCAAGCCAAATATTCCTGATTTTTGGTTGTTTTTTTATGTTTGTCTTGGGGGTTTTTTGTCGCATATGTGTTTTGCATGATATTTGTGGAGCAAGGCAGGGAAACATTGTTGGTGGCAGAATGCAGGGGGGAAATGTAGAGACTGTCTGCTGGTTTTAGAATAGCTAAATGCAGAGGAAAATACGAGAGCCCACTGCAGTACTATACAGCTGATGGAGGCCTAAAAAGTACCTCTTAAAGTGAGATGTAGTCTGCCAATGTGTTATTTTGTGTCACCTTGGGAATAAACCATACTTGGTTCATACATTAAAATGTGGTAACATATACAATTTATGAATCTGGTGAGGTAGGTACTGATTTGGTTGCTCTCTCACTTGTTTTACAAGACAAAACAAGTAAATCATGATGGTCACAAAGTAACATTTTACTGAGCAGTAACAAGCCATGAAAATACCTCAACAATGCTTCTATCCTATATACTTCTCCGTGACTGAGGTTCTGGAAGTGAAATTGATAGATGTGGAAGCACAAGTAGAGAGTTTATCAATCCTCTTTGAGAAAGAATGAGGACAGATGCATATTGGAAATGAATGCATGTCTGCTCATAGGATGCTGAGAGAAAGCCTTTGACTGTTTGACCTTGGTTTGTCTTGCAGTGAAGGAAGGCTGTTTACAAGGGGTGGGTTCATCAGACAGAGGAGATCACCTTGGGACACTAACTCACCCACCTAGTGAGGAAGGTTTTAAACTAGACTTGAAGAGAGCTGATAAGAGAAGGCTACAGGTGAGTAATAATAAAAAAATGATCTTGTCAAAGGAATGGAATGTGAGGGAGTAAATAGAAAATGTCATCTAAGGAGAGACACCAGGAAGAACAGTGGGGCAGCCTGCTGAGTATCTGAAATGTCTGTACACTAATGCCTCAAGTGTATGGGGAATAAACAGGAAAAACTTGAAATACACAGTCTTAATACACAGTCAAAGCTATGACATCACTGGTATCACAGAGACTTGTTGGGATAAATCACACGAGTGGAATGTTGATACAGAAGGGTGTAGCTTGTTCAGGAAGGACGAGGAGAGGAGAAGGAGGTGCTGTGCTGTATGCAGGGCCATTCCTAGGGGGGTGAAATGGGGCTATTGCCCCAGGCCCGTGCTTTGGTGGGCCCCGTGGAGCCAGGCAGAGCAGCAGTGGTGCGGAGCCAGCTCCGCATCCAGCTGCTCACTAACCCCCACACTGCCGCCACTGCCACCACTGATGGTGGTAGCACCTTCTTCAGGTCTGGGCCTGTGGGATTGGAGTGGGGATAGGGCCCCGCATCGACTGATTTGCCCCGGGCCCCGCATCCTGCTCAGATTGCCTCTGGCTGTATGTTAAAAATATACATCCCTGTATACTTACCTTGAAGACTAGGAAGAAGTAAGAGGCAACCTTGCTGAATGTCTGTGGGTTGGGTCAAGATAATAGGTGACCAATATAGTCAATGTTGTGGCAGGGGAATACTATAAAATATCTAATCAGGTGAAGGAGGTGGTAGATGAAGGTTTTTTGAACATCTAAAAGACAGACCTGTTGGTAATGGGATGAATTTAATTGCTTAGATATTCTTCAGAAAATCTGCTCAATAGAACACAGAATGCTCATCAGCTTCCTGAGATGTGTTGGGGAACAATTTATCTTTTTTCAGCAAGTGGAGTAAGTTACTGTGGAAGAAGCTATTTTAGATTTGGTTTAGACTAAATGAGAAGTATTGACTGATCTGAGAAAAAGAAAGAATTCATGGTTACTGGAAAAGATTATATTATTAAAGACTCAATGGCAAAATACCCCAATGCAGAGAGAAGATAGAAAGTACAGTAAATGGCTAGCATGGCTACATTTGGAGCTTTTTAATGAAAACCGAAGGAAGCTGTACAAAAGCTTGGATGACTAAGAATGAGTATACAGGAATAACCCAAGGATGTAGGGATAATTTCAGAAATGGGAAATGAGTTACAGGTAATAAAGAACATGAAAGAAAACAAAAAGAGGTTTTCTAAATATATTAGCTGAAGAAGGAAGACAAAGAAAGGTATTGTTAATGGGACAGAAGGACAAATAATGGATGGCTAAGGTTGTTAGGCTTCAACCTTAACAAAAAAAAGATTAATTGTGACCAGAATACTTAATATAAGCTTTATAGGGGGATAGAAAGGTGTGGCAGAACAGGGAAAAGAAAAGTGAAAGAATATTTAGGTAAATCAGGCATACTCAAGTTGGGCATCAGGCTTGTGAGAAGTGGCAAGCATTTGCTTCAAATTTGGATTTGGCCAAGTTGAGGGACAGTGATTCAATTCAGTGATTTGAATCACTGTCCTGAATTGATTTGGCCGAATCTGATTTAAAGATTTGGGTGCTGCCAAATCAGCCGAATCTCTGAATCACACAGGCCCCATCCCCCTCTCACTGTCCCAGCCCTGGCAATGGCTGCTTCTCCCGCCCCAGCTCTTTGAAAAAAAAGCCCCGACTCACTGGGTGCTGCCAGGCATGGGGGCAATCCCCACTGCCCCCGATGCCCTTGGGGGGCTCTGCGAAGAGCCCCTGACCCCCGCCTGCTCCCCAGCCCCCCCCATGGCGGCTCCAGCTGTCCCAGATCCCGGCCCTTAAAAAAAAAACAAAACAGACTCACTGGCAGGATGATCCCGCTGCTGCCCCCCACTGCCCCACTCTGCCCTGCACTGCATGGGGGGTTCTGCGTGAGCCCCCAGAAGCCCCAAGGCTGCAGCAGCTGGTGAGTTCAGGGGGGTTGTTTTTTTCTCTTAAAGGGCTGGGAGCTGGGACAGGCAGGGCAGCCATGGGGGGGCTGGGAGAGTAGATGGAGTTCAGGGGGATCATGGCAGAGCCCCCCACATGGTGTGGGGCAGTGGGGGGCAGCGGGGATCACCCCCCCCCACTTCTAGCAGCACCTGGTGAGTGAGGACTTTTTTTTAAAGGGCCAGGAGCTTTGGAGGCCAGGGCAACCATGGTGGGAGCTGGGGGAGCAGGTGGGGGCTGTTGGGGGGGAGGCTGGGGGAGCAGGCAGGGGATGGGGCCTGGTAGGGGTCCCCCTATGGTCCCCTCCCCACTCCTTCAGCCTCCTTTTCCTCCACCACCTACTTACCAGCATGGAGTCCGGGTCCAGTTCCCTGCTGCAGCAGGTGGGTTGTGCCCGAATCACTGAAGCTCTTCGAATCTTTCCTGAATCAATTCAGAAAGCTTCGAATAGATTTGGACCTTTTAATTGGTTCCCTGATTCGATTCAGAGATTCAGCCACCAACTCGGGCCAAATCTCCTCCAAATCTAATCAGCACTCAAAGCTTTGCACCGCCCTATTGGGCATTATGAAATTTGCTTTAGATTCATAGATTCATAGATTTTAAGGCCGGAAGGGTCCATCGGGTCCATCCCTGCACCAAGCAGGAAAAATAACTAGGGGTCAGGTGACCCCAGCAAGATGACTCTCTTGTCTCCTTCTGAAGATTTTCAGGGCAGGCAATTGTACCACCTCTGGAGGGAGCTTATTCCACAGTCTGGACACCCTGACTATGAATAGGTTTTTGCTAATATTGAGCCTGAATCAATCTTCCAGAAGTTTAGAGCCATTACTCCTAGTTTTCCCCCTCAGGTGTCCTGGTGAATAGTTGCTCACCAAGCCCTTAATGCACTCCCCTAGTGTAGCAGTAAGCTGCTACCAGGCCCTCTCTCAGCCTTCTTTTCCTCAGACTGAAGAGTCCCAGATCCCTCAGCCTTTCCTGATATGGCTTGCTGTGTAAGACTCTGATCAAATGGGTGACTCTTCTTTGGACTCTCTCAAGCTTGTCCACATCCTTGTCAAAGTGTGGCGCCCAGAACTGGATGCAGTACTCCAGCTGCAGTCTTACTAGTGCTGAGTAGAGCGGAAGAATCACCTCCTTGGTTTTGCTGGAGATGCATCGATCGATGCATGCCAGAGTTTTATTTGCCGTACTAGCTACAGCATTACACTACTGGCTTATATTCACGCTGTCATCTATTATTACCCCCAGATCCCTTTCATTCATGGTGCTATTCAGTTTGGTGCCAGCAAGCCTGTAGGTGTTTTGGGTGTTGCTCTTCCCAAGGTGGAGCACTTTACATTTCTCGACATTGAACTTCATTTGATTCCGATCTGCTCAACTTACTAACCTGTCTAAGTCCGCCTGTATCTGTAGCCTATCTTCAAGTGTGACCACATTTCCCCATAAGTTGATGTCGTCCGTGAAGTTGGCCAGTGAGCTCTTCACTCCCACATCCAAATCATTAATAAAGATGTTGAAAATTACTGGACCAAGCACCATCCCCTGCAAGACACCCCTACCCACTTTTTGCCAGGATGACACAGATCCATTTAGTATGACTCTCTGGGTCCTATCCTGCAGCCAGTTTCTCACCCACGTGACTGTTTTGGAGTTAAGCCCACAATCCTCCAATTTTCTTACAAGGACATCATGGGATTCTAAATCAAAGGCCTTTAGGAAGTCTAGGTATACAATGTCAACCTGCTCTCTTGTGTCCTGGTGGTGAGTTACCTGGTCATAGAAGGAGATGAAGTTGGTAAGGCAAGACCTGCCTGCAATGAAGCCATGCTGGCTCTCATTCAGAATCTTACCTTCTGCAAGATTATTGCAGATAAACTCCTTGCTGAACTTTTCTAGGATTTTCCCTAGGATGGAAGTTAGGCTGATTGGCCTATAGTTACCCGGGTCCTCCCTCCTGCCTTTCTTGTGGATGGGCACAACATTGGCCCTCCCTACTAGTGAATTAATCTTGTTGAAATTAGCATTTTTGAAATCTAAGACTTCAATGCTGCTATTAGATTTGTCTGCCATATGTCAGACAGTGAACAAGATGGTTTCATGGTCACTGTTGCCCAGACTTCCCTCTATATTTAAGTTGGTCACCAGGTCATCTCCTTTGGCCAGGATCAAGTCTAGCAGAGCATCACCTCTGGTTGGCCTATGCAACTCCTGAGTCAGGAAGAGCTCCTCAACACGGGTCAGCAAAGATTACAACTGATCCAACTTGACCGAGTGTTCCTCACAGGAGATGTCTGGATAATTAATATTGCCCATGATGACCTTCTCTCGTGTATGTGTGGCCTCACTCAATTCTTGGGTGAACTCCAGATCGAGTTCCTCCCCCTGGTTTGGTGGTCTGTAGTATAGAACTACAATTAGGTCTCTCCCACCGGGCCCTGCCCGCAACTTAACTCAGAGGATTTCAAGATGTTCATTTTTGGAGCTGATGTTGGACTCCAAGGAGATGTACTGCTCTTTCACACAGAAAGCAGCAACACCACCACCTTTCTTCCTCACCCGGTCCCTTCTATGTAGGATGTAGCCCTCTATAGCTCCAGTCGTGTGAGAAGTCCCACCAAGTCTCCGTAATCCCTACTAGATCATAATGCCCACTGGAGAGTACACCCACTAGAGCAACCAAAGAAATCTCTGCACTATTAGCAAATATCTTTGACGACTCATGGAGCATAAGCCTGGAAAGCAAGAAAATGGCAAGCATGGTACTTGCCTTTAGCAAGTAGAAAAGGGGTAGAAAGAGGATCTAAGGAATTATAAACTCATCGTCCTGACTTCAGTACGGAGAAAATACTAGAAAAAATAAACAAACATTTTAATAATAAATAATAAACAATCCCCCTTAGCCCGGGAAGTCTGCTGCTTCCCGGCGGCCCGCGTCCAGGACATTGCGGAGAGGATCCCTAAGCTCCTCCAGCCCACAGACCACTATCCCATGCTTCTTATTCATGTGGGCACCAATGACACGGCTCGGAGTGCTCCCAGCCGGGTCATGAGGTTCTACAGGGATTTGGGAGTGGGTCTAAAGGGTCTGGGGGCACAGGTGGCGTTCTCATCGATCCTCCTGGTCTCGGGGTATGAGTTGAGGAGGGAGAGGAGGATCCAGGTAGTGAACCAAAGACTGCAGCGCTGGTGTCACAGGAGAGGTTTTGGCTTCCATGACCACAGCCTTTTCTTTGACGAGAGAGTCAGCAAGCTGCTGGGAAGAGATGGCCTGCACCTCTCTCCCCTGGGGAGCAGGCTCTTCTCAGCAAGACTGGCTGACCTGCTCCACCGGGCTTTAAACTAAGCCCGCTGGGAGATGGGGACCACTGCCACTGCTGGCCTGCTGAGCAACCCTTACAAAGCCAGCAGGCAAAGGCACTTAAGGGAGCCTACCCCTGCCCCAGCCCTGGTACAATCTGTGGGCAAGGCAAGAGCCCCTAAGGGGACACCTGCCTGCCTGTACACAAATGCCAGAAGCTTAGGGAATAAGCAGGAGGAGCTCGTCCTCCTGCTTAATGCAAATAATTATGATGTCATAGGGATAATGGAGACCTGGTGAGACTCCACCCATGACTGGACCATGGGTATAGATGGCTATACCCTGTACAGGAGGGATCGTGTAGATAAAAGGGGCGGGGTGTAGCTCTCTATGTTAAGGAAAGCTACGTGACCCTGCAAGCTGATATTGGCGACCAGGGTGGACAACTGGAGACCCTCTGGGTTAAAATCCATGAGGAACACGGCACAGGGGACACAACAGTGGGAGTCTACTACAGATCTCCCACCCAAAGTCAAGAGCTTGACCAGGAGTTCGCCCGGAAACTGGCTGAGGCCGCATGCTCCAGGACCATGGTTGTCATAGGTGACTTCAATTACCCGGACATCTTGTAGAAGGATCACTCAGCAAAATCTGAGTGGTTGCAAAGCTTCCTCTCATGCGTGGATGACCTCTACCTGACTCAAGAAGTCTATGGGCCAATGAGAGGTAAAGCGCTGCTCGACCTGGTGCTGGCTAATTGGTGACCTAGTGATTGATGGGAAGCTGGGTGACAGTGACCACAAGCTGATCACCTTCACCATCCACCATTAAGCTGGCAAGTTAGTCAGCAACATGGAAGTCCTTGACTTCAGGAAAGCCAACTTTGACAAGCTCAGGTGGCTTGTCAGTCAGGCCTTAAGGGACCATGACCCCAGGGAGAGGGGAGTTCAAGAAGAGTGGGTGCTCTTCAAGGGACAAATCCTCAATGCACAAGCTAATTCTATTCCATCTCAGAGGAAGGGCAGCAAGAGGGCACTTGCTGGGGGTTTTGGTAGATGACAGATTCAATACACAATGGTGTCGTGCCTGA
Organism: Crocodylus siamensis; assembly: GCF_052110815.1. Lineage (NCBI taxonomy): Eukaryota > Metazoa > Chordata > Crocodylia > Crocodylidae > Crocodylus > Crocodylus siamensis. Next base: position 88,522,853 of record NC_143395.1, read on the forward strand.
AGACTGGACGAAGGCCAATGTGGTGCCTATCTTCAAGAAAGGGAGGAAAGTGGAACCAGCTAACTATAGGCCCATTAGCCCAACTTCTATCCTGGGGAAGATCTGAGAAAAGTTTATTAAAATGGCCATCCTTAATGGACTGGCCAACGCCAACATTCTAAGGGATAGCCAGCACGGGTTTGTTGTGGGTAGGTCTTGCTTGACCAATCTCATTTCCTTCTACAACCAGGTGATCTATCAGCTGGACAAGGGAGAAGAGATTGATGTCATATATCTTGACTTCAAAAAAGCCTTCGATCTGGTATCCCATGATCACATCTTGGTGAAACTGGCCAATTGTGGCCTTGGATACACCATGATCTACTGGCTGGGGAATTGGCTCCGTGGTCAGACCCAGAGGGTAGTAATTGATGGAAGTCACTCGTGTCTTGTGACCAGTGTCTTGTGACCAGTGAGGGTCCCCCAAGGCTCGGTCCTTGACCCATATTGTTCAACATCTTCATTAATGATGTGGACATTGGAGTCAGAAGCAGACTGGCCAAGTTCACCGATGACACCAAACTCGGGGGCAAAGCACCCACACCTGAAGACAGGAGGGCGATCCAGGCTGACCTGGACAGGCTCAGCAAATGGGCGGATGAGAACCTGATCATGTTTAACACCGAAAAATACAAGGTTCTCCACCTTGGGAAGAAAAACCTGCAGCATCCTTATAGGCTCAGCAGTGCTACGCAGGGTGGCGCTACGGAAGAAAGAGACTTGGGGGTCATCATTGACCACAAGATGAACATGAGCCTGCAATGTGATGCTGTGGCTAGTAAAGTGACCAAAATGCTGGCTTGCATCCATAGATGCTTCTCGAGCAAATCCCGGGACCTCATTCTCCCCTTGTACTCGGCCTTGGTGAGGCCGCAGCTGGAGTACTGCGTCCAGTTTTGGGCTCCACAATTCAAAAAGGATGTGGAGAAGCTTGAGAGAGTCCAGAGATGTTGAGGTTGAAGGTTATAAACTACTACAAGACTGTTTCAGGCTGGACATAAGGAAGAATTCATTTACTGTCGGAGCACCCAAGGTCTGGAACAGTCTGGCATTGGAGGCGGTTCAAGCACCTGCATTGAACACCTTCATGAGTAAATTGGATGCTTATCTTGCTGGGATCCTACGACCCCAGCTGACTTCCTGCCCTTCGGGCTGGGGGGCTGGACTCGATGATCTTCTGAGGTCCTTTCCAGCCCTAATGTTTATGAAATCTATGAAATGCTATAAGCATCTAGGCCTGGATTCAAAGAGTGATTTATGTGCTACTGCCATTTTTAGTAGCAATTGCTGTACCTCTCTTTTAAAGTGCAACTCAGTGAAGTCTTGCCTAAACGTTTATGTGCGTGTAAGGTCCTATGTCAGCCCATATAGATCCATGCATTTTTGTGCATAGGCATTTTAAAATAGAATGATTGCACTAGCTCTTTTCTCCTTCCATGTTGAATTAGGTATGTATGAATTTTTTCCACACCTTCATAAAAGCCTCCCCAAAAGACGCTTAGGCCAGGTAACATTAAAATACAGAAGAATGACAGATAAAAATATATTAAAATAAACTATAAGATTTTGACTTGATGTGTTAGGTATATGTGAACTATACTTAATAGAGACAGAGGAGCTAGGGACAGGCATTCAAAAAGCCTGAGCCTGAATTGATTCAATCTTTTCAGGTTAGTCTAACCTGGCTAGGCTGAACCAGTCTGTAACCACACAGACATCCCCTCTGGACTGAGGAAATTCAGGCATATGCCTGCAGTGGCTCAGGCTGAAGCCAGGGGGCACAAAACCAACCCTCCCTTCCCTTCTCTAGTGCTGAGCTGAGGGTGGGCGTGGTCAGGCCCCAGCAGGATGCTCTGATTAGGGAGCAGTTCCTCCCACCCCTTGATAAGAGAGCGTTTGTCAGTTCTGTTATCAGCATTTAGCACCCCTTCAGGAAACAAAACCTCTCTCATTAATACAAGCTCTTCTTAAACAACTCTTTCCAAGGAAGGGAACATTCCAAGGAGGGACACCACCAGCTAGTTGTTGATTAGCTCCAAAAAGCCCTAAGCTGACACTGTCCTGTCTGCCTTTGTCCTGTATGCCTTATACATACACCTCTCAGTATTAGCTAGGATACCGCATGCTGGCTAGGTCCATAATGTCGGAGGGAGAGGGTGTTCCCTCTTTGAGCAGCAAGGGCGGGGGTGTCAGGGGAAGCCAAGCAAATGCTCCTGTGCCTGCAAGTCTCCGCCGGAGCTCCGCAAGGGAGCAGAGGGGAGGAGCCAGCCCAGCTCTCTCTAGCAGAGAGCCCAGCCCAGCCCAGCCCAGAGAGCATTCCAGGATGTGGGGGACTCTAATTTTACTTAAGCCAGGAAGGGGTCTGGGACAGACATTGCATAAACTGGTTTGACCCAAATCAGTTAAATCTGATACTACAATCAACCAGGTTTATCTCAAACCAGTTTCAGGCATTTTCAAATGGTTTATGTGCACTGAATGTCTATTCTATTACAAGTTTAAAACTCTTTCTGATCACTTAAAAAAGAGTGCTTTTACAGGAAGTGGGAGGCCTGGGATCTAGGCCCTTCTCAGCCTTGAGAAAGTTTGAATCAACATCTCTCATTCCAGAAACTATTTATTCAATTCACCCATAATTATTTAATGCAAAATGTATATACAGCACTGAGGGTAGGGGCCAGAATCTAGGGCTCACTTCCTCACTCCCATGGGGATTGTCTTCCTCACTGTATTACAAAGCCAATCTCTCTCGATTGTTCTCATTCTATGACTCTTGCACTCCTGGCTACTCAGTGAACCAGCTGTACCAACAGACATGGTTAGTGTCCCCAGCCCTTGCCTAATCTTCTTCAGCGTCCCCAGCCCTTGCCTAATCTTCTTCAGCAATCCCTTGCAGTTGAAGACGATTCTTTTCCATGATTGTTTTATCTGTGGATCTGAAGATAGCTGAAGAGGCCGATCTGGGATTGACAGACTCTGTTGCACTTCAGGCACATGTTTCCAGATGGGGTGGGTGGCTCTGGAGTCTTGATTTGGTCTGTGACATGCTGTTTCTCCCTCTTCCACTATTCCATCTCCTGTTGTTGTCGTAAGGTTTCAAAGTACTAAGATCCTTGCAGCAGACTGTTCCTTCTTTTGGGGTGGTCCTGGGTGATGACCTCCCATAAATTGATGTAAATGTTGTGTTTTTTCAAGTTGGTCTTGAGGACATCCTTGAAGTGCATTCTCTGCCCTCCTCTTGAGTGTATGCCTTGATTGAGCTGGGAGAATAAAACTTGCTTCAGGAGTCTGGAGTAGGACATCCAGGTGATGTGGCTAGCTCAGCAAAGTTGATGGTGGACAATTGTCATCTCAGTGCTCATGGTGTTTGCTGGCAAGAGGACACTAATGTTGGTGCATCTACAAGAAGGTCATCTAGCACTTGGACAAGGTAGGTGTGCGATTCAGCAACTGTAACTGCAACTGAGCAGACCTCTTAAGGATCCTTTCTGCCCACCCCACAGGGGAGGGGGCTAGAAAAGGTGTCCTAAACATAGCCTGTCTACCTTCTTCCTGACTAGATAACTATGTCCAGCAGGACCATCTTTACTGTGGTTGAAATCAGTGAAGACATACAATCAAATTCAGGACCTAGAACATCATGACCCTCATGGACAATCCAAATAGTGAACACTTGGAGCACCACACTACAATCATGTTTCAAGAACTCAGGCGATACAACATTGACATCACTGCTCTGAGAAAGACCCTGCAAGTGGGAAATGGTCAGCTCAAAAGCATGGAGGCAGCTGTACCTTCTTCTGAAAGGGTAAATAGGCAGGAGAATGCTGGCTTCACAGAGTTGGTTTCGCTATCAAGAATGAATTCATAAACCAACTCAACAAGTTCCCTATCAGAATTAATGAATGCCTTATGATTCCCCATCTTAAACTGGCAGGGAGCCAATACGCCACAGTCATCAGCATATATGCCCCAACTCTTGATGCCACCAGTGAAATCAAGGAGGAATTCTAAGGCGGCCTTGACCAAGTCCCTTCTGAATATGGCAAGTAGTAGGTCTCTAGGGATGACTCCTCTACTCCTGTGGCCATAGGCGGTGGAAGCAGGGGGCTAACAGGGCTCAGCCCCCCACAAATGCAGGGCAGCAGATATAGCCAGAAGGTAGCCTGGCCACAGGGGGGAGGGGCATGTGCACACTCAGATACCTGCACATTCGCAGTCAGGATCTCAGGGGGCCCAGCTGAAGGCAGGTAAGTTCTTTTTAATAGGGCTTGGGGGTGGGCAGATCAAGAGTGAAGTATGTGTCACGGTGTGGTGCCATGTGCCTCGCTGCTAGGCCCACCTAGTGGCAGGACACATATGCCACTGCACCACTTTCAAAGCAGTGGCAGCAGCAAGGTGCAGATGCAGGGAGCAGAGGCTGAGCACGCCTGCAGCCTGCTCCACCCTGTGCAAAGATCAGATCGTGATTGCCCCATGACCTGGCCTGGCCAGGGCCCAATTCACCATGAACAGGGCCCTGGCCAGGCTGGGTCATGGTGCAATCAGAGGCCAGCAGCTTATCCAGGGCCATGTCACAAGAGATACAAGACGGGGGGACATGCCTGCTCTTCCCTGGCTCCCCCATGATGCATGCAGCAGCAGAAGCCATCCACCCACACCCCTGGAGGAGCCGCCGGGCTGTGCTGGGTTCTTCCTAGGAATGACTCAGGTCGGGTGCCAGATCCTGGGCAGTGTTCCCTCTAAACTGTGTGGTGTGCACGGCCATGCAGGCGTACTCATGCCACACTGCCAAGCGTGCCTGCATGGCCACACATGCCACACAGCTTAGAAGGAGTGCTGGTCCCAAGGGCTCCACCCTATCTGGCCCGGTGGTGCAGCCAAGGCTGGCCCCAGTCTGGGGCCCGCCGGGTGGTGCGGGGCCAGGGCCAGCCTGGGGCAGTGGTTTACAGAGTACGGTGAGGTGGATACATAACTGGTTGATGTCATCCTCCCGCTGTACATGGTCTTTGTGATGCTGCAGCTGGAGTACTGCATCCAATTCTGGGCTCCACAATTCAAGAAGGATGTCAAGAAGCTTGAGAGAGTCCAGAGGAGAGCCATGCACATGATTAGAGAGAAAAAGAATAGGTCTTATGATGAGATGCCAAGAGCCAAGGGAGTCTTCAGCTTGGAAAAGTGCAGGCTCAGGGGGGATCTGGTGGCTGCCTATAAGTACGTTAGAGGTGTGCATGAGGATCTGGGGGAACACCTGTTCACCAAAGTGCCCCAAGGGATGACAAGGTCCAATGGTCACAAACTCCTCCAAGACCGTTTTAGGCTGGACATAAGGAAAAACATCTTTACTGTCCAAGCCCCCAAAGCCTGGAATAGACTCCCTCCAGAGGTGGTGCAAGCACCTACTCTGGACTTTTTTAATAAACATTTGGATACTTATCTTGCTAGGATCCTTTAACCCTAGCTGACTTCCTGCCCCTGGGGCAGGGGGCTGGACTTGATGAACTTCTGAGGTCCCTTCCAGCCCTAATGTCTATGAAATCTAGGAAATCTACTTTTTTGTGTCAAGGGGATCTGGTGGTTGCCTATAAGTTAGGGGTGTGCATCAGGATCTGGGGGAACGCCTGTTCACCAGAACACCCCAAGGGATAACAAGGACCAAAGGTCATAAACTCCTCTGTGACAGTTTTAGGCTGGACATAAGGAAAACTTCTTTACTGTCCAAGCCCCCAAGGCCTGGAATAGGCTCCCTTCAGAAGTGGTGCAGGCACCTATTCTGGACTCATTCAAGAAACATTTGGATGTTTATCTTGCTGGGATCCTTTGACCCTAGTTGACTTCCTGCCCCTGGAGCAGGGGGCTGGACTTGATGATCTCCAAGGTCCCTTCCAACCCTAATGTCTGTGAATCTATAAATCATGCTGAACCAGTAGTTATCAATGACTCAATGTCTAGTTGGGAGGAAGTATCAAGTGAAGCTTTCCAGAGTTCGTTTTGGACCTGGTACTATTAAACACCTTAATTAATTATTTGGATGCTGGGATTGAACGCACATTTAGCAATTTGCAGATGACACCAAGTTGGGGTTGTAGATGCTAGGTAGAGGGCAAGGGTAGGATCCAGAATGACCTGGGTAGATTGGAAAAAATGGTCTGCAATCAATCAGATGAGAGTCACCTAGGACAAGTGCAAAGTCCTGCACTTGGGACAGTATAATTGCATGCACAGATGCAGACTGGGAAATGATTGACTAAACTGCAGTACTGCAGAGAAGGACCTGGCAGTTACAGTAGACAGTAAGTTGAATATGAGCCAACAGTGTGCTCTTGGAAATAAATAGTGATCAGGATACTGGCCTGTATTAACAGGAGTGTCACTTGCAAATCAAGGGAAGTGATTCTTCTGCTCAGCTCAGCACTGGTGAGGCTTCACCTGGAGTCTGTGTTCAGTTTTGGGCCTCACAATTCAAGAATAATGTGGACAGATTGGAAAAGTTCAGCACAGAATGACCAAAATTATTAGCAATCTGGGAAGCAAGACTTATGAAGAAAGGCTGAAAGAACAAGGGTTATTTAATCTGGAGGAAGAAGACTGAGGAGGGATTTGATAACAGTCTTCAAATACCTGCAGGGCAATTACAGAGAGCATGGAGATGGGCATTTCTTCTTGGCTGTACGGGACAAGACTAGGAACATTGGCCTCAAGCTGCGGCAGAAGAAATTTCGACTGAAGATTAGAACTTTCTGACTATGAGGCTGATTAAGGATTGGAGCAGGCTACCTAGAGAGATTGTGGAAGCTCCATCCTTGGAAATATTCAAGAGCAGGATAGGTAGACATTTGTCTGGGATGGTCCAGAAGGGGTGATCCTGGTTTGAGCAAGGGGTTGAACTGGATGACCTTGTGAGGTCCCTTCTAGCCCTTCTTATGATTCTGTAATGTGGTGGCTACTGTGAATCCCAGTGAGAAGGCACTTAAGCATTTCCACTTCAGAGCCATAGCAAGACAATGCACGATGTCACTATGATTATGTGATTCTTTAAATCCAGACCTCAGAGGATAGAATTATTTTTAAAAAAAGAAAAGAAAGAAACCAAACCAAACCCAAACAAATTAAAATGACATCAACATCGGTTTGTCAAGAATAAACTATATCAAACCAATCTAATTTTCCATTTTGAGAGTGTAAATGGCATAGCACATAAGAGGGATGCAGTAGACACCATGTTTCTGATCTTAAGCTTGATTCTCTCATACGGTATTCTCATAAGCAGTCTGTAAATCTCCTGTGCTGCAGCCTGGGTCAGCTCCATGCCCTGCAGCCCTTATTAAGTGCATTGACCCAGTTACTACTAATCAAGGCCAACTGGCCCCCAGCCCCTTCCCTCTGGTTGGTTCTCGAGCTGCATTTAAGGAACTTCTCCAGCACATGAGCCTTGCTGCACAGTACACTGATCTGCAGTCTCTGAGCAGCTTCTGTCCCAGCAACATCTGTGGCTTCCCTAGTTCCTGACCCTGCCTTTGGTTTACTCCCGGATTTTGACCTTTGGATTCTCTTTGCAGACCTGTTTACTTATTCCTGATCCTGGTTTAGTTTATTCTTGGACATCACCCTGTGGATTATCATTCATACTTGGTAAATAGGTTTATGATTTCTAGGATTCTCTTGTTCCTGGCTTGGCATTTTGACTCCTCACTTGTAGCTGCAACCCTCAGCCTCACACCTAACTCTAGCCACTAGGCTGGCTGGCTTGGTGGATCACGACACAATCTAGGAAAACAATGTTTAGATTACTTCACTATAAGGTAGATGAATAACTGGCTGCAAAGATATCATATTCAAAGTGTAGTTAACAATAGTTTGTGATTACACAGGAAAGACATGCTTAGTGGGGCTCCACAGGGGTCTATGCTAGATTCTTGCTCCATTTGATATTTTAATTAATGACTTTGATGGAAGGGAGACTGTGCTTCTAAAATTTGCATACAACACCAAGCCTGGAGGGGTGGCAGCATGTTAGAGGACAGAATGTAAAATTTAAAATGTTCTTGAAATGGTCTGAAATCAAGAAGATACAATTTAATAGAAGTGTGAATGAAGTGCTACACTAAAGAAGGAAAAATCAAATGCACAGGTACAAAATGCTGCCCCCAGTGGTTTACAAGTTGGACAGCCCTGCTGTAGCAAAAAAGACAAATACCATTCTTGGTTCATCCTACATTTTGGAATATATTAAAAGGAGGATTGTGTTCAAGACATGAGAATAGTTCCATTCTACTTGGTGCCAGAGAGGCCACAGCTGGAGACCGTGTCCAGTTTCGGACTCTACAATTGGGGGAAAAAATGTAGGTATAACTGAACAAAGTCCAGAGGAAAACAACCAAAATATGGAGAGATCCAAAAAGCACAACCTATAAGAAAAGATCAAATGAATTAAATTTGTTTAGAAAATACTGAGTGGGGATATGGTAACAATCTCCTAATATCTAAAAAGTTGTTATAAAGAGGGCAATGTTTCTTCATGGCTACTGAGGGTAGAACAAGAATTAACTTTATAGTAAGACTTAGGTTGGATGTGCTCTAGATAGAAAGATAACTATCATGAACGATGCATGCCCCCAGTGGCTGGGGGGGCACAGCAATGGCAGGAGCAAGCGGCAGCAGTGGAAGTACAGCGGTGGTAAGCAGGGAGCTCTTGCAGATGTTGCTGGCGCTGTTGGCAGCCAGTGGGGTGTGGGGCGGTGGCAAGCACTGACTGTTGGCGACCACCCACAGACTGGTGACAGCCAGTGGCGATCACAGACGGCCTGCAGATGCTACCGTGGGGGGTGGCAAGCGGTAACTGCCCGCAGGTTTTTATAGGGGGTGCACTGCCACACTCAGGGAGTGCACGTGCACCTGCATGCACCTCCTATGCATCACCCCTGATAACTATGAGCATAGTTAAATACAGAACAGGGAGTCTGTGGGATCTCCTTCACTGGAGATTTCCAAGAACTGGGTATATAGACAAATATCTGTTAGGGATTCTGTACTCTGTCTGCCCTTTCAGAACAGGATGATGGAGTTTTTGAGGTCCTTCCATGCCTGCATTTCTATGGATTATATTAAACACTTCAAACCACATAAAGAGAAAGCGTAATATACTGACCACTGCTGACCACTGCTGACCACTGCTGCATGAATCACAGGTCAGTCAGGGGTCCACAGTGGCTGCTGACCAGATGGGGGTTGGGGGTGAAGGGGATGACAAATGATGCTTTACTTTCAGCTTGGTATGCCCAGCACAGAGCATACCCAGAAGAGAAACCGCATCAGTTTGGTCTGGCTCACCCAGCGTCTGTATAGTTTGTGTGCTTCAGCAGGGCTTTTTGGTGCTTTTATCTAATAATTGATTGAATTAGATATTAGAAATGCCAAAAAGCCTTGCTGAAGAACACGGTCTATACAGACACTGGGGAGCTGGGCCAAACTGACAAGCTTCCTCTTCTGCTAAAGTGCTGTGTGTGCAATTTATTTGTTTGGGGGTTTTTTCCCTGCTTCTGTCAGCACCCAGTCTTAGCAATTCTATGCTCACAGAGTTGCTCATGCCTTGAAGGTTAAGGCATACCTCCACCTGATATGTCCTAGACATGTCCATACAGTGCGGTGGCTGCTGGGGTGTAGTAGTTTGCTTTATGAGATTTTTGTAGTACCTGTGTAACATTTAGTGTAGGGGTACTCAACCCTGGGCTCCTTGATCCAGATCTAGCCCAGGGAGCCATGTCCTGTGGTCTGCAGGGCTCCCCACAGGTCCAAAAATTTTGGTGGTAAGGGAGCAGTGGTAGTAATTGCTGCTCCCCTGCTACCAAATTTCCAGACCGGTGGGGGGCCGAGCATGCTATATCAGGAATTCAGCATGCTGGTCTGGGCAGAGGTGGCACAGGACCAATCAGACATACAGGGCCCTCAAAAGTAGCGCAGGGCCCAATTCAGGTATGTGGGACATGGAAGTAGCAAAAGAATGAGCGGAGGCATCATGGGGCCCTGTCCTGGCACATGAGACCTGATCTGGCCTGTGGATCAGCCCTTTGTCATTCATCTGGCTTGCAGGGCCAAAAGGTCTAGTATACTTTGGTATGTATCTGTCTGTCCCTCTGCCTTTTCTTGACTATACCCTTCCTTCCCTCTAAACCCTGAAGCACCAATCTCAGTTCTGGAGAAGATCTGAGAACATTGTCCATTCTCATTTCTCTTTCCTTCTGGTCAAAGTCAGCTTTTTGGAAAGAATGAAGGCTCTCAAGTATACCCTAGCCAAGGCGTCTGACAGACAACAAGGTGGTTCATTTGAAGGACAGCAGACAGGAAAAGATAAGTGAGGACTCCCTCTCCTTCCCCATCACTTCTCCTGCCCCCCTTGTAATTTCTGAATTACACTTGCTTCAGACCTGCTTCGCTGTTTCTAGTTTTGTAGGTGTATTGGGCCACTCTTCAAAGTCCATCCACATCACTGCTCACAGGCTATCAGGTAATTATGGATAATGTGTGTGTAGGGAGAGGGTAGTAAACAGTGCTAAACCTATTGCAGGCAGTGGTGATTCAGCCTGATTAACTGCTCCTAAAGGTGCAAAAGACACAGAGGCTGCAAAGGCCTGAGGCAGTTTAAGGCTGCCTAGGGCTATATGCTGCTGGCCTCTTCACTGTTATAGCTAACTACAGAGCACTGTGGGAAGGTATCCTCCTGGATCAGGAGAAAAAGGACAGCCCTTACCAGGAATGTGTGGGCAAAGCTTGAAGTCTTTATCAAGATTATGCCAGAGGACAAAAGGGATATTCATGCCAAGATCGAACTCGTGTTCTGCAGACATAGAAGGGTGGCTGCGGCTTCCTTGTTCTACAAGCAAATGCAAAGTTAAGCCAGTCGTCATCATCAATCATCTCTACCTCTTTCTACCCCAGAGTACAAACACAACATGCATGTAACTTGTTTTGGATGGGGACTCAGCTGGGAAAATCAAAGCACTTAATTTTCAATGTTGACATTACACGTTTATTTTACAATTTGTTTCACTTTTTTGTTGTTTACAAAGTACTGATTTATGCTAGACATTCTAGATACTTGCCCAGCCCAAAGTAGGCATTTGGGAATTGTTTGGGGTTTCATATAGTATATATGTTCTTTTTTCTTTCTTTTTGTTGTTTTTTTTTGCCTTCATCTATCAGCACATGTTTTTAAGATAGAACACATACTTTCAAAAGCAACTGCTTTGCTTCCAGACCATATGTCTGGCCTGCTATCTTGATGGGGAAAAGGAGATTAAGGTGAGAAAGTGAAGTTTTGGGGGTCTGAAGACCATAGAAAAAGGATACAGTGAACCTAGCTGAGATTTTCTCCTCCCTTAAAGGCTTCTGTCTCTTGGATCAGTCAGGCAAAGCTGGGTCTCAAAGACCCCTGGCTGTTTGTAGGATTTGCAGCTTTTGTATCCTATCCTCATAGATTCATCGCTTCATAGATATTAGGGTTGGAAGGGACCTCAGTAGGTCATCAAGTCCGATCCCCTTCCCTGGGCAGGAAAGAGCACTGAAATCAAATGACCCCAGCTAGGTGCTTGTCTAGCCTCCTCTTAAAGACCCCCAGGGTAGGGGAGAGCACCACCTCCTTTGGAAGCCCATTCCAGATTTTGGCAACCCTTACTGTAAAGAAGTTCTTCCTGATGTCTAACCTGAATCTAATCTGCTCTCTGTCAGTTTGTGGCCATTATTTCTAGTTACTCCAAGGGGTGCTCTGCTAAACAGAGCATCTCCTATCCCTTGGTGTCCACCCCTGATGAATTTGTAGATGGCCACAAAATCACCTCTCAGCCTTCTCTTGTGGAGGCTGAAGAGATGCAGGTCCCTCAATCTCTCCTCGTAGGGCCTTACTTGCAGGCCCCTAATCATATGAGTCGCCCTCCTCTGGACCTCTCAAGGTTATCCACCTCCTTCTTGAAGTATGGCACCCAAAACTGGATGCAGTACTCCAGCTGCGGCCTCACCAGTGCCACATAGAGAGGAACTATCACCTCCCTGGACCTGTTTGTGATGCACCTGTTAGTGCACGATAAAGTGCGGTTAGCTTTACTGATCACTTCATCACATTGACGACTCAAGTTCATCTTAAGAGTCAGCTATGACTCTGAGATCCCTTTCTGCTACAGTGCTGCTGAGAGGGTCATCCCCCAGCCTGTAAGTGTGTTGGTGATTCCTTCTCCCTAGGTGCAGCATTTTGCACTTGTCTTTGTTCGACTGCATCCTAATCTGTTCTGCCGACTTCTCCAACCTGTCCAGATCTGCCTGGATTCATTCCCTGCCCACCAATGTGTTTAATTTACCCCATAACTTGGTGTCATCTGCAAATTTGGACAGAGTGCTCTCCATGCCCTCATCCAAGTCACTGATGAAGACATTGAACAGCAGTGGTCCAAGGACCAAACCTTGGGGAACTCCACTGCCCACATCTTTCCAGGTCAATGCTAACACATCCACCACTTCTGGGTGTGTCCTCAATGAGCTTGTGGCCAGTTTGGCTTGAGGGCTGAAAGAGAGAGGTGAATTAAATGAACTGGGAGATGGAGGATTTGATCCAGAGAATTACCAGACTTAGCTGGAAGGTTTTGACACACCCAGCTGTGATTGAAGACCTGTCCAGCTACTCTCTATATCAAACTCCTCTTCCATAGCACATGTGCATATTCATGCCTATAGCAAATGGTTGGTTTTTACCCTGCCGTGGACTAGGAGGCCAGGAAATGTCTGTTGGAATTGTTAATCAGGCCAAAGAAGACTGATCTGAATCTATAGACTCTCTACACCAGTGTCTGCTGGACATGAGTTCCCTTCAAGCAACCTCAGAGAGCTGCAGCTCCAAACAGTGTCCCCACAGAGATTGTAGAGATGGAGCGCTACTGGTACAGGAGTTATGTTGGTTAGGGAGATACTTCAATTTGACCTGCTTCATCTCCTCGCTTTACCAATAGGAATTAAAACTGAATGTGGTCATATGCAAGGGCATGACGAGTTTTACCAGCAGAGCATTGTAGGGAAGATCTGGTTTAAAAGATGCAGTGGAAAATCCTCATAGAATTCCTTCTTTACACATCTGGGGAAGAATGCATTTTTCTTCAAACAAAACAGATTTTTTGGATGCAACCTTCACATGGAAGGAAGTAAAAAAAAATGATACTATTCCACATACTTGAGTATTACGTAGTTTATGACATGTGTGGGGATGTTTTTTAAAGAAGCTTTTCCCTAGTTCTGTTAATTAAACCCCTCCCTGGAAACATTAAAACGTCAGTAAGCTGGCTGGCTAGAGGCTTTTATTCCCATTCCCCAGTAAGATGATATGTACCATGAACAAATTATGTTGGTTTTTTTGTAGACTTGACGCTCATGTGATTGAACCTGATGTTTTGTATAAGCTAAGCCAAGAGTTTTGAAAGAACACAATGTCAACCTTTTATTCATCATCACTGATTACTCCAACAATACATTTGTGAATGAATGGTAAGAAAGAAGAAAATATTTTCATATATAAGTCATCACCAGCCTATAATTAATTTAGATCGTATCAAAATGGTAATCTGTTTCTGCAAACTCACCGTATAATTTGAAAGGTATAACATTACCACATGGTGAGGGCTTTTTACATTACAAAATTACTTTCATGTTCTAATCAATAGAAACTGATGCCCAGGACACAGGATGAGTTAGGTCAGGAGTCAGTAGTATAAGATAGAGCTTTTAATCTCTAAATCTCTGGTTCAAATCTAGCCCATATTGAAACTGGCTACAAGTTCTAAGAAATCCATTTAACTGAGAAGAAATAAACTTCTTTTTTCCCAGGCTCCTGGAGGAGAAGTTCTAGCTCTCTTTGCAATTGTTTAATATGGAGCAATTCTTTCTTATCTGTAATAATTATCCAGGCATTTGGGAAGGGTTTTAGAACTAGAGGAGTGGAATACTCATGTGAGTATAATCCTCTCTGCATTTCTACAGATTAGAATTAAGCATTTAAAAGGAAGGTTTGGTAGATTTCATTCTTTTTGTGTGACAATAATTAATTTGAGTAGTATATGCAATAACAATAACAATCCAAAGCAGTGAGCACATGAAGCTATTTTGTATCTGGCAAACATTGCATAATTGGCCCCAATGAAATATAGAATATTCACAGAACATACACAGCAGAAAGTGATGAGGTTTTTTTTTCTTTTTTCTTTGTTATGGCATATTTTAGAGTTCTACTGTATTGGACAAGGAAGAAGAGACACCCTTCTTGACAAACTGAAATGAAGCTGGAATTAAATTATTTTAAAAAGCAATGCAACGAAAGTTAACCTTTATTCAAAGTTAACAAAAGCCCTAGACCTGGCATTAATAAATGTGTGCACTAATCCTTCAAATTTGCAATCATCCATGGGTCTAGTTTCTGAAAATAAACCACCTCCTACCAAACTTTATCACCTAAGTAAGAATTTCCTTAGGTAGCAACCACAAAAGCACCAATAATTAAATCACAGAATCCAGAGCAGCTTAACCACAGTTGCCAATATGCCATATGGTCAGCAAGCTGCTGTCCCACGCATTCTGCAGGAAAGTGAACCCAAACTCTACAACCAAGTCCCTATGGTTTCTATCAGTGTTTCAGGAAATCTGTAGCAAATGACAGTAAATTACATCTTAAAAACTGGAGGGTTTTGTTATTTTACTAAATTAACTGTGGTGATAGTGCCATGAGCTCAATATTACCTGAGTTTCAGAGGGGGGAGGAATGAATTGTTTTTCTATTGACATCATGAAACTGAATGGCATTGTGAAAGTGGGGGCGGGGGGAAGAGAAGATGAAGGGCTTGGCAATAGAGGAGAGGACAGTCAGAACTGTTGACACCTGTAGAATGGGTTTGGGTTTGTGGAATAAGCATTTAGGTCACACTTCTGATAAAAAGAACAATAGAATGAAATATGCAGCAATATTGATGCTGAAAGTGTGGAGACTGGCTCCCACCCTGGCCATTTTGCATTACCAGAATGACATACAACTTTGGAAAACCAGCTACCAAGAGGTTCCCCTTTCCCATTCTTTTGCAGCCTCTCATGACAAATCTGCTGCCCTATAACAGGCCCATAGAAGGTAGCTGTGAAGTCATTGCATTGCCGTTTAACTCCTCTCCTCAGAAAGGTTGTAGGCCACCAGGTTGTGAGGCAGATCATGGGTGAGAGGCCAGGTGCTTCAGTACCCTGGGTGGTGAGTAGCAGTGGGGTACACCAAGCTTGCCTGAGCCATGGCTGATTTGGTGCCCTCCTATTCCATCCCCTCTTCTTCCATCCCCTCCTATTCCATCCCCTCTTCCCCTCTACTTGCTTTCCATCCTCACCCTGTGATACCTGAGCACCTCATGATGCTTAGCCAAAACAGGCCTTCTAGGCATCTGAGGTTCGGCTAACCACTGATGCCTGAAGCTAGGTAGGACTGTGTGCAAGCAGGAGGAGGAAAAATGTCTTGCTAGAGAGAAGCGGTGCCACCTGGGAAGGCTTCTTCTCACCCATTGCATCAGCTCTCCTGTTGAGATCAGAGGTTGATTGTAGAAGCAAAATATTAGGCTCTTCAAAATGCTTGTTGTCCTCTTCCCAATGTGGCTAATGCCTCTCTGCCCTACTCTACATGTACTATGAGCAGGAGAGATTTGTGAAAAACCAAAATGGTGAAAAGTTTTTAAATGGCTCTGTGAAGCAACAATGCAAAATCCTTCACCCCAAAACTACCTTAATGAATCCAAGCAGAATGAAAGTCAGAAGGTCTGCCCCCCCTCCGGCCAACTGATTCTAGTCCATCATCTGTAATGTTCATAAACTTTATTTCACAAGGAGCAGTGCTTGAGTGTTGTTTTCTAACATCCTTGGTCTGTCTGGTTTTGTTAGCATCCATTTTTAAGGCTCTCTGGTCTTGCGTTTCCATTATTTACAGAAAAAATAATTAAAAATTGTTATTTCCTAAGAAATTAAATTACAGTGTTTTGAACTAGCAAGCTGCTGTATATCTATCCACAAATGTTAAATAAGATGAGAAGAGCACTAGTGAAGTAACAAGAAATATATTTTAAGCAGTGGGGACTGGGGAGTGGTGAAAACAACACAATTCAAAATAATAGCCATCTCTTTATACCCATTATTTATTTTTAATTGTATTGAAGCAGTGCCTGAGGACCTTACTTGGCATTTGGAGCCAGATGCAGTACTGACAGGTAAGTAGCTACAAATTCTGGCCTGAGCAGTGCAAATCTTGGGCACTGTCACAAATACAACAGGCAGGGTCTGCACCATGGGCGGCAGTTGTAGGGGCTAGGCTGGCTGTAGTGGCTGCAGCAGCTGGGCTGACAGTAGCAGCTGGTGTCCTAATTGTGTACTGCGCATTACGCTATGGGACCCTGTTTTTTTGTGATGGGCTAGAAATGGAGCCCATCCAATGGAGCCCATACTGGCACAGAACCTATTATTGACTCCATGGGCTTAATGTGTATAAAGTCAAGCCCCCATGAAAGTGTTTTCAGAATCAGAGCCTAAAAAGGATGACAAACAAAAAGCGATTTTTTTTCAGAGCACTTCCAGATCTCACTGATTTTCAACTGAAGTGGTGGCATCTCAGAAAATGAGGCCCTGTTATCTCAAAATGGACACTCAAAGCTGAGTGGACACATTTGAAAACATGGCCTGTTTCAGTCTTTCCCAAACAGGGAGGAAAAATACAGAATTTGGTAAATGCTACATCTTTTGGGGAGAGACTTGTACTTGACAGAACCATACACTCACTATTTATAAAGGTATGTTTCTTTAAACATATGTGCTACAAAGACACCATTTCCATAGGACTACCCCAGATGTGCCATAGTCAGACTGCATCGACACAGTGATATTAATGGGGAAGTCTGTGGTGGTGTCCTGTGGAAGTTCAGTTCCATGTACTAGCTCTGATGTATGCTGCAAAAGCAGGCAGTGTGCGCTTTGCAGCATGGATGCGTAGAATGAATGTAATCGAGCCAGCTGCTGACACAGAGGGCTCCTGCGCTTTATTAGACGTTCAGTAGTAGCCTATGGTTTTTAGGAACGAAGGATCAGAGGCCTATAGAGTGCCACGGCTTACCTGCTGGTTGCAAGGGACTGCATTAGCAGGACTGCTGAATTTTGAAAAGGACTGTGCTAGTAAAAAAAGCTATCTGATATGATAATATATGGAACCATTAACTTACTTGTCCCACAATTTAAACCGTTTAGTGGCACTTCTTGAGCAGAACCTAATCTTGGAAGGAAAAGAAACCTACCTGGCACCATTTCCTTGTAGTTGCGTCCCCTACTTTTTTAAAATTATGTGTTAAATTAGTGCTTATTGAGGTATAGAATTAACTGCATGAGATACCACTTGCCATCACATAAGCAAGAAAAGTGTAAGTTTTAATTCACAGCTCTGCCAATGCAACCTTCAATTTTTGTCTGTGGCAGTCTTAAAATTGTTGTGTAAACACTCTCCTAAGCAAAGCTGTCAGCTGTACCAAATGGTGGGATGATTGAGTCATAGACAGGACTAGGATGAGAATGTCAATCTCACTTTGATTTGTGAGGATTTTGTTAACCTGTGCCTCTAGCAGTAAAAGGCTACTGAACTAACTTATACCTCTTCTCTATATTGCAAGTTTTTTTTATCCCATCCTCCCCTTTCTTTTAGAGCACAAAGCCTACAGTTTTGTACTTCTCAAGCTAACAAGTACACTAAAAACCCCAAATTTGCATTTGTGCTACCAAACCCATGGAGCTAGATTCTACCTGTGCTTCTATACATGCAACCCCTGAAGTCAGAATTTGATTCTGGTCAGAGTAATCTGAATTGGAGTTGGAAGGGTCTGGCAGAATCTGGGAAGGCAGAATTATCCTTTGCCTCCTTCCTGTACACCTCTATCCACATAGTGGTAGTTAGTCTGTGGTCACTATTGTAGTCTCCAAGCTGTAAGAGCTCTTGCTGCTGTGTGCTGCAATGGCCAGTGGATCTATATTGCAACAGATCTCCTTGATCACACTACTAGTCCAGCTCTATTCCCTTACTTACCAAACTTCTCTGAATGGCAAAATGCCTGAAAAACTTTTCCCTAGGACTACAAGCTAAAATACACTGTATTGTACAAGACCACTTATCTCAAGAGCAATGGAGCTGGAACTGAGTGTCATAGTAATTGCTAGTTGTAGCTCATGAATTAGGTTATCAAAAACATCTTGGATGATCAAATTACCTACCAGTTTTGTTATGTAGGGGGGCCTCTGTGGCCATGGAGGGAGGGAGTGATTTGTCCCTTGGGACACACATCTCTGGCTCTTTAGGGAACCTTATCAAATTTACATGGACAAATGCAGGATCTTATGAGTCTTCCAGTGTAAGAATAGAAGAGAATAAATGCATGGAACAGCATACAAAATAGTGCACACAGAGTATCACTAGAGAAAAAGAACAATGTATAATGTATGAGCTTCAGTAATTTTTTTATGAACTTTAAAAGTATTACATTAGGGAATGGTGTGTTTATACCCAAAGTTCTAGCAAGGTCAGGGCAGAGTCTGTTAATGATTTTCTTTTTTGGTGGTTATTTAAATGGATTCTTTGCTTAAAACAAAACAAAACAAAAAACTCCCTTTTGTTTTAATATGAATTGTTTGACTTGGATTTAATACTTTCCTCTGTCCCAGTCTAACAAGTTCATGGGGTAGTCAAGCATTGCACTCTACCTCTCCATTGTGTTGTCTTGTACTTTGGCACATATTGTGTTTACAGCCTTGCTGCCACATTCTATTGTGTCCTTTTGCAAGTTCTTTCCTGGTGTGACTCTTAGTTTGCTGCTCTCTACCAGGCAAGAAAAACATGGTCGTTAGAACCAGTCATCCTCAGAAGCAGAATAACATAGCTGGTGCTCAAAGTAACTGCCTCACTTGGGCACTGGTCACTTCCAAGTCTGGCCACAGCTGCAGCCATGTTTTTCTACTGCTTAATCCCCCAAAATCAGCATTCAGGGCAGCTGCCCTAATTGCCCTGTCCTAATGACGTCACTCGTCCTCCCTCACCTGGCTGATATATCCAAACAGAGGGAGATTCCTCCTCATTGCTGCATCAGTAACTGCTTCTTGTTCTCCAGTCCTTTTCCTGATAGTCTCATTTCTGATGTGGTTTTACTAGCTGATTGCTAGCAACCATCTATAACCATTCATTTCAAAGGCCAACAATCTTTGTGTGTTGGCCTTCTTAAACATCCATGTCTCTGCTGCATAGAGCAGGACTGAGAACATGGATGGCTTTGAAAGCCTGACTGTTTTTGTGATGAGGAGTACTCAGAACAGAGTTCAGAAAATGTAGGATTGAAACATGGATCAGACCAGGAAGGAAACTCACTTCTTTTACCTGCAGTCTCTAAATCCATATTTACTTTTTTAATTACTTCTGCAGTACCGCAGTATTTGTGAGGGAGTCTAAAAGGCATTCCTTTCCTGATTATTATTATTTTTTTAAATTGGCAGTTAGCAAGTTTCATGAAGCATGAACTCTGATTGCATTTCCTTTCCTTGCGTATCAGCAGCAGCAATCTGTCGCAGTCAAGGATGATCGTTTTCCATGATTGTCTTATCTGTGGGTCCAAAGATGGCTGATGAGGCCTATACAGAACAGAAAGACTTTGTTGCAGCTCAGGTATGTTCTTCTGTGTGGGGTAGGTAGCTCTGGGCTCTTAGTCTGGTCTACAACACACTGTTTCTGCTGCTCCTGCTTCTCTGTCTCTTCTTGTTGTTGTAAGGTTTCAAAGTACTGAAATCCTTGCAGCAGACTCTTCCTCCACTTGGGGTGGTCTTGGGTGATGGTCTGCCATGAGTTAGTGTTGATGTTGCTTTTTTTTAAGTTGGCCTTGAGGACATCCTTGAAGTGCTTTCTCCACCCTTTTCTTGAGTGTATGCTTTGACTGAGGCGGGAGATTAAACCTTACTCCAGAGTTTCAAGCTGGACATCCGGATGACGTGATCATCTGATATCAACTTCACTAGGCTGGCCATCACCTCAATGCTCTTGGTGTTTGCTTGCGAGGATGCTAATGTTGGTGCATCTGTCTACCCACTGGATTTGAAGGATCTTCTGCAGGCAGCATTGATGGTAACTTGAGGTCAGTGTTCTCTCTAAGCTGTGCGCGTGCGCAGCTGCGCACAAGTAAAAATCTTGTTGCACAGAAACTTTTTAAGGCTGCGCACCTGCCCAAAAAAGAGCTGGGCACAGAGTGCGGCAGAGGCACTGGGGATGGCATGGGACACTTACCAAAGGTAAGCTCCTCACTCATGCAGGACAGGAAGTGGCTTCTCCCTGAGGTGAGGTGAGGTGGGGACTGGCACGGGCTCTGCTGGCTTTGGCGAACTGCTCTGCGGGCTCCACTGACTCCAGAGAAATGCTCCGCTCCTCCACAATGCCTCGGGGAGCAAGGAGGCACAGAGCGTCAGGGCTGGGGAGTGGAGCAGTTCCCCAGAGCCAGTGGAGCAGTTCAGTGGAGCTGGTGAAGCCCACACCAGCCTCCGTCCCCGTCCCCATCCCCACTCGCCTCGCCTCGCCTCAGGCTTTATATGTTGGCAGCAAGGGCTGTGTATAAACAGGGATCTACCTACACTGTGGTGAATGAGAGAGATTTTTGCAGGCTGCTCACAGCGCATGGAGCTGATTTTTTTTTTCATGGCCTTTTTGCAGCAAGCCTGCCCCTCATTTCTGATTGGCTGACAAGGCTGTCAATTGTGTGGCCCTACACCTTGCTGCTGATTGGCTGAGAGGGGTGGGGGCACATGACAGCCAACCTTGTCAGCCAGTCAGCAGTGACGAGAGGGATCGGTACAGCTGCCATCCTCACTGCTCCGCTATGTGCCAGTGCCCTCTCCTCCCCCTTGGCAAGCTGTGAGGCCTGGCTGAAGCAACCATTAAGACAGCTATCTCCCACTGGGAAGCCAGCATTTTATTTTTAATAAGGTTTGGGGTTTTGGTTTTGGTTTTTCATGGATTTTTGCGGAAAATGCCCAATTTTCATGGAATCTACAAAACTGCAATCAATCAGGTCCATAGGTATAAAAAGTCAAGGCAGAAAGTTTTAACTATAGTATACCAGTCTGTAATTTTACATGTGTCACCTTTTAGGATTGGACTTCCTTCATTATGTGACATTACAAATATGCAGGGGTACATTCTTTTTTTTAATCATCTTTTAGTCTGAAAGATTAATTCCTCTGACAGCCAGGCTATTTTCAGTCTTTTAGAAATACAACTATATTTCCAAGGCCTGTGCAATGTTGGGATTAAACCCTTCACTTGAATTAAACAAAATGATAGGATCCTTTCTCTGTAGTCTGTACATAGAGAGGCCAGTTTGACATAGTCATAATACTTCTGAACTGATTCCTTCTATCCCTTTTTCCCCATTGGGAAAAGTTAAAGGCTTCTTCCAAGGCAGTGTACCCATATGGCATTTTTTGGGTGTGTACAGTTATGTAAATATAGGACAGCTTTTCAATAAATGAAATTGAAGCTAAGATAATGTGTCTTAGTCTCTCATTTGTTTCCATTCTATCAGCTGAATCCAAAGTGAATGCTACCCGCTTTGCACGGGCCTAATATTAATGCCTTTTTATGTTCATCTCCTTCTTTACACAGAACAATTCTGGAACCTGTCTTGCATATTTTAATAGTTACTATACTTGGTTCTAACTGGACATATGTATATAGTTACTGCCATGTCTATAAGATGAGATAGCCCTATAACTATTGTAAATTATGCTTGGATGTATCATAAAACAAGAATAAGTATGTAAATTTAGTGAGTTGCCATTTAATGTCGGGGCCACCCACAGTGGGCACCTGGGTTTTTCCTTTTGAGGCAGCTGAGACCAAACAAGGTGCTTCAGACTGAAGAGATGGCTTACTTGGTTCAGAAACCTCTTAGGAGTTTCCTTTACCTGCGACTGGCTCTGGAGACTGACTGGTCATTCTGTTCGGCTTAGTAGATATTTGGCTATGTGTATTCTTTTTCTTTTCACATCTTCTTTTAAGGCCTCAGTTGGTTTTCCCAGCTTTTTGTTTAAATGCTTACTAGCTTTTACTTCAGCTTTTTACCTCAGCTCAGTTTTGATTTAAATTTTCTGTTTTCTAATTACTGGTGCTTTAAAAACTGTTTCCCAATATAGTATCTGGGATGCAAAAAGAAACCAAAGTACAATCTGATCCTGCCGCCTCTTTTATATGACTCTCATGTAGCTTTATTCTAGGTCCCCAGGAAACTAAAAAAAATTCTAGTTCAAGTGCTTGCAGCTAGGAAAGCAGTAAATGTGAAGACTAAAGCTTGGCTCATAATGCAGACTGTTGGTTTCTTGGGTGTGTCATTTTATGCACTCAGAGCAAAGTATGTAGGTAAAGAGACCAAGCCATTCATACTCAGGTCAAAGGAATTCTCACTTACTCCCATATATTTGAAATGATGCTCAGCAAGATATTGTGTTGATCTGTGACTCATCTTGGAAAACAAAGTCCAGACCTAAGCGTGACACACTACTTCACATTTAACCCACTCAAAGGCTTATTCTGTATCCAGAAATAGATGTTATACATAGGCGGACCTGAACTGACATAAGGTTAGACTAACATACTATTTACCTCCTATTTTTCAGCAGATCCTTCTTGATTCATATGGATAAACATCTGGGCCATAATTCCTGTGTACCTGTTCTAACACCCTGACTCATATTTGTGGTATGGGCCTTTTTTGTATGTCATGTGGCATTATGTAACACAACTAATTTCCATGCGGTTCTTTCTCTAGGTGTGTTATTTGGTGTTTTGGGTAAAACCAAGAGCACTTGACCAAAACTCTAGGTATTCTTGACAAGTCCTCAAAAAACTAGCAGGGTACCTTGACTCATTTACAGGCAACCCCTGCTTAGTGCTCTTAATTGGTTCCTGAAAAAACAAGCGTTAACCAAAAGTATTTGACAACCCAAAATGGCAACCACAATTGTTTCTAATGACCCAAGATAATGAAACTCACCGAGTGCTAAGTGAAATTCGGTATCAATTTCAAATGAGCGTTATAGCAAAATAGCAGAGGTTGCCTGTAACCAGAAATTAATAAATAGTTGCCAGTATGACACCTCCAGTAATTACATTCTTAGGTGAGCTAGGTTCACAAAGTAGAAATTCTTTTACATCCCATAGATATGAGGGACTGCTCATGTTCAAAACATATTTAAATAACTTGTATCAGGCCTTTAATTCTTATGCCAAGTCATCCATTTGACTAGAACAAGGCTGTGCAATTAGCCATCTGCAGGCTGCATGTATCCCATGAGGGGTTAATTTGTAGCCCGCAGGCTCCCACCCAGTCACCACTCTCCTCCATTGCTCTGGATGCAGCTGTAGCAGCTGATGTCTCCACACTCCCTTTCCGTCCTCCAACTTCTTGTTCTCATTCCCTGCTCCCCACCCCGCAGTGCAGGGTGACATGGTGCAGCACAGCCGCCAAGGCCAGAGGAGCCCACAGCTCAGGGGACCTGTGTGGCACAGTGCAGTGGGGGAGCCTGTAGCTGGGGAGCTGAGGGCAGGGGCTGGGTGTCTGGGTAGCATGTGACCCGAGTGTGTTGGTGTAGCCCCCACTGGTGCAGTCCTTACAGTGTGTGGCCCCTGACTGCTTAGAAAGTTGGACCACCCTGAACTAAAACATGGCGGTAGGCTTTGTTATTCACTGGCCTTCTCTATGAACACGCAGCTAACAATTCCCTTAGTAATCTGCTTCCTAGATCTCCTTTCTCTCAAACTAACTCCCAACTATTTCCTTCCAATATAGCAATTATCTTATCACTGGTCACTCACTATAATACCCTCCATAAATAACTCAAATGGTATATTGTACTGGGTACCAGCCAGGCTTGTTGCCTACACATTTTATACCTCATCAGGAAAGCTTTCCAGCCCACAATCTTCCTGTTGTAAAAAATATGTATATGCTTATTATCACCCATATATTATTGTGGTGGATGTATTAGAAATGCAGACTGTTTCTACCACCAGCTCTGGAATTTCCTGTCACTGATCATTCACTTGATCCAGTCAGGTTTATAAGCACATGAAATTACTTGTTAGCCCGCAGCTTGGAGTAAGCAACAAGAGAAAGCATACACAAATGGTCTAAAGCTGCCAAAAGGGCTACGGCAATTTAGATTTAATAATCACTGTCCTAAAATGGTATGTTGAACCTAAATTTCAATGTACTCTTAAAAGCAGTTTGACCTATTTTGGGGTATGAGCAACTTCAGTTTTTAGCTAAGATGTGCCAGTACTATGAGGCCAGTACCATGCCCATATTTAGCTAAATATAGGGAACATAATAATAATCAATGGTTATAATGATATAAATGTACTAGATATTGTTAAACCTCTCAAAATACTATATAAATCAACAGTATACAATTATGGTAATAGACACAAAATGATATTACTTCTATTATTTATGTTAGAAAATTAAATCTTAAAAGCAGCTTTGGGGTGAGCTCTGGCACTTTGTATCCTCAGCTGTCCTTTCATAGGTCTGTGTGTACTGTGTCACTGCCCTGCTTATGCAGTCATTTAGGGCACCTGTACATGTGCTGGATGTCTGCTTTGACATGTGCTAATTAGCAAGCGATGGAGCAGACCCGATTAATTAGCATGCTCCAGCAGCCTCCTTATGACATGTATTCAGTGTCCCATGCTTCAAAATGACGGTGGGGGCACTTTACAGCTTATTTAATGAATGAGCCGTTTTGAGCCACAAGGCACTGAATACACGTGATGCTGTGTGCACTTTAGAGTGGCTCTTGGAGCTGCTTTAATTAATGCACCTCCCACCCCAGAGCATGTGTAAAGACACCCTTAGATAGTCAGCTTTGACACATGACTCTGAATATAGATTTCAGTATTTTCACTGTTCAGAATTCACCTTCTCTGATGCATGAACTGGAAACTTGCACGTAATCAGAAGGGATCTCCTTTCAAAAGAGAAAGTCTGAGTTTGTCAATCGGTGATACGAAATCTGGCGGAGATGATTTTGCCTTTTAATTTGAACATTTGTTTGCAAGGCTGATTTTTCTTTTCTGGTTCAGCTGCAATTATTTCTGAGACACTTGCAAACCAGTTAGCAATTAAGAAGTGGCCATTGGCTAGATATAGGTGAAGTCTGAATCTTGGTTCAGTGATAACACATTTTATTAGACCAACTGAGAAATCGCAAAAAAAAAAAAATTCTTTTCTAGGTTTTTTGGGCACATGCACCCTTCTTCAGGCTGAAGGAAAATTTAAATATGGTAAAAGTCCCCTCAGGTAGAAAATAAACTTCGTTTTGCACAGCAGACGCTGAAGGTGGATGTCTGTTCTTCTAGGTCCAGTTTATTTGCAGGCTAACTGAGAGCTGCAAACTGAATACAGTAAGGTATTCTGAAGCAGCTGGTATGGATAGTCAGCATGCAGGTAAGAAGTGCATGTGTGATACAGGCACCCTGAGGGGTTACTCATTTCATTTGTTTTTAAGTCAAGGATTTTGTTTATGTGAGCTGCAAGGCATGGGTTGGCTTTAATAGGGAATAGGGAGAGCACTGTAGACTCCTGGGGAAAGGGTAGATCCAGGAGGGTGCAGTGGTACAGTTACATCCCTCCTTTGATTCCCGCCTCACCCAAACTTTAAAACCAATTGCCTCAGAGGGTTGCAGCATTTCTACTCCGGCAGATTTCATGGTTTATAATCTGTTTGATTCTTGCTAATCTCTCTTCACAGATGTTAAGTGACCCTCTTTTTTGTAATTGTCTTGATGTTCCATTAATCAAGCTTTTCTTTCTTTTGCAAATTTGTCTGTTAGCTGTTCTTGGTAATCTCTCCCTCCTGTTTCACAGCCCTGCAGACTGTTTTTAGTTCTAGCTAAACACCTTAACCTCAGGTGTGCTAATTCTGACTAAGATGTACATTAACTCAGGTGTGAAAATGAGTAACAGCAAAGTGTTGGATCACTGTTAAGATGCTCAAGAAGGCTACATTTTGTATTATGAATCTGAATCAGAGATGCACACTTAACTATAATGGCGACAGGACTAATAAAACAGTATCTTTTTTTGCTATTTTTGCCTAGTTCATTGTGGATTTTTTTTAACTGAATATATAATGTAGCAGATTCGTGTGCATTCCAATAAAGTTGCACTTAGTTTTGCTTTGATTTTAAACTGAATAATATAGCTCTGGGCCCCTAGCATATTAGTAAATCTTCTAGTTTCTCTTTAATTAGAGAAAAATGTATCGGGTACAGCCTGCAGGTCCAGAAGGACTGAACATGGGTGGAGTTTTCAGGCCCAAGAGGAGAGCTGAAGGTTAGGGCAGAGAATGAAATTGAGGTAAGGCACCCTGAGAGCATTCATAGTGTTAAAGACTGGGCCAGATGCAGGTCACCTGATGATGAGCAGGGCAAAATGAGGCACTGTATCACCCTCAGTCTGAGAGCTGCCTCCCATATTTATGAGCTGTTGTCAAGACATGACAGATGAGGCAGGGCAATACCCTGCAAAACCAGAGGGTAAAACAGGCTTGGGGGTTGTCAGAAGGTGCCGTAGTCACTCAGAGGAGAAACTTGTTCTTAAAGTTCAAGGTTTAAAGCCATTTATGTGGATGTCCCCAATGAATTTGACATCCCAAGTTATACAATTACTGAGGATCATAGAGTTCTTCATACAATTCACCTCTGTGTTCCAAGAACCCAGATATATTTCTAAAATGATTTTTTTTCATTTCTTTACTTTTGAGCCTTTGTATCTCTGTATGCAAGGCTAGCAACCGTAATGTGCAATGAATGAATCTAAGAATGCTTTAAACATCTCTTGTAGAGGCACTGATGGAGTTCAGTATTTTCAGAACCACATTTGTGAGATGCTGCCAATCTATTACATTGGTATACAAGGTGGATTATGCAACGATGACTCAGGAATTCTAGGAAGCTAGGATCTTGCCTGCACAGTGAAAGAAAACCAATACTACCAAGCATGGCAGGGGCACCATATGTTGTTATTGAAACAAGGTTTTTAAGAATGGCGCATCTATGTCTTTTTGACGTATCTTTTAGAAATTCTTGGAAAACCTCTCTCTGTGACTCTTCCTGTTGAGTGAAATTTATTTCCAGCAGATGTTTGAATCTGCCATCCTTTTTGAATGAATACAACAGCATCATACAGACTTCACTGGAAAGTGATGAACTCTCATGCCTCCAGATCTTTAATCAACTTTCCCCGAGTTGTTTCAGCTATGGCTTCAATCCTCCTCACTGCCATGCCTCTAGAAAATTGGGCATCTTTCATAACATTGAGACTGTATCATTTATTTATTTTTAAATCATCAACCAATGGATCTGGGGCTATGAGTAGTCTCTCTTTCTGTAGTCTGTCATCTTCAGGTGATTTCTTCTTTTTGGCAAGGAATTCTGCTATCTTGAAAAGATGCAGTAGTTACAGCTTCTGATTTGCTAGCAGGCTTAGTAAAATGTAACTACTCAGGGCACTTTTTCTAAGCCTTTACTTTTATTTTCTGTAAGTTGCTGTCTTGAAGATATTTATAATTGCATTTTTATGCAGTGTTGTACAGTGCCCCTTTGCCCTTGCATTTCTTGGCCAGACACACTAGTTCAACAATGGAGGCAAAGGCACTGACCACTCAATATCACAAAGAAATACTGCTCCTCCCACTGAAGTTATAGGAATTAATTTCTCTTCTCTTTTTTTCTTTTGGTGGTTCACAGGAAGTCATTTGTTTCTAAGGCCCATGCCTAAGATTCACTGCTACTGATGGTCTCTCTTGCTGTCTCTTGCCACAGCCTCAAGTACTATAGGAGTGGGAGAAACCTGTGACCTGGAGGGGCCAAAGAGAGGGGCTCTCTGTGATGTTTCTCCTTATTCTTTATCTGTGTCTTTGTGCCCGTTCTCCAGCTGTCACTTGCTCAAGAAATACAATATCAAGGGACATTCTAGGAGCTGTATCAACTTGTATAAAATAAGAGTTCCTGTTCCACTGGACATAGCACCCAAAGAACATTAAATAATAGGTGGTAGAACAAACAAGCTGGTGAGAGACAGCAGAGGAAGGGACTGTGGAATAACAAAATGACAGGTTGTTCCAGTATTCACAGCCAGTTAAAGCAGTACTTGCAAATTAACCAACCTCGTCTCGGATGCAGTTTTTGTATCATGCAAAGAACATGTGAGCTTGAAAGGGACCTGTAGGAAGCATAAGTGAGTCAGTTTGGGTATTTTCTTAGCACTTGGAGAAAGTTATTAGGAACAGTCAGCATGGATTCACCAAAGGCAAGTTGTGCCTGACCAACCTGATTGCCTTCTGTGATGAGATGACTGGCCCTGTGGGTGCAGGGAAAGCAGCGAACGTGATATATCTTGACTTTAGCAATGTTTTTGATATAGTCTTCAACAACATTCCTGCAAGCAAGCTAAGGAAGTATGGGCTAGATGAAGGGACTCTAAGGTGCATATAAAACTGGCTGGATTGTCAGGCTCAGAGGGTAATAATCAATGGATCACTGTTTAAGTGGGTCAGTCCTGGGGCCAGTTTTGTTCAATATTGTCATCAGTGACCTGGAAGATGGGATTCAGTGCACTCTCAGCAAGTTTGCAGATGATATCAAGCTGGGAGGAGTGGTAGATGCACTGGACGGTAGGGCTAGGATTCAGAGACCTAGATATACTGGAGGATTGGATCAAAAGTTCAATAAGGACAAGTGCAAAGCCTTGCGCTTAGGACAGAACAAACCCATGCACTGGTACAGACTGGGGACCGACTAGCTAAGCAGCAGCTCTGCAGAGAAGGACCTGGGGGTTGCAGTGGACAAGAAGCTGAATGTAAGGTGCCCTTTTCCGTGACCTGTGTTAAACGTAGCTTTTTGAGGGTTAGGGGAGTCCTCACTGCTCTTCCTCAGTGGGGTGCAAGTGAAGTTTCCCCCTCCACTCAAGATAGAACTCAATCCAGTGCTAGCCTCTATCTACAGGACATAGTAGAAATCGGTTTTAGGAATTTGTCCTCTTTGACAAATTTGATAGGAAGTTATTAAAATATTTGTTCATATTTCATTCCTCTATAGGAAGGTGTTCCTTGGGGTTAGTTTTATGGACCACAGAAAGTAAAGTTGCTGTAAATAGCAAGACAATACAGAACAAAACAAAGAACAGTAATTGTTGTTAGTGACACAAGAGTAAAATTCAACTAAAACACATCTTGAGCTATTATGTTCTCTGCACATGTACTCATTTACTGTTGTATGTTGGGAATGCATAAATATCTATAGTGCAGGGAAGAGTTGGCATACTAGATTAGTAGTTCTTAAACAATGGCCCATGTTCCACCCGAGGTTAGTAAGCTCCTGCCTGGTGTACTGTGTTGTGGAACGCTTATGTTGGGGCTGAAGTGCTGAGGGAGGAGGTGTCCTGAGTGGGGTCTCCAGCACAAGGTAATGTGTGCGCAAAATGGCTAAACAATGCAGTAAGAGAACTGGCATATTGCTAGAAACAATCTCAGCTTTCACCAAAGCACACCTCAGCTGATTTCAGGGCTCCTTCAAAAGGTGAGTCACCTTTTCAAAGCTGTCACTGTAGCCAGCGTGCTGAATTGAAAGCATCTGTGCAATGGATTCTTAGAGCTGTGCCCTGCCTCATTGCTGGGTTTTTTTTGGGGGGGTTGGGTTTTTTTGCTGTTAATCTCCTTCTAGCTGTTTCCCACTGACCCCATTGGCACTACTCCTACACAGCCTCCATATGGGTTTATATGGTAGAAGTTGTTTCTGTATAAGGCAGGTATCCATACCTGTGTACATTTCACAGGAAGTAAAACAGATCCAGAAGATTTTGAGAAGATGATTGAAAAGGATGTGAAGTGTATGAACTGGGACTTCTAAATGTTCAATGAAGTTAGTTAAAGCATCCTGGATTCTGTAGCTAGTTGTAGCTCTTGGAGTTTATGAGATCTCCCTCACTCTGCCAAGGGGCATCCTGAGCCCCAGAGTCAGGAAGTGAGGGAGCAGCTGACATTCAAATATGCTGGATTAGGATGTGCATGTAGGATCAAGTGTAGTAAATATCTGAAGTCCCAGACTTAAGAGTTTTTGGGACAGAGAGGATGCTTGCCTATAGTATCTGGAAGCATCTGATCCCCAAGACCTCTGGGCTTGGCCTGCATGTAGGGTGCCATGGATTTGGAAATATCTGAAGTCCCAGGGTGATAGGTCTGGGATGGAGGATGCTCGCCAGTTGTAGTGCCATACGTGGTGTTTTGAATGATTGAGTTCTGCCTGCTCAATCGATATGTTTTTTGGAACGACTGAGTTTTGCTCAATGGATATGATTTAGCTAATCTGATCTGGAACCCAAAATATATTATATAAAAAATTACTTTAAATATCATTTTTATAATATTTTTAAGAGCTACACTCTGCTCTCAAGACATTTGCGGTTCCATATGATTTTTAACCAATGAATTTATTGGGAGAATTTTGTACTGTGACCCACACCTACTTTTTGTTAACAGTCTCAGCTTTCAAAGTCTAAGGGCCAGGGTTTCAATCTGTGTAAACAGTTACACTTCAGTTAAGGTCAAAGGAAAAGGAGGCATTTGTATCGGGTGAGGATCAGGCCCAAAGGCTGTGTTTGGATTCTTGTATAGTAGAAGCCATGAGCCTGAAATTTGCTTCCTTTCTTGGTTTTTGTTTTTGTTGTATAATTCAGTTTGACCTTCAGCAAAAGATCCATCTGTTTTCTTAGGCTTCTTTAAAGCAAGGGTTTGGAAGAGGTGCCTTGTGTTTAAAGGCTGGTTGCGTATAATGATTTTAATCTTTTTCAGTAGCTAAATTTAGAGTGTTTTGCTTGTTGGCAATGTGATGATTCTTTCCCCCCAGATGTAAATGTAAATGTCTGAACATATGATATATTTTTCTATTTGTCTGTCCTCCCAAAAAGGCTCCTGGTACAAATAAAGATGCAGTTGCTGCCCTAAACACCTTTAAAGTTTAAATTTACCGTGACATACAAAATATGGGTCACATATACTCTGGGAGGTGGAGAGGGGGCACTTAATTTAGAGCGGCTCCAAGGGCCACTTTAATTAAAGCTCCTGGAGCATCACATGTGTTAGTGTTCCCGTACTGAAAAATGGTGGTGGGGGTGCTTCCATTAAAGGTTGTTGAACAAGCTTTAGTTAAAGCACCCCTGCTGCCATTATTTGATTGCAGGGATGCTGATGCACATGACGCTGTAGTCTGCTGGAGCATGGTAATGCACTCCAGCAGATTTGATTAATTGAGACTGCTCCAACACACTGTAATTAGAGCATGTCAGAGCAGCCTTGATGCACGTGTATAGGCACCCAGTGATATGTAAAAAGTGTTTATTGGGACCACAGTGGCATACACTTCGCTTAATGGGGCTGTCTTAAGCCAGTGCCAAATGATTCAGAGATACCTATCCAGCTGTTAAATTGATGCAAAATTCCCACCATTGGTCCTTTTTAATGGCAGAGTTTACTACATACATACTAAATGAAGACCATACTGCACATTAAATAAAACCAATATTTGAAAGTCAGTTGAGGTCAAAGAATAGCAGAGCCAGGGACAGGACAAGAGGAGTTTAGCCTTTTTCCCTCCTCCCACCCCTGTCCCACCTTGAGACAGTAACTCACTGCCCCATTAGCTCAGGCTCCTGCTGCAGCTCCCCATGAGCAGTGATCTCTAAGTTCACCTGCTTATTGGGGTAGGGCACAGCCAGAGGCAGCTTTTGTACAGCTCCAGAGCCAAGGGGGTGAACATTGCTGCTGTCTGCCCTTCCCCTTCCTCCCAGCACTAACACCCTGAGTTCTGGAGTCTGGCAAAAGCAGAAGCTCTGACAAATCACACAACCTTTGCAGTGAGGTGAGGTCTGCAGGGCAGGGAAATTGTTCATAGTTAACTCTGAGAAGGCCTCTCCTCCATCCATTACTACAGGGGTTTTCAACCTTTTTGGATCAGTGTATCCTTGGCAGCCAGACATGAAGCACTGTACCACTAGTGGCTGGATGGGAGTGGAGTCGGGGGTGTGGTGGGGGCAGGAGTGGTGCGAGGCCAAATGCAGAGTGACGGCAGCCACTGCCTGTGATCTTTCCCTGCCCCTCATATCTGGTGCCTGTGCAGGATGGTGTGTGGCAGCACTCTGTCCCCACCCACCTGTGTGTACTCCCTAGGTATGTGTACTCTTGGTTGATGACCCCTGCATTACTAAATTTGTACATGCTGTAGCTTAGTGTTTATAAGCACAAGCTAGCCACTAAATTACATTTTTCTTTGTTCTCCCTCAGCAAAATGGTGCGACCAACTTCTAGCTTTTGGAAGCATTTCCACACTGCAAGTTATTCTGAGAAAAAAATGTGATTTGCAAATACTGATGAATGCTACTAGGTTGACCAAATACATTCTTATATGTAAGAAGTGTCCTGCAGACATTAAAAAATCCTTCCTGGGTATAAGTGGGGAGGAGGTAGATCATGATGATGAAAGTGCAAGTAGCTCTTTCCAGTGTTCTTGATTCAGAAGTTGTCCTGCTGCTGCTGCTGCTTCTATAACATCAGCATCACAAAGGGTTGCCCAATCATCATCCTCAAGTAACCAAATATTGCAACCAATCGTATATACAAAAGACTCTCAATAGCTTAATTTGTAGACAAGATGATACCTGAAGATCAGGAAAAAGTTGACCAAGCTCTTGCAAGAGCAATATATTCTTCTGTGACACCACTGTCAATAACTGAAAATGCATACTGGCAGGAAGCTTTTAAATTACTAAGACCATCATACCATTTGCCCAGCAGACATTCTTTGAGCCTCTTTTAGAGTCAGGATATGAATGTGTAATGCAGTCTGTGCAAGGGAAAATCAACGAAGCACTGTGTCTTGCAGTACTTACAGATGGATGGACAAGTGTTCAGGGAGAAGGAATCATAAATTTTGCGATAACACCTCAACCAGTTTTTTATAGAAGCATTGAAACAGGAGAGAACAGGCATACTGCCGAGTAAATCAGTAGTAAAATATGTGAATTCCTACAGAAGACTAGGTGTGGTAAAGTATTTGCTTTGCTGACTGACTGTGCAAGTAACATGAAAGCAGCATGGGAGATCATAATGGATAAATATCCACATATTTCTGCAATAGGATGTGCATCCCATGGGCTAAACTTGCTTCTTAATGACGTCATGAAGTTGGAGACTCTGCAAAAGATCTATAGAAGAGCAAAAGAGGATATAAAACATGTAAAAGCTACTCATATGGTAGCTGCAGTCTTTAAGAAGAAGCAGGAAGAAAAGAATGCAAAGAATACAATAGTGACACTCAAACTCTGTAGTAAAAGAAACAAACTTCGTTTACTAAAAAACAAAGAAGCTGTTCAAGAAACAGTAATAATTGAAGATTTAACGTACCCAGAAGTATAAGGAACACTACTTGATGAGGACGTCTTCTGGGTTCAGCTACAGAACTTCCTCAAGTTTCTAAAGCCAATTTCTTCAGCAGTCACTGCATCTTAATCAGACAGTGCACTTTTGTCAGACATTCCTTACTAAATGACCCAGATAAAATCAACTGTTTTTGAGAGCCTAAGTGTATCTCCACTTACTAGTACAGAAGAAAGAAAAGTGAAAGACTTTATTAACAGACAGGAAGAATTTTGTTGCCAGTCAATTCATGCTGTTGCAAATCTCTTGAATCCGAGATTCACAGGTAAAATGTTAGTGGTGATAGCATTGCTACTGTATTTGACTGGATTACAAAACAAGCAACACACTTAGGACTTGATGTTGGAAAGCTACTTTCAGATGTTGCAGAATACAGAACATTTTCAGGTATTTGGTCTAGGAATGCAGTGTCGGACTCTGCCAAGCATATCCCTCCTGCAGCATGGTGGGAAGGCCTTTGCAAACATAGCCTCTGACTCCTTGCTTCTCACCTGCTCCAGATTCCTCCAGCTTCTGCAGCATGTGAAAGTAACTGGTCTATGTTTGGAAATACTGACACCAAATCAAGAAATAAACTAGTATGTGGAAGAGTAGAGAAACTTATCTCAATCTGGGCAAACCTTCAGTTTTCAGAAGTCCATGAAGATGATAAAAATAAAGGAGCAGAAGAAGCAGAAACTGCTTATAGTAATAGCTCAGAAAATGAGATGGATTAGACAAAGTTTCATGTAGCAAAAATTGTATTCAATGAGTCTTTTTTTTTTTTTTTCCTTTTTTCTCAGCTCTTTTTCTAAAGATGAGTACTTTCTGTATCTGCTCGACACTGTGGAGGAGACTACATCCAGGATACATAATAACTTCCTTTGTTTTACTATAATGTTGATGGGTTCTTCTATTTTCAACTTTAATTTTTGCCTGCTTCTCATAAACTGGCAAAAACTAAGAGGTGCTGGGTTCCTTAGAGTTCAGGAGCTTGTAGGTCCATTTGTAACAAATTAAAAACATTTTAAAGTATACTTTTAAATTTAATAAATATACTAAACATGATGGTTTTATGAGCAAACCAAGTTATACATAATACATTTTATGTTCCTAAAGTAGCAAAGTGATTTTAGATCTGTAAAGGGTGCTAAGATAATAAGTATTGCATATATTTAATTTTTTCCCAAAATGTCTCTCTTTTCTGGGGGAAAAAAATGGGAAAAACAGGTTTTTTTCCATGGCTTCAAAATTTCTAGAAATTTTACATTTCTAGTTGCAATAACGTCAAACAGAGTTTTGTTTGAAGCTGAGTTTGGTCTATCAATGAACCTGAAACGTTTCAGAGAAATAAAAAAAAAAAGAGAAATAGTTTTGTATTGAAAACATTACAGGGAGAACAAAACATTTTTAAGCTTATTTCAGTTGGGACATTGAAATATACAGACAGTGGCTAAACAGTTAAAATGATCTGACAATATCACTGACATTCAGAACATTCTAGAAATAATTCACGCATTTCCAATCATGTAGGTTGTCCCCAAAAATAGTATGTCAAGTCCACAGCCCTGCCTATTAACCTACCAGTTCAGCTTAATTAAGAATATCTATTGTAGTAGATTAAAAGATGAAATAATAGACACAGCTTTGGTTTTTTTTATTATTTAGAAATCTTGCATTTGGATATTTATTTGCTCAAATTCCTGACTTAAATCCTCTATAGCTAAATTCAATGTTTGAAACTTTTTCCCTCCTTTTTGAGCTAAAGGGATCACACTGACTTTATACTAGCTGGTAAATACAGTTACGGTATGTAACTCTTACTTTTTTTTCCCAATGAAGTCTTAATTGTTTTCTTCTTATTTCTGTTTACTATTCAGATGTGTCAAAATGCTGTTAGAAAACAACTTTTTCTGCTCAAAACAAAAATTTCAGTTTGTCAGCCTGCCTTTTATTTTAAACTTCAAGGGTGCATTGCTTCACTCTAAAACTATTTGAATA
The DNA here is from genome assembly GCF_052110815.1 of Crocodylus siamensis. Lineage (NCBI taxonomy): Eukaryota > Metazoa > Chordata > Crocodylia > Crocodylidae > Crocodylus > Crocodylus siamensis. Next base: position 88,558,475 of record NC_143395.1, read on the forward strand.
AGAGAAGCTTCACATGTCCCTCTATGCATTCTTATTTTTCACCTTTTTAAAAAATATTTCTCTCTACTGCTTCTTTGAACCAAGAATTTTGCCAGAAGGAAAATATTTTAATCAAGACCTGCATTTGACTTCACCTGTCTTAATCTTTTTTTTTTAACTGATAAGAAAAATGCAGTGTAAGTTTCCTAAAACCTAAAGGTCAGAGCAACATTAATAATTGATTCAGCCTCAAAAAGAGAGACCATTTGGCATAGGCTCAAAAGACATCCTTTCATTCAGTCCTTACCTTGTAAACTTGTGCATATGGTAACTTTTTAATAGTTCTTCTATTAATGCTGAAATTGTTTAGTAAAGAAAACTAACCACACCAAAGCATGCCAATAAACGCAAATGCAAGCTTCTCCAGACACAGAGAATGTATGTTGCTAATCCACCTGATGATATTTTGTAAAATTCATCACAGTGCCAGCAAGATAACTCTTGCCATATTGTAAGAGAGTTTCACTCTGTAATGATTTGTATACCGTAGGCCCCTTTATTTAAAAGAAAATATATCCTCCTTTATTTAAAAGAATCTGCCCCCCTTTACTTAGAAGGAAAAACAACAAATATTGATTGCACCCAAACTCAGTCCTGCATTTCAGTACACTTCAGTGAGGAGACCTTTGGCAGTAGGTTCTCAATATATACATCTTTGTGATATTTTCAATAGTATAACAATCAAGAATAACATTCAATAGATCTAGGCCTTAATGGAACAGCAAGAAAAATAAATTGCAAAGTCAAAAGTTTCTCAAAAACACTGTGAAGTCCACAAGAGCTTCACTTTTGGGATTATTAGCAACTGTTTCCTCTAAATATGGTAGTTTAGCTGGGTGATTAGGGCACTTTTCTGGGAAGTGGAGCTTTTTAGGGTCCTGGTACAAAGTCAACTTAAATCAATTAGGACATAGGGGGTCCATCTCCTACCCACATCCCAGTTTTGTGTCTATTGATGCAATTTCAATCTAGCAGCAAGGGCTCAGTCTCACTCCAGGTGAAAAGTTAGAGTTTTCCCATTGATTTAAATAGGCACAGAAGCAAATCTGAGATTTGTTAGTGAGGATTGCTTATTTGGGAGTAGTGAAACTGGAAAAGATAGAGAGAAATGCAACAAAGATGATCAGTATGGAGCAGCTGCTCTACCAGGAACAACTGAAAAGGCTAGGACTCTTCCTTTTGGAAAGGGGAAGGCTGAGGAGAGATAAAAGAGGTCTAAAAAATCATGAAGGGCACAATAAAATGAATAAGGAATTGCTATTCACTAAGTCCCAGAATACAAGATCTAGGAGGCACACACTGAGATTAACAGAACACAGGTGTTTTAAACAATCAAGAAGTGCTTCTGAATGCAGCATATGACTAACTTGTAGATCTCATTGTCATAGGTTGTAGAGCCATGATTCTCAGCTGGGTGCCATGAGAGTCCTCCATGGGTACCATAATTCCTAGCCCTTGTGCCAGCAGGTAAGTGATCATTTCTCCTCTCAACCGGTGCCAGGCACCCCAGCATCCCACAGACAACAGTGCCTATGGCTGCTCCCCAACCATTTTCAGCCCCCAAACCATTTCCGCTGTCCTCCACTAGACTGTCTCCAATTTGTCTACCTCCTTTCTATAGTGGGGAGCCCAAAACTGGATACAGTACTCCAGATGTGGCCTCACCAGTGCCAACAGAGGGGAAGAATCACTTCCCTAGACCTGCTGGCAGTGCTCCTAATAATGCAGCCCAGTATGCCGTTAGCCTTCTTGGCAGCAAGGGCACACTGTTGGCTCATATTCAGCTTATTGTCCACTGTAACCCACACACAGATCCTTTTCTGCAGAGCTCCTGCTTAGCCAGTCACTAGCCTTTACCAGTGCATGGGTCTGTTCTGTCCTACATGCAGGACTTTCAACTTGTCCTTATTGAACCACATGACATTTCTTTTTGTCCAATCTTCCAATTTATCAAGGTCTTTCTGAATCCTAGCCCTACCCTCCAACATATGTACAGTAAAAGTTTTGTTATCCAGGACCTATAGGGAATGGGGGGTGCCAGATACCAAAATATGCTGGTTAACTGAGCAGCCTGAATGGGCATCTTTGCCTGTTCAGGCCTCTGCCTCTCCCACCACATCTGGGACGTCCCTACATTTCCTGCTGCATCACCGCTCCTCCCACAGGTCCCAAGGGAGAGTGGCAAACTGAAAGGTACAGGCCTTTAATCAAAGGACAAATATTTAAACTTGAGTGCTTAAGTGAGAACTGCAGCTCTTTAATACCTCTAAAATCAGGCCACTCATTTAGGAACTCAAATCAGGATTTTGGTAAGTTACTTGGGAAATGTGGGCCTACATTTGTAAGACCTGCTTCCTAAATCAAACTGAAAGGGTATGTTTAATTTATACTATATCCAACTGAAACACACCATTCTTATACTAATTGGCACATACTGATGCATAAGTGTAGACCTCTTTCAGTTTTAAAAAGGTCATTCATTTTTCTTATCGGCATTTTCTGATGGATTTTAATTTTAGGTGTTTTTTTGTAGGAAGAATTATTTTGTTACCATATTAAGCTCACAGCATAGATAATATTTTCTAATCTCATCTGGGGAAAGCCACCAGAGGATCTTTCACTATTGCAAAATACTGCTTAAAAAAATCAGCTTTTTTCACTTCATCTCCCTTATGCAACTTATAAATGTGGTTAACCTTATAAAGTGTGATTAGCAAAGAACAAAGAATTCCCCTTCCTTTCTTTATTATGTCTAATTTACATACCTCCACATATTCCAAGTTCAGCTTGATAATATTTAAAGGCCACTGAAGTATGATAAGAATAACTGCTGTACCTCCTGAAGTTTTATGAAATGTATTCCATTAGTCACTTAATATCTGAAAGGCAAAGAAATTTCCACCTAGCAACAGCAAGACTTTTAGGATTACAGTGCATACTTTACAATCTGCAGATTTTGTTGATCTATGACCAAATAGCCTAATCAGAGACTTCAGCAGGATCAGAAAGTTGCTGTCAGGGCTTCTCTTCGTGACTGTAGACTAAATAAAGCATCAAAGACTCATAGAGAAGTAGGTGTGGAAGGGACCTTTAGAAATCATCTAGTCCAACCCCCTGCCTGAGGTAGGATCATCCTTTTCCTAACTATCCTATACAAATCCATTGTCTGCCCTCTTAGCAAAACAACACAGCATCACAGTTTTCCATCCCAAAAGATTGAAAGGATACTGATGGTCAGTCTAATGGCAGAGTAGTGTGTGTCACTATAGGAAAGAATGAAGTAAGGAGACAGCTCTTTGGTACCTGTTCCCTCTCTCAGTGACAACAAAGCGGATCATAGGGTATAACAAGATGTCGCCTTTGTGCCACCATATCAATTTTTATGACAGTGCAAAGGAGAAAGCAAACAGATGTCTATACAATGCTTTGAGCCAAAATGCCCAACTTTGTGGTCTAACAATAGGTGGCTGTAGTTTCTGCTGCTTTATTGCAGCAGAAGTCTATTTACTTTATGGTATGAGAGCATGACCAGTCTGGAGCTGCCCATCTTCTCCAGCTGTCCTGGGTAGACTCTTCTAAGGCTTGAGAGGCCCAATCCTTTATGCCCTGGGAATTCATGCACAAAATTGGGCCCCTCAAGCTCCAGGGACACCTGCCCAGCTTTCCCCACTTACAAAGATGTGTCCCAGAGATTCTGTGGTACCGTGTACATCCACCTAGACTAGGTTAGTGTCATAAAAGCTTTTCTTTACAAGCTTGAATGCTAGAAACCCTGTTCTGGACCCCAGGTTTTCACCAGGAGCAGATTCTGTGGCTGGGGGTTGGCTACTGTATTGCTAGCATTGTTGGTCTCTATTGATATAAATCTGCAGCAGATTCCACAGTGGAAGGATTTCAGGACACCTGCAGAGAGGGGAACTCACCTGGCACACAGCAGCAGCCCTATGACCAAAGAGAACACTTACTCTAACTTTTGCCACTTTTTCATAGCTGTTCACAGACCTGTGCTGCAGGCTCCCATCCGAGGCAAGAATGGGCCCAGCATTTTTTAAATTTAACTAGGAACTGGTCAATACTCCTATTTCCATTTTTAAGTACAAAAAGTGAATTGTCCTTTATAGGCTTGGCAGTATTCAAGGCGGTGGCCAAACAACTTTTAACAGCTTTAAAAGGGGAGGGAGAGCTGCTGCTCAGGAGCCTGCATCAGCTGTTGGGATATAATTATTACATCTCATGCTATTTTACTGATATACCACTGTAATTCCTTTAGTAAATGAAACTGGGTTAAAGTTGCATAGGAAGGATACAACAGACAATGGGTAACTCCAAGGTACCCTGTGCTGCCACCAGATCCTTTGAAGAGTGCCCTGAGATTTGAGGGGATAAGCAGATAAGTATAGGTAAAGGCAGGGATGGGCAAAATATGGCCCGTGGGCCAGATCTGGCCCTCAGGCAATTTCATCCAGCCCGCGGGCACCCACCAACTAATTGTACCCTGCCCAGCCTGCACACCACACTCCCACCCTGGTGGACCGAAGAGCCCTGCCCAGCCAGCACACAGCTTCCGGGTGAAGCTAATGCTGGCTCTGCCGCAGTCACTGGGGGACCTGCTTGGCTTCCCTGGTGTCCCACTCGTTCTGGGCACCAGGAAGGGAAGTGGCAGGGGCAGGGGCAGGGGAGGGCAGGAGCTCAGAGCATGGGGCTGGGGCTGAGGGCAGCCCAGAGCCCGCACCAGCTTATGTCACTATCATTTGATAGCGATACAATTGTTACATCTCTCTGAACCCTAACAGTACTATCTCAGGGTCTGAAAACTATTCTCTTTAACCCTCCCCTTCTGTAGGGTTGGATTTGCATCCCCTTTGTACAGGCAGAGAAGGGAGGCACAGAAAAGATAAATGACTCGCTTAGTGTTATACAGGAAAGCTGGGCTCAAACAAAGAACTGAATTAGATCTCCTGAATCCTTTCCTCTCCTTAAGGGGCAGATGCAGGCTGAACAGAAACACAGCATTTTACTTTTAAGTCTGGGTGACTGAGTATCATTGTGGCACCCATGCCTTATTTTCATGTACACATTCCCACCTTCTCCAAGCAATGGCTTTGAAGAGGGGAGCCTTGACCTGCTTTCTGATTTTACTCAAGAACAAAAGAGGAATTTTAACAGCTCTTCTCTTATTTTTAAATGAAAATATAAGGACCGGCCACATTTGAGGTGCTGATGAGCCTGGCAGCCAGGCAATTAGATGAGAAACTTGAAGGGAGAATAAAATGCCATGTACATTTTGCTATACAATGGATGCGTCTACATGTGTCACTGTTTCATAGTTTCATAGTTTCTAAGGTCGGAAGGGACCTGAGTAGATCATCTAGTCCGACCCCCTGCCAGGGCAGGAAACAATACTGGGGTCAAACAACCCCAGCAAGATGTTCATCTAACCTCCCCTTAAAAGCCCCCAGGGTAGGAGCCAGGACCATCTCTGTTGGAAGTTGGTTCCAGACCCTAGCCGTCCTGACCATGAAGTAGCACCTCCTGATATCTAACCTAAACCTACCCTCTGCCAGCTTGTGACCGTTATTCCTGGTCACTCCTGGCTGTGCTTGGGGGAACAGGGACTACCCCAATGCCTGCTGATCCCCCCTGACTAGTTTATAACAGGCCACTAGATCCCACCTCAGCCTTCTCTTGTGGAGGCTGAACAGGTTCAGGTCCCGTAGCCTGTCCTCATAGGGCCTGCCCTGCTGTCCCCTGATCATGCGAGTGGCCCTCCACTGGACCCTCTCAATGCTGTCCATATCCCTCTTGAAGTGTGGCGCCCAAAACTGGATGCAGTACTCCAGCTGCGGCCTGACCAGTGCTGCATAGAGGGGGAGGATCACCTCTTTGGACCTGCTTGAGATGCACCTGTGGATGCATGACAGGGTACGGTTGGCCTTCCTGACTGCATCCCCACACTGCCGGCCCATGTTCATGCTCCCTTTGATCCTCATTGGGATTACCTTCCTTTGCGCTTGGAGGATTGCCCCCTTAAGGAGCAACCGCTCTCCTTGGACATCTGGCTCCTCTCTGGGACTTCAGCGCATCCCCAACTATCCTCCTTAGCTCGCTGAAGTTTGCCCTTCTAAAGTCTAGGCCTGCTGCCTTACTGCATGCCTTTGCCACCTTGCGCTGGATGGTGAATTCCAGCAGGCGATGATCGCTGTCGCCCAGGTGGTCAAGCACCTGCAGCCCCCTCACCAGGTCATCACCCATGGCCAGCACTAGGTCCAACAAGGCATCTCCCCTGGTGGGGCTGTGCACCTCCTGGGTTAGATGGAGGTCCTGCACTCTGGCCAAGAACCTACGTGAGTGGTCAGACCTGGCTGACTGCTCCTCCCAGCAGATATCCGGGAAGTTCAGGTCCCCCATGACTATCACATCCTTAGCCTTCACCACCTCTGTGAGCTGACCTAAGAATTCCTGGTCAAGCTCTTCTCCCTGGTTGGGAGGTCTGCAGTAGACCCCCACCGTTAAATCTCTCACCCCTCGACCTCTGTGGTGATGTTACTGCGCTGTACTGTGCCGTACATATGGCACATGGTTATTTTTAGCAGTTACTTTGCTGTAGTGGCTCACTATACTGGGGGAGCATGTCACTATGGCAAAATAGCTGTTGGTCATGTGTAGATGCCTGCAGATGCTGTGTTGCAGTAGCATGTTGCTATGGCAATGTAACATCACATGTAGATGCACCCAGTATTTCTGAACAAAATTTGAAGAGGTAGGCGCTCTAAACCCCACTACCAGTGCCAGACATATCCACCATGGCCATGTATGTCATTCATTGTCATAGTATCTGCATCCCTAATGTAGAGTCAAGTTCTGTCATCCTTCCTTAGACTGAACTACACACTTTTAGGTACTCCTGTAGCCAGCCTAACTCCCTCTCCCCTTGCCCCCCACAAATAGAGCATTATTTTATAAATTGTCTTACTTGTTTTGATGGATTTCTGGGAATCGGTAAGAGTATCCCCTGCTTTTGGCACCTCCTAGACTCAGCAGTCTATGTTCACTTTGCTATATGAAAACTTCTGCAGGAGGGCTTATAACTGTACTCCTCACATGGTGGCCTCCAGTAAGCGTGCATGCTTTTTACACTGCATACAGAGCATGCATGCTAACTTGCTCTTGTGGAGTAACCACTAATGCATTTATTTTAGTGGGAGAAAGGAATGAAAGGTTAACCGTGAACCATCAACTCCACTGCTGCTGATATCAACTTTTACTCTTTTCTTGTCTTTTAAACCATGCTTTGCTGCATGTAAGTGAAAGAAGAGTACAAACATACACCAGCTCTACACAGAGTTTTAGTGATGGCTGAGAGATACTTTATGACAGTAAACACTGGATAGCCAAGACACCCTTTCACTGCTAAACAGTGGTTGACATGCTACAAGAAAGGTTTTTTTGAGTAAGAAAAGATCTGGAAAACCAAAGGAAAAGCTGAAGAATTTTACTTAACCTAGGATTATTGCAAACTTGATATAATTAATAGATAATCATAAATTTGCTTGTCATCTGTTAGTTAAACAACAGCTAAATAATCTTCAGGCCTAAAGGGAAAGAGACCTTGTCTGACTACTTCATGCCTTTACACCTCTTCCTGTGGTAAGATGCGTTCGTACAGAATAAGGAGAACTCCAGTCCACACTCTTTTGAGAGGCGCATTTCAGCCCTGTCCCTGCTGTGGAGAAGAAAAGATGTACAGGAGCCCATTTTGACTCATTTAAAAAACATCAGTGTTAGCTCCAGCACAGACCAGGCAACTCTTCCCTAAGCCAACTGAGGCCGGTTCCCAGGAGTCAGGTCCTGAGTGGCAGAGAGAGAAAGCTGGGAACTGTGGCTCTGAGAGATCCAACTATGTCAATGCAACTCACCACACCCGTCTGCTTTCCAGGACTTTTGCATCACTAAAAAAGTGCAGAAGGGGCTGGAATTCTGCTCTGATATTGCAAGTAAACCAGAAAGGAGACAGATTTTGCCATGCACATAAACCTATATGCATGGTACATATACCTATACATTCCGGTAACAGATCTTACTATAATTTATTGAGGTCTTTTACCTTTGTTCCTGCACCCAGGGAAAATGAGAGCTGTTGAGCTCTACTTCGCTTTTGAAGTTGCTGTGTTTCTTTGAATGTTGGCTTTGTTATTTTGAAGTATGAAATTCAATAAAACAGATACATTAAATATGGTGAAAAACACATCTGCAAAGGCTACAAAGCACTTGCGGGGAAATACTCTATGGGCCACAAAAATGTTTAAATATTTTATAGAGGCAAGAAAATGGTTTGACTTTAATTCATTTTAGTTTATTTTTTTACTCAGTTTCAAAAAGGAATGCGGTAGATTTCATCACTCCCACCTTCTCCCCAAATCTGCAGAGCATTTTTCTTTTCTTTTTGAAATTATATTTTCAGAAGGCTATTTTATTATTCATAAAATATGTGTGCACTGTGGTATAACAATTTACCCCTTAGAGTATATTTAATGCCACACCTTGTCACAATATGCCCTAATAAGTACATAAAGCATTTCTTGTGTTTCTAATCTTACGAATAATCCACTCGAGCACTTCCTTTTGGGGGTGGACACCAATAGTAAGGGACTATTTTGGCATCTTTCTTCCAAGCTAAGATGATGAGGCATGTATACCCCACTGAGACAATCAATGATGCCACACACAAAGGAGAAACTCCAAAGACTAGAAATTGATGGGCTTAAATCATTCTACTTGGACATCAAGTGGATTGATTCTCTGGGTTTAAATAGATGTTGCCAACTGAAGCAGGTCAGCTGTGCTGGGATGTGTTTTGGTACAGCTGATCTGCTTCATTGGACAAAGTGCACGTTGCCCCTTGTCCCACCCACTTGCAGCCCAGTGGGACCATACTGAGGGGTGGGAGGGGGGAGATCCCTTCTCCGCACCAGGGGTGGGGAATCCCCACTGAGGCTGTGGGATCCATCCAGCCCCAGGCTAGAGGGATTGTTCCCCCTAGGAGAGGACAGAAGGCGGTTGGGGGCATGTGGTGGGCAGCCAATCAAGGATTAGCCCTGCTTGGCTGCATTTGGGTGCAGTGGCCAGCAGGCTGGGAGGCGTGCTCTAGTGCTCCCCCACACACACCTCCCCCCTGCCTGGCTACTGGTAGGGGCCACGGCAGGTTGCCTTTCTGGTTTCAAAAGTGAATGTCAGCTCACTTTATTATCTGTTCAATCTATGCAGTTTAGAGAAACCTGCAAAGATTGAATCGATTCAGCCTGCGGCTTTTTAACTGTCTGTACTTAGCTCAGTTGTTCAGTACCAAAATCTCCCAGCTTCTTTCCACATAACTTTCAGACTTTTACAAAGTAGTTAACACACTGTCAGTTCAGGAGCATAGGAAGCTGCCCACTGGTTTATTAGATTTCTATACTGCCCTTCCCCAAAAAAGACTCAAGGCAGCTTACAACGCAAGAGAAATAAAAGCAGAGGATAAGGGCATAACACAAACAAAACAAACTTGATTAAAAAAAATAAAAGCCAGGATACTGCATTTGTCTTTCATTTTTTTCAGTGCAATAAAAGTCTCCATTTATTCATTTAATTCAGGGCTGTCCAACTTCAGTGCAGTTGGGGGCCACAAACGGTACTGGTATCTGTCCCCTGGGATACGCACTGCCTGAGCCACGTGCTGCTGCAGATGCCCTCTCTGGGATCCTGCCCTCTGCACAGGCTGTGCCAGGCAATGGGCAGCTCTCCTTCCTGCCACATGGGCTGCTCCTAGGTGGCCTCTAGGGCCTGCAGGCTGCATGCTAGCCCCTCACAGGATATCAGTTGGACAGAACTGATTTAGTTTAACTTGGACTCCCACAGACTCTCCAGCCTGCAGAAACCAGGGACCTTGCCCTATCAAGGGCAGGAAGCAGACCCTTCCTTTGAAGGTCAGTGCTTCTGCTTTACACTGTACTGTTTTGCCATTCATCTTTCTGCACACTCTTAGGCATGGAACATCAGAATTGCATGCCGTGGCTGCCATTTCTTGTTGAGGCTCCTACCTCTTTTATGCGAGTGCCTAACTTTAATAATGTGAATAATCGTTTTGACTACAGTGGAACTACTCACTTACTCATGCATGTGCACAGTTGCCAGGCTGACTGTCAGCTTAGGTCAGCTGGGCCAAATCATGAGATAGGCTAAGTACCTGTTGACCGTTTCAGTACCCGTGAATTTTTAATAGGACTGGGAGATGCTGAATAACCCTCAGGGATTTGGCCTCTGTAGACATTTATGGTCTTAGAGACGTAAGTCTTGTGTCCTGTTCCTGCTGCTACATATATACTCCTAACTGCAGCAGAATCTATTCATGACACCTAGTGGGGCTACACAATGAGTTCTAGCCAAAGCCTTTCTGCAAAGGGTCTTCTAGAGAGCTTGGGACTGTGACTGATAGCTCCCTCGCATGTAGGACAAACTACACCAACCACTTTCTTATTCTAGGCTTCTATTTCTTTTTGTTGACGCAACAAGTGATTGCTCATTTGAGTGGCCACACACCTCTTTTGCTCACTCAAATAGACATTTGCACATTTATCTAGAATTTGGCAAAGCACTATTTGTTTTGCATGCATAGTATAGCCATGTGAGCCCTTTTCCAGGGATAAATAGAAAAACAGACGGGGCTGTTTGAACATGGACATATCCAAGTACCTGGTAGACAGGGAAAGGTCACTACACAAGAATATTATATATGACAGTGAGAAATGTCACGTTCAAAATGTGACCAAAAGGAGAACCTGGATCTTCTTAGGTATTTGGAGGGCTGAAAGAAAATATAATACTGAATTTTACTTAATTTGGCATTGATCCCTGTGTTTTTAAGTGATGCTGTGGTTATTGAACTGCTACCTCTTTCTAATATTTTATTTGATTTATATATTTTAATTGCTGTATATTTTTAAAAGATTTGGGTTTTTTTATATCAATAATGTATTGCTTAATCATAGTATAGTTTCTATAGTGCGTAGAATTTGCCCAACTGCTGTATTGTTTAGTAAAGTAGTGTTCTCAAGCACTACATACTTTGACCATTGTTCATGGGGATCCTTGAGCTAAATCACTGAGTGACTCCATCATGAGGCACATGACTGAAGCACTAATTAAATCTCCAGTGCTCTGTTTCAGTGTAAAACCCTGGAATTATTCTCTGAGGGTAGATTCTTTCCTCTCTGCTTACTCCAAACTCCTGGTCCACATTCATGCTTTAGTTTAAGTATAGCCTTTTTTTTAATGTAACTACGTTTTTCTCCCTGCTCATTCAATACTAAATTAATTTCTGTGCAAGATTCCTCTTTCAAAATCTTCCATTATTCTATTTTGATGATACTGGGGAACTTGTCTAAGTCTACAAAAAGGCAGTCTTTATCCCTGTGAGGCTGTTCACAAAATGGACGGTTTCATACATTAGTGTGGGAGAATTGCCTGGTCCATTCATGTTGATGTGCCAGGTGCATCCACTTACACAGCTCAAAAAGCTACTGCCACCACATCGCCAGGGCCATTGTATATCCTTGAGTGATGTGGCAAGAGGCAAGACTTGAATCTTCTCTGGCAGGGGAAGTGAAAGGAAAGAGACCAATTTCAATGCCTCATAAATACATTTTTATAAAGCCTTCTGCTGTTGAGAGCATTTTAACTCTGTATCAGTTGCTCAGTATGCTGGAGCTTTAAAGAGGGATTAAGGGGGAAAAGGCAGGAGTATGAAGCAAGATTCTGCACTACATCACTTTTCTGAGAAACTGTAAGGAGGTCTAAAGGGAAGCTCAACGATAAATAGAGAGTGACGTTTTCTTCACATTGTCCATAACGAATACATTTGTACATTTGTACACAAACAAAACATTGGAACAAGACGACATGCATGCCTGATGCTGAAGAAAAGCCTGTTTGTGCCTAGGACATTGGACACATTGTTCAAAAAAATAGTTCATCCTTTTGTAAATATTGCCTCTGTATCCATGCCAAGGTTGCTGGTGGTTTGGGTTATCAGCTGAGTAAGCATCAGTCATGCACTTGTTGCATGGGAGGAACTTTAATATGAGCACCAGATTTAAAGAAACAAATTATCCTTGCAAGGCTCATCCTTTCCATTTGTAGTTAATTTTCTCTGCTTTGCTCCTTGGCCCATTTCTGTTAGCCTTGCTCAACTATGAAATCTATGAAACTCTCCTGCCTGTAAGTAGGGTGTGTTGAGCAATATGAAGAGAAAAATTAATCTTCTCCCATTTCTCGTACACATCATGAAGCAGTCATCATCAGAGCTTTTGGGATAAGGAAATCTCATTCATGCCTGGAAATGGACTATTTCATAGGTATTATTCAGAGGCAAAATTTGTCACTTTCTGCACATCTTGTTTTTGCTTTTCTTTTTTTTTCTTTTTTTTGTGTGTGTGTCAAGTAGATGGTCTTTCTGGGCTAAATTCTGGGCAATGGGGGTTTTTTTATTCACTTTTTTTTAATATTTACTATATATAGTTAGTCGAGTCAAATGCTCAGTTCATAACAATGGAGAAACCTGGCCCTATATTGCTTCTAGAAATAACTTTATGTGTCACTGGACATGTCTACATGTGCAATTAATTTGAAGCAATAAACTCCAACATATATTGAGCAGGAGTTTATTGCTCCCGGGGATGTTGTTGGAATGCGTGCCTGGGACTGCAGGACATAGAGCCAGGTTGGAGCAGGCCTGGCTAACAGGAGGCTTGGGGGATCAGCCTGACAGCCTGGGACTGATTTGACCAGGCTCAACATGCTGCACAGGGGCTGGCTGGGGCACAAGGGTGCTGCAGTGTGGGACTGGCCAGCAAGTAGCCCATGTACTGAAGCATTCTCATGCTCCAGTCACCCAGGCCAGTGTCTTCCACAGTTGAGGCCTATATGTGGCTTCTTCAAGAACAAACTGTCCTGAAATACGGGTGCCCCTTCTTTCTGGTGCAGCAGGCAAGCAGGGGCAAAGTCCAGTGTTAAGCCTTTCATAGCTACTAATGAAATGGTGGCAGCTTTTGGGTGTTCAGCCAAAAGCTACTGCCAGTTCATTAGCAACTGTGACTCTGCCCTGCTTGCTTGCTGTCACAGAAAGAATGGGCACCCATTTCGCAGCACAGCTTTGTCATGCTTCTACTCCTCCATGCTTCTATTCCAGTGAAGAAAATCAGGTTTTCTGCTTAAGACATGCACCCCAGTTCTGGAGTCCTGATTTTTTTTTGAGCAAAAAAGGTATGTGTAGTACAATATCTGCATTGACTTCTTTGCTTCCTTCCATCTGTCTATTATTAATATAGTATTAATAAACGTAAAGCTCCAGACTTTGGAGTGAACATGCCTTTGGGGTGTAATATTTTTGATAAACCTGTAGTAGCAGAACTTCTTCAAAACTGTATTTTTTGTTCTATTTTAATGAAACTGCTTTAAATAGCAATAGGCTGCAACCTATTTTCTAGTCCAAAAATATCTTTGTTAGTTAGCATCTGTTGTTAATGCTTTAACTGGCCTAATAACTTCTGAGGATTTTAAAGCTCAGTAGGTAGAGCAAAAGACCCTCCTGGAGGGTGGGAAAGTGGATAAGGTATGAGATCATACAGAGAACTTCAGGTGATTGCTAAAGATCATGTGGGCAGTCACCAGCTGAGTTGGCAACAGATGCTCAGTAGGCCTGTGTGAAGTGGCAAGTATTTGCTTCAGATTTTGATTCAGCCAATTCAGAGGGACAGTGATTTGATTTGGAGATTCGAATTACTGTCCCTATTCAATTTGGCCAAATTAAATCCAAGGATTCGGCGCCACTTCAGAGATTCGGCCATAGACTAAACAGGTAGCAGTTCTCACCATGCTGTACACAGCTGCCTCCAGTTGGTAAGTCCGTTGTGATGGGCCGAGTGGGGAAGAGGGAGGGCTTGGGGCTGGGACTGGGACAAACTACCCAGCTGGGTTAGGGGGGTGTGAGACTCAGGGAGGGGGTGGGGAGGTGCAGGATGCAGGTGTGGCAGAGCTGGGAGCAGGGGCTATGCCATGCTGCCACTTGCCCAGGTGGGGTGGCAGGGGAGGGTGGGGGTGCAATGCAGGCATGGCTTGCTCCAGGTGGAAGGGGGCAAGTGGCAGCAGGGCATAGCCCCCGCTTCCAGCACGGCTGTGCCCACATCCTGTGCCCCCCCCCCACCTCCAGCTGGGCAAGTGGCAGGCTATGGTTTGCTGTGTCCATATCCCACACCACCACCCCTCCCTGAGTCCTGAACCCCCCTGCCCCAGCTGGGCAGCTTATCCCAGCCCCAGCTCCAATCCTTCCCTCCCCATGCCATTTCCCTCCCCCCCACCCACCACAACATACTTACCAGCTGGAGGCAGCTGCGTCCAGCGTGGTGAGGACTGCTGCCTGTTTAGTCTATGGCCGAATCTCCGAAGCAGCGCTGAATCTTTCCCAAATCAATTTAGAGGCTTCTGATTTGATTCAGACCTTTTAACTGGTCTCCTGATTTGATTTGGATTTGGAGATTTTGCCACCAGGTTGGGCCAAATCTGCTCCGAATCAAATCGGCTTCGCAGAGCCCTAACGCTCAGCCAACAGACCCACAACTCTGTGTTTTTTCCAGAAGACCAGGGGTGTCAAACATACAGCTTGTGGGCCAGATCCAGTTCGTGGAGCTGGCTCACAGGGCTTCCAAAGGGACCTAGAATTTGGAGGTGGGGCGAATGGTAGTGAGGCCTGCTGCCAGATCCTCAGCAACAAAGCCTGTTGGGGACATATCAGTGTGTGTGTGGAGCAGTGGCATAGTGAGCTTATTGAGTGCCTGGGGCAGAGGGGGTGGAAAGGGTTTGCTGATCAAAGTAGTTGTGGGGGGGGCGGGTGTGGGGCCAGAAGCATGCAGTGGCTTATCTACCTAGGCTGCTACCATTGCTGCTACTACTACTTAGTGTCAGCTCTCCTGTGGCTGGGCTTCCTCAGACTTGAATTTAGTGCCCCGTTCACTAGGGTTGCGCAAAGCTTCGGTCCCTGATTTGATTCGGCAGAGATTCAGCCTGATTCAGTGCCCGAATCGTTGACTCCAAATTGAACCAGGAGACCCTTGCATCTCTCCAAATTGAATCAGAACCCTCCGAATTGATTCAGAGAGATTTGGAAAGATTCAGTGATTTGGATATAGACACAGCTTTAGGTGTTTTTTCTACATACCTCAAGGTAGCAAGCAGCTCATGCTGCGATGGTGGGGTGGGTGGAGTGTCTCACAGGAGCTCAGGGGGATCCCCAGCACGCTCAGCAGCAGACCCAGAAGTGGACCAGAAGTACTTCCGGTCTGCTTCCGGGTTTGCTGCTGAGCACATGGGGGGTCCCCCTGCACTCCTGTGGGACGCTCCATCTGCCCCAGCATCAGAGCATTCATGAGCTGTGCCTGATACCTCAAGGTATGTAGAAAAAACATTTAAAGCTGCATCTATGGTCGAATCGCTGATTCTCCAAATCAGCATTGGATTGTCAGATTTGGATTAGACCAAATCAAATTGGGGACAGTGATCTGAATCAACGAATCAGATCATTGTTCCTGATTTGAGCTGAATCTGAAACAAATATGGCCCATTTTGCGCACCCCTACCATTCACTCCACACACCCATACATACATATTGGGAACAGGACTATGCCTAACCTGGCAGAGGCTCCAGTGGGGGTGGGAGTACCACTCTGTTTGAGCAACTCACCCTACAACCCCCAAATATACCACTTGGTGTTGAGCTATGCTAGCCAGCTCCTGTGGCCAGACAGGGGCAGCACAGAGTTTTGTCTGCTGTGGCAAAGACTCCTGGAGAGGAGATCCTGGTGCCCCCTGGCAGTTGGTACCCTGCTTACCCCACTGCAGTTATGGTACCAGTGTTGAGGGGAGTAATGGCTGCATTAACTTTCACACTGCCACTTCCCAGCCACTGCCACCAGCTCTAGTTTGGAAGGACCCTGCAGTAAAAATCCTGTCTAGGGACTCAGGTGAGATAGACACCCGTGCACTGGACAATGCTCTTTCATAAGCTTCCATACAGATGAGGTGGTGGTTTCAGGCCAGAAGGGCAGTACAGTTTATTTCAGATCAAAATAAAAGAGTTTCCTAAAGTGAGGCTGATGAAACTGAAATAGAATAAATAGCATCTCCCAGTTTGACAGGGGTCTGTCTCATTGACTCCTAACTGAAAAGAAAAAGTGTCAGTGAGATGAGAATGGGCTTAAAACGTTTATCATATTGTGCTCCAGATTTTAGTTGATGGCATATCATGCTGATTTCTGAAATAATCAATTTTGGGCATTACTATGGATCTCTTTCTCCTCCCATTTGTGGCATTGCAGAAGAGACACTTACTGTGTCAGGAGATGCAGAGTTTGCTGCTCTCTAACATCTCCTGATGATAGACTGAAGTGCAGCCCTACAGCCTTTTACATACTTAACCTTTCTTGAATTTAGCCTAAGGGTCCTATGCATATTCACAGAAAGGGAATGAGGGGGGTATTTGACAGCAGAAAGAAATGGCTTGAATTAATGAATTGGAAGGGGAGGGGGGTGGCAAACTACACCAGTAGGGCCCAATCCTTATGTCAGGTGTGCCACATATTAGTCCCACATCTTCCCTGAGGGCCATTCTGATCTTCTTCCCCTGCCCAAAGGGCTGCTCTGCTATCTATTCCTAGCCTTGTTCTCCCTGCACAATCTGCTTTCTTCTTCCTACCCTATCCCACTGCCTTGCCTGTCTCCTCCCCAGTCTGCCATGTGCCACGCAGAAAGGCCTCCCATGCCACTTGTGGCACCTGTGCCACAGATTACCCACCCCTGAACAATAAGAGCTAGAGCAAATTTTGTTTCTAGTCTCTTATTTCAGAACATAACTGTAAAAGGAAAGGATAGATGTAAATGTAGTTTATGCTCTTTAGTGTCTAAAACCCAGTGCCCCAAAAGACAGACCAAAAGAAGAACAAAAACACACTATCTTGGCATGCTACTAGAGTAACAAAATTCTATGTATCTTGTACTGGATGCTTAATGAATACACTTGACAAGGAATGCAAGAGGCTAAACATAATCACCTGCCAAGAGACTTACTACCCTCACGGCATGTTTCTCTAGTAGTCCTTCGTATCTGATTGAACTTTTTTAAAATTAAATCCACTAAAGCTCACTAAAACAAATACTTGTACCTTGAACAATATAAAATCTGTTGCATGAATAAAGATGCCATGTACACAGTAAAACCCTTTTTGAATATCCAATCAGAATGCAAACCTAATGAATTAGGAGAAAATGTTAGGAAATTAACCGAAAGATAGTGAACATGAGAATTAATTGAAAGAGTGGGACTAAAGGCCCAAATGTTGTTGTCAGGTACATTGGTGAAACCTAGCTAATGCTAATGGGGATAAATAGGTATAACTGAGAACAGAAATTGGCCCACCAACTAGAGGCCTAGCCAACTCTTGAAGTTCCCCACAGCAGAGGTGTATGTGTGTCGAGGGGGGAATTATGCTGGCCACTGGAGAGTGGGAAGAAAGGGAGGGGATGGGGAAAGGAATCTTACCTGCCCCACCTCTCCACACTTGGGCAGGAGCTGCTACTGCTGTGGTTGCTGCTGTAAGTTGCTGCTGCTGGGGGATATTCCTGGTGCTCGATTCACCTGGTCCACCTGGGCACTGAGTTGTGCCTCCCATAGCAAAACCTCCTTGCGGGGGCACGTCATTCCATCCCCATCCTCTGCATGTGCCAGGCTCCTATAGCCAGGCTGTGCAGGGCTGTGTTTGCCATGGCAAAGGCTTCTGGTGGGGAGGGGGCTATAGAGAGACCTTCTCTAAGTCAACACCCAGGGCAGGTTTCCCACTAACCCCACCCTTGTTATGCTACGGCCACTAACTGGAAAAAAAACTACTGTTTAGTAATTTGCATAAGTCTTAGCTCTCTATACTTGTGGTTTTCAACCTTTTTTCATTTGTAGACCCCTAAAATATTTCAAATGGAGGTGTGGACTCCTTTGGAAATTTTAAATGGAAGTGTGTACCCCTTTGAATTGTAAGTGTGGGTATTTATGTACTTTTGATTGATCATAGTCATCTTTTGTGGATCCCTCAGATATAGTCTGCGGACTCTCAAGGGTCCACAGACCAGATTGAAAACCACTGCTCTGTACCATACCTTTGGCTTTCTCTGTCTATCTGACCAAAGTAAAATGAGGAATACTAAAAAAGGAAGAGTGACTGTACAAAAACAAGCTGTGTCTGTTAGATCTCCAGTGTGCTGGTTAGTACAGCATGTAATTTTACTGTATGCTATTTATTTTAAAACCAGTTATCAAGATAATGTGTTGGCTTTTGGCATTGCAGGGAGCTTCTTTGTGCAGCTGAATGTCAAGGATCCTAGGGCCAGTCAGATCTTTGAGTGTGCCTGTTTCCTCTCTTTGTTGGTTAAAGTAACTGAAATAGACCCGTTTTGGATGCAACTCTGAATGGCCCACAATGGATGAATCCTAGACTAATGTGGCACTGTCACCATTGCTGACTTCATGGCATTTCCACTCTATCAGGATTGGTTTAGCTATATCTTGTTAGTCATTCTTTAACCCAATGCCTGCGGCAGAGGTGTGTATGTACTGGGGGAGCTGGGGGAATTACGCTGAACTTCTAGAACCTCTGCCAGGAGAAAGAATGAGAAAACTCCACATTTAGAAATGGTGGAAAAGGAAGAAAAATAAAATATGAAGGACAATACAACCTGCCTTATATTGTTGAAAGATTTCAGTACTGATGCAGTGGCCTAGAGTGTTATTTCAGTATTACTATTAGTTCCTGTTATTCTTCTTGTTATTATTATTATCATCCATAACATAGAACCAGAGGGCTACACAGTTAGGCTGTGCAAAATTTTGACTGCCATTTCATTTTGGTGGTGTTTTGAGTGTTTCAATGCTTGGAACTCCAAATCCAAAATGAAACAGGAGTCATATTGAAATGTTCAAAATGAAACTAAACAAATCAAAATGTTTTGAAGATGTTTCGGTGTTTTGAAGGTTTTTCGAAGCTGGGCTTGCAGAGAAAGAAAGTAAGGAGAGGAAGGGGGAACAGGGCAAAACAGATTGACATCTGCAGCTGGCCAGTGTTTGCCAACTGTCCCTGAGGTCCCTTCCAATCCCAGTGCTCTGGGGGAGGGACCTAAAAAGTTTAAAAATAACATATAAGACTGTGAGTGCCTAAGCTGTCAGCCTCTGTCAGCCTGTCTCTTGCCAGAGAGCAGCATGTGAAAGGCACTGACTCTGGCTGTTTCCTAGCTGCTACTGTCTATCTAGAGAGTGTGTCTAGCTAGGGAGTGGCGACAGACTGAGGAGGAGCAAGGGCAGGGGAGTGGTGCCTGCAGAGATGCATCAGCGTCCCTGTGGTGCTCATGCATTTTGCTTCTTTGCCCAAGCTGGTTTTGGCTCAGCAGTGCAGGCAGGTAGCATATATGGGATCATCTGCCACCGCAGAATGATCCCAGACCATACTACCCCCTCACTTCCCTTTGAGGATCAGGCCTGAGAGATTGAAGACAGGTAGCTGGGTGTTCTTGATTTTGATAGATTTTTAGTGTGCACTTATTCTGGTGCATGGTGTGCACTTATTCCGTTGCATGGTGTCTCCTACGTATTATATGTATTGTGAAGATATCTCCATACTGGAGATATTGTTGGCAGGTTATGCATGTCTTGTCATGGTATGGTCTGGATCCATTGAGTGTGTTTTGGGCTGTAGAAAGTTGGCTTCTGGTGATGAGGTTAGCAAGGTTCAGTGCTTGTTTGAATTTACAAACCAGTTTTTACAGATGAGCCTATGAACTGCACTTCATCAACCTCCTAGGTACAGAAACTCATGGACTCAATATAGGTATTAGAATCATGACGCTCTACAACCTGCTGGACATCTGACTCCCCAAGTACCTCTCCACTTTTACCTGCTACATTCTCTTTCTCCCCTACCCTAGCCTGTCTCTCACCCCCTGATGTCTCCATTTCCATTTTCACTGACTGGCTTTCTTTTCTGCATTGCATGCCAGCCTCTGGCTTCTCTACTATTCCTTCCATCCAGGAAGAGCACACCCCCCCCCGCAACTGCAGGTGCTTCCTCAGCCCCAAAAGCTTGCTAAGATATATTTCTCCAACTGTTCAATTGGTCTACTAAAGGATATCAGGTTGACCCAAAGAACCTTGTCTGCTATGTCCTTAGACCAACATGGCTACAACCTACAACCCTAGCACCTGTCCCTGGTCAGCTGACTGGAAGGAGGCAGGGCCCTGGGCACATCTAAGCCCCAGGGCTGGGGCTGGCAGGGAGAGTTCTCTGGCAGCTGCTGGAGAAGAAGCTCCTGCAGGAAAGGAAAGAAAGGCTCTGTGACAGATTAGCTGCTGAGATGCTAGTGGTACTATGCTGCTTACCTGTTGTTATTTAGAGTGGTGGACTGGACTGATGTTGTAGGAAGAAGAAGGCCTCATTAGGTCACACTACCATGTCATGTAGAGGGCCCAGTGCCAGTGAGGGCGCAGTGGCAGGGGCATAGAGAGCCCAGCAACAATAGAAGGTAGAGTGAGACCGAGACCTCATTAGAGGGACGATATCGATATAATATCTGCAAGGCATGGGGCATGGTAAGGGATGGCTGGAGCCACGCATCTAGCCCATAAGGCTTAGGCTGTCCCCTTGAGGCACCTACTTACAGCAGGTCCCAGCGAGGGGTCCAAGAACCTACAAGGTTTAGTGGGGTCCATTAGGACTGTGACTGAGCTGAAGCTCAAGGGCAGTCTTGTCCAACATACAGCCCGCAGGCTACTATGTGGCCCGCCAAGCCGTTTTCTGAGGCCCTTGGGACAGGCGGGTGGGGGAGGGGAGCTGCCCACCCCCATGGGGCCGGGCTTGTGTGACCTCCCATGTCACGTGAGCCGGGTCCCGCCACCACTCCGAGGGCTGTGCAGCACAGGGCTGCCCTGGCCACGCCTGATGGAACAAGCTGGAGACAGCACCTGCTTTTACTTGTGTCCGACTCAGCCCCTTGCCCCTGGCATCCTGCCTTCCTCCTGGGACCCGCTGGGTTTGGTGGCCACAGGGCTGGAACGGGGTGTGGTGCTCAGTGCAGGCAATCAGCAGGGCAGTCCTGGGGGGGGGCCTCAGCAGGCAGGGTCCTGGTATGATCTCTGTGGGGTGAGGCGACAGGAGCCATGCTGGGCCCCACGCTCCGGGCTTGCAGTGCTGGGGCCACCGGGGCTGTGTGCGTGGGCAGCCAGGCACCATGGTGAGTGAGGCCATGTGGGTGGGTGGGCGAGGGGCTGTGGTGCAGCGGCCGCCCTTGGGCAGCGCTGGCTCATGGGGCTGTGCTGCTCGGGGGTGACCCGGAAGGGGATGGGGATTGTCACTCCCTGCAGCTGGGCTGGGCACTGCTCTCCTGTTGTGGCGGCTGCCTGCGCCCTCCCGGGGGCTGTTTGCCTTTGCCACAGGGAAGTGCAGAGGAGTGAAGCAGCCGGTGTTCCCCTGAGGCCTTCCCCAGCCAGGAGCCGCCTTGGGCAGACCAGGCCTGAGACCCTGCCAGGCTGAAAACCGGCTTCGCTCCCGCAGTTCCACCGCCCCCGTCTCACGTGTTGGTTCAGCCCCAGCCCCAGCCGCATCTGCCTGAGCACTGCCGAGACTTTAGGCAGCAGTGTTGCTGGTATGGGCAAGGCCTGGAGAAGCAGTGGCATAGGTGGCCCCTTGACCTGCGTGAAAGCACCAGCTACATTGGTTTGGTCACATATTTTAACACGGCTGTCAAATACCTTCTGAGACTGCCTTCAAATGGTGGTCGTAATAGGCAGAAGCAGGGCCCCAGCTGTTGGGATGGTGGTCCAGGACATCATTTGCTGTAGCTTGTCACTAGCTGAGCACAGGTGGGGATTTATGCCAGCTTTGCTTTATTTCAGGTTTGTCCAACATACGGCCCACGGGGTGATAAAATATGCATATGGCTCACCAGCCCACTGGGTGATAAAAAGTTCATGATCCGGCCCCACATTCAAAAAGGTTGGACACCCCTGCTCAAGGGCCTCCCTGTGTATTATCTTTTCCAACAAGATGTGGTAGCAGGAGAGAAGAGGAGACACCTGCAGGGTAGAGCTGGGACAATCATTTAATTGACTCAATTAATTGAGTCTGCTTCATGTCTGTGGGAGCATGTTAGTTAATGTGCTCCAGCAACCTCTGCATCACATGTATTCAGTGTCCCTACATTTAAAAATGGCAGCATTGAACAAGCTTTAGTTAAAGTGCCCCCACTGCCATTTTGAAGTGCAGGACACTGAATACACATGATGCTGTGGGTGTTTTAATTAGAGGGGCTCTCAGAGCCACTCTAATTAAAGTGCCCCCCTCCCCTCTACCCCAGAGCACGTGTATAGATGCCTGTGCTGACACTTCCATTGCCTACAGAACTACTGTCAACATAAAGTTCTTAGCAAAAGCTGCAGGCATCGTATCTTAAAAAATTATAAACAGGTATCGATTTTTCCATTAGAAACAGGACTTTATGTATTCTGAAGCCAGTATTACTATTGTATATATTTCTTATTTTGTTACACTTCCCTGAAACCCGTCACAACTTTCAGTAAAGCCAGCACAGTTGCTTGTGAGTCATTGTATTATTAATACATACAGTTAATTTTCTTTTGTTTTTTAACATCTTAGGCTTAGTACCCAGATTCCCCAGTCAAATAGAAAGTGGGCTTACATATCCTCACACCTTGCTTGTCCATTAGGGAAATTTGAGGGAAGGCAGGCTGGTGGGAGGGGAATTTTTCTTCCAAATTCTGTTGACCCTTTTCAAAAAGAAAAAAAAAATGATGCATTTCTGGGCTTAAGAGTCATACAATTATTTTTTTATCAGGGAATTGGGTTCTACCTATCATTCCTCTATTGGCTGCAAGTAGCCGATTGTCTTGGACAAGTCACTTCAGGCTAGATTCACAAAGAGATCATAGGAAAGAAGTGTCAGAAGGGACTTCTTAAGATCATCTAATCTAGCCCAGTTAAGTGTCTATCTAAGCCTGCTCTTGAAAATTTCAGGGCGGGGGGTGGGCATTTGGTGGCAGCTTAGAAATATATCAAGGGTGAACATCAGCATAGGCAAACAACTATTCACCAAAATGCCCCAAGGGAAAACCAGCAGCAATGGTCATAAACTCCTAGAAGAAGGTTTCAGACTGGATATAAGGAAAAACTTCTTCACGGTTTGTGACCAGACTCTGGAATAGCCTGCCAGCAGGAGGTGGTGCAGGCGCCTACCCTGGAGATCTTCAAAAGTAGACTGGATGTACACCTTGCTGGGGTTATTTGACCCCAGCAGTCTTTCCTCCCCAGAGCAGTGGGGCTAGACCCAATGATCTCACAAGGTACCTTTCAGCCCTAAACTTCTGTGAATCTGTAACATGTAAGACAAAGAGCTTTTTCCCCTACACTGACTGGGGGAAAAACCTTCGATTCATAAGTCATGTTTTCCAGGCCTCTAATCACTTTTGTTACTTTCTGTTAAACTCTTACCTATCTATCCACATCTTTCTTGAAATGCAGGATCCAAAACTGGACACACTACTCCAGGTGAGGCCTCACTAGCATAGAGTAGAATGGAAGAATCATTTCCCTTACTTTGCAAGAAACACTCCTATTAATACAACCCAGTATACCATTGGTTTTTTTTTTTTTCAACAGGAACACACTGTTAGCTTATATTCTGTGTATGGTCCAATGTAACTTCCAGGTCCTTCTCTCCAGTACTGCAGCCTAGCCAATTATTCCCCCCTTTGCATTTGTGCATGTAATTATTCAGTCTGAAGTGCAGGACTTTGCACTTGTCCTGACTGAATTTCATCTGAAGGATTTCAGACACTTTTTCCAATTTATCCAGGTTATTCTGGATCCTAGCCCTACCCTCCAGAGTGTCTGCAACTCAACCCAACTTAGTGTTATCCACAAATTTGCTAAGTAGGCACTCAGTCCCATCATCTAAATCGTTAATGTTAGGGACCCTAACAAGGAAATCAGCCTGGGATAATTGCCTAGTTGACCACATTTGCCATGTCTGCTCTACCCCACCCTACCTAATGACCCAGATGGTCACCATTTTGGTCTCCTGCTTGACTGCTGAGGAAAGCAGCCTGCCCATGTAGTTCCATCTGTGGATGCAGGCTGGCCAACAATTGTACTGAAGGTCTGTTCTGGTAAGTTGTTCTGATTCGGTACTTCTGGTTCTGTGGCTTCTGACTCTGCTTGGCTCTGTTCCTGGGCTCCACTTTTCTGGATATTCTCTTGAATCTGATAACTTGGTCTCTGACTCTTGGTTCACCTTAACTTTGGCCTTGACCTTCTGGCAGACCCTGACTGGTTCTTCCTCCTGGTTCCTCCTGACTTCAGCACCGGCTTCTGACTCCCGAACCTTGACTCAACCTGTGATTTGGACTCCGCCCATGGATCTCCCTTTGCATCTGGTAACTTGGTTCATGATTCCTGACTTAGTGTGTGGTCTGGCTCCTGCCCCTCCCCAGTGGCCTAATCATAATGCCAGAACACCCACAACCAAGTCCTTGCAATTAATGAAGATGTTAAACATTACCAAAACCAGCCCCCACCCCAGGGGAATCCACTTATTACCTCTTCCCAACTAGATACTAAGTCACTAATGATCCAATCAGTTATGTATCCACCTTACAGGACTTTAATCTATTCTGTTTCCTTAACTTATTAATGAAAACGTTGATAGTGTCAAAAACCTTGCTAAAGGCTCCACTGCTCTCCCCCAACCCACAGAGCCTGTCATCATAGAAGGAAATCAGGTTGTTCAGGCATGACTTGCTCTTGAATCCATGCTGGCCATTCCTGATTACCTTGTTCTCTTCTAGGTGCTTAGAAATAGATTCTCTGAGGACCTGCCCCATGATCTTTCTAGGTATCAAGGTCAGGCTGACAGGTCCTTAGTTCCATGGATCCTCCTCCTTCGCTTTCTTAAAGATGGGCATTATATTTGCCTTTTCCCAATCATCCAAGATATCATTCAACCTCCATGAGTCTTCAGAGAGGATAGCCCCACTGTGCTCAACCTACAGGCCATGGGATAGATACAGCTTGTGAAGCCCTGTCATCTGGCCACTGCTCCCTTCCTGCCAAATTCCCAATCTCAATGGCCAGATGACATGGCCCCGTGTACTGCATCAGGCAAGCATGTGGGGCTGGAGCAGCAGGCCTGATCTGGCACATGCAGGGCTGGATCTGGGCTAGGTTGGTAGGCCTGATCTAGCATGTGTGACTGATTCTGTGAACTGAATCCACCCAGCCGACTGACCCCACATTTCTCATTTGACCAGAAGCTGAAAAAGGTTGGGTACCACTGTGATAGCCAATGGCTCTGAAATTAACTCAGCCAATTCCCTCACTACCCTGGGGTGTATCTCATCCCATTTTGATATATTTGTAGAATCCCTTTTTGTTTCCTTTTACATCCCTTTGCAAGTTGCATCTCAACACATGCCTTGTTTTTCCTGATTTTTCTCCCTCCATGCCCATGTAACACTCTTATACTCTTCCCTAGTACTATAATAATGTTTCTGCTTTTTGTAGGATTCCTTTTTGAGTTTCAGCTCATTGAAGAGATTGCTGTCTATCCAGGTGAGTCTCTTCTTGCACTTGCCAGTCTTTTGTCGCAACAAGTTAGTTTGTTCATGTGCCCTTAAAAAGCCTTCTTAAATTACAGCCAGCTCTTCCGGACTCCTTTTCTCCTCAGGCTTGCCTCTCAGCAGATTCTGCCCACCAGTTCCCTGAGTTTGTTAAAGTCTAGTTTGAATTAATCTTTCTTGAATAGGATGACCAGAATTATACATAGAATTCCAAATGAGGTTTCACCGTACAATTGCATTAATAGCAGAAATACCTCATCTGACATGTCCTGATATTGCATTTTCTTTATTCATGGCTGCTTCATATGGGTGGCTCATATTCACTCTATGATTATTTAATATACCCAGGTCTCTCTCCTCTCTGGCTTCCAGCTTTTGAGCTAACCAGTTTAATCATTCTAGCTATTAATCCCTAAGTGCAACATTTCATCCTGCCACTTTTTCCAGCATTCAAGGTCATTCAAGTCTTGTATGGTGTTCTGATCCCCTTTCATATTGCTAATACTCACCAGATTTGTTTAATTTTCACAAACTTCATTAGTGCTCCGAGGTCGAATCCAGAGAGTGGTAGTCAACGGAAGTAAATCACGTCGCTCCATGACCAGTGGTGTCCCCCAAGGCTCCATCCTTGGACCTGTTCTCTTTAACGCCTTTATTAACGATGTGGACACTGATGTCAGAAGAGGAATGGCCAAGTTCGCCGATGACACCAAACTTTGGGGTAGATCGTCCACACCCAAGGATAGGCTGGTGATCCAGGCTGACCTTGATAGGCTTAGAAAGTGGGCAGATAAAAACCTGATGATATTCAATATGGAAAAATGTAAGGTACTCCACCTTGGTGCGGGGGGAAAAGCCCCACATCACACTTACAGGCTTGGCAGTGCTACGCTTGCTAGCACCACAGCTAAAAGGGACTTGGGGGTCATGACTAACAACAAGATGAGCATGAGCCACCAATGCGATGTCGCAACTGGTAAAGCGAACAGAACTCTGGCTTGCATCCATAGATGCTTCTCAAGTAAACCTCAGGATGTTGTCCTCCCACTGTATTCAGCCTTGGTGAGGCTGCAGCTGGAGTACTGCATCCAATTCTGGGCTCTACAATTCAGGAAGGATGGGGAGAAGCTTGAGAGAATCCAGAGGAGAGCCACGTGCATGATCAGAGAGCAGGAGAATAGGCCTTATGAAGAGAGGCTGAGAGCCATGGGACTCTTCAGCGTGGAAAAGCACAGGCTCAGGGGTGACCTGGTGGCGGGCTGTAAGTATATAGGGGGTGTGTATCAGGATCTGGCGGAACACCTGTTCACAAAAGTGCTCCAAGGGATGACAAGGTCCAGCAGTCACAAACTCCTCCAAGACTGTTTTAGGCTGGACATAAGGAAAAACATCTTTACTGTCCAAGCCCCCAAAGCCTGGAATAGACTCCCTCCAGAGGTGGTGCAAGCACCTACTTTGGACTTTTTAAATAAACGTTTGGACACTTATCTTGCTAGGATCCTTTAACCCTAGCTGACTTTCTGCCCCTGGGGCAGGGGGCTGGACTTGATGAACTTCTGAGGTCCCTTCCAGCCCTAATGTCTATGAAATCTAAGAAATCTACTTTTTTTGTGTCAAGGTCATTAATGAAAAGGTTTAAGACTGACCATTGAGCTACTCCACTAGATAGCTCCTCCTAACTCAAGAGTCCTTTTGAGCAAAACCCACCATCACCAAGTTTTACCCAATTCATATTACAATTCTTGGATGAACCTCTATCTTCTTCAGCTGAATTAATGATTTCCCAGTTCTCAGCAAATGTTTTAAGGAAATTCAGATAACTTAGATCTAAGGGGGAATAGGATTAAACTATACTGGGATTTTTCTGTTCTGTTCTGTTTCTTTTACCATACTTATCCCCATAGTATCTGAACACCTTCCAATAGTGTATTAAGCAGCATGACTAACATTTTTTAGCTTATTTTCTCCTCCTTCCATCAGGATTAGAACCATGATTTTTGCCTTTTTGTTTCTTTGGGGCTTTTATTTTTTGTTTATGGTGGGGGTTAAGTGTTGTCAGGCTGTGGCTTTGAACCTGACAGCTTGCAGAGGCAAACCCATAGGGGGTGTGGCAAAGTCTCTACTCCCTACCCCTTCACCCCCTTTAGCTGTGCCCATGCATAGCAAATTCTCAGAGCTCATTGGCATGTCATGGGGTTTTGCTGGGAGCCCCACATGTGCTGTGAGTTTTCTGAGTTCATCAGCTGGTTGAGGTGGGTCAAGCAGTTCTGGAGCCTGCTGTTGTTCACTCTTCCCCTCCCTCTTCAGGGAAAAGGAGAAGGATGAGCAGCTGGCAGTGATGCTGGGCCCCTGCCTTCACAGAGCTCCAAAGGCTCTGCTGCCACTCCTCACACCCTCTCCTTCTTTCCCCTGCTGTTGAATTCAAAGGGAGGAGTGGGAAGGAGGGAGAGGAAAAGCAAACAGCTGCAGGCTCCTGAATTACTTGAAAGCAGGGATGCTCCGGGCAGAGGGCAGACCCCGCACTGACCAGCTGGTGCAGCTCCATGGACATGCAGTGATCTCACTGGCATCCAGGATCACAGTGAGGGGTTGTTGTGTGGTGCATGCACAATGAACTCTCTTCACTGCATGTGTGCCATGGCTGAAGGGTTGTAGCTGCACCCCCATCGTGGCAATCTTGGATCCACTCATGGCAGCTGGTGTTGCTGTCAAAATCTGATGCAGCATTCCAAACCAGTTGGCATTTCCTAAGTACTGCAGACTACATGTGCAGAAAAAGAGTGACAATGGCACGAATAACCAAAGCCAGGTCCCCATTAGTCACAATGGGTTGGAGTTGCCAAACCATCCAGAGGTGATAGTGCATTGTTTATGGGAACTGCTTTATGAGTACTTAACATCATGAAGAATCCAAAGAGACTCCTAAATTACAGATCCAATCCACTTGTTATAGGAGCTAGGCAAATAAACTGCACCCCACTGCATCTGACTGTGAATGTCAGATGAATGAATCTGAATGAGGCTTTCTTACCTGATGTACATCTCATAGATTTGATGTTGACAGAGAAAATGAGTGCAATATCACCTGCATCCTTGGTCCTGTGTGAATCTGCAATAAGCCATATGTCCATGAGGAATGAGATGGACTAGCATAGGGGTCCAATTCTAAATGATGAAGTCTATATTGAGTTTTTCATTGCTGATGTGATCATGGACAGGTTTTGTTGTTTGGTGGCAAGTCTCTCATTGATCTGCATCAACTTTAGTCCATGATGCTTTGTGCTGCCTACTTCCACCCTGCATCCAAATTGTATTCTTGTGGAGTGTATGGCAATTAGATGCCTGGAATTTGGTTTCTGATGCTTGCTTTGATTTAGCAAGTGCTCTTTTCCAAAGAGAAGCTGAGAACTACCATACTAAGCTCTATTGCCTCTTTGTAAACCAGCCGCTACAGGATGTCCTGTCTACAAACATTAGAGCAGGTCTGAATCAAACATTGATGCAGTTGCTATATAGATGCACTGCATAGCACAGCTCAGAAACGGAAGGTTGCAAACTGCTTTAAATAACTTATGTGTCCCATTTCAATTTCTGATGTCTTGTGTTTCCTTGTTCTGTGGAGATTCTTCTGAGCACCCAGTAGTCAGCACGTAGACCTTGCAAAGCTCCTGTTGGGTGCTGGGGGTTTAGCAAACCACAGGAATGCTGCGACACTTGGCAAAGACTAGACACAACAAGAACAAGGAATTATGACCTTGTGACAAGCACCTCTTAAAAATCTACAGCTAGAGCGCAGGTGGGGAATCAGGCCTGTGTGATCAGCAGCTCATCGCTAAGAGTAAAAAAGAGTCAACAGCATATTAGACTGAATTAATAGAAGTGTCATTTGCAAATCAAGGGAAGTGATTCTTCCACTGTATTCAGCAGTGGTGAGGCCTCACCTGGAATACTGTGCCCAGTTTTGGGCTCCACACTTCAAAAAAAGTTTGGCCAGATTGGAAAGAGTCCAGCAGAGGAACAAAAAGTATTAGATGCCTGGGAAACATGACTTATGAGGAATGACTGAAAGAACTAGGGCTATTTAGTCTGCAGAAGAGAAGAGTGAAGGGGATTTGGTAACGGTCTTCAAATACCTGAAAGACAATTATAGAAATGATGGAGGTACACTTTTCTCTGTGGCTGTAAGGGACAGGACTAGGAACAGTGGCAGCAGAAATAATTTAGGTTGGAGATTAGAAACAATTTTCTGACTCTGAGGATGGTTAAATATTGGAACTGGCTACCTAGAGCAGTTGTGGAATCTGGAAATCGTCAAAAGCAACTTAGACCAACGCTTAATTGGGCTGATTTAGTCAGGGGTTATCCTGCCTTGAGCAGGTGACTGGATTAGAAAACCTCAGAAGAGCTTGTTCAACCCTACTTGTTGAACAAACTTGTGCTACACATGAAACCAGGTGATGTTGAGCTAATAAAAATACCACGGGATAGCCATCAAAACTGGAACACAGGAAATGAAGGATGTGTTGTTCAGGAGAGGTACAAATAAATATCAAAATGGTGGGTGTCCTGGGGGCCGAGGTAGCAAGGGACACTTACCGGGAGCCCAGGACAGGAGAGACGCAGAGACGGAGGGAGAGCCCGTGCGGCTCGTTAGCCACCTCTATGTACAGCTCCAGCCAGCAGCTGACGGTGATGTCAGATGCCGGCCAGAGGATTTAAAAATGGTGGCCACCGCTCCGGAGGCGGCGGATAGCCTGGGGATCAAGCGGCAGTTAGGGCCAGCGACAGCATGGGATCCCTGAGACAGGCAACGCCGAGCTGATGTGCCGGAGGGAGCAGCAACCCAGAAGGGAAGCCCGACAACGGGGATGCCAGCGGGTCGACTCAGAAGCAACGGATCAGGTGAGCGACTGAAGATTGGGATGACCTAGGAGGATTCAGAGGACCCCGAAGTAAGTTCCGAGATGGTGGGTGCGGGCTCTGCCGAAGAGGAATAAAGGACCGAGGACCACCTGGCTGGAGGGAGATCAGGGCAGGATCGCCGCCAAGACCAGTGGACATCGGTTAAAGGAACGCGATCGGGGCAGCTAGAGAGCAATTAAGGGGAATCCCTTCCCCCTCCCGTTCAGGCCAATAGGGATCTGGTGGAGGGTCAGCGAGGTAGTTAGGATGTCAGTAACTCCAAGTGGGGAGTATCACACCGGGAGAAGGGCTTTGGCGTGGGTCTATAGAGGGTGCGACTGAGGCAGCAGTGCAGGCTATGGTGAAGGGGTCGACATTACGGTCAGAGTATCCAACGGGTTGTGGGATCGAGGACAAAATCCATGTTAGAAGCCTGCAGAAGCAGCACAGAGCAGGCACGGGGAAGTGGAGCCCATAGGTTGCATAAGGCCGGGGTGTAGGGATGGCGGAGCCCCGTGTGCAACCAGCGGGCCAAGCCCGGGCCACGGAGGGACCCGTGAACTAGCCCCACCCCACTGGGAAAACAACAAGTCGTGGCAGGCGAGAGTGGGGTTGGTGACATGGGAGAACGAACACCCACAGTAACAAACGGGTCCAGACAGGGAGTAGCCACCAACCCGGAGGGCAGAGTTCTCAGGAGCAATGCAAGAAGGCCTGTCGGGGACAGTGGGATAAAGCATGGTATGTTAGTGATGTATGTATGCATGTGGTAGACTGTAAAGAAATGTGAAGGGGAGAAAGAGAGAAAATGAAACATCCATTTTGAGGAAGGATGGTGAAAGAGGACCAGTGGTGGTCGTGCTAAGGTTCTGTTATGGATTCCCAGAATGGACATAAGTGAAGATGTCTGGAATGTCATTAGAGAGACTTACAGTGCTACTAGGAGCTATGCTATTTTGGGAGAATTTGATCTCTCACATAAAGATTGGAGAACAAATCTAATAATAATAGTAGGTCCAGTTATTCCTGTATGTGAAAGCCAATAGATTTCTTCACCAACTAGTCACTGAACCAATAAGAGGTGATACTATTTTAGACTCAGTTTTGTTAAGTGATGAGGCCATAACAAAAAAGCTGGTCATACAATATAACTTTACTTTGAGTGGGAACTGTTTGATTCAGTTTAAATTGAGTAAACAAAGATCTATAACAATTGTTTTCAATTGCAAGTTTTCAGTTTCAAAATGGCAAGCTTTGAGCAATTAAGGGAGATACTTAGTGAACCTATCAAAGATATGAATGTGGAATTTCTTTAAATCAAAGGTAGAAAAACTGTTTGGAATCTGCATCTTAAGGGATAGGAAAAATATGCAGGGAGGAGCTTGAGATCTAATTGGATAAATAAGTACCCCCACAAGACAGCAGGAGCAAGCAGAGACTCTAAAAGGAATGGAAAATAAATGGAATTAATCAGCTACATCTGTAGATCAGATGGTACAGGAATAAAGTAGGAATTGCCCAAAATCAATCTGAATTTGATCTTGCAAAGAAACATCTTCTGCAGCTTTATAAATGCAAAGAAGTAAGACATGAGGACACTGCAAAGAGGATGGGGTCAAATTTAAAAATAATCTAAATATGACCTAAAACCTAAATGTAAACTTTCCCTCATTTTTCAATAGGGTTGATGATGTAAAACATGGAGGTAAAGACATGATGGCTAACAAGTATAAGGGTATGGAAATGGAAATTCTTAGTTAAGGTAGAAAAGGTGGGGATTAGTAGAAGAACTGAAAGTAGGTAAGAAATTGGCTGACAGTGAGGTGACAGTGGATTCTAGTAAAGGGGCAAGTTCCAAGTTGAAGGGAGGTTAATAGTGGAGTTCCGAAGTGGACAGGGTCACTGTGCCTCAAAACTATACCAAAGACCTTCACAAAGAGAACAAATGCCTTTGTGGACAAGTTCAAACCATGTCCCACATTGTTGACTTGTGTCCATTTACTGTGCTACCTGGTGGTCTTCAAGCTCTTCACACTAGTGCTGACATCACTTTATGATGGCTGAAACAATATGCCAAAACTGCATATGCTAAAAAAATAAATCAGTGGAGTTTCTCAGTGCCTGATCTTGGGACTTATTTTATTTAATATCTACAAAAAGTAGGAAAGTGTACTAAGGAAATTTGCTGATGTCACAAGTATTGGAGGAGTGTCAGTATAGAGGAGGTCTGGAAATATCATTCAATGTTAATTAAAAAGTGCAAAATGGAAGGTCACAACTTGGGGACTAATAACAAGAGTGCTTTTCATTAGGGAAACCATATGATGGAAACAACAAAGGAGGACAAAGACCATGAGTGTATTACTTGTTCACAAAAAACAGTGAGCCACCAATATGAAGCAGCCCTGATAAAGGTTAAAGTAGTTGTAATATGTGACCATGGACAGATTTGGGGGGCTGTACACTGTGGGGTCAGACCCCCTTCCATTGCATAGTTTACATGCTTGCAACCCTAGTTCCCTGAAGCCTCAGTTCTCCCTGAGGAGTCCAGGCAGAAAGTGAGATCAGACCATGGTGGGGACAGGGTCAAGCATGGCTAGAGCTTCCAGGCTGGTGGGGACACCCAGAGGAGCCAGGTAGGAGGCAGACACAGTAATAAGGTACCTGGTTACCACTTCTGCTATCCCTGGCTGAGCCTGGTGGCCTACACAGATGCTTCCCACACTCCTCAGATAAAGCAGGGCAGGAGGGGCCCTGGGGCTCCCTCCACCCCTTCTTGTGCCCAGATGCATACTTAGAGCAGGAGAGGTGGGAAGGAGAGGTGCTGTTGAGCATTGGAATGGAAGTGGTGCTCACAGCAGGAGGTGTGTAGAGTCTTACCAGCTTCAGGGACTCAAAAAATAGGCCCCTCTGCTCTGCTGCTAATACTGCAGTGGTCTGCTCATCCTGGCTGAACAGGGGAGCACTGAGAGCTGGGGGGCTGAAGCCAGCCCTGAAGCATCAGTTACATCTGCTGTATCCTTGTTTTAAAATCTTAGATCTGCCTGCAGATGTATTGATCACTATATTTTGAGCAGGGAGAGGGAAATTTTAGTGTATTGTACAAAACACTGATAAGACTTCATTTAGAGTACTGTACTATTCTGGTCACCCATATTTAAGAAAGATGAACTAAACGTGGCAGAGGTACAGAGAAGGGTTACAAAGATAATCAGGTCATGGAGACCTTATCTTGGGAGAGAGAACTATAAGAGTTACGCTTGTTTAGCCTAGTACAGTGGTTCTCAACAGTTTGGGACTGAGGCACCTCTTATTGGACACAAGGTACCCCTCCATAACTTTTGTGAATGGAGTGGCACCCTATTTCAACAATTAATTTGTAGCTAACAGTGCTTGCTTCCTGGCAGAGGGGCTGGGCAGTGGGACATTGGAGATCATTCAGGCAAGGACAAGCCTGAGCCTGGGTCATTTACTTTACTCATCTGCTTATCCCCTCAAACCTTGCTTATCACGTCATACCTTGTGGCACCCTTTAGAGGATCTGGCAGCACTCCAGGGTGCCTGGCCATCCTGGTTAAAAATCACTGGCCTAGCAAAATGAAGGTAGAGACTCCATATGCTTTCTCTCCATGTATATGTCAGAGAGTAACCACCAGGGAGAGAGAAGAGCTATTTTAGCTAAAGAACAATGTTGGCACAAGAACAAACGCATATATATATTGGCAATAAGCAAGTTTAGGCTGGAAATGAGAAGAAAGTGTGCAATCATCAAAGCATTGGCTGCTCTGGAACAACCTTTCAACAAGGGTGGTTTTATGATGGAATATGATAACTTTTTGCATGGGATTACATCATCCAGTTGCCTATGAAAAGAGAAATGGCCTCGATGCCTGAGGAGGTCCCATCCTGTCCTGTTTTTTTGTTCCTAATTAAGAATAGAATTGAACCTCAAGACTCTAATTTAAAAAATGTGCACACAAACATACATGAAATCTACCACCTTGGCAGCAAAAGTCAGTAGTGATTTATACCTTTGTACCTCCTCAGTGGATTCAGTGGGGCTGTAGATTAATATAGAGCTTTATCTCCATAATTATTGTGACTGGGTGAATAAACTGGGACTTGCAAACTAGGACTATACAAATTTCCAGTTACATATCTAACTAGTTACGTGCTTGTACAAATACCCAATATACACATGCTATGATAGCAACTGCTTGTGCAATTAGATGCGCAAATGGACACACTTTTTATACATGCTAATTTGAAAACTATGACAACATTTCACTAGAGTGCTTTATTGGTTTAACAGCTGTGTTTAACTGTATTTTAATTCTGAAGCCTTACAGTTGCACAGCATAAAAATACTCCTGCAGCAATAAATGCATTTAAAACTTGTCCTTTTTGTAAAGTGTCAATTTCTGTCCTTGTTAAACCCATACAGTCCATCGCCCTGAGTACCTTTACTCCATACAAAATTGGATTCCTCACTTTCCTGAAAAGAATCCTGATATAATTGTAGCAGTAAAAAGCATGTGACTCATCTAGTCAAATATTTTAGTTTTCAGTCTTAATTTTCTCTCAAAGATCTTTGTGGTCTTACTACGTCACATGCATAGATCCACAAATCCTGTTTGTTTTAGGCTGAGATGATTTGGCCTCATTAGTGCTTTCCATCCCCTCCAGTTTCTGTGGAGTCCCAAGTGCCTCCTTACTTATATTGCAAAAGGAAATCCTCATAAACCCCACAAAGCCCTAAAACAGCTGAGGGCAAAATTGAGCAGATCTCTGCTCTTAGACTCTGCTTTTCTTCTTGTGGCTCTACCACGGATATCAATGGGAGCTCTACATAAGGAGAGCAGGATTTCAAAGCATGGTCTCACTCTTCAGATTTAAGAGAAGTTTGCCCTAAATAATTATTTTTGCCATATTCCGTTTATTTGAGTTTACTATCAAGGGGATTTATTGTCAAGGCTAGCTTCACTGCAACATTGATTCCATCTTGCAGGCTTCAGGTGTTGGAATACTAAACAGAAATGCATTCTGAGGAAAGGGTTATTTTTTTTCTGTTTAAGTTTTCCCTCAGAACATGTTTAATTTGTAAGAGACCTGTCTTTTAACTAGCTTTGGAGGGTAACCTATTTTTTTAATACGAGTTTGAATATATTATGTTGCCTGTTAGGTACAGACATTCAAGCCTGAATTGATTCAGTCTTTGCAGGTTGGTCTAACCTGCATAGATTGAACTGATTTGCAGGTGAACAGACATTCACTTCTTATTCCAGAAATGCAGCCACATGCCTGCAGTGGCCCAGGCAGAAGCTAGGGGGCATTAAAGTGATCCCTCAGCTAAAGGGGGGCATGGCCAGGTCCCCACAGGCTGAATATGATTGAGGAGAAGTTTTAAAGGCCACCTTGGCCTGCAGGGACCCCAGCCAGGGTGTGCCTGGAGGGGGAGGGGAAAATCAGCCCCTGCCAGGGGTCCCCAGCCCCTCCACCCTGCTTACTCACTTGCTGTTCCAGTGGCAGGAGCAGGGACATGGCCAGACCCTGGTAGCCTGAGGGGGAAGAGAGGGCTTAATCCACCATTGCAGGGATGGAGCAGCGCAGGCACTGATATACTCTGCTTGTGCACCTGGGGCCATGGCGGCCAGATGCCAGTAGCCTGAGGGAAAGTGGGGAGTAGTGTGGGCACCAACACAGTGCTGGCTCCATCCCACACTGAAGATCCCCTCAGGCAGGGCCCGCACCACAGTGCCTGAGCCGAGTCCCTCGGAGGAGCGGTGAGTGGGGGGATTAAACCCCCCCCACAATGAGGGGATCAAACCCCTCTTTCCCCTTAGGCTACCGGTGTCTAGCCATGGCCCTGCTCCTGCTGCTGGAGCAGTGAGGGTGGTAGGGGGACTGCCCCTCTGCCAGGTAGACCCAGCTGCAGTCCAGACCAGGGTCTGCCTGATGCCCAGCCACGGGGAGGGGGATGTGACCTGACTGCAGGCATGGAGGGGGGTAGGGGGGAGCTGGGGATAATCATGGATCCCAACTCACTGCTGTCTCCCACTGTGGCAGTGCAGCCTGAGCTGGGGTGGCCCTAGGGGGCAGGAGGTAGTGCCCACTGCCTCCTGCCTCCAGCCCCATGTGGAGGCCATGGTTTGCAGGTGAAGGACTATAGCTAGAGCTTGGCTTACCACCTCCCTTCCTCTCTCGGCAGTGGCAGAGTAAACTATCATGGCGGGCAGAGGTGAAGCACAGTGGTGCCAGGCACTTGGGGTGGGCTGCTGTGGGCCAGTCGCTGGACCGGGTTGCAGTGGTCCATTGTCTCCTCCTGCCACTGTCTAGGCCCTGGGCCCACAGCAGCCACCCCAACCACCCAGTGCCACTGCAAGCAGGTGGCGGGTGACAGGAGCTTCACCCCTGCCTGCCATGATAGTATGCTCTGCTGCTGCCAGGAAAGGGAAGGGGTGGGGAGCTGCACTCCTGCTGCAGTCTGCCTGCAAACCACAGCCCCTTCACAGAGCTGGAAGTGGGAGGTGGTAGGCACTGACCCTCACCCCCTAGGGTCACCCCAGCCTGGGCCATGCTGCCGCCGTGGGAGGCAGCCGTGAGCTGGGCTCTGTGATTAGGCCCAGGTCCCCTCACCCCCCCCCCCCATGCACCTGCAGTCAAGTCACATCCCCACTTCTTGTGGCCAGGCATCGGGCATCACTCACCACTCCTCTGAGGGACTCAGCCCAGGTGCTGGAGTATAGGCCCTGCCTGAAGGGATCTTCAGTGTGGGACAGAGCTAGTGATGTGCCAGTGCCCATCACTGCTGCCACCTGCAATGGGTGATTAACTACTCCCCCTTCATCTCAGGCTACTGGTATCTGGTCACAGTGGCCCCGGGTGCACAAGCAGAGACTATCAGTGCCTGTGCCACACACACACACACCTCCCCTCACAACGGGGGGATTAAACCCCTCTTTCCCCTTAGGCTACCAGTGTCTAGCCATGGCCCTGCTCCTGCTGCTGGAGCAGTGAGGGTGGTAGGTGGACTGCCCCTCTGCCAGGCAGACCCAGCTGCAGTCCAGACCAGGGTTTTGCACCCTCACCCCCTTCTCAGCCAACTGGAGCAGTGATAGTGCTCTGGATAGGGAGGAGAGGAGTGCGGCCAACCCTGCTTAGTTGGAACAGACAGCACAGTCCAGCCCACCCTGGGCTGCAGAGCTGCTGGGATGCTGAGGAACTATGATTTCACTTAAACCAGGATGGGGTCTGGGACACACGTTCCATACACCGGTTTCACCTCAATCAGTTATATCTGATACTGCATTCAACCAAGTTTATCTCAAACTGGTTTCAGCCATTTTGAAACTGGCTTATGTGCACTGAATGTCTGTTCTGTTACAGGTTTAAACCAGTTTCTGATCACTTAAACCAGTTTATGTGTAACTTGTGTCCCTAGCTCTTTTGACTATCCAACTCAAAATACTTATTATAATTAAGAAAAGCACCTGTTTGAAACTCCTATTATTAAAACAGCTTTCTCCTACTTCTCTATGCTAGACTTTGATATGCATGTTTTAATTTGACATCACCCCCACCTCTGCAACAAACACATGCATCCTCAACAAGCATTCATACCATCAGAATAATTTCATCCCACAGAAGTATAACCTCCCTAGACATTCCATCACTCACTTCAGAGTAGCTATTCTTAAATGACAAAACTTAAAAAAAAATATTTGAATGAAAAATTGTAGAACAAGAAATCATCCACAAACTGGACTGTGTTAATCAGGGACTCTGGGTTCTTATTCCATTACATAGGCTTTTATAACGCCTATGTCCCTCATTGGGTTAACTGCTTTGTATATTCCCTTTGATTTGTTCAACTCACCTTCATCTCTCTTAACAGTACCCTACTTTCCTTCCCCACTGCCTATCCTTTGTATTTAAATAACCTTATTGATTTCTATTTAGTAGCCCTGCTCTCTGCAAATCCCTTCCTAGCATCTGACAAAGTAGGCTGCTGCCTATGAAAGCTCATGACTCTGAACGAGTTAGTCTGTAAGGTGCCACACTGTATTGTCTTCTTCTTGAAGTAAAAGTTCCACGTCCTTATTACAGTGAAAGCTGACTGCCACCTACGGGTAACACTTCGTGTTAACATCTTTTGGATAGCATTCTATAATTGCATATTGTAATTAATTTTACTTTTAACTATTTTTGCAGGACACAATCCTAATTTATTTGCCGTACATTTCTCTATTGCAATCTTTTTTCCTCTGTCTTTTGAATACTAAATTGACCACTTCAGAGAAAAGCATCACCACCTTTAAAATGCATAGAAAAGTATCAGGACATACTTGTTTTTTTTACCATAGATAGATGTTATGTAGGACTATCCTACTTTCCCATGCAAGGGAAAGGGTTTGATGATGTAAGATGAGTTTATATATATACATATATATATATATAAATGAATTAAGCAATCATCACTTCATGCTGTATTTTACCCCTTGTTAATATTTTGATTTCTTACCTATTGGGCTACTCATGCACATAAACATCTCCCAGTTCTGTAGTCCCATGGACTTTTATATATCTAACTAGTATGTAATAATATTGTGCTGTTGAAAATCTGCTTTTTTAATTTAAAATAGAAGTTGAAGGTGGAGAAGAGAGAGAGAGAGCAGAAAAATGCAAGGCTTGATTATGTAAGGCTTGATTATCAGACAATCAGCCTAATTAACATCTACTTAGAAAACTCAAATGGAGGTGTAGATTGAAATGCCAAGCTTATTGTATTAAAATACTTCTTGCCAAGTCAGTATTCAGGTACTTAAAACAATTATCCTGCTACATCTGTGTCTCTCTGACCACTAAATTTAAATGGTGGAAAATCTCCTAGACTGCAGCTAACGTACTGCAGTAGGCTGTATTAAAATGGATGTCACAGCTCCGTTTTTAGGAATTAAAGTATAATACTTGAAACTCTAACAGATTAATGCTCACTTTATTTTTAATTTAAGGGACCATAACTTTGATAGAGCAACCAGAAGTGACCAGTAACCCTGAAATCTTTTGTCTCTGTTTTTGTGGAAGGGTTTACAAGTTTACTGGGGGAATGGTGGCTAGGAAATAACCCCCAAAAGGATAAAGGAAATGAAACAGGACAACAAATCATTAAAAATACTTTAAAATATTTTGATGTCCACTTGAAAAAATAAATATCCCCTTTTTAATTATCCTGGTCAGGGGCCTGTTCAAAATAGATGGTGTGTGCATTTTAGTTTATTCATTTTGTATTTAGCCTGACTGAAAAGTTGAATTGATCCTTTGCTGCTTACCTTGAAATAGTGGCATCCATTTTGCCATGTTTTCTCAATGAAGTGTTTATAAGTTCATACAATAATGTAAAATGTGTGTAGGCTTCTCTGATTGTGAGCATATTATCCTAAATCCAAAATCACGTTTTAGACTAGCCTTTACTATGGTCATGAGTGTCCCATTTTATTCTTCAGAATACAGCCATTTAATGGAGGGCTAATAGAACAAAAATGTTTTATAGAAATTCTGTTTTGTCACAATTCAGTTTTAAGCAGCATAACTTCTTAGTATTGACACAGTCTATTTGAGACTCTACAGCAGCAGTACATTTCAGTTCACGTTCTTGTGTCCGTTTTGGCTACCAAATCAAGCCTTCAGTTCTCCAGTAACAGCTGCATGTATTCTTGAGCTCAGTCTGAACTTAAGTCATTCCATCTCTTTTGACAGAACATTTCATATCAGACATTGATTACTTCTTCCTAGTATTGAGTCTGGAGAATCCATTCTGACCAGAATACAGAACTGTACAAATGTCTATGACAAATGACTTGTCTGAGTCATTGTATTTGTTATTTAAGATCTCACTGGAATACAGCTTATTTGGTGCACTATAATACAGTGCAACCCACTAAAACAAGTGCCACTACTTGCTAAAGGAACAAAATAAACTAATATATTTCCCAAGAACCATACCAAAACAGTCAAGCTTTTTAAAACGAATGTTTACTAGTGGGGAAAAGACATTTAAAAACAACCCCCTCTCCCAAACCCAAACCAAAAAATACCCGAGGTGCTCTGAAAGGTAAAAACACAGTAGACAATTGTTAAACTAGCAAATGTGTTAAAAGAATAAGAAACCTGTACTCTGAACCTTTGATGTTTAATTGAGTTCTTCCTGGATACAAATCAGTGTAAAACCAAGATCAGAGTTTGTCCCTACAGTTTCAGTACACCAAATCTTGATATATTCTTGCATCAGAGCTTTCATAACTGAAGTCATGTTAAAGGAATAAGCCATTTGAAAAAATATCCTATTAGCGTAATAATAAAAAACTGGATTTCTACTAAATCTCACCTGCAAATGATCATTATGCATAAAAGATAAGTAAATACCAAATGATCTATGAAATTCTTTAATGTGCCTTCTATCAGTCTCTTTTTTATGGAGGGATGAGGGAATTTCACTTAAACTTTTCAAATGAGTAAATGCAAACCACCATATCTTTAAAAAGAACAACCTGGCTTTCTCTTCTTTATAGGTGCTTTTGTAAGCACTTTTATAGGTGCTTTTATACTGAATGCTATTCAGAATGCATATTCTGGATTTTATAATCCAAACAAGGACTACATATTATTAAATACTCAACATACATTTTTATTCTTTTGAATAAGATTTCAGTGTTTTGTGAATGTCTGTAGTTCCCAGCAGTCTTTGCTAGGTTTTTTCCCAAAATTCAGTATTATTTTGACTTATTTTACCTTTGTTATTCTTGAGAAGTTAAATACAGACATTTTTAAATAAAATAATTACTTCTTTTGTGAGAAACAGGAAGAAGATCAGTTTGTAACATGGGAAAATGTATAGGCCTTTTTGGATGGGACAAGGATATCTTTGTTTATAATAACTGAATCTACTTCTGATGGAAACAGTGAAACACCTAGTAATTTCAGAAAGACAGTGGCGTTTACAATCAAACTGGCTGCATTTTTTTAAGTAATCTGATTTTTTTAAGTAATCATCTAAATCGTAGAATGAGGTTGAAAGTAACTAGCAGTAGTGAGAACTTATATAATGAGTCATTGGAGAAAGGACTTAGTACCATTGATGTCAGAGGAATTTAAAAGTAACAATTGCAAATATTCCCTTGTAATATATTATGTATCAACACAGAGGGCAATTTAAGATATTAAAAAAGATCTGATCTTCTCTTTGTTATTTGCTATATATTTTATACTGTTTATGGTAAGAGGCATTTGATGGATTAGTATTGTCTGCTCATAAACTTGAAAATGTTTTTAACTGCCACATTTTGTACATTCCATTTTTTTTTAAATGGACAAGATATATTCAGAAAATAAGTCCTCAGTTTTAATAATTCAGTCTTTTAGTATAGGTGAACTCTCGGATCAGATGGAACTGTTGAAATCGGTAATTGCCAGGACTGCAGAGGTCAGGCTATTCTGGTTCATATTAGTGCAAAGAAAAAACTACTATTGAGTTGACACATTGATGGAGTAATAGTTCTGCCAGCTAATAGCTATAAGTTGTGAATCACTCTTGTTTCTATTACATAAGAAAAATAATGGGAATTAAGATGCTGTTTATGATATAAGGATTTTTCTTGATGCACTAGGAATTGGTGGCACATACTTTCACACATTTCCAAACTCCCCCGTTTTAACAAAATACCAATAGAAACAAATTAACTTAAGTGGTTCTAGACAGAAAAAGAAATAAGCTTAGGCCTTTTTTCTTGTTTCTTGCTTTCTGCTTTTTCATGATGTAGAAAGAGTTTTTTATGTTATTTTTCCCCCAGTTATTTTTTACATTAGAAATTGAGTTCTTGTCTGATCAATTGGAGAATTTGTGGGTATATGCCACTGCACGTTACAAGGAGATGAAATCTGATTGAAAGGGGCAGTGACTTTTAGTTGGACAGCTTAAAACTAGATCCTTCCTTAGTTTAAATAAGTAGACCTCCATGGAAATCAGTGAAGCTATACAGATTTACAGTGGCTAAAGATTTGGCTCTGCATCTTTCATTATATGATGCTTACGTAAAACAACTGGGGAAACAATTCTTTCCATTTGAAGATGAAAGACCTAGCAAAATATTTTTTAAAAGTCACTATTAACACAGATGTTAAGTACCTTTGAAAATGGTACCCTCAGTTCTCTGTTGGCCTGGGCCTTTACACCAGGAGTGGTGTACAATGGGTGTAAAATCCTGTGACTGATCTGGTTGTTTTTTTACATTCTCTTATACTGGTGTACATGATACCGAAGCTTCCAGGCAGTCAGGAATTGGGCCTAGAATGCCTTGTTTTTAAAACTAAGGATTTCAAATGCTCTCAAAACTTATTTCTGAACCCCCCAACAGCAGAAGAGAAAACACGACCAGAAAACTCTTCTGAGTGGAAAAAAAATCTCTTTGTTGCAAGTTTCATAACATAAAATCAAATGAGAGTACAAACAATTTGGGGGTTTTTGTTTGGTTGGGTTTTTTGCAGATTTTCTCTAAAAATAGTCAAATCTTCCCTTTCACTAATGTTTAGCACTAAAAGAAGCTTAAAAGAGTTTTAAAAATAATCCCTGTGGCACATGCTTTATTTCCAATTTGTAGGTGGGAACTCTTCGAGGCATAAAGTTAGGTCATTTGCTCTTGACTACAGAGGATGATACTCAATGGTCTTAGAGCCCCAAAATTTCTTGATCCACTCCTGCACTTTGCACACGTGCATTCCTTTTGAGGTGCACCTTGTGACCCTTTGCATGTTTCTATTCTATTTAGATAATATGTTTTAGTTTGAACAAATCAAGAAAAATACAGGAGGCCCAAGTTTAAAAGAAAGCTAAAAAGCATGTGGTAGTAAATAATGCTTCTGCAGAAATATTCTGAACAATGCAATTATGCTTTGGTAGCAAGTAGGTTAATAAATTCTCCTTTCAAGTCGGCAGACACAACTTTGATGTCAAGTGAACCCAGTTAAGACTTTCTCACCCTTGATCTCAATAAAAGTCTATCTATATCACAATATTACACAATCTGACATAACACTTAATCCGAACTAGATGTCTGTAGTGAGAAACAGACCCAGCAATAAAAAACAAGGTATTGCACATAAGGACCATGTTAAATAGACATAACAGTAAGAACAGACTACGCTAAAGCAAAACCCATCAAAATGTTTTTCTATCAAGTGCCATGTAAGTATTTCTTTTATTTACTCCTTTTATGAGGAGCAAATTTCATCAAAATAAAAAAAAGTGTTGTTATAAAATTGCATATTTATGCTACATACACTATTCATTGCCCTCGTTCTGTACAATCTATCCAGAGAGTGGCTTTTATATATTTACTTGAGTTGCTGCTGCCAGGCAATCTATCTGCTTTGCATGTTGCAAATTCTGCCTTCACCATGGCTTTGATGAACAGGAAATCAGAGGTATCTTTGCCAGTTCGAATTAAGAATTTGTTGGCTTCTTGCAGGTAGTTACGCTTTTCCTCTGTAGAACAATAGCAGATTGGCAGGTATAGTCCATTTCAACCTATTATGTGGTAAGTTGGATCCCCAAACCTTCACTCGCTTTACAAATAATCCACGGACTATGATAGGATATGCAATTTATTTACCCCTTCTTTCTTTTCTCCCAGCATTATATATATTTTCTTCTTTCCCTTTTTTTCATTACATTCACTCTATGTGATTATTACATCTCAGCAGACTGGTTAGCCCACAAATCATCAGTATTTTTTTTAAAGCTCTCCATGAAAAAAAGCAGTAGAGCTAGACTCGGCTTGATATTTATGCTACATTTCACTGCCCCCAGGATGTGACCACTACATCCCTTAAGACAAAGGAGAAAACTGTAGTTTCAACACTTTACTGAAAACCCTTTTTCCCCCCGAACAGATCATACATCACCTAGC
This sequence comes from Crocodylus siamensis, assembly GCF_052110815.1. Taxonomy (NCBI): domain Eukaryota; kingdom Metazoa; phylum Chordata; order Crocodylia; family Crocodylidae; genus Crocodylus; species Crocodylus siamensis. The sequence continues at coordinate 88,603,127 of NC_143395.1, forward strand.
TAGCTATGAAGCTCTGTTATCTGAAAAAAGAGAAATAGAAAGAAAACACAAGGAACAGAAAAGACTCACTAGCTCTGAAATGTACATTTAAAAGCATATTAAGATCATCATAAAAATAATTCACTGACACGGCATGAAAATATTATAATACACATGACAGACCTTTAATGCCTCTATGTATTTCCCTCCCTTAGTGACAGAGGAGTCATTGGTCTCTAGCAACAGCAGAGGCTGTGCTGCTATTGGGTAAGAGAAGCTGGTTTATCCCTTTTGGTAGGTAGAGGCTAGCTACTGGAATGGCCAATCAGGTGTTTTGTATCTAGGAGAAACATGGCATGTATAGCTATTTAAATCCAACTACAGTGATGTAAGCAAGGGTGGCTGTTGTAAGGAAGGGTGGGGTGGGGGGAAGAGGTTAGTAATAAAGCAAACTGAAAGGAGAATCTTGTCAAGCTAAATTATTTACAGTGCAGTAGCTAAATCCAAGTGGAGATGAGCATAAGTGACCCACCACACCTGCACACTGAACCAAAATATTACAGCCCCCTTCTATTCAGGTTTATACTGACACACAGATTCTTTCACCCTAACTCTGAAGTAATTTATAGCAATATGATTGCTCCTGGTGGTGACCTTTAAAATTAAACATGTGGATTAATATTAGGATTGTTGTTGCATCTCATGTTGAAAAACATGTGATTTGGTGTGCTTTCTGTTTACATGAAGTTTTCAAGGGAAACCACATTTCAAACCTCTCCAAAAGAAGCAAAAGGGCTATTGTTAGGCAGTAAGCATTTTTCTGCCATCCTGATGAGTTTTTTAGGGCTATGATTTACATCCAATACATACAAGGGTATGTATATTCCTTCACTGCACCTGGTCTATGTTCAAACAGTTCACTTCAAGCTACATGAATATAGACCTGGAGTAGCATGTACAGGTGTTGGAGCCATGGGCGACTGGTGCCTTCTGAGTCTGGGGGGGCATCAGATCACTGACAGGGGCCAATCGCCTAGCCCAAAATTGCCAGTGGCAAAACCGGAAGTGCACTTCTGTCAGCACTTCCTGTTTCACGGCTGGTGTTTCCAGGGAGTGCACAGCCAATCTCAGGGGGTGCCTGTGCACCCGATGCACCCCCATACATGTCACCAATGCTTGGAGCTGTGTGGGGAAACTGGAATAAGTAATTCAGAATGGGCGGAGAGGCAGGGGAGATTGGGGGATTGGCAGGTCTGGTGGCACGGTTGGCAGGAACCTGGAGGACTGGTGGGTCTGTGGGCGGGGGTTGTTGGGGAACTAAAAATAGTCCAGTCAAAGTGGGGGGGCAGGAGGGGGAAAAGCGTACACTTCTTTGGGTGGAACAAGTGTCTGGGCATTCCCAGCCCCAGGATTACACTCTGAAAGTGTACAGGTGCTCACTAGGGCTAGGGACAGAAGTTACAAATAAACAGGTTTAAGTGATCGGAAACTGGTTTACACCTGTAACAGAACAGAAGCTCAGTGTACATAAAGCAGTTTCAAAATGGCTGAAACATAAACCTGGTTGAATGTAGTATTAGACTTAAGTGATTTAGGTCAGACTAGTTTATGAAACTCTGGTCCTAGACTCCTTCCTGGTTCAAGTTAATCACAGTCCCCCAGAATCCTAACATGCTTTGCATCCCTGGGCTGGAATGTGCTGTCTGCTCCAAAGAGCAGGACTGGCCCCACCCCTCTACTTCCTAGCTAGAGCAGTGAGGGCTGGCTCACCGGCCTCATTGGCTGGTTCACCGGCCCCCCAGGCAAACCCCGGCTGGGGTCGGGGGCCAGAGGGGTGGGTTAAACTCACCTTCCCCAGAGTACAGAGCTGCCCTGCCCTGCTGGCTTACTTACTTATTGGCTGTGACTGTGGACTACACATTCCAAAGGCACCTGGAAGCAGGAAGAGGAAGTGAAGAGCGACCCTACGGAGTCCTGCTGCTGTGATTGTGGACCGCAAATCCCAGAGACCTCAGGCAGCAGGAAGAGGAAGCAAACACATAGCCCATGGTCGGTACGTGCCAGAGCACTGTGCTCTAGCACCCCCTAGCTTTTGGCTTGAGCCACTGCAGGCATATGGCTACATTTCCTGAATCAAAAGTAAATGTCTATTCATTTGCTTATTGGTTCAATCTTTGCAGCAAGTCTGAATCAATTCAGCCTCAGGCTTTTTGACTGTCTGTACTTTGCCTGGATCGTGTTAACTCATTCTTGATCTAAGTTAGCTTATTTCCTCAGGTGAACTAATTTAGAACCCTAGTTAAGTCGATCTAAATGTAACTTCTGTACATATCTTCAGCTGTATGAGAGTAGGTACCTATTCAACTGTCAGTGATTTCAGTGGTGTTGCATAACATAAATTGAAGCAAAATTTGGCTCTTCCATCATCAGATCTTATTTTCAAAGAGAAAAGCTTGTGTCCCAATATTTTCTTTGAAATGGGCAAACATGGATTTGTCTTAGGAACATCAGAGAGAGAAATTTCCACAAACCATTGCTAAATTTTCATAAGGATATGTAATTATGTATGCCATGTATGGTATGGATAATGGGATATATGGCCCTAATCTTTTTGCCTTTAAATTTTTCCACTGTTCCTGCTACATATTGTATATCTCTGATGGTAGGAATGGTACAAAGGTTAAATGATTTGTTGCTGCTGTTTGATCAACAGTAAAACTCCTATTAGAACTATCACAGGTAGTTCTGTCATGGTGGGGAATTTCAAGGAAAAAAATAGTACAGGCAAGATTAAAAATGCATGGAATAGGTCTGACAGTATACAAACTGCTCTCTTTGTATCCCATCCACTCCACTGATACTCTGACACTTCACACACAAGAGACCAGGCTTGGATTGCTGTGCAGGTTTCTGCCTCCACAAGCTGCTGAAAAACTATCAGTACGCTAGATAACCAGAAGTTAAAGAATCCATCAAGGAAAATAAGGACACTGCTAAATGATTTCTTTCCTACTTGAACCTGTTTTTTTCTAGTAAAGATGAAATGGTCTTAGAGATTGCAAAATTACCAACAACAAAAAAGAGTTGCTAAAGGTAAATAATAATTTAAATAGCTGGGCCTGGCTGGTACCATCCACAAGTTCTGAAGAAGCTTAAATTTTGTTAACTGAGCTGCTAACAAAATATGCGCTCTCTGATTAAAAATAGCTACTGATCTAGAAAGTTGGAGAATAGTATCATACTTACCTTTTAAAAAGGCTCTAAGGGTGATCTGAGGAATTACAGACCCTTAGAGCCTTTCATTTGGACCTGGAAAATGGTTGAAATGATGATTAAAAATAGAATAACAAGCAATCTGGGAGATCATAATGGAACCAGAACAGTTTCTGCCAAGAAAAATTGTGTCTCTCTAATCTTTTAGAATTCTTCGAATGTGTCAGTTAAGTTGTGGATAAGGGAGAATCAATTGACATATTTTTCAGATGTTCCCAAGGCCTGTGAAAAGTTCTGGCCTATGAGGCTACTAAATTAGCTATGAAATCATTATGTGAGAGGCAAAACTATCTTGTTTCCTAATCTGGCAGAAAGTAAGTGCAGGAAACAGAAAGTGAAGTGATGGATTATCAGTTTGCATCATGGCAAGAGGGTAGCAGTCAAGTGTCTCATGATCCTGTATTAGGTCTTGGTTAATATATTTATGGATGATTTGGAAAGGTGGATGAGGAATGAGGTAGCAAAATTTGCAAATAATGCAAAATTATGTAGGTCTCTTAAATAGTTTCACTTTTTTTTTGCCTTGACTTACCAGGGCAAAGTAGGAGCATAAGTAAAATTGGTGGAAAGTGAAATTCAGTGTTGATGGATGCAAGTGAATGCACTTTGCAAAGAAAAACTGAGATCGACTCATACACCTTGAATGGTGCTGCTGTATTAATTCATGAAAGAAACAACTTAATGAAGACCTCAGTTACATTTGAAGGCACTTAAAAAGCTATCAAGTTATTAGGATGTACAACATATAGGTAGGATGAATAATACAAAGAATATCAGTGGGACACCTTCATGTGGAATACTGTTTACTGTCTATAGTACTGGTCCCTGCATCTCGTAAAAGATATTGAAAAACTAGAGGCATCTTAGATAAGAACAAAATGGTCAAGGGTCTGGAGAAACTTTCATAGGAAGAAAGGTTGACTAGGACAGGAATATGGGAGGACTTGATAGAGGTAGATGAAATAATAAATGGTCTGCAGCAATGATTCTCAACCAGGGAGCTATGGCACGCTGTGGTGGGTACCATAAGAGCTTTGGTAGGGTGCCATTGGGAGAGAAGACATAAAGGGATGTAAGTGAGATAAGTGCAGGCTTCTGCGAGGAGGTAAGTGCAGGCTTTTCCCTTCCAGCCGTTCCTCCTCCCACCACTCACTACAGTGCAGGCTCTTCCCTGCTGGATACTGCTTCTCCTTATCAGTCCCTTTTCAAGCAGGCAAGAACTATAATAAATAAATTAATTTTTTTTAGATGGGGTGCTACTCAAGTTGTAAAAGTTAGGGAGAGGTATCTCAGGTCTTTGAAAAGTTGAGAACCACTGATCTGGAGGATGTAGGCTGGAAATCTCTCGTTCTCCCTGGTTCATACCTAAAGACCAAGGTACCATTCAATGATATTATAAAGTGGGAAATTTTGAGCTGATAGATGGGGGTACCTTTATGCACAATGCACAATTAAAGTTTGGAACTCACTGCCATTGTAAGTCATTAAGGCCAACAATCTAAAAAGATTTTAAAAAGCCACCGACTTTTTATTCAGATTGCAAGAGTATTGTGAGTTAGCAAAATTCACAACAGAAATTTTGGAAGGGCTTTTGCCAAACTTTAATAATTAGTGATCAGGATGAGACATCTGCCTGCTGCAGGGTTCTTACACTTTCCTCCAAAGCATCTGCTACTGGCTACTGGACAAGATGGCCCCCTGGCTGGATCCCATATGGCAATTAAAAATAATAAATAAAATCCCATTTCTAAATTTCTTTCCACTATAAGAGCTCTTATTAAATCCTGATTAATATAATAATACTTTGCACTTCTTCAGTAGCTTTAGTCTAAGGATATCAAAGTTTTCAAGAAACATTAATGAACTGAACCTCATAGGCTCTGAGAGACATTGACACTGTTTGACAGCTGGGTCACTTGAGGTACAGAGTGGGTAAGGTACCTACCTCAGCTCACAGGGAGTCAGTGGCAGAAACTATAACAGTCCCTAACATTTCTGACTCCCAGTGCTATAGTCTAGCTCTTAGAAGTTACTTCTGCTCCTGGCTGGTGATTGATTATTACACTATACCTTTTTTCCCCTCACCAGGAGCACTTTTGGTTTTATTTGCAGGACTGCTCTTTAATATTGTGTGGGGTTCAGATGCCTTCAAATTGCAATACAGAATCAGTTTCCAGTGTCCTGTTTTAAAATAGGGGAGATCAAAATCTATTTACAATGTTCTGGGCAGAAACAGCAAGGTTTTTCAATTTTTTAAATGTGTTTTGCGTGGAAAAATCCCTCTGTTAAATAATTAGCAAGTGCTCTCTGCACCACAGCATATTTCATATTTCATCTGCCCACATCAAACTGACAGTTCTATTCTTAAAGATTAACCACAATTTATCTGGTGATCTTCTGACTGCAGAGAAACACAGAAGGAGCAAGCGAACTGTTGATAGGTTTGGGGGGGTTTTTGAGTTGGTTTTTTTGCTCTATATTTCAATGGTGGCAGAGGGAAGACAAATGGATGGTTTAAGCATGACTAGCCTTTCACTCCCGTTTTCAGTCAAGCTACTGACATCAGAGCTCACAAATTAAAAATCTCCAGAAGCTGGAACTATAAAGAACAGAGACACAGTAGTACACTACCGTGAAGGACTGCAAGGCTGGACTCTATTTTATTGTGCTGGCTTCTATCAGCTACAACGATCTGTTTATTTTACTTTTGACACCACCTTCTTATTACACATTTCAATGTAAATCAGTCAGAGGGGAAAAGCATCAAGGTAGCATTTGCTGTCATATAAGCCAGTCTTACTTGTCAATGAATATTAAAGGTTATGGCTTTAAAAAAATGTTCGGGGACAAAAGGGCTGTTTGAATTTACCACTTCCTTCTAAGAAGTTTTGAATTATTCTCTTTAGGGAATCGTGCTGTAAAATCACCCTTTAATCATTTTGGAAGATCAGGCAATTGCTCTCATTGAGGCTTTTAAGCCAGCAGCTTACATCAGGAATATCCCAGTGCATTTATTGTTGATAATTCACTACAAGAAGAAAGCACTGAGGGAATGGAGTTAGAAAAGCCAAACAATATTAGCAGATGTATCTTGCTCCTGTAATGGAGCTTGTCCTCTTTCCAAGGCAGGGTTTGAGTTCCAATGTGCTCTCCTATTTCAAGCATTATCCTAGCAGTTTCTCTCTTGAGAGAATTAGGGTGTCTGTGCCTGCATTACCTGTGCACCCTGACTTCCTGAGGTCAGTGGGAGTTAGCCATGCATAAGAAGTCAGAATCAGACTCCTGTGCCCCAACTACAAGATTACTCTGTAACAGCTAGATTAGTAGTAAGGTATTATCTAGCCTTTTGTAATGGGGACCTTGTCTATTTCGTGTTTTCTCTGCTACACCTCTATATCTTGTAAATAACCTTAAGGAATATTTTATTATTAACAATAACCACCTTAACTGGAATGTTCTCTGAACATTTTACCTCATGGAGCTTGGACATTAGATCCCACCAGTGGGATGGAGAACAAAGTAACTGAAACACAAACCCCAACATAAAGGAATCCCTGTCCAGTTGCAGGGGAGCCAGGGGAAATGGGCATGGTGCACAGTGGTCTGCAAGGCCTGCTTCTCTCTGTGGTCCAGGCTACAATACAGTGAAGGCACAGCCTCTGCCTGCTCCTTGTTGAAGGATTTGTTCTCAAAAGCGTACGCAGTGAAATGCAAGCTCTGCGCTCAGGACAGCACCGGGGGCTCAATTCGCCTTTCCTAAGTGTGCAAGTTCTGTTGTTTTCAGTGGACTCATTCCTGATTTGGAGCAGGGTGAGCCATACAAGGATCAGGCCTAGGACTGGAAACTGTGTTTAGCCCCTGAACATATACAAGAAGACTCTCGGGTGCATCCACATGAGCGCAGACATTTGGTTCCCCAGGGACAACTAGCAGCAGGGCCTGTGCCACACACCCTCTGGTATGCAGCAGGTTCCCCTGGGTGGGGTAGAGGAGGCTGGGGCCAGCACTGGGCTGGCCCCAGCATGCTTACCTGGGGTCCGGGGGACCTCCTGGAGCTGCAGCAGCAGTGATCCTGCTTCTCAGAGCCTGGCTGGCAACTGGAGCGTGCCTCTTGCTGGCCAGGCTCTGGTTTTGAGCAGTGTGCACTGCCCCCATGTGCACCCCCTCTGCTTCTTTTTGTGCAGGTTTTTTTGACCCCCCTGGGGTCAAAACCTCCCTCCCACGCTGCTTCCTTGCAGCACAGACAACAGCTGAATGTGCAGTATGTGGCGCCACAGATGAGTCTGTAGTGCCACATACCACACAGCTGCGCTCACCCAGATGCAGCCCTGGTGTTTTTCCTCCCTCTAGTCCTTTATACACTTGACCCAGGCACACTTTGGCTCCTTGAAGTTAGGTACCATTTTTTTCTCTTTAACTATTTAGAGTAAGGTGTAATATCTTCACTCTGGCAGAAGTCCTCTCTGCCCCCGTTTTTTTCTGCATTCCCCAGATAATCCTTTGTTAGCAGTCATAGTTACTCAGTTATGTTTGATTTATGTGAGCCAGCCTGTAGGACAATTGCAGATCAGATTTATGTCCCGAAATGGAATCATCACCTATTCATGATGCAGCACTTGTCAGAAACAGCTTTGATGGGTTTTTGTCCTGAGCAATGTGGACTCAAAAGCAGCCACAGGGTTAACTTATCCTTGTGCAGAGCAAGAGATCACAGTATAAATACAAGCATTATTTATCAGCTTAAGAGTCCATGTGGTTTATTGGTGTGTGCTTTTTTTTCGAAAGGGTTATAACTCATTTGCACAAATAATCCTTGTACATAATGAATACACATATCAGGATTTATAGTAGATAGGTTAAGAGACCTGCTTACAAGAGAACAAAACATACAGTAGTCCAAAGGATAGGGAGCATCATTTTTATACTGTATGACAAGAATGATCACTTGGAGCTGAATAAGATTTTAATTTCCAAGTTACCCATAAAGAAAGAAGAGCAAAGAGAATATGAGGGACAGATAGAGAGAAGGAGAATTGGGGTATGGACAGAATGTTCTAAATACACTTTAAACCCCAAGGCCGTGTGTAGAAGAAATGGGGGCCCTAAATTGAAGTGGTGGATTTTTAAAAACACCACTTTAATTTAGGGTGAAGTAAACCCCTGCGTCTTGTACACCCGTATCTTACCTGCCTCTGGCAGCGGGGTGAGGAGGGCGAGCTACAGGCGAGTGGAGCAGTCCCTGGGCTGTGGGGGGTCTGGTGCTTGCCTCCTCAGCAGTGGTGGGCCCTCCCCCAGGCAGCAACCGCCCGCAGGCACCTGGTTCAGGTGGTGCCAGGGGGCACTACAGCCATGGAGGGAAGCACTGGCTCCGCAGGCAGGCTCCAGGGGGGGGAAAAAAAGATCAGGCTCACCACTTTTTTTTTTCTTTGGTGGAGCCTGCCTTCTCAGACTGCTGCCAGGCTGCCTCCGTGGGATACCTGCACAGCCCTGGGCCTCACAGAGCCCGGTGCTTCACTCTGCAACTGTAGGGCAGCAAATTAAAACTCCCTGGAGGTGTTTTAGTTTGCTGCATCCCAAAGTCATTTAAGGCGCAATACACCTCCAGTTGTGCTACAGCAGCTGAAATTAATGCACAATAAACCACCGATGCATGCAAACATCAACACCATTAAAGCAGTGCAAAAGCATTTAACCCACTTTAAAGTGTTGTGCACACATGCCCCTCATTTCGTCTACACATGCCCCAGGAGTCCAGATATACAGACCACTGAAGACTGGTTTAAATTTACTGGAATGTTTCAATAGTACACTGAGAGCATTAAGTACTATTTTGATTTGGTGCTCCTTGAACATGTTCAATGTTAAGTGCTCCCTGAGAGCTCCCTGTCCCCTGTGGTCCCCTGCTGGCTTGGCTGACCAGCAGCAAATTTGCTCTTGGCCAGCATCTGCATGTGCTTTACTGTGCAGTATCTACTGAACAGTTAGTTTACTATCTGTACTTATTTCCTAGATTTCATAGATTTCATAGACATTAGGGCTGGAAGGGACCTCGGGAGATCATCAAGTCCAGCCCCCTGCCCAAAGGGCAGGAAGTCAGCTGGGGTCATAGGATCCCAGCAAGATAAGCATCCAATTTACTCTTGAAGGTGTTCAGTGTAGGTGCTTGAACCACCTCCGCTGGCAGACTGTTCCAGACCTTGGGGGCTCGGACAGTAAAGAAATTCTTCCTTATGTCCAGCCTGAAACCATCTTGCAGGAGTTTGTGACCGTTCGACCTCGTCATCCCTTGGGGCGCTCTCGTGAACAAACGTTCCCCCAGATCCTGGTGGTCACCCCTGATAAACTTATAGGTGGCCATCAGATCACCCCTGAGCCTGCGCTTTTCCAGGCTAAAGAGTCCCATGTCTCTCAGCCTATCATCGTAAGATCTGTTTTCCTGACCTCTGATCGTGCGCGTGGCTCTCCTCTGGACTCTCTCAAGCATCTCCACATCCTTTTTGAATTGTGGAGCCCAAAACTGGATGCAGTACTCTAGCTGCGGCCTCACCAAGGCCGAGTACAAGGGGAGAATGACGTCCCGGGATTTGCTCGAGAAGCATCTATGGATGCAAGCCAGCGTTTTGGTCGCTTTACTAGCCGCAGCATCGTATTGCAGGCTCATGTTCATCTTGTGGTCAATGATGACCCCCAAGTCTCTTTCTTCTGTAGTGCTATCCAACGTAGCACTGCCGAGCCTATAAGGAAGATGCAGGTTTTTCCTCCCAAGGTGGAGAACCTTGCATTTTTCGGTGTTAAACACCATGAGGTTCTCATCTGCCCATTTGCTGAGCTTGTCCAGGTCAGCCTGGATCACCCTCCTGTCTTCTGGTGTGGATGCTTTGCCCCAAAGTTTGGTGTCATCAGCGAACTTGGCCACTCCTGACTCCAATGTCCACATCATTAATGAAGATGTTGAACAGTATGGGTCCAAGGACAGAGCCTTGAGGGACCCCACTGGTCACAGGGCACCACGATGAGTGACTGCCATCAATTACAACAGAGCCAGTTTCCCAGCCAGTGGATCGTGGTGGAGCCAAGGCCACAACTGGGCAGTTTGGCCAAGAGGTGATCATGGGATACCAGATCAAAAGCTTTTTTGAAGTCAAGATATATGACATCAATCTCTTCTCCCTTGTCCAGGTGATAGGTCACCTGGTCATAGAAGGAAATGAGATTGGTCAAACAAGACCTACCCGCAACAAACCCATGCTGGCTATCCCTTAGAATGTTAGCCTGGGCCAGTCCATCAAGGATGGCCTCCTTAATAAACTTTTCTAAGATCTTCCCCAGGATAGAAGTCAGGCTAACGGGCCTCTAGTTAGCCGGATCCACTCTCCTCCCTTTCTTGAAGATCGGCACCACATTGGCCTTCTTCCAGTCTTCGGGCACTACACCAGAGTGCCAGGAGTTTTCAAAGATCCATGCCAGGGGCTGGGCTATGATGCTTGCCAGCTCCTTGAGTACCCTGGGGTGCAGATTGTCAGGGCCGGCTGACTTGAAGGTATCCAGCTTCTCAAGGTGTTCCTTCACGAGGTCAGCATTGATGGAGGGTAGGGGATCCCCATCACCCAGATCTCCCTGTCCCATAGCAGGCATGGGCATCCCGTGTGACTGATGAAAGACTGATGCAAAGTACCTATTTAATAGGTTGGCTTTTTCCTGGGTGTCAGTTGCCCCATCTGGTTTAGCAGGGGTCCAACGCTGCCCTTGCTTTTCCTCCGGCTCCCCACATATCTGAAAAAGGACTTTTTGTTGTCCTTGATGCCTGAAGCTAGTTGGAGTTCAGTTGCAGCCTTGGCTTTCCTGGTTTGCTCCCTGCAGGACCGGACCAGTGCAGAATAATCCTCCTTGGAGGTGAATCCCATCCTCCATCCTTTGTAGGCTTTCCTTTTTAGCTGCAGGAAGTCCGCTAGGTCCCTGGAGAGCCAGGAGGGCTGCTGTGCCTTCTTGCTGCATTTCCTCCATGTTGGAATAGATTTAGCTTGTGCATTGAGGATCGCTTCCTTGAGAAGCAACCACTCTTCTTGAACTCCCATCTCCCTGGGGTCATGGTCCCTGAGGGCCTGACCAACAAGCCTCTTGAGCTTGTCAAAATCAGCTTTTCTGAAGTCAAGGACTTATGTGCTGCTGACTGACTTGCCAGCTTTACGGCGGATGGTGAAGGTGATCAGCTCGTGGTCGCTGTCACCCAGCTTCCCATCAATCACTAGGTCGCCAATTAGGTCGTCCCCCGCAGCCAGTACCAGCTCGAGCAGCGCTTTGTCTCTCGTTGGCCCATAGACTTCTTGAGTCAGGTAGAGGTCATCCACGCACAAGAGAAAGTTTTGCGACCGCTCGGATTTTGCCAAGTGATCTTCCCAGGAGATGTCTGGGTAATTGAAGTCACCCATGACAACCAAGGTCCTGGAGCAAGCGGCCTCAGTCAGTTCCCGGGCGAACTCCTGGTCAAGCTCAGGACTTTGAGTGGGAGGTCTGTAGTAGACTCCCACCGTTGTGTCCCCTGTGCCAAATTCCCCACAAATTTTTACCCAGAGGGTCTCTAGCTGTCCATGCTGGTCACCAACATCAGCTTGCAGGGACATGTAGCTTTCCTTCACACAGAGAGCTACACCCCCGCCCTTTTTGTCAACATGCTCCCTCCTGTACAGGGTATAGCCCTCTATACCCGTGGTCCAGTCATGGGTGGAGTCCCACCAGGTCTCTGTTATCCCAATGACGTCATAATTCTTTGCACTGAGCAGGAGGATGAGCTCGTCCTGCTTGTTGCCCAGGCTCCTGGCATTAGTGTACAGGCAGGCAAGTGTCCTCTTGGGGGCTCTTGCCTTGCCCACAGATTGTGCCAGGGCTGGGGCAGGGGTGGGCTCCCTTGAGTGCCTTGGTCTGCTGGCTTTGCAAGGGTTGCTCAGCGGGCCAGCAGTGGCAGTATTCACCCCATCCCCCAGCGGGCTTAGTTTAAAGCCCGGTGGAGCAGGTCAGCCAGCCTGGCTGAGAAGAGCCTCCTCCCCAGGGGAGAGAGGTGGAGGCCATCTCTTCCCAGCAGCTCGCTGCCTCTCTTGCCAAAGAGCAGGCTGTGGTCATGGAAGCCAAAGCCTTCCCGATAACACCAGCGCCGCAGTCTTTGGTTCACTGCGTGGATCCTCCTCTCCCTCCTCAGCCCATAGCCCGAGACTGGCAGGATCGAGGAAAACACCACCTGAGCTCCCAGACCCCTAAGCCCCGCTCCCAACTCCCTGTAGCGCCTCATGACCTGGCTGGGGGTGCTCCGAGCCGTGTCATTGGTGCCGACGTGAATAAGGAGCATGGGGTAGTGTCTGTGGGCCGGAGGAGCTGTGGGATCCTCTCAGCAATGTCTCGGATGCGGGCCCCGGGGAAGCAGCAGACTTCCCGGGCTAAGGGGTCGGGGCGGCAGATTGCCCCCTCACTCCCCCGCAGGATGGAGTCTCCCACAACAAACACCTTTCGCTTTGTCTTGGGGAGAGCGGGGCCAGTAGCTGCGGTCGAGCCTGGGTTGCCTGCGGGAGCTGGCAACTGAGCAGGCTCTGCTGGGGCTGCAAGAGGTGCGAACCTGTTGCTAAGCTCCGGCGAGGAGGGGCCTTGGTGCGGCGGGCCTTCGGGCCCTTGACCACCTTGGTCCATGCCCCTGACTGGGCAGAGCAGGGGGTCCCAGAGTCCTCCTTAGTCCTGGAGGGAGACGGTGCTCTACCCTGCGGCTCCCGGGGGAGAAGGGCCTGGCAGTAGGAGTCTATCTCCTGCTCGCAGTCCCTGATGGCACGCAGTCTCTGGACTGTGGCGTGGAGCTCCTCCAGCTGGCGCGCCAGAGACCCCAGTAGGGAGCAGACCCTGCAAGGGGAGGTGGCCATGCTCCCGGGCCCCAGAGCCTGAAAAAGGGACAGGCAGCCCCCGCAGCCGAGAGCCAGGGGCTCCGTCTGCGTGGAGCCCGGAACCATGGGCTCCGTCTGGGTGGCCGTCTCTGAGGTGCCCAGTGGAGGGGCCGTAGAGCCCGAGGGGACCCGAGGGGTGCGGCGCGTGCCCATCCATGTCATGCCTCTGGTAGGCTGGCTACGGCTGGGGCTGACTACTCTGGAGGGGTTCGCAGGCAGGGTCTCGTGCCCTCCCGCGCCCTCTCCTGCGCGAACTCGGCGCTAACTCAAGTGCCTGTTTACGCAGCCTGGTCGCGTGGCTCCCTGGGGGGCTGGGCCAAGTAGGGTCCTGGGCAGGGGCTTGACCTAGCCCGGCTCCAGGCAGCTGCCTCCTCCCAGGGAGCGAGGAGTTAACCCCTTCCCACCACGAGCGCGCTTACCTCTGGCTTAGAGATAGTATTGGAGATGTTCCTAATGACCGTTGCCCATAGATTGTCCTCAGAGCATCATAGAAGTTCTTCATATCATTCTTGTGTGTGTAAGACTGACTCTCATCTGCCTTGTTGCTCAGCCAAGAATTTTTCATCTCTCTGAGTTTGCATTGGACAATCCTTTTGATATTATTGAAGACTGCCTTCTTAGATGTCGAAGTGCTGTCTTCTAAGCAGGCCTTATGGAGCCAGTGTTTCTTGTGCAGTAGTTTACCTATGTCAGTATCATTTTCATCAAACCATCTTGATGTTTTCATCAAACCAGTAGAACAGAATGGCTGTCAATTCCATGCTCAATGTAAAGTGAATTAGCTCATTAACTGTTAATTGTTCCTCATCTCTGTGCTGCTGCAGCCAGCCCTGTCCTGGAGGTTCCACCCTGCACACAGGGGTTAGAAAAGCTGGGAAATTCTTGGGAGGGTCCCAGAGCATCCAGGCCCCTAGGAACCATAAGCAAGGGGTTACAGAGCTCCCCCCCCAACACCTGGCAACCCCCTCAGTGACATTCTTGGAATGGGTCAATTGTTATATCCATCTGCACTTTTGCTGTTAGAAGTGACTGGGTGCATTACATTTGTACACTTAAAAGGTTCCAGACAGAAGTGCAGCTCCCCACTGTAACTGAGAATGCTTTCCAAGAAGCATTCTGAATTACAACGATCCCCTGGAACAAACAGAAGTTCACTGTTGGTTCCAGGAGAGGGGGGAATCTAGCTGCTGGCTGGGAGCCTATAGCCAGTTTCCCTTAGCAACCTCCCTGCCTCCCTGCGAGACTGCAGTTTTCAGAATGGGAGGGAGGAAAGGGACCAAGGGGAGCTCCTTCTAGGTGTTCCCCATCTGGTGCTGGAGGGTGGGGTGGGTGAATCAGGGGGGCTCCAGTACACCTGCCCTACCCTCCAGTGGGGGCTGAAAAAGCCCCTGATCGAATTCCCTCTACCCCCTTTCCCCCTCCCATTTTGAAAACAGAGACAGGCTAGCAGGCAACCTACAGAAGTTACAGAAGACACTTAGTTTTGAAAATCTTCATCTGACCCCTCATCCAATGAGGATGGACCTAGCTGGCCATTTTTAAGCTGTCTGCAGCCATGCATTTGTGTTTGGTCACAACTTCAGATTGCTTTCTGTGGCCAGATCGGATGAAAATTGTTACTTCTGTCTGCACTCTAATACACATGCTGTATTAATAATTAACACTATAAAAGTGCATAATTTTTATACATGTATAGTAAGGGTTGTGAAAATCTTGATCATGAAGGAGGGCAATAAGGAAGAATATGGTTCCACTTAATCCCCTGCTTGAACCTGCTGAGGTTGTGACCATTGCTATGGTAAAGAATACAGGGGCTACTTATCCAGTGCTGCCCCACTGATGAAGGTAGAAAATGGAGAGAAGTGATGGTTGGGTGCAGAGTAGGGAAAAAAAATATTGCCCAAAAAGTGCTGAAATAACTTACTTCCTCCACAGAGCAACAAGGAGAGTAGAGATGTAATTCTTCTCTCTTCTGCTCCAGGGCACTACAGCTATATACTGTCCTTTAGGGCAGAGCATGAAATTCAAACCTCTTTTATATAATGAACAAGGTCTGTGCATCTGCCCAGACAGCTAACAGTCTAAATTGACTGAGACAGGATGTTGGGAAGATAAAAGTGAGGAGCACAGAATAAACACAACAAAGTGATGAAGGTGTTTGGGAGGCTCTCAAGAGCTGCTCACCCTGGTTGTTGTATTTTGCCTGGCTTTCCCCACTTACTGAGATGTGCCCCCAGGATATCTAAGGCACGTCTCAATAAGCAGGAAAACTCAGACAGGTGCTCCCAGGACTTGAGGGGCCTGATCCAGTGGGGGAATTCCCTGAATGGTGACTTGCCAGCATTTTGTGCTCACCACTTACCTGAGACCAGCATCAGAGACTGCATCCTCAAACAAAGCAAACCTGAAGAATCCATCAGACCTATCCAGTTATCTATATGGGAACCTCCAGAACCCTTCAAACTCATCCAGAACCTCCATATTCCAATAGACCCATCCACTCTTCCTCCATCATAGCCCCTCAGTCCAATGAGGCCAGCACCCTGAACAAGCACAGCAGCAACTGGACCAAGGAAGAGGTAGTTGATCTCATTGCCATCGGAGGTGAGCGCCAAGACTCAGCAGGCGCTCTGGTCATACCTCTGAAATAAGATGGTCTATCGGTGGTTCACCAAGGAAATGACTTCTTCTTTGGCTTCTGTGATTCTGTCTTGTTTGCTTGCTTCACTGATCATTCCTTCAGCATGTCCTTCTCTATTCCCTTCTAGCTTTCTACAGTAAACCTACAGGGCTTGCTCCTTCATCTTCCTTCTTTCCTCTGCTGTGCCTTTGGGTAATGTCACAGGTAAACGTACATTCATCACAACTATGACTAGATCCAGTGCCACTTCAATACTGAGGTAGTGGTTTGTGAAGACAAAGGACAGCAACCACATTTCAGACGCACACATTCACATGTACCCACTACAAGGCACTTCCCCATGTTTTCAGTCAGCAACATGGTCAGGTCTGAAAATGTGGTGCACGTGTCAGCCCACATTGCTGTCCAGAAGTGCAATGAGGACCCTGATGCAATCATGGTTGAGGACATGCAGTCCCCCCGGGCCAGCCACCAGAGGACTTTTAGGTGGACTCTGGGGTGGACTCTGAGGTGGATCTGGGCTCAGAAAACAAAGGCCTGGAGCTTCCTGCCACCTCTCCTATCTCCCCATGTTCCCCAGGTGTTGCCTAACACACATCCAGTGCCCCAGAAGACCCAGCTTGTGGCAGGATGGTAAGTGGCAGGCCATTGCTATGAATGGGTTTCAGGGATCTCAGTTTGGGGCCAGGGTGGCACCAGCCTCTTCCCAGTGGGGGGGAGGGCTGAGGTGGGCTAGACAGAAAATTCAGGATCTGTGCAGAAAAAGGCAGGACATGGGCCCCCTGGGCTGGGCTGAGGTGGGCTAAACAAGGGTACTGTGCCTCTTTGAGTTATGGGTAGGAGCAGGGTGGGCTTAGCTGTGTGGGGCAGGCAATGGCAGCCCAGGGGAGAGGCGGGGGACCTGGACAGGGGTGGTGCCAGGAGGGGCAACTATGTGGGGCAGGGCTAAGGTGAATTTTGGGATGGCTATAGTCCCCCAGATCCCCGCCCCCCCCTTAGCACTGCCTCTGGTTCGGGGCTGTGTTGGACCCACTTGGGGAATGCCCTGTCAATGCCACTCTCTCTGTTCCAAGTATGAGGTGGTAAAAAGTCCCACTGAAGGCAAAGGAGGATGATTAGTGGAATCAGCATTGTATTTGAGAGGGGTGTCTTTAAAGGTCACTGTGAGGTCTTTAACCATCATTGAGTTGTTGGTCAAACTTCAGTTAGGCAGTGATTGATGCCATTTAAGTGAATTACTCACTTAACACCTCAGCTCCTCCCCTATCAGAAACGCAGTGCATTTTGTGCTCAGAAATGGCCTCATGCCCAGAGTTCAAGATAAGGCAGCAGTCCTGGCTTTACGCGCAGCTGCTAAATTTCCCACCCTGCATTTCCAGTAGTCTAGTTTAATTTAGCTTCTTGACTTGACCCCTCCCTCCAAGAAAGTAGCAGGAATCACCTGTCATAGAATCATAAGAGAAGTAAGGCTGGAAGAGACTTCCAGAGATCATCTACTGCAACCCCCTGCCTGAGACAGGATCATTCCTTTCCAAACCATCCTATACAGGCCATAATCTAAACTCTTCATAAGATTATCATCAGCCGTAACACAACACAGACCTAGCACCTTAACCTGCCACTGGTAAAGTTGGGAAGCCATGGCAGCCGGCATCCTGCTTCTATGAAATGTTGTTAATATATGCTCAAAAGATCCCAGGTAGAGGAAGGCAATCCCCCCACATTCTATACCAGTCTGACCATAGGGTAAAATTCCTTTCTGACCCCAAATATGGTGACTGACCTGACACTGAATGGAGGAGCAAGACCCTCTAGCCAGGAACCTCCAGTTTTGGCCCCAGCAGGAGCATTTTCACACTTCTGTCAAAGTCCCCAACCTTGGCTGTACCTAATACTCAGTGCCTCTGAGAAAGGCTTAAAAACACCCTGACAGATATAGCAGAAACAGGGGTATGATGGGTCAGGGTGACCAAAAAGCCTAGAAGCACAGGAAATAGCAATAGTAGAACCTAGGCATAGTTATGCCTAGATCACACATGACCAGTGGCTGTCCAACCTCTTCTTGAATACCTTCAGTGACTGGGAGTCCACAACTTTCCTAAGCAGTTGATCCCACTGCCTTGCTGTTCTACCAATGAGGAAGTTTTCCCAATATCCAATATAATTTACTTTGCTGTAACTTCAAGCCATTGTTCTACATCAGGGGTGGGCAATTATTTTGGCTCGAGGGCCACTTAATCAGTTTTTGTGAGTTGTCAAGAGTGGCAAGGGTAGCCCCACCCCTTGACAGGTGCCCTGCCCCCTGGTTGCCATGGAACCAGAAGTCCTGCCCTTAACCCCAGACCTTTGCCACCAGAAGTCCTTCCCCTTGTTCCCAGAAGTACTCCTTCTGGAGTTGCCAACTTGGAACCAGAAAAAAAACAAATCATCTACTAAAAGTCAAACACCTACTATAACATAGTTTAATTTTATTACAAAAAATGTTTTGTCAGGATTTGTCTTTGTGTTGTGTACATAGAAATGATTGCATAATAGCTCAAAAATAAAGTCTTACTCTTGTATATTGTGTGTGGGGGGAGTGTGTGGGAGAGCGTGTGGGGTGTGGTAGGGGATGTGTGTGTGTGTGTGGTGAGGTGCATGGGGGTTGTGTGTCTATGGAGTTTGTGAGAGGGTGTGGCTGTGTGTGGGGGGTATAGGGCATGTTGTGTGGGGTGTATATGTGGGGAGGTTGTGGGGGCAGGGTGTGGCAGCAGCAGACAGCGGGCCCTCAGGGTGTTCACAGTCCGTGTGGGTGCTGCTGCCCAGTGGCATGCTGCTCCAGCCAGAGTTGCATGTAGCAGCAAGGAGCGCAGCCAGGCCAGCCGTCCTCTATCATGTGGGGCTCGCTGCGGTGCACATGCAGCTCCCAGCACTCATGTGCCACTGGAGGGAAGCCCTACCTGATGGTGCTGGCTGTCCTCCCCATTCCCCGCCACCAAGGAAGCAGGGGACAGGTCTCCCTGCTACTTCTGGTGGAGTCCCAAGACCTGCACATGGCATCAGAGAACGGAGAAGACAGCTGGCTCCATCACACAGCAAGGTGGTGGTAAGCGGTGAGCTCCCGCAGATGCTGCCAGTGCTGTTGGTGGCAAGGGGGGTGGGGTGGGGGGGGTGGGGTGTGCTAACCAGGGGCTGGTGACCATGCACAGACACCACCGGCAGTATTGGCAGCAGCCAGCGGTGATCTCTGACCGCACACAGACACCACCGGCAGTGTCAGCTGCAGAGGGAGGTGGGGAGTGGTGATGGGCAACTGACTGCAGGCACCACCAACAGTGTCAGGAGCACCTTTTTGTAGGTGGTGCACCACCACACTCAGGGGGTGGACATGCACCCACGTGCACCCCCTACGCATCGCCAGTGGCAGCAGCCCTGCCCAGAAGCTACGTCCTGGCTGGGCCAGCTCTTCAACTCATGAAGGTGGGTGCGAGGTATGTGTCCTAGGTGGAGTACAATTAATTGGAGGGTGCCTGTGGGCTGGATGAAATTGCTTGCTGCCTGGCTGGCAGATCTGCTGCCCAACCAGTCAGCCCCCAGCCTATACTGGTGCATGGGATTGCTCCATCCTAAGTGCAGGACTTTGCACTTGTCTATGTTGAACCTCATGAGATTCCTTTTGTCCCAAACCTCCATTTTGTCTAGGTTACTCTGAATCCTAGCCCTACCCTCCAGCATATCTACTACTCCCCGCAGTTTGGTGTCATCTGCAAACTTGCTGAGGGTGCACTCTATGCCACCTTCCGGGTTATTGATGAAGACATTGAACAAAACTGGCCCTAGGACTGACCCCTGGGGCACTCTACTTGGCACTCAACTGGACATTGAGCCATTGATTTCTATGCTCTGAGCTGGATGCTCCAGTCAATCATCTGTAATCTTGTCAGCCAACTCCCTCAGCACCCTTGGGTGCATCACATCTGGCCCCATGGGCTTGTACATGTCCAGCTTTTCTAAGGAGTCCCAAACCTGTTCTTTCACGACTGGGGACTGCTCATCTTCTCCCTGTTAACAAATTTTGAGCAAGGTGGGAAGGGTGAAAAAGAATTTAAGTGGACCCTTGGGTTATTCCCCCCAATTTGAGAAGTTTATTGATCTGTAGACAAAACCAAGATTAATTGCTGTGGATAAGTATAATCTTATGGAATGAGTCTCTGCCACGGAACAGAATTGGCCAGCTTCTCGGTCTCTGCAGCGGGGGATGGAAATCCTTCATCAGTGTTCCAACAGACAAGCATCTGGTACGCACAGCAGTCCCACAGGTGTTACTGAAGAGTCACCCTCCCAATTTCTTCCAGTCACACCCCCTTTTATGGCTGGCTGGTAAACGTGATCTCATTATCCTAAGGAATGATCTCTGACTGGCTTTGTCTTAAGTTGTTTGTTTCACTGGGACCTTCAGAAGTGGATTAAACTAGATCCCTTTGCAAATCTGGAAGGTGTTACTTAAATGGTATTCATATCCTGCAAATTCAAAAAGGGCAAAGGGAGACAAGTTTCTTATCTGCATCCCTTCCTTATTTACACTGGTCTGTTATTTCTCCACTTTAGTTTATGATTTGGCATGACTTGCTTTTTCTTATATGTTAGCATCTATTTTTAGCAAGATGATAACATTCAGTACATTTGGTCTCTTCTTCTAATGTTAATAGGTAAGTAAGGTTGGATGGTCCCCTGTTTTCCAGAGATCATTGTCTAAATGTAAATGTGTTTCCTGTTTTTCCTGCTTAACCAAGCAGTCTGGTGACCCTTCCCTACTCAGGTCCCTCAAGTAGCTCCAGCTTCAGTTAGAGGGCCCATTACATATAATCATGAGTGACTGGTGCCCCCCACAGAAGCCACTGACAGCGGCAGCCCTGTCAGTTGGGGCACCAGCCCTACTGACAGCATTAGTGTTGGCTGTTGGGGGAGCACCAGCCCCATCAGTGGTGTACGTGCCCCCCCTATGTACACCCACCAGTTGCCTATGCATATAATGACTAATGTCAGTTCTCTGCTCGCTCCTCTTACCACTTCTCCTCTCTTCCCCCTTACTTTATCTTCTCCTACTCACAACAGCACAAAATCTCACTCTTAATGTAGGTGTTGATTACCAGAAAGATGGTTTATGTTCTGAAATAAGAGTAGAAATATAGTTGCAATTTTTTAAAGATATGTTAGTGATAGTGTTGGATAGTTTGAAAATGTACACTGTCCTGTTTTTAAAGTCCAAATGCTGCACCTTTGTGTTACTGAACAAGAACTAAAAAGTAACCCTGGGAATGAATAAGAAGTGAAATAGGCAACAGTATTTTACCGTCTAGCCAAAGTAAAGTGTGAAAAATAAACAGGCTGCATAAACAATTGAAAGAAAACTAGATTTTAAAGATGCTTTGGGGGTTTACTAATCTAGCATGCTGTTAACACAGATAAAGAATGTTGTTTTTTGCTTATGGTTATTATCCTGATAGCGTCTCCGTAACAGGAATGAAATATGGCAATGGGGTCGTCAGACTGCTTAAATGACATTGTTTGCATACAACCAATGTAACAAACCTGTGCTTAGTTACCAGGGATCCTTGTCCTGATAAACACAGTGCCATATGTTTTTATCAGGCACTGATTTGGACAAAAGTACTTTTTATAAAGTAATAATGTTATATTATCCTAGTTAGGTCAAAGTATGGAGCTGGGGGCTTCTTCATTTGTACATAGAATGCGGAACATTTAATTTCAGAATCTGTCTGGTAGATAATAAAAAATGACTACCTTGTAGCAGTAAATAGGAACTGTGTTTTTTGGCAGGTTATTGGAGAGGGATTAGTATTACTGGAATGGCTTTGTTTCTCAGCAGTGCCTCTGCACAAAAAAAAGCTTGCTCTGAACACTTTTCTGCTTTATTGAGAAAAGGAAACATGGTATTAGAAATCAATGGTTTTTAAAGGGTAACTTAAGGAAATCTAATTTTAGCAGACGCTAAAATATTTGCAATTTAAAACAAATAGCATTTGTGTCAGCCAGTCAGCTTGTATAAGTTAGACCATTAGTCCTTGATAAAGTAATTAAAAGACCAAAAAAAGAGAAACAACCAATCATAAACGAGCTTATTAAAAAAAGTACAGAAGACAGCTAACAAACAAATCACTGATTAGTTATCAGAGAAATTTTGCTTTCATAATCAGGCTTCTCTCGGAGCTTTTTAAATCCGAGGAAAAATGTTCAGTCTGTTATCCAATCAGAACTCATTATTTCTACATTAGTACAATGATCAACAGTTTTTCTGTATTGCCATCCATTGCGCAATGTGACAGCATTGTAACTCAAGTTACTTCAAATAGGATGCCTTCAAATAATTCTTTATTTAGAGATATATGACTATACAAGAAGTGCTGGCAAGTAGGGGTACACCAATAGCGATTTTGGGGACTGATACTGATAGCCAATTTTTAAGGAGGCATATTGGCCGATACTGGTCCGATTTCTGATACGCAGCCCTGCAGCTTGAAGAGCTGTGTGCAGCTGGTAAGTCTGTTGGGAGAGGGAAGAGGTGTTGGGGGGCAGACCAAGGCCCCTGTGGTGAGGGAGGAGTATGGCTGGGGCAGGTGCTACCCAGCTGGGCTGGGGCGGGGTGCGGGACCAAGCTGCAGCACCTCTGGGGGCTGTGAGGAGGCGGGGGGAAGCTTCTGCCACTGTGTGCACCCCAGGAGGGTATGGGCTGGGTGCCCTTGGATCTGCACAGGGCAGGGCAGATTGCCGCTGCAGGCTGGGGCCAGGGCTGCAGCAGGCTCTTCCCAGCGGGGCCTGGACTGGGCTGCACTTGGGGCAGGCAGTGGCGGCCCTGGGAGGGAGGCTATGGTGGGGCTGGGCTGTAGCCACTCCCAAAATTTGCCATAGCTCCCCCTATAGTGCCCCCCCCCCAGCTCCACTGCCACCTGCCTCAAGCACAGCCCTGAACCAACCTATGTGCTGGGAAGAGCCCAGTGCAAACTAGGCCCCAACCCACAGCAGCAGCCAACCCCACCCCTGCCTCATGCACATCCAGGGAAACCCCCATACCCTCCTAAAGTGCACACAACTGGCCCCCCCTCCCCGTGCCCCCCCGACAATCTGCGGCTCCATCCTGCACCCCACTTCACCCCAGCTGGGCAGTGCCTGCCCCAGCCCCTGCCCCAGCCTCAGCCCCACTTCCTCCCTCACCATGGGGACCTTGATCTGCCCTCCCCAGGCCCCTTCCCTCTCCCCTCCACTTTGACCACAACAGACTTACCAGCTGCACACAGCTCTCCAAGATGCTGAGTTGTGTTCCTCTCTGTCTATATGCTGTGCTGTGGCTGCACTCATGCATGGGGATTTATCAGCCAAATTATTGGCTACATCAGGCTGATTTCCAATACAGCCAATTTTTTTTATATCAGTGCTGATCCGATATCAGACTGATGTATCAGTGCACCTCTACTGGCAAGGGAAAATGCTAAGGCAACTACACAAATGGAATTAATGCTCAGCAGCCTGCATTCCCACAAGGATACACAATCAAAAATATCAGTATTTTTTTTCTTGAAATGTAAAAAAATATAAGCAGAAAGATAGATTATTGTTAAAACATGAGAGGAGGACTTTTCTGAACTGTACACAGGATGACTGCTGGAAGAAAGTTCGGTCAGCACAGTGAAGCTGCTTTCCAGCATTTCTCAAGTACCCAGTACCAAATCCCATATTGCTTATAAATGCCGCACAGAAATGCCAGGTTTCCTACAACCTTGTACAGGATGGGCTGTATTGCTGCTTTCTTTACAAGGCCACATCTGACTGGAGTGTCTTGGACTCCAGGGGAAAATGACCCTATTGGAGTCAATGGCCAAAACTCCTGAGTACTGACTGATGTAAAAACTGAAGCGATACTAGAGTTCCCTGCCCATAGCACTTCTGGATATGAACAATGTTTCCCTGCACTTTAAGGCTGTCCCTGCTTGTGAAATAATTTTAATAGCTGCTTCAACAATTTTCTAAAGGGCTAGTGAACCTGGATCTGATCCTTTATGCTGCTATATTACTTTACTCCCTAAAAAAATATTTTGGATTAGAAAGTATCTGATAGCACTCAGATGGCTGGTTTATTTATGAATGAGTATAGTATGTATGAGTGAAAACACCTAATGCAGGTTTTTTCAATTTAGCAAAATAAAACTTAGAAAATTATGCTGCTTTCAAAAGAACTCTCAGTCTCACCTTGACATTGATTTTAGAAAAGCACTTTGTCCTTTCCTTGGTAGCTATCCATCAGCATAATGGAAACAACCTCTGATTCTTTTTATATTATCTCTTAATCAAATCAGTTGTTACATATCCATTTTTAGACATTTCATAAACCACACATATATTGAAAGCTTCTGCCATGCTGCATTCATTTGGATCGCTTGCCCATAACCTGAACTAGGACACTATCTATACCGAGGGATTTTTTTCCTTTTTGCATCCGTGACAAGGTCCACCCCTGGAAAATGGCTGTTACAGCCCCTGATGACCACACTGACCCTATCCTGGCCACCCTGGCTTCTCCTGCCATACCTTTGATGGTTGAATATAAATTTGGGAAGCTGCTCTCAGAATCCAGAATGAGTTGTGTGTGTTTCACTCTGCCCTGATCACCATCAGGCTGCCTTGATCTGGCCTGATCTTTTAGCCTATCTCCCTGAGCAAGCTGTTATTCTTTAGGACTGGTCTCACCCAATCCACTTGCCTGGTATTTTTCTCCCTTTCAGTTGGGCCCTTGGGTTGCAGCTCCAAAATGCAGGATGCCTCACTGGCTCCCCAGTGTGACCTCCTACCTCCCTTTCATCAAAACCCAAGTTTCACAGTTGAAACACAAATTCAAACAACCATGGAACCTAAACTACTTATTGCTGTGAGAGTCTCAGCAAAGCTCCTTCTTCCTTCAGGATTAGGGCCACAGTAACTCTCTACCCTGGAGCCAAGATTATACACATCTATTGACTCCACCACCTTCTGGTCATCTGATTCCTGCTTCTCAGAGCCAAGCAGAGCGGTCTCCCATTAATCAATCTACAGGCTTGCCTCTCAGCAAACCATCTCCCTGAAAGCCAGGTCATAGCTCTGTGCTCAGCTGCTGCCAATCAAGCACCTGGAACCCAGCCCTCATAGGCCATTCCTCTTGCCCTCTTGCTTCAGGTGAGCAGCCTGCAGCTTCTCTGAAGCTGTGAAGCTACTCCTTGTTCCTTCTTGGCTGCCTATTTTATCCTAGCTGGCTCTCATTCAGCTGTCTCTCTCCCTTTTGGAGTAACGGGGTTTAGGGTTTCTTGCTGTATAGCAGGGGCAGGGAATTATTTCGGGTGGAGGGCCACTTACTGAGTTTTGGCAAGCCATTGAGGGCTGCATGACAGGCAGCCAGGAGCAGATAAATATTAATTTTCTAAATTTTCTAGGGGCCCTGCAGGCCAGATAAAATGGCCTGGTGGGTCGCATCCGGCCCATGGGCTGCATTTTGTCCAGCCCTGCTGTATAGCATCTTCTCCCTTTCTCTTTGTTACAGGGGCAGTTCTGTTATTGTTAGCAGTGGAGAAAGATTTCATGTAGACATATGGGGCAAGAAAGCAAAAATTTGAAGTATGACAGAAAAAACATCAGTACCTATTATCTGTAGTAGTTCTAGCTCTAGGTGCTTAACAGCTTTGGAAAGCCAGGTCACTTTTAGTAGGTGTCTAAATACGGATTTAAGAGCCTAAGTTTTAGGCACTTAATATTTGTAGAGATTAGCCATATGTGTATATGCTCATTTCTTTAATGGGACTATTCATACCTTTTCACAGTATCTTCCATAGGTTTTACTATATAGATCATAATAAGTAATAATCCAGTCCAGTCTCCTTAATATTACTAATATTGAGCAAACTTCAGACAGGCTCTTCACAGCAGACATAATCCCCTTCTCTCCACAAACAGGCACATATACATGCACTGTATGCAAAAGCCAAGAGTAGGAATAATCTGTGTGGGGCTATTCACAGGGCACATTGCAAATGCAGGTATCAAATTTAAGTGCAAAATTAAAGCAGATTAACACACGTGTAGACAAGACCCAGCACTAATTTTAGTGCCGGGTCTGTGCAGCCACTAGAGGGTCAGCCTGGGCCTAGTCCTGGGGCTCCTGGCTAGTTGTCTCTCCTCTCCAAGGGCTGGGCTGCTCTCTAGCAGCCTGTACCTGCAGGCTAGAAAAGCCATCAGCCATTTGGTGCCCTGGGGCATGCACATACCACAAGCCTGCACAAGATTACTGCTCTGTGCAGGAGCCCAGCAGGCCCCATGTGCCCCCCTGGACAGGGCACAGGCTGTATCTGCCAGGCCTGTCCCCTTCCAGAGATGCTGCTTGGCCACAGGTGAGTCTTGCAAAGGGCTGCAGCTTGCTGCACCCTTTGCCCAGACCTGAGATCTCCCAGGGCTGCTGGCTGGTTGTCTCTGCCAACAGGGCCAGCACCTGCTCCCTGCTGCTGTTACCCCCAGCTTGCAGGTTCTGTGGTAAAGTGCTTCTGCTGTTGTGCAGCTCCCAGTCCCTGGCTGTGCCCCAGTCTGGGTGCTGCTGGCAGCCGTCCAGGGCTGGCCATGCAGGGACAGGGGCCCAGAGAGCTGGCGCAGGACAACCATGTCATTGTCCTCCTCCCCATCAAGCCCCGGCCACTTCCACATGCACATGCACATGCACATGCCCATACCAACTGCCAGAGCCCCTAACTGGACCTGGGAAGAGGTGCGTGATCTTATGGTGCTCTGGGACCATGCCGATGTGCAGAGGCAGTTTGAGTGGGGCAGGTGCTTGAATGCCCACATTTACAGACTCATCAGGGGAGATCAACAGCAAATAAGTAGAGCCCTTTTCTCCCCAGCACCACCCGGGGTGACAAGGAACAATGGTAATAAGCTGGTGGAGAATAGGTTTAGGTTAGAGATCATAAGGCAATATTTTATAGTTAGCGTGGCCAAAATCTGGAACCAACTTCCCAGAGAAATGGTCCTTGCCCCTACCTTGGGTAAATTCAAGAGGAGGTTGGATGATCACCTGTCTGGGGTCTTATGAACCCAGTATTCATTCCTGCCTGTGGCAGGGGGTCAGGCTAGATGACCTGTTCAGGTCCCTCCTGACCCTAGCTACTATGAAACTATGAGGCCCTGCGGGTGGGATATAGGAACAAGGGCACTCTTGGTCAGCACAGCAGTGCCATGTAAAGGTCAAGGTCTTGTGGGCACAGTGTATGGCTGCGACTGACTTCAAGCATTGGTCCCATCATGCTCAATAGTCCATGTCCTTTACGCAGCAGCTGACTTCCATTTTCGCACCCTGAGACACAGGCCACACTGTGTCCCAAGTTCCAAGCTCCTGCATGTATAAACACTCACCAAAAATCACTTAATGTGCATTTGTTTAATGCACATTAAGTTTAGTCATGCTTATTTGCACATGTAGACACACCCTTTGTGTATGAACAGGCAGAACATGCTTTCTGATCCCTTAACTACAGCTCCAGGACTGCTGTAATGGAGAAGGTGCAGAATGACTACTCTTGGATTTGGGTGGTTGAGGTGTCTTTCTCTACACATTCCAGCTATGGTGCATGTATGTGTACCGTCTTGCTAATGTATGTGTGTATGCCAGGCTAGCAGAATTTGGCATATGTATACAACAGCCAATATTAAAATTATTCTAAGAGCATGACATATTCTAAGAGCTTTTTTTCTCCTTTCTACTACTTTGTCTGGCTTGACCATACATCAGTCATGTCTGGACCTCAAACTGACTTTTGTCTGACGGTGTCACTGATGGCCATATGGCACCTCTGTGTATGGGCTGCCTCCTGAACCAGGACCAGTATAGCCACGTCTATATGGTTCTGCACATGACTAATTAGAATGGTTGTGGGCAGTGCCAACAGTACTGATTAGCCTGCCTGTAGCACCATGTGGGAGTATATTTCTAGCTCAGGAGGTAGCTTGCATGAAGCAAGATTTCATATCTGAGGATATTTTTGCCAGGAACAATAAGTTTACTGCTTAAACTTGCATATCTAATCTTAATGAAGAGAGAGGCACAGCAATGAAGGTCTTCCCTTCTACATCAAGAGGTTAAATATGTGTGATTAACTCTTTATTCTATTTTGCTCTCAAATGGTTATGAATCCAATGATTCTCAAAGAATGAGCAGATTCAAATCTAGGGGTTTGTAACTGTCTCTGCTTATCACACTTTCCAAACCCCACTAGCAACAATGGAACATTTTCATAGTTATATAGACATTTTTCATGTAATATTCAGCTCCTTTTCAATAGGCATTGCTGATTGTCACAGCCAAAAATAGTCATTGAGTGTGTACAAGCATTCCAAAGATCCAGTAAAACTCTACCAGTTTTGTTCTCATGGTAGAAATACCTACTGGGGGAGCACTGTGTAAGTGTTACAGGGAATGGGTGAGTGTTAGCAGACAGGCTGCACTGCAGATGGGTTGCAGGAGGGGGCCCATGTGCACACATCCCAGCAGGTTTTTCTGTCAGCAGCAGCCAAGGGCACAAGTCACCACTGATCAGTTGGCTGCCTGAAGGGGACCATGCCCCCATGTTCACATGACTCTCCTTCCTTCCTTCCCTCTTAGCTTTCAGGCTTTGAGGCAGAAGACCCAAAAAATGTCTGTTGTTTTTTAAGCCTGTCAATTTTCCCTCCAGCAGCCCACAGTGGATTGCTATGTCCCCAGCACCAGTGGACCCAGTTCCAGCACAGATTGGACAAATCTGGTTAGGGTTGGGTATTGATGGGTCAGGTAGTGGCAGGTCAGGGTCAGATGCTGCAAGGTATAGATAGGTATGGGTAGCCAGGATCTAGCAGATCCAACCCAGCCCCCACCACTGCCCCATATCCAAACTCCATAGAGCTGGCCCCCTCTAGGACCAAAGTCCCAAACTTGTACCCACTCCTCCCATGGACCCAGGCCAGACTTTCAGAACAGTCTGGGTTCAGTCTGGAATGAGATCTGGGGGCTCTGGTTTCGGTGGGGGAAGAGTGAGCTGGTTTAGGTCCCAGTGCAGGGTGGGAATGACAGGGGTCAAGTCAAGCTGGTCCAGGTCCAGGGCAGGATGCTGGCAGGTTTGGTGCTTGCAGGTTAGGGTTGGATGACAGAGGATGGGTTTCCCCACCTGTTTAGGTTGGCAAGGTAGAACACTGCACAGATCTGGGGCTGTGGAGAGGGGCTGGGCTTTCCTGTCCCCAAAGCTGTCAGGGAGTAGTTTGCTGTATGCTGGCTGCAGCTGTAGAGTGCAGCCTGAGTCACCAACTGTCTCCCTAGAGGGGAGGAATGGGAGCTAGAGCAATGTAATCTGGGACACTGGCGGTGTACAACAGCTTCTGTCAGAGGGGTAAGTGCATATGCTTTTGTTTCTCCAACAGGCATTATACCAAAGGACACATCTATTTCATTGGAAGCTGTTGATTTTTCTCTACTGAACCCACCATTCTTGTTCTGGTAGAATCTGTGTAAGCACTTGTACACCTAAGATTTGTACTGGTGAAAGAACTACAAATCCATTGGTAGAAATGTAATGCTTATACACACCCATAGTTTCCATATGAAAAAAAATGCAAGCTATGCTGAAAATGGGACTTCGGATTACCATCCATTAGTTGAAATTAATCATTATCATCCATCTGTCCTGTAGGGAGTTGAGCTCAGGTTCCCATCTTGCCTTTTGCTCCCTGGCACAATTTAGAAGCAGTACCATGCACCTGATATGGAAGAGTTTTTTGATCCCTTCAGTTGTGACACTGTTTCTCAGGGTCAACCCAGGACAGCCACTGAAAGACTGAATTTGAGGCAATGTCCTAATTTCCTGAACTGGAAGAAGGTATCACCCCAGGCTAAGGCCATTCTGGCAGTGCACAGGTTGTGCCTGCCACTTTAAGAAGATCAGGCAGGCTGTGGAGCAGTTGGCAGGTGAGTTCAGGCCCAACCAGGCAATCACCTGAGTGCCAGGAGATACCTGATTGGAGGACAGCTGGGCAGGAAGAGTATAAGTCAAGACCCAGGGAGCTGGGCTGGCAGTTGCAACTGGGGAGGCAAAGGGTTAACATCAGCCAGCCTGAGGACTGCTGCTCTGGTAACACCTGGAGGTTAGAGTAGGAACTATGGGGATGGAAGAGGTTCCTTCTAGTCCTGGGTAGGACCTGAAACTGCACTGTGCTGGGGTTGGATGGTGTGGTGGGGCTGCCTGTGGTGGTGTAGCTCCCAGGAAATGCCACACCTGTGCTTCTGCAGTGAAAGGTAAGGATGGGGTGCCATAAAGCCCCATCCGCCCACTGCCTTGTAGGTCACCCTGTAGAAGGGAACGGCTTAGGGCCAAGGGCCACCAAGTGGGACCTGAGGCCCAAGGGAAAAAAGGCCCTGAGTATGAATGTGTGGCCCAGTAAAGGGGGCCGAGTGAGTGTGTAGCCCAGAGATGGGTCAGAGTGTGGTCCAGTGAGGGGCCAGGGGAGTGTTCCAGTGAGGGGCCAAGGGACCAATGTCCACCAAGAAGGACCTGAGGCCTGTGTGGGCCAGAGGCCAACTGTGGTCCAGTAAGGGGCTGGGGAAGTAGTAAGGAGGTTTGGATGTCATCTGTGATGCATGGAACACAGTGTAGGGGTGGTTTGGAGCCATGTGATTGGCCCAGTACACCAGGGCTACACAGGGGGCAGCCTCCCGCATTTTATATCAGTTCATTTTTACATAAAAGGCATGGCAGGAGAGAACAGGGCAGACTGCCCTAGAAGGGGGGTGGGGGCATAGATCATTTTGGGTGCCTGGGTGCCGCCCTGTTACAGATATGATCAGAGGTGCCAACTCTACAGATTTTACTGCAATTTTTGAAATAGTCGGCATTTTTATTTAGAAACTTCAGCTCTGGAGATCAAGCAATTTACATGAGACAGTCAGCTTTCATTAAGATAAAAATAGGTCTCCATCCCTCACACCTCTGAAGGAAAGCCTGAGAACATGAACCTTAAAGCCTCAAAGGCCAGCAGGAATATTTTGAGGAAAAAATTGTACTTATTTTTGTTTGTTTGTTTGTTTGTAAATCTCATGATTTTAAAGTTAATTCTATGATTTTAAGAACCTGACTTAGAATCATTGAATCATAGAAAATTAGGGGTGGAAGGGAATGTCTGAATGCTTGGGCAATACAGAATTAAAAAAGGAAGCACCTCTTCCAGAACACTAATAGCTATTAGCATAATTTTAAATCAATATTTAAAACAGAAGAGGGCCTTTAAGTGACTTAATATTTATAGAAGTAAATGGCAGGCAGGAAGAACAAGACCTATTTAATTTAATAGGCAGTTTGTCCCTTTGTAACTCCATTGACTTGAATGGAGTTATATTAAACAGGGATCAATCTGAACCCTTTTGTCACATCTGAAGGAGAAAACTTTTATTTAAAAAAAAATCCTTTATTAAGTTCTTGCAGTTTCTCCTGCTTAAGGAGCTCAGTACTGGGTTCAACTTTGACTCCTACCACATGTTAAGTAACCATGGTTAGTGCTATAAAAAGAATTGAAATTGCAATCAGATTTTTATATGAAGAATTTTAGAGTGCCACTGACTGTAATGTGTTGATGTATGATTAATAATACATGATCTTGAAAAAAATATAATTTGGCAGAGTGTTAATTTTTATCAGTAAACAATGGAGCTAAAAGTAAGTTAGTGTAAGAATTTTGTAACTGATTCTGCTATGAAAAGTGTGACTATTGTAGACATACCTTGCTAAATGGAAGAATGCTTTTTGTTAAAGCATTAGACTGGATGTCAGAATACCTGGGTGAGATTTTCATTCCTGCTGCTGTCTCTGCGTACTGCTAGTCTTGTACAACAGTTGTAAAAGTATCTCAGTTGGCTGGGGGATAATTATTTTGGTACAAACACTGAATAGTATGGTGGTGGCCAACCCATGGCATGAATGCCACAGGTGGCATGGGAAACCCCTGTGTGTGGCATGTCGCAGATCAGAAAGGGGACAGGCAGCATAGTGGCAGATAGGGCAAGACAGCAGAACAGCAGATCAGGCAGGGGAAGGGAACCAGATTGTTCAGGGAGCGTTTGGGGCTAATTTGTGGCGTACCTGCTTGCCAAAAAAGATGGCCCCCACTGGCATAGCACAACTAGAGGCTGCCTTGTGCAAGACCTCTCACAAAACCCAGTGGAAGGATTTTGCAAAGGGTAGGAGATAATAGCGCATTGCAGTGTGAAGACAAAGAAGGTTTCAGGTAGTCCTGCTGTCCTGTGGACTGCAGTAACATAGAGTAGCTCTATAGGTTACTGAGTTAGGTTAAGGACACTTCAGTCCTCAGCTCATCCTTGAAATAAGACAGGCCAAGGGCACACCACTTTTGTCCAGCCCCCTACATGACAGGGTTGTGAATTTACCACCTCCAAATGGTACTACCTAGGATTTAATATATGAGCATGGCATGGAGGTTAGCTTCGGTGCTCAAGTTTCTCCATCTTTAAAAATGGGAATAACTGTTAAGCTTCCTCTCTCATGAGGGTGTTATAAAATGGACATGAATACAGCATATTAGATTTTAGGATATGTCTTTGTATAAACAAAGGTTTATAACCTGCAGTCTTTCTGTATGTATGCATTTCTACTTACATCAGTGAGTTGCACACATCCAGCCCAGGCATGGTCTATCTACATATACACTCCTAATCTGTAGGTATATGAGGGTGTTAAAGGAGTGTGATGATCAATATAGTGCAATATTGGTTAGTATGGTGGGTGGTGGTCTTGACATATCAATAGCCTAATTGTTGCTGAATAAGCACAATAATAAGATTGCAGTGGCTTTTCTTGTCTCTGACCACAGAATCAGAAAACCTTTGTGAATCTGGTACATGAAGCTCCTCCAATGCTGCAATGTATATATGTAATAATTTGACCAATGGCATAAGTATATTAGTCCAAATCTGGAAAAGTAGCAAGAACCATAAAAATCCACTCAGTGAAGTTTATTTCTGAATAATATGCCTGAAAGACTGTATGTTATGTAGCTGTGCCATGCCAAGAAATTCCTTTTATAACTTGCCAAACTAAAGGGTCAGTTGTCACGATATCTTTTAGGGTTTGATTTTTAAGCTGGGTATTTCTTTGATTTGAACATAGTACCAATATGTGGTAATTGGGCTTTTTTTAGGTTGATTCTATAATACACTTACTCCAAATTTCTCTTCTTACTGACATAGTCCCTCATACATTTGTGCAAATGAACAGCACTGCATAATTCTTCACAGTTTATTCTTGCATATAATTCTATTCACTCATAAATGATTAGATCAATTCTCTTTAAATTAATGTACAAAAACCACGTTCAGTGGTTTAATGCCAGGGAGCTGATTTAGTTTTTGCAGTATCGGAACAGAAAATAGTAAGTCCTATATAGCTACTGAAAAATTTTTAAAAACTGCTTAGGCTCAACACTACTTAGGCCAACTCTCCTTGTTGGCAGTCTGACCAAACACCTTAAAGACTGAAAGGGTATGTAGATTCCAGTGCTCTCTCATTCCTAGGTATGGTCCTTTCGGAACAAGGCTGAGGAAATCTGTGGCGTCTGGTATGGCCGCTACTAGGCTGCACTACAGCGCGGGGGGTGAATAAATCACTTCCACCTCTGGAGCTTATCTTTGTAAGCTTAACATTCACTTTCAAAATAAATTACATTTTTTCCTTTTAAGTTCCAAGTATTTTGGCGTTGTTGAAATTGAATTAAATTATATTATATTGCTGTGTTGGCTGCAGCAATTTGTCCATAATCCACTTTCTATCATATTTACTCTTTAAATGCAGCAGAAACTCTTATTAAATTTAGGACTGGGTTACTTTTAGGACTTTCTTCATGTAACATTGGCTATTAACATTTTATGGCATCTGGTAACAGTGACTTTCCTGATTCATTTCAAACCTTACTGAGCAGGAATTTATGCATTAAGAATAATTCTTAGCACTGCCTCTATAATAAATACTTCAGCATCTTTCCCTCAGAAAAGGAGATGATAGAAAGTGACTTCTCAAAAACCAGATAATCCTTCCCTACATATTCTCTGTATACAATGGCTTCTCTTGATACTGTAAATCAGTTTCAGTAAAAAATTCATCATGGCAGGTTACCTACTTTGTCCATTCCACTTGATATGGCTTCCAAAAATAGCTGCTCTCGTATGTACAGGTCTTTTCCTATCATGTATGTCAATCTGCAGTGACTAACTCCGTGACTGCCATTACAAAAGTGAATAATATATTAAGACTCTCAAAATAAGTGGCTGCATTCACCTGCTGGCAGATCTGACACCATATGCTCTAAGCATATTTTGATGATTGAAAAAAATATCCTGAGGATGAACACCACTTTTTTTCTAAATTACTCTTGACACCCTGTCAGCTTTGTTTTTCCTTTTTCTTCTTCTTGTTATCCTGTTCTAATATATATTACCTTTTTCTGATACAGATTTTCTCTTTTAATTATTGTAACCTTGATAAATTTCTTATTTTTTGTCCTTCTTTACCTTGTCATATTTAAGATTCTGCCATTACATCAAGAAAACACTAGAAGTACACTGAGAAGTGGTTCTTCTTATTGCTGTATTTGTTGGGGGAGGAGAGCTTTTAGCCTGTGCTCTGACCAGGATCAACCTAGCCAAGGCAGATAAGCAGCAATCAAAATGTTATCATTTGGTGGCTTTTCTTCTTTAAAGGAGAAAAACATGGGAAACTGTAGGTTCCCTGCCACTGCTGCCCCAATGCATTGTCTGTGTCCTTCCCCTCATAGACTTCATAGATTCATAGAAGTAGGGTTGGAAGGGACCTTGTAGATCATGGGGTCTGACCCCCTGCCCTGGGCAGGAGAGAAAACCGGGCTCAGATGACCCCAGCCAGGTAGACGTCAAGCCTCCTCTTAAAGACTCCCAGGGTAGGAGCCATCACCACTTCCTTTGGAAGTTGGTTCCAAATCCTAGCCACCCTGACTGTAAAGTAGCGCCTCCTGATGTCTAGCCTGAATCTACTCTCTAATAACTTGTGGCTGTTATTCCTTGTTACCCCGGGGGAACAAGGTCTCTCCCAATCCCTGCTGGTTCCCCCTAGTGAGTTTATAGACAGCCACCAGGTCCCCCCTCAGCCTTCTCTTCTGAAGGCTGAACAGGTTAAGGTCCCGTAGCTTCTCTTCGTAGGGTCTGCCCTGCTATCCCCAGATCATGCAGGTGGCCCTCCTCTGGACCTTCTCAATGCTGTCCACATCCCTCCTGAAGTGGGGAGCACAGAACTGGATGCAGTACTCCAGCAGCGGCCTGACCAGTGTTGCATAGAGGGGGAGGATCACTTCCTTGGCCCTGCTTCAGATGCATCTGTGGATGCACGACAAGGTATGGTTAGCCCTACTGACCATGACCTCGCATTCTCGGCCCATGTTCATCTTGGAGTCAGTAATGTCTCCGAGATCTCTTTCTGCCACCGTGCTCTCAAGAAGGGAGTTTCCCAGCTTATAGCATGCTGCTGGTTCCTACTGCAGCACCCTGCACTTGTCAGTATTGAAACTCATCCTATTTTCATTAGCCTACCCCTGTAACCTGTCCAGGTACTGCTGTGATCCGTCCTTCCCTACTAGTGTGCCCACCTCACCCCAAATCTTGGTATCATCAGCAAATTTAAACAGGCTGCTTTTCACTCCGTCGTCCATGTCACTAATAAAGAAATTGAACAGTGTGGGCCCGAGGACCGAGGGACTTCATTGCCCACTTTTCTCTGGGTCAAAAAAGACCCGTCCACCACCACCCTCTGAGTGCGACCCTTCAGCCAGTTTGCAATCCATCTGACTGTGTAGGCATCAATGCCACAGTTGCCTAGTTTTTTAATGAGAATGGGGTGGGAGACAGTGTCAAAGGCCTTGCTGAAGTCCAGAAAGACTACATCCACCACAAAACCTGCGTCCAATGCTTTTGTGACCTGATAGTAGAAGGCAATCGGATTGGTCTGACAGGACCTGCCCCTAATGAAACTGCGTTGGTTGCCCTTGAGCATCATCCCTGCTGCTGGCCCTTCACAGCTGTGGTCCTTGATAATCTTCTCAAAGACTTACCTGGAGGGAACTGCAGGACCTGCTGTTCACTGTTGTTTGGCTGCCACATGCATATGCACATGTGGTACATGTGCCCCCTGCCTCCAATTGCCCTCCCCATGCTCCCCGCCCAGCCCCAAGCAGCCTCTTGCAGGCTAGAGCTCACCTTGGCAGCCATGGCTGCATAGCACTCCCTCCCACACTGGGTCCCACCCACTGGGCTACAGAGGCAGTTTCTGCCTGGAGCTGTTCCAGCCCAGCTGCAGCACCATGCCCTGCTGTGGGTGCAGAAATCTCAGGGGGCATGTACCACCCTGCTGCATCACCTGTGCCCCTTCCTTCCTCCCCATGTGTCACCTGTGCCCACACCAGCTCCCCTCCCCGTACACCCACCCTGGTCCCCACACACTGGAGGGCTATGGGGCACATGTGCATCATCTTAGACCTCCCTCCAACCCCCCAGCAAAAATTAAGTCAGAGCCTAGCATCCTTGTTGGTGTGCTCAGTGGAGAGAATAACTGAAAGACCCTGAAAATTGAATTTACTTCTTGTTCCTAGAAATGGTTCCTTTCAAGAAGGACTGAACCATACTGACAGAAGAAGACATGAGGGTTTGCACTACCTGTGCTGTTGATAAAGAATGACATTCAGTCTCCAAAGGCGTCAAGCCAGTAAAGAAGAAAAAAAACCCCAGATCCTACTATGGCTAGATTTGGGCTAAATTTGCTGTGGAAGGTCACAAGCACAGAAGCAAAATAAATCTTCCCCCGAAATCCTTATGTGCAGAGAAGAGTAATCAAACATAAGAATCACAGAAAAATGTCAGCACTGGACACTGAAAGATGGGGTCAGAGCAAGGTGAGGAAGTGAGTCCAAGGAGCCACAGGCAACCCTTCTTTGCTCTGGTGAGCAGGGCCCTCTGAGGGAGAAAGTTGGCCAAATTAAATTCCAATGGTGCAAAGCTTTTTCTGAAC
Source organism: Crocodylus siamensis (assembly GCF_052110815.1). NCBI lineage: Eukaryota > Metazoa > Chordata > Crocodylia > Crocodylidae > Crocodylus > Crocodylus siamensis. Next base: position 88,640,068 of record NC_143395.1, read on the forward strand.
AGACTACCATTTTCAGAAATGGGTGGAAGTTAATAGGAAGCAATATGACAAGGGCATCTGGGGTTACCAAATGTATTAATTTCTTCTGCAGCCTCTGCTAGAAAATAAAGGCTTGGCCACATAGGGAGCATAAGTATACAGATAAACCAGCATAAGTATACAGATAAAATAAGCCTGCTACAGTTACAGTGATATACCTCCTCATGCAGATGATCTTGTTGCAAAATAATAATGCATTTTTCTAGATTCTCGAATTAAGATAGTCCACACAAAGAGTTATACAGATATATATATACCAATAAAATTATACAGGTAAAGGTTTCCATATCAATAAGCCCTAAAATTACCCCGCCCTGGCATGCTCTGGGGAGAGGAAAATGCCTGAAGGGGATGAAAACTGAATGTAATTTGTGCCTCTGGAAATAAGTGTTCCCCAGCAGAAAGCTTGAATAAGAATGGTAATGGTATCTGCCTGAATGTCCTAAGACCGAGTCCTCTAGGTCTCCCTCATCACTACTCTTAGCACAGGGAGAATCTGGCCCTTTCTGTCAAGCAGTCATGTGGTTTCTTATGGAGCACCATGTTTAGCAGATTGGAAAAGATATGAATGAAATTGGAAAGGACTCAAAATGGGCAATAGAGTTGCATGCATGTTTCACAAACACGAAGTCCTCTTAAAATACAAAAGGGGGTTGGGGGACGACCCAGAAAATTATATATCTGAAGTATCATTTTTAAGTAGAATGTTCTTTCAAACTTTTCCATATGGCATTAGGAGTCCTTTAAGGGATAATCTGTATTGCTTTGCAATCTACAAAGCAATAAACAGCTGCTGAGATTGATAAATAGCCAAAGCAAAGTTGAGGCATGTAATCAATCTCAAAAGCCATTTGTTGTGAGTGCACTACAAAGCAACCAAGATTATTGCTGTTACACAGCAAACCATAACAAGTAAAGCAAAAAAAGAAAATGATTGTTTTCTTTTATTGTGAGAACTGAAAGCCTTTTTCTTGGGTTTTCAAGTGACATTGCCACTGAGTGTGGAAGGCCTTTGTTCTTGTGGGGAGTGGCCTGTATGAGGAAAAAAAGGAGAAACACTAATAAGGACTGTAGTGTCACTGTTCTCTGTGATTTTTTTTTCTCTTGGGTAACTAGAAATATAGGGTGCCAACCTTATCCGCACAAATGTTACCAAAGAATGCAATGGCACTTTCCGATAATTCAAAACAACAAAGATATCCATACTTAATCAGAGCAAATTTAATAAATAACCAATTAAAATTTGTTGATATGTAGACAAGTAGATCAAGGCAAAGTGTCTTTTAGAAACACAGATCAATTAGTGGAAAGGGACTTCCTGGTTCATTCTGTCCAGTCCCCTTTTATTGAAGACAGCTGTGCTCTATAATCCCTTTCTTTGGGCCTTGTTACACCTTATACTGTGAGTTGCACAAATGTTGATCCGTGTTAGTACTAACTCAAGTCTGGAGCAGTCACACTTCAGGCCAGCAGTGGACTGAAAGGTAAGACTCCCCCCTCCCACGGTTCTGGGCTTCTCCCTTACTCCTCTGGGGCTCTCTCCTGCCCCTGCCTACTTGTAGTTGTCTGGCTGTCTCTCCAAGGGGAGCAGATAGGGGAGGGTTAACCTGCCTGCCCAGCTGCTGCCGCCAGCTTGCTGCTTTTCTTGGGGCTCAGCCCATCCAGAGAGCAGCAGTGGTGGTGGCTGGACAGGCAGGTTGGTTAACCCTTCCCTGCCTGCTCCACCAGGAGGGACAACATGGACAGCCACAAGTAAGTGGGGTGGGGGAAAAGGGGTGTAGTTTGTGGAGACCTGGTGTGCTGGAGGGGGGGGTGTTTACACTAAGGTGTAGCTTAAAGTGGCTACATAGTAGTCCAGGGGTTGCAATTATTTGGGTCCATGAGCTACATAGGCTGTTTTGAGGAGCTGCCATGGACTGGTCAGCAGAGGAACATCCTCTCCCCACTGCAACAGCCTGAAGTCCTCCCCGCCACTGCCAGCAATGCCCAGCCCCTGCCCTGACCCCAGCCCACCCCGCACGTGGTCCAGACTCACCCCAGCAGGAATGGATCAGCCAGAACCCATGCACACAGCCTGAACCCGCATCCGAGACATTGCGGAGAGGATCCCACAGCTCCTCTGGCCCACAGACCACTACCCCATGCTCCTTATTCATGTGGGCACCAATGACACGGCTCGGAGCACCCCCAGCCAGGTCATGAGGTGCTACAGGGAGTTGGGAGTGGGGCTTAGGGGTCTGGGAGCTCAGGTGGTGTTTTCCTCGATCCTCCCAGTCTCGGGCTATGGGCTGAGGAGGGAGAGGAGGATCCACGCAGTGAACCAAAGACTGCGGCGCTGGTGTTATCGGGAAGGCTTTGGCTTCCATAACCACAGCCCGCTCTTTGGAGAGAGAGGCAGCGAGCTGCTGGGAAGAGATGGCCTCCACCTCTCTCCCCTGGGGAGGAGGCTCTTCTCAGCCAGGCTGGCTGACCTGCTCCACCGGGCTTTAAACTAAGCCTGCTGGGGGATGGGGGGACTACTGCCCCTGCTGGCCCGCTGAATGGCCCTTGCAAAGCCAGCAGACCAAGGCACTTAAGGGGGCACTTAAGGGAGCCCACCCCTGCCCCAGCCCTGGCACAATCTGTGGGCAAGGCAAGAGCCCCCAAGGGCACACTTGCCTGCCTGTACACTAATGCCAGGAGCCTGGGCAACAAGCAGGATGAGCTCGTCCTCCTGCTCAGTGCAAAGAAATATGATGTCATTGGGATAACGGAGACCTGGTAGGACTCCACCCATGACTGGACCATGGGTATAGAGGGCTATACCTTGTACAGGAGGGATTGTGTTGGCAAAAGGGGCAGGGGTGTAGCTCTCTATGTGAAGGAAAGCTACATGTCCCTGCAAGGTGATGTTGGTGACCGGCATGGACAGCTAGAGACCCTCTGGGTGAAAATTCGTGGGGAATTCAGCACAGGGGACACAACGGTGGGAGTCTACTACAGACCTCCCAATCAAAGTCCCGAGCTTGACCAGGAGTTCGCCCGGGAACTGACTGAGGCCGCTTGCTCCAGGACCTTGGTTGTCATGGGTGACTTCAATTACCCAGACATCTCGTGGGAAGATCACTCAGCTAAATCTGAGCGGGCACAAAGCTTTCTCTCGTGCGTGGATGACCTCTACCTGACTCAAGAAGTCTATGGGCCAACGAGAGGCAAAGCGCTGCTCGACCTGGTACTGGCTACGGGGGACGACCTAATCGGCGACCTAGTGATCGATGGGAAGTTGGGTGACAGCGACCACGAGCTGATCACCTTCACCATCCGCCGTAAAGCTGGCAAGTCAGTCAGCAACACAGAAGTCCTTGACTTCAGAAAAGCCGACTTTGATAAGCTCAAGAGGCTAATCGGTCAGGCCCTCAGGGACCATGACCCCAGGGAGATGGGAGTTCAAGAAGGAAGCGATCCTCAGTGCACAAGCTAAATCTATTCCAACACGGAGGAAAGGCAGCAAGAAGGCACAGCAGCCCCCCGGCTCTCCAGAGACCTAGCGGACATCCTGTGGCTAAAAAGAAAAGCCTACAAAGGATGGAGGATGGGATTCACCTCCAAGGAGGATTACTCCGCGCTGGTCCGGTCCTGAAGGGACCAAACCAGGAAAGCCAAGGCTGCAACTGAACTCCAACTAGCTTCAGGCATCAAAGACAACAAAAAGTCCTTTTTCAGATATGTGGGGAGCCGGAGGAAAAGCAAGGGCAATGTTGGACCCCTGCTAAACCAGATGGGGCAACTAACAACTGACACCCAGGAAAAAGCCAACCTATTAAATAGGTACTTTGCGTCAGTATTTCATCAGTCACATGGGATGCCCATGCCTGCTATGGTACAGGGAAATCTGGGTGAGGGGGATCCCCTACCCTCCATCAATGCTGCCCTCGTGAAGGAACAACTTGAGAAGCTGGATACCTTCAAGTCAGCCGGCCCTGACAATCTGCACCCCAGGGTACTCAAGGAGCTGGCAAGCATCATAGCCCAGCCCCTGGCACGGATCTTTGAAAACTTCTGGCGCTCTGGTGTAGTGCCCGAAGACTGGAAGAAGGCCAATGTGGTGCTGATCTTCAAGAAAGGGAGGAGAGTGGATCTGGCTAACTACGGGCCCATTAGCCTGACTTCTATCCTGGGGAAGATCTTAGAAAAGTTTATTAAGGAGGCCATCCTTGAGGGACTGGCCCAGGCTAACATTGTAAGGGACAGCCAGCACGGGTTTGTTGCGGGTAGGTCTTGTATGACCAATCTCATTTCCTTCTATGACCAGGTGACCTATCACCTGGACAAGGGAGAAGAGATTGATGTCATATATCTTGACTTCAAAAAAGCTTTTGATCTGGTATGCCATGATCACCTCTTGGCCAAACTGCCCAGTTGTGGCCTCGGCTCCACCACGATCCGCTGGCTGGGAAATTGGCTTCGTGGTCAGACCCAGAGGGTTGTGATTGATGGCAGTCACCCATCGTGGTACCCTGTGACCAGTGGGGTCCCTCAAGGCTCTGTCCTGGGACCCATACTGTTCAACATCTTCATTAACGATGTGGACATTGGAGTCAGGAGTGGACTGGCCAAGTTCGCCGATGACACCAAACTTTGGGGCAAAGCATCCACACCAGAAGATAGGCGGGTGATCCAGGCTGACCTGGACAAGCTCAGCAAATGGGCAGACGAGAACCTCATGGTGTTTAACACTGATAAATGCAAGGTTCTCCACCTTGGGAGGAAAAACCTGCAGCACCCTTATAGGCTCGGCAGTGCTATGTTGGTTAGCACTACAGAAGAAAGAGACTTGGGGGTCATCATTGACCACAAGATGAACATGAGCCTGCAATGCGATGCTGCGGCTAGTAAAGCGACCAAAATGCTGGCGTGCATCCATAGATGCTTCTCGAGCAAATCCCGGGACCTCATTCTCCCCTTGTACTCGGCCTTGGTGAGGCCGCAGCTGGAGTACTGCGTCCAGTTTTGGGCTCCACAATTCAAAAAGGATGAGGAGAAGCTTGAGAGAGTCCAGAGGAGAGCCACATGCATGATCAGAAGTCAGGAAAACAGATCTTACGATGACAGGCTGAGAGCCACGGGACTCTTTAGCCTGGAAAAGCGCAGGCTCAGGGGTGATCTGATGGCCACCTATAAGCTTATCAGGGGTGAACACCAGGATCTGGGGGAACGTCTGTTCACCAGAGCGCCCCAAGGGATGACGAGGTCGAACGGTCACAAACTCCTGCAAGACCGTTTCAGGCTGGACATAAGGAAGAATTTCTTTACTGTCCGAGCCCCCAAGGTCTGGAACAGTCTGCCAGCGGAGGTGGTTCAAGCACCTACATTCAACACCTTCAAGAGTAAATTGGATGCTTATCTTGCTGGGATCCTATGACCCCAGCTGACTTCCTGCCCTTTGGGCAGGGGGCTGGATTTGATGATCTCCCGAGGTCCCTTCCAGCCCTAATGTCTATGAAATCTATGAAATCTATGAACCCTGGCCTGCCCCATACCTGCTCCAGACCACCCACCCACACTGAGCAGTGGCAGCAGCCAGGCAGAAGCTGTTGCTTAGTGCTGGGGGAAAGGCGGCCCTTCCTCCTCACTACTACTGGCCTCTTCTTGCTGCAGCTGCCTGGAGCCCGTGCTCAGGGTGCCCTGTGGCTCCTCTCTGCTGCTCACTGTTGCCTCCAAGCCACCCAGCGGGGCAGCAGTGGCAGTGCAGAGGAACCAAAGGGCAGCCTGAGCATGGGCTCCAGGCAGCTGCAGCAAAAAGAGCCCAGCGGCAGTGAGGGAGAAGGGCCACTTTTCCCCCTCACTAAGTAGCATGGGCAGGCAAGTCTGGAGCAGGTGCAGAACAAGCCAGGGTCAGGGCTACGTGCACAGGTTCTGGCTGGTCCAGAACTGGTCCACTCTGCTGGGCCAAGTCTGGTGCAGGTCCAGGGCAGGCGAGGGTGGTGTGCACAGGTCCCCTCCAGTACCATAGGGCTGAGGCCAGTGGTGGCAGCAGCCAGAAGGAGCTGCTGCTACCTGCGCTGCCTAGAAAGACAGTCCAGCTGTGGATCTTTCCCGGCCCAGGGGCAGTAGGATGGACCACAGGCCATATAGTGCCTGGACCAGACAAGACTGAGGGACCTGCTGCTGGCCAGATAAAACTGCCCCATGGGCCAGCCTGTGGGCTGTATTTTGCCCATCCCATGAGCTGATTAGCACGGATCAGAGAAAATCCTACCCTGGAGTGGTGTAACTTTGAGCTAAATAAGGAGGGCTTAAAACCAGTTTTAGGAGTTAATATGTAGATAATCCAGGGATTAAGAGCTCCAGGAGCTGCCCCAAATGATCATGTAACAAGGCCCTTAAATATATCAAATTTTGCCTTAAACCTAATCAGAATTTTTTGCCCCTGCATTCCAATTGGAAAGCTGGTAAAAAACCTCCCTCCTAAAAGTAGAAAGCTATAATTTCCAATGCAATTTATAATCAGTTGTCCTGTGTCAACATTCTCCTTTATCTTAAATGTGTCTATTTTCTGCCTGATGTTCACATCAGCATGCCCTGATGGAGAACAATCACATCCTCTCTTAACCTTTGCCAGACTAATGAAGCAAACCTTTTCCAGTCTCTTCTTAAAAGTAGGCTCTCCAGTCTAATATACATCCTAACAGCTCTTCTTTGCACCAGTTCAAATAAATTTTTCTTGACTCTAGATGACCAAAGGTATACACAGTATTCTAGATGAGGTCTTGCCAAGGGCTCATACTTTAATATTTTCCTATCTCTACTTCAGGATTGTCAAAGATACTGCCTTCAGGCTGTATTCAGCCTATGGTGATAGGATGAGCAGCAGCTGCCAGGAGCCACAGCAATTAACACTGCTGCCCAAGGTTGCCAGCTGTCTGTTGAAAAAGATGCTAAGAATGCCTGTTCATGAAATCTATGTTTTTAAAAAAGGAACTAGAAAAAAGTTGTCCATAAAAAAAAAGAAAACCCTCAAAAATAGTGTACTTGTTTGAAGACCTGTGATCTTGTCAGGGTTGGAATGAAACTGGAATACAAGCACAAATGGACAGAGAACAGAGCAGCACCACCTGATGTGTAAGCAGGTGTGCTGTTTGGAGTCCTACAGTAAATGGTTATCAGGGCCTTCTGGCCCACCACAGCCTCAGTAGCTCCTTCCCCTTCCCATGCCAGCAAGTGCTGCATGCAGGTCCTGGCTGTTCAGTGTTTACCCTGAAGATATGCAGGACCATGTGGCCCCAGGTCAGGCACAGCAGGGATGGAGCTGTGGAGCTGGGAGAGGTGCAGGAGACGCAGCGAGAAGGGGTCTGTACCTGGATAGGGGAAGTGGAGCAAGCACAAGTAAGGCTGAGGAGTAGGCTATAGGGGCCAACATGTTCTGGGATGTAATAGTGGGTGTCAGGGTGGGGCATCATGGTGTAAAACCACTGCTGCAGTCAAGTAAGTTTGCCAACCCAAGATTTTCTATCTTTTTAAGTGACAGTAAAATCACATCAGTAAAGAAGTTTGGTTGTCAGTAAAGTTTTGAAGATTGCCAGTAAAATCAACTTTCTTGGTTTGGCTACCCTGTTGCTCCCACTTTCCTGCCATGACATTTTCATTTCTGGGGCCAGGTCAGTGGATTCCAACACCAAGCCTGAAACTCTACTAGTAAAGAGCCATTATAAAATGGGTATCTCAGTAATGTGAAATTTTCCAACCTTGCATTTGTGTAAAATAAAACTGAAAATTAATATGAGGATATGAGTAGATACAGAATTTTTTTTAAACAATATTTCCTTTCATTAAAAGACTAAAGTGTTTTCACCTCTCTTCCTTATTTTCTCACAACTCCCTGGAGAAGAGCTTTTAGGACAGACATTTTTAATGATTAACATTATCCATGAGGATGTATGTTTTAGAATTTGAATTAAATTGGTCCAATCAGTTTTTTCAGGGGCAAGTACTCCTTCCCACAGCCCACAGGCACATGGTCTATGAGGGTAAGCAGAGAGATACACTTGTGATCCAAAACGTCTGAAATAACCTACTTTGTATATTTTTGCATCACAACTAGGGGCAGATATAGGAGTGCAGTTGAACCCCTTCTACTCTTCCCACCCCAGGCTTGTAGGGGGGCACTGGGAGGGGGAGGGCAGGAAGCAGAAGCAGGAAAGAGGGACTGGCCATTGCTGCTATTGTGCCCAGCCAGGCCCAATACCCCTCACGTATCATAGAATTATAGAAGTAGGGGTGGAAGGGACCTTGTAGATCTTCAAGTCTGACCCCCTGCCCGCCGGGAGAAAAACTGGACTCAAATGAGTCCAGCCAGGTAGGCATCAAGCCTCTTCTTAAAGACCCCCAGGGTAGGAGCCAGCACCATTTCCCTTGGAAGTTGGTTCCAGCTCCTAGCCACCCTAACTGTGAAGTAGCTCTTGCAGATGTCTAACCTAAACCTACTCTCCAGTAACTTGTATCCATTATTCCTTGTTATGCCAGGGGGTGCTAGGGGAAACAGTGTCTCTCCCAAACCCTTCTGGTCCCCCCTAGTGAGTTTATAGACAGTCACCAGGTCCCCCCTCAGCCTTCTCTTCTGAAGGCTGAACAGGTTTAGGTTCCACAGTCTTTCAATGTAGCGTCTGCCCTGTTGTCCCCGGATCATACGGGTGGCCCTCCTCTGGACCCTTTCAATGTTGTCCACATCCCTCCTGAAATGGGGCGCACAGAACTGGATGCAGTATTCCAGCTGTGGCCTGACCAGCATCGCGCAGAGGGGGAGGATCACCTCCTTGGCTCTACTTGAGATGCACCTGTGGATGCACGACAAGGTCCGGTTAGCCCTGCCAACTGTGACCTCTCATTGTCAGCCCATGTTCATCTTGGTGTCAATAATGACTCCAAGATCCCTTTCTGCCTCCGTGCTCTCAAGAAGGGAGTTTCCCATTCTATAAGAGTGCTGCTGGTTTCTACTGCCCAAGAGCAGCACCCTGCACTTGTCAGTATTGAAACGCATCCTGTTTATGTTGGCCCATCCCTGTAACCTATCCAGACCTTGCTGCAATCTTTCCCTCCCTACTAGCATGCTCACTTCACCCCAAATTTTGGTATCATCAGTGAATTTAAACAGGTTGCTTTTCACCTCATTTTCCAAATCGCTGATGAAGAAATTGAATAGTGCAGGCCCAAGAATCGAGCCCTGGGGGACTCCGCTGCCCACTTCCCCCCAGGTTGAATATGAACCCGTCCACCACCACCCTCTGAATACGACCCTTGAGCCAATCTGCAATCCATCTGACTGTGTAGGCATCAATGCCACAGTCGCCTAGTTTTTTAATGAGGATGGGGTGGGAGACAGTGTCAAAGGCCTTGCTGAAGTCTAGAAAGACTACCTCTACGGCGACACCTGCATCCCTTGCCTTTGTGACCTGATCATAAAAGGCAATCAGGTTGGTCTGACATGACCTGCTGTAGCAGGGCACTAGGGTGCCTGCTAGTGAAGATAGGAAAGGACTTAGCTGTCACTCATTAAGGCAGCAGGTGCCAGTTGTTAGGGGAGCTGATTAGATCAGCTGATGGCCAGGGGGCGAGGCTTGGCCTTCATAAGGAGGGAAGGCTGAGGCCAGAGGCAGTTCCCCTCTGGCAGCTGCAGAAGCAGGAGCTCTGTGGGTGAGCTGAGCAGCCCGAGTCAGTGGTTGCAGCCTGACCACTCTGACCAGCTGCAATGATGCAGGGGTGGAGAGAACCCTGACGGAGGTATGTGAGAGAGCCAGCATAGAGTGGAGTCGGTATTATAAGCTTGGGGGGCTTGTTATAGCCGGCTGGCTTAGAGCTTTGTGGAGTTGTTATCGTTACACCGGAGGACCGGGCGATGCTGTAGGGGTGGAGGAGGCCTCAGCAAGAGCTCCCCAGTAAGGTGGGGGAGTTCCTGGCACCACGGAGGGTGCCACGTTGTGGGGTTGTCCTGACCCCAGCCCATTGGGGCAACTTCGGGAAGAGTCTAGTAGAGGCAGAAGCCCAGTAGGGTGTGGGCCCAGGAAGGTGGGTCTAAGCAGTGGGGGGTCCCAACCCCAGCCCAGCGTGGGCACTACCGGGACAGGCCCCAATTGGAAGTCCCAACTGGGAGGAGCCCCAGTGGGGCGCAGGCCCGAGTGCGGGCAGCGGAGTGCAAGAGGCGCGATCGCAGGCCCGAGTGCGGGCATAGAAGACCCCAGTGTGGGCAGAGATCGTGAGGAGTGCGAATAAAGGCCTGAGTGCGGGCAGAGGGCACGAGAGGCGCAGGTACAGGCCCGAGTGCGGGCAGAGAGACTGCGGGGAGCGCGGAATAGGCCGGTACGCGAGCGGCCACGGGACACGGGGGAGGCAGGCCCGAGCAGGGCGCTGCCTGGAAGTTACGAAGCCCTGAGTGGGGCGTAAGCCCATAGAGAAGTCTGAGCTGGGCGAGAGGGGCACAGTCAGAGAGCCGCCCCAGGAGGGGGCGTGTGTATTGAGTTGGCCCCGAGAAAGGACCAGCACAGGGACTAGAACCAAAATCCCAGCGTAGTAAGATCAGCCCCGTGCCAAGAAGGGTAGGAAGGCAGCCTCCACTGACAACACTAAGATTAAAGATGTGGCGGGCGAGATAGAGGGTGCATTCAAAGCCCAGGTTGGCATGGTAGGCAAGGGTACTAGGGGAGGTCACGGCACCCCTAGAGGCTGTCCTGTCACACCTGCCCCTAATGAAACCGTGCTGGTTGCCCTTGAGCATCAACCCTGAAGCCAGCCCATCACAGATGTGCTTGAGGATCTTCTCAAAGAGTTTCCCTAGGATTGAGGTAAGACTGGTGGGCCTATGGTTGCCCGGGTCCTCTCTCTTCCCTTTTTTGAAGATGGGGACCATGTTAGCTATCTTCCAATCATCTGGCACCTGGCCCAAGCACCATAGCCATGCCAAAGGCCCTGCAATAACCCCAGCTAGCTCCCACAACACCCTGGGGTGGAGAGCGTCTGGGCCCACTGATTTTCATAGATTTCATAGACATTAGGGCTGGAAGGGACCTCGGGAGATCATCAAGTCCAGCCCCCTGCCCAAAGGGCAGGAAGTCAGCTGGGGTCATAGGATCCCAGCAAGATAAGCATCCAATTTACTCTTGAAGTGTTCAATGTAGGTGCTTGAACCACCTCCACTGGCAGACTGCCCCAGACCTTGGGGGCTCGGACAGTAAAGAAATTCTTCCTTATATCCAGCCTGAAACGGTCTTGCAGGAGTTTGTGACCGTTCGACCTCATCATCCCATGGGGCACTCTGGTGAACAGACGTTCCCCCAGATCCTGGTGGTCACCCCTGATAAACTTATAGGTGGCCATCAGATCACCCCTGAGCCTGTGCTTTTCCAGGCTAAAGAGTCCCGTGGCTCTCAGCCTGTCATCGTAAGATCTGTTTTCCTGACCTCTGATCATGCGCGTGGCTCTCCTCTGGACTGTCTCAAGCTTCTCCACATCCTTTTTGAATTGTGGAGCCCAAAACTGGACGCAGTACTCCAGCTGCGGCCTCACCAAGGCCGAGTACAAGGGGAGAATGAGGTCCCGGGATTTGCTCGAGAAGCATCTATGGATGCACGCCAGCATTTTGGTCGCTTTACTAGCCGCAGCATCGCATTGCAAGCTCATGTTCATCTTGTGGTCAATGATGACCCCCAAGTCTTTCTTCTGTAGTGCTAACCAACGTAGCACTGCCGAGCCTATACGGGTGCTACAGGTTTTTCCTCCCAAGGTGGAGAACCTTGCATTTTTCGGTGTTAAACACCATGAGGTTCTCGTCTGCCCATTTGCTGAGCTTGTCCAGGTCAGCCTGGATCACCCGCCTATCTTCTGGCGTGGATGCTTTGCCCCAAAGTTTGGTGTCATTAGCGAACTTGGCCAGTCCACTCCTGACTCCAATGTTCACATCGTTAATGAAGATGTTGAACAGTATGGGTCCCAGGACAGAGCCTTGAGGGACCCCACTGGTCACAGGGCACCATGATGAGTGACTGCCATCAATCACAACCCTCTGGGTCCGACCACGAAGCCAATTTCCCAGCCAGCGGATCGCGGTGGAGCCAAGGCCGCAACTGGGCAGTTTGACCAAGAGGTGATCATGGCATACCAGATCAAAGGCTTTTTTGAAGTCAAGATATATGACATCAATCTCTTCTCCCTTGTCCAGGTGATAGGTCACCTGGTCATAGAAGGAAATGAGATTGGTCAAACAAGACCTACCCTCAACAAACCCATGCTGGCTGTCCCTTAGAATGTTAGCCTGGGCCAGTCCCTCAAGGATGGCCTCCTTAATAAACTTTTCTAAGATCTTCCCCAGGATAGAAGTCAGGCTAATGGGCCCGTAGTTAGCCAGATCCACTCTCCTCCCTTTCTGAACATGTTCAGCCCCTCCAAAAGCTCTCTAACCCGGTCCTCCCCAACCTGAGGTCTGGAGGCGTTCCCCTCGAGTCCATCTTGCATCACAGTGGGGAAGTCCCAGTCCCTGCACAAGAAAACGGAGGTGAAGAATTGGTTAAAAAGGTCCGCTTTCTCCTCTGGCACAACTACCAGATTGCCCTGTGTATTTTGCAGGGGCCCCACATTACCCGGTGCCTTCTTCATCCTCCCTATATATTTGAAAAAGGACTTTTTATTATCCTTGATCTTGGACGCTAGTCCTAGCTCTATGTCCACCTTAGCTTTCCTGACAGCCACCCTACAAGCCCAAGCAGAGGAGGAACACTCCTCTTTGGAGATAGCACCCCCCCTTCCACTGGGTGTACGCCGCCTTTTTGGCAATCGGGCATTCCCAGACACCCTTGGTGAGCCAGCGGGGCTTTCGGGCACCCTTGCCCCCCTTGCTTCTTGTTGGGATGGACACCCCTTGGGCCCTGAGTATCGTTTCCTTAAGGAATGACCACTCATCCTGGACACTGAGTTCCCCTGCCCTCAAAGACCTCAGCACCTCTCCCACTAGTCTCCTCAACTTGTTGAAGTTGGCCTTCCTGAAGTCTAGGGCTACCGTCTTGCTGCAGGCCCTTGACACCCTGCGCTGGATGCTGAATTCCAGGAAGCGATGATCGCTATTGCCCAGGTGGAGTCCCCTTACCAGGTCATCGCCTGTGGCCAGGACCAGGTCCAACAGGGCGTTTCCTCTGGTGGGACTGTGCACCTCCTGGATTAAGTGGAGGTCCTGTATCTCAGCTAGGAACCTCTTAGAACGGTCCGTCCTGGCTGACTGTTCCTCCCAGCAGATGTCCAGGTAATTTAAAATCACCCATGAGAACTACATCCCTTGCCTTAAGTGCCTCTGCAAGCTGGCCTGAAAATTCCCGGTCCAGCTCCTCCCCTTGGCTGGGGGGTCTGTAGTAGACCCCCACTGTCAAATCGCTCTCCCCATGGCCCCCTTGAATCTTGTCCCAGAGCACTTCAACCTGCACTTCCTCTGACCCCATTCTACTGGCAGAGGATGTGAAGTGCTCCGTGACATAGAGTGCCACACCCCCACCTTTCCTTCCTTCTCTACCCCGCCTGTAAAGCCTATAGCCCCTAATGCTAACTGCCCAGTCATGGGACGAATCCCACCATGTTTTTCTTAGCTCTATGACGTCTGGGTTTGAACTAACTATTCTGAGGGTGAGTTCCTCTTATTTATTCCCCATACTGCAAGCATTGGTATATAGGCATTTAAGGCCTTGTAAGACGGTGTGTGCCACCCTCCGATTGGGGAGACTGTCTGGGCCCCTGTTCCTTACCTTAGCACTCCTTGCCTTTGTCACCTGTCTTGCTCAGATGGTGTCTCCTCGTCTTCCTGCGGCCCCCTCCCCCGGCGAGGCTAGTTTTTAAAGCTTGCCGTACGAGATCAGCCAACCTGGAAAAGAAGACATGCTTGCCTTTAGGAGAGAGATGAAACCCATCCCACCCCAGCAAGTCCCCCGCCTGAAAGCATGGGTCATTATCATCCTCCCTATATATTTGAAAAAGGACTTTTTATTATCCTTGATCTTGGACGCTAGTCCTAGCTCTATGTCCACCTTAGCTTTCCTGACAGCCACCTTACAAGCCCAAGCAGAGGAGGAACACTCCTCTTTGGAGATAGCACCCCCCTTCCACTGGGTGTACCCAGGCCTGCATGGTGGCACCAGCTGCATGGTGGCACCAGCTGCGTAAGTGCTGGTTGACCTCGCCAATGCAGGCCTCGTGTCACTGACCCCGCCTACTCACTGGAAGAAGAGAGGAAAATACCACCTGCGCCCCGTCTCCTTCAGCTTGTTCCCCAGAGCCTCAAAATCTTTCATAATGTGGTCAGGGTTGCCCCGGCCGCATCGTTTGTACCCACATGGACGACAGCCATGGGGTACAGGTCTGCAGGTTGGATGTAGGCTGGGATCCTTTCCGTGATGTCCCTGACCCGAGCCCCAGGCATGAAGCAGACCTGTTGCGTCACCGGGTCGGGCCAGCAGATGGGACCTTCCAGTCCTCGTAGGATGGAGTCTCCAATGACAAGGACCCAGCATTTCTTCCTCCTGGTGTTCGCTCCGCCCATTCCCTGTCATGTGGGGAGTGGCATCGTCCCTGCCCCCATACAGGGGGCATGTGGGGGTGTAACCTCTCCCTACAGTTGGAGTCCCCTGGTCAGTAGAGGAAGCTGAGCAGAAAGCAGGGACCTGCTCTCTACCACCACCATTCCCGAGCCTGGCACCCTGAGCAACTGCTCCCTGAAGCTGGAGCCCCCAGAAAGAGACATGGGGGGGCATCCAGGAGTTGGGGGTTCTGCCTGCCACTGCTGCTGTTCCCAGCAGACACCAAGGAAGTCCCAGGGCTGCTCCTGACATACTCCAGCTGGAGAATCCAGGGAGTGTCTGCAGAGGATGCTGGACTCAGACTTGGCCTTTCCTGTTCCTGCCCCATGCCTGTCCCTCCTGGGTGTCCCTCACCAGCCCTGGAGTTCCAGCAGGAAGATCTGTGCTTCACAGGGGACAGTGGCAGTAGGTGGGTCCCTGTTCCCTGCCTGTCCCTGGCTTCCCCATTGGTTTAGGGGCTCCCGCAGCAAGGAGCAGTTGCATAGGGTACTGGGCTCTGCCAGGGACAGCCATGATGGTGGGCAGTCAGCCATCCCTTCCCATACCTGCTCCACCCAAACCTCATTCCTATCCTCCCCCACCAATTCTTAAGCTGTGGCACTGGTTGCATCTGCTACACCCTCCTTTCAAAAATCCTGGATCTGCCTCTAATCACTGCTGCGATTGTACCCTCAGGCTGCTGGATACTTAGGTCAAGGGAATGAACCTGAGTGTCCTTTTAGTGGAGCTTTACTTGCATTTCCTTCAACCTGCACACACAACTGTTTCTCACACTGGGATGTAACAAGCCTCCACAATGCTGTGGCCTGCAACTCCATCTGGGCGCCTAGCTGGAACTGCAGATCATTGTAAAGGGGTACAGTATCCCTACAGAGGATCTGCAGGATTGAGAACAGCATTGTCCTTGACTCCTACTTTTCTGCAGGCTTGGAAGCCCTAGCCTTTCTCACATCCATAGCTGGACTCATCCTGCAGGGAACATATGGCTTAAGTTCCTGTCCCTCCTGGTTTGATGTAGGCTGTAATACCTATTATTCACTGGGAGGGTACAACAGGGCTCATAATTCTTTCTTGTGAGATCTTTTTTTTATTTACAGAATGCTTGTCACTAAAGCATGTGGCATTTTACCAGTGTTGTTGAAAACAGTGCAATAAAAAATGTATATATTTATAAGTGGGCTGTAGACTTGAAGAGAAAATTATTATGGTCTCAGTTGTGTTTAACACTAGAAATGTGTTGCTGACTTCTGAGAAGAGTGAAGGGATTATTTTCCCCCCAAAACAATGTAAATGGCCTCTTTTTATCATTTAACAGAGAATGAATTACTGGAAGCTCCATCTGCTGCATCTGCAAAATACTGTAGGGAGGAGCCACTGATGTAAAAGAGAAAATACAGCAAAGATGAATAGTTTTTCTTTAGCTTAGTGAAGAGCACTGACTGCATAGTATCAGTAGAACAGGAAATGGAACACTGAGTTTCATCACAGATGAGTTATCAAAGAGGCATTCCTGAAAGTTTAAACATAAAGCTATTAAATTCCAAGGGTTTTTTTTTTTAATTGTACTAGGGCTACTGAAAAGTTAGGCCAACAATAAGCAATTGTGAAATTCCAGCCTAATGCATATTGCATTGAAAAATCTACCTTAAAAGAAATATATTAATGTTGAAAAAGGAAGCATTTGCAAGTTAAGAAATAAAACAGGCAACATTAATCCACTCTCTTGTATGCATGCATTATACAGTCTTGAATAACATGATCACATGTTATTTATTCCACAAGATCTCTGTGTAATTCAGGGGACTCATCAGCCTAATAATTAAATATATGGCCCCAGGTTCTGTGTCAGGGGTAGCCACAAGTGACACTGAGAGCCTCTATGTGTGGCAGATCAGGGACCAGACAGAGCAGGGAGCAGAAAGCAGGGCAGTAGATTAGGAAAGGGAATAGGGATTGGAGTGGCACTTGGGGAGAGTGCAAGGCTAATTTGTGGCACCCCTGCCAGAAAGGTTGCCCCCCCTAATTTATGCAATGCATATCATACAAGCTTTGTACCAAATACAGTATTATCTATTTTCTCATTGTCTTTTTTTATTTTACTGGAGCACTCAAATACCTTGTATGAATTAATCTTCAAAACTTCTTGGGACATGAGCATTATCATCATGTGCAGTTTGTAGTCTCATCTGGCTTGTAAGCATTGTAAGGCCTGGGGGGAAATTTAGCCCTTTTGATGCAACCAAGTAGGGGAGAAGAGGTAAGCTATTTGGGCCATATATCATGGGGAAGTCCAGCTCTCTTCCCATCTCCTCTATTGCTAAAGCTGCTAACATAGCAACTGCAATGCCTGCTCCCAGGTAATGCTAACAGTGTGTATGGTATTGGTAGCTGCTTCTATACCAGATTTTAGTGGCAGGAGTTGTGCCAGGATACTGCTACTAACATAGCTATCCTGGCAAAATTTCTTCATCTTTGATAGTCTTTATAAATGAAGTGTGTCATATTTCTTCAGCAAAAGAAATATAGCACTCTGGGTAAGCGTCATAGAATCCCCTGTGCCACTGTCTGATGTTCCACTATATTGGTTGTGACACAATTACTCTTCTCAGGGAACAAGTATGAGTTTGGAATCAAAATCTTTTTTTTTTTTTTGGTCTCAATATTTTTCTTTCTCACCACCCTATTGCTGCCAGAAACGTGACAGCATGCCTAAGCTGTCTCTTTCTTTTAGAGGCAGGTCAAACAAATCTTTTGGGATACAGGGTGCAGCAGCATGGCCATTAAAAACTGTGCTAGTAATCTACTGCACAAGCTAATACGCGGTAAGTGTCACAAAAACCGTGCACCAGCGTTAATGCACAGTAAATCTAGTTACTGCGCATTTAGTTAGTGCTTTTATCAAGCTAGTACTAAACTAAATGCGCAATACCCAAGGTGCATCAATGAATGTGTAGATGCACTCACAGAGGATGATTAAGATGAGAGGAAAATAATGACAATGAATGGAAACTGATCAGCCACTGCAGGCATTAACAGATCAATTGCATGGGAGTGATGGTTCTAGGCTCCATATTATGATCACAGAGTGGTAAAACCAGATTGTGATGCAAGCCCATGATAAGTGGACTGGGCTTTGTACAGAACTTTCAGACATACAAAACCATATTCCTGGAGTTGTGTGCTGGTCTCTCCCCAGCTCTGGTGCACACAAATACTGACAGTGGAGAAATGCATAATGATTAACTGCTGGAAGCTTGTGAGCCAGCAACGTTATCAGGAAATAGTCAATCTTTTTTGTGTCCATGCAGGGGCAGGCTGTCATTTCCATAGACAAGGCTTCAAGGCCATTAAGTGTGTTGGGCTCTACAGGCTTGTTCTATTGGGCATTAAAAGTGTATCTTGAGTCTGCCATGTGTTACATTGACACGCATGAAAAGAGAGGTGCATCTCCATGATTAGGCAATGTAGGTGGATTACAGTGGACAAGTTATTGATATTATGTATTGATTGATGAATGAACATGTGTGATAATCTTATGTAGGCCTTTTTAAAAAGTTAAAGCAGGGACATTTTTGTCAGATCATTCTAGTGACATTAATGGGGTTACAGTGCCATCTCTGATTCTTGGAGACCAAGCTTACCTTTGATCCCCTGGTTCAGAAAGCCATACAGTATTCACCATAGCATAATCTTTGAAAAATGTATTTATTCCTTGAGCTAGGACAGGATGGGGAGTGTGCTTTAGGAAGACTGAAGGACAGGTAGCAATGTCTGAGAATATGGCTAGATCTCAGGGCAGAAAATACTCCTGATATTGTCACTGCATGTTGTATTTTGCTCCAAGGGGAAAATGCTACTGTAAAGGTAGAGGTGAGATGGCCAGGCAACCTGCTGATAGTAAGCAGCCAGAAACAAGGGCAGTTACTAGAGTCACAAGAGTTGCTATGAAGTGTGAAGAGAGCTATAAGAATGCATGTAGAAGTTAAACAGTTGTGTTTGGTGGTGGGAGGCTTTCACTCTTGTATTCTAGGGTAAAAATGAAAAAGAAATGTGTTTTTCATTAAATAGAATTTTATACAAAAAGAGCAAGGTGCTGGCTACATGTATCACAGGCTGCAGCAACTATATGCCAAGCTGTTCTCATTCCTGTCCCCGTGGCTTGAATGACAGGGATACTACAACTGGGAAGAGCAGAATACTGAGACATGTGGAGGAGTGTAACTTCTGCCAGAGAGAACAGTTCTCAATTCTGTGCAGTGGCTCCAGGGATGTTGGTACTTTGGTATTTCGATCAGAACTATGCTTCCATATCTGTGTCCATTGTTTTCTAAGCCCTGCAGTATGCCTTGGTGTACCTCTTGATCTTTCTGCCTTTCTTTGTGGCCTTTATGTTTCTCTTCAAACATATATGCTCCCATCATAAGCATATATGCTCCTATCATTTCCATGTCTCAGAGCATCTGGATGGGCTGGGCTGGATTTGTTTGGAAAAAATATATTCTCCTCAGTAATTTTATTTTTCATTGTCCTCCTTACACTGAGTTGCCTAGCAGATGTACAAGGGATACCCTTTAGAGATACAACAGCTGTGATCAGTGCTAAACCCACAGACTGAGCGCTACTGTTAGGTAAAAGAGGGGGATACCAGCCAGCAAAAGCTAGGTGCTATAAACTTCAATATTTTCCCATCTAAGGATATGTAAAAATATGAACAGCCTCACCATGAGCCTTTAACACCACACAGTATAGTGAGTACATGGACAGTGCTTTTTAAGAGGAGGGAGATACTGGATCTGTGTGGTGGTCTGGGTAATGCAGCAATATCCATAATTACTAGGGCTGTGTGAAGCTTCAGTAGCTGATTCAATTCGGAGGAGATTCGGCACAATTTGGCTGCCGAATCTCTGAATCTGAATTGAATCGGGAGACCCATTAAAAGCTCTGAATTGAATTGGAAGCCTCCAAATCAATTCAGAAAAGATTTGGTGCTATTCAGAGATTTGGCCATAGACTAAACAGGCAGCAGTCCTTGAGGACACTGGACACAGCTGCCTCCAGCTGGTAAGTCTGTTATGGTGGGTGGAGGGGGGAGGGAAGGGGAATGGGGGAGGCAGATCAATGCCCCCCACAGCGAGGGAGGGATTGGGGTTGGGGCTGGGACAAGCTGCCCAGCCAGGGTGCAGGGGGCATGGGACACAGGGAGGGGAACTGCAGCACAGTCCTGGCTCCACCTGTCCTGCAGCTTACAGTAGAGCCGGGGCTATGAGGGGGCTGCAGCCACCTTAAGATTCCCATAGCCCCTGCCACCAGCCCTACTCCGACCTGAGTGTACGCACCTGCCCTCATGCCCTACTGCAGCTTGCCCAGCCAGGGTGAAGCTGTGGCTTGTCCAGAAGGCGTGGGGAAGCTGGGTGAACGGTAGGAGGGCATAGCCCCTGCTCCCAGCATCTTCTGCGACATGTCTAGAGCACAGCTCAACCCAGCCCCCTCCCCCCCCACGCAGATCTGGGGGCACATGCCTACTCTCATGCCCTCCCAGACCAGTGGCATGCAGTGGTGCACAGTGGCAGGAGCTCACTTCCCTGAGTCCTATGCCCCCTCACCCCAGCTGAGCAGCTTGTCTCAGCTCCAGCCCCAGCCCCAGCCCCAGCCTCAATCCCTCCATCACTGGAGGCGTTGATCTGCCTCCTGCCCCACACACACTGTGGAGGCGTTGATCTGCCTCCTGCCCCACACACACTGTGGAGGCGTTGATCTGCCTCCTGCCCCACACACACTGTGGAGGCGTTGATCTGCCCCTTCTCTCCCCCTCGGCCCACCACAACAGACTTACTTGCTGGAGGCAGCTGTGTCCAGCATCCTGAAGGACTGCTGCCTGTTTAGTCTATGGCCAAATCTCTGAATCAGTGCCAATTCTTCGGATCTGAATTGGCTGAATCAATCAGGGCAGTGATTTGAATCGCTGAATCGAATCACTGCCCCTCCGAATTGGCTGAATCCAAATCCAAATCCAATACTTGCCACTTTGTACTGGCCTAATAATTACAGAGGGTTATGATTACTGATGATGTATCGCTAATGAAAGTGTCCAAGGGCCTGAGAAGGGATCTCTCCGCTTCTGGAGGGTGGGTGCTTTAGGAGGCTGGTGATAGATGGTGATGAATGGGTGCCAGCATAGATGTGGACTGTATGGGTGCTCTAGGGCTCAAGCACCCACCAAAAAAATTAGTGAGTGCTCAGCATCCAGAGGCCATGGCCATTTTCTGCTTGCAAATGATTAAAAAAACCCAATACACTTTACCAGAAAAAGCAGTGTGTTACTTCAGCCCAGCTCTGCAGCATTTGTAAAGATCAGGTGCTTCAATGGGGCTTTTTGGTGCTTTTAGCTAAAGCTGATTCAATCTGATTCAGTTAGATAGAAGTGCCCAAAACCCCCCCACTAAAGTGCCCAATCTTTACAGACACTGCAGAACTGGGTTGAAGTAATGCGCCGCTTTTTCTGGGCATTAATGGGGCTCAGCACAGGAATGCACCAAATTTAAAGTAAAACGCCATTTGGGGGTGGAGAGATTGTACATCTGCAAACACCCACTGACAAAAGTCAAAGTTGGCACCGATTTCATAGACATTAGGGCTGGAAGGGACCTCGGGAGATCATCGAGTCCAGCCCCCTGCCCAAAGGGCAGGAAGTCAGCTGGGGTCATAGGATCCCAGCAAGATAAGCATCCAATTTACTCTTGAAGGTGTTCAATGTAGGCGCTTGAACCACCTCCGCTGGCAGACTGTTCCAGACCTTGGGGGCTCGGACAGTAAAGAAATTCTTCCTTATGTCCAGCCTGAAACGGTCTTGCAGGAGTTTGTGACCGTTCGACCTCGTCATCCCATGGGGCACTCTGGTGAACAGATGTTCCCCCAGATCCTGGTGGTCACCCCTGATAAACTTGTAGGTGGCCATCAGATCACCCCTGAGCCTACGCTTTTCCAGGCTAAAGAGTCCCATGGCTCTCATCCTGTCATCGTAAGATCTGTTTTCCTGACCTCTGATCATGCGCGTGGCTCCTCTGGACTCTCTCAAGCTTCTCCACATCCTTTTTGAATTGTGGAGCCCAAAACTGGACGCAGTACTCCAGCTGCGGCCTCACTAAGCCCGAGTACAAGGGGAGAATGAGGTCCCGGGATTTGCTCGAGAAGCATCTATGGATGCACGCCAGCATTTTGGTTGCTTTACTAGCCGCAGCATCGCATTGGAGGCTCATGTTCATCTTGTGGTCAATGATGACCCCCAAGTCTCTTTCTTCTGTAGTGCTAACCAACATAGCACTGCCGAGCCTATAAGGGTGCTGCAGGTTTTTCCTCCCAAGGTGGAGAACCTTGCATTTTTCGGTGTTAAACACCATGAGGTTCTCGTCTGCCTATTTGCTGAGCTTGTCCAGGTCAGCCTGGATCACCCGCCTATCTTCTGGCGTGGATGCTTTGCCCCAAAGTTTGGTGTCATCGGCAAACTTGGCCAGTCCACTCCTGACTCCAACGTCCACATCGTTAATGAAGATGTTGAACAGTATGGGTCCCAGGACAGAGCCTTGAGGGACCCCACTGGTCACAGGGCACCACGATGAGTGACTGCCATCAATCACAACCCTCTGGGTCTGACCACGAAGCCAATTTCCCAGCCAGCAGATCGTGGTGGAGCCAAGGCCGTAACTGGGCAGTTTGGCCAAGAGGTGATCATGGGATACCAGATCAAAAGCTTTTTTGAAGTCAAGATATATGACATTAACCTCTTCTCCCTTGTCCAGGTGATAGGTCACCTGGTCATAGAAGGAAATGAGATTGGTCAAACAAGACCTACCCGCAACAAACCCGTGCTGGCTGTCCCTTAGAATGTTAGCCTGGGCCAGTCCCTCAAGGATGGCCTCCTTAATAAACTTTTCTAGGATCTTCCCCAGGATAGAAGTCAGGCTAATGGGCCCGTAGTTAGCCAGATCCACTCTCCTCCCTTTCTTGAAGATCAGCACCACATTGGCCTTCTTCCAGTCTTCGGGCACTACACCAGAGCGCCAGGAGTTTTCAAAGATCCGTGCCAGGGGCTGGGCTATGACGCTCGCCAGCTCCTTGAGTACCCTGGGGTGCAGGTTGTCAGGGCCAGCTGACTTGAAGGTATCCAGCTTCTCAAGGTGTTCCTTCACGAGGGCAGCATTGATGGAGGGTAGGGGATCCCCCTCACCCAGATTTCCCTGTCCCATAGCAGGCATGGGCATCCTGTGTGACTGATGAAAGACTGACGCAAAGTACCTATTTAATAGGTTGGCTTTTTCCTGGGCGTCAGTTGTCAGTTGCCCCATCTGGTTTAGCAAGGGTCCAACATTGCCCTTGCTTTTCCTCCGGCTCCCCACATATCTGAAAAAGGACTTTTTGTTGTCCTTGATGCCTGAAGCTAGTTGGAGTTCAGTTGCAGCCTTGGCTTTCCTGGTTTGCTCCCTGCAGGACCGGACCAGCGCGGAGTAATCCTCCTTGGAGGTGAATCCTGTCCTCCATCCTTTGTAGGCTTTCCTTTTTAGCCACAGTAGTTCCGCTAGGTCTCTGGATAGCCGGGGGGGCTGCTGTGCCTTCTTGCTGCCTTTCCTCCGTGTTAGAATAGATTTAGCTTGTGCACTGAGGATCGCTTCCTTGAGAAGCAACCACTCTTCTTGAACTCCCAACTCCCTGTGGTCATGGTCCCTGAGGGCCTGACTGACTAGCCTCTTGAGCTTGTCAAAGTCGGCTTTTCTGAAGTCAAGGACTTCTGTGTTGCTGACTGACTTGCCAGCTTTACGGCGGATGGTGAAGGTGATCAGCTCATGGTCGCTGTCACCCAACTTCCCATCAATCACTAGGTCGCCGATTAGGTCGTCCCCCGTAGCCAGTACCAGGTCGAGCAGCGCTTTGCCTCTCGTTGGTCCATAGACTTCTTGAGTCAGGTAGAGGTCATCCACGCACGAGAGAAAGCTTTGCGCCCGCTCAGATTTAGCTGAGTGATCTTCCCAGGAGATGTCCGGGTAATTGAAGTCACCCATGACAACCAAGGTCCTGGAGCAAGCGGCCTCAGTCAGTTCCCGGGCGAACTCCTGGTCAAGCTCGGGACTTTGAGTGGGAGGTCTGTAGTAGATTCCCACCGTTGTGTCCCCTGTGCCAAATTCCCCACGAATTTTTACCCAGAGGGTCTCTAGCTGTCCATGCCGGTCACCAACATCACCTTGCAGGGACATGTAGCTTTCCTTCACATAGAGAGCTACACCCCCGCCCTTTCTGTCAACACGATCCCTCCTGTACAAGGTATAGCCCTCTATACCCATGGTCCAGTCATGGGTGGAGTCCCACCAGGTCTCCGTTATCCCAATGTCATCATATTTCTTTGCACTGAGCAAGAGGACGAGCTCGTCCTGCTTGTTGCCCAGGCTCCTGGCATTAGTGTACAGGCAGGCAAGTGTGCCCTTGGGGGCTCTTGCCTTGCCCACAGATTGTGCCAGGGCTGGGGCAGGGGTGGGCTCCCTTAAGTGCCCCGTTAAGTGCCTTGGTCCGCTGGCCTTGCAAGGGCCGTTCAGTGGGCCAGCAGGGGCAGTAGTCCCCCCCATCCCCCAGCAGGCTTAGTTTAAAGCCCGGTGGAGCAGGTCAGCCAGCCTGGCTGAGAAGAGCCTCCTCCCCAGGGGAGAGAGGTGGAGGCCATCTCTTCCCAGCAGCTTGCTGCCTCTCTCTCCAAAGAGCGGGCTATGGGTGCCAGGATATAAATCTAAATAACAACAACGATAATAGGCTCTGCTAACTCATGATTCCCCAAAGATCCCTAAAAGGGTGCCATGGGTAGATGCTCCAAGGCAGGAGAAAAAAGGCAGTCCTACCCTGGAAATGTCTGAGCAAACATTATATACTACTTATTAGAAAAAAAATCTATTAAATTATGCCAACATTCTGTAAAACTGTTGCCCTCTGCACACAGCAAAGGGTCCCTTTGCTCACTGATTAGCATGTCTTGAATCTGTAACCTACCACTTTTCCCTCTTCACTGACTCTACTGTCAGTTAGTAGTTCAAAATTGGTGCAAGTGATTTCTCCTGTTCTCCTTATGTTGCAAGTCACTGGTCTGAAGCCAGAACATTCTGTAGAACTATGGATAGGAAACACCTCCTCATTGATTTCACTGTAGTTAATTATGGCATGTCCTTTGGTTTTGTTCCCATGACACTGCATTTTATTGGCTCGAACCAAGCATGATGTGCAAAAATGTGAAAATGCCCACTCATGGCTTTTTACTGTAGTTTAAAACCAGCGCTTTGCAAATGCTTTGTTTCTGTTCTGCAAAAGATCTATCTTCTATTTTTTGGATTACTGCTTAGCACTGTCATTTCAGTACTCTTACAATAAAGCAGCTTGTTCAAAATAGAATTTCTTTGTTCTCAAGCTGATGGAGAGTGACTACCATTTTGAAAAGGGAAATGGGAAGAAAAAGTGGGAATGAAGTTTTGAGAACCCTGGACGAAAGTAAACAAGTATCCAGGATTAAGAAGCCAGTCCTATTAAATTATGACTATCAGAGTCCTCTTTTTCAATGATTGTTTCTGTGTGCCAAGCTAAGCCTCTCTCAATGGTCTTGGAACTGCCTCTGTCCTGCGTAATCTCTTTGGGTGCTTGTACACGTGACAGGGGTTTAGCCCTTCAGGGTTGCATTCTTTGCCCCCTAAATTGAAATGGTGAGTCTTATTCTTTTGTCACATGTGTAACAGGGAACCCTAGCCCCTTTAAGACCCGAGTCTACAGGAACACCAAACGCCAGGAAGGTAGGGGTTAATAGCCCAACCACCCAGGCTGGTCAGCTGACAGGAAGAGGATAGGCCTCTGGGCACATATAAACCCCAGGCTCGAGGCTGGCAGGGTGAGGTCTTTGGCAAGCGGTCAGGGGAAAAGATCTCCTGCATGGCAGAACTATTCAGGAACGCTGTGGCTAATGAGGTTCTAGGAGTCACTCAAGGTACCCAGAGCTGGGGGGGTGTGCAATACGTGAGGAGCAGTTTGTGGTTTTTAAGGAACTAGAGTGTGGCTTGTATGACTTGTATTATGTTATAGCCCAGGGACTCATATTTATGTTATTGTTTTATCTGGTGGACCGGACTGAGGCTATCTGGGGAGGAGGAGGCCTCGTTGGGGCACACTGTTGTACAAAGCCCCAGTGCCTGGAGAGTGCAGCTCCAGGGGGCGATCAGAACCCAGCGTCGGGGGGGCACAGTGCCAGGGGGCACAGTGCAAGGGTGCCGACCCCAGTGCCAAGAGGCACAGTGACAGGGAGTGAACTGACCCAATGCCATAGGGTGCAGGTCAACATTTATATGCTATCTGCAAGGCGTGGGCCACCATGTAGGGGAGTTTTGGAGCACTGTATAGTGAACCCTAGTGTTGGGGTAGCAAATGGGCAGCCTCCCACCTGAGTAACACCATAATTATTGTTCTATCAAGGTGCGGTAGGCAAGATAGGTGAGTGGGTAGCCTAGAGACAGAGGGTCAGGCCTATGTTAGACAGGCCCAGGAATGGAGCTGTGTCGCAACATGATCGCTCTTAAATCTCATAAAATGCTCTGCACTATTCACAGGAAGTTACTGCAGGGGGCGCTGCATAACAATCCACCCCTTTGATCTCCTCACACTAAATTACAGTGGGGTGCCTATAGCTCACAGCACGCTAATATGTACAGATGGCTGACAGTAGTGTGGTTTCATTAATTTAGATAATTTAAGTCTCATTTCATTACTTGCATTAATTTCATTGATTTGATACACACAGTTTTACTTATTATTTTTATTTTTTAATTTTTTTACCAATATTTTTAAATGTTTTATACTTATTTTACTTCTATTTTATTCTTTTCATTCCTATCTTTTATTTTTATTCTTACCTTATTTTTTATTTTCCTTTTTCTTTGCCATCAAGTAAACTTTATTTTGTGTGTAAATCCACTTTTTGTATTTCACTCAAACAACCACCCCTACGAACAAGGCAATGACATTCTCCCATCACTTATAATATATGCACAAATCTGCACCCCATGATTTTCTTATATACCTCTTCCAGCCATACTGAAGTGCACTAATTGGAACTCTGATAATGCACTCCCTGCATTATCTCACAGAGGGTCCCAGGGCAGGGGATAGGGGGGAGGGGTCCAAGCCAGAACAGCTCCTGTGTGCAGCAGCCATACAGCAGCACCAGGTTGTGCTCGGGATGGCTGGCAGGAGGGAGGGGGAGAGGGAATGGGGTAGCCCATGCTGCAGGGAGGCGTTGACTTGGCGTGGGATCTAGAGGAAATAAATGCCCAGCTCCTTAACATGTGGGGGTATCCTCTGGCAGGAGGAGAGCCATCACAGAAAGGAGCAGCAAAACTTGCAACAGTTGCACAGTCTAGGTCTGGCGCATACAGCAAAAATCCCCAGACTTTCCCTGCCAACAACCATGAGGAATCCCTGTGCCCCCAACCTTGCATCTCTAAAGCATCCCTTTTCACCTGGCTCTGGCATAATTGTCCCCCTAATGCCATTAATTTGCTTTCTGGTTTTACATGAACCCAACAAATGGGGTTCTGTGAACCCAATCATGAGCCTAAAGGAGTGGGGCCAAATGGAGACGGGACGGCATCAAAAGTGCTCTGAGACTTGGCTTCCCCCCCCCCCCCGCCATCCCATTCTCCTGCTCTGCCCCCAACCCAAGCAGCTCATGTGAAAACCTGGAGGGTGGGGGGAGGCTCTGCAAACCATGCGTAGCAGGGTGATCACTTTGAAACTTTGAACCTTTCCTGCTGGTCTTATAACAGAGGCAATGCTCTTCTGTGCATATTGGGCATTGAGTTAATGTGATCAGCTGTAGGTAATGCATTTTAATGTCCTTGCCGCACTTCACTCCCATACACACAAAGCAAAGGAAAACCTTTAGATTTCAGCCCTCTCTGGCTTCCCCTCCCTCTCCTACCATCACCACAGTGCGATTCCCCCACCTCCCAGTAGAGGCAATGTACTTATGAGACAGACAGAAGTGTTTGCAACAAAAATTGTTACTTTATTTATAGAAACACTCAGTGGTAACTGCTGAATGGTTTAGCATTCAGTGCTACAATCAGTGGCCTACAAAGCACTGCCGTCATCTACACCATCCAAAATGTGTGTGGCCAGGCAATTCCATACAATGGCTTGCCAACTAGAATTTGCATGCTGATTATAGGTGGCACCCTATACACTTCCTCATATCAGGAGTCGCTGAACCCCGCCCCCCCCAAGGATCACAAATATTGTGGCGCACACAGGCTCCCACAATGAATGCCGTGATATTTTCTGGCTTCACCTCAAGCCTCTAGTTCAGAAAGCACAGTGACCTCCACATAAACCAGGGTAAGAGGGGATAAATCACGTCCACTATGATAAGTGGGGGCACGGCAACACCCCAGATCATTGCATTAGAAAGCCCAGGTGCATATTGTCCTTTCTCCATCATGCCAGGCAGTGGCAACTTGTGAAAGACATGCCCATTATGACCGCTGCCTGCCCAGCCTGTATAAATGTTAGTGAAGCATCCTTGGTGATGAACTATGACTAGGAGGACCACCAAGGCAAATCTCTTCCTGTTGGTGAATGACTAGCTCCCCTGGGATAGGGATAGGACTGGGATGTGTGTGCTGTCCAATGCACTTACGCAGTTAGGGAACCCCATGGCCTTGAAGCCTTCTACAAATTTCCGGGGTTGACGGAGGCAAATGAACATGTTCATCATGACGTCCTGCAGCAGCTGGTATACCTCATGTATCACCACCCCAGTTGTGCAGGGACCCATGCCAAGTGGTTCCCAATGAAGCAGAGGCTGGTGAGGAATAGCCAGTTTCATGATGGCCATGGCCACCCTCTTTTCTGGTGTGATGGGGTGATGTGAGTGTCCTGCTGCTCAATGTGTGGCAACAGCAGCGTGACTATGTCCAAAAATGTCCCAGAGCTCACTGGCCAAGTTCACAGATGACATCAAGTTATGGGGAAGTGTGGTTACACTTGAAGATAGACTACAGTGTGAAAATGTACTTTGCAATTGCACCATGAAAATGTGTTCTGCAATTGCACTGTGCTTTGCAATTGCACTCGGATGAATGGCCAGGCCGCCTTGGTGCCAAAAGCTAAGCCTGCAGAGGCTTCTGGGTTGACATGCCATGGCGGGAAGCCACCGCAGCATGTACACCATCAATCAGTTAGCACGAAAAATTCTTATGGGCGTGAACAGGAAACATACCATATAAGGGGGTTCAAAGGGCAGCACGCAAGACAATTGGACAATCATTGAGCAGTGTGTTTAAAACCGCGCTTCTCCCCACGATCAGGGAGAGCTCCTGAGGAAGGAACTGAGACCACAACTCTGAGGCTGAATGGGCAAGGGACCAATTACCCCAAGCCAACTCTCCCCTCTTTGAAAAGAAGCATTTTCTAAGGCCTTCACGTTTACCCACTTCCCTAACCTGACAACGTTTATGCACGTGACGTAATGTTGCATCTCTTATCGCCTATAATTTTTTGCCTAACCGTGAGTACTATTTAAAGTGATAGCAATGATTGGTAAGTTCAACCTTTGCATAGCTGTATTTGTTGTAGCCACCATTGTTTGTTGTATTTTAATGTATCTTTCTATCTTAAAAATTATTCCATAGTTAAATAAAAAAACCCTTTTTTCAAAAATCATTGTATGTTTTCGGCTCACCCAGGTCAGCTCGAATCTCCACATGCAGATACAAGTGGACCCAGACAGGCTGGCAAGCTGGGCGGACCGGAACCAAATGAAATTCAGTGTCGAGAAATGTAAAGTGCTACACCTGGGGATGAACAATCTCCTGCACACCTACAGGCTTGGCAACGCTAATCTGACCAGCACTATGAATGAAAGGGACCTTGGGGTAATAACAGACCACATTGTGAACATGAGCCAGCAGTGCGACACTGTAGACAGCAGGGCTAACAATGCCCTGGCATGCATCAATCAATGCATCTCCAACAAAACCAAAAAAGTGATTTTCCCACTCTACTCAGCATTGGTGAGACTGCAGCTGGAGTACTGCATCCAGTTCTGGGCACCGCACTTTAATAAGGACGTGGTAAAGCTTGAGAGAATCCAGAGAAGGGCTACCCATATGATCAGAGACTTGTGCGGCAAGCCGTATGAGAAAAGACTGAGGGATCTGGGACTCTTTAGCTTGAAAAAAAGGAGGCTGGGAGGGCACTCAATAGCAGCTTACCACTATATCATAGGTGTACATCAAGGACTCGGTGAACAACTGTTCACCAGGGCACCTTTGGGGAAAACTAGGAGTAATGGTCACAAACTCCTGGAAGACCTTTTCAGGCTCAACATTAGGAAAAACTTCTTCACAACTAGGGAGTCCAGACTGTGGAATAGGCTCCCCTTGAGATGGTACAATTGCCTACCCTGGATATCTTCAAGAGGAGACTGGACAGTCACCTTGCTGGGGTCACCTGACCCCAGTTGTCTTTCCTGCTTGGTGCAAGGATCTTCTGAGGTCCCTTCCAGCCTTAAAATCTATGAATCTATGCGGAAGGTATCTAGCCACTGCTGATCATCCCAAGTTGACAGTATGATACATTCCCATCAGTTACAGCTGCTCGCATAGGCCCAGACCTTGCGATCATTGCTCTGTAGGTTGTTCCACAGAACCCTGTCAGCCCTGACTTCCGTGGCTTCTTCTCAGTTCTCCAACTCCAGCTGGTGGTCCATTGCCTGGTATAACAAGGCATTAGAAGCTGCTACCCTGTGTTGGCATCTCTGTAGAAGGACCATCATAGCCTTCACTGTGTTCAGTAGCAGCATCTCTACATTATTGCATGCCTCCATTCTGTGGTTGGACACCGCCAGGGCATCCGACAGTATCTGGTTCTCCTCATAGATTCCATCAGGAGTCAGTAAAGCCATCTTGTTATACAGAAAAGAACTGTTTTGCTCAGAGCAGCACCTGCTTGCGCTAAAAGGGTTGACTAGGTAGGACTTTTGAATAGGGTCATTACCATTATAGCAGCCATACGCTTTAAATTTAAATTCCTACATATCCCAGGTTCATGAAACCACCCCTCTTGTAAAAACTTGGGGTGTCCAATGACCCCGAAATCCCATGTTCCACCCAGGGCAGGACACACAGTAGCCCCATACTACGAGAACCAGTTCTGCTTTCTGATGAAGGATAGAGGAGACACTTGCCTCTGATCCTTTGGCACGATGGGGCCACAGCATCACTTAGCCCACAACACTCCACAGTCTCTGTCACTGCAGTGGGCAGTGCGATATGCACTGTGCAGTCTTCAGGCCACCAGTCAGAGACTGGGGGCGAGTGTTTGCAGCAGCTCCAGGACAGAGAGAACCAGGAGGAAGTTATCTTGACCATGACCCCACTCTTCCCAGTGGCTTTCCTGCATAAGTCAGAGGAGGACACAACAGATTCCACAGTGGTACTGACCCTGGATTTGTGCGCCGCACCAGAAATTCCAGAGACCCAAAGATCAGTGTTGGTGTTGGAGATGCCTGAGGATCTATGCCCAGGGACTTGTAAGTTATGGGAAAGGAGCATTAAATTGGTTTGGGTGACTAGGGCTTACGGGAATCTACCTAGCCCCACTTTTGTGGGCCAAGCACGGTGAGGTGGGAGGGAGGGCATTAATTCTGTAACTTGCAAATATGTCCACTACTTGGGGTCACACTATGCTTTGCTTACATGGGGGTGGATATGCTGGGTCCTCTCTTAAAGTTGCTTGTAGGGGGGAAGCATTAACTCATTTAGCACAAGGAATCTGTGGTGCTGAGAGATGTACAATGATTTTAGTGGACTGGGGGGACATTAGGGTTCCTTATTAAACATCCTTTGCAGGTTGCTGTGTTAATTCCGCAAGTGACAGGGATACTGCTTTGCAAACACCAATAGTCTGTCTTGTACAGGGAGTGGGACAAGATCTTGACCATCAACACCTTTTTTTCCCCAGTTTCTGTTAACAACTACCACAGCTGCTGGAATTTTGGGACGTGTGCCTGAAGTGCAGACAACAGCATGGACTAGAGCTGAGTGAATGTCTGAACACTACCACAGGCAGTGATGGTCAAGAGAAAGCATGATGGAGGCTTTGGTGGTAGCCTTGGAATTATAAGTACAGTCCATTCAGAGCACCCTCCATTAAATATAGTGAGGTATCTAGTTTTACTGGCAGGAAAGCAGTAGGATCCTGGCTCAGTTTGACATCAAGCTGTTCATAACAAGCATATCTTGGTGGTAACAACAAACTTGAGGGTTTGCTCTTTCTTCTGCTAGTAAGCTTGCTGCAGCCCCTTCCCTTTTCCCTGGCACAGGCCTGGAATTGGGCTGATACATCTGCTGTTCGAAATAGTCCAAACGATGGTGCATAAGTAGGCTGGGGTGATTGCAACCTCTCCGTCTGGCTTTAATCCCTTGGGAGGGTCTTAACTAGTCCTCATAACACAACATCATAATCCTTAACTCAAAAAAGTAATGCAAGCCTTCACCTTTCTTCATACAGCGGGAAAGTGCCCTTCCTAAAGGCATGCTCCTCTGAGTTTCAATCTACTTCTGACCCACATACTGCTCCTTTGCTTAGCTTCAGCTGCCTCAAAGCTAGCTCCTACCACTGGGTTGTCTGTCTCCCTTAAAGGGCCAGACCACCTTTTTACATGGCTCTTGACCCTTCTGTACCTCTTCAGAAGTAAGTGTGCTTCACAACTTTGTTGAATGCATGCAGCATTTCTAAAATAGTTGGGAGTTTTAACTGGGGGCTTACTGCCTCTGTGATTATTCCCCGCTTGTCTGGGCAGCAGAATTAAAAAAGTCAACCAGAGCAATTTCAGGGACAGTTGTACAGTATTGTGGTTTTGTGGCTGGAGGACTGTTTATACTAGTAGAGGAATATCTGCCACCACACAAGTTGTTGTTTTTTTCTGGTAGAATTATGTTTCTAGAGGGCTTATGTCACCTGAGGAACTGGTTTAACTTAGCTGAAGTTGAAGGTTTTATTAGCTTGCACACTCCACTCAGCCTGGAGTGTGGAAGCAAGCAGGGATGTATGATGAAAGGCAGGTTTTGCTAGTAAACTATTAGTGTAGATCAGGCCAAGGCCAACAGAAGGTTTGCCTCAGAAAACTCATCTACAATGTGGTAGTGGCAGTGTATTCCATCCAGGAGAGACCTGAACCAAGCAGACACTGGAAGTTTGCTAAGTGAGACTGCTTTGGGGCTCCCTCTGAAGCTGCTCAAGTTTCCAGTGATTATGTCTACATCTGTGGATAAGTGGGTAAGTCTGTGGAGCATGCCTGTGGATGCAGATATGTAGGGTGGGCTTAGGCCTGTCCTGACTGGGTCATGTTGTTGTCGTCATGATGCAGATAGACTCAGAGGCTCTGTCCAGATGAGCATGGATGTTTGGGTCCCTGAGGACAACTAGGAGTGGCACACCTTGTAGTGCTGCTAGTTGTCACTGGAGAATGTCTATGCCACACCCTCTGGTGTGTGGCAGGTTACCCCAAGTGGGGTAGAGGAGACTGGGGCCAGCAGCCTTACCTGGGGTCCTGGGGCCCAGGGAAGCTGCAGCTACATCACTCCTGCAGCTTGGAGCCTAGCCAGCAGCTGGAGTGTGGCTATGGCCAGCCAGGCTCTGGCTTAGGGCAGCACATGTTGCCTTCACATGCACTGCCCCGCTTTTTTTCTGTGCAGGTTTTTTGACCCTTGGGTCTCCATGGGTCAACCCCCCCCCCTTGCTGCAAGGTAGCAGTGTAGAAAATGCCTGCATGTGTGGTATGTGGCACCATAGATGAGTCTCTGGAACGACATATGGCATGGCCACACTCATCTGGACACAGCCATGGTGTTTAGGATGTTGGCGTGCTACCAAAATTATGCTGGGCAATGCAAACTGGAAATGGATAATTGTGATTTTAAACACTTTATAATTCAGCCAGGTCTGAATGGAATTTTATGAGGTGAACAAAAAGCACATCCTTAGCCTCTGGGCATTTCCTGTGCCAGATTTCAAAGGCCTGCTGGAAATAGTAGAGATTTGCAGTTTCTTTTAATGGGAAGTGTTAAGCAACCTACATATAGTAGTTAATGCCAAGAGCCCTTATAATGTGCTGCTTCATCTACCTCTGTACCTTCATGAGTGAGGTGGAACATAGTACTTATTTAAGAACACACACAGGAAAAATACACAGAATATAAATAGGACAGGAAGATCTAAATTACATTAGGTATTTTTTTAATAAGCAAAAATGTTCTCCCATTGTCAATTCTGCTGTAGTTCCAAAGGTGGTTGCTGATACAGGAGTGCACAAGAAGGAACTCTAATATAGGCGAGGCTCTCGTGGCAGGCAGCTGGTATGTTTAATAAGGCCAGCTATGTTTGATAGCACGGTGTTGAAAATTTACTGGCCATGGGAGCTTTGATTAATAGAATTATAGAATCACAATTTTGAAAGTGAACTCAAGAGTCAATCTAGTTAAACCCCATGCACCGATGTACTATTCCTTACATCCCTTACAGGAAGAATTTGCAATGTTCTCGAAATTTCAGAAAATCAAAGGTTTTGGGATATAATGTTCCCCAGCTATGGCGCAGGTTTAGCTATCTCTGAGATAAAGAAAGTTGCAGCATCTCTAGAAAAGACTGCTAATGCTACTGCTGATAATTTTGATAAAATAAATACAGAAATGAAGGAAATAAGGCAAATGACATTGCAAAACCGACTTGCGTTAGATTATACACTAGCCAGCAAAGGAGGAGTCTGTGCTTTAATAGGTAAAGACTGTTGTACTTATATTCCCGATAATTCAGAAGAAATCCAGGATTTAAGTAAACATATTTGAAAAGAAGCAGCTAAATTACATGAGTAAGATAGTTGGAATTTGAATTCTTGGTTTAGCTCTATTTTCAGTTCCTTAGGCTTTACCATCATTCAGTTTGTTGATATTGTTTGTTGTTTTTATTGGAGTATGCCTGGTGTTTATGATAATACAATGTTGCTTAAGCTGTGCTGCCAAGCAAATGAGAAATAGCCCGTCAACCAGAAACAAAGTATATAATTTGTATGTTGAAACAGCCGAAAGTAAAGAGAAAGAAAAACTAGAAGTTGAAAGGCTAATGGCTATACATATCTAACTTGTTGAAAAAAAAAATTAGGGAATGTAGGAGTAAATTTAGTCAGGCTTCTGGCCTACTTGACTAGAAAAACAGACAGAGATCAGAAGTGCTGATACTGCTTATTTCAGTTACATGTTTTGAGATAAGAAATCCTGCATGTCTTATTACCCTGTGCACAGATGTCCAGTTAAGTAAACTTGTTTTAGTTTCTCCAAGATTGTATTTTTTTTCTCTCTTTATCTGTCTTAAGTATAAAAATGCTGAAAACTTAGAGAGAAGGAAGATTTCTTTGAAATAGACAAGTGGGTGATTCCCCTTGCTGTATGAAATCCTCCCTGTGATCACAGTATAGCCCTAAATAAAGAAAAGCTGGCTCTGTCGGTTCTGATTCAACCACAACGCGAAGTTTGATTTCTTCCACAACCTGGACACAATATTTCAGCTGAGGTCTAATCAGCCCTGAGCAGTCTGACAGTACTAGCACCTTCCAGGTGTTGCTTAGAATGCTTGTTAATGCAGCCCAAAATTGCATTTGCTTTTTTGTAACAGCATCCCATTGCTGCCACATACTGAATTTGTAATCCACCATATCCTCCAGATCCTTCTTGGCTGTTTAATTTCCAGTTAAGTTTGATATAATTAGGTAGATTTAGTTAGTCTGGACACTGAGTTTAATACCCCTCTATCAACAGTGGTTAAGACCTACATTTTGAACTTAAAAAGGAAAGTATTTCAAAGAACATGGTACATTTTGTTATGGAACTGGTTCATTACTTTTTCTGGAGGAATTACTTATAACATTTCCTTGCAGAATCTTGTTTTTTACTTTAGTACCTCTTGTGAAACTTTAAACTGCCCCAGTCATAGTTCATGAATTTTGATGATACTCCTATTCTAAGGCAGCATGGCTACATAAATACAAGGTTAATGAAAAAAGTTCAAAGGGGTGGGGATATTTCTTTCAATACCAAGTTAATGAAAAAAGAAGAGGGGATGTTAGTGAGCGTTACAGTAGTTGAGACATAGCAGAGAGAAACCGCAAACGGAAGGTCTAGTGTAATTTCCAACTCAACCAAGCTGAATAAAAAAATAACTCTTGAATAAGATAATTTAGACAATAGAGAGAAGAAGAGACAATAGAGAGAGAAGAAATAGCATGCACATGAAGATTACACAAGAAGCCAAGAAAGAACGCTTAGTGGCTTTGTTTAAAAAAAATGATAATATTAGGAAGGAGTTTAAATATTACTTTACCTCAGAACTAGAGACCAGATCCAAAGATTTGCCTAGGAACTCTATACTAATACTGGGTTATATTAACACAAGTGTTATCTGCACATCAAGGGAAATGATTCTTCCACTTTATTCAGTTCAGGTGAAGCTTTATCTGGAGTACTATGTCCAGTTTTAGGCACCATACTTCAAGAAAGATGTAGACAAATTAGAAAGGGCTCAGTGGACAATAACAACGACTGGATGTGTAGGAAAAATACAAGAAAAGGTTGTAAGAACTGTGGTTATTTAGTCTGGAGAAGAGAAAATCAAGACGTAGATTTCTTAACACTTCAAATACATGAAGGGTGATTATTATGAGGATGGTGACAAGAGATTATTCTCTCATTTAGATTAGATGTTAACAGTAGTGCAACTAGGGTTGGGTGAGCAGGGCACCAGCCCCAGGCACTAATTTAGAGGGGGTGCCAGAATGACAGCCCCCAGGGAGTCTATGCCACCACCCAGGCTGCATTCAGGGAACTTGCACTACGGCAGCAACAGCTCACACCATTGCAGCAACCCCTACTGAAGAAGATGTGTCCCCCGCACTCACCCGTTCACACTTTCTGATATTCACTAGTCCCCTGCCCTCCAGGACACCAAAATCCCTAGTTACATCTTTGGAATTTGGGAGCAGGTTTGATAAATATTTGGATAAGATGGTTTAGACAGGGATGCTGCTGCCGTGAGCAGGGGGCCGGAGTGGATGACCTCCACAAGTCCCTTTCAGTCCTCTGAGTCTATGTTTCTAATACATTGATAATAGAAGAGTTTTGTGGAAAGTAACAGAGAAGAATGAGATGACTGTAAAGCAGCTGAAAATAGCAGTTTTTCAGTTATTGCTTTAAAAATAGAGGCTAAAAGTGAGACTGGAACCAAGAAACTTGGGTACAATACTAATGAGGCTTTCTTGCCATCTAAAGTTTGTAGTGCCTGGCTGCTAAAAAAAAGACAACTGGATATGAGATTGCATAAGTTAGAGAAGTAAATTAGAAACTAGAAGAGATAATGGTATCTATGTAAAACTTGGTAAGGTTACACACAGAGATCTTATTACTGCTTTCATATGCCTGTCAGGTATTTTCTTCCTGCAAGAAAGGGACTTGGTCATGGTCATGATTAGAAGATTCAGAAAGTGTTAATTTACATATTGAGAAGGATTTGTTTTCCAAGACAGCTTCTGAAAAGCCTGACAGTATATGTATTTTAATGGGCAGATACCAAAAATAGGTTTAAGCCAAAAGTGGATTTATGCTTAATACAGTTGGGAAGTGCTTTCTGAAGGACTTTATCCAAGTAGTTATAAAAGGATAATATTCTCAAGTCTTTATTAAAGAAAGCGATGAAGAAACCCCACCAGAGTAAGCCTTATTCATTACATTGTTTGTGAAGCACAGGCCAGCTTCTGAGCATCAGTAGCTTAAATTTCAGATTGTATTCAGATATGAACTAAGCACAGAGAGTGTCCCTAGAGTCACAAGTGACACACTGGCCACCTTGAATAGGGGTCTGACTATGCTGTTAGAAGTATGAGCAGTTTTTAATACTGTGGACCAATGTATTTTCTCCTCAGGTTGTATTTAAAGGGGGAAGCACAGAATTCCTTCCAGCTGCACCTGGCACTAAAGAGCATTTGCTAGATCATTCCTGACTGTCACTGCATGGTGAGGAAGATTAGGGTAGGATGCTTTTGATACTTGTTCCTTTCTCTTACTGAAGTGGTTCATAAGCAGAGAGAAATTGTTGACTGAAGTAAGGCAGAAAGGCAAGTCAGGGCAGAGCTGTACCTCATAGACCATCATTTCTCAGCCACAGTGCTTTGGCGCACAGTGGTGGACTTGTACCCCGCTTTGATTCCTGCTCCACCCAAAGTTTAAATCCCAGCATGTCAGGGCCCTGTCCTGACTCTGCAGGTGCCCAAGTGCTGACAGTAGCAGCAGCATTTCTAGTCAGGCAATGCTGAGAGAATTCAATTGACTTTATGGCTCATTATAATCTACCCTATCCCTTCTAACCTCTTCATTTCACAGATGTTAATGACCCTCTCTTTTTAATGGTCTTGATGTTCCACCAATCAAGCTAGCCTTTGTTTTGCAGTTCTGCGGTCTGTTAGCTGCTCCTGGTAATGAAACTCCTATTTCTCAACCCTACAGACTGTTTTTAACTCATTCCAATGAAGTTATTATTTTTTTGCTTCCATTTTAAGATGAATAATCCAGCGGTAGGCCACTAGCATGTCAGTAACGTTTCCTCCTTAGTTTATTTTTAACTGGAGAAACATCTGCAATGTGTTATATGATGATGCACCTCACTGTCTGACCCCCCCTTTTCAAAATCAAAGATCTGTCCATGGCTGCACCTCAGAGCAGCAATTCTCAACCGATGTGTGGTAGCACCTGGGGATGCCTTGAGATTCTTTCAGGGGTGCTGCACAGTTAGCACTGTTAGGTAGGAACCTGTGCCAGACGTAAGCAGTGCAGTAAAGAGGTGCAAGGTTAACACTACTGCTTAATAAGTTAGTAGTAAATGGGCACCATGTTTTGATTAAATAAAGTTTCCGTATTCAAAACATTCAAGTTCTGTTCAGTAAATTTGAAGGGCTGGTTTTGTGTGTTTAATTAAATTCAAGTTGCCATCTTATTGCAGTTGCATACAAAAATGAGCAAAAAGTTAAATTTAATAAAAACGTGTCACCATTTTACAGCAGACTAAAAGGCAGGATTTCTAACAAGCCAAATATTTTAATATTAGTTTTTATATATTCAAATACATAAAACATTTGGATTGTGAACTCCTGTTATGCCTCAGACCATACTAAATCTGTGGAATGTGAAACGACGTTGAATCCACTGTGAGCAAACCAAAAAAGTGAGAAAATGCCATGAAGCCACATCAGGAGAACTGCAACCAGCTCTGCCCTCCCCTGCAGAAAGGATGTGGGCAAATTGGAGAGTCCAGCAGAGGGCAACAAAGCTGGTTTGAGGGGCAGGGGGGACATGACTTCTGAAAACAGGCTGAGGAAACTGAGCTTATTGAGTCTGGAAAAGGGAAGACTGAGGGCTTTTTAATAACAGGCTTCACTACTGAAGCGGGGATCCGAAGAGGACAGAGCTACTGTTCTCAGTGACAACAGATGGCAGAACAAGGAGCAGTGGTCTCAAGTTGCAGCAAGGGAGGTTTAGGTTGAATATTTGGAAAAAGTTTCTCACTAGGAGGGAGGTGAAGCACTGGACCAGGCTCCTCAGAGAGGTGGTGGAGTCTCCATCCTTGGAAGTTTATAAGACCCAGCTTGACAAAGCCCTAGCTAGGATGATCTAGTCGGGGCTGGTCCTGCCACTAGCACGGTCCAGTTACCCTCCTGAAGTCCCTTCCAGCCCTCACTTTCTCCGAGTCTGATTTATTAAGAAAAGCCCGTGCCCAGTGGGCCCGATCTCCTATAACTCCGCGGCTGGGGAAAGAAGGCAGCCCACACACGTCCGCGCAGCTCGTGCGTTCACCGCTCCAGCCCGCCCCAAGGCCTCAGTGCGCAGGCGCGAGGCCCTCCCAGCAGCCCCCGGGACCCCAAAGGAGCGGGTTCCTCCCCCCGCAACGCACGTCTTAGTGTCTCCGCGCGCCGGACCGGGTTGATCTACGCATGCGCTAGCCAGGCCCCGCGCTTGCGCGCCTGGTAGCTGTGGGAACACCGGGCAGCCGGAGCGCCCAGCAACTCGGAGGCGGTGGCGTGCCGCCGCCCGGGCCGGCGAAGCGAGGAGCGGAGCGGAGACGCAGCAGGACAGGCCCAGACCACGCGCAGGGTCGTCCAGTAGGTGCGGCTGCAGAGCCGGGACAAGCGTAGGGGGGGAGGGGCCGGCGTGGCGTGTGCGGTTGCTATGGGAACAGGCTGCCCAGCTCCGCTCGCCGGCTTCAGAGCAGCCCGCCTCCCCCGCCGGAGCTCTCGAGTGGGCCAGCCCTCCCCCTCCCCCGGTGCGAGGCAGGGGGATCGCCGACGCCGTTGTCCTGTTGTTGCCGTTAGTGGGAAACAGCTGCGAGGCTGTGACGTCTCCGGGCGCGAGAGTGGAACTCTGTTTCCGGCAAGACTCGTCACCAGCGGGAGGCCGGGGCGTGGCCGCCTGTTTGGATCAAACCATTGCAGTCCTTCCCGCGGGGAGGGAATGCGCTGATTGGCGGAGGGGGTCAGAGGCACGTGGCTTATGGACCTGCTCCCAGCTTCGGTGTTAACCCTTGTGGCTCCGCCGAGCTGCCCGGATTGCTTCCTTTACTGGAGTGTCTCCCAACCAAGTGCCACCCAGCCGAGTGCTGCAGCAGCCGCTGGGCCTCTGCTCTGAGGAAGGGGGGGGGGGTCCCCTGGGGTGTCCTGTCTCTGCAGGTGTGCAAGTGCAAGAGATGGCAGAGCAGCAATGCCCCCCTCATCCCCCCCTCCAGCTCCTGGTAGGAGGCTGGGGACAGTGTTTTTAAACTCGTGGAAGATGACAAGTGCCAGGAGAGTTCGGTGGAATCAGTGGTTCAGCCATGTGCCTGGTATCCCACTTGTGACCTTGGCAGTTGCAGGTGCTGGAGGGGAGGGTCCTTGAAGCAGGGCCACCTAGAGTGGGGAGTGTCAACCAGGGTGTCAGGGCAAGTGCTTTGGGTGCCTTTTGAGGGTGCTGCGGGGTGCCTGGCAGTGTCAGTGCTCTTAGGTGTGCCA
The DNA here is from genome assembly GCF_052110815.1 of Crocodylus siamensis. NCBI lineage: Eukaryota > Metazoa > Chordata > Crocodylia > Crocodylidae > Crocodylus > Crocodylus siamensis. The sequence goes on from NC_143395.1 coordinate 88,680,838, forward strand.
ACACAGATAGACCCAAATAGGAATCTGTAGTGTTAAAAACGTTCTGAGCTATTGTGGGTTTTCAGAGTTTACAACAGAAGCATTGCTCTGGCTTCTTTCTGTCATCAAAAAACAGTGGAAAGTCAAGAGCTGATGTTTTCGAAGGGTCTGAAAAGGTTAAGAAGCACTGATCTGTAGAAATCTATCACTTAGCCATTATCTTCCCCAGCTTTCACCATTATTGGTCTAGGGTTGCCAGAGGAAACTTCTCGAACTGTACTGTTCAAAAGCTGTTAATAGATGACATCCTGGTAAGGGGAGGGAGAACTGATTGGACCAGGGAACTCCTGTTTGGGAGCTGGCTGCTGTGGAAAATGTTTGTCTCCTGGAATTGGCAGATTCAGGCATTGAGGACCAGGACTTTCAAGAGCGAAGGGACCCGTGATTCAGTCCTTGTTCCTCTAGTCTACCTGAGCCAGTTCATTACCTATAGGCCTGGTGAAACTGTTTGGACTTTGTTGAAGGTGACGGATTGCCACCTCCAGACTGGCCTTCTGTCCAGCTGGAATTTTCCCTTCACCTTTTGAGACCAAGATTTTTAGGTTTCATGCTGATTTATGCTAAATTGCTTCCTGGTTATAAAGATACCTGAACTTCTCTGATCTTGTGCTGCTGCTACTTTTGTCTTAAGTGAAGCGTGTTAGATAAGACCCGAGGAGCAACCTTTTGGAAGAGAAAAGGGTATTGTCATATGTTCAGCTATCACTTATTAAGTGCAATTGAAATTCAGGATAAAACTGCATATTACACTTGGACCGTACTAAGGGTGCTTAAAAAGTAAGCATCTGAAAGCTAAAACTTGTTAACTCGTGTTAAGCGCTTTCTGAGCATCTCAAAGTTATGTTGTGTCAGGTGACGGTTAACTCTGAGCTGTGCTGCAGCATAGCTCATGTCCAGGAAACTTCAGTCTGCTCCACGGAGATAAAATGAGCAATTTTAAGACCTCCAGCATCCCTAGATGCACCACTCCAAGCTCCCCCTCTCATCCAGAGCAGGGATAGAGTCCAGGTGTCCTGGTTCATCGCCATGCCCCTGCTCTCCAGCCTTCCAGCCTGGAGTCAGCTGTGCAGACAAACCCATGGCATTATCCATTAACGCACAATTGGTTACAGCAGGGGTTCTCAAACTGTGGGTTGTGACCCCCGGGGGGGTTGCAAGCAACTTAAAAGTTGGGCCATAAACTTCTTAGGGAGTGTGTGCAGCAGCTTGGGAAAGTGGCATGCAGTGGTGATGCAGAGTGGTGGATGGTGGCGGCAGCTGCTATGTGCGAGCTCTCCATCCCCCGCTGCTGCCGTCCAGCACTCGGTCGCGGTATCACAAAGTTTGAGAACCCCTGGGTTCCAGGGTGTTCTAAATATAACATAATTTAACATTCCACGTATTAAATATGATCTAAGTGTAACGTAAAACTTCATAATCCAAATATTTTATACAATTAATATTAAGCTATTTGGACGGTTAGAAATACTGTCTTTTAGTATGCTATAAAATGGTGAAATAAATAGTCTTTTTCACTAGATTATTAACTTTTTGCTCATATTCATATCCAGCTTCAGTAAGATGGCACAGAAACCAGCACTCCAACTGTATTAAACAACTTTAATGTTTTGGGTACAGAAACCTTTTTAAAATCAAAACATGATGTCTGTTTTCAACTAACTAACTTATTAAACAGTAGTATTAACCTTGCATCTCTTTGTTGCACTGTTTACATTTGTCACATTCCTTTTTCCCAGTGGTACCAGAATTTCTTGAAAATATTCCCAAATAGGGTCTTTTTTGCAACCTGCAGCCATGGTAGACTTTTCCTCCAGTTTCTAGGTGTTGAAATCAAAACTAGTTTATGCTTCATAGATTGTTGTTCTTTTTCCTACACTGTTTTGAGCCCAGCTTTGGTCCTTTTCTTGGACACACGGCTCCTTACTCAGCTTCTCTCCCCACTGAACAGAAATTAACAACAAACCAAGCCTCCTCCTCCCTGTGACACAACCCATCATACACTTTCCCATTTACCCTTCCCCAACCCCCCAAACCCTCCTCCTCCTTTCTACTATTGTAACCCTCTGCTCTAGTATTTTAGTATAGAGATATGGATAGGCACCTGAGAAGATAAACTTAACATAGTACATATGCAAAGGATCAAGAAAGAACATTTCACTGAAGAACCCAGAACCATTCTGAAGCAGGGGGTTGGTAATTACTGAGCAGATGGTTGGTTTTCCATGAGCTGGAGAATAAGCTTCTATTATGGGTCCAGAATCAGAAATATTCATAATTTGAGTGCTGAGCTAATTGGAGCTCAGGTAGAACAAAGCAGAGTTTGGTGCCATTCAAGTAGGCTCAGTGGATCATCCTGATCAAGTACTACACATGATGGGGTCTGGTGGAGTCAGAGGCCAGGTTCCAACAGCTGAGATGACTTTGCTGATCCTTTGCATCCAGCAGTGTTAGACCCTGAATCCCTTGTAGAGTAAAGCCCCATATATATGAAATATCATGCCATATGTTTAAAGCTTGATGTCAAAAGTTAGACGTTTTTCACCTCTTTTTTTTTTATCCAGTAGAAAACCAGTCTTGAACTCCAGAGTTTTTAGTAGAGGCTCATTGACTCAACATATTCTTTTATTGAAATTATTTTTAATTGTCATAGAATCATAGAGCAGTAGGGCTGGAAGGAACCCCCTCAGCCCCCTGCGTGAGGCAGGATCATCCCTATCCAAACCATTGTATACAATCTATAATTTGACCTCTGAGTAAGACTACTGCCAATTGTGACACAACACAAGACACAAGTAAACCAGGGGAACCATAGCAGTCAATGTCCTGCTTCTATGAAATGTAACTATACACTCAAGAGATCCCAGGTAGAGGGCCATACTTCCATTACAGAGGAAGGCAAAACCCCCAATCTGACCATGGGCTAAAATTTCTTCCTGGCCCCAAATCAGTCTGATCCTGAGTGGAGGGCAAGACCATCTAGCCAGAAACCTAAATTTATATTAAATTTATAACTTGTGCTATGCTGTATTAAATTCAGAATTCATTTTAAGATGGTGTATTCTTAAAAAGGAAAACATTATAATGTGAATAAAAATATAAAAATCCAATTTAAATTTAAAAATCTGTTTGTTTTTTAATAATTGATTTTTTTTTATTTTTTTTTATTTTATTTTTTTTAATCCGTCTTGGGTAGTGGCTCCTGGTTGGAGAGGCTCACTGCTCACTTCCAGTTTCCCAGAAATTAACTGTGCTGGACCTGGGGAGCAGAACACGCATCACTTTTCCTTTGCTGTTGACCTCATAACTCCCCTTTTTAGGGAGCAGCTTGTGGAAGGCTCACAGAGCCTTTCTATAGGCAGCAGCATGGATCATTCTTTTGGGGCCTTAGGAGGATGGATTGTAATTTGTAACTTTTGTTTTGTCATAGGGGCTTTGATTGCTTGCAGAGAAGTGGCAGTAATTGGGCCAAGGGAAGGACAAGTTGGGGCTAGCCAAGGAATGTTTCATTTTCTGCATAATTGTTATAATTTAAAAAGGAAAGAAGTAGTGGTTTAAAATGGTAGAGATAGCACTGAGATTCTTTTTTAAAAGGAGGAAGCATTCTAAAAGAAAGAGGTTTTACGGAAACAGGCAGAGCTGGAAGCATTCAAGAACTGGAGATAGGTAGAAGTTAAGATCAAACCACACAGTAGCAAGCTAATGTAACCACATTATTTTACCTTGTTCCCCTCATCCTTTCTATATTCATGGTTTTTGTTATAAGCACTTATGCAGCTAGCCATAAGTCTTGCAGTAGAATTAACTTGGATGAACAAGGCAGAGCTCTACTGAAGTCAGGAGTGCTTCAGGCAGATGGAAGGGTCCACTGACTGTTAACTTAGATGGTAATTTTTTAGGATGAGGGCTGAATTATCTGTAGGGCCTGGCATGTGGTCCAAGTCCTTAATATTACTAGTTTTTAATTATTATTTCAAGCTAAGATTGCTGGAGAGCAGATGACATTTTTTGGACCCAGTTGTAACTGAACAGTTGCTTGATACTTAGATTGTCCATCACCAGAGTGCCTAAAATTGAAGCAGAGAATAAAGATGACTTGCTTATAACCTGCACTTAGTGAGATCCAGAACATAGCTGCATTGCAACCAGTTGAAAGCAGCAAACAAATTGACAGGTAAGGTGTAACTTGCTGTATATGTCCAAGGCTGCCCGCTTAGCCTTTTCTAGTCGCGCTGAGCCATCCATGATCCTGTGGACTGACAGTTTGCCCCTGCAACCAGTTACCATGACCACCAAAGCTTCTCGCCTGCCATGTCTTTGATCAAAATTTTAGTCTTGGGGTTGCTGCTACTCCCTGTTCAGTGGTGTATCACTAAGGTTGTCTGCAGGCACGAAGAACTTGGGGCTTTGGCTCCCTTATACCCCACCTAGCGCCAACCCGTTGTTACTGTGGTGTTGCATGGTTGCATTGTTGTTACCAGTCGTTGCTCTCGTTCAGTCTTGTTGGTGTCTTGTCGTTCTCTTGGTCCTTCTCCCAGTAAGGATTCTAGGTCTCTTTTTCAGATATGAGCACTGACTCAGCCGAGCCAGCGTGTGGGTGCGGCTTCCCCCCATGGGGGTTGCCACCAACCATCTCCCTCTGGCTCTCTGCCCTGTCTGAAGTCTGCCCTCAGCTGCTGGGGACTTCTTTCCAGTCCCCCTGTTGGCTCAGCACAGGGCTTTTATAGCCATCTTGCTGCTCCAGTCAGCAAATTGGCGCCAGCATGCGCTTACAAAGCGCATCCATGCCAGTGCTGGCTTTTTTCTTTGTCCCATCGCTGGGCTCCAGCTGGCTGTGACATGAGATGCTACTGTGTTGTTAGTAAGTTTTGTGCAGCGGCATACCCACGGCCTTGCTCCCGAGTCTTAGGGGGCTGTGCCACTGCTGGCATGGTTTGCAGCATGGCTGCTCTGCCCCTGCTGCCCCCTTCCTGAGGCTCAGTATGCTGCAGGGTCACCAGCTTTGATGGCAGCGTGGTGATTCTGCTGCCGGTGGGCTTGGTGGCATGGGGCCTTTGGCATTGCCGCTGGATCCCCATGGCTTGGTGGATCCCTTGCCCCTGCAACATAAGGCAAAAAAATAAAAAAGAGCCCTCCAAGAAAATGTAGGTTATGGCCCTAGCTGTGGAATTGAGGTCAGTGTCTCTACAATAATCAAAGTTCAAGGATGAACAATTTATAATTGAAAGTAGATTTGACAAACTTAATTAGAAGCTGTCACAGGCCAGCATGGTGCTGTTCCACAGAAAATGATTCTCTCTCCCTAGTTGCCTGTTAGTTAATTAAAGAGAATCAGTAATAAAATCCAAAAAATGTTATATCTCAAGAGCAAAACTTAAAGGATGTTAAAGATTGAAGGAAATGAGTTCTTCAATGGCTAGAGACCTGTAATGTTAGAATATTCATTAAGATGTGATATAAAACTTTTTAATGCAATAGGAAACATAAAGATAAGTGGAAGATGAGAAATGTTCATTTAATTCACATTTCTGGCTACATTTCTGAGGAAACCTCTTAATATAACTATGTTAATGCCATGTATGCTTTACATATCATATTTACTCAAATCCAAGATGAGGTCATCACTCCTTTCCCTCTTCCCCGCCCCCCCCCCCCATTTAACAAGCTGGTGCTCTGACTCTGGTCCCTGCTTGAACTCACAGCCACTGCCCCCTCCCTCCATCTTGCACTGCTGCCTCCCCATGCTGCCTGCACTGTCCTCTCCTGCCACGATTGACACTCTGGCTCTGGCCCAGCCACACAATAGTGGCAGTGGCCCTGGCCCAGCTTTGGGGCTGTGGTTGTAGGTGCCACTGTTGCTGCATGGCTGGGCTGGGGTCAGAGTGATTGTGTGCTATGCTCTGGGGCTGGAGCTGGAGCTGTAAGAAGTGGAAGGATGAGCCAGGTGCCAGAGGGTGTAGGCAAATTATTGTGGAGTCATGGATAATGAGGGGGAGGTGCCAGAGGATGGGCCAAGCTTGGGGGTGGGGAAGTGGTGTTCAGTGGAGGCAGGCAGCAAGGGGAGAGGGTAGGGGCATGCCACTTGACTCTCCTACTGCCTGCTCCCCCTACCACTGCTTGCCATGCTGCAGTGAAGGGGAGGACCAGTTTAAGACAACTATCCAATAATTCATAAACTAACTCTGAATTAGATGCTAGACATAAAAAATTATAACAAGTTTTATAAATTTTCCATATCTATAATCTAATTATTGAGGAGCCATCTTAACTTCAAAGTAATCTTGGATTCAGGTAAATACAGCAACTGAAATATACCAGATAAATTGTTTAGGCTGAAGGACATGCACTCCAAGGCCTGAAACCTTCTGCCTACCCATGCAAGTTGAGCTCCAAAGAGGCTAGTTCAGAGTAGCTGCTTAGTTGGTTCCTTTGTGTCACATTAGAAAGCAGGAAGTTACATGGATCTCAGATTGCTGTGTATGGCTGCATTAAAAGCAGGTGCTTTGTAAGAACCTGGACATGACTTCTAACTACAGTAAGATTTCCAGTTTAGCTTTTTTAATTCCTTTAAGCACACTGGTGTTAGGAAGCTGTCTCTCTTAATCCACTGGTGGAATCTTTTCCTTACATGCTGCAGTGCAAGAGGTGGGTAATTGAAAGCAAATCTTTGCACCAGGCAAGAGAAACTTGCTATGTAGCATTCAGTCTACCCTTGTGTGGTAGAACTATACCAGTTAGAATATATAATGACTCTCCATGCCTGTGGAGAAATGGTCTGGCTTTTCCTCTTGAGCCATGAACAGACAAAGTGGTTACAGCATTACATAAATATAATTAGAGGTGGACCGGTATACCAGTCCAAATCAGATCGGCACCAATAAAGGGAAAGTTGACATTATTGGCAATTGGCTTTTTCTGACTGGTGTAGCCAATAATGTCACTGATAAATGCTGCGTGTATGTGTGCAGCTGCAGTATGTACGCAGCCAGGAAGGCAGCCTGGTAGTGTGAAAAGCAGCGTCCAGCCAGTAAGTTGGGGGAGGGAGGGAAGAGACATGGGGGAGCAGATTAAGTCCCCTATGGTGAGGGAGGGAGTGGGGCAGGGGCATGTGCCTCCCTGGATTTGTGTATGGAACGAGGGTGGGCTGCCTGCTGCAGGCTCAGGGCTAGGCGCTGTGCTGGACTCCTCCCAGCCGGGCCAGGGCCGGAGCAGTGCTGGGGGGGGGGGATCTACAGGGTGGGCTATAGACACCTGAAAATTCTCTGTAGCCCCCCTCCCAGTGCTGCCACTGCCCACCCCGAGCACAGACCCAGTCCAGCCTGCCTGCTGGGAAGAGGCCAGCACAATCCCTGGCCCTGAGCCTGCAACAGGCAGACTGCCCTTGCTCCATGCATAAATCTAGGGGGCACATGCCCCCCCTGCCTCCCCCGGGGTTGTGCACAGCAGCAAGGAGCCATGCCCCCTTCCCATCCCCTCTTTACTCTGGATGAGCTGCCTGTGGTTCTGTTCCATACCCCGCCCTGCCCAGGCTGGGCAGCCCCAGCCCCACTGCCCCCCCTCACTGTGGGGGCCTCAATCTGCCCTTCCCCATGCCTCCCCACCACAGACATACCAGCCAAGCTACAGGGCTGCAATACTGGCTATTGGATCAGTATCCGATATGGCTGGTTAAGAGTTGGCCATTGGTATCGGCCAAAAAAATCTTTACCAGTGCACCCCTAATGGTAATATAGATATCTCTATAGTTCCATACGGAAGAAGTGTTGTATGGTTATTATGGCTTCAGCACTTTACAGAAGAGGTGGGGTCTTGGCAGTTGTTTCATAGCAGTGGGGAGGGAGGAAGGGAAAGCTTGGAAAATATTAATGGGGAGACTTATAAGCATGTGAGGGTCTTAGAGAGAGGCAGGAGAGAGGCTTTGAAAAGCAGAAGCAAGAAGAAGGTAAATGAGACTTAGAGTAAGGAAGTGAGTTTTTGACTCAACTTTGGACAATGCTAGATGGCAGCTTCCAGTCTTTTCTGCTATTGGCTTTTAATCATAGATTGTATGAGGGGACTCAAGCTACCTGCTTGTGTTGTGCACAGTAGAGAAAATCCAAGACAAAATGATTTTTTTCCCCTTTGGTAACTATAAACAGTTTATTTCTACTATGAGGAACAAAGAATTCTGACTTGGATGGAGTTTATGATAGTTGTTGAAAAATGAAAACTGATGGCATCTACAAAGAGTTGCATTAATATACTAAGTCTTAGACTTGATGAATTTGTGGAAGCGATTCTTTTGATGACTGGTGGCTTAGAATTATGAGGAAATCCCAGATGACCTCAGGGGCTCCATGACTGACAATCTTCAAGAATGGAGACAAGTCCAACCATGGAAACTATAGAGGGATCACCTTGCTGTCCATCGTAGGAAAGATCATTGTGAGAATCCTTCTGAACTGTCTCCTTCCTCTTGCTGAAGAGTTCCTCCTAGAATTTCAGTGTGGGTTTAGAGCATCAAGAAACACAACTGACATCATCTTCACAGCTTGCCAGCTGAAGGAGAAACTTTGGGAACAACATAAGCCTCTCTATATGGCCTTCTTTGGCCTTACAAAAGCTTTTGAATCTGTCTGCTGAGAAGTGTTGTGGAGAATCCTTCTGAAGTATGGATGCCCACTGAAATTTGTCACCATTCTCTGCCTGTTCCATGACAGTATGTGAGTGGTGGTTCCCAGTAATGGATCTATCACAGATCCCTTTGAGGTTAAAACTGGAGTTAAACACAGCTGCATCATCGCTCCCACACTTCTCAATATTCCTTGCCATGATGTTGCATCTGTCCATCAACAAGCTTCCAGCTGGGGTGGAGCTAAACTACCAAATGGATGGTAAGTTGTTTAACCTCAAGAGTGGTTTTGGTTTTGGCTTTGGCTTTGGTTTTGGCTCAAGACACAGCTAAGACAATCATTGAGCTTCAGTATGCTGATGATGTTGTAGTGTGTGCTGACTTGGAAGCAGACCTTCAGGCAATCATCAATGTCTTTACTGAGGCATACAAGATGGGACTAACGCTAAGGTCCTCCACCAACAAGTTGGTAATGAACAGTCTCTAGCTCTAGTAATCCAGATCCATGATGACACTCTGGAAAATGTTGAGTATTTCTTGTACCTTGGAAATCATCTGTTGCAGAAGGCTAACATTGACAAAGAAATCCAAATTGCCTCAAATGTGCAAGTGCAGCCTTTGGATGCCTGAAGAAACACAAGTTCACAGATTATGACATCAGGTCCCAAACCAAGCTCATGGTTTATCAAGTAGGTGTAATCCCCACCTTGCTGAACAGAGCCGAGGCATGGACAACGTACAGGAGACATCTAAAGTTATTGGAGAAGTACTATCCACACTGCATGCAGAAGTCCTTCAAATCCAGTGAGAAGTTAGCATCCTCCTGCAAGCAAACACTATGAGTATTGAGGCAACGATCACCTGGCATCAACTTTGTTGAGTCAGCCAACTCATCCGGATGTCTGACTTCAGACTCCGGAAGCAAGCTTTATTTTCCCAGCTCAGCTAAAGTGTACGCTTAAGAGGACAGCAGAGAAAGTGTTTCAGGGGCATCCTCATGGCCAACTTAAAAAAAATGCAATATCCATAACTCATGGGAGACTGTTGCTCAGGACTGCCCCAAATGGAGGAAGAGTCTGTTGCAGGGATCTTAGTACTTTGAAACCTCATGACAACAACAGGAGATGGAGAAGTGGGAACAGCAAAAAGTGTGTCACAGACCAAATAAAAATCCAGATCCACCAACCCTGCATGGAAACAGATGTCTGAGCTCAGTAGAGTCTGTCAGTCCCAAATAGGGCTCATCAGCCATCTTCCGACCCATAGATAAGGCAGTCATGGAGGATATTTGTGGCATGATGAAGGGCATGGATGTCTATTTGCTTTTGCTCTGGGCCATTATAAAAATAGTTATGGCGACACAAAGGTGAAGTCTGTTTCTAGCCTAAGGATGCACAATCAGATCAAACTCTGGCAGTCTGAGTCGATAATTCATCATATAATGTGTTAATGTGTTTTCTTACAAAGATAAGATTTATTGTCTTTTCCTGTATATAGTTTCATTTCTAGTTGACAAGCAATACCTCTTCTAGCTTGTTAGAATTGAGTACTTGATAAAACTGATACCATATATTGTTAATTTTCTAAGTATGTGAAAGTCTCTCTCCGCATGTTCTTTGTCTTGTTCCTGCTTTATTGTAATAAACAGCTTTTATTATTTATTGAATTGTCAGCTTCTGAATATTTATAATGTTGGGTGATAAGCCTTTGTTTGACATCAGAATGCTATTTTGTTTGGCCTTGAAAATACTGTAGTCCCTGATGATGTTTGTTTTTGTTTTTTTTTAAATTCCTTTCCACATGCTAAAAACACTATATACTTCAACTGTTTTTCCACTGACAATAGGAGAGTGAAGAATAATATCACTGAATCCCAGTGGTACAGATTGATTTCTCTGAGATCTGAGACCTTCACCCTGGCTTCCAATGTTGTTTTTTAAAGCATTTAAAAAATAATTAAATATTCATGAATACCATAAACATTTTTGCTTAAAAAATGCTTTGTGGTTTGTTTTTCTTCTTGTTTTTCTGTTGCAGCGCACAGTGTCTGGTCAGATACATTGTAGAAGAATGCAGTCCTCAAAGAATAAAAATGTAGATACGCCAGACCCATTTTATAGGCCTTCTGTGCCTAGGCAGAAGACCAGCGCTGAGATTATAAATGAAGCGAGAAATGCGTTAAGAACTTTAAGAACTCAAAGGCCACTTACACCTCGAGAGTATCAAAGGAAACTTTTTGGATCTGCATCTTCACGAACTCCTGATGATAGACCACCTTCTGCTTTTAGGTATAGAGGCTTTAAGGTTTGTTAATATAATCTAGCAGCAAGAGGTTTGATTCTGTAATTATGTTTATGGTCCTTTTTTCCTGTGTTAGTTTCTGCTGTTAATTGCATCCTTTTTGGTGTTTTAAAAATGCTCCTTGACAATGTTAATCTGTGTGTCTGGGAAGTTCCTGTGGCTTGGAACTAATACTAGCAGTGGTCTGTACCAATTTTGTATGTACAGAATGGTGTAAGAGAATGTTCTGTGCGGTACATCTCCGTACATCTCCTCTTTTTTAATGAAAGAAAAGAAAAAGCTTTATTATGAAACTTTTTATTTTTGATTATTATGGAATGACCTGTTAGCTTCCTTTCTGGTCAGCTGGGGTTGTGGCCCAAAATAGTTCACAGAAAGCATGATCTTCCCACCCAGTGGCAGGCACTGGAGCTATTAGCCTCAAAGGTAGGAGCCATCTCTTACAGTCCCTTTCCCCAGCAGCACAGCGTGTTGCAGGAGTTACACTGTCATATCTTAGTTGCTACTTTATGCTACTTTGCAGCATCTGTAGAGATAATTCAGGCTGCATTATACCTTTGTGAGGAGAATTAATTTAATTACAGTATCTGTTTGCAGAATAAGCAAGAATGTGCCACACAGTCCTCTGATTTCCTCCCTCAGCCTTAATGAGCCATTTGGCCTGACATCCCAATTGAATCTGTAAGATACAAAGAAAAAGAGAATAATGTAGATGTGGTACCCTTTCTTCACTGGCTTGGGGATGGAAGAGAATAGACCCACTGCAAGAAAACAAAACTGAGTCTGAGTTAATGTTCTGTTTCTGTTCTTTATCTCAGTCTCCATGCTTCCAGTTTTGAATCTAGTGAATCAAGACCAATTTCTGGTGCACGTCTCAGCCCTCTGGACCATGCAAGTACTTTTAAATAAAAAGAATGTTATATAATAGTGAACATACACCACCCACTGTATTGTTATAAAAGGACACTGTAAGAATAGGTTAAATCAATGCTTTGAGAGTTCACTACAAGAGGTGAAAATGTACAATTTGAGATTAATACAACTGGTTTATGAACTATTATTTTTTTTCCCCCTAAAATGAAGAAGAAAACAGGTTTCACCTATATTAGAATGTAGCATTCTAACTCCAGGTACAACAAAATTGCTTTAGTGCTTGAAAAATGAGATGTTAAAATTTTGATGCTCTATTTTCATTTTTAAGATGACTGAAAGAGAGGCTGCAAATGGCACTGATCCTGAAAAAAAAAAATTGGAAGTAGGTCATCTGCTTATAGTGCAGGGCCAGGCAATTCTTTCAGGTGAAGGGCCGCTTAAAGAGTTTTGGAGAACTGTTGAGGGCTGCAAGGGTGGTCCTGTCCCCTGGTCTTCATCTTGGGATCAGAAGTCCTGTGCCTAACCTCTGACCTTTGCCACTGGAAAGTCCTTCCCCTTGCCCTTGGAAGTACTCCTCTTGGGGGTTTGCCATCTTGGAACTGGAAAAAAACCAAATTATATATTAAAAATCAAACATCCATAATGATACATTTTAATTTTATTTTAAAAAATATTTTTGTCCTAACTTGTTTATACTGTGTATATATAGAAGTGATTCCATGATAGCTCAAAATGAAGTCTTACTCTTGTATATTGTCGGGGGTATGGGTGAGTGGGTATGGGGTTTGTGTGTGGATGTGTGTTTGTGGGGTGTGGGGAAGGGTGTGGGGGTATTCATGTGGGTGGGTGGGTATGGGTTTGTGCGGGACTGTGGGGTGTGTGGAGGGGGGAGTGGCTGGGGGTGTATGTGTGATGTGAGCAGGGCTCCCCCAGAGGCATGCAGGTGTGAGTGTGGGGGAGGGTGTGGGTGGGGTGTGTGTTAGTGTGTAGAGGAGGGTGTGGTTGTAGGGTTTAAGGGGGAAGGTTTGAGGATATGAGGGGTGTGCATGGGAGCCCTGGCAGGCGCCCCCCTGAGCGTGTCAACCCCTGCCCCGCAACAGCTCAGAGCCTGCATGCCCTATGGTGCTTCCTCTGCCACCACCAACAGCGCGCAGTCCCAGCACAGCCTGCACCTGCTCCACACCTCCCAGCCGTGGTGCCTCAGGCAGGTGGGACCAAGGGACCCACCATGGGCTGGATGCAGCCTGCTGGCCATATTTGGCCCACCCCTGTTTTAGTGCATAGTAGTAGCAGCTCATTTAAATGTGACATTTAAAAATTAAAGATACTTGGAAGAAATGTTTTTATTGTTTTCTTCTCTTGTAAAACATCTGGATTATTTTCATTTTATAGTTTTGTAAAAGTTGTGGGTATTTAACATGTATTAAAGTGTCCAAGGTACACTACACAGGTTACAATAAAAGCTCTTTTCAGTAATGCATGAAATTTCACACTGATTCATAATATTTAGAGCCCATACAATTTAGAGAAATTCTAAAAGAAGTGTCCATCTCCAGTAAAGTTTGCACTACTGCAATTTTTATAAAATATTGTTTTGATATATATTTATATAAATTAAATATTTTGATTATACTTTAAAGACTTGCATAGTTTTTACATATTTAAAATAGATGTTTATGTCATCTTCACACAGTAATTGCAATCATTATATTGTCATGGTTTATTTAGATACTTTTGTAGTCCATTTGTAGTGCAGGATGTTTCCCAAGTGTGTGTAGATTTAAAAAAAAAACAGTCAAAGTCTTTATTTCTTAATTTGTGAAATCAGTACCATGATTAGTTTGCATGATAGTTTTCCTTAATTCTGTCTACACAAAGTTAAATAAATATGTTTTGCTTTTAAGTAGTGAGGTTCATAGCTGTGAGCATCTCTTGCGAGAGTGGATTCCATCATTTAAATCTAGTTCCTTTGCATAAACTGGACTTGCTAAGCTTGTCCTAAATTTCTCATTCTTAGGAGCTAAACTCTACTGCTTAAAGAGTTTGTTATTCTAATGGGATGTAATAGTTGTGGGAGGTCATGATTATTAAGGGGATGGCAATGATCCCTTGGGTGCCTAGAATCAGTCAGCTGGGGAGCTTTGAAGATCAAAATAGAGACTTCAAACTGGATTCTGTATTCTAAGGAGAGTCAGTACAAAGAACAGTTTTTAGGGCAATGATTTCATGAATAACTGTTTTACTGAGCACATGAACTAAATTTTTTACCAGATGGAGCTTTTTCAGGGTCTCCAGTTGCATCTGAGATGAGAGAAGTTTTAAAAAATAAAACCTAGAAGTGGTGGATATGTAGATTTGTGCACCTCAGTAGTACTCACTGGGTGCATCTACATTTGCGCTTTACTGCAAAGTAGACGCGCTTTAGTGCAAAGTAGACTAATTGGCAGTACAGTAAAGGGTTACTGTTTACATGTGCACTGTTATTAAGGTGCAAGAAATTACGTCTGCCATAAAATAGTACTGTCTCTGACAGTAATTAGCTGTGATGAAACATGTAAATGCTGACTGTGGGCATAAATTGCGCCTGGTCAGCCCAGTCAGCTAGGGACTCCTGCCTGCTGCCTAGGCACACAGCTCTGCAGATTCATGCCCCAGCCAGCCCCTCCACCACCCAACACCTCCACTTGGAGCCTGAGGCAGACCCCCTTGCCCCTAGCCCTGGCATAAACTACTCTGCCCTGGCTCAAATTGCTGCTGTCCCAGGTACACATGTAGATGCTGTGCCTGGGAGCAGTTTACTCCAGCTCAGACTGCTCTGGAGTTTATTCCTGAGACGCAGTGGGTGCATCTACACATGCAATTAATGTGAAGCAATAGTCACAACATTTTTGTGATGGAACACACTCTATGTAGATGACCTCTTAATCCAAAAGAAAATAAATGCTGTTTAGTCCTATATAAAATGCTATATGAAGGCTAGTTTATGATTAATTATTTTGACACTGTTCCTTCCCCGTTCCTTAGAAAGGTTTAGCCATTACTTCCTACATGTCTGTTCTACACAACTGTCTATGAATGCCGATACAAATTGTAAAACGTGGGATTGAAATAGTTGTATTTTCTTTTCTTTTCTTTAAGATAAAATGACATGGCTGCTTTTAAGACTTATCTGAGTTAGTCATAAGTTGGAGGAAAAGAAGCAATAATATATATGGAAAGTTTTATTTTTCTAATTTTAGGTTTTATGGATTTGAGAATTTGTAAAACTAATATTTTATCTTACTTTGTAACAGAAGCCGAAGCTGTTTTCATCACCCACAAAAGATCAGCATTCTTCCACTCCCTTTCCAAAACCACCTGTGGACCCCCTGGAGGTTAGAAAAGTCAGCAGTGCCCGGGCACGCTTGTTTAGAACAACTTCTTGGGGAAGCCTTCCTGTTGAGAGTAAGAACATTTCTGCATAACTATTTATAAACAAATAATTGCTAAACAGTTGCTTAAAAGTATACAAGGCTTATTTTAACTTAATTCTCAAAATCTAAGTGTAGATGGTCTTTTCAAGTAAAACTTTCAAAAGTGTTTTAAGCATTGTGAATACCTAAATCATTTTTGAAAGAGTTTAAAGCTTAAGTCCATATTGACTCTCATTTTTGAAAATAGGATGTGTATTGACTCATTTAGACACTTTAAAAATTTTCTCCTAGATTCTTATATGCCCAAGTCTTCTGAATATACCTGTAAAAGGGATCTATCACTAAATGCAGAAATACTAAATATGAAGACATCTTGTAACGAGGCTTTCATTTGGCATTTCTGGTGTAACAGGCAGTACTTGTGTACATCTGCATTATATGTTATGAGATTTAATTAGTTTAGGTTCATTTAAAAACTACTGAACATGGTAAGATTAATTTATTTGGGGAAGAAAATTGTTGGCTGCATCATTATGCTGAAAAGTAGTTCAGTAAAGACAGGTGGGGGAGCGGGCAATGGGATCAGACAAGAAGCAGGGGTAGGGCTGGACTTGGGGCTCTGCCCCCCCTGCGTGACACCAGGGACCATGGGATGGGAGAGTGGCTCCCAGCTTCTGCGTCCCTGCTGTTATGGCGACTCCGTGCCCACCACAGAGGCTGGGGCAGGCCACATGGGGGCACAAGGAGCCAGATGAGGTGGGGGTGGCCATGGAGCCAGAGGCAGAGCAGGCATTGGGTGGTGCCTTTCCCCCTCTTCCCCCCAGCATCTTGATGGATAATTGGCTAGTAAGAGTATTAAAAGTGCAGAACAACTTTTTCAACTTTTATTCAGAAGTTTGTGAGCATTCCAATAAATATGGACGTAAATCATGCCTGTATCCACAACTGAAGCCAACCCTAGCAGCCTGCAGGGCCTGGGGTAAATTAGCCCATGTGGGGCCCCACCTCAATCCTGTGTGCCTTGGATGTGAAGAAGTTGCTGCTGCCATTGGTGGGGCCCGGGGCAGTTTCTTCCCCCCCCACCTGCCACTAGGGATGGCCCTGCCCACAGTCATGATGTTGTCTTTTTGAATTACTGAGAACTTAATGTTGTTATTTTATAGGCAAAATATATTTTTTTCAGTATTGTTGAAACATTTATATTTGCTTTAGCATAGCTTCCTTTTGAAGACCTCAGGGAGGCAGTTAGTAGGGCTGTGCAAGGCTTCAGACAGAACTTCGGATCCAGACAAGCTTTGGACATTTCGGGGTCCAAAGCAGCACATCCAGATCAAAGCGCTGGCCTCATTAGGCTTCCCAAAGCGCTTTGGAGCTGCCTCGGAGCCGCCTCAGACATCCGGCCATAGGGTATAATGGGGTAACAATAAAATATCTATAACTTTGTTATTTTTTGTCCAATTTGTATGAGATTTTTGAGGGGTGGTAGATGCTGTAGCGAGGATTAAGCCTGCCAAGTTTCAAGAAGATCGGTGGAGGGGTTTGGGGGGAACAGCACCCCAAATTGTTGAAAGCAAAGTTCATGTCACGTTGAGGCGTTACAACATAGTGGGGTGAAAACTCCAGGGGTGGTAGGTCTTAGTGAGGCCACAAAGCCTGCCAAGTTTCAAAAAGATTGGTGCAGGGGTTTGTGGGGAACTGCCCCTCAAGCTGCAAACAAGCAAAACTCGTGCCATGGATGCTTGTGGGACTGACTGCGTCTGGCTTGGGGCATGGAGGAGAGACACTACTGTAGGCCTGGCTGCTAAGCTACTGTGTTACCAGTTACCAATCAGTCGGTCATGATTTACTCGAGGACCAGGGATTCAGGGACGGGCTCAATACACAGAACCTAGCTACTATATAAGGAGCATCAATTAGCACCTACAAAACCAGGCTAAGGAAAGGAAAGAATCAATACCTTAACGCACACAGCGTCACCCATGGCACGAGCTTTGCTTGCCTGCAGCCTGGGGTGCAGTTCCCCCCAAACCCCTGCACCAATCTTCTTGAAACCTGGCAGGCTGTGTGGCCTCAGCAAGAGCTACCAGCCCTGCAGTTTTGACCCTCCTGTGGTGTAACACGCAGCCGTGACATGAGTTTGGCTTTTAGGTATTTGGGGTACAGTTCCACCTGAACGCCTGCACCAAACTTCTTGAAACTTGGTAGGTTTCATGCTCTCACCAGAGGCTACAATCCCTGCAAGTTTCATCCAAGTCGAACGAAAAACAACAAGGTTATAGATATTTCATTGATTCCCCATTATACCCTATGGCCAGATCTCTGAGATGGCTCCGAAGCTTTGGAGCCACTTCAGCTTGATTGAGACGGAAACCCGGTCTGGAGCTCTGGATCGGATCGGATCGCAGCCATCTGAAGCGGCTGGATTGGATCGCTGCTGACTAGTGCAGGCCTAGTAGTTAGCTACGAAGAAGGCTAATTCTATCCTGTCTTTTGAGGACCTGCTAACCTTGAAAGAGTACCTGTGAACATATAGATATACAAAAAACTAGAACTCTTGGTTCCAAAATGATACCTTTTATTAGACCAACTGGAAAATGGCAAGAAAATTGGCCTTTTCTGCAAGCTTTCAAGATCAAAGTCCCTTCATCAGGCTCTGGGAAAAGTGTAGATGGTACAAGATGGTAAAAAGTCCCCATAGGTAGGAAATAAACTTCATTTTTACACAGGAAGCTGAAAATGGAAGTCTGTCCCTCTGGGTCCATGATAGAGCCTTTGTGAGCAGAAAAGGACAATTTTCTTGCCATTTTTCAGTTGGTCTAATAAAAGGTATTATTTTGGAACACGGAGTTCTAGTTTTTTGTATGTCTTTTTGTCTAGGACCGATACAGCTACCAAGTACATCCCGGTGAACATATATTCACTTATTGCTCAAGTTCCTTTTTGTAGCTAACTTCTGGCTAGTAATTTCACCCCTACATGTTTTAGTTTTAAAAGGAAAGAAAAGTTGCAAAGTAGCTGAAAATCCAACATACTTAAAATGTATTAGATAGCTTTAAAACGATCTTTAATGCCAAGGAGAACTTTATGCATTTAGGTGCTTAGATAAAGATTTTTCTTTTTTAAATTGATGTCGGCTAACCTTAATGATTAGTAAAACATGAAATAAAATTCCCATGGTTCACTTTAAAGACTTCTTGCTGTGTTGACTTCTTATAAATGTTCTTACGAGAACACTTCTGCAAAATATTATTTCTGACTGTTGCAGATAAGGAAAGGCTGAATTCTGAAGACCCAGCTATGACAGATGGTCTTTCAAAGAGAAGTAATGAAAATTGTTTAGCAGAATTGAGTACACACTCTCATATTAAGGATGATGGTATTCTGCTAATGTATAAAGAATGTAATATGTCAGAGAAGCAAGATTTCTTAAAAGGATCAGCAGCAGAACCTCCATTGCAGCTAAGTGGGAGGTTAGTATATATTATTTTCTCTTTCCAGTCACTTTCCAGTTTTAGTTGTGCATAGCCTATCCTATGTCAACACTTTTAGAAAAGATGTGGTTTAAAAATGTATTTATTTTAGTGTTTAATTTCAATAATAGTCTTGTACATAGATGGCATATTCAATGGGAATCTTTCTTCCTAACCTTAGAAGGCCTATTCCTCTTGAAAAGAAAATTGAGGTTGATTCAAAGGATGTAAGGATTAATTTACTTGGCGAGAAAGGATTAATTTTCTGTTTTCATTTGTTCACTAACATTTCAAGGGTATAAATCTGCTAATAGATGATACATTAAGTTTAAATCACTATGTATTCATTTTGATAGCTCATAACCTCAAGTAGTCTCAAGTAGCTATACTTCTTTTGCTCATCCTCTCAGATGAGTGGAACAAAACTTGAAGACAAAATGGCAAAAAAACCAACAACCCAGAAAACACTGCATGTATACCTCTATTTATGCACTGTTTTGATTCTATTTAGACAATAAATTCTAAGTATGTTCCTTGGGTTTCTTTCCTGTTATTTCTATACACTTTGAGTCAGGGTATGAAAGAACTTACATTTTAACTTCTTTAAAAGGAAAAGGGGAGCTCCAGCCTGGGAGGTCTTGGATCAGCTCTTACAATGTAACTGTTACATTTTTGTTATCCATAGGGATGCAATTTAGCTCACTTGGGTTCCTTACTTTGACCCTGAATGAAGCAGGTTTAAAGTCATAGATACATTCTCATGATCCTGTAGCAATATAAGTAACAGTTACATTGTAGAATCATAGAAGTAGGGTTGGAAGGGACCTTGTAGATCTTCCAGTCTGATCCCCTGCCTGGGCAGGAGAAAAAACTGGGCTCAAATGATCCCAGCTAGGTAGGCATCAAGCCTCCTCTTAAAGACCCCCAGAGTAGGAGCCAGCACCACTTCCCTTGGAAGTTGGTTCCGGATCCTAGCCGCCCTAACTGTGCAATAGTTCTTACGGATGTCTAATCTAAACCTACTCTCCAACAACTTGTGGCCGTTATTCCTTGTTATGCCCGGGGGTGCTAGGGGAAACAAGGTCTCTCCCAAATTCTTCTGGTCCCCCCTAGTGAGTTTATAGATGGTCACCAGGTCTCCCCTCAGCTTTCTCTTCTGAAGGCTGAACAGGTTCAGGTCCCACAGTCTCTTATTGTAGGGGCTGCCCTGTTGTCCCCGGATCATGCGGGTGGCCCTCCTCTGGACCCTCTCAATGTTGTCCACATTCCTCTTGAAGTGGGATGCATAGAACTGGACACAGTACTCCAGCTGTGGCCTGACCAGTGTTGCATAGAGAGGGAGGATCACCTCCTTGGACCTGCTCGAGATGCATCTGTGATAGCAGGTTGTATTGATATCTTTTGATTTGGTACAATTGTTCAGTCTGTCTCTATACCCTTAATATCTCCAGTGATTGAATCAATTTCTACTCTATCCAAATGGTGGCATCCTTTCTACAGGGGGTTGTTGTGTGACACATTTCTTTATTTGAAGTCTGAGTGTTTACAGACAGAGATATTTACCAATGGTGTATTCTTAGTTTGTCTCAACTGTTAGCTGCCTTTTCTGTATTTTGCTGCCAGTAGATGTGGTTTAACAGGATGATATCATTACTTTGTGCATGTCATTTTGTTTGGCCCTTAGGTGACGCACTGGTGGGTCTTGCAATCTCTACAACAGTTGACTTCTAATAATTTTACTATTGCCACTTTTATCCAAAGGGACTTCTCAAAAAAATGAATATAATGTACAATGGCCACTATTTACTTTCAGTTATATACATATTGAATATAAACACATTTCATAAGTTTTGATAAGGAATTTGCTACTTAAGTATCTTGGGTATGTGATAGCAGTGGTTGTTAAATTATTTCTTTCATGGTGACCACTGTAGATGTATCCTAAAGTGACTGTTGATCTACTAATCAAGTATTACAGCTTCACATTACAAGATCTTTATAAATGAACTCACAGCAGTCCTTATTAAAATGCTTCATTACTGTTTCTGTAAGTTGATCCTGTAATTCTAAACTTTAATATTACTGCTAGTTTGTTGAACATTATGCTTACAAGAACTCTGTCTCCCAGCCAGAATTTGGAAGAGGAATCAAAGCAAAAGATAGAATCCAAATAGTGGAGGTTTGCAGGGAGGGGATGAAATGAGATACCAAATACTGATAATAGAAATAAAATAAGCGTGGACCCCAGGAAGAGAGGAGTGGGCAGATGAAGATAAAGGAACAAAGAGAATGCTTTTAATCCAGATACTTTTTTTTTAACTTAATTGCAGTGTCCCAAATCCTAAAGGACTTTTGCAGTAGCTAAATATAAAAAGAATATCAATTTATATATTTTATTTTGTTAAAGTTCTGATAAGAGGCAATTTTGCATGGCAGTGGAACTTGGAAATTAGCTATGGTTCCCAAATCAATCCTAGCTGTGGAAAGTTTGTCATCTTAATAATTGGACTATAACAAACCTCATGTTGAGTAGAAATTATAAAACTTGCAAGCATGCTCAAAAATGTAATTTCTAGTTCCTTGTACAGAGCAGTTATCTTGTGCAAAGTTAGTTACTTACCTTTTATAAAAATCGATTGATCTTTACAGTTCTTTTAAATCTGGATGGCATTTTTTTACCATAGTCATTGAACTGTCTAGTAATTTGAATCACAGAATAGTCTGTTATTGTCCCCTAGGAATAATTAATCAGACAGTGACCAAATGCTATATTGAATTATTATTAGATAAAAAGTTTTAAGCAGAAAACTAGATTGCCTGTTGAGATCTTTTGTTTATGTTGGCGTGTAATCCTTTCAAGTATAGGTTTTTATTTCCATTATATAAATGTGTTTTCAGTTTAAGTACAAGTTTCTTGTTTTTCATCTATTCAAGTACCTTATGGTGGTTTCTCACCCCTTCATCCCTTACAGTATTCTTTCATTCCTAATTAGAACTGGCTGAAAGTAATATTTTTGACAAAACGAAAATTTTCTTTTCTTTTATTGAAATTTGGTTTTGGTTTGAATTGAACTGAAAACAACACATTTTTTAAATTTCCAATGAAGTGGAAGTTTTTGGAGCCTTGGAGCTGCTCAGTGTTAGTTTCGCTTCTTAATAGCAATGAAATTGAAAGGAACATCAGATTCACTGAGCAGCTACAGGGATCTCTCCAGTTCAAATGAAACATTTTTGGCCTTAGCACATTAACATTTTTTTATTAAACTTATTTAATCAGAAAATTCCTGCCAATTCTGTTCATGAGGTCTTCTGGGATTTTAATGTGTCCCATTCCTGGATCCTTCAGCAATTTGGATTATAAAGGTGATGCAGGCTGTCTATCCTGTCACTGATGAAGAATTGTCACATTACACACATGCTTTCGTATGTCTTTTTGAATCAAGAGCTTTGAGGTTACACCTTCATTTGAATGTCCTTCTTTATATCCCATAATGTGGGTAGTCTTATATAAAAAAAAACACCCAAAAAGCAAACCCACAAAATATTAATATGATTTTAGGCTCTTTTGATTACTTTAATTGAGAACTTTGATTATTTTTATCAGTCAACATGTACAAATAGGTATGATAATAGTTGATATAAATATAGAAACATTCTTCATCGTAACAAATCAATAATGGTCCCTAGCTTTCCTACCAATAGCAACAAAATTATTATGTGTATTACTGTGGTACCAGTTCCTGTATATACATGGAACAAAAAGACAGGCTATGCCTTAATCATAAAAACTACATAAAATTTATTATCTCCCCTTCCCCATGTCCTGCATAAATGGGGAATGGCAATGGATCTAGATGTTGCATTACATTTGCAACTGTTAAGCATGAGATTAGGTCAAAATTGTCTCCTTATTTGAACCCGTGTCCTCTTCAGTACTATTCATAAACAAGGGGATGCAGTCTCCCCCTATATCGACAGTTCTTTCTTTGGATTGAAAGGTATTACATTGTTCATCTGCTTCACAAAGGACAGGGAATGCATAATTGGTTTATTCTATGCTATATTTCTCTGACCCTAATCCAGTTAGGAACCTATTCTATAACGTAATCCCTGTATCTAGGATGCTTAGCGCTACATACATTGGTATCCTTTCTTCATGGTTCCATTCCCATATACATAATGGCAATAGATGTACTAGGATCTATGGAATCCCTATGTAGGAGATCCTCAGAGCGTTGTGTACATGAAGCTTTTGGAGACAGATATTCTACTTAAAAACACCTAGTTTTAAAGCCTTCAAGAGGAATAACCCTGTTGAGGACAAGTTTGGACATAGGATAATGTAATCCTCCTCCCCAGGTAAAGTGGTTGTGCCAGCTTTGCCTTAATATCCAAATTATTTTAAAACCTTGAAGGAATTAATGAAGATGGTAATAGAGACACTAGTTTCTTCTAGGCAAAGTCCACAAAATTCCCCACAAATTATACAAATTTCCAAGTTCTTTGTCTAATAAAATTGACTTTTCCTAAATTAAGAACAGGTAGAGCCTGTAGAAGACTGAATGGTAGATTCTTAGCACAATCGCTTCTATTTCTAATAAAACTGAGAAATGGTGTTTTATTATACCAATGAGAGCTAGTACTAGTTTCTTGCCTTCTGTCTACATTTCCTTTATTTCACAGTGACCAGTGAAATCAATATACAGTACCAGTTGAACCATACCTTTCAATGAAGGTGCTAAATAAAAGGCACATTACTTATGAAATCTTCATTACAGACAGCACTGGATGAAACCAGTAGGCCTTATTGGTTATTGTTCTGTGCTTTTTTTGTGAACTTTCCATTCCAGTATTTCAAAAGAAGTGTAGGCTCTTGTAGAATATTTACCATTTCAAGGTAACAGTCTTTTCAGTGAAAAGATAGATGGTCCTGGCCTTGCTTTGCTCATTAGACATTTTATATGCTAGAATATAGAGGAAGATCTGGGTTAACCTCCCTCTTTCCCCCCCTCCCCCCCAAGTACCTCTACACCCACTCCTACAGTTTTACCAGAGATAAAATAGCTTCCATTACTCCGTACCGTAAATACCCTTTAGATGGTGCAGAAGGGAAGATCTAATATTTGCACTCTTGTCTTTCATTATCCCTGTAATTTGCCAGGACCATAAGACCTGGCACCTCTGAGCACTATACACTAAGTATTTCCTAGGAACATAGGAACAAAGGGCTAGAAGGGTCCTTTGACCCATTGAGCTCAATCCCCTGCGTTTGCAGAAAACAGTTTATCCAAAGAATTCTAGAAATAGTTTCCTCCAACATCTTACGTAAGCACAACCACAAAGCACATTATTGAAAATGAAACCAAACCTACCAAAAGTGCCCTGCAGGCTACTACAGGTAAAAAGGAGAGACAAGGACACCACAGATGCTCTGTCACTGTAGTGGCAGAGGTAATTGTTTAATAAAAGCTCACAGGTTCCTGTGATTACCCTTCCTTAATCTGTTGACTGAGTCAGACACAGACCTAGTTAGGATGATAGCAAAGGGCTGATTTGTGGAAGTCTTTAAACATAAGAAAATATATATAAATTGTTGAACCAAGAACTATCTGATACCATCCCAGGGAGACAAAGTATGGACTGAGGAACATCTTGCTTCATGAAATCAGGATGGATAGATACCAGAACCTGCAATATAGTAACTGATGAAGTCTACACTGGAATGTAACAAACCAAGTAATTACTTATCTGGGAGGACTGGAAGTTGTCTGAAGGAATTAAGCAGTCCAAAACTAAGTAATATATTCTGTGTGTGTGTGTGTGTGTGTGTGTGTGTCAGTACCTTGCCAAATTAATTTAATCAGCAGGATTGTGGTACAGATTGTAATTGGTGCTTGAAAGGGGCCATTGTAACCCATAATAAGATAAAAATGTGTAATGGCTGTATTTAAATTACTGTAAATTTTAAAACTAATTCAAAATCTTACTAGTCCAATACATTAGTGAATACCTAGGACCACACCTAGGTCTCTGCTCTTGCCATGCAACAGTGACAGCAGCAGCAGCAGCCCTGGCTCCAGCTCTGACCTAGGACAGGGACCAGAGATGCTTCTGCTGCCACAACCACTTCTGCTAGGCTGGGCAAGGCCCAGAGCCAGTATGTGCTCAGTGTTCTGTGCCTGAAGCTAGAGCTGCAACAAAAAGTAAGTGGGGGTGGCAGAAGGGTGGCACAGGATCAGGCAGTAGTGGGATGACAGGTGTGGGAGGGCAGTTGTCAGGGGATTCGGGCGCTAGTGGGGATCAGGTGGGAAAAGGAGCAAGTGGTGAGAGGGACAGGTGCTGTGGTGCTGGCACCTGGGGGGGCAAGGTATGGTGGGGTTAGGCCAGGGGTGGGCAATTTATTTTGGCCAGAGGGGCACTTACCCAGTTTTGGCAGGCTGTCGAGTGCCGCATGGGTAGCCCCACCCCTTCACAGGTGCCCTGCCTCCTGGTCACCATCTTGGAACCAGTGTCCCAGTCTTGGGACCAATGTCCTAGGGCCAGCACCAGTGGGGCCCAAAGCGGGGCACAGGCTGGCAAGGAGCCAGGCTGGGCTGCACCAGTAGGGACAGTGGGGAGCTGACCCAGCTCCATAGAACCCCTGGCAGCTGGGACCCTGCGCTTCTGCAACCCTGCTCTGGGCTCTGCCAGCACTGGCCCTGGGGCACCAGTGCAGGCCCCATGCTCCCAGTGGCTCCTCGCCCACTCACACCCAGTGCCCCCCAACCCCACGGTACAGGCAAGGGGCAGTGCACAGCCCTGACTCCCTGCTTGCCGACAGGGAAGGAGGTGGTGCCTAGTGCAGGGAAAAGTGGCCCCTTGCCCACCCCATGGCTGGCACTCCCTGCTGTAGATGCATGTGGCCCATGTGGGACTGTCTAGAGCAGGCACAGGCAGTCCCAGGTGGGCTGTGAGTGGCTGCAGCATGGGGCACTAGCCACACAGTGAACGAGGGGCTGCCCTTCCCGATGCTCAGCACCAGCTTGTAACCCGGCCCCGGTACCAGCCCTTCTCCCCCCCCCTCCCTTACCTGAAGTTCTGGTGCGGGGCAGCCACGTGCTCCCAGGCCAGAAGCCCTGGCTGGGGCTTCGGGCTGGTGGGGGGGCAGGCCTGGTGGGCCCCGCTGTTGTTGGAGTCTGCCCCGTGGGCTGGATAGAATGGCCTCACAGGCTGGATTTGGCCTGTGGGCCGTATTTTGCCCACCCCTGCGTTAGGCACTACAGGCGGGCCGGGCAGGAAAAGGCACAAGTGGCAAGGGAGTTAGGTACTGGGGGGTGCAGGCACTGGGGTTAAGGCAGGCAGCAGGGGAGCATGTGGTGGGGAGGACAGGCAGCAAGGGGTAGGGTTCAGGCCCCTTGACTTCCACATTGCCTGCCTGCCTGCCTGCCTGCCTGCCTGCCTGCCTCCCTCTGCTGCTGCTTGGCACCCTGCAGTGATAGAAGGAACACATTTAAGATGACCCTCCAATAATTAAATTTTGTATGTGGAAAATTATCATGTAAATAAATTTTCCATGTTGAGAATCTAATTATTTGGGGGGTCACCTTCAAATTTGAAGTCCTCTTGGCTTTGAGTAAATATGATGCATCACTCAAAGAATTTCTGAGTTTTTTTTTTATTGGTCCAAACCTTTATTGATACACAGTGGCCATGTCTACACATGTCTTTAGCACCTGCAGTTACAAGATGGGGGGCTTTTTCCCCATGCCAGTTGCAGGGAAAAGGCCTAACCTTGTATTTGAGTAAATACAGTACATTACCTTCATTATCTGATAATAAATAAACTGTATTTCATTTATTTGTGTGAATAGTTCTACTCTTTCTGAGGGCTGTTTTTAACCTGTCTTGTAAAAACCCTCACACTTTATTTGGTATGTCCTACTTCTCTTCCTCTGGATTATTGTACTATCCTCCTCTCCCTCCTTCAAAGACTTAGGCTGCAAAATAGGCTTTCTGGGGTCTTCGAAATTATGCTACTATAGATGTAAGTCTTGGAAGGCAAAAGCATTTGAGGCTTAGAAGCTCCAGGAACCATTACCTTCAGCTACTCTCTCTAAACCTGCACGGCTTTGCGGTATTTTGTGTCCATAAATAGGAGGACTTGAGGTTTCTGTACAAACATCCAAGGTGTCAAGTGCAGTCTTCAGAACTCACTATTCACTTCCATGTCAAGATTGTTACAGTTTGGTATGTTTTAAGATCACAACCTGGTTCTAGTGTCCCTAGTATAGATTTGAGGCAGAGCTGTGTCACATGGGTGTGTCTGTATGTATAGATTGATGTGCAGACCTTGAGTTGGGCATCTACTTTTAGCCATTTCATAACTGAAAAACAAGTCTTTTGCCCAGTATGTGACCCCCCTCCTTTGCTCACTCAATTTTTTTTGAATTAGGCATTTTTTTTTTACCTTAGCATATCTATCTAAGCAGGGAGATGCTAGTAAAAATCAGTGTTTTTATTCCAAGAGCTGCCAATTCTGTCTTATATCCACTTACTTTCTTGTATTGTTTCAGGAGTTCAGCTTAACCCATGTCTTTCCTTTCATGCTGCAATAAGCAGAGATAAAGGATTGAAGATTGATAAAGGTAAATGACAAGAGTCGTCCTGATGCACCTTCACTGGCCAGGCATGCCCTGTTCCAGAATCTCAGTATGACTTAGATTATAGGAAAGTAGAGTTGGAAGGGACTTCATGAGGTTGCCTAGTTCAGTCTTCTGTTCAAGGCAGGATCATCCCTGACTAAACCAGCCCAGTCAAGTGTCTATCTAACTTACTCCTGAAAATTTTCAGGGATGGAGATTCCCTAACTTTAACTAGCCTGTTCCAATACTCAACCACCCTCTTAGTCAGAAAGTTCTTCTTAATCCCCAACCTAAATTACTTCCAATGTAGTTTGAAGCTGTTGCTTCCAGCCATCTCTCCAACAGCCCCAGAGAAAAGTATATCTCCATCCTCTTTTTAATTGTCCTTCAGGCATTTGAATATTGTTATCAAATTCCCCCTAAGTCTTCTCTTCTCCAGACAAAATGGTCCTAGTTCTTTCAGCTTTTCCTCATTAAATCATATTTCCCAGACCTTTAACCATTTTTGTCACTCTCTGCTCATCTCTTTTCAAACTGTCCACATCTTCCTTGAAGTGTGGGACCTAAAACTGCACTCAGTACTCCAGAAGAGGCTTTGTTATCAGTGCCAGATAGAATAGAAGAACCATTTTCCTTAATTTGCAAGAGAATACTGCAAATACCATGTAATACAACCTAGTATGCTGCTGTGGAGTAGGGGGGAGAGGAGGTTTGCAACAAGAGCACACTGTTGACACATTCAGTGTATGATCTGCTGTAACCTCTAAGCCCTTCTATGCAGCACCGCAGCCGAGATGATCATTGCATGCTTTTGTGCATGTAATTATTTTGTTTCAAATGTCTCTTGTTCTCACTGAATATCATCTGATTAATTTTAGACCATTTTTCTGGTTTCTCTTAAGTCATTCTGGATCCTAGCTTGTCATCCTCTCCATTTTTCTGGACAGCAGGTCTTTCTGACTTTGGGCCTGGATTATTTTTAAGACTTTTTAACTGGCTTTTCAGCAGCTACACACAGAAAGGGGACATTTTGCAGACTAGAGATTTCCATCTTTCTGTATTAGAGATCTACATCTTCTGCGTACTACAGAGTCTGTTTTGTTCATCCCATATCAAAATAGCTACAGTGAATAGGTGACAAACTCACCCTGCTGCCCCCTGGTCTGGACCCAGATGCAGCATCAAACCAGGGATTAGGGTGTGGCAGTGGTGGGGGAGGGGGGTGGCCGGGTGAGCAGCTGTGGCAGGGACTAATGCAGCCATTGCTTGCCCACTGACACATGACATATTACCACTTGTTGTTTCGGCCCAATATGGAAGTGCAAGGATGAGAGAAAGCAAAAACGGAGTTGGCAACTGAGGAAAGATGCATAAAAAGAGTTTGTAATCTCTCAGCAAAAATATTCTAAACCATACAGATTTCTCAAAATTGTCACACAACATACCCATCTGTGCATAGTATGGGTAATTTATTATCTTTCAGAAAATTAAGTTAGAGCCCCTATTAGCTTTTTGAAATATCAGGGCACATTCCTTTTAACTGAGATGGATAGTAACATCATGGCTACATATCGTTCTTGAATTTCTGCCAAGGGTAGTGTTTTGAAGGTAGACTGCATGGATGCTGGTCAGGTTCAGAAACTGCAGCATAGCCCATTAAGCCCTCTATGTAGCCTCACAGTGGGCTCCCCTGAAAACCCTATTGCCTAGTTTTGCAACATAGTTCTGAGTGTGTTTGCTGGGTGTCTGACGTACCATTCTATACCACTCAGGCCATTCTGGCATGAATATGATTTCCCTAAAGGGACAGTCAATGTCATACACTGGCTAAAACAATTGAACAGAGGTTGGAGACAGTCGATTAATATGGGTTCCCTAAAGGGGTAGTCAGTGCCATACACTGGCTAAACTGTCTGAACAGTTTAGAGACAATCTGCAATATGCACAAAAATCCCTAGCACTCTACAGTTTTGGGAATATACTCTTTGTAATAGAAAGGCTTACCTCCAGTAAATCGATTTTCAACTTGTGGGGTCTGCAGATTATGTTTAAAGCAGTGGTCTGCAACCTGTCTAAGCACAAGATCACTTTTAGAATTAAAGTGCAAGCCAGGATCTACATGAACTGTGCCCCCTGCCTGCCCAACAGTAGACACATGTAGTGTCCTACCACTCCCAGGGCAGCTGCAGCGGGGCTCAGAGTTCAGAGATTAGTGCAGCAGCAGCCGCCTCCACCCCACACAGATTGGGGGGGGTATGTGCCCCCCAGGCCTCTGCCAGGGTGTATACAGCAGTGGGAGCCCACCTGCACCCTTGGACAAGCCACCTGGACTCCAATTGTCTCACCCCCCAGCCTGGCTAGGGCCGCACTCTATAGGGTTACCATATTTCTAGTACCAAAAAAGAGGACACCTGTGGGGGGGAGTACATGACTAGGGGGGCAGTGATGGGTCTGTGCCCTCCCTCTGCCCCTCACTTCCCCCCGCTGCAGCCCTGCCTCCCCAGCCCTCTGTTCATGCATTGTGCGCACGCATGCACCCATGCACGCACATGCAGACAGACAAACAATCTGTCTCTAACCTGAGAGCAGTTTGCTGGGGCCTGCTTAAAGATCACGTGACCCCGACAGCCATCCACCTTGCCCACTGCTCCCAGCTCTAAGCAGCCAGCCTGGGAAAGCAGAGGCAAAGCAAAAACCTGGACATTTGCTAGTATTTCAAAAACCTGCCTGGACATGAGGACAAGGGGCTAAAAAAGAGGACATGTTTGGGAAAACCAGGATGTATGATAACCCTACAAGTGTTCCCCCAGACTGAGATCAACTGTCAGAGACTCCGTGATCAACCAGTCAATCGCGATCTGCCAGTTGATGACTACTGCCAGTTGATGGTCTAAGAGGTCCACAAAATATGACTATGGTCGATCAAAAGTATGTGAATACCCACACTTCCAGGTCAAACGGGTCTACACCTTCATTCAAAATGTTTTAGCAGTCAAACTGCAGCATAGCCCATTAAGCCCTCTATGTAACCTCACAGCGGGCTCCCCTGAATAAAAAAAAAAAAGTTTGAAAATCATGTCTCTAGTATAAAACACTCCAACCCTAAACTAAACCACCATGAGGCACAGCAAATTACTAGATGATCTAAGTAAGAATGTGGGTTTTAGAATGCTTATAGGAGGTATCCTTTAAGCAGAAAGCTCTGGTTAACTATAGGCAATACGGTGCTTCCTTACAATGTAATTGCTTGGGAAATGTTTAACTGATCAGTGATCACAGTCAGTTAACAAACTCTCTTTCTAGGGGGTGACTTTATAAGAGCTTTGTCCTTTATTCTGTCTCCATTTGTTCTGAGAAGGACCTATGCCTACTGTCTGGACTGACAGACAAGATTTAGGCCCCAATTCAGCAAATTATTTAGGCTAAATACAGACTGATTCAGCCTCAACAAGCCTGAGGCTGAATCAGTTCAATCTTCACAGGCTAGTCTAAGCTGCATGGATTGAACCAGTAAGAAAGTGAATAGACATTCACTTTTGATTCCAGAAATGCAGCCATCACCCTGCATGGGTCCAGGCTAGAAGCTGGTGGGTCCTTGAGCAGACAGTTTGGACCAAGCCTAGCCTGCCCACCCTGTGGGGGGAGGCTTGCAGAGAAGGTGCAAAGCATCTTGGGATGCTTGGAGACACTGAGTTAGCTTGAATCTGGAGGGGATCTGGGACAGAAGTTCAATAAGCTGATTTATCCTAAATCAGTTAAGTCTGATACAGGGTTGTTGGTTGTAGCCGTGTTTTTTCCACCTATTTAGTTGGTCTAACAGAAGATATCGCATCTACACAAAGAACCTTGCCTTGAGTCTGATACTACATCCATCCATCTTAAAACAGTTTCAGCCAGTTTGGAAGCAGTTTATATGCGCTGAACTTATTTTGGGTTACAGATTTGAACTGGTTTCCTATCACTTATACTGGTTTCTGTGTAACTTCTGTCCCTAACCTTAAACAAGTATTTAACTTTATAACTTAGACTTTAGAGCATTCACAAATTTCATAGATTTCATAGACATTAGGGCTGGAAGGGACCTAGCAAGATCATTGGGTCCAGCCCCCTGCCCAAAGGGCAGGTAGTCACCAGGGATCAAATGATCCCAGCAAGTTAGGCATCCAAGTGTTTCTTAAGAGCATGTGTTTCTCACATTAACAAATAAGATATGTCCAGTAGTCTTACTAGTAAAACCTTATCTGTAAGAAGCAAACTTAAGAGGATGATTTGTATTGCTAGGAGAGCTATAAATGGTAAGTGTTAAGTCAAATTTATGCTGAAAACAGAAAACATTGAGCTACACTGCCTTGCTTATGGGATCCTGGTCTTCTCTGGAAAAAAAAAATCACAAATTCTCTGACAAAAAATGGCAAAGTCTCTGACAAAACCCCCAAAATTCATTACTAAAATTAAAAGCCCTGCACTGCTCTCTCACTGCAATACCTCCCCCAGCTGGTGCCCCTCACTGTCCCCACAACAGCCCCCAACCCTACTTGTGCATCTTACCCCTCACCCACAGTCCTTGCCTTGCCCCCCAGCACTGCTGGAGGGGGCCCTAGCTGCCAGGGCCCCAGATCTGCAGCTCCTTGCCCCCAGTAGCAGGTAGCTGCAGCAGAAGCAGCATGGAGCTGGCTCCCCCACTGCTGCTACCTGCTAAGGTGGGGGTGGGGCTGGCTCCTGGCTCCCCCCAGCCATGAACTGCAACCCCCCAGCCCTGCCAGAGGGGCTTCCAACCCTCTGCAAGCCCCACTTACCTCAAGCTCAGGAGAAGAGTGAGACTGAGCTGACCCAAGCAGAGCTGTGGCTGACTGGGAGTCTCAGGCCCTCCCCTCCCCCTCTGGGCAGGGCTGGGGTTTCCTGCACTGTTTGCAAACAGCTTTTGCATGCTGGAGCTCAACCAGCTTGCAGAGCTGTTTGCAAAAGCAGGGAATCCACAGGTTTCTCTGCTGACAAGAGAAATCTACGTTTTCTCTGATAAAAAGGGGAAATCTGTAGTTTTTTCTTTTTTTGCCTTGGGAAATCGAAAACCTGGATCCCTGCTTATAAAACCTTTCTGGCAAAGTCTAAAGAAGGAAGATCTTAGCATCTTAATTTTAAAGGACACTTGCTACTGGACTGTTCCCAAATATCAGTGCTGGGTATGTAGATAGATAAGGCAAACACAATAGTTTTATCAGCGGTGGTGAAATCAAGTATGTCCTTGTATTAGTTCCCTTTTTTCCCAAAAGTTGATCACATAAACAACAAGAATCTTTTCAGATGGAAACATAGTATTAGCCATAAAATTGCTTTACAAAGCAATGGGTAGGTAGTACAGATTAGTAGATGCAAAAAAGAACAATTATTATGCAGTGAGCTCTGGCTCTCAGAAAGATTTGTAATTTATAGCTTTTTTCATTGAATAATGTTAGTCAGTTGTCTTTTTTTCTGTCTCTAAAGAATAGTATTAATAAAATCTGTTAAGTGAATTATTTTTATAAACACTCATTACTCTTATTGAATATATTATAGTAAGTCTCTAAAAAACTAAATTTTCAAGTTTAAAATGAGTCCAGATTTAGTTTACAAAAATCTTGCTTCACAGAATGCAGATGAGAACTGTTCATGATATTGTTGCTTTCATGTCTCAGTTTTACTTGTTCAAAGAAAAATGCATGTTTTTTCCATTCCATAATAGTGACCTCTTGTGGTATAAATGTGTCTTTGTTTCATAAGGTTCTTTTTAAGTACTAAAGGAAGTGATATCTAAATGCAAGTAGCTTTTTGTATGGAGGGACAAAATAATTACTTATGAAATCATGAAGAGATACTGAGTTATTAATTGGAGAACATACTGATCTCATTAACAGTGTTTGGAGAAGGAGGCATTTTGGTTATTTGGTTATTTATCCTATAGTAGATTTTTTGTCTCTGTTTCTTTCAGTGATCAGATTAAAAAATGTGGCAGGGCTGCATCATGTCCAAGCAACGCTGACTGGGATAAATCAGGAAACCAAGAAGGTACAACATATGCCATTTTAAAATCTTTCACCTACTCATTTTTCTTTTTTATATATGCTGACTTGAAGAGTGAACAAATAAATCATCCAACTTAAATTTTTCCCAGGTTTTCTTGTCTTCACTCTCAGTGGGACAGTGGGGATTTTTAGTTGTTAAAAACATTGTGGATCTAAAAGGACAATATTGGAGAGTTAGTAACTTAATTTTCAGAGACATTAAATAGGACTTCCTGACATTTTGTCATTTACAAATGCTAATTTTTCTGTGTTTGGTATTGAGAATTTACCAGTGTTGTGTAAAGATTTTTAATACCTAGGACAGAGCCTCAGTTGTTTGAAATTGGTATACTCCTACTGAGGTTAATGGATCTATGCAAAGGATACAGCTCAGCTTTTTTCCTTTGTGGGTTCATTCATTGTGTTTATACAACAGATTCTTATTATAGTTAAGAATCTGATTGATAATCCTACAGCTGCTGCTTTGCTGTTAAAGTTATATATATTTTTAATTGATTATAAGTTTGGTCATGGAAAACAGTAGGTACCACCTGTGAGGTAATCAGCACCTACAGTTTTTGTTGGCTTCAAATGTACTTGACAGTGCTCAAGGTTTTATAGGAGATGGTCAGTGCTTTCTAGGTTCATGTTTTATATATGCACAGGTGTCTTAATGTTCACCATTAAAGATGCTGTGTGGATTACTAGGGCTTTCTTATTTGTAATGTAAATTTAAACATGTAATAACCTTTATCTTTACAAAAGAAACCTTTTTTTTCTGTGTTTAGGTAAAATACATGTTTGATCTTTAAATAGCTCTATATTGTGGAATACCAGTATAAATTCGGAAATACACTTCCTTCAATTTGTGTGCAAAAATATTAAAATGAGAGATCAGCATTTTCAAGTATGATTTTATCCGTACACTTTTAACCACAGTTTTTAAGAGAAGAGATAATGTATCTTAAGTTTGGTATATTTGTGGCCTGTGGGTATTCTGTAAAGAGGCTAAAAGATAATAAGGTAGGACTCAGCTTTTTAAAGCTTGGTGTTGCTAAGGCTCTGGTATTTATATGCTAAAAACAGCAACCAATAAGCATAGGCCTATTAATATAATTTTTTGTGACCAGAATGCAAAGCTGTGGTTGAGGCCTGTGAACCACTTGAGACAGTAGAATCTTCAGCATGCTGAACTTTTTGCTTTAAGTATCTGTTTCCTGTTGAATCATAATTTGCACAGTTGAAAGATGCAGGATCAACTGCAGTATTTTGACTCATTTTCACCAAGTTTCTAAAAACAAAACAAAACAAACCTTCCCAAGATTGCAAAGTGCAAAGCTTTTTTGTCACTATTTTTCAGAATCACAACATTAGATGCTTCTAATTTTGTTCTGGGATTTAGTATTACATATTACAAGCTGCATGTTCGAGGTTACAAAAATTTTCTTGGAAACACACAAAAAAAAAGTTGTGGCTATCACAATTGGTATATTTTTTTTGATGTACCTGAGTGATTTAAAAAATCTTTCTCTTCACTCTAATGAAAGCTGAATAGTCCAGTTTTAGGTTGACAGCATATTTTGGTTTTGTATGAACTTTGGCAAAAAATTACACAAATGGTAATCCTGTTCATTGAGATTTCTCAGGTGGATAAAGGTATGAGCGCACATGGTTGCTAGAAGGCCTTAGCATGACCTTAAGGCATGATATATGAGAATCGTAAAGGGAAAGCAGGCAATTTTATCTGTATGCAGATGCTGTGGTAGGAAGCAGAAATGTGAGCTTTTAACATTTCATCTGGGCTCCCTTACATTATCCAGAGCCGAGACTTCTTTCTCTGTTGCAAATTCTGGTGGAGAATTTTATTAAATAAACTGTTGATTGGTAGGAACCCAAGCAAGACTATCTGGTCATTTCATTTAGGAAATGTAAAAGGTCTGCAAAGGAAATAATTTTATAGAAATCCTACAAGACTTTTACTGTCCAGTCTTCTTCCCAGGGAGCATCAACTATTTTATATAATCTCTTGAAATAGATATTCTGGGTAGATTTTTCAATGGGTATATCTTAAAGAAAGTCACAGTTTACAAAGTATGGAAAAAATCTGGATTTTTAAAATGTATCAGAGATGAACTTTTATCCTTATTTCACCCCTCCAAATAATTCTTAACACACATGGTGACTTACTGTTCAAAAGACTGTTCTGAGGAAGAGATCTTAATTTTTATGTTTTCATTAGAGGGCACATTGTGTGTGTAAAATAATTGCTATGCTAAGACTTACATAGTGAAGGAGCTGGGCAAATTCTTATGCAAGTTTGCACCTAATGTTATCTTCTAATCGGTGTACTACTGTCTTAATTAAAGGTATACATATTCTAGCTTTCACAATTCTTTCCTTGTTATTCAGCAATCATGTATGAATTTTGTTCCCAGTCATTTATTTTAAAAAAGGAATGCTGAAAGTAATCTTATGTAAATGTTATTATACTAAGATTCAGTGATTAAATAAAGCTTACAGATGAAGTAAATGGGTTTAAAA